>NC_080834.1:14686981-15886981 GCF_030435755.1 Ochotona princeps
AGAAACCAACATGCACCCCTATGTTCATAGCAGCACAATCAATTGTACAACCACGGAAGTAACTGAAATGCTTATCAGCAGAAGACTGGATAAGAAAGCTATGGTTCATTTACTCCATGGAATACTACTCAGCTATTAAACAAGATGAAATGCAGTTTTGTGGCCAAATGGGCCCAACTGGAAACCATAATGCTAAGGGAAATGAGCCAATCCCAGAAGGTTAGATACCACATATTTGCCTTAACTTAAGATGAAATGATGCCAGTTCGAAAAACAGTACCTGTAAATTGTAGTATTATTCCAAGCCCAAACAGTCTGTAGCTCATGCAATAAGATATTGCGATGTAACCAATGAACCAACAATCAATGTGAGTCAAACTGCTTATGATCTACATCAAAGAATTGTAAAATCTGATATACTTTTGAGACCCTATGCTACTTGGAAATGGGGTGGGAGAGCAGAGAAATCTTCCATCTGCTTAGAATGTGAGGAAGACGTGAAGTATAACCTACCAGGAATGGAACAGGGAACTCATAAACTACAAAGCCATATAGGGGGAATCAAGAGCGATCCTGACAATCTTTTAACAGGTCATACACACAGAGCAGGGGGGCACCCCAGAGTGGAGCAGGTGGACAGGAGGAGGCTTGTATCCCAACCCTGTAGACTCCCGGATCCTCACCAAGGAAGGACTATCACTACGGGCACCAAGGACTACATCCCAACCACCAAGAAGAACACAGGGAATTGGAGTGCCTTCGGAGGCTGAGAATTCTGAGGTCATCCACCCCCCATCTGGATCTCCCACATGGGATGGAAGAAGCCCAAATCCTTCCTGGCAGGATCCAAGGTCATTGGAACAACAGCCAGGAGCCCTGAGCGGTCCGCAGAAACAGAAGAACAGTAAACTTCCTTTGGGACTAGGGAGAGGAGCTTTCTCTGATCCTTACTTAGTTCCAACTTTGGATCCCCACCCTCTCCTGCAAGGACCGTCAGGGTCGCTCCAGAGGCCCCACCACCAAAAAAAAAAATTAGGATAGAGAACAAGCAAAGCTTAGAACCAGGAGGAAATGGTCGGCGTGGACTCACACATACCTTACTTGGGAGGACACAAAGATTAGTTACTCCTCACTAAGGCATTGAAGAGTTCTCTGTACACCCCTCCTAAAACTGTTCTGCACCTCAACTGTTGACAAATGCCTTGTCAGAGTTATAAGCCAGTTTAGACTATCCTAAAATCTGCCAAGTTCAGCAAAATTATGTTTTAACACTATAAACTGCTAAATACTCCAATGAAAATAGACACGAGACAGCTGAATAGTACCCTATAGCCATTTTAAGGTGTATAGAAGCCGGTTCCATGTATAAACTAAAATTGAAATGTCAATGAAGTACTCCCAGGATGTGGTTAAGAATTTGCAATTTAACGTACTGATTACTCAATACCATGTCAATTAACTCCATAATGTTGTAAATTGTGGCTGATGTTTTGTTGTGGCTTTTAATTGATTGGGATGATATTCTGCCAGCTCTATTTTCAGACCAGAGACGGTCTCCCCAAGAAACCCTGGAATTTATCTGGACAATAAGATGCTGGACACTATGCAAACTACATGGTTGCCATGAAAGAATCTTGACTTCATTTGAACTGTAATACTGCAACAAGGTGGAACAATCCACCATGGGGGGATGGCACGGGGAGGGGTTGGGGGAATCCCAGAGCCTATGAAACTGTCACGTAATGCAACGTACTTCATAAAAAAGAAGTGAGGGAATTGTTACTCAAATAATCCACAAGTCTAATTTTCATTGTAGTTAGACTTTCTCTAGAGCTAATAAGTAGGTCCATTGTCTAATTTGATCATCATTAATTTCCCACTTTTTACCCACAGCTGCCCAAAGAATAAAAATCCAAACCACATCTAGCCAGAAGGCAGAAAATACAAGCTAAAAATTATGGAACTCTCACAAGTTGGGTACTTAACCAGTAACAGGTGTACTTTTCCTAACATTGGTGAGCTATAGAATTCACATACACTGTCTCTCTCACACAGTCTTTAAAATGTTCGTGGAGAATGATCATGAAAGCCAACATATGGATTTCAAGTCTGCATGGAAACTTCTCTTTCGACTCCATTTTTACAGACTTTGTGAAGCATCCCACTTCCTACTTCCTCAAACACCTCCACGAGGCAGAGAAGCGCAGACTTTCATCCTTCTCTGATCTTCTCCTATCTCGGCATTGAGCGTTGGAGCATTACTCCCACGTTTGTCCACACGAGGAATGTTGCTGGCCGATGCTGACAAATTAACGTCTAGTCTAACGCACGTGTCAGTTTCTCTACCATGCCATAACAGTAAATAACTTCGGAAGTACTCTGAACATTATGGCTTTTCTAGAAGTCACTTGGTCCCTAAATGACGGAAAACATTCCTTACTGACATGTGTGCATAATTCCAGTAAGGCAAGTCTCCATTGGAATCCACATAGCTCATCAGAAGCTCCGAGATCAAGAATGATCTACTAGGTGATGCTAGGGAACACGGGGCTATGCTTAACAGACGAAGCTGTAACAGCCTAATTGAAAATTCAGACATTTGAATTTTCAGTAGGAAACGAGCTAAAAGCAGATAACTATTTAAGAACCTTAATGGGGTAAAGTCCATGCTCACATAAGCCATCTTTCTTTACAATTCTTGCTTGTGTGTGTGTTTAGGAAGTTTCAGCCCCGTGCATACGGAGTAATTCTGACAGCCTAGTTTTCCTTGAAAAAAAGGCCAGCATTGGTTTAGGAATGGGCTACCAACATGGGATACGTTCAGCTCACAATGTACTGGCCTTCAGTATTTTAGTTGGAGAGTTAAGATTTTGGACCTGGTGCGGTGGCCTAGCAGTTAAAGTCCTCGCCTTGAATGTGCAGGAATCCCATATGGGCACTGCATCTAGTCCTGGCGGTCCCGCTTCCCATCTGGCTCGCTGCTTGTGGCCTGGGAAAGCAGCTGAAGATGGCCCAAAGCCTTGGGACCCTGCACCCACGTGGGAGACCCGGAAGAGGTTCCTGCTCCTGGCTTCGGATCGGCTCAGCTCCAGCTGTTGCGGCCACTTGGCGGAGGGAATCATTGGACAGAAGATTGTCCTCTCTCTTTTCTACATGTCTGGCTTCCCAAAAATAAATAAATAAATAAATAAATAAATAAATAAATAAATAAATAAATAAATCTTTAAAAAATTTTTTTTTACTGGAAAGTCAGATTTACAGAGAGGAGGAGGAGACAGAAAAATCTTTCATTTGCTGAGCCGCGCCAAGTGATTGCAACAGCCGGAGCTGAGCCAGGAGCTTCTAGGTCTCCCATGCCAGTACAGGGTCGCAAGGCTTTGGGCTGGCCTTGACTGCTTCCCCAGGTCACAAGCAAGAAGCTGGATGGGAAGCGGAGCAGCCGGGATACAAATGAGCAAGCTGCCCTGTGGGATCCTGGCACTTGCAAAGGTGTTGACTTTAGTCACTAGGCTACTGCACCGGGTCCAGTTGGAGATTTGTCACTCAAATGATAAGCCATAGAATGCGTTTACATGTAAAATAGTAGCAAGTGAGTACAGCATGGTTTTGCACATGATTTCCTGCACATCTGCAGGTAATTAGTTAAACAGCCGTTCAAATGATAGCAGACACAATTCCTCTGGCAATGTGTTTCACTGGAACTGTTCATCTTACTGAGAGTTTCTGGCAGCAAAGCATGATATTCCAACAATTCCTTCATTTTGCTTGACTGAAAAAAAGAAAAAGCTGCCCAGTGACTGCAGTAGACCTTGTTCTTAAGGTAAGATTACCAGGGAACTAAGCAAAAACATACATTCAGAATATTTGATTTGTTGATGTCCGTTTGGCATTGGTAGGGGACTTGTGCATTGTTTTCTGCAATAGAAAACATGGCATCACACAGTCGATCTTTCCAAGGCTTCAGGGAACTGGCCTCGCTTCTCCTACCCAACTCTCAGTAGACTGCAACTGAGAATTACGGTCATGTTTTTGGAGTTCTTTGAGGTTAGACAATGTGATTTCAGTCTCTGGCTCTTTCCACAAGCCAAAATTTATAGTCCGCACTTATTGATAGTTTTACACTAATGAATAATTTTCAGTCCTCTAAGACGTCAGAGAGGATGCTGGCAAATGCTTTCCTCCTATACATCACTCCCAAGTTACTTAGCTCCCCTCAGTACCTTCCTGTCAGCATTCCAAGTGCCTCATTTACTCCAACTCCCTGGTTTCTGATGAGATGGAAATAGATATTTTAAGAGGGTCTTTCTCTCTCTCTCTCTCTCTCTCACACTCACTCACTCACACATACACACACACAAGAAGTCATAGTATATTTCTCCCATGGGAAGGGATGACTAATCAAGAAGGATGGCTGTTTTAAATTTTATTATTTATTTGAAAGAACGGAGGCAAGTAGACACTTACTTGCCTCTTATACTTGCTGAAATAAACCAGTCCCCCAAAGACAAATGGTTTCCTTCCTGTTTGTTAGCTAATACAGAGTACAGAAGTGTAATATGACTGAAACTGACACCTTGAGACTTGATTAATGTTTATAACCCTCGTCTGCACTCTTGAGAAATAGTGGTTTTTCTACTTACTACTTGTGGAATTCTTTAATGGAGGATTGAACTTGTGGTTATAAACTCAAAGTAATATTTTGGGAATGTAAATTTTGTTTGAATGTCAACTACAGTTAAGCATGTGCCGTTTTTCTTGCTCAGGTTTTGTAATTTGATTGAATGTTTTTATTGTAGTTTAATAAATGTTTGCTTTAAAAAAATTTTTTTTAAAATAAATAAAAATTTAAAAAAAAGAAAAAAAATAAACTCAAAGTATGCTGCAGTGAAAAGTTAAACAAAAATTATAAAGGAAGGAGGAGAAAGGGCGAGAGTGTGGCAGAAGGCTAGACAGGTTGGGAAATATCATTATGCTCTTAACTTTAAGTAAAATACAAGGAATGTATTCCAGTTAAATAAAACTTTAGAAAAAGAGAGGAGAGTAAGAGAACAGAGAACGATTTTCTATTAACCGATTTAATCTCAAAATGCCTGCCTCAGCATGGGCTAGGTCAGACCAAAGGCAGCTGTTAGATTTCCATTCCCAGGTGTGTGCGGATGGCAGGAACCTAGCTGTGCAGATTATCACTTGGTTACTTCCAGGGTTCATTAAGATGAAGTTAGAGCCCGTAGCTGAAGCGGCATTGAAATCAAGACCCCATGATATGGGCTACAGGAGTCCTCCAGCATCATCTTAATCTCTGCCAACATTTGCCTAGGGATGATATTTTAAGCAATTTAACCATAATAGTAGCAGGAACTAACTTAATCACATGCCTTTAGCAAGTAGCAAAACAGAATGTGAAGCCTGGACTTTGCCACCCAACATCCCTCCCCACGACCTCCCCTGCCCTGGCGCTTTACCTTAGGTTCCCTAGTTTTGGTGTTTCTGCTATGTGAAGTAGGATTCGAGTTACAGCTTTTCCATGAGCCAAAATGAGTTATGAGCACTTCATGGATTTGTCAAGAAGCTTCTCTGTGCCTTTGTTTCTCATCTGTTGAATAGGATCACTGATTCCTACCTCCTGAAAGTCAGTGATAGTGTGCTTGGTGTAACACTTGGCATGCAGAAGGTAGCATTGTTGTTGCCATCTGTGGATCTGCTTGCAAAGTATTAATCAGAAAATGGATTCCCTACATATTAAGTGAATATTTCTCAAATTTGCAATCTAAGAATAGGATGGCTTATCTGTAGGTCCCTTAGTTTAGGGTTTGACCTAGGCACATAGAATGTACATATCAATATGTAATATTGTACAAAAAAACATACTCATAACCCAGGCTCAGAAATGACTAATCAAATCCTCAAACAGCATCAAGTGCTCATATAGACAGTATGAAAAGTACAGGTTCACAAATATTTCTTTTCCACATATATTCTTTATACAATGTTAACATTGTTATGGGAAAATAGCTGAATAGTTCCTTTTGTCCTTGCCAGCAAAGTGACACAATAAGATAACAGAGCCGGCATTTCTCAGCATGCTCCTCCTTATTTTTCTCTAATTTAAATCTAGGCATCCCAGACTGGACGAGTCACTCTTTATGGGCCTAAACTGCTCAAATAGTGGAAAATTACTTAATAAATCCTTCTCCAACTCTCTCCCCCATATCCGGCCACATGCTGTGATGCATGACTGCTGGCCTTGTCCGAAGGCTTCTCTAAGCCAGTGACTCACCAAGGCTTTATTACCACGAAGCCAAAGATCAGCAGTCTCCTTATGTACAAACTATCGCTGCAAGTTTGATCAGTTCCTTTATTGCACGAGTAGGTACTGTTTATGACTCGGCCAAAACTTTTCTCATGGCAATAACAAAGACAAATTAAGGATAAAAAGGAACACTCTAACTAAATGTACTTTTAAACCAAAAACCTTAATTTTTTTCCAACAGTTTTGATAGGTTGGCAGGGGAAGAGTCTACAACAATGTTTGTGTGAGTGCACTTCAAGACACCAATGGGAAAAAAATGGAAATTAACTACAAGTGCAAAGAAACACTTGAAATCCCTGCAGTTTTTTGTAATTTTTTTCATAAACTTGAAAACCACTGGGTTCATGGATTTTAGGGCTTTTTCTTTTTTACACCAAACTTCTATTTCAATTGCACTTTGCCAGAACTTTTTACCTACTCTTGCAGATTATCTCAAATCCATCAAAGCAAACTATCTCCATGGATTTTTCTTCAACTGAATCTCAGTGGAAGAAAATTCAAGGGTACACAGTACTTACTTCCACCTAACTTTCTAACTTAATAGCAACATTACTATGATACTCAAAGTCACCACTACTTTTTCTGTTACTTTAGGATATTGAGATGTGACATCTCATTTCTAGTCAAGTCAGGCTTAATTATTTGGATCCACTCTCACTGATAAGCAGTAAAGCTAAATTTAAAGCATCTTTCTTAGCAACTGAAAAGCTGGCAAAACAGTATCTGGCAAAAACTGACAGGACAAAAAAGAACTCATGCGATAAAACCTGAGAGCTGCTTTTGTGGGCTCTGTGAACTGAACACATTTGGAAGTGACGTTTAGGAGAGGGTCAGACATCAGAGCCCTGCGTCTGTTGGAAGTTGAGAAGCTACTAGCAGGCACACCCCCAAAAGTTTCCACTGGACATCAGTTAGAGTAAATGAGACACAGTAGAGCCCTCATATACCCTTCCAGCCCAAGATTATATATGTATTTTTTTTTAAAGATTTTATTATTATTATTATTGGAAAAGCCGGATATACAGACAGGAGGAGAGACAGAGAGGAAGATCTTCCGTCCGATGTTTTCACTCCCCAAGTGAGCCGCAACGGGCCGGTGCGCGCCGATTCGAAGCCGGGAACCTGGAACCTCTTCCATGTCTCCCACACGGGTGCAGGGTCCCAAAGGTTTGGGCCGTTCTCAACTGCTTTCCCAGGCCACAAGCAGGGAGCTGGATGGGAAGTGGAGCTGCCGGGATTAGAACCGGCGCCCATATGAGATTCCGGGGTTTTCAAGGCGAGGACTTTAGCCGCTAGGCCACGCCGCCGGGCCCCTATATATGTATTTTTAAAGATTTTTTTCTTTGTAGGATCCGGCGCTTGTGGTCTAGTAGCTGAAGTCCTCGACTTGACCGCGCTGGGATCCTGTATGAGCGCCAGTTCTAATCCCGGCAGCTCCACTTCCCATCCAGCTCCCTGCTTGTGGCCTGGGAAAGCAGTCGAGGATGGCCCAATACATTGGGACCCTGCACCCGCGTGGAAGACCCGGAAGAGGTTCTTGGTTCCCGGCTTCGGATCGTCACGCACCGTACCGTTGCGGCTCACTTGGGGAGTGAATCATCGGATCGAGGATCTTCCTCTCTGTCTCTCCTCCTCCTCCTCTCTGCGTATCTGACTTTGTAATAAAAAATAAATCTTTAAAAAAGATTTTTTCTTTGTAAAGGCAGATCTATACAGAGAGGAAAAATAGAAAGATCCTCCATCTGCTGATAAAGTGACAATGGCCGGAGCGGAGTTGATCCAAAGCCAGCAGTTAGGAGTTTTTTCTGTGCCCCCAGGCTTTGCGCCATCCTATAGTGCTTTCCCAGGCCACAAGCAGGGAGCTGGATGGGCAGTGGAGCAGCAGACACGCAGTGGCACTCATGTGGGATCCTGGTGATTTCAAGGCAAGGATTTAGCTACTAGGCCACTGTGCTGGGTCCTTGGGATCATAGTTTAAGGGAATTAAATTCAAGTCCTGAGCATGAATGAGGGGGGCGCAGGTGAGTAGGGAAGAGGTAATCCTCTCCAGAGAGGTTTTCTGAGACCTCCACATTTATTGCTGTATATAAACTCGCAAAATAATCTGTGTAAAAGATTAGGTACGCCAGGAAAGAGGATATCAAGAATGAGCAAAAGCAGAATCAGAAGTAGATCCACAAACTGCACATTTTGAAAAACAGTCACCATAGGAAATGTGATCAACATTGTCTTTAAAGCAATAAAATACAAGCAGATTTAGAAGCAGAAGCAAACATGGATTTGAAAATGATCTACTAGAACTTCTGGAAATGAAATCTTACACACACCAAGTATTACCAAGTCAATAGATTGAGTGATTTAGACATACTTGACATGGGCAAAGCAGGCAGGG
The DNA here is from genome assembly GCF_030435755.1 of Ochotona princeps. Lineage (NCBI taxonomy): Eukaryota > Metazoa > Chordata > Mammalia > Lagomorpha > Ochotonidae > Ochotona > Ochotona princeps. The sequence continues at coordinate 14,695,684 of NC_080834.1, forward strand.
AGGGACAGGGAGCGGAATGCTGCCAACACCCTAGCCATCGGCACTGCCATCTCCTCCAGGCTGTTTCCACATGGCCAAAGCCTCAGCACACCTGCTCTGCATCCTGCAGCTAAGCCTCACTTTGCATCAGGTACCAGGTGTCCTTAACCACCATACGGAGCTCACCACACATACTACAGCTACACTCCTTATCCTAGAAGGAAATGTAACCCCAGCCAGGTGGGGAAATTGTCCCTTTTGAGACTGCCTGCACCCATGTCTGAGTGAGGACTGTCCCTTTGTCCTTCTGTTCATCTGTCTCTCCTTTGTGTTCTTACATGTAGAATGACCAAAGCCTGGAGTTAACTCTAGCTGGGGGGAGGAGGGAGGTGGATGGGAGAGGGTAGGCTCTCCAACTACCTCCAGGGCTCTGGAGCCCTACAGCATCACCAGGAGGCTGCATTTCCCACAATTAGTAAACTTAGAGATCAAAGATGTTATAGAGCATGGAGGTGCAAAACTTGTCAAGAAACAAACAGAACTCCTGACATGACAGTTGGAAATGAATCCCAACCTGTTTAATCAGAGCTCTAGGACTTCCAGAAAGAAAAGGAGCAGAGGTAGTCTGAGGTTTCTCTGGAGTACATCTCTGCACGTTTGTTTAATGCCAGTAATTTCCTCATGAAAATCAGATGTTCTTTTTGAAAACATTCACTGGAAAACTATTTTCAGTTACTTTAAATAAAAATGACAGCATTTTAAAATGTCAATCCTGAATCTTCATGTTGCCAAAGCAGTATATAAAAGCACTTATTTGCAAGTAATGACTGTTAGATGAGGAATATATTGAAAGCATTACTTCCTCATCCCTAGGCAAGCAGTGCGGTCGCCACCAAGAGGTGCTTTGAAACATTGGCTTTGAGCACATAGAAGGTATTTTGAAAAACACACAGGAATCCATTTCCTACAAATCACAAAGGGGGCTCTACCTGCAGGTTTTCTTGTTTCAAATGATGTGCTGAGCTTTTGAGCATCAACATTAAGTACTTTCTCTTACAAGCATGAGTCCTTTTCTTGTATTGAGATTTTACGAAGTTTGGATATTAAACAGGTGTTCTATTAGAGAGATGTAAAATGAGAATATTTTGGAGGATATACCAGTTGAGGTTCCTAAATAAGCAGTTTGGTGCCTAATACAAGCACACTACTTCCTTCCTTTTAAAAAAAATTCTTTATTTGAAAGGCAGACTCACAGAGAAGGACAGATTTTCCATCAACTGGTTTATTCCCCAAACGGCTGTGATAGCCAGGGTTGAGCCCATCTGAACTCAGGGACCCAGGGACCCAGGGACTCAGGGACTTGGGTTAACTTTTGTGCTGCTTTCTCTGGCTATCCGTGGGAAGTTGAATCCGAAGTGGAGCGGCTACCCCCTTGAACCAGCAGCACCCATAGGGGCGGCCAGTGCTGCAGACTGACGATCAGCTGGTTATGCTTACCACACCTGCCCCTTTTTACAGTTTGATTCTCCTTAAAGAGTAACTTGATTAATGGACAGCTGAGCTTAGTATACTTGCAATGTGCTAAACATGGCTTGTATCATTCCTGTATAGACATTTTGCTTTATAAATACAAAAACATGCTGCATTGAATCTATATTCTAATTCTGGTCATTACTGCCTCCTTTTCTAAGTGTGCAAAGGCTTTCAAAACATTTCTCCTTCTGGAAATTGGAACAACATTTTCCATTCTTCAGTCTCTTGGAAACACTCCTGGAAATGCTATTTTTCCGAGGTTTCCCTAGGATTACCCACAGTGGCTCAGTAATTACAGGCATGCAAGCTCCATTCCCTGTCATATGGTTTAACCAGGCCAAGGTAGTTGAAATCAGCACAGCTGAGAGCTTTCTGGTGCCTTCCCCTGCTCTCTGGGTCGGAGACTCCTCATTACTCCCAGGCCCACGACTTGGCAGAGACAGAAGCCTATGGAACCCACCACAGCTGTCAAAGGTCACGTCTAGGGCAGGTCTCCAGCAGCACCTGCCTAATCCAAGATTCCTGGGACAGCATCACTGAACAATGCATGTTGTGCATACATACACTGAGCTGTTCTTTCTGACAGCTGTCTTCTGGGATTACCAACAGCACAGAGCTCACGCAGGCCTACGCCCTGCCTGTGATACATTTACTTACTAATTAAAAGCATAAAAATGCTGGTGCCCTGTATTTGTTTGCTTTTTGCTTTGTTTTGCTTTTAATTCCCCCTTGCCTAATAACATTATGATGGCTTTAACACGTCTCAATCCATAGCCAAGACATAGGAGAAACATAAGGTTACAGGCCAACTGAAATGAGAAATCTCAACCTTTGAGTATAGACGGGAATAGAAAGTGAGAATTGTGTCTAGTTCCAATACTTCAACAATCCTGACCGCTAAGCTTTTGATACTGTTTTTCCACGAACATTGCTGACGTTAGACCCTGAAATGTTTCCACAAGAGTTTTAATTAATAAAGTGCAACCCGTCAGAATATAAACACCACTTAAAGGACATTACTCTTAACCTCTCAAGTCAAACACAGCATTTGGCACACAGAAACCACATGAAAGTATTTGTCAAATCAAATTTACATACTATACAAAGAAATCCTGGAATCTGAAAAGTCAGAGTGGATCATGGGCTTCAAGCGACCAGGGGAAAACACTTCTAGAATTAAACATTATTATGGGCACTATAAGTGTAGTAGGCGAAAAACAGTAAGAAAACAATCTTAGCTCTTGTTAAAGAAGGATAAAGGGTCATCTTTGTTTTTGCCTACGTTAAAAAATTGAGAAACAAAGCCCTTAGGAAGATAGCAACTTCATTGCGGTTGAAAGGGGATTAGATGCTGGGAAAACACACCAACAGGAATTAGGGTCTCTCTTGTTCCTTACCTTTTTCCAGTTGAATTTCCGTGACACTCGGGAGGAATCGCCAGTCGCAGAAACGCTCAGCTGACCTCGGCGCACAGAGGATGCTCTCCACACTCGGAGCGGAAGTGTTCTTCGCGTTTTTCCTGTGTGACCGCTTTTAAAAGGGAGGGAATGGAGAAGCTAATAAAGCCGCCTGTTCCTTATTTCACATTCATACAGTAGGTAACTCACTCCACCTGGAGTGTGTTGAGGGCTGAACAAGAGGCTGGTGGCCGGGTGCCTCCTATCTTAAAGGACTTAGAGCAGAGAGCTGCTGCTACTTAAGGTCCATTGAACACACGTTAGCTTAGAACATTTTCATATCTCCTACTACCCACGTTTGAGGTGGTGAGCAGGGAATTTTTTTTTCTGCTCATTATTTTCATTTTGTTTTCCCTTCCCTATCTGGGAGAGGTAAGGAGAGGTAAGGAGAGAAGCCACACCCAGCCTCCCAAATACCTGTGCACCCTGGGATGGAGAACAGCCACCTGACACCACTCCAGGGTCCCAGGTGTGGGAGTCTCTGAGGCTACTGCTCAAGAGGTCTCGGGAGTTAAACAGTTCTGAAATACAGATCTCACCACTCCAAGCATTATGAAATCTCTCCAGAATCCACTGGTTCACATAGTTCACGTTAGAGTCCATTTACCCAGATATTCACTGCCAACACTTGGCTGGGCTAGTTGATCAATTTGTTCTGTCCTCTGTTATGGTACCAGGTGTTCTCTGCAGACTCCAATAGACTGCCATGTCCCCCATGTGCACCTGGATATGCTGTCCACTGCTCCATCTAGGCCACTGAGGAGGCCCAACTTTGACACATGCATTCCACGGTCAGACCATGGAACTTAAATTCTCCATGGTTGGGGTTCTAAGTCCAGCAATTCAGTTCAGAGGATCCCCAAAGAAACTTCATCTGAGGTGATCCCAGACCGAATTTTTGAACGTGCTTGCCAATACAGGGTCCAGCACAGTCTGTCACCTCGATCAGCTCATGCACATGCTGGTGGTTGCAATTGTTGGGTCAGTTCTGTCTCCAGTCCTGTCTTCTACACAAACCAATGGGTGGTGCAGCCCAGCCCAATCCTGCCCACCACACATTTGACCCTCACACAAACCAGTGGGAGCTGAAGCCTAGTCTGAACGACCCCCAATAACCCCCACCAGGCCATTCCCCGACCCTGGTTGTCGAGCTTGCCAGTATGTACAGCAGACTAGACCAGCCTGTCCCATAGCCCATTAAGTGCTGTCAGTGGGCACTGAGGCCTCGTTCAACCCAACTAACCCAGCTATCCAGCCCACACAGGTGCTGGCTGGTGCCACTCTTTCTAGCCATGCCTGTCCCAGTTCTGCTTCTCATACTCATCATTTGGAGTATCAATCCAGGAAGGATATGCCCAATGTTTCCCTTCTGGGCCCACTCTCATTCCCACATCTTGCACTCTGAGGTGGTTCTGTGTGGGGAGCGGCCGGCCTCGCATGGACGAGCGGCTTCAAAATGGCGCCTGGCCGAGTGTCAGGAGGCGGGACTTGTCCCCGCCAGGGGGCAGGCAGGAAGTCACAAGGATAGGCTAATTCTCCCTCGCTGCGATTGCTGGCCTATCAGATAGCGCCCTGCGGACCACGGGCAGAAGTGATTGGTGGAAGAACTAGCAGTCCGTTTTCGGCAATAAAGTCTTCCTTTTGGCTTGGTCTCTCTTTTGGCTGGTGACATTCTCTTGGGGGGAACGGGGGAATACAGAAACGGGAAGAATTGGGAAGAAGGGTGGTGGAAAATGGCAGGAAGGGTGGCGAGGAAGCGGGTAGGAAAGCTTAGACAGACGGGGACAGGAGCAGCGGAGCAAAGGTTTTAAAACGCAGCCGCTTTTGCCAGTTTTTCCCAGCCCTCCAAGAATATTCCTCATCATTTTAATGTCGCTGCAGGGCGGCGACATTCTGGTGGCCCGTACGGGGAAAGAAAAACTTTTAGCTAGCATAAAAACGTGTACGGAAAAAATTTTCAGCCTGCGCTAGCATAGAAAAGCGTACAGAAAAAATTTTTCAGCCTGAGCTAGCATAGGACAAGCGGCTGGGGCAGAAATTTTTCGGCCTGCGCCAACAAGCGGCTGAGACAGAAATTTTTCGGCCTACGCCAGCATAAGAAAAGTGGCAAAGACAGACAGAAATTTTTCGGCCTGCGCTGGCCTAGGAAAAGCGGCAGAGAGGGAATTTTTTGGCCTGCGCTGACATAGGAAAAGCGGCAGAGGGTACCTACGTACGAGGTATCCCCAGCCTGAGCCAGCATAAGTGCATTTTATTTTTGCCTAGGCAGTTAAATATAGCCCAGAGAGGCAGAATTTGCCCAAAGGGGCGGGATTGCCCACAGTGGCCGGGCGGCCCAATGGCACCTGAGCGACTGCAGTGGTGACCCCGCCTCGAGCAGGCATCTCGGCCTGCAGAGCCGGCACCACTGCTTCTGAATCTCCTTCCTCAGCCGCTCAGGGTTTTATAGGACGAGTACCATGGAGTTTTATGAGTCAATGTATTTTATTGTTTTTATTCCTTCAGTTGTTATTACAGTAACTTTCCTCTTTTTCTGGCTTTTGATGAAAGAGACACTATGTGAGGAAGTTCTTGCAAAACAGAAGAAAGAACAAAAGTGAGATTTTAAATTATCTGATGCTTTGGCTGTAGAAGATGAGCAAGTTGTATCTGCTCCACGGAATGTGGTTGAAACTTCTAGTGTTAGGGAGGATTATCTATCGGAAAGAGGAAGTCGAGCCTCCTAAGTAGATTCTGACTCCGAGGAAGAAAATGATAGTGAAAAAGGGAATTTACAGGGCAGGAGCGGAGCTGCTACGGCACTCTTCGAAGCCAGGAATAGTGCCATCCGCCCCTCCACCCGCTTATAACCCCATTGGGTCATGCTGCCACGGGGCATGTGCCTGCGGTGCCAATGCCCCACGGGGATGGAAGGAAACTATGTCTTCCTCCTCTGTGTTTCCGGTCCTAGAGGACCAAAATCAACAGGGATATTATCAGCCTATAGATTTTAAGATGATAAAGGAGTTAAAGGAGGCAGTCATGCCCTATGGACCCCAAGCAGCTTTTACGAAAGCATTATTGGAGACCCTTGCCGCCCAAACTTTAACCCCTGATGATTGGATGAATTTGGCTCATGCCACCCTTTCTGGTGGTCAGTATTTAAATTGGAAGGTGGCATACCAAGAGTTGTGTTCAGACACTGCGTGGCGTAATGCTGCTGCAAATAAGTATCTTCAAATAAGTGCCACTGCCACTAAGGCACAGAAATGCTTACAGGCACTGGGATCTACAGGGAAGCCTCTCCAAGGTTATTCAAGGAGCCAATGAGCCTTATGCTGATTTTGTAGCTAGACTCATTCAAACTGCCTCGAGGATTTGGGGGGAGGTGGAGTCAGCAATGCCTTTGGTAAAGCAGTTAGCGTATGAACAGGCTAATAAATGGTGCCAAGAGGCAATAAAGCTGTGGAAGCGTAGAAAAAAAAATTAAAACTATGCTATACACACAGAAAAGGGGGGAATAGGGGATCAATATAGGTCCCCAAAGGACAAGCTAGTTATTATGTTTTTCAGGTGAGTATTAATATTAGTAATTTTGCTGTGCCAGCACCCTGCATTGTATTGACTAATATTTTCCCACAGATAAAAACAGTACATGTAGAGGACATAAGTATTCTTACAAACATCCTATGCAGAGTATAACCACAAATTCTTTTGAGGTGAGGCCTCCGTTTGTGCTGTGGGAGCAGCAATGTCCATGATTCTTGAAGGCCAGTTGCAGAATTGCTTCCATTTGTATTCAGGGAATGATACTTGTGAGAGCTCGGTAGCAGTGGTTAATTGCATTGCTTTTCTCTTAGGCCCACTCCTGTGGGCCAGGACACAGGACCAGTTTAACCAACATGTTTGGACTGATGAGTGGACTTGATTTCAGAACAGGTGGACATGTTATCTGAGGTCCTCTCAGTTTCCAATTTGCAGCTAATCTATTTAGAAGCCTTTCAGTTTATTTGAATGGGACTTGAGATGTTGATAATTTACACGCTAGAGAAGTTTTTCGGTTTATTTGTATGGGATTTGGATGTTCAGTTTGATAATTTACATGCTGGCTGCGTGGAAAAATTGTAACCATCTATGCCACCCGGGTTGAGGTGGCTACTGTGAAGCAGTGGTTTGGTTATGGGTACAATCTGTGGTCCGCAGGGTTAGACATTGGCTTGGGTTTTTATCCCTTGGAGGGTTATTGTGCCTTGTGATCTTCCTGCTTGTCTGGTTTATTTGCCTGAGACATGGGCAAGATAACGCCATTATGTGACAGGCCCTGATGGCCCTGGGAGCAGGGGCCTCCCCCCAGGTATAGTTAAGCATGCTAGACCGGTAGTCAAAGACAGGTAAGACCTGTGGGGGACACCTACCAACCTAAGACAGGGTGTAGAGCTGGAAGCTCTGCCACCCAATGACGGGTAAGGAGGTAGTCCTGCTGCGGGCTACCTCAGACAGGCACGGCCTCACTTAAATAAAAAGGGGGGGAGATGTGGGGAGCGGCCGGCCCCACATGGATGAGGGGCTTCAAGATGGGGCCTTGCCGGGTGCCAGGAGGCGGGACTTGTCCCCGCCAGTGGGCAGGCAGGAAGTCACAAGGATAGGCTAATTCTCCCTCGCTGCGATTGCTGGCCTATCAGATAGCGCCTCATGGACCACGGGCAGAAGTGATTGGTGGAAGAACTAGGCATAAGCAGTCCGGTTTTGGCAATAAAGCCTTCCTTTTGGTTCGCTCTCTCTTTTGGCTGGTGACATTCTCTTGGGGGGAACGGGGGAATACAGAAACGGGAAGAATTGGGAAGAAGGGTGGTGGAAAATGGCAGGAAGGGTGGCGAGGAAGCGGGTAGGAAAGCTTAGACAGACGGGGACAGGAGCAGCGGAGCAAAGGTTTTAAAACGCAGCCGCTTTTGGGCCTGGCGGCGTGGCCTAGCTGCTAAAGTCCTCACCTTGAATGCCCCAGGATCCCATATGGGCACCGGTTCTAATCCCAGCAGCTCCACTTCCCATCCAACTCCCTGCTTGTGGCCTGGGAAAGCAGTCAAGGACGGCCCAATGCATTGGGACACTGCACCCACGTGGCAGACCCGGAAGAGTTTCCAGGTTCCCGGCTTCGGATCGGCGCGCACCGGCCATTGTGGCTCACTTGGGGAGTGAATCATCGGGCGGAAGATCTTCCTCTCTGTCTCTCCTCCTCTCTGTATATCTGGCTGTAATAAAATGAATAATTCTTAAAAAAAAAAAAAAGCAGCCACTTTTGCCAGTTTTTCCCGGCCCTCCAAGAATATTCCTCGTCATTTTAATGTCACTGCAGGGCGGCGAAAGTTCTGCAGTTTGGCTTGACAGAATTTGTCCCTTGTGCCAGCGTCTACCAGCTGATGCTGTGGCAGAGCCCAACCACATCCGCTCTGGCTTATGCATGCACCAGAAGGAATAGTCAACCCAGCCTGGTTTTCCCCTGATGCAGCTTACATGAGGCCAACAGCTCGTGTAGCCTGAGCAGGGAATATGTTGTTCCTGCTTTTTTACACATCAGAAGTTAAGATAAGTAACACTCATACCCACATACACTTAATTATGTCAAAATCAATGTGTAATCTGACCTTTTCCCAATACCAAATCGATTATTTTCACAATGATCAGGAGCAGTCTTTGACAATCCTCAACCTATAACCCTTTTTAATCAAAACTATCTCAACATCTATCTTCTATCCAGCCACTATCTATCCATCTATCAATCTGTAAATGTTGTCTGTTCATCTCTATATCCATCCACTCATCCATGGAAGAAGGCCACTAGTAAAGGAACTTGGAATTAGAAGGCTCTGGCAGAACAGGCCTTGGCCCTGGCACCAATGACCTAGGTAATAATTTTGCGGGGTAAAGATGAATAAAGATTTTTAAGAATATGTGCACAAATCATAAGACTAGCCCCCAACAGATTTTTATTTAAATATCCTACCTGAAAATAAAATTGCATAATTTGATTTTGAAAACCTAAGTATAACATAAACACAGAAAAATATATTTACATCTGAGAGCCTGGCACAATGGCTCAGTTGGTGCATTCCCCCTCAAGTTGCAAGCTCCCCTGTGGGCACTGGTTCATGTCCTGGCTGCTTCACTTCCTGTTGTGCTCTTCGCTTGTGGTCTGGGAAAGCATTAGAGGATGGCCTTGGGAAAAAAGGCCTTGGGACCCTGCACCCATGTGGGAGACCCGGAGGAGGCTCCTGGCTCCTGGCTTCGGATCAGCTCAGCTCCACTGGCAGCTACTTAGGCAGTGAACCAGCAGACGGAAGATTTTTCTGTCTCTTCTCTCTTTAAATCTGCCTTTGCAATAAAAATAAAATCTTTTAAAAAGATACACATGTACATCTTAATTTAAAGTTAATGAAATTTCACAATTTAAATCACACATGCATAACTGATATCAGGTCAGAAAATAGAATATTACTAAATTCTTGTTGTATATTCTCTTCTGAGCAGGACCACAGGGGAAAGTTGATCCTAATTAATGTCCTTTCTTAGGAACTTCTCAGCACTTCCCTTTAGAATACTGAATGACTGTGTGTTCTGTTGACTAACAGAAGAAAAGCCTTAAACTGTAGCAGAGTGGAGGCAGCAAATGGATTTCAGTTCCTTAGCAGACATCATGCTGGGGATTTTTTTTTTTTTAAAGATTTTATTCATTTTATTACAGCCAGATATACACAGAGGAGGAGAGACAGAGAGGAAGATCTTCCTTCCGATGATTCACTCCCCAAGTGAGCCGCAACGGGCCGGTGCGCGCCGATCCGAAGCCGGGAACCTGGAACCTCTTCCGGGTCTCCCACGCGGGTGCAGTGTCCCAATGCATTGGGCCGTCCTCAACTGCTTTCCCGGCCACAAGCAGGGAGCTGGATGGGAAGTGGAGCTGCCGGGATTAGAACTGGCGCCCATATGGGATCCCGGGGCTTTGAAGGCGAGGACTTTAGCCGCTAGGCCACGCCGCCGGGCCCGTGCTGGGGATTTTATAAATGGACACGGGACTGATGATTCAGTTTGTCTGTGTAAAACAACCCTCAAAACAGCAGAAATGTATTCATTACATGTGACATGATGAACAGTAGGTAGAATTTGTAAACTTGACTTTTGCTACACTCATCATGCTTTTGACTTTCTCCAAGTGTCTAATACACATTTTATGAATCTCATTGCAGGAAGTCCTACATGCATGTTGATGAACAACTTGAACACAAACTGTCATAACTTTGAGTGGGAAGTGAACAAAATAGTGAAAGCTAGCATGCTAGCCAACTGAGTTCACAGTGTCAAATGCACGTATACTTTTGAGCCTCGTGTCAATATTTGTTTGCTCAGAATACTGCCATATTTACTTCACCAGGTCGTAAGTTTTCTAATAATATAGAAAGTATTTAATCTAAGCATGTTAACTGCTTACACAAAACACTTTAAAAATTTCCTCATAATTGTGCTTTAATTAATGGTAACACTCTAGGAGAGTGGGTATTTCTAATTTTACTTTTCCTGTTTTTTCTCTGCATATGTTCTGATTTTTTTTAAAGATTTATTGATTTTTATTGGAAAGCCAGACACACAGAGAGGAGAGATAGGACAATCTTCCATCCAATGATTTACTTCCCAAGTGACTGCAACGGCCAGAACTGAGCAGATCCGAAGCCAAGAGACGGGAGCCTCTTCCAGGTCTCCCACACAGGTGCAGCGTCCAAGGCTTTGGGTCGTCCTCCACTGCTTTCCCAGGCCACAGTCAGGGAGTTGGACGGGAAGCGGGGCTGCTGGGATTAGAACCAGCACCCATATGGGATCCTGGCGTGTACAAGGCGAGGCCTTCAGCCGCTAGGCTACAGCACTGGACCCATGTTCTGTTTTGTTCTTCATAATGTCTCTATTGCCTTATAGCTTTATCTTGGTAATAATATCTCCTGTACCTTCTGAAATCTACAGCTGGTTTTTTTTTTCTTTATCTCAGGAGATACAGAAGGCCAAATACATAGAGGAGGCACTTGAAAAACTTACTGCTAGAATTTTGTTGGTGCAAATGTTTCAAAATCTATACATAGCTGTTTAATAATACACATTTTCATGAACATTTTGAAGATTCTTGTATGCCAGGGCTTTAAAAATACTTCTGCACCCAAATAAGCTTAGATTTGAGTTTCATTTGCACAGCTTTTTGTAGTATTGCTGAATACAATGAATGCATGTGTGTGTGGATGGATGGGGAAGCAGAGCAGGTGGTTGCTTGTGCTCAGTCAGTACCAATCGGCTGGAGAGGAGGCAGGAACCCAGCAGAATTGCTTTCTCTTTTCTTTTTACAATGTATGTATTTGAAAGGCAAGGTTGCACACACAGGAGAGATGGAGAGATGGAGAGAGAGAGAGAGAGAGAGAGAGCTGTAGAGAGAAATGGAGAGAGAGAGAGAAGGAGAGAGAGAGAGAATGAATTTCATCTACTGATTCACACTCCAAATGCAGCTTCCCACAGGTAGTAGGGGTTTCAATCCCTGGTCCATTATCAGGAAACTGGCGGAAATGCAAACACTAGTACTTGAGCTGTTGTTCCAGTACTGGAACAGTACTGCTGTTGTTTTATCCCATCAGGTATTTTAGATCCTCACTGATCTTTAAAACTAGAATGTCTTGTTATCAATTTCATATTGCATCTATTGCTATTGCTTTTGTTACTAAAGATGATTTAACTTTCTTATGCAACATAATTTATACTAATAAGCTTATTCCCATTTTCCCCAAAGTCTATCAGAATAATCTATTGTTGTAAATTCTACATTACTATGAATTTGCAAAAATTTTTTTTAAGTGGGATCTGTGACTGTGGCTTGGTTCTTCCTGGAGTAAATAAGTTTCTTATTTGCTTAGTTTTTAAGTGTGTCTTCTGATTTTTCTTTCTCTCCAGATGCTCAAGCACATCTGCCAACATCTGTTGGTAATTTTGTGCACTCCAGCACCAGGACCGTTGGGGAAAGTGCTGCCGGCTGTTGTAGCACAGACAGCTAGCTCCCCGCAGCTTTCTCTACTGAGCACTCGAATGGGGGTTTCTCTGCTTCTTTGCTGCCTGCCTTCCACCTCTCTGCACGGTGTGCGCTCTGAAGGCTGTATAGGAGAGTTTGTGGGAGGCAAACATGCTGAATGTTTGAAAATACATATTTACACTTCTATATTTGAAGGACAGGTTCTTGGATAAGAAATACCTAAGACCATTTTCACTGAGAATGTTAAAGGCACTGCGCTATCTCTGTTCCCTGCCCCGTTTTACTGTTGCCGGTGACAAGATGGTGCTCTCGGATCTGCTAACTCTGTGCTCACAACCGGAATGTTTCTCCACAAGTCATTGGGAGCCTCTACTATTTTAATGTCCCAGAATGTTGTGATCTGGTGTACCTTGTCTATTATGTTGTGCATGTGCCAAGGTATTTTGAGCTAGGAGATTTTTGTCCTCTGACTCTAGAAAAACTATTATTTCTATGAAGATTTCTTAATCCTTCTTGAACTTTTGTCATTTCAGACATTTCACTTTCTACTAGTCTGATTCTGCAATTTCCTTAACTTCTAAAAAGTTTCGCATTTTTCACTTGGTTTCAGATTTCTGAGACATTTTCACAACCTTGCCCCTGTACTGATTTGAATTTTGGTTGTTACTAATCTGCATTTCAGTGCTTTGAAGTTCTTTTGTTAGTTCTCTCATGGTCTTTGTTGCTTGAGGACTATAACACATCCTCTGATGTTTCTAAGGATGCTAGTCCTATACTTTCAAAGGTTTTCTTGTGATTTTTACAAGTCATCTTCTACTCTGTTTTTATTACTGCTATTTGGAGCATATTGTTATGGGAATTTTTCTGAATAACCTGTCAGTGTTCAGTTCTCCATTCATATTTGGAAGGCATATTAAGGCAGCAAATGTAGAAGTGCAGTTTGTTGATAGCTAACTCTGTGGTAAGATAACACGACAGGAAGGAGGCCTTGTGTACATGGTATTCAGAGTTTTGTTTTTTTGTTTGTTTGTTTTGTTTTTTTTGGTCTGGTGTAGTTGTATAATGACGTTTCCTATAAGCCTCTACCTTGGAGTAAACATGAAGCAAAGCCTTTGCTGTAACTGCTAAATCATGGTGTTGTCACTTGCTTCGATTTCGGCTGCATGCTTCAGCCCCGAGTTCTGCAGTATCTTTGGTCTTCGGCTCTGGTTTTCTGTGTGCAGAGGTGGAACAGAACTCATCCACAGTCCTGATCCTTTACAGCTGCCCCCACTTCGCCTTGTGCGTGACCAGCCTTCCGGCTGTTTGTTATTTGTATTTTCCAAATATTTAGGGAGCTTCCTTGTTGTTTATCTTCTACTGACCCTTCTCACCTTCATCCCTGAATATGCTTTGAAAATGCTTTAGTTGTCGATTTCTATGGGATTTCTGGAGGAAGGAAAATAAGCTTCTTTGCTAAGAGTGTTTAATTCAGATTCTCATGAGTGAAAGGAATCAAGGGCTACGAGTATCGGGGTAGGAAATGTAATGCAGCAGTAGGCAGCCTCTCTCTGCTGCGCACATGTGGCTCGTGGCAGATGAGCTAAGCACAGCTTAAATCATTTTTGCAGGACTGTGAAACAAAATAAAAAAAAAGACGTGGCTGAGGCCAAATGTGGCCATTTAATCTGAAAACAGTGGTCTTCCTCTTTGCACAAAAACATTGTTGATCTCCCCATTGGGGCAGCACGCCTCAACAAGTAAAAACGAGTTTATGATCTGGGCTCTTTCTGGCCCAAATCCTGTAGGTACAGCTCAAAAAGTATGTTCAGATTGCCTTATCAAGAATCAGCAACATTTTTTAAAAAGATTTATTTATTTTTATTACAAAGTCAGATACGCAGAGAGGAGGAGAGACAGAGAGAAAGATCTTCCGTCCAATGATTCACTCTCCAAGTGAGCCGCAATGGCCGGTGCTGTGCCCATCCGAAGCCGGGAACCAGGAACCTCTTCCAGGTCTCCCACCAGGGTGCAGGGTCCCAAAGCTTTGGGCCATCCTCGACTGCTTTCCCAGGCCACAAGCAGGGAGCTGGATGGGAAGCGGAGCTGTCGGGATTAGAACCGGCACCCATATGGGATCCCGGGGCGTTCAAGGCGAGGATTTTAGCCACTAGGCCACGCTGCCGGGCCCCAAGAATCAGCAACATTAATGAGAGCAAATATCACCAACAACAATTGCAACCTAAGATGCTAGAAGCTCCATACTATTTGATTAATGTTTTTGCTTGTTCCTGATTACTCATGTTTCTTTTGGCACTGTTAAATGTACACGAATTTTTTCAACAAGCCTCATTATTGAAGTAGAAGTCTTCTGTGTCCCTGTTCCTCATTCCATGATAATAACCTCTTTAAAAAATTATCTGGGTATGAGTCAGCCACCACGTGTACGTGGTGAGCCGCTCCCAGGCCTGCCTGACAAAGCCCCAGGAGCGGACCTCTCAGGGGGGACTCTCCCAGCTTTGTTAGGTAGGTCTGGCCCCACCTACTGCTGCTTTGGCATGAGCTGGGGAAAGGATTGGGAGGGGGGTGGGTCCTTGAGTCCAGGTATCTTAACCTCCAGCAGTCGCCTGGCTGTGGAGGCCTCCAGGGAAGACAGTCGCCTCATGCCTACTTCATACGAGCCAGCCACCATGTGCACGTGCTGAGCTGCTCCCGGGTGGCCAGTGCGCCATTTGGCGCCAGGCTCTGTCTGCTGGCTGCCTGGCAGGGGAGCTCTGCGATTTTGATTGTTTGATTTGCTGCTTAGGTAGCTCCATGCTGAACCCACACTGATTTGGGGTTGTGAATCAGTCTTAAAGATTCCCAATGACAGTAAATCTTCTTCTGAAGAACTTGTAATTACTTAATAATGCTGGATACCAAACACCAATTCATTCAAAAGTTGACTCCGGACATGCCCAGCAGGATGTCCCCATTACCTGCCATGATGATGGATCAGCAGAGGGGTCATAGTAGGCAGGGCCAAGACATTAACTAGCACTCGAGTACCACATCTGGGGGTAGATTGTGTGGAGGATGTGTGGGCCATACCCTGTGGAAATTCCAACTTCACTGGATGGCTTAGGAGTGGGGATAGTGTTAGTCTAAGCTGGGTGAGACCAAGGAGCTTAACAACAACCATAGATGAAAGAACCCTCAACAGTCTGGACAGGTCAGGGCAGCAGCACCTGAATGTCCATCCTGAATGGGGTGCGGGGTGTGCCGGGCTGCTGCCTACGCCAACCCATGCAAGGCCAAAAGGAAGGCCGTTCTGCACCGGGCACTGGCCCAAAACCCAACGGCAGATGTGAGAATTCGGTCTGGGAGGGGATAAAGGGGGAGAAACTTGGGAATTCTCCTGGTGATCCATAGCTCCCACTGGTGAACAGGAGGTCCAGACCTGGGGGTCTGACAGGCTGGGCAAAGTAGCTCCGATTGCTTGTCAATGTATGGAAAGGGGATGGATTGGGCGCCCCGGGCAGTACTGAGCAAACCTTAGCCCACAAGTTAAATTGGAAACCAGGATGGACCACAAGACATGCCCAGCTAGGTTCTTGCACCAATTGGTTTGTGTGAGCCAAGGACGATGAGCCACAGTGTCTAGGGCAGGGATTGTGATAGGCGACAGGCTGTGCCGAGCTGAGCCAGAGCAACCACTGGCACACTTAACACTGGCTGGGAACAGGCCCGGTTGGGAGAGCTGGGGGGAGACCCTGGCTGGGTGGAGGTTCCCACCAAGAGGCGCACAGGCTGGAATGGGGCAGCGTTCTGGTCGGGATACAGTTGTAGCCTCCCTTGGCACAAGTGTGGACTGGGACTTGGCACACCGGGCCAGGTCAGACTGCAACACCTTCTGGTGTTCTGGAGTACCAGGGTACATGTGGGACGGACTAACCCCAACTGAGCCAAGTATGTGCTATATGTGGGTAGGGACGAGCCGTAGCTGGGCTGAAACATCCAACAACAAGAACCAGAATGGGTTGAAGACGAGTCAAGAAAAGCCACTGCTCGTGCTAGGACGTGAGGTGAACGAGTAGTGCTGGCACGTGGACCCACTGGTAAGCGTGAAACTTGGCATCAGGAGGGGTTCTGATGGAGGAGCCTGAGCAACTCCTCTGACAGGACACGGATCCTACAAATAAGTGCAAGAAGCATGAAAGGAAACAGCCTAGAAGAGGTTATGGAAATTGTCCCACTGGCATACGGTTGGCATGGGTTGGGGGCAGACCTGGGTGAATTGGTTCGCGTTGTCCAGTGGCAAATCCGAATGCCGGAGCAGAGTGTGGGTCGAGCCAGGTTCGGTCGCGACAAAAGCAGTGCACAGCACAGAATGCCAAGGTGAGGCTGCCTGTGCCAGATGAGACCACAGCACCCAACCCCTGTTAGGTCCAAGTGACTCCAGCAGCCAATGATAAATATGTGAGATTTAGATGATTCCATCCATCTGTTGGCTCGTCTTTAGCACTGAGTGTTTCCAGCTGGATTTTCAGACGTAGGGAAAAAGAAACAAACCATTCATGTGGTGCCCTCCCCAGATGTCTTCCTCCTCCTGGCATCCATACACTGATCTGTTCTCATTCTTGGTTTCTGACACTTGGCCTGAAGTCCTACCTATGATTTAACATTTGCTCCTTGAATCCAAGGCTCACGTTACTCCCTTGCTGCTAACACTTGGATCTTTTCTTTGGCCGCTATTTTCAATCCTTGGAATGGACTTGCCTGGGTCTTTCTAGCTAACGACTCAGCAGGGTTCAGCCTGGCCTATGATCCATTTCTTAGGATTGCTCAATATGCCTTTTTTCTCTACCAGGTTTATCCAAACTTGTGACAACTGAAATCAAACCATGCTGGTAAACGGAGGTGAAGGGTAGTTGTTTTGGTTTTCAGAGTAATATCCCGTGCAAGGGTTGAGCTCTCTTAGCCACTCTGGCACAAATACTAACTAGATGTGACCTGTAAGGATGAACTTCAGTGAACTCAGCTGGTTTTTTTTTTTTTTCACTTTTTTAAATTTAATTATTTTTTAATAATCTTACTTAGTTGATTAGGGAATAAAGTGTCAAGGGCTACAGGGTGAAAGTGGGTAATACCATTGTTTCCACATCAATATCATTTTACCCTGTATCTGGGGTCAGGGAAAAAAACAAAGGGAAAAGCCCCACCCATCCAGATCCCCAACGGGAGGCACGCTCTGAGGGTCCTGCTCATACAGTTTTGATAGTTCATCAGTTCTGGATTGCTGCCAATCTCTCAGTTCCAATCGCGATGAACCCTACTCAGAATCCACTGGCCGACAGTCTCTTCATGGTTGGGGTTCTAAGATCAGCAGTTCAGTTGGAGGGATCTCCAAAGAAACTTCATCTGAGATGATCCCAGGCCTGAGTTTGCTAGTACAGAGTCCGACACCATCCATCACACCAATCAGCTTATGCTCATGCTGGTCGTTGGGATTGCTGGGTTCGTTCTGTTTCCAGCTCTGTCTTCCTCGTGAACCAACGGGTGTTGTAGTCCAGTTCAATCCTGCCCACTTCATACTCGGTCCTCACGGAAACTGGTTGGAGCTGCAGCCTAGTTGGGGCGACTCCCCATAACCCCCACCAGTTCTGCCCCCTACCCTGGTTACCATGCTGGCCAGTAAACACCGCAGGCTTGTCAAGTCTGTCCCACATCCTGTTTAGCTCTCGCACGTGTCGATGGGCATTGAAGCCCAGCTCAACCCAACCAACCTACTATCCAGCCCACACACCTACTGGCAGGTGCCCTTCTATACAGCCACCCCTGCCCCTGTCCTGGTGTTCATGCTGTCCAATGAGAGTGGTAGCCCCAAAGGAGGTGCCCACTATTTCCCTTCTAGGCCACACTCACTCCCAGATTATGCACTCTCCAGGTAGTTCTGGCATTTGACTTGACAGAATTAGCTCCAAGTGCCAGCCTCTGCCAGCTAGTACTGCGGCTAGCCCAACCAACCCTCACCCACTCTAGTTTTTGCTTGCACCAGTCGGAACAGTCATCCCACCGTGGCCCTTCCCTTATCTAGCCCACATGAGGCCCACAGGTGTAACAGCTCTGCCTATTCTGATCTGCCCCCATCCCGATTCACGCTTTCCAATGGAAGTAGTTGTCCAGCAGGGGAGTCCACATTCCCCTGTCAGCTTTGCCTCCTCCCCCTGATTATCACATGTGCTGTTTGGGTGCTGCAACCACATTTGGTACGGCTCATCTCACCTTGGCATTCCTTATTGTATACTAGTATGTGTCGCAACCATCAGCTGGTTTTTAAATTTAAGTTTTCTTGGGGAATTAATTAGTTTAATTTGAGGAAACATTAATCCCATGTCAAACAAAATACATCATTCTTAAATTTTTCAACGTGAATAAGGGCATTTACAACATACACTCACACACACACACACACACACACACACACAACTTTAAGTGTTGGTGGACAGCAGAGAGAGCAATCGAAAGGTTTGCATTTCCTTTTCGCTTCTGTCATTTTCTTGGTTTTACTCCCAGAAACAGCTGGAACAGAGAATCCTGTGCCCTCACAAGAAAAGTTAATTTAGATGTGAAACAGAGCAGTGTGAAGGAAGCAACCAAAGTCCACCTAAGCAGTACACCTGACAGGCCAGGTGGGCAACTCAGAAAGGAACTGAGTGCCTAATCTACATTGAAGCTGGAGTTTTTTGGGAATGGGGGGGGTCTATTTCTTATATTTCTCTTTGCCGCTTCTTCTTCGGGAATATGGCTGGACAAAGGACTTTTAGGAATGAAATTCCCTCCAAGGTTTCATTGCACTTGGTGGTAGGCCAAGAAGACTTCCCCGGAATGTGGGAGTGGAGAATGCTGGGGCTCCTCTATGGCTGGTTGCTGCATAATGGCAGGACTTTAGATGTGCAAAAGCCAGGCAGCTTGGAAAGCCTCATTCGAAGGCTGCTGCGTTTCTTCCAGTGCAAACGTCTGGTTTCTCTTTAGCCTTTTTCAAACACATAGGCTAACTAATATCTACCTTCTTCTGGAATAGTTTTCTAAAATCTTAATAGGTGAAATCTGAAGGCCCACATATTGATTATATAAGTGTTTTTCCTCAAAAGGATTTAAAATTAACATATGCAAGTTGATTCTTATGATTTAAAAATGACTTGAGTATCCTTATCATTTAAGAATTTTAAGTGACAAACCCAGAACTCATTTAAGCTCATAATTATGTGGAAAAAATTACCTGAGTCTCATGCTAATAGTTCTAATTTCAAACAAATTGTGATGATTTGGTACAAAGTCATAATTTTGTGTGGCATAACATTTAAGAGGGAGACTGTGTACAACTCTGAGTTGCTCTAAAAGTGCCTTTATTATTTGCACAGTTAATATTCATGACATTCATATTTCTTCAGAAATAATTCAAACCTTGTACTATATATATAGCTCAAGGAAAACTTTTGGATGCTTTAAAATCTTTAGCTGGAGCCAAGCTTTCATTTGATAAATGTAACAGTTTTTTCATTGCTTAGAAGGATGACCAGCCTATTCAGAGATGTGTGAAAAATGATGAATTCCTGACATTTGAAAAAAAATATTTATTTTTATTTGAAAGGCAAATTTTACAGAGAGGCTTTCCATCTATTGGCTTACTCCCCAAACGGACACAGTGGCTGGAGCTGAGCTGATCCAAAACAGGATCCAGGAGCTTCTTTTTGGGTCTCCTGCATGAGTATTGGGGTGCAAGGTCCCAGGTGACCCTCTGCTGCCTTCCCAGGTCATAGGGAGCTGGATAAGAAGTGCAGCAGCCTGGGCATGAACCGGTGCCCATTTGGGATGCTGGCATCACAGGTGGAGGAGTAGCCTGCCCTATTGCTAACATTGTAAATGCCAGGTTTGGGGGATGCTTTGTTATGAATTCCTATTGTTATCTTAGGCAACTGATGCAGCAGTAGGCACACTGAAGCAGGAGACTATCCTAATAAACACCTAAAAGGGAACAAAACCAGACTTTAAATGTGGCACGGAAACTGTTAGCAAAAGCTGGAAAACAGCTAAGGAAATTGCTGAAGTAGACTTCAAAGCTTGTGATCCCCTGGAAAAACAATTTGT
This sequence comes from Ochotona princeps, assembly GCF_030435755.1. Lineage (NCBI taxonomy): Eukaryota > Metazoa > Chordata > Mammalia > Lagomorpha > Ochotonidae > Ochotona > Ochotona princeps. Next base: position 14,715,790 of record NC_080834.1, read on the forward strand.
AAAGCTGTTGTGGTAATCAGAAAATGGGAAAGTACATAGTGAAATTTTGGGTTATAAACAAGGGGATGTCTACAGAGAATATTAAAACAGCTTTCCCTTATGAGCTGTGTATGATGATATGCTACATGAAGTAGATGAGGTAGAGAAAATATTGGACACTTTGCAAGCAGAATGTATTGTGATGGAAGAGGCCCAAGTGTGGCCACTGGGTGGGAGGCCCAGAGGAAGCTCCTAGCACTTGGCTTTGGCCTGGTACAGTGTTGGCAGATGTGATCATCTGAGGAGTGTACAGTGGGTGGAAGAATCTCTCTCTTTCTCCTTTCCTCCCTTTCTCATTCTCTGTTATTCACTCCCTCTTAACTTTCAAAATAAACAATTGTTTTTAAAAAATCCTAAGGCTCTTGTCTCCCAGCTGTCCGCTGGACATAAACCAGCACTGTTAGCTCTAAAGAATGGACATGTTTCAGAAGAATCATGAGTGTGAATTATATCAATTGAGGTGTACTTCAGTTAGATTTACAGGACACTTATAAAAAATAGAGAATATATGATTAAAGTGTTACTAGCTTGAGCTAAAAGGATATGATACTATTGAAACTATCAAATGCTCTTTGGAATCATAATTTTCTTTGAACAGAAAATAAGCTAAAAAATCTAACTAAAGACTGCATGATTCTTCGTTCTCATGGGAGTTTTGATGAAACCAGGAACAGATAGATAGGTTGTAGAGCAGATTTTCTCTTGGTTATTGATGTCACATAAAAGTAAGAAGAGAAGGAACAAGATAAAGTCTGTAAATATGAATAATACATAAGCAGATGGGATGGGAAGTAAGGGATGGAAGGAGTATGGGTAGGAGAGAGAGAGGGAGGAGAGAGATAAGGGAGAGAAGAGGGCAGGGGAGAGGTGGGGAGACAGAGAGGAAGTGTGAGAAAACATTCAATAATCCTGCTCCAGAATGGCTTTACTATCATGGGCTTGTTAGGAACAAGGGGATGAAAAGCTCGAACACAGATCTTGCCCACACAACATGCTGCCAAACACATACTTCTGCTATTACAGTGCTGACTGCTGTCAATGATCTTGGGATTATGCCATATGAATACATATTGTTCCAACTGCTTGATGCTGAAGTTGGACTAGCGAGGTCATACATTAGAATTCCAGAGCTTGTCAGTGGAATGTTTTCCCACCGTGGAAAACTCCAAGAGGACTGTCATCCTTTGAGGGACCTCCTTCTGACCCAGGATACATACGAGATACTGGACATACATACATATATATATATATATATATATACACACATACATATAAGTGGATTTATATATATTTATATTAAAAAATTGATATCTGAGATATTGGACCAGATTATATAGACAAATATAAACACACTTAAATAAGTATACAAATATAAAATATATACATATACTTATGTGTTATAGAAATATATGTAAGATACATAAGTAAATATATATAAATATATATTTTAGGGAAAAGAGACCCCAAACAAATGTTGTTGAATCATTATTTACGGACTGATGTGATGCTGAGATAGCCAAATCCAATCCATAGTTGAGTGGACGTTCTGGGGAAACGTGTGTAAATCACTCTCACGACACACAGTGGCACCTGGAGGGTCTCCTGGGCTCTCTCAGGGTTCGCTCATTTTGTGGCATTTGGGATATAGAGCAGGAGGCAGCACCGTTACTACTCTGTCCTATTCAGTTGCTTCTCAGTCATTATCAAATGCTAACAACAGGTCACCAACCTCTGCAAGCTCCAAGCCCAAGCTTCTATTTCTTGTGTAACTCAGGATGCTGTACCAACCTCAATAATCTGGTCCTTACTTGAGATTTGTATTTTTGGGGGGAATCTTATGTACGCACAAGTAATTAAAAGTGTTTTCCTTTTATTCTGCTTTATGTCGATTGAATTCATATCCCAGAACCTATAATTATGAAGGAAATGTTTTCTATTCCTTACTCATATCTTATACAAGATAATAATAGCTATAAACTATATTTATAAACATAACATGTTCTAAGTATGTTCAAATGCTACATCATTATATCATCCCTCTCCTTCCTATAGTGTCTTAAGCAAAGGAATAAATTATGCTGTTGTTTTCATATTGAGATCTTGATTTGTAATTTTATTCTCAGTAGTACAGTGTCTTCTTTTAAAGATTTATTTTTGTTGGAAAGTCACATTTACAGAGAGAAGGAGAGACAAAAAATCTTCCATTGGCAGGTGCTGGGATCTGTGCAGTGGGTGTGGATGACATGAAGGTGTGAAGAGAATAGCTCCCATGTTGGCAAGGCCACAAGAGGCTTCCAGCTGTATGGCAAGGCCTGGTGGATAGCTTTCCAACCACAGCGACGCAGTTTCACCCCCTTTGCACGAACACTCAACCTCCCCACTAAGAATTCTGTCGTCCACTGAGGCATTGTTGTTTGCCCCTGTGAGATGGGTTTTGCAAATGATGTGAGCTTGGGAGTTACTATTGCTGATAATGTCTTGGTGAATGGGCCTTTAACAATTTACACACAGGAGCACAACTAAGCTCATGTCATTTCTAGACACCTTATTGTGTGCCTAACCATTTCCTCAGAATCTGGCCCAGACATGTAGTGTACCTTCTGGGAAAGGGCTTGAAAATATCCTAAATATTAGTCAAAGTGATAGGAGTATGAGCTGAAACTGCTTTGGTGATAAACACAATTACTGTGATTTTATTGTGATCTTAGCCTGTCCTTGCAATTCTTTGATGCATAGAAAATGTATCTGAATCAGCTGCTTGTATGATTTTGGCTAGAGGAACTTATGGGTGCTTTTATTAATAGAGATGTGCTTTTAATTATTGATTGATTGCTTATGGGGTTGTAGAGCCTGTAGTTGTAAGGGGATTTAGTCTCTGTAACTTTTGTCTTGAATCTTTATGTTTTTTTCCCATGTGACATTTTTCCCATTCAGTGATGGGTAAATTGTAGACATAAAAATGTAGTAGGAATGTATTACTGATTAGTAGACAATCACATGTGTCTTGGCCTTAGAGTCCTGGTCATCGCTCCACGGCCACTACTGAAAAATGAACAATGGTTTGCTTTGAAGAATATGAACATATTTGCAGAATCATCTTTAGGGGCACCTGCTTAACCATGAAGTAACAAACAGTATGACCAAATGTCTGTATGCCCCTTTAGTCATGAAGTAAATATAGAAATATTTGTGTAGAAGCTTGTGATGTGGCTAGGTAAACAAAAAAGATAGCTTCTTGAGCTGTGTCTGTGTCTCATGTGTCTTCTTTTCACCGACTCCACACACCCTTCTCGAGGTCTGAACTTGGCTGGAGCTGGCCTCTGGCAGGCTGGTTCACTTGCCAAGTGGCTGCAAGGCTGGAGCTGAGCTAATGCAAAGCCAGGAGCCAGGAGCTTCTTCCAGGTCTCCCACGTTGGTGCAGGGTCCCAAGACTTTGGGCCACTGCTGACTGCTTTCCCAGGCCACAATCAGGGATCTGGAAGGGAAGTGGAGCAGCCGGGACTAGAACTGATGCCCATGTGGGATTCTGGTGCATGCAAGATGAGGATTTAGCCACTAGGCTATCATGTGGGCCCAGGACATTGTTTTTTTAAAAAAGATTCATTTATTTGAAAGGCAGAATTATAGAGAAAGAGAAAAAGAGATTGGGGAGAGAGGAGTGAGGGAGGAAAAAGAGAGAACGGGGAGAGAGAGAGAGCCTTCCACGGATTCATCACTCAGATGGTCCCAACATGTGTGGCTGGGTCAGGCTGAGGCTGGGAGCTTGGAACTCCATCCTGCATCCTGGTCTCCTACATGGATGGCAGGGCCCCAGCTTGTTCTATCTCCTGATTTCTCAAGCATATGAGCAAGGGAGCTGGGTGAGAAGTGGAGCACCTGGGACTTGAACTGTTGGTTTTAGAGGTGACAGCTTAACACACTGTGCTACAATGTCTGCCATACTTTTTTGTGTTTTTAAGCTGCAGTGTGTGTGAACAAACCAATCAGAGAAAAACCTGACTCAGATGGATGCTACTGTAACGTAACTGACTTCTTGGCTAAACAAAATTTAAAATTAGATAGCCCCCACATCTGAATTTACATATTGGAAACTGCTGTTTAGGAAGATGATGAAATCAATGTTTTCTGTGTAAGTGAGCCAATATATTTCAGACTGCGATATCTTGAGGTTACACATGTCTTCAGAAAATCTGGTAAACCTTTTGGGGAGAATCTTTTTGATCTTTGTTTCCTGTGAGATATTTCAGTGCAATTTTCCTGAAAGGCAGCCAAACAATGAGTGGAATTTGAACTGGAAGTCACTTCTGGAGAAGAACCATGAAAACATTTTATCATCTCTGAATATGTGTGACAAATGTTCTTAGAAGAGCGAAATCAACAAAACATCTTCTAAAGAACGTTTTTTGGGGTTGGTGCAGTGGCATATCAGATTAAACTTCTACCTGCATCACCAGCAATCCATATGGGTGTCTGCTTGTGTCTCAGATGCTCTGTTTCTGATCCAGCTCCCTGCTAATGGCCTGGGGAAAGCAGTGAGGATGGTCCAAGTGTTTGGGCTTCTCTACTCACATGGGAGACCTGGAAGAAGTCCGTGCCTCCTGGCTTTGGACTGACCTGGCTGTGGCCTTTGTAGCCATCTTGGGAGTAAACCAGTGGATGGATGGAAGATCTCTCTGTCTCTCCTTTTTTCTATGTATCTCTGCCTTTCCGATAAAAATAAGAAATTTTTTGAAAGATTCGTTTATTATTTTTATCGGAAAGCAGAGTTACAGACAGAGGGAGATGCAGGGAGAAAGATCTTGCATCTGCTGGTTCACTTCCCATGTGGCCACAGTGGCCAGAGCTCAGCTGATGCAAAGCCGGGGGGTAGGAGCTTCTTCCAAGTCTCCCATGTGGGTGCAGGATCCCAAGGCTTTGGGTCAAACGCTACTGCTTTCCCAGGCCACAAGCAGGGAGATGGATGGGAAGTAGAGCAACTGGGACAAGAACTGGCATCCCAGTGCGTAGAAGGTGGGGCTTTAACCACTAGGCTATCTTGCCAGATCCTAAATAAGTAAATCTTAAAGACTGCTTTGGACAAAGAAATGCAAGAAATAACCTAATTGTCCGAGGCCTGTGGCTGGAATTGTTCTCTGAATGAGGACTTTGTTTTCTTGTGTCAACATCATACTGTTTCTCCTTATTATCTCTGTGTACGCTCTTTACTCCACCAGGCTCATTTGCGAACAGATTGGTGTGTAATTTAAAGAGAAAAGGTCACATTTATAAGTTTTCCTAAATATAAGTGTCCATGAAAAGCGGAATGGTTTACTCATTGTGTGCGCTCACACTCCATGGTGAAATGGAACGTTTGTGCCCTCAACAGTGTGAACAGGATGCATGTGTACGGACATGGAACGTGTTCTCACATACCCTGGTTGAAAGTACAAGGAGCAAAATCACACTTCCATCTGCTACCACGTGTGGCTTAGAGGAGGCAGAAGAAACGATGGGTAAGGATTGTTGCTGCCTCCGGGAGGACAATCAGAGTGAGGGAAGCACGTGGAAGGGAACTCATTCATTATTATTATATCATATTGTGTACCATGTAAACAGGCATGTGATGTGTCTTACTTAAGCAAATAAATACACAACTGAAAAGGCAGCCATATGTGCAAGTTTGACTTTTCTCTGCTTCAAGTATGTAAGTCTAAGCCATGTTCTTACATTCTGGCATATTGCGAAGGGGCCTAAAGGACATTGGTCCAAGAGTCCCACCTTTTTGGCTGAAAGCTTCATACAATTGGTTTGTACCAAAGTCCAGCGCTGGGATCCCTACACTTGTTAATCTTAGGGATACACTCTTCGCAACTCATGCCCCTCGGGAGACAAACAGGCTTGTTCCCGCACGCACCCATTCCTTCTGCCCAACCTCACTAGTGGTTATTGCCAAAGCTGACATGGCTCCACTTCACGCCCCAGGGTTCCCTGCTCAGCTTTTCAGTGGCAACTAGACAGAATGATAAAACCAGGAGGTACCCTCATTTGGAGTTTCATAATTTGAAATTGATGGTTCAACACTGGATTCCAACTCAGGTGAGAGAACTCAGTTCCTGTTTTCTGCTTCACACTGGCCCAGTCCTGGCTGTGCCGATATTTTGCAGATAGGACCAGTGGATAAAAGGGCTCTCTCTCTCTGTGCCTCTCTCTTCTCTCCCTGCCTTCTAGGTAAAATGAAAACTTTTTTTGTTTTTATTTTTAAATATTTTATTATTATTATTATCATTTTATGATACAGTTCCACTGGCTCTGGAATTTCCATTATCTCAACCCCAATTCCTCCCCCCCACCTAGTTCCTCTATATCATTACTAAAGTATAGATCTTCATACACAGTCATATGTCTATCATTGTGGCCATAGACAATGGCAGAGATTTCAGCATCCTATTGTTAAGATATAGTAAATAGCTTCATTATAAGTCCATCTTTGTCTGGAAGTAGACATGCATACTACATTGTATCCTCACATCTGGATATGTTAGTCTCCATGCAACAGCTACTGTACATTTCCTCAAATGAATAGTCATAATACAAAATCAACAATAGAAAGAAAGATAGAAATTTACAATGCTATGAAGTTAAATGACATGTCACTAGATATGACAGTCTCCATTACACAGCTACTGTACATCTCCTTAAATGAAGAGCGACAAAACAAAATCAACATCAGGAAGAAAAAAGAAATTAACAACACCATGAAGTTAAATAACATGCTACTAAATGACTAATGTGTAGCTGAAGAAATGAAAATCAAGAACCTTCTTGAAGAAAATGATGCTACTGTATGATCTATGAGTCACTGAAGAATTTAATCAGAAGAAAGTGTTTTGGAGAGATGAAACTAACAGAAAACATCAAAACCCATGCGATATAGCTTCCGCTGATTTTTGTTGGTGAAGTGTGTCTCTTCTAGACATCAAACAGATGTTTTTTTTTTCATGCAGTCTACTAATCTATGACGTTTTATTGAGCTTAAGCCATTTGCATTCAGGGTTAATATGTATGGCTGGTACTTTGGTCCTGTCATTTTAGGAATGGGTGGTTCGTTGGTTTAGTCTTCTGTTGTCATTTTACTGGGATGTTCTTCCCATTTGCCTTTGGTTTTGGTAGGTGCTATTCCTCTTCTCTGTCAAGAGAACATCTTGAAGTATCATTTGAGGGCAGGTTTGGAAGAGGCAAATTCTTTTAGCTTTTCTTTACTGTGGAAGAATTTTATTTCATTTTGAAAGACAAAAGAAAGTTTTGCTGGATATGTTATCCTAGGCCGACAATTTTATGTATGTATGTATGTATGTATCTATCTAGTTGTCTATAGCCTTTGCTGGAGTGAAGAGTGAAACAATCGTAGGCTGCAGGTAGTAAAAAGACCCCTTGCAAAGGCTAACATTTACCAATGACCCTCTACTTCCATGTTGTCTGGCACCCCTTGGTTTGGACTGTGATCTAGTTACATAATGTTGAATAACAAACCACAACACAACTTACTGGCCTAATACAACAACAATTTTCTTGGAATTCTCTATAGCTTAGCTAGGCCTTGGCTGCGGCAAGCTGTCTTTGATCCACTTGATGCCATCTTTGGTGAGTGAAGGCGAATGTACGGAATTATCTGATGCTCCATGACCAGCTCTCTATTTTGGTGGGCACTCCCTGGCAGGGTGGTGGCAGGGTAGCCAGATTTGCTTCATCAAGAGAAAGAAAGCCAGGAGAAAGGTGTATTGCCCTAACTACTCCATTTCAGAAAAGTCATTTTTGCTTGTTTGTTTTTGAAAGGCAGATTTACAGAGGGAAGGAAAAAAAAGAGGGAGAATTTTTTTTTAAATTGTTTTAAAGATTTATTCATTTTATTACGGCCAGATATAGACAGAGGAGGAGAGACAGAGAGGAAGATCTTCCGTCAGATGATTCACTCCCCAAGTGAGCTGCAACGGGCCGGTGCGTGCCGATCCGATGCCGGGAACCTGGAACCTCTTCCGGGTCTCCCACGCGGGTGCAGGGTCCCAACGCATTGGGCCGCCCCTACTGCTTTCCCAGGCCACAAGCAGGGAGCTGGATGGGAAGTGGAGCTGCCGGGATTAGAACCGGCGCCCATATGGGATCCCGGGGCTTCCAAGGCGGGGACTTCAGCCGCTAGGCCACACTGCCGGGCCCAAGAGTGAGAATTTTCTACCCACTGATTCACTCCCTAAAAGGCTGCAATGATAGAGCTGATCTGATGTGATCTGAAGCTGGGAGTCTCTTCCAGGTTCTCCATGTGAATGCAGGGGCCCAAGGACTTGAGCCGTCCTCTGCTACTTTGCTAGGACATAAGCAGGGAGCTAGATTGGAAGTGGAGCAGCTGGGGCACAGATTGGAAACCATCTGGGATGCTGGTGCTTCAAGTGGGAGGATTGGCCTGTTGAGCCATGATGCTGACCTCCAGAAATGGATAATCCCAACATATCTTCAGTTTTGGGATTCCATTTTGCTTAATTTCATGTTAAAAAATGCGGTGCAGCAGCCAGCACCACAGGTGGAATATTAGCTTGCTATGCCACCATGCTGGCTCCCTAGAACATATTTTTTTTTTTTTTTGAGTAAATTACTTAACTGTTCCAAACCTTAATTTCTTCATTTATAAATTGTAGCTAATAGGGCTACCTAGTTTATAGATTTGTGGCATCTATATAAGAAGATGCACAGTAGGTACTTAGCATAGTGCATGATATACGTTGGCGCACAGTGAATGTTACCTTCAATAATAGCAGCACAAACAGGAAGATTTAAGAAATAGGGTTATTGCAGTCACCAGAATGATACACCTGTTCCTGATTTTGCACCTGTATCTTGAACACGTTAAGCTCAGTGGCGAAGACCCATCCAGGCTGAGGAGAAAGTTTAGAGACCCTCGTATAAAACTAGGACTGCTGAAGTCACTGGCTTTGTTTCTTCTGCATGCGATACAACTCTTGCTAGGGAGATGGCAGGATTTCCCTTCAAACAAAACTAAATCTTGCACCATTCTTAGAAAGGAATCTTTTTTTCTCATGTTGTTGACTTGAACTTTTCAGGAATTCTTGCAGGATTGACAGAAATGGAGTGCTTGGCTCTGGTTTAAAAAGCAGACACTTTAGGAAGTAAGCAGACTTCAGCTGCATTTTATTTCAACAGTTAGTCTTCTGTGTTTCATTGCCTTCTTATTTATTAGTGATAATGGAAGAAACTATTTGGAAGCTTGGAGTTTTTATGATATACCTCATTGTTTACGAGTGTGATGTGTTCTAAGATCCCCGAAGTTTCCAACAAGGGATATTTTATGATGGAAAGATTGAGGGGAAGCCTGTTTCCAATAGCCCAGACAATAACTACTTGGGACATTTATTAATTAAATTAAATTAATTAAATTACTTAAATTAAAGTTATGTAACAATGCTTAATATTGTTAGTCTATCCTTGCAGTCTATCTCCATACACAGAGAAATTGTTTTAAAAAAGGCAAACAGGAAGGCCATAAGGCAGTAGGACAGGCTTGAATTCTAGCCTGCCATTAAATTTTGCCTGGAAAGCTGCTGAAAACCTGTTATTTTTAGTGTCTGCATTTGGAAAATGGCAAATAATAAATCTGCTCTGCAGTTGGAGATATGCCTGTCTCATGAACAAGGTATTTAATCATCATGTCAGGCATTTCAGTGACTATTTGATCACCTCCATTGTTGCATCAACAGCTTCATAGGTGGGTGTCCATGCAGAAGTCTCTCAACCTTCCTGGCCTTGGTGAATCCATCTGCAAAATTAAGGGGCTTGGACAGCTTTTCACAAAATCAAATGCTGCATCCAACCTGAAAAGCGTGTGGGTCTGTGACTGTTCACATTAGTTGTTCAGCCACACAGGGCTAAGTTGGGTTCAAAGTGAAAGGTACAAGGACCTCAGGTGGCCTCCATGGAAGACTGGCCCTAACCTGGGTCTGATGATGGCAGAGAGGCACAGGCTAAGGGGATCACTCAGCTGAGGGGGTCTCAGTCTGGGTAGCAGCCTGGGTCCTGGATGCTAGCATAGTGCGAGGAGGTTCAGCTTGGGGTTTGAGTCATCAGGCCCTGAATTTCAGTGCCACACTGGGCATTTGTGACAGGTCCAGTCTGTTGTGCTGTAGTACAGCATCTTTTGGCAAGTAACAGAGGAATCACAATAAAAGCTAGTTGAAACTCAGCGAATAAATAAATAAATAAATAAATAAATAAATAAATAAATAAAGTAGGGCATGGCACAATGGCAGAGCATACTCATCCTCTACCTGCAGCACCGACATCCTGTATCGGGACTCTGGTTCGTATTTTTGGCTATTCCACTTCATATCTAGGTTCGTGCTTGTGGCCTGGGAAGGCAGTGGAGGATGGCCGAAAGCATTGGGAACATGCACCTACATGGAAGTCCTAGAGAAAGCTCATGACTCATGGCTCATGGCTTTAGCTTGGCTCAGCTTAGGCTTTTATGGTCATTTAAGGAGTGAACAGCAGAATGGAAGATCTTTCTGTCTTTCTGTAACTTTATCTTTCAAATAAAAATAAGCAGATCTTCTAAAGAATCATCTGAACACAAAATGGATTCTCATCATCTTCTAGAACCAGGAAGTTCCAGGGTTGGGCCTGCACACTGCTAGGTGAGTTGGCTTTTCATGCTTTTCTTTTTTCCTGTTTCTCGTAAACTTGTTTTGTCTGAGAGTCAAGCTGGACTCTGACAGAGAGCTAGGACTACAGCCATTGGCTTATAAAGCAGCAGGAGCAGAGGTCTTCATCCTTCCTAGGTACATACACCGAGTCTGCAGAAGGACTTTGGATGGTAACAGATTATCTGCCCATTCATTGGGTGAACACATGGTAGCATGTAAACTGGATACCAAAATACAATGGTTTAGCGGCATGGCTACCAAAGTGATAAGGGGATCAGGTAGGCATTATGATTTATTGTCCTCTGATACCTGGGTATTTATCAATACAAAAAGATGTGCTGGACAAAAAAAATGTCAATGTGACCTAAAGAGACAGCTGTGGGAGCAGATTCAGTGGACAGAATACAATCCCTGTGTTGACCTTGGCCTCTTATCCATCTGGAAATTCATCGACCCTTGAGAGACACTGAGAAGCGTGGCAGCGTGCATCTAGCCTTGGCCTCCAGAAATTTGTCCTCATTTTATTTTTCTATCATCAGTTTCCTCTGTTCCACTTCTTGTTCACAAACCTGACATAACCAGTGTCCATCACTACAATTTCTCCAGTTTTAATGTCGTTACTCTCATTGTGCTCCCACTCCTTGTGCTTGTGTAACTCTAACATTGGGTCAACCTAAATGCACTGTTTCTTCATGCTGCCAGCTGAACTGCCAAGCACCGCAAGATACTCACTGGACCACACTGCCAGGTGCCACTCTGGACTCATGCCTCTAGCTTCACATTGGCCATATCTAACTTTCTCCAATCTAACTTCCTACTACAGCACACCTTGGGGGCAGCAGAGGACGGGTCAAGTACTATGTCCCTGCTGCCCATGTGCAAACCCAGACGGGAGTATCTAAATATTGCCTTTGGCCTTGCCCAGTCCTGACTGCTGCTGGATAGAAAATCTCTTTCTCTTTCTCTATCTCCCACCTCCCTTCCATGAATGTGTACTCCCTATGTTGCTTTGCCTTCCAAGTAAAAAACCAGCCAGGAAATGAACTGATGTCTATATGAGGTGCCACCACTGCAAGCAAAAGTGTAGCCTAGTATGCCATGGTGCTAGCCCCAATTTTTTCCTACATGTCATTATTAAGTCCATGAAAGAATATAATGTGCTACACCCGAGCGTGGAAGAGGTTGTAAGGATGTTCGTTGCACTGTAGTCAGCTCAGGCGAGTCTGCATCCCTGCATGTGGGTGGTTCCCTTCTGTTAACTCATCCCTGGACAGATCAAGTTTGATGCTCTCGTGGTCATCTGATCCTGCTCCCCATTCTCCTGACTTACTTCCTTGCTAGCCATAGCATGTTAAGCCATTTAGTCAATGCAGAGTGGGTCCTAAACTAGGTCGCAGTCGTAGCGGAACAAAAAGTTCCCTGCTGACAGGGTCCGAATTTCATGAGCGCAGGGCAATCACAGAATAAATAAACCTGCAGATTCTGAAAGAAAATTGGGCCAGGTGCTTCAGTGTGCATGTGTAACACTTATACCCTAAAGAAAGAACATGTGGATGCATTGGCACATTTAGAAAACACTTGAGATGTTTAAATAGAAATAATACAGCAATAAAATGACAAAATGTTTTATTGACCATTTACCACATCCCAGGTGATTTACACTCAATATTTGTAATTTCCATTGAGCATCATGATCTGTATTTTCTTTATATGCCAGAGGGAACAGATTCAGGAAGATGAATTACTTGCTCAGCTCGTCTAGCTGACTCGCAGCAGAGTTCTGATCCACCCCCATCCCTGCTACACCCCTCTGTGTCTCGGCACTGAATTCATACTTTAAGGCACTCCTTTCTTTAGACTGCCCCTTTCTTGACTATGCACAAGCTTTCGTTTACTTCTTTTATAATGTTTGTGGTTTTTCTTCTTTTTAAAAGAAGAAGACACGCAGAAGGATCTTCAATCCTCTGGTTCACTCCCCAAATGGCTGCAACAGCTGAAGCTTAGCTGATCTGAAGCAAGGAACTTCTTCTGGGTCTCCCACATGAGTGCAGGGTCTCAAGGACTTGAGCCATTCTCTGCTACGTTCTCAGTCCATAAGCAGGGAGCTAGATTGGAAATGGAGAAGCCAAGACGTGAACCAGTGCCCATATGGGATGCCTGTGCTGAAGATAGAAACTTAGCCTGTTATGCCATGGAGTTGATGCCATGGTTTTTATTCTTGAAATTTTCCTTTAAGCTTGTGATCTTTGTATTGGAAACTATTCATGCAAGCCTTCTTTAGACTATTTAGTTGTGTTTAAATAATAATAATAATAAAATGGCATTCCTCTATACCTGGGGAGAAACAAAGTTGTGCTTTTTCTACCAAATAGCAGGGCAGATCAGTGTAAAAAGCATGAAAGTCACTCATCAAAAATGGAGACCATTCTTTGCTTTTTTAAAGCATGGAGTAAAAAAAGCTTTGTATTCCCAAACACAACCTGAGTCCAGTATTGTTATCATGAGTAACTGAGTTAGGATCCATCTGAGGACTGGTACCAAGGCAACAGGATGCAAATAGAAATGAGATCAAAGACAACGCTGACCTCCCGTTTTGTTCACTCTGCTTACCCACAGGCTCATACTCAGTCCTCCCTCTCCTTCAAAGGAGAACAGGTGGAAAGGAAGCAGCAGATTTCCACATCTCAAGATTGAAGTAGGAGGCTGCCAGGGTCCCTCTAGGATTCTCTTGATATTTCCTCAAGGCAGTGAGGACCTCAGAGCCTTCTGCATACATTTCACCTGACAGCTTTGACCTGTTTTTTATTTGTTTGTTTGCTCTTACATATTTTTAGAGAGGGACACTCCGTGCCTCAAGAATAGCAGTGTTCTAAGTCTCCCGAGAGGAGCTCTATTTTCGTTGTGACAATGTGCTAAAGGAAACAAGTAGCATATTAATGCAGTAGAAGTGCAGTAGGAATACAAAGTGACTCCTAGGTGACTGGTTTTTAGTAAATTAACAGGAAAGAAAGCAGCCTTGTACCAAGAAGGTTAAGAAAAAGCATCCAAGTCGTTAGTGGAACAAATAGTGTGCTGTTCATTAATACAGTGGCACTGCTGGATCCATGCAGGATGGGTTCCATGCTTCCCTGCAGTTGCTAGCTATCTTAGATGGTATGCAACACTGTATGTACTGCTTTCCCATGGATGCTGGTTGTTGGCAATGCCCACGTCACCGTCACCTTGTACCCCGAGCCGAGAGGAGGGGCTAGAGTTACAAACAGACAACACACAAGACAACACAAGACAACACGCAGTGGGTCACTCTTGTACACAGAATGTCAACTTTATTTGGGGTCCCCCTGCATCTTTTATAGTCTGCTTGGTCCCTCCCAGTATTATCCCAATGTTCAAACAACACCTAAGCCCCCTGAGGGCATCTTAACAAAAGGCAAGTAAGGAAGAGGGAACTTGCAGTCAAGCCAGGGGCTAAATGCATTAGGCTAAGATTTCCCACTGTGTTACCTCTTAGAAACAAGCTAAGCTGTGGAGTTAACCCTTGGGAGACCGGGGCCTACAGCTGGTAAAGCTTATTTGTATGTTAGGTGCAATAAGAGATCACCAACAATAACTCATATTAAAATGGAGCAACAAAATTTATGCAAGTGTTGTTTCTTTTAAAAGGTACAGTGCTCACCCTGTGATGTGATGTGGGGCCTAGTGTAAGGAGTTATTCCAATACCCGGCGCCATTCCTTCTTCCTCACAGCTCATGAAGTTCGCGCCGGCCTAGCTATCCACCAATCGGATGTAACCTGGCATTCCACCTGAATCCCACCTCCCAATCCTCCAGCCCCCTCCCCAACTCCGCCCACTCGCCAATCATCCCTAGGCATTCACCTGCAGGCGCCAATCGCCTGGGGGCCTGGCCTCAATCCCTCCCAATCCCCACCCCCTACACGTGGCCGACAAAAGGCTCCCCCAGGTGCGGCTCTCGCTCTCTCTTATGATCCCTCTCTCTTACCCCTCCTTCTCTGGTCTGTCTCTCTGCTCTCTCTCTGGTCTCTCCCTCTCTCTCCTCTCCCCTTTTCTCCTCCGGACTTTCACCACCTCTACCCGTTCCTACCCCGTTGGAATAAACCTCCTAAGATACCTCGTTGCGTCTGGTGTTTCAGCTCACGGTAAAGAACCAGGTTGTGGGAATTAGCTGCGCGTAATAATATCATAATATCGTATGAACTAGAACTCTGCATCTTTTTAAATAACTAACACCTAGGAGATGAGACTTGGGTATCATGACAGCACTAAGCTTTTGATTAGTTCAATAAGGAATAGTATCAAAAGGTCTAATACTTATGTTATTGTAGTCTCAGAGGAGAGGAGAAACTATAAAAATAGTGGCCAATTTTTTTCCAGATTTAATTAATTAAATAAATAGTGCTTGAAGCCTGTGTGGTGACTCAGCAAGCTGATCCTCTGATTATTAGCACCAGCATCCTATATGGCCACTGGTTCAAGTCCTGAATGCTCCACTTCTAATCCAGCTCTCTGTTTTATGGCCTGAGAAAGCAGTGGATGAGGACCTAAGTCCTTGGGCTCCTGCACCCAGGTGGGAGACCAAAAAGGATTTTTTGACTTCAGATCAGCTCAGCTGTGGCCATTTGGGGAGTGAA
Organism: Ochotona princeps; assembly: GCF_030435755.1. Lineage (NCBI taxonomy): Eukaryota > Metazoa > Chordata > Mammalia > Lagomorpha > Ochotonidae > Ochotona > Ochotona princeps. Next base: position 14,731,165 of record NC_080834.1, read on the forward strand.
CTGACAGATGAAATCTCTCTGTCTCTGTCTTTCCTTCTCTCTGTAAATCTACCTTTTAAACACAAACAAATCTTTAAAAATTTGTGTAAAATGAGGCCCCGCATGGTGGCCTAGTGGCAAACGTCCTCGCCTTGCACACACTGGAATCCCAATATGGATGCTGGCCTATGTCCCAGTGGCCTCACTTCCCATCCAGCTCCCTGCTTGTGGCCTGGGAAAGCAGTGAAGACCCAATGCCTTGGGACCCTGCACCCAAAGGGGAGACCTGGAGAAAGTTCCTGGCTCCTGGCTTTGGATCGGCGCAACACTGACTGTTGTGGCCGCTTGGGGAGTGAATCATCGGATGGAAGATCTTCCTCTCTGTCTCTCCTCTCTGTATATCTGAGTTTGCAATAAAAATAAATAAATCTTTTAAAAATTTTATGTAAAATGGAATTAAAATATGTTTATTTATTTATTTATTTATTTTATATTAATTACATTGCATTATGTGACGCCGTTTCATAGGCTCTGGGATTCCCCCCTCCCTCCCCAAACCCTCCCCCCTGGTGGATTCCTCCACCTTGTTGCAGTATTATAGTTCAAATTCAGTCAAGATTCTTTCATTGCAAGCATACACCAGGCATAGAGTCCAGCATCTTATTGTCCAGATAAGTTCAATGGTTTCTTGGGGAGACCATCTCTGGTCTGAAGGCAGGGCTGGCAGATTATCATCCCGATCAATTAAAAGCCACAACATATAATCTCAAAAATTTCAGTGAATCTCATGTTCTAGAAACACAGAGAAGACCTAGGTAAATACTTAAACCAATCAGAACCAAACACAAAATACAGAAATAAGCCTCTCAAACCCAACACATTGCATATAAAGGTAAAATAACCTCGAATCTCTGACTTCTCATCAGATCGAACAGAAACCTGAAGGAGATGAAAAATATCTGTAAGGTACTGAAAAGAAACAAATACTCGGACAAAATATACTTTTTGGAATAAAAGTGAAAGCCATGTGTTTTCAAATAAAGAATTTGTTGCCAGTATATACTCTTAAAGTTAGGGAAGAATTCCCAGAGAATAGGAAGTGATGGCGTTTTGCTCATTTCTGAGGGAAACACGCGTTTCCTCATTTGTGTGGCTCGTGGCTCTTCTGTCACCCTGTCCCTTGCCTTTCAGACCTACAGGCTTGCCCTTCAGGCAGGCTCTGCATTTTCGTTGTTGCTCCCGGTGTGTGGGTAGATTTTACCGTTCCCGTTCTGTACCCAGGTTCCTATTCATTCTGCATCTGAGATGGTGTCTGGCTGCTTGTGCTGGTTGTTCTTGGTAGTTTCAGCCTTGGCTTCCCATGCTCCAGTCCCACCTTGGTCTCCACAGTTCGTGCCACCCTGCTGCTCTATCTGTGCTTTTGTCTGCCTAGCCACTGTTTCACTCACGGTTTCAGTGGCACCAGGGACCATGGGACTACTGCCGTGACTTTAAACTGTGTCATTTCTCTTCAGTCTTTCCTTATCCTGTCGTATTCGGTGACGGGGTAACTGCTCTTTGAGACAAATGAGTCATGGCTGGTTTACGTTGAGTCTTCACAGATGACTAGAAAGACCTGAAAAGGGTAGCAAGAGAACCTCTTTCTCTCTCTCTCTCCCTCTCTCTCTCTGTTTTGGGGGTGGGAGGGAGGGATTCCCTGGACTTCAAAGCAGACTTCCCTTTGTTTATTGCTAGCTGGTGACAAGGATCTGGTGGCACCTGGGACAAGGTGCTGGGCACATTGGGGTTGCTGGTCTCCTGGCACTGTGGACATTGGTTGAGGCAGGAACTGGAGCGCTTGTGGAGTCACGGAGCCGCATGCCTGATGATGAGCGCTTCATTCTTTCTCGCCCTGCTCCTGGTCTCCAGTGCCAAGAAGCTATGTGCAGCTCAGTGGGTTTGCTCCTTCTCATCTCTCCTGCAGCCACTGCCAAATCTCTTGTCAATGCGCCTGTGTTTGCTGCTCACTGACTCCCCCCTGAGGTGCCTGGACTGCTCAAGTGGGTGGGTGTCTGAACTGTTCCCACCATTCGTGCAGGTGTTCGTGCTTGGACTGCTTGACTTGACTTAGGCAGCCATCGCTTTTCCTGTCTTTTTCCTCGTGCACCAGGTGTTGGAATCTGTACAACAGGATCCAAGTCTGCCTACACGAATATGTTTGGTTTTCAGTTCTATCTTGTTTGCCAGGATCTGTGTAGCTGATTCCGATCCAGTCTCTGCGCTCCTGGGTTCCATCATTCTCCTTTTGGGTGGCCCTGGTTATTCTCAGAGCGGTTAGGGTGCAGATCTTCAGTGTGTGGAGTGGACTCCAATTTCATCTCCCAGTTCTCTACTTCAGCTGGCTCACTCCCCAGTGGCTTGCTCCCTGATGGAGAGGCTGTGCTGATCCTGGGACGATCAGCAGTCTGTGGAATCCATGCAGTATTGCCTCCCTTCTAAGGTGTTGGGGACAGTCCTTTGCTCCTGTGTTTGTATTTCTGCTGTGCACTCCCTCTCTGGGGACTCTCACAGGAGTCTGCCTGATCAGGCTGTCTTTGTGTCGGCCCAAAACCACAAAGTAGTTGTCTGCCAGTTGGGTGGTCTTCCTGTACTTCACTTTTGCTTATCCTCCTATTGGGTGGTGGGCTGAAACCTTCGACATTTTTAACACTTTTTCCACATCCACATAGGTCAACATTTTCTCCCCAGGTGTCTTGTGAACTCTGCTTATCTAATGCTGCATTTTTTACTATTTCCAGTTCTGCACAGCACCACTTTTCTCCCACCATTCTCTCCCACTCAGGGCTATACATTCCTACCCCGATTGGTTATCTTGCCCCCTCCGCAGATGTACTACAGTTTCTTTATCCTTCATTTGTTGACAGGCACCTGGGTTGTCTCTACGTCTTCACTACTGTGGATTGTGCAGCTATAGTAGGGCTGCAGGCCAGTTTATTGTATGTGGATATAATTTCATTTGGATATATTCCTAGGAGTGGGACAGCTGGGTTGTACGGTAGATTAATTTTCAGTTGTCTGAGCATTCTCTATGCTGGTTTCCAGGTGCTGCATTAGTCTGTACTCCCACCAACAGTTTTTAGAGCCTTCTAAGAGCTCTCAGTCTCACAGTTGGTGATAGTGCATCATAAATACACCACTTTGAGTGGCACATCACAGTGAGTATATAGATAATACTATATATATATATCATACATTATTAAATATCATAAACCTTTACCAAATATATCATATATGTAATACTATACAAATTATTTCAGATATATGATATATCAGATATGTAATTTTATATATGTGTATATATATGCAGAGAGAGAGAAATTTGAAGAATGGAGGGGCTGGAATTGTGGCATAACAGAGAAATTGCCTATGACTCTGGCGTCCCATCTGATCTTTCACTTGTTTCTTAGTTGTTCTAGTTCCAATACAGCTCTCTGATACTGGCCTGGGAAAAGAAGTAGATGACCCAAATGTTTGGGCCCCTGATACGGATGTAAGAGACCTAGATGCAGCTCCTGGCTCCTGGCTGGCCTGTCCTCGCCCTGCACAAATGGCCATCTGGGGAGTGAACAAAAGGCTGGAGGAGGAACTCTCTCTGTCCCTTCTTTTTTATAAGCTTTTCAAATGAATAAATCTATTTTTTAATTAAGAATGGAATTATTTTATTAGAGCATTTTCATTGAATTGCCTATGTAAATAAGATTTCTCAGAAAATGCATCTTTAAAAATGAAAAAATATGGTACTAATATTAATACTAAATCTTGTCTCATTTTACTAATAAATCATGTTCCTCTCCGAACACAAGATCCATTTCAGAAAAGTCCTAGCCCACCCATGTTTTTAAAAGATGTATTTCCAATAAAACTTTCCTTTTAATGCTAAGGAAAAACACTGTTAAAATTTATAAAACCTAATTTTGATTAATCATGTACAGTATTAGTTGTGATAGCAAATGATACTATAAAACTGTAAAACAATTAGAGTGTGGGCACTTAAATGTTTTGTCTACACTCACGTTTTTGTTGCAGAGAATTATTTTAAAGGATCATCTATAAAATAGTTTCAGTGTACAAATACATATCATAGTAAAATTCTGAATGAGAAATGGACTGGTAAAACTAGTGCATGGAGGAAAAGGAGCAATGTAAAATTTCCAACTGCCAAAGGAGAGCTTGTTCATGAATTTTTAAAATGGACACTGATAGATATCAAATAGCTGTGGGATTTAAATTCCATTGACTGCATTTCGATAGAGATGTAACAACTTTATTAAGAAATAACAACACTTAGCAATGCACCAGACATTTCATCATTTGCAACAACTTAGTTTATGATGGCAAATGTTGTGTACTTAAGTGTGTTTATGTTAATACTCAACCTTTCACATTGTGAATTCTAGTGTTGCCATGGAATCTAATCTGGAGGATAAATAGTAATACTTACCGAGTGTTAATATCTTCCAGACATTGTACTAAGTATATCATACACACTTTGTTAAATGTTTAAAATGAGGATGCAGGCAGAATTCTGGAGCTAGTGTGCACAATAGCTCATCCCCAAACTGAATGATGATAAACAAACAACCATGTTATTTAGCTCATGATTGTGCGGGTCAGGAATTTGGAAAGAGAGTGGGTTCTCACTTGGGGCGCCTCCTACAACTGCAGTCAAATGCTGCTTGGGATTGATGGATCGACTGTGCTCTGTGCCAAGCAGGCTGGTTCAGAGTTGGCAGCTGCTGCAGGCTGTGGTTGGGAACCCAGCTGGGGCTACTGCTGAGGGCACTGGCAAGGTGCACTCCCCCCTGGCGGTGTTGATAGCCAGATCCTGACATGACAGCTGGCAGCCCCCAGGGTGAACATCCCAATAACGATAGGGAGAAGCTGGGTGCCTTTTCTGGCTTCCTGTCACTGTCACATCGTATTGCTTCTACTCTATTTTACTGATCTCACCCAGTTTCCCAGGGAAGGGAAACAGCTTCCTCCTATCAATACAAACAGTGTTAAAGAAGTTTTGGGCCCTGCTTTTACAGGACCACAAGGGGAGAAATGACCTTGCTTTTATAGATGAAGATGCCTAAGCATGGAAGGGATAAGCAGTTTGTCAAAGATGAGAGAGCAAGTCAGTGATGGAGTCAGGATTCAAACCCAGGCGCACTGAAATCCTGACCAGATCTTTAACAACATCCTTTCCCTTCCCATCACATACAGGTGGGCCAAAGGAACTGTGATGCCCTCTGCATTCCCAGACAAGTGCATTTCCAAGGGCATCACACTGGGAAGATTGTCCTCAGAGCCCACACTTTGGGGAACCTGATTGCTACCATGTTGAACAATTCTAGTGACTCTAGAGGTTGTGGGTAGGAGGAGAGGGCTGCAGCTTGCAGGCACTGCAAGTTCTAAGACCCCCCACAGCCTCAGGGGGGACTGGTCCCCTTGGTTGGTATGAGCTGAACCTTGCCCCTGGATCCCTGCTTCAAGTTACACATTCCTAACCCCAGACTACTGTGAATACCAGTAACAAACATCTGTTACCTAAATATGGAAAATCTGCTTGGTGTGTTTTGCTGTCACCTAAATCTTGGCTTCGATTAATTAATAATCAGAGGTGTGCTCCAAAACAATGAATTGTTTTCCAAAGGAGTCAACTGTATCTTTGTTTCTCTAAGAGCCTCCGCTTTTAACCTCTGTTGCCCCTCTCGGGTTACTTTAAGACCGTGTTGTATCTCTATGCTTTTTAGCTTACAGTTCTGTCATGAGCAGAAAAATTCACAAATCTCCCTGAATTCTTTACATATAGCAGACACAGGGATAGCTGATATGGGATGGAAACAGGTTGCTTAACAGATGCCTAGGACTTACATAAGTGTTTGTAATGGATTCCTCCAGGGAGCACTAACACCACTATTCTCTGAGCTAGAACGGAAGTCAGGCCTGTGGATGTGTGTGGGTCAGCCCACTGTGCCTTAACCACAAGGACATGGAACATTCCTACCCCTTTAGAACCAGTTTTCATTGTGCAATGGGCATACACACCCGTGCCTACCTGCGAACACACCTGCACACGTAGGATTCCATCACCCCTCGGCTCTTCTACGTTTTCTCTTGCCCCTCAGTCTCCCCAAATTGCTCCTTATGCCTTCCACCCAGTAAGTTTCTTATTTTTTTTTAAAGATTTGTTTATTTTTATTACAAAGTCGGATATACAGAGGAGGAGAGACAGGGGAAGATCTTCCATCCGATGATTCACTCCCCAAGTGACCGCAACGGCCGGTGCTACGCCCATCCGGAGCCGGGAACCAGGAACCTCTTCCAGGTCTCCCACATGGGTGCAGGGTCTCAAAGCTTTGGGCCGTCCTTGACTGCTTTCCCAGGCCACAAGTAGGGAGCTGGATGGGAAGTGGAGCTGCTGGGATTAGAACCGGCGTCCATATGGGATCCTGGTGCCTTCAAGGCGAGGACTTGAGCCGCTAGGCCACGCTGCCGGGCCCACCCAGTAAGTTTCTTAAGAGGGTTGATCACTGCATCAGTTACGGCGGGCTCACCACTCTTACATCAGGAACAAAAGAACACCTGATCGTTCACTGACACTCAACAAACTTCCTCCTCCAAAGCAGCGTAAAATAAATTTGAAATTTTATTTTAAGCCTTTTACAAGAGAACTAGCTCTCCCCTTGTCTTGATATTGTGAAGCTTATTGGAGGACATTCATAGTAAAAGGCTTAAAGCTCCAAAGGGATTCTAATTAAGAGAGTCAGATAATAAGAGTCTCCAGATAATAATTTTGTTTCTAATTCTAACATCACAATCAAGTGTAATTTGCCGAGCGCCAGTGATCTCAGGTTCAGAATTATCATTGCTGAATGAAGCAGAAACCCTAACTTTGCTGAAAAAAATCAGTCTGTGAGACTGCAGAGCTGCCAAGTCGTTAAAGTCACCTTTAAAATGTCTGTGTTCTTGGATATCCTGGGTAGTGGCTGTCTTACCTCTTCCTTCGGAAAGATTAGAGATATCTTTACCAGCGAGCCTCAGCCTGGCTCAGTTACAGCTCTGAGGCAGGATAAGGTTAGAGGCAGAGGGGACAGGGATGAGGAAGGAGGCCGAAGCAGAACAAACAATCTGAATTAATTTAATGACAGTCACTTAGTTTTGTCTGGAAGGCAGACACAAGCCTCCACTATGCTGGCAGCCCGGACAGGGGCGGCAGGGAGCCAGATATCTGAGGAGACTAGCAAGCTCAGAAAGCAGTCCGCATTTTCTGTAGGGAGTAAGGACAGATCTCCCAAGAAAGCCTCAGAAAATGTCAAAGACGGCAGCCTCAGCCCCTCAGGGCAAAGCCAGCTCAGGGCCCGGCAACTGGCTCAGCTGCGGGAAGTGGAGATGAACTGGTACCTGAAGCTCTGTGACCTGTCCAGCGAGCACACCACCGCCTACACCACCGGCATGCCGCACAGGTAAAGTGCCTTGAACTGCGCCCTTGGATGAGGCTGCTTGCAGGTGCTCTGGAGTGCATGCTTTGATTTCTTTCCCAAACTGCTGAGCAGCTTACTGGTTGTCATGGCCTTACGATGATTGACATGTAAGAACGTGTGACTACAGAGCAGGGACTTGGTGCAAAAGGCAAACAAACCTCCCTGAACTGTGATTCAGTCAAGACCCCTGCAAGCACACAGCGGTGAGCAGTGACAGGACACAAGTATGAAAAATTTTTAACAGGAAAGTCAGAGGAATGAAGAGGTTGTAGACAAAAGTTTCATTTCAAAAAAACAATAATAAACACAAGTTTGCAATGTTGGGAATTCTTTCACCTTGAGAGCTTGGGGTGAGGGAAAGACATTGGTTTTGCCTGTTTGGAAGGTGTGCGCTTGTTGAAGGGTGGTTTGGGCTGATGGCAAGAGTGTGGATAACACATTGACCATAGCTACAGACTCTGAGTCCCATGACTGAGGTCACAGACAGACAGATAAATAGAAGGAAAATCCCCCAAAATCTGCTTTCTGTTCGTTTTTGAGCCCTGGCTTCAAACGACACGGAGGAAGGTGAATGTTACAGTCACATTGTTGCAAGGCAAGTTTATTGAGTGAAGTGGTTTGTAGTCATGAAATTACGGGTATTTATTTCCTGTTGTTTTTACGGAAAAATCCTTGGGAATTACAGATATTTCAATTTTTCATTAAGTGAAATTGAAACTCTCTCTGTAGAGATTGCAGGGTGCGGCAGAAATTCTGTAGTCTACTGAATAAAACAAGCTCGTATTCTGAGAGGCCCTCATGTTTGATCTCTAATCCTAAAAATTCACCACAGGAAAATTTACTAATAGTTGATCTCAATGATGTATTCAAACTAAAAGCTTGTAGGAATGACACACTTCAAATGGCCTCAACTTGCACTTACCAAAGCAGTGGGAAAATGTTATTTCTAAATCTAAGCCATGACTCAGAAAAAAACACCTAAAAATTAGAATGAAATAAGTTCCTATAAATATTCTGGAGATACAGTGAGAATTCCTGGTCAGAGTGATTGGTCTGAAGCACTTGTAGGGGCTGCTAAGACCCACAGGTGGGCTCCATTGAGGAGGGATCCAAGGGGGATATCCTCATTCAAAGAAAGCGAAAATCAACTTGTTGATGCTGGAAGTGTATCTCATTACATCTCTTTGATCTCAAAACATCACAATCTATTATTGAAGAGCCTCTGAGAAAAAAGACTTGACAAAGCCAAGCCCTTAATAATGGTTTCCTTCCATATCATATTCCTCGGCTTATTATAAACTAGAAACTTCCCTTGATGGATTTGAATACAGGACTGCTAAAATATTTGGCCTGTTATCTGACATTGGAAGAATGTTTATCAAGTCAGAGTGGAATGTTGATTAAGGTAACAGTGGAGTGGAAAACTTTTGGGGAAAAGGCAAATCCCTCTTTTCTGGTTTAAGCACAACAACTTGTGCTGTGATTAGGAAAAATTGGATTGGATATGATCCAGAGTCATGTCTTCTGTGGTGATCTGCTGGGCAACATTATCGGTCATCGGTTGATAATAACCTTTTGTGTCCTTTGCTTAATCAGTATATCAGTATAGTGAAAAAGCGTGAAGTTCTTGAGCCAGGGATGGAAGCAGACTGGGCAGAGCTAGGTTGCAGAACCTATCAGTAAGAGTTGATACTGGGGGTGGTCCAGGCCAGGCGAGGCTGCAGTATCCTATGGCCAAGGCCAAGACAGGGGTTGGGCTATATTGAACTGGGTCAGAGAAACCATTGACATGTGCAACCAGGGGCCAGGCCTGGTTGGGAGCTACAGGGACACCTTGGCTGGGTTGTGGTTCCCACTGGTGAGCACAAGAACTGGAATGGGGAGTGATGATTGGGAATGGACATGGCTGCAATGTCTCCAGGTTTGAGTGTGGACTGGGTTGGGGCATGCTAGACTGTGCTAGACTTCAGCCAGCACCCACTAAGGCTGATGAGAGTCAGGGTGGGTATAGAGTGAGCAGGGCTAGGTCTCTACCCATGCTGAATTATAAGCACTGTGTTTGGGCATGGGCCAGGTGTGGCTGGGTTGTAGCAACAAACAGCAAGAACTGGAATGGGTATGGGCCGATTGGACAAGGCCACTATTCCTACTAGGATAGGAGGTAGACTAAGTCAGTTTGGGCAAGGATCCATTGGTATGTGTGAGATCTGCCACTGGGAGGAGGCCTTATAGAGGAGCTTGGGGAACCCTTCTGTCAGGACACAGTGCAAGAACCAAGACTGGGTGTAGTAGCCCAGACCAGCCCAAAACTGGCATATCTGAGAACCAGGATGGGGTGTAGGACAGGCTGGGTTGGGCCACAACACCAGCCAATTCACATTAGGGCTAGGACTGGGGGCTGACTGAGCTGGGCAAGGCTGTAACACCCATGAGTATGAGCTGGAACTAGGGGCAACCCAGCCAGGTCAGACTACAACACCTGCTGGCAGATGCCAAGGTGAGGCGGGCCATGCCAGACTGGACTGCAACATCCACCAGTATACATGGATCTCGGTGTGTGTGTGTGTGAGCCTGGTAGGAGGGTTGCAGGGAACTCCCCAAGTGGGTTACTGCTCCCACTGGCAAGCGTGAGAACTGGCATGGGGCAGATTACTACCCCTGTTGGCCTGCATGTGAACTTAGTCAGGTGAGAACCAGGCTGGGCTATGATGGTACCCACTCACTGGTACATGCATAAGCCAGAGTTAGTGTAGGCTGGTTGGGCTTTGCCTCAGCATCAGCTGGCAAGTGCTATGACTGGTGGCAAATCCTGTCAAGCTGGACTGCAGAACCACCTGGAGAGTAGAAAATCCAGGACTGGGAATGGGCCCAGGAGGGAATGAGCATCTCTCTTATGGGTTGCAACTCCACTGGTGAACATGAGAACCAGGGCTGAGGGTGGGCCTGGCTAGACAGGTGGTGGTACCCTTTGGCATAAGTGTGGGCTGGATAGTGGGGTTGGTTTGGTTGAGCTAGGCTTCAATACCCATTGACATGTACAAGAGCTGACCAGACCATTCTGCTGCACATACTGCCAAGCACAAGGACCAGGGCTGCTCCCACTGGCAAGCATGGGGTGAATAGGGGCCACTCCAACTAGGCTGCAGCTCCCACTGGTGAACGTGTGGGCTGAGTGTGTAGTGGGCAGGGTTGGGCTGGGCCACAGCATACGTTGGTTTACATAAGGAGACAGGGGTGGAGACAGAACTGACCCAACATTTGTAAATACCAGTATGTGCGTAGGCTGATGTGGGTGATGGACAGAGCTGGACCTCATACTAGCAAGCACATGAGTCAGATCTGGGATCACTTCAGACAAGGCTTCTTTGGGGATTCCCCCAACTGAATTGCTGGACTCAGAACCCCAAACACGGGGAGAATCACAGAATCTGTGGTCTTACCGTGGAGTGCATGTATCAGAGCTAGGCCTCTGCTATAACAGAGCAGTAGACAAAATACCCAGATGCACATGGAGGATATGGTAGTGCACTGGATCCTGCAGAGGACATCTGGTACCTTAACAGAGAAGGAGGGCAGAGCAAGTTGGTCAACTGTCCCAGCCAAATGTTGGCAGCAAATATCTGGGTGAATGGAGAATCTAAAGTGGACTATGTCAGCAAATGGACCTTGGAAGGATTTCCTCATCCTTGAATTGGTGAGATCGGCAGCATTTCAGAACTATTAAACTGTTTGAAACCCCTTGAGCAGAATCCTCAGAGCATGCTCCACACTGGGGACCCTGGGATGACACTGGGTGGGTATTCCACATCCCCAGGTACTGAGGTGGTTGGGATGCTGGGTGGGGCTTCTCCCCTTCTCTTCACTCTTCCCCTACATACAGGAAGAAGAAAAAAGAAAATGTGGAAATAATGGTCTCACTCACATTCCCCTAACCCTTGACCCTTCCCATCCTAATAAACTACATAAATATCATCAAAAATAAAAAGAATGAAGGTCTTCCTACCTACATATTTATACCCTATAACATCAAAAGTTTCAAGTGTCCTATTCTTTTTAAAAAAATTTTTGCAGCCTGATTGTTTTCAGAAAGAAATTAATATGTGTTTGGTTTTAGGATTTTAGGGTTCAAAGAGGTGCAGAGATGATGGATTAAAGCAGAATAGACTTTTATTATATAATATATAGCACAGAGGGGCTTGGGGTAGGACTGTAGCTTGCCTAGACAGCAGCTAGGGAAGCAGAAAGCGAGTGTTCAGCCCACAGGGCAGTGAGCATGGCCTATTTGTGCTGTATTTTGGGTGGTAAAGTCCATCTTTTATATACTGTCTCAGCAATTTGGATTGTCCAGCTGAGAGGCTTTCCTAAAGCATGAGATAATTCAGTAATCTTAGATTATCTGTGCCCAGTTTTGTCAGGTTTGGGGTTTAGGCCTTAGTGATCCAAGGAGTTCTGTCAGACCTTATTGGTCTAATAGGTCCTTAAAGTATACCCTGAGGTAATATTTCCCTTGGAGACCTGTCTAGAGAAGATAAGTATGGTTAATTAAAAAAATATTTACACATTTACCCATCTATGAAGCATGGTACAGGACTCTAATGTTATTACACGTTTGCCAATGGCAAAAATTCTGTGTGTCTTTGGCTAAGTCATCAATAAGGAATTGCTTGAGGACTCTTGCTATAATTTCCTTTCTGGGAAGAGGGAATTAAAGTATTTGCAGTAGGTTAATTCATTTTCATGAGGGATTTGTGGATTTCATTACGCTCATATTTGATGATGACCTATATTTGAAACAAAGGGTATTGTTCAATGGTTGAAGAAAGCGTTTGTGATAGAGATGGAATTCAGAAGTTTCACATTCAAGAAATAAGGTTTCAAGAATGAGGGCCATTTTTACTGGGCCATGTCTATGCTGGACCATCAAACAGTCTAAGACAGTTTTTTTAAATATTGAAATATCATCCATTTCTGACTTGTCTAGTGACTTTCCAATGCTGATGTATTTCATATGACAGTTCATTTCTCTCTACATCAATGGAGGGTGCTATAGAGTTCTGGAATTGGAGAAACACTCTAAAACAGCACCCACAATGACAGTAGTTAAATGTTAAGTTATAATTAACTTAATTTAACTTATCAAAGTATTGATTTCTTTGACTAGAAATGGGACTAGATACCACTGTAGAGAACTGTTGTAAAAATTAATAGATGGGCCCGGCGGTGTGGCCTAGCGGCTAAAGTCCTCGCCTTGAAAGCCCTGGGATCCCATATGGGCGCCGGTTCTAATCCCGGCAGCTCTACTTCCCATCCAGCTCCCTGCTTGTGGCCTGGGAAAGCAGTCGAGGACGGCCCAATGCATTGGGACCCTGCACCCGCGTGGGAGACCTGGAAGAGGTTCCAGGTTCCCGGCTTCGGATTGGCGCGCACCGGCGCGTTGCGGCTCACTTGGTTAGTGAATCATTGGACGGAAGATCTTCCTCTCTGTCTCTCCTCCTCTCTGTATATCCGGCTGTAATAAAATGAATAAATCTTTAAAAAAAAAAAAGATCAGAGAATGGATGTCCAGCAGTCACTGGTTGGGCATCTTGTTGGGCATGACCCTACATGTGACCCAAAGATGAATTAGGAAAGATTCTAGTTGCATACAGCCTAGAGAAAAAAAAAATAAGATGGGCACTTAACTGAGAAGTGCTGTAGAAAACAGGACCATAAAATTAAGAGGAGGGAATAATTGCTGTTGGCTGAAGTGATTTAATATGGACTTGAAAGATGGGCAGAGTAACTCAGGAACTGGAGAAGGCAGTCTGAATGCAGGGAAGAGGGAGCAAAGGCAGAGATGCAGGGGTGTATGCAGTGGATGATGGGCTGCTACTGTTCCTGATGCTCTTGTCAGCATCCAGGAAAGGCTCATGTGGACAGGTGCTGGGTGAGCATGTAGGCGGTCAAAATGAAGGATAGTCTCAAGCAGGCAGAAAAAGGAGACACGGGGCAATCATTAGGCAAATGGGAATCCCTTACATGTCACCAAGAGAGGGATCTCTGATCAGTTCATATCTGATCAATCGTGTCTCCATGTCCGGTGGATTAATTCCTTGTGTTTGGAATGGAAAGGCTTACTTTAGGCTGACTGTTGAACACTCCTGAGGTGTCACTTAACACTTTAGCTTCACTGCCCACCATGCTGTAGTCTCTCTCCTTCAGGGCAGGATGTTAAAAAGCTTCACTTCTTACCCTGCGTGTCTAGCAAAGGGCTACATTGTGAAGCAGCACAGACTGGTGACAAAAGGCTGTGCCATCAAGTACACTGTGCGTGTGAAGGCTCCACCAAGCTTTTCTCCTGCTGAAGTTCCCTCCATCAAAAGGCCCGGGAAGGCATGCCAGTGGTCCCCTCTGTTAGCTGAATTCAGTTTCAGAATGCAGGTTTGAGTCAGAATCATTTTCCCCTTCCTCCTGCCACCCACTCCAACACTGTAGCTGCAGCTGAGTTGGACTATTCAACTTTAGCCTTTGGTGGTCACTGTATGGCAGGTGCCGATGTCCTGCTTGAGATGTTAGCTGTTACTGTGTGAGAGAAGGAAGCAGCACAGTTTTTAGGAGCAGCTGCCCATGTTTCTCTGAAGATGATGGTGGATGCAGTGATTTCCTCCCACTCCCTAAAGACTCCCTTGCTATGATAAACATCCTCAAGCTTCGATCTTGAAGCTTTAGCGAAAACTCTCCAGGACAAGGATGAGGAAATGGGGGGTTTTCTGTAGTTACCTGAATTCAAAGCTTCACTAGTCACCAGGCAATGAGACTGAGCTCCTGTCCAGGTACCTGTTTGTGGTTCCCAATGCAAGAGAGGCTCCTAAATGCTGACTAAGGCCACACCATAAACAAACAGACTTGAAATACAGCCCATGTATCTAGAGGTGACCCTAGCTGCTAAATCTTGATACCTCTGTGATTTGGCATAAAAAGCTTCTCTTTTATCAGGATGTACGAAGGTCCAATTGGGCAGGACCTGAGCTGATGAATGCTTGTTTTCTAAGCTGGTTTGCAACTGGCACTGAAAATGATTCAGTAGGAGCTGGTGCAGTGGCACAGCAAGCAAATCCTCTGCCTGCAGCACTGGCATCTCATTCAGATACTGGATTATTCCCGACTGCTTCACTTCTGGTCCATCTCCCTGCTGATGGCAGGAAAAGCAGTGTGGAGAATGGCCCAAGTCCTTAGGCCTCTGCACCCATGTGGGAAACCCAGAAGAAGTTTCTGGCTCCTAACTTCAGATCAGTTCAGCTCCATCCATTTTGGCCATTTGGGGAGTGAAACAGCAGGTGGATGATCTCTCTCTCCCTGTCTTCCATAAATTTGATTTTCAAGTTAAAACAAATAGACTAATTAACAGATATTAACAAGAAAACAATTCAGTAGACAGATGAGAGCAGAATAGATCATGTGGAGCACCATTTTAATGGAGGAGGCTATGAGGTGGTCCTAGGGAATTGAAATGACATTGGTTGCTATTCAGTCACATAATCACATTCACCTACAAGGAAAGCTGGGCATTATAGTCCACATTTGAGCCTAGGATGTAAAGGAAATAGGTATATTGAACAGCTTGGCCAGTCTTTGGTCTTGGCCACCAAGCTGTGGTTGGAGGAGGATGCTGAAGTAGGCTTTGGTTGTTCTCTCCATCATGCAGGAAACAAAGTACTAAGTGCTTGGTGTTACTCCTGCATTCGAGCCTGGTCCAGTGCCATGGCCTTAGCCACGTGATGGGTGCATCTTCTAGTGTTCCTGCTTGCCTCTCAGCTTTCCTGTTTCCATGAGGACAGAAGCCTGTCCATGGTGACCTGATCTGAGACTGGTGGAGATACGGGACTCTGCAGAAGGAAACAGCTTTTGGCATGTCAATCCAGGAACACGCAGCTAGCATTCTGGGTCCCTATGAGTTTTTCCTGCTATTCCTCCAATTGTTTCTGGCAAGCCACGGCTCCCTGCAGTGCATGCATTATTCCTCCAGCGGCAGCTGAGAGACTGAGCTGCTGCTATTACCTCTCTCCATGGCCACAGGCACAGCTGCTATCTCATGAGGAGGGATCGGATGCATGGAAACAAAGGTCAGAGGGCTCTTGGGGAGCACCAGGAGAGCCCATGACTGTGGTATTTTCCCAGTTGACCAGATGTGCTTTTAAGAGGAGCTTTTACAACGCTATGTTCATCCTAGCCGTGGCATCTTTGCACAGGAATCTCTATAATGTCCACACAAAATTCTTGAAGCCAGATAAGTCTGTCATTGTGTTCTCAAATGTGTAATATTCTGTGGTTTTGAAAGTAAAATCACTAAATCAAACGGTATACTCTTAAAGGTGTTCTAGGAAGCCCTCTCTTGGCATCCTCCTTAATCAAGATAGGTGCACATTTTCACATGTAATGGTGTGGAATTTGAGGAATCATTGGTTGAGAAAATTATGTTTGTATTCAAGAATTTGTGTATTTACAAATAGCTCCCATTTGAAATATTTCATTTAAAAATCAAAGCCAAAGCTACTTGTCACTTATTTAATTTGATTGTGGCAATAGACACTAAGTATGAAACAAGATGTCCAAAAGGATTATTGCATTATTTAGTTGTTTCTGATTAAGGAGTCAGCATAAATAATTCCAGAAGCAGGATGCAGTAAACAGCTCAGTGCTTTCTGTCTCCAGCCTTGGTAATATGAACAATTTGTCTATTGAACTAGCTGGTTTGTTGAGCAAAGTAGTGAATAAGTAAACCTGGTTACACTGTTTTACGTTTAAGATGACCGTTTATCCAAAAGAAATGGTAAAGTATTGCATGCAAATGTGTTTTTATTATATTTTCAGTTAAATAAATTTCCAGTGAAGTCAACATTTAGAATTAGTTAAGGAAAAAGTTTTACTTACACTTAGGGCTACTCTTCAATTACCACATTATGAAGCTACTTCAAATACTCATGAAAAAGGGGAAATTAAAAGAAAATTTTGGTAAAATATGAAGTTCATATATATGTATAAATAATGTTTTCACAATATGCATTTCCATGTATGCATGACTTTCAAAATTTTCTTAAATTCAACGTTTGTGTGAAAGGAAGAGATACACCTACAAAGACACAGATCTCTCACACACTGGCTCACTCTGCAAAGGGGCACAGCAGGTAGAGTTAGGCCAGGCTGAAGCCGGGAGTCTAGAACTCAATCCACGTCTCCTTTGTGGGTGGTAGGAGCCCGAGTCCTTGAGTTGTCACTTGTTTCCTACCAGGAGGCACATTAGCATCAAAAGCAGAGCTGGGGCTTCAACGTAGGCACTCCTGACAATGAAATCATTGGGCCAAAACTCTGCCCTCAAAATTTCTTTGTACCAAAATAGATTTTTATCTGTTAATACTATGTTCCATAAACTTTCAAAGGTATCTTCACAGGTTTTATTGAAATTCTAACAATTACAGTATTCATTGGAGAGGCTTAAAATCTTCTGGATATATTAGGATACATATTTAGGGCTTATTTTGAATAAATTGGTGTCTTTTCAGAGAGATAAGTCTACAATGTAGACATTGGTGTGATCCTAGAAGCGTGAATGAATTACTGTGAAATAATGGTGAAACTGCTTTTAGCCAGAAGCAGAGAGGAAAGTGTCAGTAAAAATATATTCCCAAGGGGCCAACTTCCTGGCAAAATAGGCAAAGCCTCCACTTTTGGTGCCAGTATCTCACATGGGTGCTAATTCTAGTCCCAGTTGGTCCACTTTTGATCTAGCTCACTGGTTATGGCCTGTGAAAGCAGTGGAGGATGGCTCAAGTCCTTGGGACCCTGCATCCATTGGAGACAGGAGTGGATCTCCTGGTTCCTGGCTTTAAAAGACTCAGTTCATGGGCCTGGCTCAGTAGCCTAGCAGCTAAAGTCCTCACCTTGCACGTGCTGGGATCCCAAATGGGTGCTGGTTTTAATCTCAGCAGCCCCGCTTCTCATCCAGCTCCCTGCTTGTGCCCTAGGAAAGTATTCAAGGACAGCCCAAAGCCTTGGGACCCTGCACCCATGGGGGATACCAGGCAGAAGTTCCTGGCTGTTGGCTTTGGATCAGCTCAGTTCTGGCCATTGTGATCACTTGGAGAGTGAATCATCAGACAGAAGATCTTCCTCTGTCTCTCCTCCTCTCTGTACATCTGCCTTTCCAATGAAATCTTTAAAATCTTTAAAAATCTTTTAAAAAAAGACTCAGCTCACATGGTAGGGACACTGAATGGGGTTCCCCTGCTGGACTACTACTCTCACTGGTGAGCATGAGAGCTTGGATCGGGGGCAGACCAGGCTGGCAGGCTGGGCAAGGCTACAACACCTGTTGGCCTGCATGTGAGCTGGATCAGGAGAAGGCCAGGCTGGGTTGACTTCCTACTGGTGTATGCATAAGTCAGCGTGGGTATGGGTTGGTTGGGCTTTGCTGCAGCATGAGCTGACAGATGGTGGCACGGGTGGGTGGGTGCCAATTGTGTTAAGTAAGCTAAACTGTAGAACCACCTGGAAAGTGCAAGAGCTGGGTGTAGGAGTGGGCCCAGTAGGGAAACAATGGGCACCTCTCTCTTGGGTTGCAAATCTGACTGGTGAGCACAAAAAACAGTACTAGACACAGGCATGGTTAGAGTGGCGCCCACTGGCACCAGTATGGACTGGAGAGAGGGGTTTGTTGGGTTGAACCAGGCTTCAATGCCCATTGACATGTGTGAGAACTGAATGGGATGTGGGACGGACTGGACCAGTCTGCTGTACATACTGGCAAGCATGGGAACCAGGGCAGGGGGAGGGTCTGGTGAGGGTAATTCCAGGTTGCTCCAATTAGGTGGCAGCTCCCACTGTTTCGCGTGAAGTATGTGGTGGGCAGGATCAGGCTGGGCTGCAACACCCAGTGGTTCATGTAGAAGACAGGGCTGGAGACAGAACTGACCATCAGTGTGCTTATAAGCTGATTGGGGCGAGGGATTGTTCCAGACCCTGGTAAGCACACACAAGAATCAGGTCTAGAATCACCTCAGACGAGGTTTCTTTGGGGATGTCCTCAACTGAACCACTGGACTCAGAACTCTCACCCTGGAGAGAATTGCACGTTCCATGGTCTGACCGTGAAGTACATGTGTCAGAGCTGAGCCTCTTTAATGGCTTAGGTGGAGTAGTGGACAGCATATCCAGATGCATATGGAGAATATGTTAGTAAATTAGAGCCTGCCAAGAACACCTGGTACCATAACAGAGGATGTAGGATAGAACAAATTGGTCAGCTACCCCAGCCAAGTGTTGGCATGAAAATCTGGGCAAATGGAGACACTAAGGTGGACTAAGTCAGCCCATGGGTTCTGGAGAGATTTCATTGTGCTTGGAGTGGTGAGATAAGACAGCAATTCAGAACTGTTGAACTATCAAAACCACTTGAGCAGGACCCTCGGAGTATGTCCCACGTCGGGGACCTTGGGATGGTTGGCAGGCTGGATGTGGCTTCTCCCTTTATCTTCCTCCTTCCCCCAGATACGGGAAGGAAAATAGAGAATGTTGAAACAATGTTCTTGTCCACTTTCCTCAAGCCCTCAGCCCTTATCACCCTAATCAAGTATGCAAAAGTTATCAAAAATTAAATTTTAAAATGGCTCAGCTCCTCTAGATAAACATATGTATATACATTCTTCCATATATATCTATTGATCTTGTATTTTGCAGGCTAGGGGACAATGGTGAAGGGGTGGAGGATGGTAAGGGTGGAAGGGGAAATCCCTGAGCCTCAGGAGCTGTATCCAGGGAGAAAAAAGACATTTAAAACAAAAGATCTGAAAAACATACAAATTGAAACCACAAAACAGTACCACTATCAAAATGGCCAAAGGCAGGGGGGAGCTCAGCTCTGGCCTTTGCTGCCATACGGGGAGTGAACCAGCAGAAGGGTAGTCTGTCTCTTCTTGTCCCATGCACACAAAGGCCCAATATACACAATTTCAGCTGGGCTTCTACACCCCACTCTGGGTATGATCATTTTTATTCTTCCAAATAATGTGAACCTATCAAGATTGGTTGGGATATTTTCCAAAGTAGTTTTGTTCACCAAAAAACACATATGAACAGTTAAGTTGGCAGAGAAGTGGAATCTAAAGGAGCAAATAACACAAGCAGAAACAAAATTATTATAACCACACACTACTCTCTGAGTTAACAGCTTGAATGACAGTGTTGTGTGTGGTACATTTCTTAGTATATTCTGAAATCTGAGTCCTACGTGCCTCTTCGTGGCTTACACTCACAACCTGCAGCCTCGGGGTGGATTTGATCACCTGTTTGATCACCCTACCCTGTCCAACTGCAGTAGCTTGGAGTGCATTCGAGGGGCACTGGTCCCCAATTCCCCTCTAGGTCAGTCTATCTTTACAATGGAGAATGTAACAATTTGTTCATCAAGCGTCTAACCATAGAAGCATTTGTAGTTCTTTCAGACTTTTGCTCTATGATCTTCCCAGTTCACTTTACAGGAATGATCTGGAAAGTATAGCAAAGACAGGCCCATGACTGAAGACTGTGATCATAAATCAGGTCTGCGTAAAGAACACTGCATGCCCCGTGGCTCCTACAACCACCACGATGCTGACCTTACCAGGCTCTTAACAACAATGGCTAAGTTATGGCTTCTGTCACTGCAGCTCAGTAAATGCTGACTTGGATATCTATAGACAAAATAGGTGAAGAAATTAGCATGTAACAGCAAACCAAGCTGCTGCCATGCTGTGTGTCCCTTGATATCACTATGCAATCTTTACAGGATGCTGACCTCCTGCCACCTTAATTGGTGTCACTCTTCCACTAAAGTTTAAGTGCTATTACAAACTTTTCTGAAAAGGTGAATATCCCAAAAGATTACACCTGGAGAATAGTAAAGGCATGTTAAAAACAGAACTCCTATCCCAGCTTTAGTAACTTGTAAATGTACGCATTCCCATGCCTTTCAAAGGGAGAGTAATAAAAAGAGGAATGGAGGGAGAAGTGGAGGGTGAAGAGAGAAGAAAAAGACAGACATTTATTCCCTTTGCTGGTTACCTCCCCAAATGGATACAAAAAACCCAAAGTCATGAACTCCACCCAGGTGTCTCACATGATGCAGGGATTCAGGTACTTGGGATGTCTTTGGCTGCCAGCCCAGGTGCATTAACAGGGAGGAAACAAGGTCAGAAGCAAAGCTACGGGGACTCAAAGCGGCACTCATATGGGATGCTGCTGTTGCAAGAAGCAGCTGAACCCGCTGTGCCACAAAACCAGCTCAAGCCTCAGCCTTTCAAGGGTTCTGTGAGGTGTGAGCCTTGCTGCAACTGTGCCCAGATCACCTGCTGTCCTGGATTAGAACCTCAGCCGGGTGTTTACAAGGAGGAAAGTTAGCAAATGAAGAGGCAGGTGAGAAAGGAGAAGGGGAAACCAACAATGGTGTGTAACCCAAGAACAAACTTGACCTGCTTTTAGGCTAAGACTTGACTAAACCACTATGTTTCTGTTATGGGGAGGAGGAAGGGAGACTCATGAAGATGAATGTGATAATATTTAAAAATGCATAAAATATTCATAATTAGGCCTCATTTACCTGACATTGTTAGAGAATGGACATTTTCACCCAGCAGATTTTTCTCCCGCTAGCACCTGAAATTTTAAAAATCTGTCGAGCTTTAATTTTTTCAAAGCCAAAGAACCAATTTGACAACTGTAGTTTATCTTAATAAATGTCAACTGTTTGCTATACCAACATGTGTGAGACACTGTGTATTCTGTAAACTCGAGGTTCCATTTAGCGATTTTAAAATGTTGGCTTCTGCATCCTAGCACCTCCATCTGCATTATTTTTTCTGTATCTTCCACTTGCAGAGAGCTTCTCTTGCTGCAATCAGTTTGCCTACTTTGAAAAGCTCTTTGCATCTTATTTGCTGCCTTAACACTGGTGAGGATTGGGAAATAAGAAAACCAGTCTTGAATTATGACCAAGAAAAAGTAAATGGTTTATGAATTGAGGTACTATCCCAGGAGGCTTAGAGCCTGGCTTTTGTCAAAGCTTATTTACTTATTTCCTGCTTTTTTGGTTATAGCCTATCTAGTATGCTATTTTAAAAAGTGACCTCTTAAAAAATTCAGTTGTGACTTAGTTGAGCTAATATTTAAATCTGTTTGGGAGGATGCCAAATGCTGAAATTGTTCCAAGTTAACCTTCATCTTAGGAGAATCCTGAGAGATTTTAGCAAAGCAAGCCATGTAAAACACAATTTTTCAGAATGTTGATAGGACATGTGTATTTCAGATATTATAAATTTCCCAACCATTGAGAATATACTACCACAAAGTTAGCAAAGTAAGCTATTCATTTGTCTTCGATGGTAGAAATATGATGAGGGCTTTTCAGTGCATAACATTTTCAGCCATATTACCACAGAACTTTGATCAGTGACTGTTACACAGTGAAATGACATGTCAAAAGGTAGACTAGTAGTTTTGAGGATGTAAAATACATTAACAGGGAATAGTGCTGTGCTAAAATAGGCTAAGCTACAACTTGAGAGTGCTGATTTGTGTCCTAGTTGCTTTATTTCTGATCTAGTTTCATACTAATGTATCCTGGAAGGCAGCAGATACTGGCCTAGTAATTGGGTCATTGCAACCCACTTCAGTGAAGTTATAAGTGGAGTTCCAGACTCCAGACTGGTCCAGTCCTAGCTCTGGTGGTGTTTGGGGAGCGAACCTTCAGCTAAAACATCTTCTCTTCCTCAGTCTAGCTACCTCTTTGTGTTGCTTTTTTTTTTCTTTTTAAGATGAAAATATTGGGCAGAGGGCCTGGCACAATGGCTGAACTGGCCAATCCACCAGCTCCAAGCACCAGAATTCTGCATAGGCACCAGTTCATATCCTGGCTGCTCCACCCCCTCCGCCCCCATCCAGCTCCCCGCCTGTGGCCTGGGAAAGCAGTCGATAATGGCCCTAAGCCTTGGGACCCTGCACCCGTGCGGGAGGCCTAGAAGAAGCTCCAGGCTCCCAACCCTGGATCAGCTCAGCTCCAGCTGCTGCAGCCACCAAGGATCAGATGAACCAGCGGACAGAAGATCCTTCCCTCTGTCTCTCTTTTTCTCCATAAATAGGAACTTCCAATAAAAATAAACAAATCTTCAAAAAAAATGAGAACTACTTCACTGAGCAGAGTTCCAGAAGAGTTGCACATTTATTCTGGTTCTGGTGTTATGCTGAGCTACTAGCTTTACCACCGGGATCCTGTATGGACACTGGTTGGATCTTTCTGTTACCTTGAACTTCAAGTAGATGAAAACATATAAATGGACAGTAAAAAGAGAAACAAATCACATGTATGGACAGAGCCCATGTAGATCTGTGCAGGCCTTGCACCTTCAGGA
Source organism: Ochotona princeps (assembly GCF_030435755.1). Classification (NCBI taxonomy): domain Eukaryota; kingdom Metazoa; phylum Chordata; class Mammalia; order Lagomorpha; family Ochotonidae; genus Ochotona; species Ochotona princeps. Next base: position 14,754,068 of record NC_080834.1, read on the forward strand.
GAAGAAATTGAAAATTCAGAGAGATTAAGATATTCAAGTAGTGTAAGGTTATTTTTTTTTCCTAAGATTTGAAAATCAGTTACAGAAAGGGGGTGGAGACATCTTCCATCCACTAGTTTACTCCGCAAATGGCTGCAATGCCGAGGCCAAATCCAGGACCCAGGGGCATCATCTGGATCTCCCACATGGATGGCAGGGCCCCAAAACACTTGTGCCATATTCTGCTGTTGTCCAAGGCATGTTAGCTGGATTAGAAGACCAGCTAGGACTTGAACCAGCATCATAACGGATGTTGGCATTGCAGGCAGAGGCTTTACATGCTAAACTACAGTGTCAGTCCCATCAACCAGTGGGCTATTGGCCAAAGACTTAATCTACTACCTACTTGACCTTCAGGTCTGTGCTCTTGCAAGCTTGCATTGGATTCTAGTCCCCATAATGCTTGAACTGCCCAATATCAACAATTCACGTGACTGTTTATTGCCTTAATTACCATCCCAACCTCTTTGGCCTGGTCTCTGACAAGTTCCAAATTCTACAACAATCATGTGTGAAAGAGGACAGGTAGATCCCAGGGCCAAGCAAGAGCCTCCAGATGATGGTTTCACAGATGTGTCTTAGTGTCTTATGACACTCAGTTTAAAACTGCTCTCAATTTGTATTGGTCATCAAAGTGACCAGTAGCCCTCACTAAATATAATTTCTACTCTGTGTTCAAACTGGGACCTCTTATGACACTGATCAACTTTAGAACTTGATGAAAAGAAACTTCAGTTTCAGGCAACTGTTGGCTTTCTCCTGCTCTGGCTCCAAATTGAGGGGACAGAGAGGGAAAGGTACCTGGGGATGGGCTCTTGTCTCATGATTCAGGGTCTGCTCTCCCAGGTCACCTCTGTCTCTTTCCTGAAGGGAGCTCCCGCAGGTTCAACCTCCAGATGTTCTCAATCCAAGGAACCACTTTCATGGCTCACACAGATTTACCTAACAGCTCTCGTGAGAGAGAAAATATTCCTAACTCCACCCTACCACACGCTTCCTTTTTTTTTTTTTTTAGCTTTCATGGACTCCTCTTTCTGTTCTTTTCTTTCTTTCTTTTTTTCCTTCTTTCTTTCCTTTGAAAGGCAGAGATATTTATTGGAAAGGCAGTGTTACAGATAGAAAAAGTAGGAGAGAGAGAGAGGAGAGGGAGAAAAAAGAGATCTTCCATCCATTGGTTCACTCCCCAAATGGCTGCAGTGGCCACAGCTGAGCCAATCTGAAGCTGGGAATCAGTAGCTTCTTCTGGGTTTCCCATATGGGTGCTCAAGGCCATCATCATCCTTTGCTGCTTTCCCAGGCTGCAAGCAGGCATCTGGGTCAAAAGTGGAGTATCCAGGACACAAACAGGTGCCCATATGGGAACCCATACCTGGCTCCTACTCCTGGCTCCAACTTGCTGCTAATGTGGAAGACCCAAGGAAATAGTTGTGATGTCGCAAAAGATTGGGCATCTGCCATCCACATGGAAGCCCTGGATTGAGAGAGTTTCTATCTGCTAGTTCAATACTCCCACCCCACAATGTTAGCGATGGCTAAGACTGAGCCAGATCAAAGCCAGTCCCCGGAACTCCATCTGGGTCTCTGACAGTAGGCAGGGAGCCACAATTTGTTAGAATTAGCAGAATGCTAGATCAAAACTGGAGTAGCCAGAACTGAATCCGGGTGTGAAGACAGAGAGTGTCAGCATCTACCCCAAGATAAATAGGCGTTAACACAAGCGTTCATTCATTTTGGAGTTATTATTTTGTTTTGATTCTGGGTTTCAGGTTGCTCTAGAACCATTTGTAGAAAGGCCAGCTTTCTCCATAGACTCTCCTGATACCTTTGTCGAAAAAAGTTGGTTATGTCTATGTGGGCCCTTTGCTGCATGTAAGCAAGAACTTGTTGATAGTTTCTTTCATTTGTCAGCTATATCTGAAAAAGCAAAGGGTTAATGGATGTTTAACCCACGTGAATCATTCTATTAGCATGAAAATTATTTGTAAAATCCTTGATTGTGACAAGAAGTCTCATCAAACATTCATGAATCATTCCCAAGGCATTACAGTTCTTAGGAAGTCATATTTGGCCGTTATCCTAACAAAATATTTCCTTTTAGCTAAATAGGAAGGCATGGGAAAGCGTGCCCACATTTTTCCCCCAGGGCCAAAACATGGTTTCTTATATTTGACTTTGAGAACCTTCAAAAGGAATTAGAAAAGTGATTGGTTCCCTTCAGGCTGCTCCTTGCCCAAGCCTGGATGGCTTCATCAGCTCTGTAGGGAACTTCTGTGCCAACTCCTGCACAGAAAAAAAAAAAAAAAAAAAAAAAAACGAGGGGAGAAATTGAAAACAGGCAGGTCCTTTTTAGGGTCACACGAAAGCCTGGCAACCTGAGTCCATCGCAGCCAGTGTTAGAGCTAAGTGCTATGAAACCAGCCCAGCCTCTTTGGGTTTGGAAGCATGCATCTGTATAAGCCCGCCTGTGCAGATATTCCCAGCCCCAAGCTGGGTCTGCCAAAGAGCAGCGAATCTGCTCTGAAATGCAGAAGACATCTTATGGTTACTAAGCCTCAGCCCCAGGAAGCCTGCTGGCCTGTTAAACCCAGCGGACCTGTGGAGCAGAAACACCTGGAGAGATTTTTACGTGTCCATGGAGTTTCCTTGCGGAAAACCACCAAGGCCGAGACGGGCATGGCCTACAGGTACTGTTGACTGCAATGGTAGAGACGCAGGGCACTGCGTGGAAGCCAGAGATGGCTGACTTTTGTTGAAAGAGATAAGGGTTGAAGCAATGCAGAATGTTATAAGAAAAAGGATAGTCACTGTGGTGAGCTCTTTTTCTTGAGTTACCTCACCATCTTGCGTGTTGAATTCTCTTTCTCTGCTCAGAGGTAGTCTGCCTCACAGGTGGAGGCTCCCTGCCCTGAGCTGCTGGTGAGAGCATCGGCCGCTCTGGTTGGGGAGGTGGTTCGACAGGTCTGGGAGAAGAGTTCCTGAGGGGTGAGTAGAATTTGTTTTCAAGTTGTCTGTGCTTCGAGACTGTTATTTCCTTCTGAACCTGAATCATGGCCTGTGCTAATTGCTAATAAAGTGGCTCAAGTTCTTTTGGAAGTGATTAGCAATGTTATCAGGGTTGTGCACGACCCTTCCAATACTATTGTTTATTTGTGAAAGGTTAATGAAAGGGAGAAAGTTATTATTTTCATGTTATGGGCTTGGGTATGCGGTCTTTGTAAGTTACTCTGAGATATGAAGTATAGCTCCTTTTCAGAATGATTATTGTTATAGAACTCTCCAAGGCGTGCCTGTGCTTAGCTAAATCACCCAGCAGCCCTTGCCCCAAACCTTCCTTTGTCTGCCTCTGGAATGTGGAAGCTCTTGGAGGTTGACTAACAGCTGTTCAGAAAGGCAGGGGCACTGCCAACTGGGCAAACAATGGAGCATTTGAGGAGAGCAATTGTCCTAGCTCAAGTCGAAACTGGCTTTCTGTACAAGCTGCCCCTGCGATTTCACTGCTCCATCATTGGAAGTTCTATTTCAGGGTAGTAGCTTCTGCCCTAGTTTATCTGCTCATCTTGCTAATTTACCATGATGCGGTCCTTCTCTGGAGGCCCATGTATTCTGACAGGCTCTTTATGTAATAAAGGACTTATGTGGAAGAGCAGTGGACTGTTCTAGACTTACAGGGAGCACAGAGGAGGTTCTCCCATCATGCACTGGAAGTGGAGCTGAATGTATGTGCTCATACAGGGCTTTTAAGAGGGTGATGAAGTGGAGACCGTTTATTTAAACTAACAAAAGCAGAGCTGATCCAGTTGCAGCTGGGGCCTGGAGCCCACGTGCTGGAAGGTAGCAGTTGTTGCCCTCTCCCTCGGGGTGACACACCAGGTCCATGGTGCCCTAGGGGGCAAGGCTCTGCCATCTGGGGGATGCCGTGTCCTGCTCACTGTACATTATGTGCTGCTGCACCCAACTCTGGAAGAAACATGACTCAGGTGATTGTTGTTCAGAGTCAGACTTGGAGCAGAGGCAGGTGCGGTGAGAATGATCCCTGGCCGCTTGAGGCATCGAATTAAGCTGAATTTGCTGCGTCTGGCACATCACCCCAGTATCCTTCCATCACCCCGACCAGATTTCTGTAGTATTTCCTTGATTATTCCTTCAAGACACATTTTCATTATCTTTACTTAAAAGATTATCCTTTAAGCATATTAGAGGGACTCTCTTGGTTTTCCCCCAACTTGGTTTTCACCTTGATGCTTACAAACATTGGTAGAATTAGGAGCCAGCTTTGCTTTTACGTTATTATTTTGCTGTTGTTATTTTTCCCAGGAAAAGAGGAGTGGGAAGGGTGCCATGTGTGTACTAAAAGGCCTTTTCTTGTCCTTTCTATTTTCTTCTTTTTGAAAGGCTATTATTTCACATGTAGTAGAAAGAATGGGTGACCAGGAATCAGATTTCAGTTCTGTGGGATATGGAGCTACGTGACGCAGGGGCAGCTGTGACCTATAAATGTCGAATACTCAGAGATACTCACCGAACACAGGCACCCTTTCCGCTTACTAGGTAACATCTGTTGATCAGACTGCAGAAGGATGACATTCCTGCAGCTAAGCATAGGAATGGCAAGAGAATATTCTCAGAAACAAAGGACTTCAAAACATGCGTGTGTGTAATTCACACTGTAGGGTTCCACATTGAGCTGTGAGTTCTGAGAGGTCTGGAAGAGCTGGGGAAGCATTTTCTCTTCCTAATTTGGTCAAATGCCATTGCTGCCTTCAGCCCAATACCAGCTGCTTGGGTGCCTTGAGAGAGCATTATGTTGTGTTGCCATGGAGACTCGGTTTTATTTCTAACTAAGGTTGACCAGGAGAGGAAACGACTCGGTAAATACACGAACACGTATATCAGCTGACCCCGAAGGAAGTTGTTCAAATGTAGCATAAAAAAATGCCAAGTTGTCATATAGATCTTTCTGCTGGATTAGGGTTTTCAACAAAAATAGGATCTTTTAAATTTTTTCTATTGGTGGCTAAGTGGGTTTTGCTGTCACTTCCAAGGGGCTGGAAGTCAATTGTCTCTATTACAGAGCCTTGGACTCTGAGCTGGACGGTAACCAAAACCTGAGACAAGGCTAGAATGTATTGAGGGATAGATTAATGAAGAAGTGTGAAACACCTCCAGGAGATGTCTAGCTATAAAGCTGTTTTACAATGCTGACATTGGTAAGAGGAGCTCAACAGTTGTGAAAATAGTCCTAATTTGGAGGCCAGTACACCTTTCCAGTAAAGAGCCAGGTGGGAAGCACTTTAGACCTGAGGTCCACATTCACTCGGGTCATGGCTCCTGGGGTCTGCCCTTACAGTGCACAATCAGGCACTGACAAGGCATATGTAAGTGGGTGGAGCAGCATCACAATAAAACTTCAGCACTGAAATGTGAATTTTATGTTGTTTGAATATATCACAAATCTCCCTTTTCTACCCTCCCAAACTAACAAAAAATATTAATATGAGTTTTTAGCTTGTGAGCCATACCAAGAGGCGCCAGGCTGGATCTGGCTACTGGGGCCACAGATTGCCAGCTCTGCCTAGTCTAGGAAACAAAGCCTCCCACTGCACCTGTGTGTGTTTGGTTTTGTAAATCTTTGTTTCTGATTACCAAATGTAGCTATGGCGCCCAGAGGCACATGGTTCTGAAAGATAAGAGATAAATTTAAAAGAAGAGGGACAGGAAGGGAAGACAGCATGAAGCTTGGAGAGGGAACACACCACGGGCCCGGCAGGGTGCCTGCACAAGGTTGCCTGCACCTGGCCCTGTGCCTCCCAGAGCAGCATTGAACTGTAAAGAAGGATCTGGAGGCATTTCAGCACCATAGCTCCTGGGGGTGGACAAGCCAGCTGTTTAGGAATGGCAGCCCTTTCTGACAGGGAGGCCAGAGAGAAATTTCTCTCAGATTCTTCTGCTTGACATGCATAACTTTCTCAACAATATCCTTCTAGCAAGCACAGCAGTGAGGTTTCCTCAGCTCTTTTCCAGGAAGCCTTTAATTGTTGTTGTGAGGCTTTACCTCACCTAATAGTATTACCAATTACTTATAAATCAGTGAAGCCGAAGTGGGTGGGCAGTGCAGGAAATGACACTGGTTAATAGAAGTGACATCTGTCAGTTTGGCATTAGTTAGGCCCCAACAATTTCCAATAATGATTTATTCATTCTCTTCCTCCTCATTTTCCCTCTCCAATGGCAGAGTTTGTCCAGATTCGTGCAATTGAAGAATTGTTTCTTTTTTCTTTTTGGAAAAATAGTGTGCTGTTAGTCAACCAAGGCTCAGATCTTCCGTAGCTTCGAGCTGAAGGTGAGACGAAAGCAGTAGAAGCAGAGGAAAGCTGGGGACTCCTGCGATTACCAACACAGGATTGATGCTGGAGTCAATTTGCTTCCATTTCTGACCTCACAGCTCAAGAGGTCAAGGCTCAGAGATGCTGGGTGACTTGCCTGAAGTCATATGTCCAGCTTCCATCAAAGCTGGCCCTGGAAACCCTGACCTTTAAGTCCAAGTCCAGTACTTTCTCCATGATATCCTTGTTTGTTCCCAGCTCCTTGGCCCCTATCTTAACTACAGCATGCCAACACACACACACGCGCGCGCACGCTTCCTCCTGGAGGTGAGGTGCTACAGGCCCAGTGGCAGGCACCATTTGCTCCCCACCCACCCCAGGTCCCGGATGTGGGTCATGCTCCGAGGGTCTTGCTCAAGTGGTCTTGATAGTTTAACAGTTATGAATTGCTGCCAATCTCGCCGTTCCAAGCACGATGAGGTAATTGAAGAATTCACTGATTGACATAATCCATCTTAGAGTCTCCATTTGCCCAGTTTTTCACTGCCAACATATAGCTGAGATGGTTGATTGACTTGTTCTGTCCTCTGTCTTTTCATGGTTAGGGTTCTGAGTCCGTCAGTTCGATTGGGGAGATCCCCAAAGAGACTTTGTCTGAGGTTTTTCCAGACCAGATTCTTGTATGTACTAGCAAGCACAGGGCCCGGCACAGTCCATTGCCCTTATCAGCTGGTGGTTGTAATTGCTGGGCTGGTTCTGTTTTCAGCCCTGTCTTCCACTGGAACCAATGGGTGCTGCAGTCCAGCCGGTTCTGCCCAGCGCATACTTGGCCCTCAAACAAACCAGTGTGGGCTGCTGGCTAGTCAGAGCGACCCACAATAACCCCCACCAGGCCTGCTCCATGCCCTGATTTGCCAGTATGTGTGGCAAACTAGTCCAGTCTGTCCCACAACCCCTTCTGCTCATACATGTCAATGGGTATTAAAGCCCAGTTTCATCTAACCAGCTCAACTATCCAGCCCTCACGGATGTTGTTGGATGCCTCTCTGTCTAGCCACCCCAGCCCCTATCCTAGCTTTTGTGCCCTTCTATGGCAGTGGTAACCCAAGAGGGAGGAGCCCACTATTTCCCTCCCAGGCCACTCCCACTCCTGGATTATGCACTTTCCAGGTGGTTCTGTGGTTTAACTTGACAGAGTTAGCCCCCAGTGCCAGCTTCTGCCAGCTGATGCTGTGGCTAAGCCCAAACAACCCTCACCCACTCTAAATTTTGTTTGCACCAGCAGGAATAATCCGCCCAGCCTGGCTTTTCCCTGATCTAGGCCTCATGAGGTCCACAGGTGTTGTAGCCCTGCCTAGTCTGGTCTGCCCCCATCCCAGCTCACGCTCTCCAGTGGGAGTAGCTGTCCAGCAAGGGAACCACCCCTTATTCCCCTGCCGTCTCCGCCCCCTCCCTTCCTGGTTCTCACGCGTGTGCTGTTGGGCTCTGTGGTCACATCTGGCACAGGCAAACTCACCTTGGCATTCTGTATTGTGTACTGCTTTTGTCACGACCGAACCTGGCTCAACCCACACTGTTCCGGTGTTCAGATTTGCCAGTGGATGATGTGAACTGATTCAGCCTGGTCTGCCCCCAACCCATGCCAAATGTATGCCACTGGGACACTTTCCATGACCTGTTCCGGGCTGTTTCCTTTCGTGCTTCTTGCACCTACCTACAGGGTCTGTGTCCTGCCAGAGGAGTTGCCCAGGCTGCTCCATCAGAACCCCTCTGAATCAGGCCCTCTTCTTGTTGCTCTGCTCTGCCACTAGCCTTCGTCCTGCGGCTCCACACACTGGCCCTCCCTTCCTTGCTCTGAACCGTGAGTTCTGCTCATCATCACTCGTTGACTGAATGGACAATTCTTTGCCATGCTTCTTGAATCCAACTATAGCTTCTCCCTTCTCACCAAGAGCATGGACCAGGCTCTGTTTGATGTGGGCAGGAGTTGTGAGGTGTATGTATGTTAGTCTCAGCATTATGTTGTCACTACCTTGAACACAAGGACTCGGGTTTAGGAGGCTTGGCAGTCTTGTAGCAGATTGTGTTTAAAACGTGCTTGATCCCTGTGCCTTGCCTGACTGAGGTGCCCATTCAGGAGGTGAGAGGTAGAAAGAAAGATGCCAAAGAGCAAGGCGGAGCTCCCTCCGTGTCTCAGGAGGTAAGGGAATGCTGCTTACTGAGTCACAGCTGCCTCATCTGTGGCACAGACCTAATTCAACCGTCCTCACCACAGTGTTGTGAGACTTACGTAACTGTCAATGAGACCACGAATAGCTCACTGCCCACCACTGCTGGAGTTCCAGAGTTCCCTTGCTCAAGTCTCCTTTGTCACCAGTGCAGGAAACCCATCACTTGGTCATCTTGAGGGTTTGAGAGAGAAAAAGTGTGTGAGCTAGGTAAAAGGCAGCGGGTTCTGACAGATGGAAACCTGCACAACTCTCACAACAGAGCCCTGCTTTCCTCACCTGCTTTGGCAAAGTCCTTGCTTCTGTCAGAACAAATCTAGTTCCTGCTGGGAATGTGGGTTTCCTCCTTTGTTTCCACTGCAAACACGGGCTGGCACTGGAGCAAATTACTCTCCAAATGGTGTAATAGGAAACTGTCTTTTACCAATCTCTCTCTCCAGCTTTGCATCTAGAATGAAAACAGTTGAGATAGAATGAAATTCAAAGGGTTAAAGTTCCTACCAGGCTGCAGTGCCCATGCCATCAGCTGGTCCCAGTGCCTGAGATTTTCCTTAGATGGGCATCAGTCTGCAGAAGCTTCTGTGAAAATGGAAGCAGGAATATGTTTGCCATGGAGTGGCCATGGAGGCTCATGTTAATTGAAGCAGACCTAAAGGGGATCAGGACAGGAGAAGGCATTTGGCTCACTGGGTAAGGTGCCACTTGGAACAGCGTGTTCCCATGTCAGTGTGCCAGGGTTCAAGTCCTGGCTCCACTCGCCAATTCCAGCGACTTGTTAATGTTCACCCTGGGAGCAGCCCATGGGGTTGGGTGCCTTTCACCCCATGGGAGATTCAGATTGAATTCCTAGCTCTTGACTTCTGTCTGTCCTCATACTGGCTGCTGTGAGCATATGGGGAGAGTGCATAGCGTATGGGTACTGTCTGTCTGTCTGTCTGTTTCTGCCCGACCTGAGCTCAGAGGAGATGACTCAGAACTCAAATGCTTGAGACCAGCACAGTGCTACACACTGATGGGGCCTTGGATCAGGGATGAGCTAGAGAAGAGGAGAGAAAGAAACAGCCACCTTGCCCACCTAACAAGCTGGCACACAGACACCCAAGGATCAAAAGGCACTGGGTAACTAACAGAGTTTCCATTGATCTTTATTTTAGCAAAGCTTCAAAGAAGTGGGAAGGACTGTCTTTCATTCTGAGCACCTGTTGCTGGGTCTGTCACAGTGACAACATGCTGTTCCAGTACAGGGGTTTGAAGACCAACTCCCCTTCTCCCCACTCCAATCCTGGCTTCCTTGTCTTTGAAATGAAACTCAGCAGTCTTTCTTGTCAAGGGACATAGACAGGCACCCAGCAGAAACTGTTCCTCATGCCCCTTCTGCTTTCACGGTTTGCAGGGCAACACGGTGAGGAAGCAGAACGTATCTGTTCCTATACTGAACTCCGTGTCCTCCCAGCCTTCCCTACCCAGCCAAACAGCCTTTCACCACATATCTCAGTGGCCACTTCTGTTTATGTGCTGCTTAGACCTGCTTAAAGGGTAGCTATGGCCGCAGCCGTGAAAATCAATATCCCAGAAAAAAAATGCTCCTTTTTCAGGGGGTTGTATTTACAAAATGCCTACATGATTTATTTTAGACTGGCTAATTTGGGTCAGTCCTGGGCCTGTGCTAATTTGCTCCAGGCCCTCTGGCTGTGTTTCTCCTTGCACCAGTACTTTGGGAGGCACATAAAACCTAGCTTATTATTGGAGACCTGAATTGGCTGCTGGTGAAGGGCCTGTGAAAGGAGCCTCTTCAGAAGGAGCAAAACATGTTTGCTTTTCATGGAACAAAACAGAAATTCTAAAATAAGTATGTCATGAAAGTGTCCCCTTTGATTAACAACAAAAACAAAAAGCTTTAGAATTTGAGCAGGAGTGAGAGGGGATGCTGCTTGGACTTGCAATATTGTTGGGAGGGTGGAAATTCTATCTGTTTTGAAATCTCCTCATGTGGTTTTCCATGTTAGCAGTCATGTTTATGGAACACAGAGAAAATACTAGCAACTCAGAGCTTGAGGACAACGCTAAATCACACAAACACATTTTATCATGTCAAAATTGCAGTCAGAAGTTATATCTGAAAAAAAAATTAAGCGTTTTAAATCTGATTTTTGCAACCAACTGCGGACTAGGTAAGCCTACCTGGCAGAACTTTCTGAATCTACCTGCAGTTCCCATGAACACCACTGGGATGTGCTATTCCATCAAGAAAGGAAACTTCCCCCAGTAGGGTGGCTGATAGGAGGCAATTCATACAATTCTAGAACAGAACTTTAACTTTAAATGTATGTATTCCCCTTGACAGGGACAAGAGGAAGTTTGCTGTTGTCAGAGAAAAATAAATATGAGAGTGTGTGTCTTGGATTCTGAGAAGTCCTGATCCTATATCAGACTTGCAGGTGTTATCCTCTAACCCAGGTATATGTGTATATATATATGTAAATACATATATATGTATATATATGATTTATTAATTCTTTAAAGGCAGAGTGATACAGAGGGAGAGATAAGAGATAGAGTCTTCCAACCACTGCTTCATTCCTCAAATGGCTGTGACCACCAAGTCTGGACCCAGACTACCAACTGGGAACTCCATCTGGGTCTACCATATTGTTGGCAGAGACCTAAGCACTGGAGCCATCTTCCACTGCTTTCCTAGCTACATTAGCAGGACACTGGATGGGAAGCAGAGCATCTGGGGCTTGGATTGGCATTCCAACATCAAATGCTGGCTTGCAGTCAGTGGCTTAACTTGCAACGCCAGATTGCCGATCCACCCAGGTAGGGATTTTGTTGAGCACATTTTCTGTCTGCGAGTTCCATAGCACAGGGACTTTACATCACACTACACATGTCTGGATATGGCCAGCGGGGAAAGGAAAGTAGGTATCTCATTCGCACCCTTCCTTCAGAGAGTGTTCTGGAAAATGTGAAAAGATTAGCTGAAAGCCCACCAGTGTTCTCAGAATCATAGCCCTTCAGTGTGGCTGTGACAAGCTGGGGTAGTGGTCTCCCTCCTCCCCACCCACTGGTCATTTTCTGTTATCATGAGTCACCTCCGCATGATGAATACCTTTGCCTCCCCTCAGTGTTTCTGCTGCTTGCACTTAGCTAATGAACAACTGGAATTTCTCAATATTTCAGATATATCAGGTATCTGAAAAAGCATGCATCCCCACAGCAATGAATCTCTAATGGTCAGGGGTAGAAGAGCTATATTCAGAAAAGCTCTCTAGTTGTTAAAGCCAACACTTAGAGCATTTTTTTGTGTGTGTGTGAAAGTAATTTCAAATTTATAAGAAGGTTGTAAATATAATATACTGATCTCTATGTTATTTTTTTTAGCATATTGTTAATATTTTGCTCCTTGCTCCTGGTCTTACAAGCTCCATTTCTACAACTTCCCCTCCCCATTTGTTTTTGCAAGGCTCTGGAGCATAATTTGCAAGTCTCTTAGGAGTAAGGATGTTCTCTCCTAAATCCTCCTATAAATCACAAATATTTACATTCACTGAATACCTACCATTCATTTTCCTGTCAACCAAAAACATATTTCATATCTTTATAGTATTTTTTTAAAACCTAGGATCTAGAATTGAATCATGTATTGTATTTTGTTGTCGTTTCTTTTAGGTCTTTATCACCATGGGCCAGTTTAGGAGGGAGAGCTGGGGTGGGTGGGAAGAACTCTGGCTAAGTGCAAGTTGTCACTGTGGACTGTGCCGTCACTGGGCCTGTATGAGGGGTTTCTGGTCCCGGCTCCTGTTCCTGCATTATAGTCTGTGTTCCAGGGCTTCCAACAGGGTTCCCCATGTTTTTTATATGGAATGTTGGGTTTGAGACTGTGGTAGATCCCAAGGGTATACTGCCCTGTTAACCTCTGTAGGTTCAGTCCTCTGTTAATCTGCTCAGCGTGCCCAGTGTGGTCTGGGTGTTGGTGGTGGCTGCGCAGAGTCCCCAGGAATGTGTAGAGAAGTGGCACAAGGTCTTGTGAGTACTGGGGTGGGAGGGACAGGTACAGCTGCACTCTTCATTCAGGTGACTGTAAAAGAGCTGGGTCAGGGAACCATGGGGCCACAGGCTGGCTCTGTCTCAGTTGAGAGCAAGTCCTGGCTATGGTCCTGGTGAGTCCATTGGGGAAAGGGCACAAGTCATCAGGGGATTACACGGAGCACTTTTAGATGAAGAATTGTGATCCAATTGTCTGTAGTCATTTTCCCTGATATGATTTTCCTCTTAAGTAGTTAAGGCACAATGAAGGAGAAGTTTGATTGTGGAGTGTGGGTGTAGAATGTGCAGCTTAGCAAGCATCTAAGCTCTTGGTTTAGCATTTGATGGGTGTGGAAGTGGTCAGTGGTTCACCCTGCTTGTGGAATTTTACAGCTCTCCTCTCTCAGCAGTGACACCTGCGGTTAGAGACCTCTTGTTTCCTGACATGACCACTGGCTAGGACTAGCATCTCTGTGTGCCATTTCCCAAAAGGCTCCTGTTCATTGTAGTGAAAGTGTTGAATTAGCTCCGCCTTCCAATCTTGCTTGTTTACTCTATGTTATCTGTCCCTCCTGCTGGTGTGTGAATTTCAGAAGAGCAGGCATTTTTGTGTGTATGGTTAATTACAGCATTGCTGGAACCTGACAAGTAGTGTAGAACTTAGTAAATATTTGTCCAATCAATGAATTATTAAGCACAAGTAAAACAAAGGGGACTTCACTGCTGGCTGGAAGACAATCTGCCAGATTATTCAGGCCCCCCACCCTTAGACTCCCTGCCTCAGACTTCCTGGTTTTCTTTCTTTACTAAAATTTCCAAGATGTCTTTAAGATGCCAGTAGTTAATGGCATCACTGCCATAGGTAATAGGTCCTTAAATCTTGTATTTTAAGACACTTCGGTGTTGCCTTATCATGTTTACCATAATGTCGTGGCCCTCTTTGTTTCTGCTTCTTTTCAGAAACCCATCTTGTTTCACTCTGAGTCACTCATTTGTTAAGTGAGTGGTATGTTCAATTTTTGTGTCACCTTGTCTGAGCCATGGATGCCCAGACACTAGGTCAAACACTACCTGGGTAGTGAGGGTAGTTTTTGATGGGCTGTCTTCTTCAGTGTGATTGGGCATCGTTCAGTGAATCATGAATTCAAGGCTTTAGTAGAACCAACTAGACTTACTAGAAGGGAACTCCTCCTGTCTAACTGGGCTGGGAGGTCAGGCTTTACCTGATTGCACATTTGAACTTGATACTGTCTGCTTGATTGTTAGGTTTTTGGATTTGGACTGAAATGGATGGAGTCTCCTGGGTTTCCAGCCCACAGCTGTGAATCCTAGGCTTTCGTAGCCTCCACTGCCATGAGCAGATTCCTTGTAGGAAATCTCTCTCCCACACTCTCCTACCACATCCTCTCTCATGCAGTGTTACTCTGGAAACGCTGACTGACACAGATTTCTCACCACGATTTCCTTCAGAAAGTGCTCTGTGGCATTACTGCCCAGCCCCAGTCCTATTGATTGGACCCCTGAGCTACCTTGACTGGCTTTCACCCAGCCTGGATTCTTATTTCTGCTCAGTGTTGTGTTTCCTAAGGAGGAGCTCTGCAGCTTCGGATCTAATGTGCTCAAGTCATAGAGCCATGGGCCTCTACCTTTCCAAGCTTCTTCCCACTGCTTGTCCATCAGACCCATTAGCATATCATCTTTAAGTTCACTGTTGTTATCATTACAACATGGGGGTCATCATCTCATTATGACAACCAGGCAACATGTCCCAAAAGATGTAAGTCATGTCTGGAGGGTCATCTCTCCTGTCAGGATTCCTAGTCAACCTATCTTCTTAGACAAATATGTTAGAGAGTATTCTTTCTAGTCAGTGTACTTGACTGTTAATGGGTTCTAAGGATACCTTCTTGTTTTGGTTTTCTATCAGCTCTCTGGCCCACAATGAAGGGACCCTTTAGTAGTGATTAGCACATGTGGATGAGCCTTGGAGCTATAATAAAAAATCTATTGATTTTCCCAAGCAGAAACAACCCCAGTTTACCGCCTGTAAAAGACCCTAACCTGTTCAGTTCAATAGAGGTTAGCAATGTTACTGAGACTGGGCAATGGTATTGGGAGAATTAGATCTTTTCACTTTTAGGGATTTAACTCTCTGGGAACCTGAGACTCAGGGACATGGATAGAGTCCATCTAACTTCTTTCTATTCCTCCCTCACCAACAGTTCATGTTGAGGGGCTTCTATCTCTGACCTCATATTCATTGTTTCTTGGTTTCTGGATTATGGTATGTGTTAACTAAATATATACTCTGTAAGTTTTATGACTTTCAAATTGTTTGGTGACCCAAAGCACATTCTCCCAGGAGCTGATAAATCAGATTTAGATAGCCAAATCTACTAAGGCTTATTTTATAATAACACTGATAACACTGTAAAACCAATAATTTTGTAAAACCAATAATCATCTTTGCTGTTGCATGCACAAAATCTATATTTTACTGTTTCTTCCTTTACACAGTAGATTTGTTCTTTCATTAAACAGCTGTTAACCAGGTGCTTGCCTGGTAGCATGATTCCACACATTGGGGAAATAGCAGGGAAGACAGCTTTACGTGTTAAGCCTCCTTGAGAATCTCACTCTAGTGGGGGATGTAGCAGATAATAAACAGAAAAGATAACACCTGAGAGAAAGGTAAGTCTGGAAAATTACAAAGCACAGATGGTGAATGAGTGTGTGTGTGTCATAGAACACCCATTTTTGTTTTTTATTATTTGTAGATTGAGTTTCCTGTGTTATTTTTGTTTTTTAAAAGGTTTATTTAATTTTTTATTGGAAAGGGAGATTTACAGAGAGAAGGAGATTCAGAGAGAAAAATCTTCCATCTGCTGGTTTACTCTCCACATGGCCTCATCTGATTGAGCTAAGCTGATCCAAAGCCAGGAACCAGGAGCTTTTTTTGGGTCTCCCATGTGGGTGCAGGGTCACAAGGCATTGGGCCATCCTCCACTGATTTCCCAGGGCACAAGCAGGGAGCTGGATGGAAAGTGGAGAAACTGGAATGTGAACCTCTGCCTATATGGGATCCCAGTGCTTGAGGGAGGATAATTAGTCAACTGAACCATTGTGCTGGGCCCAAGTGTTATTTTTGTCTATATAAAATGAATAAGGAGGCCAAAGAAGGCCCTATCCTCCTCTCTCACCTCTACTCCCCTCTCCTCTCTTCCCTTCTCCTTTTCTCTTTTTCTTCTGTCCTTCCCTTCTTTCATTCTTTCCTTCTTTTTATAACACCAAAAGTGTATAGATTCAGGATAGTATCATCAGGAGGCATCTAGGGTGCAGTTCAGGACAACCAACCTTGAGGATCCCTAATATTCTCTCCCAGAGGCACTTGTGTGCAGTCTGCTTACTGCCCCTTAGCAATGTGTACGGAGCACAGCCAACCAGGCAAGTTTGCTTGGGCCCTGTGTCCAGAGGTTTTGCTGGAATTTGGTCCTGTAAGCACAGCTGGCTGCCTTCATTTGTCATTCCAGAAGTTAGAGGTTGTGTTGATGCCATGTGGCTCAAGGCCCTCACCATATACTGAACACTCAGCATGACCTAAGGCTCCAGGAAAAACAACGGCATTGTTATCAGGTAGTACAGTCCAAGGGCTTAGAGGTTAAAGTTCAGGACGTGGAGTTCAGGGACTGGATTAACACTTCATAGCAGAAGAGCCAAAGAGTGCAGGGCTTGGTGTGCCACTTGAAAGATGTTGACTGTGGCAAAGCGAGGTGGGAGCCTCTGTGGGAGTTGATCAGGGAAGTGACATGATTTTTAACAGCATCATTTGGATGCTAAATTGGAGAATAGATGTGGTGGTAGAAATGGTTTCCTTGAAGAAGGAGCTGCTGTAATAGTCCAGGCAAAAGGTATGGAATGCTGAAACCAAGGTTCAAATGGAGCTTGCTATCTGTTTTAAGAATAGAATCAAGGGACTAGCATGGTGGTGTAGCAGGCCAATCCTCTTCCTGAGGCACCGACATCACATGTGGGCACCATTTGTATTCCAGTTGCTCCACTTCTGATTCAGTTCCCTGATTATGACCTGGGAAAGCAGTGGAGAATGATCCAAGTCCTTGGGACTTTACACTTTCATGGGAGACCCAGAAGAAGCTCAGCTCTGGCTGTCACAGCCATTTGGGGAGTGAACCAGCAGCTGAAAGATCTCTCTGTCTCTCTCCTTCTCTCTGTAGATCTGCCTTTTAAACAACAGTGATATATTAATTTTTATAAACAGTAAAATCAATAAGATTTGCATATGTGATATGTGATAAGGAAATAATAAAAAATAGTTCCAAGTGGCGTGGCCTGGGTATTGGGACAGTCAAGTTGCACTCTTGTGACCTGAGCAAGACAGCAGGAGAAAGCCCCAGGGAGAGACGGGGCAGGAGCTCACGTCTGAGACATGGTTTTCGTGGTATTGGCCTATTAGACAACAGCAACCAAAAACAAGAACAAAACATCACGGAGGCAGAGACTAGAGTTCATGTTAGAACTTGGGGCTGAAAATTCAGATCCATGATGTTGAGATCAAAATCTGTAGTGATTAGTCTCTCTTAAGAGAACTCTATGAAATACTATTAAGCCATTGAAAAGAATGAAATTCTATGATTTGCAACAAAATGGTCCTAACTGGAAACCATCATGCTCTGTGAAATAAACCAATTTCAAAAAGACAGATATTATATGTTCTCTCTGATCTAAAGCAACCTTCCTGTGAAATACAAGATCAATGGTATTATAGGTAAACATGTACATATATCTGTTTATCTAAAGGATCTGCATAATGGAGGCAAGTATGCCATGAAGTGGAGGTACATTGCAGCATGCATCTCTACTTCTGAATAAAATATGCACTCCCAATGAGACTATTAGATGTATCTTGATACTAGGATGTTGGACTTTATACCGTTCTCTATGCCTACAATGTCAGGATATACTTAATAGAAGAATGATGGATTTGAGATTATTATTGAGGGACTAATCTGTTGTTACAATATAGGGGAGAACAGAAAGCAGTGTTGGAGAGGGTTTGGGGGAGGGTGGAAGGGGGAATCCCTGAGCTTAGGGGATTGTATCAAGAAAAATAAAGACTTAAAATGCAAAGTTATGAGATCAGTGGGCAACTGTAGAGAGCAAAGGTGGAAAGCCCCAGGACGACACTGCAGCTCCTCCCTCAGCAGGAGGTGGAGGAGACAAAGAGGCTCCAGCCAAGGAGACTGACAGAGAGTGCAGCAGAGTTGGAGTGTGGCGCTGGGCGGAAAGTGCCAGTGTCTAACCCTGCCGGTGAGTCAAGAAAGGAGGGCCTGAGAGACCGCTGGGTCTCGGAACATGGAGGGCATCACTCACAGAGCAGAGAGCAGAGCATGTCTGACTTTCACAGAGCTTGGCTTGCCAGAGGAAACCCAAGATCACATGTGGCTGTGGTCAGTGTCACTCATGGAACCCTGGCAGCTGAGCACCCGGAAGCATCTCCAAACGCCCTTTTCTGGGCAGGAAATCACAGCTGACAACCTAAACTGACCCAGCCCATGACAAGAATACAGATGTTTATAAAGCTGGATTATTAGCAACAGTGCTTCCAGGTTACCCGTGTTGGCCCCAGGAAACACATATCCCCTGTCTCCTGGTTGAGGCAAGGCATTGTCTTTCCCATTGCATATCTCTGTCTCTGCTCCTTCCTTTTGTCATCTGGAGATTTGTTTTCCTGGGTTTTAAATTTGGACTGAAATATATTTTGTTTAGCAGTTTTATCTGTTTGTAGATTGAATATAAATGTATATGCAGAAGATTCTGCATTAGGATTTTAATGTTGAACTGATTTGCTTTTAAAATAAAACCTATAGATGCAATATATACCAATCAACAATGGATGCAAATTAATTTTAAAAATCGCATCTCTGTAAGTCCTAGAAAAACCAACTCCGAGTGGTGTGTATCTCAAATGAAGCTTTTGGCTCATCCAAGTGGAAAGTCTGGAAGCAGATTCAAACTCTACGGCCAGGACCTCATGTCTTTTTCTCTGTGTCTCTGGACCATTTGTGGCGATGCTGTCTCCACGGTCAGCACCATGTCAGGGCCTGTGGCAAGCCTCACACTCTCCTCTCAGCCTGTATCCGGAGAGTGAGAGAAGCTGAGGGATCTCTGCACATTCTGTGCTCAACCCCTCTTAAAGCACCAGCCCTAGAGCACATAGAATGCTCTAGAACACCATGAGGTGCCCTCCACATGTCAATCGCACTCTGCAGCGAGCGAATCAGGACGGGACGAACGTGTGAGGTGCCAGTGTTGTCATGACCTCGTGGAAGTTGGGAGGACTCTGCTCCACTCTTCATGAGGTCTGTGCTGCTTCATTCCTTGAGTTTTACCTTGGTTCTTACTTTGTATGACTACGGGAATATTTTCCTCTGTTCATCTACATCCCAAGTGGCTTGTACTCTTTAGGGACTGACTAAAATCAGTGAGAATCTTATCTCCTCAACCATAGGTAAGGAGGGACATTCTAGCTTTAAAAGAATTAATTTAGCAGGGAAGGTAATACGTTTTTTGTAATAGGGAACACATTAAAAACTCATAAAGTAGTAATCAGGCTGTTGGTGCCCCCTCTCCCCCACTGCACCGAAAAATCCAGTTGCGTTCTGAGAGTCAGCACTTCCTCACAGTCCTATTTTCTTTGTACTGGGTTGTTACAGAGCTCCCTCCACGTGCATTTTGCACTTGCAAAGAACAAGCACGCCCACTTTCGGAACTCAAGAATTCCATAGGACTTACTTAATATGCCCTCCCCCACTCCCCCACACTTTGCAAATTAGTGTTCTGAGGCGTGAAGCAGTTCAATAAACCATGAACAGTCACACAGACAGTTTGCTAACGTCTAGAGAAACTTTTGACCAAAGACTTTTGACCCAAGATTTTACTCTTCGCACAAAAGAATTGTTTAGATTATTGAAGTATTTGCTAAGTGGCAGTAGAGGGACGGCCCAAAGCCTTGAGACCTTGCATCCATGTGCAAGATCCGGAAGAGGCTCTGGGCTCCTGGCTTCGGATCAGCTCAGCTCCGGCTGTCACAGCTGCGTGGGGCGTGAATCAACGGAGGGAAGATCTTCCTCTCTCTCTCTCCTCCTATCTGTATATCTAACCTTCCAATAAAAAATAAATAATCTTAAAAAAAGAAGAAGGAGCGAGTAGCTCAGATTGTCATCCTGAAAGCCTTTTGTGGCGCAGTCTCATGGTAGAGCTGGTCAAAGCTGTTTCCTCAGCCCAGGGGAGAGGGCTTGAGACCACAGCTGGCCAGTGGACCAAGATGGAGAGCAGAAACACGTCCGTGGCTGCATTCTGGTTTTCACTGCCACGCACACCTTGGGAGCATGTCCGGAAGGAAGCTGCCCTGTCTCTCGCTAGGCCTGGGGGTCTGTCTCCGCACACCCAGGGAGGGAGGCGCAGGGAGGCGCCCACAGCAGCTGCGGTCGGCCTTGGTGGCTCTGAGGTGCTTCTGCAGAATCATTGAAATCATTCTCATTCACATGAAAGGAAAGCTGAGCGAGAGCCCTTGAATCACCAAATCGCTTCTTCCTTTTCTGACTTTGCAGCCGCGCCTTAAACCACTCTCTTCCTCAGGCAATTATCTCTTCACTATAATGTATTAACTCAGAGCGACCCTGAAGACAGGACATTGCAGCAACTGCAGGCTTTCTGCCAAGGCTGGCCTGTGGGCAGCTCTTCAGCAGGTGCTCCAGGGCTGTGTAGGTGCAGGCTGGCGCCTCAGAGTGCTCACAAAGCGCATGATACACAATTATTCTCACCAGCTTGCCCCCTGTCACCCTAAAGCCCTGTGGCCCATCTGTGCTTCTGTTTTCATAGGGGTTTTGCTGGCCTTTCCTTTATGACTGAACAGGAAGATGGAATAATAGTTTGTTCAGTATATACCAACCTCCATCCTCTCCAGGGTACAGATGCCAAGAAAAAAAGCGGCTATTGTACGTCAGGTCTCTGAACCTGTTGCTGATAGACTGGGTCTTTGGGAGTTTGTCCTTCCCTCTGATGGCTCCATTTCATGTGGATTTTAGATTTAATTGGTGTTTCAGGCATGTTTATCTGCCCTTTTAAAAGTAGTCGTGGCCTCTTGTACATTCAGGAAACAAGTCAGTGCTATCCCAGCCATAACTGGTGAAGGCCAAAGCAAGCAAACTGTCCCTTGGCACTGACCACCCATGAAATACCTGTTTTTGAGTTCAGATGAAAATGAGTGAAGGATTATTGGTAAGTATTTTAACTGCGGGTTTTCACTACTTCTATGAAAAACACAAACCCTACTCATGTGACTATCCTCAATATGCCATGAATTTTTCTGCTCTAGATATTTTGAAAGCATTCTAAGAATTCGCAAGGCCTTTGAACAAACGTCCTGCGGACTGCGCCTAGGACGCCTGGTGTTTTAGTGTTGGGCATGTACCAGTTTGTGAAAAGCTGACAGCTCAAGCGCTTTTATGGTATGAATCGCGGGGTGGCTTTTCAAATATTGCCTGAAGCCAGATTGAATAGAAAGAGAATTTCGGATACATTTATACTTCTTTTTTTCTGGTAAGAAAGACAGACGAAATGTCAATAGAGTCATATTTGCTCATTTCTGTGCAATATGTGACTGATGTTTCTTCCAATTTTAGGTCAGTTTTACAACCAATAACCTAGTAATTTTGATCACTTGGTATATGCAAGTAAGGCTAGCTAGCTGTCATAGCAGATCCTTTTTATTAGCTGCCTTCAATATCCTTTTCTCTGAGTCTTTTTTTTTTTAAAAAAGGCTATATCTGCTTATTTGAAAGAGAGTGTTGGAGTGAGGGGCAAAAGGGGGGTGAGGTGGGAAGAAGTAATAAGGGGGGTTAGGGGAGTCTTCCATCCACTGTTTTATTCCCAGAATGGGGCTGGACTAGGTTCAGTTCAGGAACCAGTAACTTCATCTGAGTGTCCAATGTGAGTGGCGGGGATTCAAGTTCCTGAGCCACTGTCTGCGGCTTGCCAATGGAAAGCAGCTCTGCAAAATGGGTGTCAGCACACCGAGTGGCTGTTTAACTCGCTGCACCGTAATGCTCACTCATTTCTTCAGTCTTTTTTATGTTTGCTTTGCTATTTCTTTTTAAATCTTAATTCACTTTTAGCAGATTCTATGTGATTTGCAGATACACTTCTAAGAACACAGTAGTTTTTCTTCCTGCCTGCCTGTCAACGCCATTTCTTCTTTTGTATTTGAAATAACATATTTTGTGAATACATTACAGTGAAAAGGCTTAATTATTCACTGAATGAAAAGTTAGTATGTAAAAAGCAAAAACACTATAGTGGGAATACAGACAACAGCTGTAAGCAATAATTGAATGGAAAAATGATCATCTCACTCATGTACAGTAAGTTGTAATGACAGATCATTAAAACCACAATAGTATAACGTTCTTTTTTTTTAAAGATTTATTCATTTTATTACAGCCAGATATACACAGAGGAGGAGAGACAGAGAGGAAGATCTTCCGTCCAATGATTCACTCCCCAAGTGAGCCGCAATGGGCCGATGCATGCCGATCTGAAGCCGGGAACCTGGAACCTCTTCCGGATCTCCCACGCGGGTGCAGGGTCCCAATGCATTGGGCCGTCCTTGACTGCTTTCCCAGGCCACAAGCAGGCAGCTGGATGGGAAGTGGAGCTGCCGGGATTAGAACTGGTGCCCATATGGGATCCTGGGGCGTTTAAGGCGAGGACTTGAGCCGCTAGGCCACGCCACCGGGCCCATAGTATAACGTTCTTAAACATTGGTTCCACAAAGACAGAAAACACAGTTTTACAAAATTATATTTACAGCAGTAGTGATGCGCGCTTGAGGAAAGAGTTGTCTTATTTTTATCGTATGTTCAGGTGAATCTTCAGAAATTCAGAATTGGACAGTATCACAGATGTTATTCAGATGAGTCTTGTACTTAGCCTGTGATACGGGGCACCAGTTTAAATCATGGCAGCTCCACTTCTGATTTATCCCCCTGCTATTGCGCCTGGGAAAGCAGCAGAAGGTGGCCTCAAGTATGTGGGGCCGTGCCCCTAGGTGGGAAGCTTGGAAGGAGGTCCTGGCTCCTGGGTTCTGCTTAACCCAACTCTTGTTATTATGATCATTTGGAAAGTGAACTACTGAGTGGAAAAATCTCTCGCTCTGTGTCTTTCTGTTACTTTGCCTTTAAAGTAAATTAATGTTTTATTTGTTTCATTTTTTTAAAAGAGAAGATGATTTTCTGCTCATTCATGCCCTGCAAAGCAGGAGTAATGGCCAGGTTGGCTGCGACCCTGCAGCTAACAATCATGGTCCGTACTGAGTTCCCAGCTCCTAGCCTTGGCTCTGTAGGCATTTGCACATTTGGGGAGTGGGCCAGTGAGAGGATATTTCTCTCTCTCCAACAATCATAAGAAGATAACAATAATAGTAAGAATGCTAAGGATAATGCAGTTGGAAAGCTGTCTCACAGACCTGTGATATTTGTGAAATTCCTTTTGATCATCCTGCTGATGACTCAAAATAAAGCTGTTGCCAGCCGGTGTTGTGACATCTTCAGAGCTCTCAGTCCTGGCTTCAAAACAAAACAACAAAGAGCTTGACATTGGAGCTGCCTGGGGAGCAGTCTGCCCACTCCACTGGCTCCAAATTGGTAAAAATAACTCTTGATCTCCTTCATTTGATGAGCTGCTTCAAACTTGAGTCAAAGGAAGTAAAAATCCCCGTGGGCACTTGTTCAAGGAAGACCGTTGCACAAAATTATGGAATTCACAGAACATAGACTCTCTCCAGTCTGTAACTAATTGCAGAAGAATTATGATTAGGTAATTTAGGAAATTGCTTTTAATACGAAAGTTGAAGTGTTTATTCAGTTCTCTTTGAAAGTAGGATTCATGCTGTGCTACCCTATATAGTAACAGCAAGTCCTATGTGGCTGATTAAATGAAAGTTGATACTGAGTTAAGATTTAGTTTCTCACTACCATTAGCCGTGTTTCAAGTGTGTGTTGCCCATGGGATGCCAGTGGCTACTGTTGAACCAGTGCACTTAGAGACAGACACCAACCAACAGAACAACCCTGGTTATGACTTCAAGCTCAAAGCAAGAATTTCCAACTCCAAATCTTTTAGGGTTTCACTTATTTTTATAATTTTTTCATGTTTTCAAATGAATTATGGTACTTTCCTTTGATTTTAATTTTGTAAGTATCCCCTCTGACTATCACCTAATGCCAACCTCATAGGGATTATGATCAACAGATATCAAATTACTACCTGGAAGTTGGGTCGACTTAGAAATGTGTAAATAAAACTATTATGGAAAAGATGTCAGGGGGTATCTCACCAAAAATAGTTGATGTATGCTATTCAGTACATCCAGCTAATTTTTCAAGTCATTGAGGAGCATCATTTGGTCTTGGTGATTAATTCCCACAGTGAGCACATTCTTGGCACCAGCAGAATCCTGGCAGTGGGCAAAGAGATGTATGGTATTAGTCTTTATTTGTGTCAGTTCATTGCCAGCCATAACTTTTTTTTTGTCTGTGTGTAGACATTCAGATGAAAAAGTGCTTTTAATTCAACTTTCATCTTATTAATTCATTACCCTTTGCAGCAGTGGCAAATTTTGTACAGAATTATAAATCAAGGCCAAATGTTGTATGGGTGCCATGGCATGAAAATTCATCTGGTGTGCACACAACCTTGATGCTCTACAAGGTAATTCATCACTTGTTATCCTGTCTCCCAGCCGAGGAGCTGATGCTGAAGCATACTAAAATACAAAAATCAATACCGGCTGTCAAGCCTGCACAGTCTTGCACGTTATGCTTGTTAGTTCTGAGTCTCAACCCATTGGCTACAGAGGGCACTGCCTTTCAGGATCAATCAACTAAATATGATGGATTGATCTAGGAAACAAGAAGGATGGCTTGCCCTGCTCGCCTCTGTCTGTTGACAGTCTGCTCAACACTGCAGTGTAGATGCTACCAGATAGGAGAAGCAGGAAAAATAAGATGGATGTCTGAGAAGAGAGCATTATACTTCTAAAATGCTTTCACGTGTCATGTTCCATTCAGTCATCACATCCTTCTGTGCATAAGCCAGGAAGTGCTGGATGTTACTAATGAGGCGGCTCTCTCCAGAAGGATCAATTATTTTCCCACTGGTTTCCCATTTGGCTTTGTTCCTCCTTCATGTGGCTGCTTTTCATTATCTGTGTACTTGGCCATCTCTCTCACTGGACTTGAAGGTGCCTAAAGGGGGAGACAATGTTCTTACTCATTTTGTTTTCCTGGTAAACGCCGTGACGCCTGACCTATGAGTTGCCGATTTACCTAAAAGAAGAAAATCACATGCAACACAAAGACCTGCAGAGAAGTTACGGACTTGGTTCTTGGAGAAGGACATCACGCCAGGCCCTTTTGTATGTCTGCTCTGCCAAGACCAAGAGAGAGGCTTAGCGCTGTCTGGGTCACCCAGTACTGAGTGATGGTCAGCTTCAGGACTCAAGCCTCCTTTTACAGTATGCTTCCCGCGAAAGCTGTCTATACATTTTACATCACTGAATCTTTGAGATAGTCCGTGTCTCTTGGTAGCAAGCCCAGCAAAAGGAATAATGCATTTTACCTGCATTCAGAATAGAAATCAATTACGAGTGTGTAAGCAAGGAGAACTGCTGTTTTCGTTTCCATCCCTGGGGTGATGTTGGAGGTGTGTCTTCTCTTGATGCAGATTGAGAGCTCTGTGAGAGGAAAGGTATGTTGGCTGGCAGCATGGGTGTTGAGACAGAATCACACATCTGTCTAACAGAATCTGGCCATAAATTTCACTCTGTCGATCAATATGAGGATTCCGTCATGAAGCTTTGAAGCTCTATTTACCTTTACTCTTCCAAACATGAGATGTTTTCTTCTGTATGATGGTTGTCAGTCTATTATTTTAAAATTATATTTGCGCTTCTGGCCTCCCCTGGCTTTATTTTTTATACACGAATGACCAGTTCTTTCTGTTGAGTCTCACTCTGGATTTTGTGGACTTGGGGGACTGCCTGCTGCTCTCCCACAAGGCCTTCTCTCTCTTCTGGCTCTTAGAGGGTTCCATGAAGATGTGAGAGGGGTTCTTACGTTGTGCCCATGAACAAAAGACCTTATAAAAAGTACCTGAGGGCAGGCCTTGTGGCACGGTGGGTTAAAGGCATTATTTGCCTCTCCAGCATCCATACCAATGCCTTATTGAGTCCTGACTACTCCATTTTCCATCTAGTTGCCTGCAAATACACCTGGGAAATTAGTGAAAGATGGCTCCAGTGCTTGGGCTCCTGCCACCCATGTTGGAGACCAGACTGAGTTTGTGGCTCCTGATTTTGGTCTGGTCCAGCCCTGGGCATTACAACCATCTTGATGGAAGATATTTCTGTCTTTCTCTCTCTGCTTCTCCCTGCCTCATTTTAACTCTTTCAAACAAACAGATATTTAAAAAGTGTTTTTATTTTGTGATTTTCATTTATTTTGAAAGACAAGAAGGTAGATGGAAGTGACTGACTGACTGAAGCCAGCAGCCTGGAACTCAGACTGGATCTCCCATATGAGCAGCAGGGGCAAATACTCAAGATGTCATTTGCTGCCTCCTGGGAGGGACATTGGTAGGCAGCTGGATCAGAGGTGGAGGAGATGAAACTAGGCACTCCAACACTGGATGAATGTGGTTCAAGTGGCCATGAAGCCTTTCACCTGTCTCAAAAGAAAGTCTTTAATGTTGCAACAGAGGGGTGGGAATCATCCAGCCCCAGGCTGGGGTTTGAGTTCCTTATTTCTTCCTGTATGCACATGCCTAGAAGATGTTTGTGCAAAAGAAAAACAAATGTCGTTTCTTTGGAGTAGAAGTACGTAATATGCAAGAAAGATTGTGGAAGTGATGAGAACGTGTAGTATCCATTTTTATATTTGAGGAAAGAGTTGAGAATAATTCTCAATGCTACGTCATAGGATAACTCAGAGCACAAGTGGTTCATTGAGGTGCACGCTCGATTTTTAGCATGAAGAATGGCTCTAAAGGTCTTAGCCATTGACAGGCAAAGGGGAGCACAGGATACATTTGAAAACACACGGTAAAGGAAGACTCTCTTAAGCAATTGTGTCGTAGGATCAAAGAGATGTTAACGCAAAAAGATTGAAAAGTACAGATGACCCCAAAATGAATGATATTTTATCATGGCGCTGGAAACATATATCAGGGTATTTTAAAGTACCCATGCAAAATGGAATAAAAGATAAGGTGCATTTTCCATGAAGTTTTGAAGTCTGTATACAAGGATAGGCAAGATGTGGTATATTTGTAAATTACCCTTATTAAAGGAAATAAAGGAAGTATCTGTTGTTCTTATGTGATTTTAAATCTGTTGGGAGTTTCCATCATCTCTGTGCAAACATTCTCTTTGCTTTGGGGGGGCTAGCATCCCATTGCATGGATAAATTATATATATACATATATATAATTTATTTTGAAAGAGTGTGTGTGTGTGAGAGAGAGAGAGAGAGAGAGAAAGGGGGGGGATGGGAGGCAAGAGAGCGAGAGAGAAAGGAAGAAAGTGAAGGAGGTCTTTCAACCATGGTTGCAACAGTCAAAACTGGCTCAAGCTGACACCAGGATCCAGAAGCTTTGTTTGGACCTCTAGCGTGGGTGGCAGGGATCCACTTGGGCCATCTGTCGCTGCTTGTCCTAGACCTCTAACAGACGGTTGGACCACAAGTGGAGCAATTGGGACATTAATTGGTGTCCATTATGGGATGTGAGTGTTACAAGTAATGATGATGCTTAATCCACTATAATCTAATGCCAACTCTACTTGTGTATCCCTTTAAATTGAGATTGTAGCTGTTCATTTGCAGAGTAATAAACTGGCCAATGATTTTTTTGACGAGGTATTCTATTTAAGTTTCCTTAATAAAATGCCCCTAGAAAACTTGGCTTTTCACGTAGCTTCTTAGAAGGACCTTTTGGGTTTGTGTGAATTTGTTTATGTGTTTCGTGACCTTGTGTGGTGGGATATTTGGGAATCACCCAGGATGTCACTTCTTGAAAGTGCTGGACACAAACTGGCTCCTGAATGGGATTCCAGCACATGCATGGTGAGGATTTAGCCACTAGGCTATTGCGCTGGGCCCCTGAGATCTCAGTTTTTTAATCTATTACATGAGAGGAGTTGAGCCAAAAGTCCCCCGTTTTTCTTCAAAGGGATTTTCTTCCAGGATATGTGCATGCTATGGTATCTGTACTGAGTGCACATCACACTCCTCAATTTGAAGACATCCTTAATTTTAAGATGTGCCACAAATATGTGTTCTTTAAAGAAAAGTGGCTTGCTGCCTAGCATAATCTGAAAAAACGGTAATATGATTGCCTTAAAACTCAGAAAGTTTAAGACACTGTTTATTCATCAGCTTTCCATTATTATAATGAAACACCATGGAGAAATTATTTCTGAAGGAAGGAGCTTTATTTTAGTGCATGACTTTGGAGTGTTCTGTGTAACACCTTGATACTGCATGTTATGAAATAAAATCACACTGTGCTACAGCTGTTGATTTATATGCTCTGCTTCAGACATCCTCGTACCGGCCATTTGTCTCTAATAGTACCTCAAGACATAAATAAGCTCTTAAAGGCAACATTCTATAATGAATGATATTTCCCTGGTAAGCTCTCCCTTACTGCCTGAATCTCAAGTGCAACAAGCAACAAATAAGGCTTGTTCAGACACAGGACCTTCGTTTGCAGGTGTTTGTGTGCCTGGCACCTTACAACGACGGCAAAATAATTGCTGGAATCCTCTCCATGTAATGGAGACTGTGTGCATGATTGCATAGTAACTAAAGTTAATTGTACACAACAGTAATGTTCTGTCTCTCTTCAGAAAGGAACTGGCAAAACTCTTAATCAGAAATGACGAACAGAACAATTTCTGTTCTTTTCTGTTTAGATTTGCTTTGTTGGGAAGTTCTGACCTAATGGGATAAGGGAATATTTCGAATTGACCCTTTCTTTCAGACTATTGAAAGTTAGTTCTCAGTGCAATGTGCTGATCAGTTGCATGTTCAAAAAAGCCCTTCTTCCCATCTCCCCAGGGCTGCTCATGCCGGGAGTGTACCTTTTGTCTGAGATGTGAGATCACGGGGCCTGGCTTCCTGCTGCACATCATGTTTGCTGATCAGCTGAATCTCCCCTCCAAACTGAGTGAAGAGAGAAATGGCCAAAAACAAGGCCACCAGGACATTTCTCACCCCGGGCTGTCTGCTCAGGGTTTTGTGCATGGCGTCTACCTTGGTTTGAGTTACACAGGGCAGCTCATACAAATGCAGTTTTCTTTAAGACTATTATTCTGGGCCATATCTATTTATTTTAATTACTTTGTGTTTTTTTCTCTGTTTAAATTTGCTGCTTTATTATTTATTTTATTTTTAAAGTAATATACAACAATTGAACATATTTGTGGGATGCCACGTACATCTTTACACAAGTATACAATGTATAATGATCGGAACAAGATAATAGACCATTGATGTGTTTTACCTCCAAAATACATCATCTCTGTGTGCTTCGGAACATCCAAATTGCTTTTTATTAGTTCTTTTGAGGTATGCAATAATCATTGATAATTATTATTTTCTTTCTGTGTTATAAAACATTGGAATGCATTCTTCCTATCCTAACTCCACATCCTTTCAGGCTCTGGTAACCCCGTGCTATTCTCTACTTTTAGACCAACATCTTCACCTCTACACAAATAAATGTGAGGACGTACATTATTTGTCTTCTTGTGCCTGAATTATTTCAGTTAGCATAGTATCTTCCAGGTTTATCCATGTTGTTTTGAATGACAGTATTGTCTTCTTTGTTTTTTTTTATGACTGGAAAGCATCCCATTCTGTAATACCAGATTGTCTCTATCCCTTCACCCACACAGGTTGAATCTGTATCTTGACTATTAAGTATTGCAAAAGGCTTAGGAAGGTAGGTGTCTCTTCAACATACTAAATGGCTAGCTATCCAGAAGTCAGATGGCTAGGTAGATGTATTTCCAGTTTTCTGAGGAATCTCTGTACTGTCTTCCACAAGGACTGTACTAATTTACATTCCCACCAGCAGCATATGAGAGTTCTCCATTCTTGATTATTGATTTGCCAACATTTAATACTTTTTCATCTTTTTGATAATAGTCATTTTAACTTAGGTGAGAAGATATCAGATAGTGACTTCGATTTATGTTTCTTTGATGATTTGTAATGCTGAAATTTTTTCCACGTATTCGTTGATCTTTTCTATACCCTTTTTGGATAAATGTCCATTTAGAACACTAATCATTTAAAAATTTGATTATAGTTATTAACTTTTGAGTTTCTTGCATCCTTTATATATATTCCGGATGAACAGTTTGCAAATATTTTATCTCAATCTGTAGGGTGTTTATTGTTTTCTTGCTATGTGAAAGCTTTTTAATTTGATGTAATCCAATTTGTTAATTTTGGGTTTTGTGGTCTGTGCTTTTAGAGTCATATCCAAAGAACATTTACCCAGACCAATGTTCCGACACATACACCCTATAATTTCTTTCTTAATTTTTTCCATCCGAGAACATGAGAAATTGTTCTTCATATGTGTGTTATCTTTTATCATTGTAGTTCTTGTTTTCATCATGGTTAAACTTATTCCTAGAAATTTTGTTATTTTTATCCATTCTGAATAGAATTGCTTCCTTTATTTCTTTCTCAGCAATTTCAACACTGGTGTGTGTGTGTGTTTGTGTATGTGTGTATGGGACTGCTGTTGTGGTGCAAAAATGCTGATATTCCATATGACCTCTTATTTAAGTCCTGGCTGCTTGATTTCTCTTCCAGTTCCCTATCAATTCTGTTGAGAAGGCCCTGGAACATAACCCAACTACCGGGGTCCCCACCATCATCGTGGCAGACCTGGATGGAGTTTCAGGCTCCTGGCATTGGCCTGGGCCAGCACTGGGAACTGTGGCATTTGAGAAGTGAACTAGTGAGTGGAAGAGCTTGCTCTGTCTCTGTCTCTTCCTCTCTCTATGTCTCATTCTGCCTTTATAATAAAAAGAAAAAATTTAAATCTGTATTTATTTTTGCTTTAGTCTTTGTTGCTTCTCTCCTTTGGCTTATTTTAGATTTGTTTTGCCCTTTCCATTTTTCTGTTTCCTTGTGCTTCGCTTTTTTTTTAAAAAAGATTTATTTTATTTTTATTACAAAGTCAGATATACTGAGAGGAGGAGAGACAGAGAGGAAGTGGAGCTGCCGGGATTAGAACCAGCGGCCATATGGGATCAAGGCGAGGACCTTAGCCACTAGGCCACGCTGCCGAGCCCAGCCCTTCATTTTCAATACATGTGAAGTTTATGAAAAAGTTGAGTTGGCAACATGTCATTGGATCTCTCTAAAATGTTTATCCATTCAGTAAGTCTATAGCCTTTGATTGTAGAATTTTATTCCATTTACATATGAGATTATTATAGAGAAGTGAACACATACTCCTGTCATTTGGTTGACTATTTTTTCAGATGCTTTGTGTGTCCTTTGCTCCTTCCTTCTCTCTTATGTTCATCTTTGTGGTATAGGGAGCTTCTTTGCTCATGGGTTTTCATTCAATTCTCTGTTGGTTTTATATATCTTCTCTATTATTCAGTTTGCACTTTGTTTGCTTTCAGATAGTGGTTATCATCTTTTGGCTTCCAGTATAGGACTCTTTTAAGCACTTCTCTTATATTAATTGATTATATTTATTTGAAAGAGAGACAAAGAGAGCTTTCCTATTCACTGTTTCATCTCTCAAATTCTGACAACAATCAGAGCTGGGCTGGGCTGAAGTCGGGAGCAAGGAACTCAACACGGGTTTAACGAATAAGTAGCCCATGCCTGTCTACTTGAGCCATCACTTGCTGCCTCCCAGGGCACACATTAGCAAGAACTGGAATGCAGAGTACAACTGGAGCTTGAAGCTACACACTCTGACATTGAGTGAGCATCGCAAGCGACCTCTTAACTGCTCACCAAGTGCCTACCCCAGTCCTTAAATAAATCTTGTGAGATGGTCTGATGATGACGCATACCCTCAGTAGTTTTCTAATCATGGGACATGTTTATTTCTCCTTTATTTCTCTGGGACAGTTTTGCTGAGTATAATGTTCCTAGCTGACACTACCTTTCTTTCAGGACTTTGAATTTATTACCTTTGTCTCTCTGTCAAGTAGTTTGCCATTAGTCTAATGAAGAATCCCTTGTAAATGACTTCACACTTTTCTTCATGCTGGTTTTAGAATACTCTCTTTTACACTTTGACAATTTGACTATAATATGCCACAGAGAGGATCTTTACTGGTGGAATCTATTAGGGATGCTTAAAACTTCCCGGACCTGGATGTTCATATCTTTGTTTCATAATTTGGAAAATTTTCAGCGACTAAATCACTGTATAGGTTTTATGCACATTTTTTTCTCTCCTTTTGGAATACTCATGATACTAATACAAATGGTCACTTCATTATGTCCCATAAATCTTGAGGGATTTCTCTATCCTTTTAATCTTTTTCCCTTTCTTTCTTTCTTGAACCTATCTTGAGGTTCAAAAATTCTTGCCTCTACTTTTTTTCTTTTTTATCGTCTCTCTGTTAAATTTCTCTCTCATTTTCATTTTTATTTTTACTAACTTGTCCGTATGTTTTCTCACATTTCTTATTATGTTTCTTTAAAACCATTATTTTGAATTTTCATCATGCAATTAATTTTCTTTGGGGGGGTCTATTGTTAGTGTTTATTTTCCTTTGGAGGTGTCATATTATCTTGTTTATTCATGTGTTTTGTTTACTTTGCTCATGTATATGCAGTATATGGTGAATCAGTTGAGTTCTCTGATTTTTAGGGTGGTTTTCATAGTAAGTGACTTCCTGCTGCTGATCTGTTTTTGGGCATTGGCTGAATACGCTTTGGAGGCTTTGGTTGCAGGTGAGAACTTCTGTGTAGTGTCATAGCTTTTCTAGCTGTAATCGTTGGAGGAAATATCGTGGGGATCTAAGTGATCTAGGCTTCAGAGGTTGTGTGATGCCACCCACAGCTGGGATGCAGCTCCCAGAGGTGGAGTTGGTTCACTGGCAGCCCCAGAAGCAGCCTACATGGCTGTGGGCTTGGGGTGTCCATTAGATTGTGTGAGTTGTGTGAGGATGAAGCCACCCTGTGGGTCAAATTAGGTTCAGGACTGTGTGCCTAGTAGTGGAGTGGAGGTGCCTGTCAGTTTCTGAAAGCTAGGGAAATCATTCCAGTTGCTTTATGGGACTGAGAGTGGATGGGTATGGATGAATCTCTGCTTCTCGATGGGCTGAGTTTTTGAGAACAAAATGTTCAACCACTTCGTGGACAACAGTAGAGTGGGCATGGCTATCTGCTTTCTTCCAATGGAATTTAACAGGCCAAGCATTTCAGCAAATACTGTGTGGCTGCTTTCTGGGATTGTGGATGGGTGAGCAAGAC
This sequence comes from Ochotona princeps, assembly GCF_030435755.1. Lineage (NCBI taxonomy): Eukaryota > Metazoa > Chordata > Mammalia > Lagomorpha > Ochotonidae > Ochotona > Ochotona princeps. Next base: position 14,787,290 of record NC_080834.1, read on the forward strand.
TTGCTTGTGATATTTCTTTTTTTTTTTTTTAAGATTTATTTTATTTTTATTACAAAGTCAGATATACTGAGAGGAGGAGAGATAGAGAGGAAGTGGAGCTGCCGGGATTAGAACCAGCGGCCATATGGGATCAAGGCGAGGACCTTAGCCACTAGGCCACGCTGCCAAGCCCGCTTGTGAGATTTCTTGAACTTCTTTGAGCTGGGCCCCTTAGGGCAACAGCTCAGCTGAGTTCTGCGGGCCAAGGGTGAATAAACAAGACAACCTGACTCCTTCCTGGGGAGGGTGGGCAAGGATACCTGTCTGCTTCCCTTGGACTGAGCTCTTTGGACCTGGTTATCTAATTGTTTTCTATGGCTAAAAAGAGTGTGACTGGGCCTGGCGGCGTGGCCTAGCGGCTTAAGTCCTCGCGTTGAATGCCCTGGGATCCCATATGGGCGCCGGTTCTAATCCCAGCAGCTCCACTTCCCATCCAGCTCCCTGCTTGTGGCCTGGGAAAGCAGTGGAGGACGGCCCAATGCATTGGGACCCTGCACCCGCGTGGCGCGTACCGGCCCGTTGCGGCTCACTTGGTGAGTGAAACATCGGATGGAAGATCTTCCTCTCTGTCTCTCCTCCTCTCTGTATAATAAATCTTTAAAAAACAAAAAAGTGTGTAACTACACTGCAGAAGTGATACGGGACTAATATCCAGGATTTACAAAGAACTTCAGAAACCCAGGGACAGAAAAAAACACTTGTAACAAAATGGGCAAAGGAAATGAACATTTTTCAAAAGAACAGATTCAAATGTCTAACAGACATATGAAAAGATGCTCAGGCTCCCTAGCCATCAGAGAGATACAAATGAAAAACCACCTTGAGGTGACACCTAACTCCAGTGAGACTGGCCTACATTCAGAACTCAACAAACAACACCTGCTGGCATGGATGTGGGGAGAAAGGCACCCTCCTTCACTGCTGGTGGGAGTGTAGGCTAGTACAACCACTGTGGAAATCAGTATGGAGAGTGTTTGAAGAATTGCAAATAAATCTGCCATACATCCCACTCCTAGGAATATCCCAATTGAAATGAAATCTGCATATGAGAAGGGGATCTGTAATCCTATATTTGCAGCAGCACAATCTACAATTGCAAAGACATGGAAACAATCCAGATGTGCGTCCAAAGAAAAGTGGTTAAAAAACTGGTACATCTACTCCATGGAATATTATTCAGCTATTAAGAAGAATGAAATTATACTATTTACAACTAGGTGGTCCCAACTAGAGACCATTATGCTCAGTGAAATGAGTCAATCACAAAAGAACAAATACCATATGTTCTCTCTTGTATAAGGAAACCAGAATGTAAAGTGTAACTTCAATAATCCGATCCATACTGGTTTTTTTTTGTTTGTTTGTTTGTTTGGCTGTATCCCATGTGTTTTGATGTTTTTTATTTCAGTTTTGTTTATTCCAAATTTCTTTTCTCTTGTCGAATTCAGTGCTGGCTCATGGATTACATGGTGGCATCATTTTCCCAAGAGACTTCTGTGGTTCCTTTTATTCACCCATGTGTTGGTTACTCAATGGTGCACTTTTTTCATGGTGCTATAATTTTTTGTTGTTGTTGTTGTTGTTGTGGTGGCTGTTGTTCTAACTTATACCAGTTTTTGGCCTTGTTTCATGGCTTCTAAATTATGGAAAAGTATAATGATAGAGTTCTGGGATCTACCATATGCCGATGTAGGGGTATAATGCAACATGCATCCCTGCTTCCATATGAAAGATTGAGTTCCAATGAAACTGTTGGACATGTGAAGAGAATGGGATGCTGGACTTTCTGACATTGTCTGTACCAACATTGTTGGGGAACACTTAAATAAGAGACTGACAGAATTATGATTCCTTATGAAGGACTAAACCATTGTAGTAAAGTGTGGAAAAATCTATCAGGGGTGGGAGTCTGGGGAGGAATCCCAGCCTATACAAAATTGTACCACATAATTCAAAATTCAAAATAAAAGTATATTTAAAAAGATAACGATCAACTATATAAAAAAAGAGTGTGGCAGCACCAGGAGGGTGGGCATGTCACGCTATTTTCTTCTGGCCCCTGCATGTCAGGCTACTCAGAGTAGGCCATCCAGGTGCTTCCTGGGGAGGTGGGAGGGTGGGCAGAGCCTCCACGATGGTACAAGTTCCTGAGTCAGTAGAGTGGTTAGCAGCAACACTCCAGCTACTTCATCGGACCCCAGTGGGCAAGGTGTCAAGATTCAAGTGCTGCCATAGTCTGAGGATGAGGACCAGCACAATGTGTGCCATGCTTTTTCTTCAGGGCAATACAGTTGTGTCATAACTTGCTCGTTAGACTGGGCTTAGAGCTTGCGAGTGTTCCAAGATTATCTAGCAGTAAGTGCCTTAAAGTGTCTGACGAGAATGGGGGCTGCGATAGACTTCCTGCTCACTCTTTCCTTGCTAGTCAAAGTCCCCTTGGTTCAGGCTTGACCTTGAGAGAGAGGACAGCAGATACTATGTGCTATGTCAAATAAGATCATCCAGTATCTCTGTGCCTGACATCTGTCCTATCCCTACTGCACTCTGACACTTTGCCACAAATACTCCAGGGAAATGGTTTCTGTTTCTACCTTGTTTTGATCTTTTGTTATATATAGGTAAGTTCTATTTTGTTGATGTCAGCCATCTTGGTAGTGTCACTCTCTTCCCTAGGACTATTAGTAACAAATCTGGACATTAGATAACAGGAGGAAACACACACACACTTAAAAAATTGCTAGTTGTATCATTTTGATCTATGATATCCTTTCTGGGGATTTCCACTTTAAGAATAAGAATGATCTATATTGGTTTCATTCTCTTATAAATGTCATTGAGTAAGCACCTTTTTGAAGAGTTCTAATCCATAAGACCACATTTTAATATAAATTTCTCTCAAGTGGTATTTTGTCCATGGAGAAATTAGCAATGACTATAAGGCAGAGTGCTTGAGAGAATTTCCTTGATGGATATTAGGATAGCAAGAGGGAAAGAGATTTATATGTTTCATTAAGCAGGAAAGCTTGCTTTGTGCAATTTTCTATCATTAGGCCCATTAAAGGGCAAGGATGTAAAATATGCCTTCCTTGAGAATAACTTTTCATGCTTACAGGACATTTTCCGCTTTAACAAAGGAATCACATGCAAGAACTTGGTGTGTCTGTACTGTGATGCTCTGGTGTTCATTTCAAGGGCTCTCCTTTCCCTACAGTCACTTTCTCTCCAGAGAACTGAAACACTGTAGGTTTTGGAAAAGCTTCAAGGACATAACCAGCTGACCACTTTGAAAATCAGTTTTTGAAAGTTCCATTTGAAATCAACGACCAAATTGCCCAACTTATTAGTAGACCACTCTATAAGCTGCTCTTACCACCGGCTGCCACCACCTTGTCTCTTCAGAAGTTTTACATTCATTCAATATATACAAGAGATTCCCAGGAATAGACTGAGAATGTGTGCATTATCAGGCAAGGAGCTTCTTTGATAAGAAGTCTCATCACAGATGTTTCCCAAATGCACTTCAATTTAGAAATAGTAGCTTGGATGTTGTATTTTTGGCAACATGCCCAGTACATATGGTTTCCAAAATCTGTACAGGATTCAGATACAATTTGAGAAAGATCCCTCAACTAGGAACAAGATGAGCATTTGATACCCAGTGGATTCACACTTAACCCTGACTTTTTTCCTGGTATCTGCATTCACCAAAAGCTGTTATTAAATCAGACAGTATAAGCAAATACTGTAATTCCCTCTGGCAGGATGTGACTGTCAGAGGGAAAATGGAGCTTCATAACACAATTTTTAAGCATCACCCTGCTACCTCTTTCAAATGGAATTTAAATAGAATTGAGGGTAGTGACATGTTTATTCCTATATCCAGTCCAAACATCAGTGGCAAATGCTCACTAAGATAAGCTAGGGGGTCTTGCTTGTCAATTGGAAACCACTGTGAAGTCTTACAGGTGGCAAGAGGACCAAGGCCAGGGGCTGACACAGGAAATACAGAGTCCTCAGCACAATGATGCAGGTTGGGAATACACTCTGAGCCCGATTTCCCCAGCCATAGAAAAAGTTGAGTGCATTTGAGGCCTTCTAACCTGGGGTGGTCCTATCTGTTCACAGAGCCCCACATAACTTTATTCATGTCTTTGCTGCTATTGATTTTACATGGAACTAGTCTGAGAATTTTATTTGGTGGTGGACTCTAAGCATTTTATTTCTAGAGAAAAACATGTAAGACTCATCCAAAGTACCTAATCGTATCTAACAAAAGCTTCTTGTTTGGAGGGAAGGATGATCCTAGAAAATTATCTAAATGTTGAATATCTCAACCCACAGATGTTGATTTCTCAGAGGGGCAAATACCCTGCTTATAAAAGTTCTCCCCACACCAATTTATCTTTCATTAAAAATGGGCTCAGAACTTCTGTTACAGCACATACCCTATGTCTTAGAAAGCTCAACCCTGATTCAACGTGGTGGGATGCAGCATAACTGTTTTCAAGATCACTCACAAGTTAACCAAAATGTTTATGAGATGAAGCAGAGAAGGAGGTCAGAGCAAAGCAACAGGACGATGAAGACTAAAGAAGAAAGAAGAAAATGTGTTCTCTGAAAACGTAGCCTTCTTGGTTTTAACCAATTAGAAAAGCTTAGACACAGAGGTGCAGCATTGGGTGTGGCAGGCAAAGCTGCTGCCTGCGGCATGGCATACCCTGTGCGTGCCAGTTTGTGTCTCTGTTGTTCCAGTTCCAATCCAGCACCCTGTTAGTTGTCTGGGAAAATCAGTAGAAGACAGATAAGTATTTGGGTTCCTGCCCCCCATGTGGAAGACCAAGATGAAGTTCCTGGCTCCTGACTTTGTCCTGGGTCAGCCGTGGCTGCTGTGACCATGGCAATCAGAGGATAAGGCTTTCTCTTCTCTCCCTGTCATGCATTATCTCTGTAAATCTACTTTTTAAAGAAAATGTAAATAAATAAATAAATCGTATAATGATTATTGAAGACGAGTCATCATCCAGTGGTCTGTGGGAAAGAAACAGCTTAGTCCCTTTAGATTTTACTCCCAACTCTATTGTCAGTCATCTGTGAGACAGTGAGCCAAGTCTGTTAATTTCCCTAGGGACCTCAGTTTCTCCCTTTCTAAATGAGAACATCAATTATAGACTCTCAGCCAATATCAACATGATATGCAGCTAAAAAGAAATACAACACATTGTATGTGATAACTATTTTATGTCAAGTTGTTGGGCCATGGAAGGCCCAGATATTTGCTTATGAGGGTGTTTCTGATGAGATGAACCATGAGTTATTAGAATGAGTAAAACAAATTTCTCCTCTTAATGTGGGTGACCCCTCTCTGGTCAGTTGAAGGTGTGGAAGAGAAGAAGAGGATGAAGGAAGGGAGAATTCACTCTCTCTGCCTGACCGAGGGATTTGGGACATCAGTCTTCTGCCCTCAGCCTGAGACGTACACCATTGGCTCCTCTGAGCCTCAGGTCCTTGGAACCCAGCAAGTAACTACACCATCAGCTTCCTGGAATTTGCGACTTCCAAACCACAGGTTATGATACTTTTCAGCTTCTGCAGTTTTATGAACCATTCCTTTATCTCTCTCTTTTCATTGTGCTCCTCTGGAGAATTCTCACGCATTATATGTTTGAGAGCAAAGATACTGCTCGAGTCTAGCCTTCTTGTGTCCAGTTTTATTGAACATAATTTTAGGGACTGAATACTTGGTATTTTTTCCCTTTGTTCATTTCAAGTAATAATTGGCTTTAGCAGTGTATTCTTGGGTAGGAGTTGGAAATATGGAGCTGACAGGTTTAAAAGGAGGAGTTGCTTTTGCAGCCAGTTTCTTGATGAATGTGCAGCAGGAGGAGCTCTTCAGCTGTGTGAACAGCCATCAGAAGAGAACTGGCTAGCAGGATCTACGGCACTCACCAAAACAAAACTCTCCCAGGAAAAACAAAATGCGTTTTCTTTTCTTTTTTTAGTGGTTTTTTTTTTGACTTTTTTTATTAATTATTATGCATTATGTGACAGTTTCATAGGCTCTGGGAATCCCCCCACCCCTCCCCACGCCCCTCCCCCCTGGTGGATTCCTCCACCTTGGTGCAGTATTACAGTTCAAATTCAATCAAGATTCTTTCCTTGCAAACATATACCAAACATAGAGTCCAGCTACTTATTGTCCAGATGGGTTGAACAGTTTCTTGGGGAGACCATTTCTGGTCCAAAGTTAGAGCTGGTAGAATATCATCACAGTCAATTAAGAGTCCCAATATAACATTAACAGCAATTTGTAACATTATGGAATTGACATGGTTTTGCGTAACCAGTATGTTAAAAAAAAAACAAAAAACAAGTTCTTAACCACAACCTATGATTAGCTCATTGACATTTCAATTTTAGTTTGTATACAGGACCGGCTGCTATATACCTTAAAATGGCTATAAGGTACCATTCAGCTGTCTCGTGTCTATTTCATTTTAGTATTTAGCCATTTGTTGTGTTGAAGTATAATTTTACTGATCTTGGCAGATTTTAGGATAATCTAGACTGGCTTGTAACTCTAACAAGACATTTGTCAACAATTAAGGTGCAGAACATTTTTTTTTGGGGGGGGGGTGTGCAGGAAAGTCCCCAACACCACGGTGAAGAGTGACTAATCTTCGTGTCCCACCCAGCGAGGCATGAGCAAATCCATGCCAGCTCTTTCCTGTCAGATTCCAAGCTCTACTTTTTGTTGTTTGTCTATTTATTTTAGGTTTTTTCAGTTTGTATGATTGTTTGTTTGCTATGAGGGGTTTTCGGAGCGATCCTGATGGTCATTGCAAGGGAGAGTGGGGGTCCAGAGGTGGAGCCAGGCTCGGACCAGAGAAAGCTCTCCTCCCTGGTCCCGAAGGACGTTTATTGTTCTTCTGTTTCTGCAGACTGCTCAGGGCTTCTGGTTGTCTTTCCGATGACGTTGGTTTCTGCACGGTAGTGTTTGGACTTCTTCCATCCCCAGCGGAAGCTCCGGTTGGGGGTGGGTGACCTCAGAGTACTCTTCCTCCGAGGGCATCCCATTCCCCGAGGCCTCCTTGGCAGTTGGGATATAGTCCTTGTTGCTCGTATTAATAGTGCGTTTTCTTTTTTCAATAATGAGTGGGTGGGTCCTTCCCTGCCTCCAGACTATTTCAACCTGAAGCCAAAATACCGGAGAATCAGGCACCTGTTAGTTCTTCTCAAGGTCTGTTTCTAGACGGTGATCACTGAGGTTAGGCTGCCAGGTGTGCTCGAGGTCCAGAAGGCTGAAGGAGCTGATCCTTAGTCGGTTGCTTTCACAGGCACTTATGGTCTCACAGCAACCCAGTGAAAGTAGCAGGCACGGAGCCACCGATGCAGGAATGCAGATGTGGCACTAATCTGGGCTAGTGAGGGGACATTTGTCATATCAGTGAGCTCTGATTGCTAGAAGATGTAGCAGCTTCTAACTAATTTTGCATGCTGATAGTTGTTCAACTCCCCAAATCAGCATGCAGCATCCTTGCGGCAACATGATCCTTGTTTGACTTTCATGTGACTGGTTTACTGTGTTACCTGCTTATTTGGTATAAGAAGCCACTGTGCTTAGATGAACTCATGAGCCTTTGGGTGGGGCGCAGTTCGGCTTTCATTTTCACCCTACAGGACTGTTGCTAACAGAGATGCTTTGCATGTTTGAGGCCCACTTGCCTCCTCTCCTTATGGAATTTTCCTCATTCCTTGGTGTGTATCATTCCTGTCATTCACCTGTCTCTTCCACATCCTTCAAATGTACCTATAGCCACTTTACAGTATTTTGCAAACAAAATGATGACTTCATAATCATTGTGTGTTGTAAGAGGCATTTGTATTCTGTATTTGAATGGCACAAATCTATTAGCCCAGAAGATTCCAGGCAAAGGTTCAGTATCATTCTGGAGAGTCCTTATAAAATAGGACTCCTACTGTGTCCTTGAAATAGCACTATATGGGATTTCTGACTCCCAGTCACACATGGCTACTGTGCACAGGTATCTCATGGAATTACATGAGAAGTTATTAACGCAGTTTTAATTTATGGCTTTAATTTTGGGGAGAGGGGGTGATCAGTCTTTTTGGGATTTTGTTAAAAATCACGAATCTTCTTCTCAGTTCACATTTTGCATAAATTTCAAGATGGGTCACCACACTCTAAGAGCTCATTTTGGGATTCTAGTGTTAGCGACCTCTCAGTTTTGGAAGTAAAAAGACCAGAATTTGAGATTTCCATTGTGTTCCTAGGCAGGTTTTTTGTGTTCACATGGACTGGTTTATTGCTTATATATATATAAAAAGCTAATCAAGGAGGAATAGACATGTAGAAAAGTGGTGTATTGCTCATTACACCTATCTAAAACAGATCTAACGGGCAGGTAGGAAAAACGTAGTCTTGAATAATCTCCCCTAGCAAGCTGATGCTGCCCCAGCTGAAAACCAGGAGGCCAGGGGACCCTGGAAAGGCCCTCTGGCTCCAACCAGTGTGCCATAACTCTGAGGTTTCACTCCAGAAATTCTATCCTACAAGGTTGAGAGGACTTCCCCCTAAGGACAAGGAGGGAGAGGAGGAAGTTAATGTAACTGAAACCTGGATTTGCCTTCTCTACCAGACCATTCCGTTGTTTAATTAAAGAACAAAGCACTGGAAAGAGAGTAGAACCCTTCTAGAATCCTCGCTCCCTTGAGAGCCACTGATTTGGAAGAGGATTTTTGAGTTTGAGAGCCCGAAGAATCTAACTTATCCTGATTTTTTTTTAGATCCTGTGTACTTAGTACACGACAGATACAGACAAAATATTTCTTAACTAAATGCCTTTATTTCTCATGAGACCATTTTTAACCAAAATGACAAACTTCCTCTTCTCTACTCTGATTGAGAATTGCCGATAGTGTTTAATTTCCTGAAGCCATTAATTTATTGATTCATTAAAATCTAGGAAGTATTTGCCAAGTTTTTATTATGTACTTGACAGTACGGTTTTTAAAATTGTCAACTGTAAAAATAATTTACGTGCTGTGCTAATGCCAAAAGCATATGCAAATGCTACTATTGAGAAAAAACTGAACTGTATTTATGCTTTGCTTCCTTATTCCAAAAGAAGGAATAAAAACTAAAAACAAAATCCATGTTTCTGTTAAATATTTTTTAGAATGCACTGATTTGGACCTTCCTTCCAACCCCGCATTGACATTGTTTAGCTGATTTCCTTCGTAATTTTACACAGAAACGTCCAGCAGCATACAAGGTCTTTATTTAGTGTTTCCTCAAAAGGTACACCTCGAGTAACTGAGCCAGTTTCATCACAGCTTTACCTCTGTGCTCATAATTGTGCGAAAGAGCCCTATCATGTAGAGTTCTGGCTGTTTGAATGGAGGAGTATTACCAGACATCAAAGGTATCAATAGAATAGATGGAAAGTGACAAGACTACATATTGCTCTGTCATTGCTCCAGCTCAGAACTATATTGATTCAGGAGAAGATTAAAGTGCTTCAATTTTCTCTGCAACTTTATAATTGAGTATAGTAAAGGACTGCTTTTCATCCGTGAGATTCATGATGGTAACTGTGTTTTGATGTGTTTTCTGGCACAAGTAATAATCATTAAGTAATAGTTATTGAATGTTCGTTATTTGGGAGGCTCTGTATCAGGCTGACTTGTTCTATTACTTGTCATTTATTGAACATGTACTAACTATTTCAGATACCCAAATAATACTCACAAAGCCTTGTTAGCTTCTTACTGTTATTTTAATCATTGTTTCTTTACAGTTGAACCAACTGAGACTTAGAGGGATTAAGTAACCTGTTAGAGGTCACTCAGTTGATAAATGGCAGAAAACTGAGATGCCAACCCATGTTCTCTAATCCTATTTCTACTTCAATTCTCATAGCAATCCTATAAAGTAGTCAGGGAACACTTCCATTTTATAGTTAAGGAAATGGCCTTGGAGAGATGAAATAATCTAGTAGTGATTATTCAGCTAGTAAATGGCAGAGCAAGCACAGAACCAGATTAGTTTGACTCGTAAATAAACACTGGTGCCACATTGGTCAGCTGTAGATTTAAAGCCATGGCTACAATGTGTAAGGGAGGTGCTTATCAACATAAACCTTTCAAAGAATAGAAATCTATTTTGGTTTGCTTAACACATTTCTTTCCTTGTGTACTCAATATCAGAGGAAAATGCTTAGCACTATGAAAGTTCCTGGAATTTTATTAAATTGTATTCATGTTTATAATAATGATTTCTTCTTACAATTTTTATGTTGTTGCTGCAAATTATTCTTTATGTTTTATTTCTTTGAAGGGGCAGGGGAGCAATCATTCTCTGTCTCGCTCTCTAAATGCCTGCGATGGGCAAGGGTGGGCCAGGCTGAAGCCAGGAACAGGGAAGTGAATTCCAGTTTCCCACATGGGATGCAGGGACCAGGATACTTAAACTCTACCTGCCAACTCCTAGGGTATGCTTTCATGGGAAGCTGGAATTTGGAGCAGAGCTATCACTCAAATCCAAGCACTTTAATATGGGACTTGGGTGTTCTAAGCAGAATCTTAGCCATTAGATCAAATGACCACTCCTTTTTCAATTTTGGAATATAGCAATATTTAAATGAATTATTCTATAATAAAATTCATGTTGCCCCAAGCAAATATCTTTCAAAATGGCTTTCAGAATGCCATTACTCAGAAGGTTCTGAGTTAGGCACAATAACAACTATAAAGATGGCTAAAGAAGGTACCCAAAGGGGATTAGGCAGAGCCCCAGATGTTACATAAGGGACCAAATAAAGCTGCAAGCAATTGTAGAGTGTCCCACAGATCCCAAGAAGGACAGATCTTGAAGTTGATGTATTAGTTCAGTAGGGTTGCCTCAACAAAACATAGCAGACAGAGTTTGTTTTCTTACATCTCTGAACTAGAAGTCTAAGATTAAAGTTTGATTTGCTCTGAGACTTCTCTTTTAACTTTTAAGTGGTTGTATGGTTGTGTTGTCATAAGACTAATCCTCACTCTGTTCCACCTGTGTTGAGATCTTGTCTTCCGAAGACATGAGCAACATTGGACCAGGTCCTTTTTAGGGACCTCATTTTTGACTTCATCATCTCCTTAAAGGCCCCATTTTCAAATACAGTCACACTCAGAAGTATTGAAGATCAGTTGGATTCTCTCTCTCTTTTTCCCTTTTCCCCCTCCTTTCAGGATACACCCCATCTCCTGGATCTCTGATGGAAGGTGCCTTCCCCTTCCCTCTTCTTTCCACATTCACTTGTCTGCTTTGCAAATAAAACTCTATCTGCAATAAAAAGTATTGAAAAATAAAACTTTAACATATGAGATTTCCATGCGTGTAGAATGGAACACAATTCAAACTATAACATATGGTTAAGCGATCAAGACAGAGAGTCTAAGTGATATGGACTGAGCAGGCAGCTAAGTAGGTCTCTGGAGCTGGCAGTATCTGCAACCTATGACCACCTACCCAAATATGCAAATCAGTTTGTCAGTCAAAATGCCCCCTTTCCTGGGATACGCTTACTTTACCTGGAACATAAGAAGATGCCATGGAAATGCGGATATTGAGCTCCACAGGTACTATAAAATTCTCATGTTGCTTTTCACCTGTACAAACATGTTCTTTCCTGCTTCCCTACATTATAAAGAGGCCAACATCTGGGGAGGGCTCTCTCCTCTGCCACAGACCACAGGTGGAGGGACTGCTAGATGCTCTCATACCCCCTCTGTCTGTGTGGCCCCACCCTTTCTAGTTTGGTGCAAATCTGTCACCCAATGGGACAGCAATATATGTAGGTGAGTACTGTAGGTGAGTACTGAATATATGTAGGTGAGTTGATGCTTCTGGTGGCAAATGGTGGAGTGATTTCATATTTAGAAGTATCAGGATTTTATAAAGCTCTACCTTGGGTCAGTTGATCTAATGAGCTGCGATGTGTTGTGTGGGCTTAAAGAAGACAGGGAGGTGGTAAGGACACTATTCAGGAGGCTTATACAGAATTTCAGTCATGAAGAGATAAAGTCTGACTGGGGAACCAGGAAGGGTGACAGGAGGATGAAGAGGAGTTGAATCGCAGAGACACCATAGATGTTTAACACACTGAACTTGGGGATTGGTTGGTCTTGAGGATGTGGGAGAGAATGGAGGGAAGAAAAGATGGCTTCAAGGCTTGATGCATCAATGTCTTAATGTCAGTAAATAACTGAGAGAAGACAGCCAATGTAGTGAGGTGGAGTGAAGATGTTGAAGTCAATTTAGTTCCTAACAAGTCTGATGTTCAATAGACAGGAAGTTGGAAAGACAGTTCTAGAATTTGGGGGAAAGACTGCAGTATGTGAAAGATTACTATGTGAAAAGTTTAGGAAACACATTGAAGGGTTAGGTACCACAATGTTAACATGATTGTCTTTTGTGTGAGGTTAATGATAATTTATATTCCTTCCTCACTGTTATTCCAGCTGAGTCTCTTGAGCAACACCAGCAATTTATTTATGTGAAGTAGATGTTCCATGTTTCTGAAGTCCTACACTCAGGCAAAACCAGTTGCCTTGGAGAGACATCTAAGAATTTAGGTGCCTCTCATATATTAGTGTAGTTGTAGATTGTCTCACAAGTCCTGTCCATACTGTTTATCTACTAGAGTCAGGTATAGAATTGGCACACCCTTTATTTTGGGAAGGAGGGTTTACAGAACAGGTTCTCAGCAGTCCTTTGCTAACAGAAATGTTTGAAGATCAAAGAATACTAAGGAGCTTTGCATTTCACATGTGCAAATAACATCACATTGTCCTTTCTAAAGAGTCCCTTGGCTAATTTTGCCAACTCAGCTGAAATTCATGGCCGTCATCTGGACTCCGCTGTTGGACAACAGCTCCTCTAGCTTTATTTCTTGAATTCACCCTCATTTTCTTAAGAAAATATGTTTGGTCCTTATTATGCCCTGCCTTCCCTTCCCAGAATTTACTCTGAATTTTATCCTTTACCATCCAAGTGGCCCAATAAAGCATCTTTTAAACAAAAGTAGTTGCAGCTTTATAAAGATTTCCAATTCAAACTTCAGTGTGATTTTAAAAAAATATTCTGAAATAGTTGACTTAAAGAATATCTTGAAAATAATTAACTCTTGAGAGTCAATGAGTGAGATAAGCAAAGCTGGGCAGGGCTTAGAGTGAAGGGAAAGGAGGGCCTGAGGGAGGAGCCGGAGAGGCAGATAGAGGAGTACAAAGAGCAGCTTCAAAGTCCAGGAGGTAACAGTTAGAGGAAGAGATGAGAGGGTCTCAAGGCAAGGAGTTCTGGAGAAAGGGATGGAAAGAAAGGCTCTGGGGCCATGAGACTAGGGACAACAGCACTCTGAGGGCCCAGACCCAGGACCCCTGGCAACCCACCCAACCATTTAAGACATCGCATGCTCCACCAGACCTTTAGCACTCATCTTGACTTGGCTGAGTGGAACTCAGCTGTCCCTGGGGCATGCCTAAAAGCTAGTCTGGCTTTGACATCTTCCTGGAACTGTGCTATTGCCTGTTGTCACTGCCTTGCCAGTGGCAGAATTTTAGCTGATAATCTGGACTTCTGACTCAGCGATCTCTGGACTGTGTGACAATCTCTTTATCTGCTGGATTCAGTTACCAGACTTGTTAAACAGCATGAGTACAGTGAGCATGCCATCTGGGCCTGCCAAGGCCATTCCGTGGTGGACATGAGAAAAGTGTGTGTATAAATGATCTATAACCTGCTGTTGACACAGAATGCCTGGATTGGGCCACCACCTCTGCCCCTTACTAAACGTGTCATCTTGAGCAACTGAATTTCGGTGACCCTCCACTTCCCCATCTATAACCATGGTACCTGCCTCCTAGAAATGTTGTAAGCTTCAAATAAATTAGTAGAGTCTGCAGCACAAACTGCAGTAAGGAAATGCTGAATGTATGTCAGCTGTTATGGTTACTATTATCACGGCTACTATTATACAAGTGCTGATATATTTATCTATCCATACCATCTTTTGGTTGAATCAGACAAAGGTTTATACAACACAGAGAGATAAATTAGAAGTAGGCGAGAAAGGTGGTTTTCTTTTTTTCTAATTTCTGTATTCCCATCCCTTTCTTGCAATCACCTTTTATTCTGGCAGTTTCCTGCTGGGTGGAGTCTGCTGCTGCCAGCTCCGCTTGGCTCAGTTTGCTGCAGCTCCAGTCGCTGTATTTAGCAGCTGTTTTCCGGGCCAGAATATAGTGGATGAGGAGGTGAAGTGAGAAGGTGGAGTTCACAGTGCAGGAGGTAGGAAGGCAGCTGTGCTAAGTCTTTGGAGACTAAAGAGATGCTAGCAGTGGAAGAGGAGTGAGGGGTGATGATGGTGCCAGAGGATAACCGATGAAGGCAGTGCCTGGAACAAGCGATGAGGTGGGGCTTGATAACAAAGCTGGCCACATTTTAAAAACAATCTTCATAAATCAAGTGAAACAAAGCTTGCTGTCTTTCAGCTTTGCATGACTGAAATATTTCTCAGAGTCTCACTGCTCTGCCTCCACCCACTTAAAGATAAGTGAAGGCAGTTTTAAGCACAGCTGTCAAAATATATCCTCCATCTTCCAGCACCTTCTCCTGTCCCTGGGCCCTGATGCTTGCCCTCCCTTGACCCACCTATTTGGTTTCAAACTTCCCTTCAGTGCTTTCTTTCTGTGCTCAAGCTCCCTTCTTGTGCCCAATGCCCAGGATCCCATCTGAGTTTGCCTTTTTTTCTGTGGAAAAAAAAAACACCTTAGCATCTCCTTTAAAATTTAATCTTTAACAAAAGTTATCTTTTTATTCTTTTCCATGAGCTTTAAGAATTGTATTTATTTATTTAATAGGTAGAGAGACAGAGTAAAGGAGGAAGACACACACACACACACACACACACACACACACACACACACCTCCCCTAGAGGCTGGCTCATTCCTCATTTACCTGTGCATGGCAAAAGGCTGAGCTGTGGCTGAAGCTGGGTGCTAGGGAATATAGCCCCGGTATCCCTGTTGAGCCATGCCAGCTTCTGCCTAGGTCTGCACTAGGTGTTGGAGTCAGAAGACAGAACCAGGCATTGCCTCCTTTCTGTCTGTCGCATCAGCATCAGCAGTCCCCCCCCTGTTCAGTGTCTTATCATTCCCACTCTTGACAGCTTCTATTGTCTCTTTTCTTCCATGTTCTGCCAGTCTCCATCCTCTCGACACCCGATCTTGTTCACATGTCTCTTTCACAAACAACCAAGTCCACCCCCTTTTGCACGCTTGCCTCCCAGCCACCACCGTGGCTGCTGCCTGTCTTGTTCTCACCTGTTCGACTTCTTTCACCTTTTCATTTCTATTCACGTCTCACATCCTTTCCCCCTAGAGAAAAGGTGACGTGCGCTTTTTGTGATAACCCACGGACAAGTTCCTGGTGTATTGTGCTTGTTCTTCGAGGTTTCCTCCATTTCGTACTTCATTCCTGACTTTCAGGACATGATCTCTCTGACTCGATATCTTTGCTTCCATCAGTGAATTCGTATGAGGTGACTGACTCTCATTGCTGATCCTCCAACAAGGGTACTTTGAGAGTTCCTGCTTGGCCGGCGGCCTGGTCTCTTTATGCTTTCCTCACATCCTCGTAGGTGACCTACCCCTGTAACCCACAGCTCTGAAATCTCATCTCTTCTGACTGCTGGATTCGTGTGGTTATTGACAAATTCTGCCAGGATGACCTAGAGGCACTTCAACTCAGCTGGTCTAAAGTGGGAGTAACATCCATCTGTCTTCTGAACCCTAGTCAGCTCCCTAAGCTTTCCATTTTTCTCTCCTGAAGAAACTAGAGTTTTCTTACTTTCCACCTTAACCACTGTAAGAAGCCTCATCCCTCTGATTTTAGTCCTGCCCCATTGTATTCTATTGCCCACAGTAAACTCAAAAGTCTCAAAATCCAGTCACATCATGCCAGTCCTCTACTTAAAATCCATCAGCAGCCTTCCTGGCAGGCAGAACCAAGACAACCTCTTCAGTTTAGTACACATTCCGCATCACTGGGACTCTGCTTAGAGCTCACTTCGTCTTTGGTTTCACTTGCTTGCACCTTGCAAACGGTGCTGAAATATGTGAACTCACTCACATAAACCATTCTTTCCCTGTTTTGCTCCATGTTGTTTCACACACTGTTCCCTGGAAGAGTGAACTGTTCCCTTCTCTTTAGTGGATAACTAACGATAACTTCAAGCGTATTGAACAAATGACCTATTGGACAAGTCTTTTCCTGATTTTCCCTTCTCTCAGTGTGGATTTTTTCACCAGTTATAAGTGTTCTCATTCTGGAAAGTTTGGGCAAATGCAGAAAAATAAAAAATGGAAATCACCTAAGATTCATCCACCTAGAAAGTTGTTCTTTGACTTACAGTAGATTACCTTTCAGCATTTTGTACTGTAAGTATTAACATCAAGAAATCATTCTATGTATTTCACTTTATAAACTGCTTATTTCAAGAGAAACTTTCATGTTATTAAATACTGTTCAAAGACTTTGTATTTTATTTAAACGGCTTTTTTTGATCTGCTGATATCAAAAGGAATGTAAGATCATTGTAAGTAAATCTCAAAAAATAAGAAAGTTTTTGAAAGTTCTCCATGATCCTATCGTGATTTTTACACTATTTGGTAGTATATTCTTTCAGGCTTTATCCATTCTTTGATTCATTTACATATTTGTTTAGAAATTTACACTCCTTGAATAACGCTGGCTTAGTGTCTCAGCCCTACTTGTTGAGAGCATCGAGGCATCGAGTCAGCAGCTGGATCCTCTCTCTTCTCATCTCTCTCTCTCTCTATCTACATCTCTGCATTTCACATAAGTAAATGTTGTTTTTTTAAAAAGGAGTCATTGTGGTAAGACATGGGACAAATGGGAATACTACTAATGTGCTTTTACAAAGTAAGACACCAATTAAGTCTCTTACAGATTCTCATGAAAATGTCACACTGAAGGAACGTTTTTCTCAGACCTGGCAATTAACCAAGTATGAAAGCAAAAGCAATGACTGAGCAGCAACTTTAAAGTTTTCTTTTTAGGAAAATATGGACCAATACATTAATGAAATTCAAACACAATTTGCTTCTGAGCTGTGCTGATCCTTAATCAAAAGCTTCTGTTCTGGGGCGTCCCATGAGGTTCACTGCTCCATTTTCTCGGCACCCCCTTTCCCTTGTTTTCAAGCAACTTACAAGAGTGTAGGGAGGGGACCACATAATGATCCTTGTCAGTTACCAAAAATTTTGTTGCCTAGAGACAGTGTAGCCACCTTAATGTGTGTGAATACATCCTATGGTGTTCTCATATTGATGAATTCCCTCTGCTGAATTTCTCTGCATCCACTTCTACATCACACAGCAGTGTATGGCTTTATTTCAGTCCCTTTCCTTTTACTTCCTCCCCCAGTGTCCAGGTCTTCTCCTTTTGTAGAGCTGTAAACACTTGCCATCCCATCCTTGCCTTAGCACTGAGACCAGGAGATTTGTGTTAAACATAAAAAGCGTTAGTTCTAAATATAATTTTACCCTTCACTTATACAGTAAACACACTCCTTATGACAGTTCACATCCCTAATAAGTTTAAAAATAAAAATCACTTTAGACAATTTCCAAAGATAGCTGGTCACTTAGAAAGTGCTGGAATTGGTCAGGTGTCTGCCATCTTATGTGGGAATGAGGTCTGGTCCTTATGCTCGTGAACCTGACCCTAAACTGAAAGATGGGGACAAACGCTCTGCCTTCTGACGTTGGAGGGCTGACTAAGGCAATGACTAAGAATTAGGTAAGCGCTTTTAAAGCAATTTTAAAAATAAAAACATAGGATTGAGAGGTAACACAAAGGCATGCCTCCTTCAAAACTCAGGGGTGCAGACTCAGAAATGAGGATTTATGATCAGGAATTGAGAAAGAGATACAAGTAAACAAATACCAAGTAGTTTGGTCACACTGGGGGAACATCAGACCTCCAGGTCAAGTGCATGGCAAAAAGTTCTTGGGGTGTAACACTGGGGAATGCAGCAGTGTGCTTTCCACAGGGCAGCCACACAGCTGTTCAGGGTTGGCCAGTCCCATGGAAGATGCTGACCTCCTTCCTGGAGGGCCAATCTACTTTTCAGAGGAACAGCACTGCTTCTTCAAGGGGCTGGGCTGCCTCTGTCGTGACCTTCCAAGGCTGCTTCTTTGCATGGACTTGTATGTGGTCTCCATACCTAATTGTTCAGACTGGTTGCTGGGAAAGCCTACGTTCAGCCTGGTATGTCTCCAATGACAAGTTTGGAAGCACATAATGCAATTATTATAAGTGGAGGAAAGTTTCCAAAGAGACTCAGTCAAGGGTTGACACAAAAGTGCCCAAACTCTGCTAGCTATTATGGGTTGAGTAATGATGTAAAAATCAAATAAACATCCCCTGATTCCCCCTGCCTGACAGAAAGCGAAATGAAGCCCTACCAGCCGTTGGTAACATTGGCTGGGTTACTGATTTCCTCGTTTTGTGTGTGCTTTCCCTGAGCCATTATTGCTCATTGCTTTTTTTCCACAGTATATTTATTTTTTATATTTACCTATTTTATTTATCATAGTTCCATAGGGCCTGGGATTTCCATTATCCCCTCCCCAATTTCCTCCCCCACTCACTGAGTTCCCCTTTATCATTGGTGTAATATAGTTCTTCATGCACAGTCATATGTCCATAATTGTGGGCGTGCACAATGGTAGAGAGTCCAACATCTTATTGTCAAGAGATAGTAAACAGTTACATTGGGAAACCATCTTTGTCTGAAAGTAGAAATACATACTGCATTGCATCTTCACATCTGGGTATGATAGTCTCCATTGCACAGCTACTGTATATCCCCTTAAATAAAAAGCCACACTATAAAATGAACAACAGGAAGAAGAAAGAAAAGAACAACACCATAAAGTTCAATAATATGCTACTGAATGACTAATGTGTCACTGAAGAAATGGAAAAGAAAATCACGAACCTTCAGGAAGAAAATGAAGCTTCTGAATGATCTATGAGTCTTTGAAGAATTTAATCAGAAGAAAGTGTTTTGAAGAGATAAAACTAACAACAAAAACATGAAAATACATGAGTTTCCGCTGATTTTTGTTGGTGAAATGTGTCTCTTGTAGGCAACAAATAGATGGTTTTTGTTTTTTAATCTAGTCTACTAATCAGGATGTTTGATTGATGAGTTTAAGCCACTTACATTCAGGGCATATACAAATAGGTGGTTCTTTGGTGATGTCATTTTACTAATGGGTTGTTCATTGATTTAGTCTTCTGTTTTCATTTTACTGGGATGTTCTTCCCATTTGCCTTTGGTTTTGGTGGGTGCTATTCCTCTTCTCTATCAAGAGAACATGTTTAAGTATCCTTTGTAGGGCAGGTTTGAAAGAAGCATATTCTTTTAACTTTTCTTTACTGTGGAAGACTTACTTCATTTTCAAAGGCAAAAGAAGGCTTTGCTGGATATGCTAATCTGGGCTAATGATTGTTTTGCTTTTAGAATCTGGAATATGTCTCTCCATTCTCTTCTTGCCTGTAGAGCTTCCTGTGAGAGATCTCCTGTGAGTTTAATTGGCATTCCTTTATATGTCAGCTGATTTTTTTTCACGTGCACATTTCAGGATCTTTTCCTTATGTTCAACTGAGGAGAGCTTGATGATCATGTGTCTTGGTGAAGATCACTTTTAGTCAAGCCTGTTGGGAGTTCTGTGCCTCTCCTGGATGTTGTTTCTCAATTCTTTCTCTAGATCAGGACATTATCCCTTATTATTTCATTAAGTACATTTTTAAACCCAGTTTCTCTTGTGGGACTCCCATAACTCTTATATTAGGCCTCTTAATAGTGTCTTTCAATTCTTGATACTTTTTTGGCCTGATCCAGATCTGCTTCCAGCCTTTTATTTGTTTCCCCCTGGTGACAGGAAATGTCTTCCAATTTTGATTATTTCTTCTGCCTCCTTGATTCTATTTTGGAGACTCTCCATTGTACTTTCAATTTACTCCACTGTATTCTTCATTTCTGATATATCAGCTTTCATTTGATTCATTTCAAATGTGACATATTCCTTAAGTTCCTTGAATGCCTGCTTTACGTGCTTTTTGTTGTTGACAAGAAGTTTTATAAGAAGTGTCTTGAATTTTGTATCACTCATTTTCTTAATGTCTTCCTCAGTTAAGTCTGAGGTTGGCATAGGGTTTTGCTCCTTTGCAGAGGAGTTTTCAGTAATACTCATTTTGTCTTTTTCTCTTCTTTTACTCTTGGTCATTGTACTTCTGGTTGGCAGAGTGTTCTCCTTGGGGCAGGTTTCTAAGCTGTGTCATCCACAGGTCTACAGTTCGATTTTACTTATTGCAGTTGGTACACGGTTCTTTGCTTGCAGCCAATTGTGCCACAACCTCCAGCAAGTTTGAGGTCTGGATTCTTATGTTAGATTTCCACCATGGTCTCTGTAGTCCCAGCTCCTGGCTCACCACTCTC
Organism: Ochotona princeps; assembly: GCF_030435755.1. Taxonomy (NCBI): domain Eukaryota; kingdom Metazoa; phylum Chordata; class Mammalia; order Lagomorpha; family Ochotonidae; genus Ochotona; species Ochotona princeps. The sequence continues at coordinate 14,807,918 of NC_080834.1, forward strand.
TACCTCCTGTGATGTGCTGAGGCTGCACTGTTGTCTGTACAACCTTTCTCCCACTTTCGGTTGGAGCAGGTCCCAGGATTAGGGAGACACCAGGTGTCCTGTATAGCTAGGTTGTTGGTGGTGCTGATCTTGCCAGAACTTGTTGGCCTTTGGGTCTGAAGGCCACACGGTCCTATTTTGGCCCATACAATGCCATAGTTGGTATTATTTTCCTTTGGGACCAGTGCAATGCAATGAGCTCAGTGAGTTCTCGTGAGCTCTGTGCATGCGCAGTTCACTGTTATCCTCTGCAGTCCTAAAACTTTTGCCACACGGTACAAAATGGCTTCTGGCATGCCACTGCTAGAGTTCTTGATCTGCTGGCTGTCAGGTCTTGATCTGCTACCCGGACCTGTTGAGTACAACCTGTAAAATGCCATGTTGTTGCAGTTCGCTGAGTGAGAAATGAGTTCACTCCCAGCTCAGCGTATGCTCAGTCCTTTCCCTTGCCTTTGCCTCCTTAAACAACATGGTGCCTGATTTGGCTCTAGAAAGGTTGACTGGGCTATGAAATCTACCCTGTTCCCACACTGCCCGTCTGGGATCTGCTGCTCTGTCTCTGCTCCTGGTCAAATGAAACAGACCAGCAGGATGGGCAGTTCTTTGTCTGGGTTCACCTCTGGAGCTCCCACTGAATGTCCCTTCCACCTTGTTGCTGGTGGAATTCCAGATGCTGGTGTTGTTCAGATTACCATTCGCTGAATGGCACTGGGCTATCAGTCACTGCAACACCACACCGTTGTTTTTGCTGTTTTCCCGTGTCTGTCAGTCTCTTTCTTCCCCTCTGCTGTTGTTCTGTCCCTCCTATTTTCTGGAGTGTGCCGTCTTTGCTTCACACTGGCTAATATTTTTTCATGTTTAAATGTGTCCTTATCCTATTCCACCATCTTGATCCATTATTGCTCATTATTAACAAAAAGAGGCAAAAGGCGCAATCCCAAGTACTGACTCACAAACAAGAAACAGAACTGGCCATGAATTATAAGAGCATAGATTCCAGCTGTCTTCTGTTCCAGCTGCTTAATACCTAAAGTTTCACTGGTAGAGCTTTCTTCCTTTGCAATGCCCAGTTCCTCATCCCAGGCATGCACTGATCTAATTTCATTTAGCATAGATTAGCTTGAACTTTTTACAACTTTGTTTGATTGGCATAATGCAGTTTATTTTCACTTTGTCTTTGGTCTGGCTTCCTTGACTCATTCATGCTGTATATCATGATTTCGTTCTTCTGGAGTGGTAGATACTCCACTCATGGATCTATTGTGCTTTGTTTATGTATTTACCTTGTTTATGTATTACCTTTGTTTATGTATTTACACAGGATTTTCAAGTTGCCATTAACATTCTTGTACATACCTTAGAGGATTTGCTAGTGCGCAATTATCAATTCCAATAGAAGCAGAGAACACACTTTGTATAGCCTGAATTTTTAAGTTTGTTGATATTTGCTAGTTTAAAATATGATCTTTTCTGGTAAATGTTCTTTGAGTAAAGAAAAGAACATGTGTTCTACTGCTGTTAAGTAGTGTTTTCTATGAATGTTAATTATGACAAGATGATTGAAAATTCTGTTATAATCTTCTGTGTCATGACTGATCTTCAGCATATTGTTTTTGTCATCTCCAGAAGAGGAGTGTGCTTAAATTGCAGAGTGTTGGACTTGTGACTATACTACTGTAATAATATGGGAGAAGTAGGAGAAGAGGATGGTGGGGAGGGAGAAAAGGGAGGTAAGGGGTGAATACCTACACCAACAAAACCATTCCATGAAAAATAATAACAAGAAAAAGAAAACAAAGTTTCTAACAAAACCAAACAAACTAAAACAGAACAAAAACAAATATTGTTATAAACATAGGGTAGCAGGTCACTTTCTCATATGCATATTTTGCTTCATATGGATATATTCTCAGGAGTAGGATAGCTGGGTCATGCAGTAGATCAACTCTTCAATTGTTTTAGCACACTTCATACTGACTCTCACAAAGGCTGTATTAGTCTACACTCCCACCAACGATGAAGTGGGGTACTTTTCTTACCACATCCATGCCAGCAAGTGTTGTTAGTAAATTTCCAAATGTAGGCCAGTCTCACTGGAGTCAAGTGGAATCGCAGTGAGGTTTTTATTTGTATTTTCTTGACAGCTAGGGAGCCTGAGCATTTTTTTGTGTGTCCAACAGCCTTTTGATTTATTTTTTTGAAAAAATGCCTGCCCATTTCCTCACAGGGTTATTTGCCTTGCTGTGCTGAGTTTCTAAAGCTCTTTGTAAATCCTTGATGTTAGTCCCCAATATGTTGTGTAGTGTAGTGTGCAAAGATTTTCACCCATTCTGTTGGTTGCTGTTTCACTTAGTTGATCATTTCTTTGGCTGCATGCAAGCTTCTTAGTTTGATGCAGTCCCACTTGCTTATTTTGGCTATGACTACCTGTGCTTTCGGTGACTTTTCTAAGAAGTGTTTCTCACTGCCTATATCTTGTAGAATGTTTTCTATGTTTCCTGTAATCGTTTGATGATTTCTTGGTGCAGATTCAGGTCCTTGACCCATTTAGCTGAAAGGTGGAGGTCTTGATTCTTATTCTGCATGGCTCCCAATCAATTGTTCCAATAGCATTTGGTGAAGAGACCAGCCTTTTTCTCTGGATTGTTTTCAGTTTTCTTGCCAATGATTAGTTGGCTATACATGTGTGGACTCCCTTCTGGGGCTTCTATTCTGTTCCATTGATCTTCTTTGTTTCTGTACCAGTATCAGACCATTTTGATGACCGCTGCCCTGTAGTATGTCTTGAGATCTGGAATTATGATTCCTCCAGCCTGATTTTATTCTTCACTATAGCTTTGGCTATTCGTGATATCTTGTGTTTCCAGATGAACTTTTGTATCATCTTTTCCATTTCTAAGGAATGTTGTAGGGATTTTTGACAGAGATTGCTTTGAATCTGTTTGTTACCTACAGTAATATGGGCATTTTGGTGGCATTAATCCTGCTTATGCAAGAACATATTACATTTCTCTATTTTTTAATGTCTTCTTCTATTTCTTTTTTAATGTTTTGTAATTTTCATCATAAAGATATTCTACATTTTGGTTAGGTTGATTCCTGGGTATTTTAGGTTCCTCTCCAGTATTTTTTCTTTAAGATTTACTTTATTTTTATTACAAAGTCAGATACACAGAGAGAAGGAGAGACAGAGAGGAAGATCTTCCATCCACTGGTTCACTCCCCAAGTGACCACAACAGCCGGTACTGCACCGATCTAAAGCTGGGAACCAGGAACACTCTTCCAGGTCTCCCACGCGGGTGCAGTGTCCCATAGCATTGGGCCGTCCTCGACTGCTTTCCCAGGCCACAAGCAGGGAGCTGGATGGGAAGTGGAGCTGCCGGGATTAGAACCAGCATCCATATGGGATCCCGGCATGTTCAAGGCGAGGACTTTAGCCACTAGGCCACGCTGCCGGGCCCCATCCTCTCCAATATTTTAAAGGGACTGTATTTGCAAGTTTCTTTTTCAGCCATGGAATTATTTGTGTATGCTCGGCCATATATTTGTTTGTTAGTTTTGTACCCTGCAACCCTGCCAAACTCTATATGAGTTCCAGTAGCATCTTGATTGAGTCTTGTAATTCTCCTATATATGGAATCATATTGTCTGTAAATAGGAATAATTTTAATTCCTCATTTCTACTTTGAATTCCTTTAATTTCTTTTTCTTGCCTAAGAGCTCTAGAAAGGACTTCCAATCACCATGTGGAATAGCAGTAATGAAAGTCTACATCCTCTCTGATGTCTTCTACAACCCCCTATTCATTCAGCAGCATATTGTTCAGTGTCCAAGTATTTGCATATCTTCTAGAGTACTTAACTTACTGGTCTCCAATTTCACTCCATGATGGTCTGAAAAGATGCTTAATATGGTTTTGATTTTCAAAATGTGCTGGGGCTTATTTTGTGGCATGTAATGTGATCAATCCTGGAAAACATTCCATGTACTAATGAAAAAAAGAGTGTATTCTGTGTCTGCAGGATGAAACATTCTGCAGGTATCAAGTACATCCACTTATTATGTTATCTGAGTAAGTTCTACTGTTTCTTTGATGAGTTTCTATCTCATCAATCTGTCCACTGAGGTGCTAATGTTCCTCATTATTATTGTATTGGTGTCTATTTCTTTCCTTAAATCCTAATATTTGTTTCACATAGCTAAGTGTCCTAGCATTTGGTGTGATTTATTCTTGCTGAATGGATCCCTTTGTCATGGTGTCTTTCTTCATCTCTGTTCATGCTTTTCATGTTGAAGTCTACTTTATTTGGTATTAGAATGGTTACATCAGCTTGTTTTTCCTTTCCATTAGCCTGGAATATCCTCCATTCTTTCACTTTCAGTTTCCATATATCTTTGTTGGTGAGATGTGTCACCTGTAAGCAGCAGATAGGTGGGTCTGAAGTTTTATGGAGTCCACTAATCTATGTCTTTTGATATATGCATTTAAGCCATTCACATTCAAGGTTAATGCTGACAGGTAGCAATTGGGTCCTGTCATTTTAGCAATACTTTCTCATTGCTTTAAACTTGTTGTTGTTTTATTGAGCTGTTCTCCACATTTGCCCTTGGATTTGGTAGCTGGTATTCTTTTTTTCTGTCTGTTACACATCTTTGGGCAATATTTGTAGGGCAGGTAGGTGAGGGCAAGCCTTGTCAACTTTTGTTTGCTTTGGGAGTATATTCTTTCTCAAATACAAAGGAAAGCTTTGCTGAATATGTTGTTCTGGGCTGATGACTTTTGTTTGTTTGTTTGCTTTGGGATCTAAGTTATGTCACTCCATTCACTCTGGCCTGTAGGTTTTCCTCTGAGATCTCAGCTATGAGTCTAATTGGCATTCCTGTATAAGTGAATTGCCTTTTCTCATATGCATATTTGAGTATCTTTAAAAAAAATTGTTCCACCGAAGAGAGGTTGAGTATGACGTTTCATGGCAAGGTTGCTTCTGATCAAGTTTGTATGGCATTCTGTGTCTTCTTGTATTTGGTTTCCCTGCGTCTTTCTCCAGGGAAGTTCTTATTTATTATTTCCCTGAATATATCTTTTACCCAGCTTCTCTTTTTGTACCCTCAGGAACTCCCATAACTCTTATGCTCAGCCTTCATTCTTGGATTTTTTTTTTTAATTTTTGGATGCTTTTCTTAGATTTATTCACTTCCTCTTTCAGCTTTCTAACTGTTTGAACGTGCTTGCAGGAGGTATCTTCCAGTCCTTAGATTGTTTGTTCTGCTCCACTTATTCAATTAGTGAGGCTCTCCATTGAATTTTTATTTGCTGTAATTCAGTTTGATTTGTTTCAGTGATGCTCTATTCTGTATAAAGTATTCCTTAAATTCCTTGACCTCCTGTATATTCTTCTCACTGCTTTTATTTTATTTTTTAAAGATTTATTATTTTTTTTGTGCAATTTTTTTATTATTATTAATTTCATTGCATAATGTGACACATTTGTTTTTATGCACTGGAATTCCCCCCACCCCTCCCCAAACCCTCCCCCCACCCCCACGGTGGATTACTCCACCTTGTTGCATTTCCATAGTTCAAATTCAGTTGACATTCTTTCATTGGAGGTTTTGACCAATCATAAAGTCCAGCATCTTATTGTCTTGGTAAGTTTTCTTGGTGAGACCATCTCTGGTCTGAAGGTAGAACCAACAGAGTATCATCCCAATCAAGTAAAAAACCCAACATAATATTTACAACCATTTACAACATTATGGCATTAATTGACATGGTATTGATTAACCAATGTTACTAGAGAAACGCATGTTCTCGGCCACAACCTGTGACTTCCTCATGGACATTTCAATTTTGGTTTATATTTAACCATGTTCTATATACCTTAGAATGGCTATATATTGCTATTCAGCTGTCTCTTGTCTATTTCAATGTTAGTATTTAGCATTTTATAGCATTGAAGCATGATTTTGCTGAACCTGGTTGTTTTTCGGGTAGTCTAACTCTATAACTTTAACAGGACAAATGTCAACAGTTTAGGTGAACGGTTTTGGGAGGGGTGTGCAGAGAAATCCTCAACACCCCAGAGAGGAGTAACTGATCTTTGTGTACCACCCAGTGAGTTATAAGTGCATCCCAGCTGGCCGCTTCCTGTCTGTTTCTAAACTTTCCTAGTTGTTCTCTGTCTATCTATTCTAATTTGTTTGTTCATGTTTGTTTGTTGTGAGGGGTTTCTGGAGCAATCCTGATGGTCCTTACAAAAGAGGGTGGGGACCCAAAGTTGGAAGCAGGCAAGGGCCAGAGAAAGCTCCTCTCCCTAGTTCCGATGGAAGTTTACTGTTCTTCTGTTTCTGCGGACCACTCAGGGATCCTGGTTGTCGTTCCGATGACCCTGGATCCTTCAAAGGAGGAATTGGGCTTCTTCCATCCCACATTGTAGATCCAAATGGGAGTGGGTGACCTCACTGCTTTTAGTAAACTTTATAACAATTTTTAAAACACTTCATTCCCCTAGTTTCTCAGTGTATTCCTCAGGCTGACAGACTTTTGCTCCTTTGTAGGGGAGGCATCGGCAACCTTATTGTTGTGCATGTATCTTGTCTTTTATCCTTTGTCTTTGCAACTCTGATTAGCAGATTATTTTCCTTGGGGCTGCTTATTAAGCTGTGCTGTCCAGAGGCCTACCGGTTACCTGTATGGATCCTGTTTGGTACCCAGTTCTGCATTTACTGTGTCAGTCCCTCTAGTGAGTTTCAGTCCTGGGCTTCCATGCTATATTTCTGCCATGATCTTCACGGCCATGGCTCCTGGGCCACTGCTCTCTGCCCACTGTGATCTCATATTGTAGCCACCATTGCCTGCTCAGCCTTTCTCCCACTCCTAGTTCCAGCAGTATCCGGGATCAGGGAGATACCAGTCGAGACTTTAAATTAGGGTTGTCATTGGTGCCCATTCCGTGTGCTTATTTTTCCTCTCAACTGTGGGAAGCAGCTGCAATTAGGTTTGGGGGCAACCCAGACCTAATGTAAATGGAACCCATGGGATGCTAAGTCAGTATTATTTTTCCAGTGGGACCAGTGTAATGCTTTGAGCCAGAAGTTAGCTATCCTCTGCCTCAGGATTTACACAGCTCACTGTTGTCTCTCTCCAGAGCCTTCAGCAGGAAATTTAAATTCACCATCATTGCATCTATTGTACAAGTTCTATGTTTTCTTTTTAAAATCATTTTTGTTCTCTCTATGGATTAATTATTTTTGTTACTTTTTTAAAAAGATTGATTTATTTTTATTTGAAAGGCAGAAAATTCACAGAGGAAAGGAGAGACAGAGAGAAAAATATATCATCCATTTGGATCATTCTCCAAATGCCTTAACTTCCAGAGCTGAGCCTTCTGAAGCTAGAAACCATTCACATCTTCCAGGTCTCCTACAAGGGAGCAGATGCCTAAGGATGGGGCCATTAGTTTCCACTGCTTTCCCAGGCTATTAGCTGGATTGGCCTGAGGAGTCAGGCCTCAGCCTGGTACCATATGGGATGCTGATTAGCATGCCATGCTACTGTGCCAGTCCTATATTATAAGAACTTTAAAAGTATATTTTGTTTCTCACCTTCTAGGTCTTTCCCACTGTCATACATTTTACTTCTGTCTCATACACATGAACACCCCTTACACACTTTTCAAACCTGTGATGTATTGTAATTTCTTTTTATGGCCAGTCAGTTATTATTTACAGTAACTTAAATACATAAAAATTACTTTATTAGCTAAAAAACCATCTGTATAACTGTCGTTTCTGATGCTTGTAATTGTTTTCATTAGAACCAGGTTTCCATTTGATTTTGTTTTTATTCTGTAAAGATTTACCATAACATTTTGGTGATACAGATTTCATGTTCTGATTTGCATTGTTTCTGTTGAAAAATCTGCTGCCATTCTTTTATTTCTTAGAATATTGTGTAGCATTTCACCCCTCTGGCTGTTTTTAAGTAGTTTCTCTTTTCCATTGATTGTAAGCAATTTAATTATAGTGTGGCTCAGCATAGTTTTCTGGAGGTTTTTTTGTGTTTATATTTAATTGACCTTAGATCTGTAGATTTATGATTTTTCATCAAATTTCAGTTTTTCAGCCATAACGTTATTTTCACCAGGAATCTTCTTTTTTCTCTGGCTCACTTTTGAAAGCTTTTAGTTACACATAGACTACATGAATTTATGCAGCAGCTCACTTACTCTCTGTTCATTAATTTTTGTTTAATACAGTTTATGTTTATAGCAATAGAAGATTCATGGTAAAATTAAGCAGAATGTTCTCACATAACAACCTTTACTCACATGCCAACTGTACCATTACATTGCACACAACGGTGTTTAATTTGTTACATTCAATCAGTCTACAATGGTACACCATTATCATTCAAAACCTACAGTTTACATTAGGTTTTATTCTCTTTCAAAGACGTTTTTATTTGAAAGGCAGATTTTACAGAGAGAAGGAGAGAGAGAGAGAGAGAGCGAGCTAGCGAGAGCTTCCATCTACTGATTCACTCCCAAATGGCTGCAGGGCATGTTTTTTTTATTTTAATGATTTAGGGAGCTTCCAGCTCAGAGATTGTTTTCTCAGCCATGCCCATCATTTCACTAACGAGGCTATCAAAGGTGTTATCCATTTCTGTGGATATTTTTGATATCTGGCATTTATTTGTGGTTCTTTCTTGGATTTCTGATTTCTCTGCATGTTTTTGCATCTTGTGTTCTTGGCCCATTCATGCTGTCAATACACTAACCATAATTATTTAGAATTTTATATCTGATGATTTCAACATTTATCCATATCTAACTGACTTGGATGCTGTTTTTATTTTTTTTAATTAGTTTCTAGTACACACCATAATTTTTGTTAGTAGACGACCATGATGTACTGAATAAAAGTAGATCTTTAGCACGTGGGGTTATGAAAAACCTAATGTCCTATGAGTAGGTCATAGCGGTTTTTTGTTTGTTTGTTTGTTTTGTTTTTGTCTTTTTAAAAGATTTATTTACTTGCATTACGAAGTTGGGTATACAGAGAGGAGGAGAGACAGAGAGGAAGATCTTCCATCTGATGATTCACTCCCCAAGGGTCCCAAGGCTTTGGGCTGACTGCTTTCCCAGGTCACAAGCAGAGAGCTGGATGGGAAGTGGAGCTGCTGGGATTAGAACCAGCGCCCATATGGGATCCCGGTGCATTCAAGGCAAGGACTTTAGACACTAGGCCATGCCGCCAGGCCCGGTCATAGCGTTTTGACAAACCCGTGCCCTTGAGCTGTGAACAGCTCAGCTTTGCCATGTTAGGTTGGACAGGATGACTAGTGGGAGCTGAAGCTGGATTTTCTTTCTTGCAGGTGAATTAGGCTTTGATAAAACACAGGAAAGTTAAGTCCTGATAAAAATATTTTCTTTAAGTCAGAATTCAAACTGGCACTCGTATGGCATGCAGGCACTGCAGGCCGAGGGTTAGCATGCTATCTCACCACATCAACCTCTGTACCAAGGTTTGTGAAATTTAATTAGTTATGGATGTTGAGTTCTGAAACATCATCTGGAAAAAAACCTGATTGCATATTTTACTTATTCTAATTACTTATATTTTCCATTTTAATACCAAATTTTTAAAAGTTGAACTTCTTTAAATTACTAGATTAAGCCTTATTAGGTCAATATATAATGCCTCTTATTTGTGCACGTTTCAATGTGTAAAAGTTTATCTTGTAGTTTTTCCTCCATGTTTCCTCATTGGATTTTTGTATTACCTTTGACAGTTTTTGGTATTACTGCTGTATTAGCTTCATACACCAAAATGATAATCATCTTTTATGTGCCCTAGAACAGGAGTTGACAGATTTATCCTGCCACTTGTTTTTGCAAATGAAGTTTTACTGGGAGACATTCATGACAATCTATTATTGTATGCCCTGTTTTCCAAATACAGTGTCAGAATTGACTGGTTGTAATAGAGACTGTATGGTAAGTAATATTTCCTGAAAATATTTATTCTTAGCTCTTTGCTCAAAAGGCTTGCTGGCCTTTGCTCAAGAATAATTTTGGGTAGCATAGAAATATTATGGTCTAGAGGCCCTCGCTCCTGAAATGAAAGCATAGGCTCCAAGATAAAATAACCCTAGATCTGTGATTTTAAAATTTTATTGGATTAGTTTTCCTGAATTATTTTTGTTTGAAAGACAAAGAGGGCTGGCATGGTGGCTTTACCTACAACACTGGCATACCAAATTGGTGCCGGCTCTAAGCCTGGCTGCTCTGCTTCTGCTTCAGCTCCTGTTTATGGCCTTGGAAAGCAGCAGAGGATGCCCCCAAAGCCCCATCACTTGCACCCAGGTGGGAGAGCTAGAAGAAGTTCCTGTTTCCTGGTTTCAGATAAGTTCAGCCTGGGCTGTTGCAGTCATTTGGGGAGTAAATCAGCATATAAAAATCTCTCTCCCTCTCCATGTAACTCTTTCAAGTAAAATAAACGAATCTAAAAAAAAAGAAAGGAAAGAAAGGCAAAGAGATAACACACATACACACACGATGAATTTATCTGGACAATAAGATGCTGGACTCTATGCATGGTACATGCTTGCAATGAAAGAATCTTGACTGGATTTCAACTGTAATACTGCAGCAAGGTGGAGGAATCCCCATGGGGGGAGGGCACGGGGAAGGGTTGGGAGAATCCCAGAGCCTATGAAACACTGTCATCAAACAAAATTAAATTTAAAAAATTTTTTGTAGATTGATTTACATTGATTTGTGTCTGTATCTCTGTGTCTTTATCCCCCAGTTATTTAGATAAAAGAGGCAAGAATCCATCTTGGTATGGATTTTTAGTTATTTTATTTTAAGCCAAAGTATTTTTTGATTGATTTTCCTCTGCAATTATTCCATTATTCCACTTTGATTCACAGGTAGTATATTTAATCACTGGAGGTGTCAAATGTAAGAGAATTTGGTGTTAAGGAACATAAAAAAGATTTTCTTAAAATAAGCTAATCCCCAAAGGACAAACATATTGTTTTCTGATATAAGGCTAACTTCATACAAAATAGAAGACCAATGGATGTATAGGTAAGCATATGTACACATATAGTCATCTAGAGGAACTGTGTAATAGAGACTATCATATCCAAATGTGAAGACACAATGCATGTCTACTTAAAAATCAAATATGGGCTCTCAATTAAACTGTTAAATATTGACAATAGGATGCTGGACTCTGTTAATTTCCATATGTGCAGTGTCAGGATACACTTAAATAGCACAATGATGGACTTATAACTGGTTTTGAAGGATGATACTATTGTAATAGTATGAGAAAAATCTCGGAACGTATGGAATTGTATCATAAAGTAAAACCAAAACATGAAAAAAATGACTAAGGTGAATAATAGAAATATCTTCAATGGGATAGGGCATCCTTATTAGTTCCAAGGAAAAGGCTTAGTGACTCTCATATGTTTTTTTTTCCTATTGTTACACTTTGGTTGCAAGTCTAATTAATCATCAAGTCCAAATAGCTTTCTCCCCAAATAACCTGTTCCTTTCTCTCCACTTAGGCACTAGTTCCTGCCACTGACAAGTTTCATTAACTTACTCTCTTTCTAATTTTTTACTGTGGTTTGAATAGAAGTTTGGGTATATTCCACAGGGTTAATCATTAAGGACTTAGATCCTAAGTGGTACTGTTGGAGTAAAGTAGAAATTGAATTCAGAGATGAAGTTTTGTAAGGCTTTTAGGACTTGCCTTGAGAAGGGAGTTCGTGCGAGATGTCTGATTATAAACACCCGAGCTGTGGAAAGTCATTCTTCTGTTTCCGGCTCACTCCATAATCATTGCTATGCACCCGCTTCACCGTTACCTTCCTTTGGCTTCATCAGATGACTGAGCCAATGGGGCCTTCCCGATCTTATTACACTGTGAATCTCCAAAACTGTGAACTAAGCAAATCCCCAGTTTTCATAGAGGAGCTTCTCTTAGGTAGTTTGTTACCGTGACAAAAATCTGATTAGCACATAAAACTGGTTCCACAGTAGGACCGTTACTATTAATGACATTAACTATACCCAAGATGTGGGGAATCTTTGGAATTGACTTCTCAGAAAATGCTAGAAGTTTTGGGAAGATTGGGTTAGGAAAAAATAGGATGCTGTAAGCAGCATGTTCCTGAGAGTTTGAAGAACGCAATGCTGTTATAAATATGGACAGTGAAGAACATGTGGATGAGCAACGGGCACTGTGGTGTAACAGATTAAGCCTCTGTTTGCAATACTGGCATAATATATGGGCTCCGTTTCATGTTGTGGCTACTTGTTTCTAACCAGTTCCCTACTTAGTGGCCTGAAAATGAAGCAGAGGATGGTTCATGTGGGAGGCTTGGATGAAGCTCAAAGCTCCTGACTTTTGCCTGGCCCAGTGTTAGCTGTGGTGACTGAACCTGTAAATGGAAGAGTCTCTCTGTTTCTCTATCTAAGTCTTTTCAAAAATAAATAAACAATTTTACAATGGCACACATGGTAAAGGTTTCAGGCAGAAATGAGGATCTTTTTGGGAAGATGAACCATAACTAGTTTGCTCATGGACGAGATTTCAAGGCAGCAATGTGTCTGTGCTGCAGCATAACAACCGTTAGTGACTTCATAGTGAGAGTCAGCAACAAAAAGGAGCAGAGTGGAAAGATTTGAAAAAAAAAATGTAGTCTTGCCAGAAAAGGGGCAAAAAACTGTGTTTGGAATGGGAGTATGCAATGGAGATATCTTTAGTAAAGATATTAGCACAGGTAAAAAGGAACCATGTGTCAATAAATAAAGCCCGGGAGAGAGAGCCTGAAGCACTTGAGAATTACAGCCATGATTCAAGCAGCTTCAGTGGCAGCTCATGCCAGTCACAGACCTTGGCATCATGTACATGATGCCTACCTGGCAGGCATGCAGAAGAACTCTGAGCAGGCACGTGGGTCGACTCTGAGAGAGCCATGGAAGCATGAAGGCTTATACCCGTATTTATCTCAAAGTATATTTTGAGTAACCTGGGCACACAGGTAGACATGTGCAGGGGCAGAATAACTGCAGACTACTCCCAAGCAGGCAATGGCAAGCCAAGCTGTGGGGGCTGCAGCTGCTGCACAGAGTCCCCTCCAGGCACTGCGAACCCAACCTGAGAGCTGAAATGAGTGCTGAAACCAGCAAGAACACAAACCAGGTGGTCTCGGTCACAGTATGCCCAGGATTACCACAGATGGAGCTTCAGGATTTAATGTTTGTCCTGCTGGGCTTGGTATTTCTTTGCATTCATTAATGCTTTCTTTTTCTTATCTTCTCCTCTCAAAATACAAATCATACTCTGGATCTTCCACACCATTGTATCTTAGAGGAGGCATGTAGCTTGTTTTTGATTTTTTAAAAAAAAATTTTATTTTTGATTTTCACATAGTTGACAAGGATGCATTCCCATAAAGACTACTGATTAGGGATGAAGGAGGTGGGTGGTGCAAACGTTTCCAACTTTCCGTTTCTTCCCTTTTCTTCTGCATCTGAGGTGGGGAGGGGGCAAGAGGACAGGGACTACTTCCAGATGCCAAACCACTTTGGTTCCTTGGGGATGGGGGATGTCCACTTGATGTCATCTTAGAAACCCCCCACGTGGAGAGGAATGTTCCAAGTGGTTTTGATAGTTTTGAGACGGTGTTGGTTTTGTCTCTCCAAGGTTGAGAAAATTCTTCCAAGGTCCACTGGCTGACAAGTTCCACCCTAGTGCATTCACTCACCCAAATCTTTGCTTCTAAAGCTTGACCAGAATGGTTGTCCAACCTGTTGCACTCTCCATCTTCTGACTTGGTACTCAACATCTTCTGCAGTCCTGCAAGTGCGGTAGCCTGGCTAGTGAAAATCCCCCATTCCTTCAATGGTCCTCCCTCTCCCACACCCCATACACCTTCGCTGAGCAATCCACTGTCTCATGCTCATTAGCGCAGGTCCCAGAGTCCAGTGTTCTGCTAGGTTGGCAAGCCAGCCTGGGGCCCTGCTGGCATGCCCTTGTCAGGACAAACCTCTCTATTTTACTCCGAGGTCAACCCTCCAGGATTCTGGTAAAATGTCATCCAGAATGTCTGGGGAGCTTGTTCCCATATTTTTTGACTTCTGGGGCATTTGTGCTCATCTGGATTCAGTTATAGTCATTCCCAAGCATTTTTGCCTCCATGTTTTTGGGCAGCCATTCTTAGCTTATCCCCTGGGAATCGTTCCCTCCTGCATTGTGAGGCAGTCAGAATTGGATTGGTGGCAACTCAGTCCAAATACTGAACTTTCAATGCCTTAAGTTTACTAGAGTATTCTCTTCTCCTGGCTCCAAAAGTTGACTTAGGAGTGTAAACCTGTCCAATGAGTGTGAACTCAGAACTTAATCACAGTGGTTGACACACAATGTAGCTTCTCTTCTGAGTTTAGTGGTTTGTTGGTCTGTTTCTTGCTCGCTCTTCTGACAGTTATTAACCACAAAGAGAACCTTCCTGAGGATCTGAACAAGAACTATGAAGAAGGAGAGATTGAGAAAAGAGTCTAGGAACATCAGTAAGCCCAAAATATGATAAACGTTGAAGCCATTTCTACCCCTGGACTATCCTTTGTAGACCAAAACCAAAAAAAAAAGAGCTAATTGACCATAACTGAGACTTATTAACTTGGTGCTTTTTTTTAGTAAAGCTAACTGCAAACTATTTACAATTATCTTTGCATCTCAGTTTATTATAATGTAGTAAGGACACAGTAGCTGTTCAACAACTGACAACTCTTGACAACTCTCACTGGTCATTAATAATGAACTCACAACAGCCTTCCACACAAGAGCCGCTCCACCTCGACTCTGGGAATCACTCCCTCCTCTTCGTTTCTATTTCCCCAGCTCACTGCAGTGTCCTTTATGATCGTTCGATGTTTCTACAAACACATCCATCTGAATAGCCTAATTTGAATGTGAAAGCAACACATAAAATACATTCACAAGCAAACAAAAAATTCATGAGCAATATAAAACTAATGCTATTTGGTATTGCTGCATGAAGTGCTACCTGTTAAGACTGAGAGAACAGAAGCCATGTTCACTGTGCCCACAAGGACATGATCAGCAGGATAACCCTGGGAAGGGAAATACTTAGAGGGCCTTCTCACTTTTACTTCAGCAGGTCTTCCTACTGCACAGTCCCAATGGTGCCATTAACAGGATAATGAAGGCTAAGGAAAGTTTGACAATCAGGACCATTTTTGCCTGATAAGAAGAGGAGAAAGCAAACCAGGCACTTTATTTGGGTGCAATTAGGTTAAAACTGGTACTAAGCAGTCACAAATAGGATGTTGGGCTTTCTACCATTGTCTATAGCTAGTGTCAGGATATACTTAAGTAATAGAAATTGGACTTGTGACTGTTGTTGAAGGACTATACTATTATACTAATATAGGGGAAACTAAGGGAGAAGGCTGAATAGGGAGAATGGAAGAAGCAATCCCTGCACCTATGGAACTGTAACATGAAAAATTTAAATAAATAAAGTCACAGGGAGGAAAAGAAATCCCCAAACATCTTTTTGCAGCCCTGGAGGTTTCTCTGTTGCGTGGACATTCTAACATGATACAGACCAGGTCTTGTGCATCCAAGTGTGGAGGGATTCCTGACTTTTTGTTAAGGTGCTTTCCTGTTCCCGAGGGTGGCCTCTGGTCCTCTCTCCAGAAGCTCCTGCCTTACACCTCTGCCAACATCTGCCTTTCCTTCTGATGGCCTTCCATTCCCACTAGCCGGCATCCCATTGTGA
Source organism: Ochotona princeps (assembly GCF_030435755.1). Taxonomy (NCBI): domain Eukaryota; kingdom Metazoa; phylum Chordata; class Mammalia; order Lagomorpha; family Ochotonidae; genus Ochotona; species Ochotona princeps. The sequence goes on from NC_080834.1 coordinate 14,823,790, forward strand.
GAACAGGGCTGTGCCCGTCTCAGCTTGGCGTGCTCTGAAGTGCAGCTGTGACTACATGGAGTTAAAAATACCAATGCCTTCTGAGACTGGCACGAGGGATGAGAAGGGAGCAGAAAGCATGCTCATTAAGAGCTTTTAGATTCCTGAGTGCCTCTTGGCATTTCTGATGGCCAAGAACCTCTCTGACAACTGGGAGGGGGAAGAAGGTGTTCCTGTGTTATATTCGGAGAGAGTTGAGAAGGTTTATGTTAATAAGAAGGGAAAAATACTTGCCTGTGCAGATGCTGAGCTGAATTCCATGCTGTGAGCAACTAGGGCAAATTGTAAATTCTGATGCAAGTCAGCTGTTGGAGAAGCTTGCGTCCTGACCACCTGCCCTGCTACCACAATGGTCACTAATTAGCTGGCACGTTTACTGTGAGACGACATGGTGCATATTCAGGACATGCCCAAGGTTCCATAACGAAATATCATTCTTAGTAATTGGAAGTGACAATAAGACTTAATGAGAATCTGCTGTTACAGGATATTTATTCCAGGTGTATAGTTTTCAAAACTATGTGGTAATAGGAATGCATAATTTGCAGATATTTCTCTAGCTCTGCTTAATGAATAATAATCCTTTATAGTCAGCGTAAATCATGTGTTCAGTATTAAAGAGGAATAACATTCTTAAAAAACATTTTAAAGAAATTTTTTTAAGAAGCCACTAAGCAGGAAAGTAAATTTGTATGCAATTACACAAGTAGTGCATAGAACACACAATCTGATTTTGAGGGAAGAGGGGTAAAAGTTGGAAGGATTGTAGGAACTGATTCAGTGTCAGATTTGGATAATTATTCCAGACAAAAAAAATATGCAAAGATATCATGGCAGGGAAATAGACTGCATCTCTGTTAATGGATATCTTTTTTTTTTCAAAATGATAGAGAATGTGTGCTTTTCAGAGTTGGAACCTGAAAGGGTTCATGGCTATGTAAAATGTTTGCACAGATGAATAAGCCAACATTGCGTCAGTGAATCTTAATATGAGAGCAGAAGTGTTTGAGGATGAAAAAGATCGTCCTAATATTTTGTGAGCATCAATGACAGATACCATGGCTCTGCTCTTTTCACAGAGTATTTGCATAGACTGAGTGCATTTCAGTTCATGCTGACTCCGATACTTTCTGGAGTGTGGACACTTGCACATTCATATATTTGTGAACAGAATACAAAAATTCTGGGATTTTCTACCATGACCCAGAGGCATAAGGAAACAGGGTGTAGAGGCTGGCAGACAGATTCATTATTGATGTGTCTGCTAAATTCATTTCAAAGAGTTTATTTTCTTATCAAGGTCAAACACCTTCAACATCTTGCTTGTGTTGTCTCCAAGTCTTATTCAAGAAGGAAGGGGAAAATGTTTAGAGCAGGTGAAAGAATTTGAAACAAGCTAATTTCACACTAGCAGGCTCCATAATCTACATTTGAGAAAATGTCTTAAAAAATGTTCTTCAAAGTATCACATTTCTGATATTTCTTTAAAACTGCTTCTCCTGCATTTCTTCCCTCTTCCCCTGGACAAAGAATTTTCTGAGTGTGAATTAGGTAAAATTCATCTCAAGGCTTTACTACTCTGTGGTTTTAGCCTGGGAAGTCCACCTGGCACCACGCAGAGGCAATTCCGTAGGATGCCTGCTTAATCAAAGGCTATTTTATTGATCAGTGTTTTCAGACTGAGTAGCCCATCTGACGACACTCGGCAAAATCCGTTGCCTAATGCTGGGGGTGGGGGACCTTCCTTAATGGAAGACTGGAACCGCCTACAGAACTACTGGACTATGGTACAGTTCAGACAAAAGCTTACTAGGGCTTTGTGGTGTCAAATACTGGGCTGCTTCCAAGGTACATCCCAAAGCTGTTAAGGTGCTTTCTGAAGAAACACTTTCCTCAAGCCCTCACCCACATGTAGGCTGATTTCCAACTTCCTAACTGTTTCAATTATGCAAACGCAGGATGATTCCTTCCAAGTTCTCTTACATGTCAGTTCTTGCAACTGCTCAGAAAAATGGGATTTGAGTATAACCTCCCCCTCTTTAATCCTACATGCCCACTAACAGAAAAAAAAACCATTGCCTACCACCCCTGGAATAGTTGGGCTGTGTTTGGATTGTGCCTCCTGAGTTACTCAAAACGGTGGGAAGGGACCCCTGTGTAAGAGATAAAAGGTGGAGGTTGGCACTGTGGCTTAGCACAGGTTGATGCTCCACCTGCAGTGCTCGCATTCAATATAGGTACCAGTTCATGTCTTGACTGCTGCACTTCCCATCTAGCTCCCTGTTTATGATCTAGGAAGGCAGTGGAGTCTGGCCCAAGTCCTTGGGCTGTTGTGCCCACACGGTACAGATCCTGAAGAAGGTCCTGCCTCCTGGCTTTGGATACGCTCAACTTTGAATTTCATGGTCACATGGAAAGTGAATCATCAGATAAAAGACCTCTCTCTGTGTCTCCTTCTTTCTCTGTAAAAGCTGCCTTTCAAATTAAATAAATAATTCTTCAACAACAACAACAACAACAACAGCAACAACACGTTCACAGAGATAAAAGGAGCTGACTGTCTGAAGGTGTTGGCTGCTTCGCTTTAGCTGGTCACCACTCCAGGGACCAGATGTCAAGAAATGCCTCACTTTCTGTTTTTTTGTTTGTTTGTTCTTTGTTTCAAAGTCCATCCTTCAGTGGATAGGTGGTCTCAGGTGGGCTTAATTTTCCCAATGACCATTTTGCTTTTTCTGGAATGTTTAGTCAAGAAGGTAATTCCATCAGGACTGGAATGTATGTAGATTTCCTCCTTGGTTTCACATAGTTGGCGATTACAACCCTAAACTGTACTTGCCATGCAAAAAATTCGGCTGATGGTCCCCAGGTTCTGTTTGTGCTCTCTGGAGGTCAGGAGGCTTGAAAATATGGAGTTGTTTCCCTAGTCTGCCTGAGAAAAGGGGGAAAAGGCAGCCACAATGTTCAATATTTACAAAACATTCCAAGGATGAATAAGTCATCGACTCATTCACTTATGCATGAAGCAATAGCTGATCACAGTGTTGTGCTAGCATCTTGCTGAGCAGCTACACCTTCTAGCAAGGTACCCCTTACCCACCACCTGACCAGGTCCAGATACTGCCCTAAAATCCCAGGAGTGAGTGGTGGTGCAGAGACTGGAAGCTGCCTCTTTCATCCTGTGCTTTTTACTGCTCCCCATAGGGCCTTCTTGGAGTCTCTGTGGATTGGCTCCAGGCAGGTGCCCACATGCTGCCTTTTGGGAAACTTCTCTTCCCTTTTCAAATTCTCTTTATTCTTTATCTGCTTAAAGAGGATATGAGGTAGGAAAATGAGTGGCTGGATGCTTCAAAGTTGATATTCCACAGAGTTTGTGCCACGAAGCAGGACTGAACAAATGTAAAGTAGAGATTTCAAAGATTTAAACGAGAGAGAAAAAAAATCCCTTTGTGCGTGATCATGGAATCTGAATTATCAGGCTGTTTTTGATGTCAAACAAAGGAAGAACGGAGCTCGTTGTCAGTGAGTGTAGGCAGTGAGAAAAGTGGGTGCAAAGGAGTGAGGCTTTCATCAATACTGAAAGGATAAGGTAGAATAGCTAGAGAAAAAGGATCAAGTTATGGTGGCCAAAACTACTTTAAAAAAGGAGCGGGGAGGAGTCCTTCATTATTTGTGCATTTGGAAGGAAGAGCATCAGCGAAGAAGAAACAGAGATGGAGAGACAGAATCAGCAAAGAGAGATGTGCACACACTGGTTTAGTCCCCAGAGGCCCCAAAGCTAGATCCGGGACAGGCTGGAGTCACTCACATGGATGGCATTGTGTTATAGGTGCACCATGGACTATGGAATAACTGGCATGTCAGCTGTTAGCTGGAAGTTCAGTATTGCAGGCCAGGCTGAAGTTCCAGCCCCCTTAATTGCCCTTTGTAACACCCGATTCTGAATACCATGAGTCAAAAGGGGAGAATTAGGTCAAGGGGCGCAAAATGAGTTATGGATTAGAGATTATCTTTAAGGTTTGCTTACTGTTTGATGTGTTCTAGTAGTTAAACAGTTTCTGCAAATAACGTGTATGTGTAATATGCAAGCATGCATTATTTTTAGCCATTAGTCAGTGTGAGGGGTTGGTTACCTGGGTAATCGGCTGTTGCTTCCTGGAGATAGTGTCAGAAGGTGCACATGTGCTTTTCAGCCTCAGTGTGATGGATTCCATTCTAAAATCACATCCTTGGTTTACTAAGCTCAAGTGTTGTGACAATGTTCACGTACATGCAACCAGTTAAGCCCTCTGTGGAGAAGGCAGTCCGAGAGCAGTTTGCCCCTTACTATTATAGTATGTCCACAGAGTTCAAAATAGACAATGAAGCCATGGAAAAATCAAGGAGTTGCTTTCTCATCCATGGCTAAGACTCTGGTTTCCCTTGGTGCTTCTCATAATTCTATGGTGATTACTCAAAGGTAATGAAGGACTCTGGAAAACTCATGGATATGCTGTGTGTGCGTGCCAGCCCCAGGCAGTGTCTGAGCACACAGCAGGCTGCAGAGAGAGTTTCTCACTGAGGTATATCAGGCCCTGCAAGACTTATTCTTTGGAAGTGCTGAGAGATAGAGGTGACTGGGGCAGAAAGAAGAGACTGACCTGCAGATCAAAATGGGAGGAGAAGTTGGGCTAAAGACAGTGGCACTGATGACTATGGTTACGTAGTGAGCTTCCTGGGCCAGTGTTCAAGCATCTAACCTTACTGATTAATCTCTTTTCTGGAGGTGGTGGCAGCCTTGTAAGGGAACTTACCCTGAACTCAGAGAATCAGAGAGAGAGGGGGAGGCCCAGCACAGGCTGCTGGCACACAACAGGAGGGACGTTTTTCACCTGGACACTCAAGTGGGCACAGACAAAAGCAGCCTTAGCTTCCCCAGGTCCAGCTTCTAGAAGACTTGAAAATCTTTCAGTGCTAAAATAATAAGGTTTTTGTGATGATTGCAAGCTCTATGGAAGGTGACAAGACAGACTTTTTCTCATGAAGAAATAAAAAAAAATTTCTCCTTCAGTTTTTAAACTGTGAACAGCAACTTATGATGACCCTACTCTGTGCAGGTGTCAGGCCAGGCTTTAGTGGCCCAGAATCGGATTGGTAAGATGTGGTCATGGAGCTTCCTGTCTCCCTTTGGGGTTATGTAGAGAGCCAATCAAACAAATAACTATTCTGCACCAATTACCAGGTGGCAAAGATGACGCTTGCGACTTCTAGAATTTGTTCTAGATAGGGAGGAGTTACCTGGGAAGTGGTGACAGGGCTGAGTTCTGAAGGCAAGGTTCTGAAAGTGTGTGCAGCGCGGACGGGCTGAGAGAGCAGGTGGTGAGAAGGGCGTCTGCAGAGGTGGACAGGAACTGGAACCCAGGGCCCAGAGCCCAGGGCCTAAGGCAGAGCTGTGATTGGGTTCAAAGAGTTGGAGGAAAACCCTGGGAGGCTTTTAAGACATGGGCAGTGATGTTGCAAAATAAAAGCCCTCTAAATGTCCTTTGGAGGATGAATTTAGTGGAGCAAATGAGGAAGCAGGAAGATCAGGGTTAGACTGAAGAACTCACCTAGCTACTAACACCAGTAGGAATCCTTGATGGGCAAGAACGGGATGGGGACAGGGAAGCTGTCCTCCTATGGTGTTAGTGCCTATCTTCCCTTAGTCACCAGAATAAGATCGAGTCTTATCAGTCTCTTTGCCTTTCTATTAAAATGTATTTGTTTATATATGTTCATTGTGTTAGAAAATAAGAGAGAGGGGGACATCTCCCATTTACTGGCTCACTCCCCCAAATTCCAACAGTGAGGACCGAGCTAAAGAAGTCAGGAAATAAGGAGAATGTAACTTACATATTAAATGGCAAAGGTGAGAGTCCAGACAGTCTGTGCCCTTGACCTTTGTACTATGCAAGAGTTGGTCTTTGATCCATAAATCCCCATCCAATTAACATTTAACAATCCTATAATATGCTTAGGGCATAAAGGACACAAGATGGACAGAGTTTTATTTTCATGAGGCTTTGAAATGTTTATTTCATATCTGAATCATGTCCTGCATGTCCACTTAATATAACCAGACATGTTACAATAAATGTTAAAGTGGAGGTCAGGCAAAGGAGGTGAGGGCGTTGTAGTCACCTCACTGCAGAGGTGAATTCTGGCATGCAAGGGTTGGATGGAAGAGGCTAGAGAGAAAGTTCAGGAGAAATGACATATTTTCAGTTCGATGTTGAAAAACCAGCAAATACTAGGCAGGCAGATGCTCCAAGGTGAGGGAACAGGGAGGAGTCCCCACCCCTGCAGGAGCTTAAGCCCCTGGGAAGCAGGACAGAGGGGAACTCAGCAAAAGGCTATGCTGGGGAGAGAATGCCTCTGGTGCTGACCAAAGGGCTTGTTCAGTATGAGCATCCAGGGAAGCTTTTCAAAGAGAGGAATGACACAAGCCAGTTCCTTCTGTGGAAGAGCAAAGCACCCAGGGAGTGTTCGCTGGTGCACGGTGAGGCAGGAGCTTCAACTCTATGAAATTGCTGTTATGTGACCACTTTTGAGGTACACAAATGACACTTTCCTATGGTTCAACCCAATGTGTCCTGGGATTTTGCTTCTGGGTCTGGAAAAGCCTTTGCATGTAATGTGTGGGTGCAAGTTTAGATTCTCTGGGCCATTGGAGGTTCTCAGAAATACTGTTTGACTCTCCTATTTTGTAGATTCTAATTCAGTTAAGTCAGTGGAGTGGACTTTTACTTATTTTAGACTTGATTAACCCAGGATGGTGACTCTAGTGATTTCTTGGTGATCTGATGCTCTGATTGATTACTGAGAAATAGTAGAAATTCCTTGTATCTGTATCTGTGGCTGAGATAAGATTAAAGAGGGTCTTTGATGGGATGAACCCCTGGCTGCTGTGGGTTACTACTGAGAGCTGGCATGAACATAGATACGCCCTGTTTCTAAGCAACTTGGGTATCCTGGGGCCAATGGTTTCATTGCTTCATTCATCAAACCCTCCTGAGTGTCTGAATATTTCATGAACAGTTTTAGACACTGGAGAGATGGTTGGAAAAACGCCAGGAATAATTGTTTATCTGGTTCTTGAGTTTGGGGCCAAAACTACAATAAATAGTAGATGATAAAATTGTTTTGCAGGAAGATTGTCCAGTATTGGTCCTGAGCATGACCAGGGCAGAGTATCTCTGCGGGATGGGATGGGGACAAGTATAACATTTGATAGGGCCGACCTAGTGCAAGACATTGGGTTTTGGTTCCTTATTTCCTTTTATTGCTCCTGAACTCTCGACAAATAGGAGGTATTGAGCCTGTTTCACAGATGAGGAAATTCACACTCAGAGAGATTGAGAAAACTGTCGCTAGCTGCCCTTGCAAGGTGGTAGAGCAAGGATTTAAGGCCAGATCTGTTTGTTCAGAGCCTGCGCTCTTCTCATCAGCACTTCCAACATGAAGGATTTTAGGTTTTGCATGATGAACCTGAAGGATAAAAGTCTTGTTTGCCCAGGGACTTATTTTCTTTTCAACCCGAGTGGAAACAGAACATCGCAATCATGACCATTTGTTGAAATGACAGCACAAGCTGCAAAAATAGACATGCAAAGTCAAGGCCAGTTGACTTTCATTTGCTGAAAGTATGAAAATAACATTTCGAATCCATTGTAGTGATGCCACAGTATTCTTGCAGGTCAGACTCCACAGAATTGCTGTGTCAAGAGAAAGCAGGACGATATTGTTCAGTCAGCAATGATGATGCCCAGTTGGGGCTGATTCTGATGAACTTGTAGAAATTGCAGTCCAGATGTTGTGCTATTGATTTGGATGACATGATTATCATAACTGTAGTTTCTCTGTCCACAACGTACTAACAATAGCAAAAAAAAAGTTCAAATATTTTAAAATGTCATGTTACATTATATTTTGAGTATACAATCAGGCATCTGGAGTGAGATATGCAAAGATTTTAATTTTTCCAGGTTTAAAAATGACTTCCCACAGACTTGAGTAAAACAGTCCTTCCTGATGAGCCCATCTGCCCTGAAAAGATTTTTGTTCTTTTTAAAGCCAGTGAATTTCCATCATCATTTTGTATGGACAAAGAAAATCACTAAACTTTTTCTTACTTTGATGCCAGAAATGTAAACAATAGAGCTGATTTTCTTTGCCATTTTAGGTAAGCAAGTGCCAGAGTTGTTTTTGTATTTATTACTAATGTAAAAAAGACGACTCATCATATAATATGCCTACTCATACATCCAAAGGAGGCAAGTACCTGTTGCGGTTCTGAAAACACCTTGGTCATAATGTCTCAGCAGGTAGATGTTTGGGGAACTGTGTGTCTCCACTTACCTGTCCTAAGGGCTCTGGGATCAGGTGGTGATGAACACTGTCTGCAGGCTTGTGCTCAGTGTTTTGGTAGCTGATGCTAGCATCTTATATCCAAAAAAGCCTCCTGCAGCCAATCTCGGACTTGTCCCCAGCACTTGTTCTCTTTGTCTTGCAAGAAGGAGACACCATTAATATCCCCGTCAGTTTTGATTAGTTCTATGCACAATGATTAAGAGTATTTTGACTCTGGGGCAAATCAAACCATAGTGGGCTGCACAACACAGACATAACGGATGAACATCTTTGGAAAGAGGAAAATGCAGAGCCTGGAGCTGACGGGGACTACACAGAAATTAAAGCATATAAAAAGAGTAAGTTCCAACTATAGATTTAAGCCCTACAGGGATGGGGAAGTCATTTTAAATGGTTTAAAACATCTCCTAAGTTCTATCTTGGTTGCAATGTTGTTCCAAAAAAATATTTATTCAGTCTTGTGAGAACAAGTGTAGACCATTATTCCCACAGATCAGTAAGTAATGAAAGAAGGAAATTCTTTGTATTCCTTTACAGGATGAACAGTTTTGATTTAACACTAATAGCACTAGCCATTTGCAGAAATACAGTAGTTTCAAGGAAAATGTCAACTAATATTTTCCTCAAAGATGTCTAATAAGTTCTAAAAGCTTGGCTTAGAGGAAAAAATTGGAATATATTCCATACCAAGAACATAGACTAGGAAAGACTTTTTGTGCAATTCCAGTGAGAATTATCTTTTCTCATGACTCTTATTTTAGGCCTTCAGCACCTTCCTCTACTCTTCAGCACACCTTTCCATGAGATTAGAAAATGATCTTCCATCATTTCACATCTCTACCTCTACACTTCAGGATAGGCACGTACCATCATTTTCATTAATGCTTGCAGCATAATCACATCTTCTATATCCAAGCACAGGAGGGAAAAATGTCCTGTTCTTTGTGAAATGGAGTTACAAGGAGACTGTGTCCAGGGCTGATTCCCTGAGAGCCTCTGCCTCCCTACAGAAAACAGAAACAGTGCTCAACAGGTGCATCCAATGGCATCTCCCTATATTCTGCACTCGTGCAATGCTCTGTGTGTACATGTAGACCCTAGTTCTTGCCAGGCCTCCAGCAAGCTATGGAACTAGTAAGTGGGCTTCCTAGAAGTCCTAGCCAAAGGATATGACTGGTCTGTCAGGAGGAAAGAGGGCAAAGACAGAAAAGTGAATCCAGTAGAAGAGCAATGGGTGGTGATCAGAACAAGATAACTCCAAGGCCCTGAGTAGTAAATGTCACTTGGATTTGTTTCTGATCCAGCCCCTGCTAACACCTAGGTCAGAAGGAAGAAAAGGCTACAGTCTAGCTTGAACGAGCTCTTTAAGTAAGGACTTGGTGAGCTTTTGGAGGCACTCCAGCAGAGGGGACCATGAAGAGCTTAGAGCAGCTCTTCTCTCTGGGCTGTTGCATGTCAGCGATGGTTTCAGGATTCCGAAGAGGCAGGCTGGAGAGAGAAAGGAAGGAATGCTGATGCTTTGTAAAGTGAAAGCTGGCAAGGCTTCCTTATAATCACACACGAGATACACTCCAGGGACTTCTAAAAATGCTTGAGGAGTCCCAATATAACATCAACAGCAATTTGCAATATTATGGAATTGACATGGTTTTGAGTAACCAGTATGTTAAAAAAAAAAAAAAAACAGATCCTAACCACAACCTATGATTAGCTCATTGACATTTCAATTTTAGTTTATATTCAGGACCAGCTGCTTTATACCTTAAAATGGCTATAAGGTACCATTCAGCTGTCTCATGTCTATTTCATTTTAGTATTTAGCCATTTGTTGTATTGAAGTATAATTTTGCTGATCCTGGCAGATTTTAGGATAATCTAGACTGGCTTGTAACTCTAACAAGACATTTGTCGACAATTAAGGTGCAGAACATTTTTGTTGTTGTTGTTGTTTTCGGGGGAGTGTGCAGGAAAATCCTCAACACCATGGTGAGGAGTAACTAATCTTTGTGTCCCACCCAGCGAGGGATGAGCAAATCCATGCCAGCTCTTTCCTGTCAGATTCCAAGCTCTACTTTTTGTTGTTTGTCTACTTATTTTAGGTTTTTTTAGTTTGTATGATTGTTTGTTTGCTATGAGGGGTTTCCGGAGCGATCCCGAAGGTCATTGCAAGGGAGAGTGGGGGTCCGGAGGTGGAGCCAGGCTCGGACCAGAGAAAGCTCTCCTCCCTGGTCCCGAAGGACGTTTATTGTTCTTCTGTTTCTGCAGACTGCTCAGGGTTTCTGGTTGTTGTTCCGATGACGTTGGTTTCTGCACGGTAGTGTTTGGACTTCTTCCATCCCCTGCGGGAGCTCCGGTTAGGGGTGGGTGACCTCAGAGTACTCGGCCTCCGAGGGCATCCAATTCCCTGTGGCCTCCTTGGCAGTTGGGATATAGTCCTTGTTGCTCGTATTAATAGTTTGTGGTGAAGGTCTGGGAGTCTTCGTGGTTGGGATCCAAGCTTCCTCCTTACCACCTGCTCCACTCTGGAGTGCCCCCCCTGCTCCACGCACATGACCTCCTGTTAAGAGGTTGTCAGGATCGCACCCGATTCCCCCCTCATGCATTGGTATAGTAGTTTTATTGTTGTTTAGTGCCGCTTTGAGTCTGTTGTCTATGAATTACCAGATTTGATCTTGATAGGCTATATTGTATTTTTTCCTCTTTTTATGGTTTTGAAAGGGGTCTATGTCTTTTTTTTTTTTTTTAAAAGATTTACTTTATTTTTATTACAAAGTCAGATATACTGAGAGGAGGAGAGATAGAGAGGAAGTGGAGCTACCGGGACCAGAACCAGCGGCCACATGGGATCAAGGCAAGGACCTTAGCCACTAGGCCACGCCGCCAAGCCCGGTCTATGTCTTTTTGAAAACCTGTTTATTGTTTATTTAGTGAGACTTCAGAAGGAAATAAAATTCATATGCAAATGTAATCTGCCATCTTTACCTGTATGTCACTAAGTGAAGATTTTAATGCGCAATCTGATTTATGTTTCAAAATTATCATTGTTCTGCTGCTGTATGGACAATGGGTTGGAGATGAGCAGGAATGGAAGTGGGGCTACTTGCTGTAGTCTTTGCTAGACAGGACAGAATGGGCTGGGAAGGGACAGGGGAAAGAAAGAAATGCTTGGAATGGATGTGAGGAGAGAGGGAGAGGGAAAACAATGGTGGGAAATCCAGTTTTGGTTAGATCAACTGAATGCATGCTGATGCTACTTATCACTGTGGAGGAAGCTGCCAGAAAAAAAAATGTTCTCTATTGGAGACAAATATTTAATCATTTCATGGCTTCCCAGGGGCCTTTGTAAACCTGAACTCCAGAGACTATGACATAATGCAAAAGCAATTTTGCTGTGTTCTTACTTCCTGGTTCTTTATTTTCATGAGAGCTTACCAATACTTAAGTAACAGAAAGAATAAAGGGATTTGACACCCTGTCAGATGCTGTTCCTAGCAAACAGTCTTATTTATTATTCTCCCTCAGGTAATGTAACATTTTTTTAAAATGAAGAATAGCTTTTTCATGTAAGAGCTAATCCAAGAAGCCACAGGAGTTAAAGACTTTGTTTCTGACTTTAGGAAACACCCTTGTGAATCTTCAGATTCTTAATATGCTTTTATCATTTTTATAATAGTTTTTAATATCATTTGATTGACTTTTTAAAAATTTACTTAAAAGAACTTGATGACTTAATTCAAAAAATAACTGCTATTGCAAACAGAACAGTTAAAATTACTTATTCAAAATTAATAGTAGATAACTTGGTACTATTTCTGTAACGTATGAACTGAGTTTTGTATGGTTCTGCAATAGACATAGAATTACGCAACCAGCATATTGAAAACAACAACAGAAACACTTCATCTCTTATTGTTGTAAATGCTTTAAAGCAAAGTTAGATCAGCAAACTACTTAAAGGATTGTTTAAGCTTTATCATGTTTTCATTGACTGTTTTATAGATCCATGCACTTATAAAGAAATCAGCCATTGAAAACTTTGTTCTAAAGACTCCAAAAGAAAGTCTCCTGCCTAAGTCTGGGCAGTGTGTCACCACCGTGGGTTGTTTCATACGAGGATTCTTTATCAAGACAAAGACTTATTCATTACAATGAATTCTTAAAGAGAAACTCGTTCTTAGAATAGAGCAAGGAAACATGGATATGTGAATGGCCAGTCATTTGCAGAAGAGTAGGAGGAAGAGTAGGAAGTGCCAAATACCCAGATATTAGAGCATAGCTACTTACTTATGGTGTTACATCAAAACAAAGCAAGGAAAAAGGAGGCAAGAAAATTTTACTTTGTAGCCTAGTTATAAATTGTATGTTGCAGCATATAGAATTCTGTCAATAGTACCCTTAAAAGTTAATAGTCAACAGTGGTTACCTGCAGCGACCAAGTTAGTATGCTTCCTTACCTTTCCCTGTATCCAGATGCGTGCCTCCACTGGTTAAAGGCAATGGTAAATTTGCTTTATCTGGTGGTAGAAATATGAAAATGAAGCTACACTGGAAGATAAAACGATTCTGACTTGTAATAAATATTAGCTTGTCTCTCAGCAAGGAAATACTAGATAATTTCTTTTTGGATTTCCAAGTCCAAGCGAGCTAGACCTTTGAATTGGCTTTCTTGCATCTGGCCAGCTGCTCTTGTACTAGGAGGCCAATGAGTTTCTTCTTGGAAGAAGAAGCACAGCTCGTCGCTGTGGCCTGCGGCCCTCTGAGACCACAGGCTGGGTGCACCACAAAGGTAAGAGCCAAGGACTTCTATAACTGATTCATGCCTAGGAGTCCACGTAAGTCGAAGGCAAAGAATTATTTCCCCTGTTTTTGTAAGTTAAAAAAAGCAAGGCTGATTTTTCATTTCAAAGTAAGGCTAGTGTTTTTCCCAAGTGTACAGAAATTTCACCTGGAAATGAAAACGTAAAAAAATAAAACCTCCTGTCAAGGTTTTATAAGCCACTTGGGAACAATGAAGGTCACAGAGTTATAAATAAATACTGAAATTCTTTGGTCACCATTATGAAATAAAGGTATTAGATTTTCAGAGAAGCAAAAGCAAGAGAAGAGGCTTTCTTTCACTTTCTGCTTCCGTCTTCCCTTCATGAATTCCCTTTCTTTAACTAAGAGGTCTTGTGGATTGTCACACTTGGGAGAATTATCTTTCTACAGATTGGCCCATGCTGCACAAGTGTGACATCTCAAGGCCATTGAAGCCATTCTAAAGGCTTTCTTTTATAGTCAAGGTAGGAGTTGAGAATGCTTTTCATATTGAGTTAAGAATAAAACAAGAACTGGCAAAGGCAAAATGCTCCTGATGCAACCCAGGTGAGGGCATGGGGAGCTTCTGAATGATCTATGAGTCTTTGAAGAATTTAATCAGAAGAAAGTGTTTTGAAGAGATAAAACCAACAACAAAACACCAAAATACATGAGTTTCCGCTGATTTTTGTTGGTGAAATATGTCTCTTGTAGGCAACAAATAGATGGGTTTTGTTTTTTAATCCAGTCTACTAATCAGGATGTTTGATTGATGAGTTTAAGCCATTTATTCAGGGTTAATACAAATTGGTGGTAATTTGGTTATGTCATTTTATGAATGGGTTGTGCATTGATTTAGTCTTCTGTTGTTATTTTACTGGGATGTTCTTCCCATTTGCCTTTGGTTTTGGTGGGTGCTATTCCTCTTCTCTATCAAGAGAACATGTTTAAGTATCCTTTGTAGGGCAGGTTTGAAAGAAGCATATTCTTTTAACTTTTCTTTACTGTGGAAGAATTTTATTTCATTTTCAAAGGCAAAACAAGGCTTTGCTGGATATGCTAATCTGGGCTGACAGTTTTTTTTTTTAGAATCTGGAATATGTCTCTCCATTCTCTTCTTGCCTGTAGAGTTTCCTGTGAGAGATCTCCTGTGAGTTTAATTGGCATTCCTTTATATGTCAACTGAGTTTTTTCACGTGCAAATTTCAGGATCTTTTCCTTATGTTCAACTGAAGAGAGCTTGAATATCGTGTGTCTTGGTGAAGATCACTTTTGGTCAAGCCTGTTGGGAGTTCTGTGCCTCTCCTGGATGTTGTTTCTCAATTCTTTCTCTAGATCAGGGACATTTTCCATGTATTTCATAAATACATTTTTAAACCCAGTTTCTCTTTCGGCACCTTGTGGGACTCCCATAACTCTTATATTAGGCCTCTTAATAGTGTCTTTCAATTCTTGATACTTTTTTTGGCCTGATCCAGATCTGCTTCCAGCCTTTTATTTGTTTCCCCCTGGTGACAGGAAATGTCTTCCAATTTTGATTATTTCTTCTGCCTCCTTGATTCTATTTTGGAGACTCTCCATTGTACTTTCAATTTACTCCACTGTATTCTTCATTTCTGATATATCAGCTTTCATTTGATTCATTTCAAGTGTGACATATTCCTTAAGTTCCTTGAATGCCTGCTTTACGTGCTTTTTGTTGTTGATAAGAAGTTTTATAAGAAGTGTCTTGAATTTTGTATCACTCATTTTCTTAATGTCTTCCTCAGTTAACTCTGAGGTTGGCATAGGGTTTTGCTCCTTTGCAGAGGAGTTTTCAGTAATATTCATTTTGTCTTTTTCTCTTCTTTTACTCTTGGTCATTGTACTTCTGGTTGGCAGAGTGTTCTCCTTGGGGCAGGTTTCTAAGCTGTGTCATCCACAGGTCTACAGTTCGATTTTACTTATTGCAGTTGGTACACGGCTCTTTGCTTGCAGCCAATTGTGCCACAACCTCCAGCAAGTTTGAGGTCTGGATTCTTATGTTAGATTTCCACCATGGTCTCTGTAGTCCCAGCTCCTGGCTCACCACTCTCTACCTCCTGTGATGTGCTGAGGCTGCACTGTTGTCTGTACAACCTTTCTCCCACTTTCGGTTGGAGCAGGTCCCAGGATTAGGGAGACACCAGGTGTCCTGTATAGCTAGGCTGTTGGTGGTGCTGATCTTGCCAGAACTTGTTGGCCTTTGGGTCTGAAGGCCACACGGTCCTATTTTGGCCCATACAATGCCATAGTTGGTATTATTTTCCTTTGGGACCAGTGCAATGCAATGAGCTCAGTGAGTTCTCGTGAGCTCTGTGCATGCGCAGTTCACTGTTATCGTCTGCAGTCCTAAAACTTTTGCCACACGGTACAAAATGGCTTCTGGCATGCCACTGCTAGAGTTCTTGATCTGCTGGCTGTCAGGTCTTGATCTGCTACCCGGACCTGTTGAGTACAACCTGTAAGATGCCATGTTGTTGCAGTTCACTGAGTGAGAAATGAGTTCACTCCCAGCTCAGCGTATGCTCAGTCCTTTCCCTTGCCTTCGCCTCCTTAAACAACATGGTGCCTGATTTGGCTCTAGAAAGGTTGACTGGGCTATGAAATCTACCCTGTTCCCACACTGCCCGTCTGGGATCTGCTGCTCTGTCTCTGCTCCTGGTCAAATGAAACAGACCAGCAGGATGGGCAGTTCTTTGTCTGGGTTCACCTCTGGAGCTCCCACTGAACGTCCCTTCCCACCTTGTTGCTGGTGGGGTTCTGGCTGCTGCTGGAATTCAGATTGCCGTTATCTGAATGCTGCTGGATTATCAGTCACTGCAACTCCCCTCCACCATTGTGTCCGCTGTTTTCCCGTGTCTGTCAGTCTTCAGGTACCCCTCTGCTGTTGTTCTGTTCTCTTTTATTTCATGGCATGCTTCCTCTGTGCTTCATCCTGGCTAAGTATTTCTCCATCCATTTAAAAGTGTCATTACCCTATCCCACCATCTTGATTCTTGAATCTTATTCTTAACGCTCTTCAGTGTCTTTGTTATCCCTCAGTGCCTGACAAGTTGCCTGAAACTTGGGCTTCTATTTCAGTTTTGAGCTACTCTTTCCCTCCAGCTCATCCCAGGCATACATCTTCCTTGAGTGTCAGCCTTACGCAGGTGAAGTCCAGTGGTAGTGGCCTTTAGAATTGCCCAGGTATTTAGACTTTTGACAGGTCTCCTGGAACACATGAAAAAGAATCATCATGGCTGCCTACCATGGGACATGCCAAAGAAATAATAATGTGATACCTCCCACTTCTCTGCTTGTTATAGGAAGGTTCCCATGAAGTGCAAATCACTGTTAGCTTGTTGTCATGGAGCAGAAAAGAAGGTTGAAGAGGATGTTCTGGGTGAATGTTTGAGAAAAACAGTCCTTGAGTTTCTTGTGAGATGATTGCTCATTGAAAATAGAAATTTCTGGACATCTCTATTTTCAGAATGAGAATTTTTGGAGGCAGAATCAGAATGTTGCTTATCTAGCTATTGATTAAGAGGTTCCTATACATAAACTCCAAAGTTTGAAGACCACCAGTCTACTTCAGTGGTTCTTGCTTCTGTTGCTTCTTAAACCACTTTCTAGGGACAGTTTAAATGCAGGCTACACAGGATGATTTTATGGTGCAGTAGGTTAAACAGCTAGTGCGCCCACTATTGGCATGCCAATACAAGTCCCATATTCTTCACTTCTGATCCAACCTTCTGTTATTTCTCATGTAAGGCATATCAAGATGGACCAAGTGCTTGGGCCCCTGCAATCCATATAGGAGACAATTATGGAGTTTCTGGTTGCTGAGTTTGGCTTGCTTGGCTGTCTTGAACACTTGTAGAATAAAAAATTGAGTGGAAACTTCTTTGTCTCATGCTCTGCAAATAAATAAATGATCTTTTTTGAAAGAATAGAGGTTGTATAAAATCATCCCAGTCATATTGAATCATACTCTGAGGTAAGCCCTGGGATTCTGTATTAAAATAATATAATGGAACTTCAAAATGTTCATAGAAAATGGAACTAAATGATTTTAAAAATAAAATATAGAATATACATCTCAATATAAGTTCCACAAAGTTCTAGCCATTTTTGTACATGGTGATACCAGCTTTTTAGTTCTCAGGGTAAAGGAATTTTCACTATGTCAATACAGACTTTTCTGCATTATTTACTGAAGAAATATGGGTGCCCTTTAAAGACTTTTTTTTAAAGATCAGAAACCATAAAACATCAGAAGGAGGCACATCAGGCCTCTAAGTGAATGCCTGATTATTCCCCTGTAACATTCTTGTAAAATTGTCCCTGGTTGATAAAAGGAGTAAGCAGAATGTCTTTGTGGTGGAGAAGACTGTACTGATGATTTCTCCATCATTTTTCTGCTATAACGTTGGCAAAATCTCTCAAAATGCCCTCATAATCAGCATATGTTATTGTTGCTTAGACACCCAGAAAAACAATAAGAATGATGCCTGGAGAATCTTTGAAGCTTTTGCTTTTGATCAGGTTGGGCCACATCCTCTTTTTAGTAGCCATTGCTTTGCTGTGCTCTGTCTTCAGGTTCAGACCGATACAGCCATGTTTGGTTTTCTGTTTCAGTCCTTGGCAGAAATGTTTCAGGATCTTGATTCCACAAAGCAACAATGATCAAGGAGGAGAAAGATATGGTGTTGGATGTTTTCCAGTTTATTCCCCCAAAGGCTGTAATGATTGGAGCTGAGATAAACTGAAGCCCAGGAGCTCAGGACTCCATTTGCATCTCTGAAATGGCGAAAAGGAACTAAGTATTTGGGCTATCAGTTGCTGCTTTCTAAAGTGTGTTATTAAGGAGCTTAATCACAAGCTGGGTCCCTGAGACTAGAACCAGCCCTCTGAATTGGGGTGCTGATACCACAAGCAGTGGCTTATCCCTCTGGTCCCATAATGTCAACCCCTAAATAGATCACTTGTTTGCGGTGTTGTCCCTCATAAAGCACTAATGGTTTCATTTTTCTTCCACCCAAACTTTACCACCAATTTGATATTTTTGTTAATTTGATTTTGGCAGAATTTATATTGTTCTGAAAGGGGCTGACTTCAAACTAATGTCTTAATCCTTAAAATTGTCTCAGACTGTCATGGTTTGTTATAGCAAATTAGTATGAGTTTATGTTTGTACAAAATAATTTTGAGATACAGGCATAGTTTTTTTTTGCAAAATGTGTATTTTCTGTAAATTTTAATTTATTACTGTAATTTATTCTGTAATTTATTACTTTGTAATAGTAATAAAACGATTCTGATTATCACCCCAGTTGGAAATGTGAAGCATCCCCTATGTCCTTTGAAGATGGTTGCTTGTGCTGGAAAACTCTCACACTTAGTAAAAGAGCAGCTGCCCTGGGTCTGGCTGCCGTTCAGCTCCTGCAGAGTGTATCAGTGAGATGCATTGCTTCACCGAGGGCCTGCCAACTTCGTTCCAAATCTCAACTTTCCCAACCTGACTACATCATCTGGGGAGATCTGTAAGGATATAAATTTGGCATCTTCAAATCAGAACCACTGCATCACAGTCTCTGCGAGCAGACTCCATGAGTCCTTGTGTTCAAAAACACCTAGAGAATGAGTGTGTGTGAGCCGCACGTTCATGATCGTGGTGGGACCCTTCAGTATGCAGGAGCTGTAACAGTTTTGACAAATGCTGCAGTAACTGCAAAGAGGGTGAAAGCTGCAGGTGACATCAGACTTGGGGCTTTTCATTGCCTCCTAGCTAAAACCTCTCTAAATGCTCTGTTCCATCTTCCAGCTTTGTTTCTCACCTCCCAGGCCTTTTTGTGTGTCGCAGTTGCTGTCACTGCCTGCCCACTGATACAATCACATCCAGGGCTCTTAGACTAAGGAGACTGATTGATGATTAGCACAGGCCTGTCTGAAACTGCAATTGCTTATTTTCCAGAATAGCATTCTTACTCTGAGACTATAGGACTCTAACTTTTACAAAAAGGAATGTAGCACTTATTAGTTGTTTTAAACATATTAGTAAATACTGTGAATGTTTCTTGATCCTTCCCTGACCAGAGGAAGTAGGACCCGTTAAGAGGCATAAAAGAATATTTAAAAAGCACTTACTGCAAAGACAGAGAAATAGAAAGCAGAGATAGAGAGGGAGTGAGGGGAGAGAGAGAGAGAAAGATCTAGTTTACACCCTTAATGCTTACAGCAGCTGGAGAAGAACCAGGCTGACACTGGGAGCCAGAAACCCAATCTAGATCTCCAACATGGGAGATGGTAACCCAACTGCTGGAGCCATTATCTGCTGTCTCCCCAGGTGGACAACAGCAGAAAGGTCGAATCAGGAGCAAAGATGGGCTTTGAACGCAAGCACCCTGACCTAAGTGGTGGATGTCCCATGCAGTATCTTAACTGTTATGCCACCCCTGGGAGACCAACTCTAATGCATTGCTGTGCTCTGGTTCTTGAGGGTAGTTGGTGACCTTGGAGCAACCAGGTCAGGTGATTTGTTCTCACAGCATGTGAGGTTTGAACAGGAAGGCTGGATACCAGTACATAGAAAACAGTTTGTTGGCTTTAGCCTTACATTGGCTTAATCACTTTCTTTGAAATACTTCCAAACAATTTACTTTCATTGATTATAGCTAGGCAAACTTACGTCCAAAGAATTTAGCACTGTAGTCAATTTTAATTTTAAAATGTTTAAGGAAGGCTTTTCCCAATGGGCTAAAGGATGATTTTCCCTGAATTTATATTTTATTGTTAGTATAAGATAAGAGATATAGTATAAGAATTATATAAGATTCCTCAAGAACTATTAAAATTTTAACCAATGTTATTATAAGAAAATAAATGAAACTTTTCAGAATAGTTGATTTATTGTATGTGATTAATTAATTTAATATATAGTATCTAGAAAAGGGAGGAAATGCAAAGAATGTAAAGAGAATAAAATTTGCTCAGAAAACGACTATTGACATTTTTGGGAATAGCTTTTCAGACCTTTAATTTCTCTCTCTCTCTCTCTCTCTCTCTCTCCCCCCCCCGACACACACACACACACACACACACACACACACACACACACTGCATATTGTTTTGTCGCTATAAAAACAGTGACTGGTGGCTTGGAAACTTTGCATCCTGCTCCACTGCTTTTCTTCGCTTTTCCATCTCAAGGCCTTTGCGCATGTGCTCTCTGCCTGGAATGCTTCATTTGCTAAGGCAGTGTTCTCCTCTCATTAGCTCCATCTCAGATTCAATCAGCCAGAATCTTCATTGCACTCTCCAGCCAGTTCCCAGCCAGTTCCCAGCCTTCTGTCTCACTGCCTTCCTTTGCATGCTATCTTCCTTACTACGAGCAGCACCTCAGGACTAGAGCCATTGGTCCTGTTCTGCTGTGTTCTCAGTTGCTAAAACAAGTCTAGCGAGGGGTAAGGCTTTGCCAAATACATGTAGAACTAATGAAAGAGCTGAAGTGCTGATGGCGGAATGAAAAGGGGAGACTGTTTGCCTGGACAGTTGGAAACTGCAGCACAACTGAGAAGTTGAGCAAAAGAAGAGTTTATTAGAAGTGGGATCACTTGTTCAGAATCGTTTTCTTTTCTTTTTTTTTTTTAAGACTTATTTATTTTTCATTGGAAAGGCAGATTTACAGAGAGGAGAAAAAAAGGAGAGAAAAATCTTCCATCAGCTGGCTCACTCTCCAAATAGCCACAATAGCTGAAGCTGAGTCAATCCAAAGACAGCAGCCAGGAGCCAAGAGCTTCTTCTGGGTCTCTCATACGGGTGCAGGATCCCAAGGCTTTGGGCCATCCTCTACTGCCTTCCCATGGTACAAGCAGGGGGTGTCCAGAGAGATCTTAAAGGTGCAGCCCAGCTGCTAGCAAACGATAAAGAGCAAACATTAAAAAGAGTTTCCCTAGTTGCCACCTGAGTGAGGGTTTGGTAGAGGTTAAATGGTTTTGCAATCGCCTTAGAGATTTTAGACTGAGAACACTCTTGTTTTTTGTAACAGCTTCAACTCTTCCATATTGTTTAGACTGACAATTTGTAGTTACTCACCAGCTTCCAGCAGTTGGTTCTGGAAATACACGGGCAATTTTTTTAAATGACATTGCTTGCTGTGCCATTGATTCAGCCCACTGGAACATCCTGTCTCTGATCCAACATTGTGCGAAATGAGCAATATGATGAGACATGACATTATGAATGAATGTTTAAGCTATAAACCAGCTAGCTAACAGCAAGGTTATTACCTAAAAAACGCCTACAATATTACTTTATTTTCAGTCACATAAGTCCTACTAGGCTCAAGGCAGGTAAGAAGTAATTAAAGGAACACAGGTCTCTAAGTTTCATCACATTTGGTCAAAAAAGAAAACAGCAGAACATTATTCCTGTTTTAGAGATAAGATTTTGAGATATTGGTATTTTAATCAGAAATGTTGTTTGTTGAAAATGTAATCAACTTGGAAGATTTTATCTAATGTTCAGATATTTCCCTAGGGATAGAAAACACACCCTCAATTGCATGTAGAATACACAATGGATTTGTATATAAATATAATCTTCAAAACATTCATGGATGCAGGCATTGATAAAATAATGGATTTCAAGCTTTTCACACCAGAAGGATATTTTCGTTCCATTTTCCACGTACAAGTCTTATAAAGGAAATTAACTTGGTGGAGTTCATGTCATCGGTAGCCTCTTGCTAGGTAAGTAGTCAAGCTGGCCTTTAGTAAAGCGGCAAATTGGGTTAACCTAGACCCATTTCTCTTCCACTGCTGTTCCTTTCTGATGGCAAACACCTTCATGGCGGAAAGCCGCTGTGATCCCTGACTCCAGGGCACTCCTCAGAGGCCGCACTCCCCCACATGTCTGGATGAGTCCTTCTGAACTTGCTCTCTCTCACATCCCACTCCGTAGCATTGATCATAACGTTTAAAAAATCTGTTCATTTATTTTCAGTTGTCACCTTAGGATGTAGATTTCATAAAAATAGACTGTCTTGGTCAGCTCTTACATCTTCTGTACCCTACACTAGTAAGGACTTGAATCTTTCCTTCTGGAAGATTCTTACTTAGAACAAGGATAAAAACGCCTTTGAAAGGATGAAGTACAAACAAAACCTCGTGATCTAGAGGCACTTGTTAAACTTGAAAACCACAGGATAGCATCATATTGCAGGAGATGAGGGGAGCGAGCAGCACACATGCACTAATGAGGTCATTTACAGCTGAAGGGAGTAGGAAGAGAAGTATTTGTCTAAAAATATTCCCTACAATCGACATGCTTTACGGCTTCATGGTTCTCCAAAGTATATTTACCCTGCTTTGGATTTAACACAAGTCTTGGGGTTAAGGAGTTACAGCCCCATTGAGGAAAGACAATTTTGATCATAAAACATTTTTAGGCATGTCCCTGCTTTTTTTTTCATTGTTTTCGTCCATCTTTTTTTCTCATTCATTATTTCAAAATAGTCCATTCTATTAGAAATTAACAATAATAGTACTGTAGATATCAAATAATATCAAGGAGTTGCTATATGAAAATACATAATTCCTTGTCCTAACTTCTCACTTATTCAAATTCACTTTTCTCAGAGACAACCATGTCCGATTCTTTAGGATGCTCCTTAGGGCATTTATAGATCTCTGTGCTTTCAAATCCTGGGAGAATGCTGCTCTTTTTTTATTGTTGAATTTGAGTATAATATATTGAATGTATAATATGGTAAATGAGGTTTTAAATCTGTTGTATGACCACACCTCAGCCTCTTGTCTCTTATTTTCTTGATTTAATTACATTCTAAATTTCAGCTAAACCTAGAGTTAATGTTAATATTATTATGCCTGTCAAGCCTTCTGTACTACTGAAATTTGTAATATCTGAATTCCCCCGAAATCAGAACTTCTGACAAGAATTCAGATACTGGCGGTTCATTGGGAGGCTCAAGAAACACCAGCATGGGAATAAGGAAGTGATAATGGGGATGGAAGTTAACAAACTGCACAATCCCAAAGTGTAACTGTGGGGAATGATGTGGACACTCAGTGTCATCCCACGTGAGGGGTGAGGAAACTGGGGTATTTATATCCCAGCTCCTATTTGTCACTCGCTGAAGGCTGCTCCCCAGGGTTGTTCAATCCCCAGCACCTCTAGCCTGCTCGCGGCAGGCAGCTTGGCCTTCTAAGGCTTTACCAAAACTCCTCTTTAGAGACATGCAAATGCTGACAGTTGGGAGAAAATCAAGAACACCAATGTCATAGTGCATGAGGGTTATGTTTTAACCTTTCCCTTGAAATTGCCTTTTTAATTTTTCTTAGTGTTCTTGATACAGCTGATTCTTCCTGTACTTTCCAATAGTTACTCAATGCAATATTTTACAAAGTAAATTATAAGAGGCCCTGCTGTTTTGCTTAAGGACACTCCTGAAAGCTTCCAATATACCGCTATGGCCTGGCTGCCCTGGAAGTTGCCTACTGCCATGCTGTCAGCTTATCCCAGAAATAATAGTCTTTGCCTTCTGAGCTGCATTTTCTTGTTTCTGGGTCTGGGTGTGTTGGTTTCTCTTTCTTGGCTTACTTTGTAGGGGAGCACATTGTTCAGTCAGGTAGAACTCTACAGTAAATGTACAGTAGCAGACAGGCTAGAAAACAGCTCATTGGGTGCTTTGCTTCTCCCGTTGGTGCTGGCTGTCCCCACAGGTCCCTGCTTTATTGCTGTTCTGGAACTTCCCTTTCCTGTTGCCCAGAATGGTCCCTCTAACACGTTTTCCGGTTAGAGCTTCTCTGTTCTTGGTATTTCTTGGATGTTTTCCTTTGCTTTGGTTCACTTGCTCATTGTCATGGAATAAATCACGGTGTTTCAGCAGTGGTACCTAGAGAACTCCTCAGCACCTGAAATGTCTTTGTTTGCCCCATGATGAATTGGCTGAATAGAAACATGTGTCGGAAGTGATTTATCCTCACTGTTTTAAAAACGCATCTCCATAGTTTCCTGTCTCCTGAGGCTTCCATCGCCCAGGATGGGGCAATCCTGATACCTGTAATCTATGCTGTTGAGGTGACTTGTAAATCTCTGGAAACTAAGAGAAGCTCCTCACACTATTTTGAAACTTCCTGATGAAGTCAGTTGTTATGGATGTATTTTTATCTAAAGTGCTGTATGCCTCATGGGGCAGGTCTTTTCAATCTGCAAATTTACATCCTCAGTTCTGGAAAATGTGCTGAAATTATTATTTTTTTTAAAGATTTTATTATTATTGGAAAGCCGGATATACAGAGAGCAGGAGAGACAGAGAGGAAGATCTTCCATCCGATGTTTCACTCCCCAAGTGAGCCACAACGGGGCGGTACGCGCTAATCTGATGCCGGGCCCAGGAACCTCTTCCGGGTCTCCCACGTGGGTGCAGGGTCCCAAAGCATTGGGACGTCCTCAACTGCTTTCCCAGGCCACAAGCAGGATGGGAAGTGGAGCTGCCGGGATTAGAACTGGCGCCCATATGGGATCCCGGGGCTTTCAAGGCGAGGACTTTAGCCGCTAGGCCACGCCGCCGGGCCCTGAAATTATTTTTTTTTACTTTCCCCTCTACATTTGCTCTGTTCTTTTCCCACTGTCACTGGTTTCCTGGAGAGGGGCTCTCTGCTGCAATTCTCTGTCATGTATTTTTTTCCTTCTTACTTTCTGTATTTTTGTTTTTTGAAGTTATTCTTTCTCATCAATCTCCTAGATGTCACCCGTTTATTTTTCCATTGAGTTTTGCGTTTCAGAAAGCATGTTCAAATTTCTCAGAGTTCCTTTTAGTTCTTCTGAATGTTTTTCTAAAGCATCGCAACAATGATATTTCATGAAGGCAATGTTATTTTTAATCCTCTAGTTTAATAAGCTAGTGCTCCACCTGTTATTGCAGCATCATATTTTCTCTTCAGGGCACAGTGCTTTAACTTTTTACAAATCAATTTATTTTAAAAACAGAGAGAGAGAGACACCAACAAAGATGGGCAGACAGAAACCTCTCATCTGCTGGTTCACTCCCGAAGTGACTACAAAAGCTGAGACTTGGCCAGGCTATAGCCAGGAGCCCAGAGCTCAACCTAGATCTTACACTTGAGTGACAAGGGCCCAGGGAATTGAGCCATCACCTGCTGCCCTCAAGGGTGCACAGCAGCAGGAAGGTGGCCTCCAAGCAAAGCCAGACCTTGAACTCCAGCCCTCAGCTGTGGAATACAGGCTTCTCAAGCTGTTCTTCATTGTTGCACCAAATGCCTAGCCCTCTGCACACACTGTGCTTCCTTCTGCCCTGAGACGCTTGATAATCCTTGAATTGCTGCTTCTAATTTCCATTCTAATTTCCTGACCAAACCCTGAGACACCCATCTCCCACCATGTTAAAGCTCTGATTATCCTCTTGGGCTGTTTGGATTATCTCCAAATTATTTTTTTTTCTTTTTTAAAAGATTTATTTATTTTTATTGGAAAGGCGGATATACAGAGAGGAGGAGAGACAGACAAGAAGATCTTCTGTCTGATGATTCACGCCCCAAGCAGCTGCAACGGACGGAGCTGAGCTAATCTGAAGCCGGGAACCCAGCTTCTTCCGGGTCTCCCACGTGGGTGCACAGGGTCCCAAAGCTTTGGGCCATCCTCGACTGCTTTTCCAGGCCACAAGCAGGGAACTGGATGGGAAGCAGGTCTGCCGGGATTAGAACTGGCATCCATACGGGATCCGGCCCACTCAAGGCGAGGACTTTAACCACCACGCTATCGCGCCGGGCCCATCTCCAAATTATTATTCTCACTCCCAGTCTATAGGCTGACATTTGTCTGCCTAGGATCTGGAAGCTAAGAGGGTATAAAATAAAAGATTCTTCTTACGTCATGGCAGTTCATTCACTATTTCCAATTGGTTCTCCTTCAGGAAGAATCCTGCTTTGGCTTAGCATCCCCAGAGAACACAGCTCAGGCTGACCGTGTGTCGGGGAGGGAGCTCGGGACAGATGTAGGGGCTGTAGAAAGGTGGCTGGGGAGAGGCTGTAGAGCCATTCAGACCCTCCTCCCCCGCCTCCCTCTTTCACTCTTGACTCCATCTTCAGTGGAGTGTGGAGAGAGCGAATTCGCTACCAGTTTGCAAACAAAAGGAGATCTGGAATGGGGTAGGACTGCTCCTCACCTTTCCTTACTGTTGTTTTGGAATTTGGCTTTGGAAATCAGCTCAGACAGTTATCTCACAACCATTTGGAAGCTTTGTTACCTCCAATGCTTTAGGATACTATCCATCGTTTTTCTTCTCATTTGTGAGTAAAGTTTTTTTTTTAAATTAAACTTATTATTTTGATATAATTCTAGCTTTACTTTCTGTTAAAGAGAACTTCAGAGAAATTTCACATACCACTTTTCTAATTTCCCCACAGTGATCATGTCTTGTATAACTGTAGCACAATGTCAGTACCAGAAAATTATTTTGGAACAACCCACTGATCTTACTCAGTTTTACTAGTTTCAAATGCATTTACTTTTATGTAATTATTTATGTAATTTTGTAAAATGTGGTTTATGTTTTGCTTAAAGAAGAAAGTTCTTTTAGTGTAGTATTTGGAAGGAGTTCAGTTAGATGCTCTGACCCATACGCTGTCCTTGTCTTTAAGCTGAGTGATGGAAAACAAACAGAATATCTTGAGCTGGTTAACGGGAGCAGGCCATGGTTAAATTTTATCTTTCTTGCGAACCTTGCCCAGAAACTGATAGGTCAGTTCTTCGTTTAGTTCACTAGGATGCAAGCACTCTGTGTATTTCCTTTTTTAAAGCTAGTATCCTGGAGAAACAAAACAAGCAGACACTGTAGGATCGTGAAATTGCATTTACTCTCTGCCAGGCTCACTCTCCATTTTGGATTATATCTGAGGGGTTATTTTTGTGAATATTTGGCAAAAAGGGACTCAAAGCATTTAAAAAGTTTTCTACATTTTCTTCATGCAAAAGAAAAAAAAAACCTTTTTAAAACTTTCCGCCGAGATGAAGGATTCATGGGTCAATGGCAGGTGTAAATAAAGATGGCACGGAGACATCTCTTTGGAGATACAACTGTCTTGAACCCCTGGAATTTCACCAAGTTGTTGGGTACACAGGTAATTAAGTGTTCCTGGACCACTTGTGCTCAACTCAACACAGTCATAGAAACTTTGTACTTCGGCTTAGGAGGTAGGAGTAGAAACAACCCAGACAAAGCAACATCTAAACTAGAGGTCAACACAGGCGGTAAAAGAAGCCAGACATTCTGGGTTTAGTAATTTGTGTGTTCCACAGCTTTATAACATAATGCGTTGGGTGAAAGAACAGGTTCCAATTTTTTTTTCATTCTCTTCACAGTAGGCTCTTCTGAGAGGTTATGAGATAACTGTGCTTTTTGTTTTTTTTCCTGGATATTTGACGAGAAATATACAGGGGAGTTGATGAAGATGGTGGGCATTTGCAAAGACGCAATAACAAAGACGTTCTGTTTTTCCTCTGCAGCTTTTGTTTCAGCTTCTGTGTGATGCTGATTTAGAATATAAGAACTGCATTATCCTAAATTTGATCAGAAGGTACTTTTTGGACTATCTGTTAATGCAGGAGAAATCACTTCAAAATGTAGAAGCTACCATTTGCCGTTGTTCATGAGAAAAGCTATTTTTCTTGGTCAGGTCAGACAGATCTTGGCTACACTTGACCAAACACCTGTGATCAGCTGGTGGCCTGTTTGGGGCTGACAGGTTTAAAACTGATCTCTTTCCTGTGGTCGCTCTCCCTCCAGAAAGCTTCCCTGGGCTTGCTCACTTGGTGACTGCAGAATCTGGGTGCAGAGCCTCTAGGAACTAGTGTACATCTGTGTGGCTTTCTGTTGGCCAAATTAAGTCAGAAACCCCTATTGAAGGTTGTTGATCTTGATAGTGACACCAAAAATTCTGACAAAATGACATAATGAGTATATTTGGTGCCTGCTAGGGACTCTTTCCTTACATTTCTGGTGAACTTCTACTGCGTTTCAAGTTCTAGTTCAACTACATCCTCTGGGAACCTGTTCTGGCCTTTCTTTCCACTGCCAAAACCCATCTCCTTGAGTCTTCACTGACTACATGCTATTGTCTGTTCATAATTCTTAGTCCTCTGAGGACAAGTACTTCTATCTAATCATCTTTATATCTCCACCTCCTAGCACAGCACTTGGTCCAACAACAGCGAAGCGAGGGATGTTCCTCCAGCTCTTGTATCAGTCCCCTCCACATTGCTTCAAAGCTGTCATTTGAGTAGGCTCTCTTTTATCCCAACTAACTTTTCTTCTTAGAAGATCTCAGCAAAAATTGCACCATTGGACAAGTTATACTCAATGAAGCAATGATAACTCTATTACTCTGTGTTGACAGATAAAGGTTTTTGCGTTTGTGGTGTTTCCTACCGGTCATGCAATGCTTCTGACCTTACTCTTGTTTGGATGGCTTCCTCTTAGAGACTTTTCAAGGCACAGTTATGAGTGACCAGATTCTTACCACCTAAAAGCATGAAAACGCTTATGGTCAAATGTCCAGAACTCCTGGGTGATTCTGCAAGACTAAGCTTTAAGCTTTTGGAAGTATTTTTCTTTAACTAGCAGTTTGGTACCATGGGAAGTTTTTACATAGTTCTTGGGCCTATCCTATCTCTCAGCATTTGATTCTATTTCATGTTATTGGCTAAGGATATAAGTACTAGGAAATGAGATCCTGTAGTTAAGACTCTGTGGGATTTATTGAGATCTGAAATAATATCTAATTTAATATAATCTTATTTTATGGAGGCGATAATGTAGGCCCATGGATATAAAGTAACAAGATCAAAGTCACACAACGACTGTGGAGACTTATGAAACAGGATTTGTGCAGAAGCAATAGTTTTTAAAATGTTCCAGCGAACCAAGTTGCTTAGCCAGATGGCTGTTTTCCTCTGGTTAAGCCGGGTAAAATTGTAACAACCCTCTCTTAGTAGAAACTCTTCCTCTTTGCAAATGGATTTTTTACCTTTTTGCTGACCAGGTGTGGAGGGCAGCACCTCCATGTGGCTATCTGTGATCCATTTGGGTCGGAATCATCCAGTTGAATACAAATCACTAAGTACCCTCAAAGACTTCACAAATTTTTGGGAATTTGGAATAGAAATCTGTTTTTCTAGCATTTGTCCAGGAGATTATGATATACTTTGAAATCTGAGAACAAAGCAATATAATGTAATGTTAGGCAATGGTAAATTCTATGGCAAAAAAAATTAGCCTAGCATGAGAGATTTTAGACGGAAGATATTTGGATGGATTAGTTGATGGAGACATCTTTAACTGAGACCTGGAAAAACTGACTGGCCATGCAATGGTCTGTAATAAAGAGAAATGTAAGTAAGTGCAGATGATGACCAGGAGTAAGCATTGAAGTTTTAAGGGAAAAGCTCTTGCTACAAGCAACACAATTTTCTATCAATCTTCGAATACGATTCAAACTCCTTACCATACACACTCTGTGAGACCTTACATGATCTGATTTCTGCCCATTGATAAGAATCTGTCACATGGCTACCCATGGCTGTGAGGCTGATAAGGGTCATTGGGAGAGGTCATTTCTACCTCACTAGTCACTTCTCAGCACAGACCTCATGCTAGAAACAGAGACCCTAAATATTTGGGGAGTCAGCTTTGGTAAGATCCCAGTGACATGAGCTGAAAACTCACTAAGGATCTGCAAGATGAAGAGGGTTGATGACTGACAAGAACTGATGGCTCAGAAGAAATTTTAACAAGAATGGCAACTTCCAGCAGGCATCTATCAATGTGAGTTAGATGTATGGAGGGATGATCTGGGAGATCTTTTATAAAGTTGGAAGTTCTTTAGCACCTTGGAATACTGTTACGACTGATCAACTTTGCAATAAGAAATGACAATGTAGGAGAATGGCAAGAACAAAGATTTTAAGGAGGGAAGAATGAGAAAAAATGCAGTATACCAGTGACTGGTTCTAGATGGCAACAGGTTCAGTCCATCCTGTTCAAGAAGAATGAAGTTGAGAATTTCTAAGTCATGGAAGCAAGATCCAAATACATTCTGCCTAAAATCTATTTTAAAAAATTTCCCAAGTCCAACTTGTGCTCAGAAAAAGGGGATTTCATTGTTTTTCCTCCTCCAGTTCTCCCACCTCCTATTCCTTCTTCTCCTATTGTGTGGCATATGGTACATTGCTCCTAGAACCCATTGTTCTGCTGATACCATGTATTCATTCAGCAGGCTTCATGTGCACCCACTCTGCAAACTGTGATGCCCTCAACTGTATGGTATAGCTTCTGGATAAGAGGTTCTTGTCCCTAGTGAGAAGTCATTCTGACTCACCCCTGAGTGAGTCCTCGTCAGGATTCCAAGGCAAGCTTGATGTTTTGGCTACTTGACCACACTCCTGCGTCAAGGCTGCCGAGGGAATCTTCTTTGTATCTGGGAGGCTTCTGCAGGTGATGTAGGAAGATTTTTGCCTTCACAGGTAGATGAGCCAAAGCTCCCTGGAGATGAATGGTAAGTATCACAGTCTGATCTTTTTTAACACTCAGGTCATCGTCTGTTTAGTACTTCTGTGTAACTTAACTAGAACGTTTTTTAAAGTCTGGTGATCTTGCTAGAAGTGACAAGTGATTTCATGAATTTGTGTGGGAACTGTATAATGTTTAATATTTTATCTGCACAGATTTTGCTTTCTTTTTAATGAACATTCAGTCACTGTACGTTTTATGGGGCACAGTGTGTTATTTTAGCATATGCATACAGTGTGTACTGATCTAGTCAGAGTAAGGAGCATTCCCATTTCCATATCATTTACAGTTGGAATATTTGAGTCCCTCTTCTTGGTTGTTCATAAAATGTATTATGTGTTCTTGCCACCCCAATGTGCCGTGGAACTCTAGAACTTGTTCATTCTAACAGTGTGTTGCTGTTCATTATCCTGTTCTTCAATACTATCTCCTCCTATACTGTGAGCTTTCACTCCTCCCAGCATCTAACAGTCTCTATTTTTTACTAGCTAAAATCATTTTAGCTTCCACATCTAAGAGAAAACAAGTGGTATTTTTCCTTCTGTATTTGACTTATTTCACTTAGCATAAAGTTTTGAACTGCACCCATTATGGCTCAAATAGCAAAATTTCATTCTTTGTGGATAAGTAATATTCCACTGTGTAATGAGAGAACTTCAAAAAGTTCATGGGAAAAGGTGTATTGGAAATAAAGCTATATATTGTTGAATTTTTGCTCCTAAATGAACTATCTTTTAAGTAACTATTAATTCTTCCAAATCATGAACATGAAATATGTTTCCACTTTCAGTGGCTTTTCTCTTGTGTTCCATAATGTTTTATTGCAGTAATCTCTCACTTTTGGTTTCAATTTATTTCTAAACATTTTTCCTGTTATTGTAACAAAAAACACTTGGATTGGTTTTCCTTTCAGCAAGTTTGTTATAGTTTGTAAGTATTTTACTGTCTTTGCATTTTCCTTTTGTATCCTGTTACTTACTGAATTTATTAGTTTCAATGACTTTTTTGATGAGGTAGATTTTTCCGTATATAAAATCATGTCATTTGCAAACACATATGATTTTTTTTCCTTACCAATTCTGATGTCCTTCATGTTTTTTCTCTTAATTTATTTGCTAAGACTTACAATGTCTTAAAGAATGTGGACACCCTTGTCTTATTCTTGATTCTGGATGAACTAATTTCAACTTTTCCCTGTTTGATATCTTATTAGCTATAGGGTTGTCATACATATATCCTGTATTATTTAGAGACATATTCTTTCTGTTCCCAATTTGTCCAGAACTGTTACCATAAAAGCATGCTGAACCTCATCAAAAGTTTTCTTTGTATTCATTAATATAACAATATGCTTTTTTTTCTTTATTCTGTTGTTGTGATGTAATAAATTTATTGCTTTGTGAATATTGAAACATCCTTGTATCCCTGGGGTAAAACCCTGGTCAGGGTGTAAGGTCTTTTTGATATACTGTTGGATATGATTTGATAGTATGGTGCTGCAAAGTTTTGTATCTGTTCACACCTGATATACTGGTATGTAGTTTTCGCATTTGTGGCATCTGATTTCAATATTGAGGTAATACCATCCTTGAGAAAGGAATTTGAAAAAAAATATATTTGGGGATAGTTTCAGAAGAGTTGAAATTCTTCCTTTTTTTAAGATTTATTTTTATTAGAAAGGCAGATTAGATTTATGGAGAGAAGGAGAGACAAAAAGAAAGGGCTTCCATCCGCTGATTCACCCCCCAAATGGTGGCAACAGCTGGAACTGAGCCAGTCTGAAGCCAGGAACTTCTTCCAGGTCTCCCACACGGATGCAGAGTCCCAAAGTCTTAGGCCTTCCTCTACTGCTTTCCCAGGCGATAGGCAGGGAGCTGGATGGGAAGTGGAACAACTGGGAAATGAACCGGTGCCCATATGGAATCCCAGCACTTTCAAGGGAGTCATCATGCTGTGCCTGGAATTACTTCTTAACATGTATGGAATTATCAGAGCCAGTGTTATGGTGCATGGGTTAAGCCACTGCTTGCAACACTGGCATTCTCTCTCTCTCTCTCTCTCTTCCTCTGTAATTCTGCCTTGCAAATAAATAACTTGCAAAAATGTCTAGCTGTGTAGAATTCAGTTGAGTCATCCATTCTCTGGCTTTTAAAAAATTTATTTTTCATGATTTTTACGTAGTTGATCTGGGTGTAAAGGGTCCAGGACTAGAGGAAAGTGGGTGAGACCATTGTTTCCACATTCTCTTTTTTCCTTCCTGTTTGTAGGGGGAAGGGAAAAGATAAGGGGAGAAGCCACACTCAGCTTCCAAACCGCCCCCAAAACCTGGGATGGGAAATAGCCATCCAGTGCCATCCAAGGTTCCCTGATGTGGGGCATGCTCCAAAGATCCCACTCAGGTGGCTTTGATAGTTCAACAGTTCTAAATTGCTGTCGATCTTGCTACTGCATGACCTACACTCCAGCATGACCTGCATCCAGCTTGGCTTTTACACTTGCAATTGGGGCTAAGGCTTGTTCGGCCCTGCCCAGTCTGCCCCCTTTCAAAACCAACGCACACACTTATCAGTGGGTGGAACTACCTTGCCTGGCCTGCCCAATACCCAGGCCCGAACCACATGTTCACCAGCAGGAACTGTGGCCCACTGGGGGAGTGTCCCAGTTGCCACACAGGCCCACTCCCAGACCCAGATGTCACTTATAACAGTGGGCTCTATGCCCTTACCTGGCATAACTTACCCCTCCAACCTGGACTTTGTATCAACTTGTGGTTGTCGCAGCCTGGCCTGCCTCATCCGCTATGTTAGGATGCACATGTGGGTGCTGCAGCCTGGACCTGCCTAGCCTGTTCCCAGCACCAGTACCTAAGTCAGTGGGTTCCTTGGTCATGCCTAACTCAGCCCATCACTACCCCAACTCTTATGCTAACCAGCAGGACTTGTGATTTCACAGGATTAAGCCCACATATCCCCCACAGAATCAACCCCTGGACCTGGTTCTCTTGCATGCTAGTTAGTGTCATGGCCCTGCCTAATGTGACTCATGACTGTCTCAGTGTCACAGTACTGACACTAACTGTTAGGTACTGGGATCTAACCCTGTCTGAGACGTCCCCAGCCCTAGCTTTTGTGTTGACTGGCATGTGGTGGTCAGCGGTGTTCCATGCTAACAAGTCAGCTCAGGTCTCTCATGTGGGCTGGTTCATTGATCTGACCCATAAAGGTCTCTCAGTCTCTCCTTTCCAAATCACCAGATCTCTGTGTCCTCACTTACTTGCAAGTACAGTGGTCTTGTTTGGAGTCTCTCAGGAGCCCTTCCTCGCTTGCAAGTCCCACAGTAGTCCTTTCTACCCCAAGTCCCCTTGCTCCTTTCCTTAGTCAATCCACAATCTTTGTGCCCAGTAGTGCATGGGTTCTCCAGCGCAGCCTTCAGAAACCCAGTGGATGGTGTGCTAGTCTGGAGCTCTGCTCATCCATCAGAGTCCTAAGTTCCTAGCACATGTGCTGGCCTGATGCTTTACCCCTTCACACACCTGAGATCCAGACTCATTAAAGTTTTCCGGGCCTCATCCACCAGCACACCAGGGTAGCATGCTGATCTGAAACCGTCCCCTCCCCTCTCCTAACATCACTCAGAACCAAGTACTTGAGGAAATCCCCAGGTTCGCTTCACTTGTCTAGAGGTGAGCTCCCAGGTTCCCACATGCCAACCAGTGCTATGCCCCTAGCCCTCCCTCCACCCAAGCCCACATCCTCAGGCCCACACGGGCCGCCACTGCCCCCCACCAGCTGGCTTGGCATGGGAGTCTCTTTGGCTTTTTAATAGGAGACATTTGGTTACTACTGCAATCTTGCGTCTCATTATTTTTCTCTGTAGATTTTATTTTCCTTCTTCATTAAATTGTGTTAGATCATACAAGTTCAGAAATTTATTTTATTTCTTCCAGTTTGTTAGTGTGAAGGCTTCCCTCAGTTTTGGCTTGTCTGTGAAAGGCATTGTCACGGTTCCTTTGTGAAGGTCGACTTAACTGGATAGTGTCTTTAGCTGCCGGGACATTGAACACGTCACCCATTCTCTTATGGCCTGCGATGAAGTTCACACTGATGTGTCTGCTGTTCTGCTGAAGATTCTGCCCTTGTGACTTGCTGCTTCTCTCTTCCTGCTGTTGGAATTCTCATTGTCTTTGTCTTTTGACCAAGTGTCACCTATACTCACTGTAGTAAATCTTGGAGAAGCTTTTTTTTTAAAAATTGATTGATTCTAATTGGAGAATTTTAAGCTTTTTACATCTGAATGTTCATATCTTTCAGAATTTAGGATGTCTTTTGCTATTATTTCACTGAATAACCTTTCAATGAATTTTCTCTTCTCCTTCAGGTATTCTAAAATTGTTAATATTTGTTCACTTAGTGGTGTCCCATTTATCTCAAAAGCTTTCTTCAGTTTGTTCCCCCATTTTTTTAATGTCTTTGTTACTTCTACACGTAGTATATTCTGTTGTTGAAGCTCTGGATTGCATGTTTTTTATTAACTAGAGATTTTTTTTTTTAAGATTTACTTATTTGAAAGGCAGATTTGCAAAGAGAGAGAGGGAAAAAGCCACAACCACAGGCACACACATGCACACACACAAACACAGTGTATTTTCCAGTCGCTAGTTCACTTTCCAAATGGCTGTAATGATAAGGCTTGGGCTGGGCTGAAGCCAGGAAATGAGATTTTTCTAGGTCTCCCATGTGCTTGGCAGAGGTCCAAGCATTTGAGCCATCTTCCACTACTTTCTTAGGTGCAGTATCACAGATCTGGATCAGAAGTAGAGCATCCAAGAGTTGAATCAGTGACGCTATGGGATGCTGACATTTCAGCTGGTGGCTTAATCCCCTATGCCACAATGCTGGTACCTTGGAGTTTTTAACAGCCAAGATTTCTGTTTGATTCTTTTTTAGGATTTCTATCTCTAGACTGATCTAGTTTCTCACTCACATATGTGTTTCATTGAACTATTTGTCTGTATTTTCTTTTGTCTCATTGAATTTCCTTAGTTTCACTAGTACTTTGAATTAGTTTTTGGCACTTCATAGATATATATATTTTAATTGGTTCTAATTCTGAAATTACCATGTTACTCCCTTGACTGCCCCCTTACATTGATGATTGTGCTTCTGGTCTAAGATATTTCTTCCAATCTAGTGGAGTATCTGTTGTTAGAAAAGCTCAATGCCCTAAGACATTGATGGGACATTTCCTGGGACATGGGAGAAGCACTGAAAGCTGCAAGGCTGGTGCTGTGGGATGCAGGTGAGACCGTCTCAGGTCACACAAGGGGAACACAGCCGACAGCAGGGCTCACAGCACTGATGGCTTGGCTCAGATCCTGTGTGGTGAGTGTAGGTGACACTAGGCCACTGACAGCTTGGCTCAGATCCTGTGCAGCGGGTATAGGTGACACTAGGCCACTGACGGCTTGACTCAGTGAGTGTAGGTGACTCTTTGTATGCCGACAGCCACAATTTTCTATCTGCAGGAAGTTGATACGACTGCATTCAATTTCCACAGGGCATATGCGAGTGATATTGTGGCTTTGCACAGGATTTTCTTGAATCAATTATTTCATATCACTCTTTGAAGCATAATGAAGAAGCTGGATGATACACAAAGGCTCATCTTCATAAAAAATAGAAACTCAAATTGAAAATTCATCCCCTTGAAGAGCTTGGATTAATGATTAATAACTTACTATACACCAACTAGAATCTTGATGCTAGGAGTTACTGCTAGTGAAGATAACACATAAGTATGCTTGCATATGTAAGTTTAGCCTTATGTGTCACAGAGGCTCTAAGTTCTAATTTCTGAATTTCAAACAACAGACTTAAGCCAAAACTATGGCATACAATCACTTGAAATTAAGTATGTCTTTTAAAGACTAATTTTATTTATTTGAAAGGCAGAGTTACAGAGCTATGTAGGAAAACAAGATGAGTGGGGAGGTAAGTGTTCCGTTTGCTGTTTCACTCCCCAAATGGCTTCCAAGGCCAGTGTTGGACCAGGCTGAAATCAGGGGCCCAGAGCTCAATCCAGATCTCATATGTGGATGGCAGTGGCCCAGGTACTTGAGCCATCTTCCACTGCATTTCCAGGCACATTAGCAGGGAGCATGATAGTCAGTGGGGTACCTTGGATCCAAATTAGTGTTCATATGAAGTGCTGATGTTGCAGGTGGCTGTTTAGTTTGCTGGGTCACAATGCTGGCTCTGAAAGTTAGTATGCTTAATTGTTTATCCTTCTTACTAATATATAAGATTATTAACAGAAATATAGCAAGGGTTTGGGGTGGGGTGAACACATAATAAGGACAGGATGGGCTAGAATTAGTTTGGAGAAAAAGAAGAAAAGTTCTAGAGGACAGAGATTACATGGGATACTTGGGTACATTATAATACTGGCAGAAACTTGGAAATATGCCTGAGCCTGGTGAGAGTAGCTGTCAGGGTCCCCAGGAGAGCTAATGGCTTTTGTCCTTCTGGTCACATCCCTCAGTCTGGATGAGGGAATAAGTCCTTTACCATGAATTAGTGACCTTAGGAGATGCCAATGGAGGGGTGGATTCCACATGGGTGAATTTATATTGAGTGGTAATTCTATTAACGTGTTCTAGAATATAGATGTGAAGTGAACAGCAAAAGCACCCCAGAATTCCTATAGTGAGACTTCTTAAGAGTAGTTGCTCTGTGACATTGAACTTTAATCATATATGAAACTGTCTATAAAGGCTTTATAGGTTGCCTGAACCAATCACCCTGCAGGCAAAAGAAACCCTGTCACATGGCAAAAACTCTGTTAGTCAAAGTATGGTCCAAGACCGAGAGCTTGAATTTTTCACTGCCTGATGTGGAAGCCACTGCTGCCAGTCTAGAGTGCTCCTATATCTGAACCGGCCCAGTCTGGCTGTTGTAATGACCCCCAAGAAGTGAAAGGGTCAGAGTGGGTGTGATAGGAAGCAAGCACCTGGCTCCCCTGACAGGATGTGTCAGCAGGGAGCTTAGGACATCACCTCAACATCTTCTATGCAGGAAAACCACTACAAAGCACCAAACAATACACACTTGGTGCTCTTCCCTGGCACACTGCTTGAGCCAATTCATGCTAGAACTAAGTCACTTGACTAAAAGTAGTGTCTTTTATTTCTTATCAAGGCTTTTTTCCCCGTTTGCCTGCTGGGTAGAAAGCAGAGCAATACTGTGTGTATGTGATAAACCAAAGCTTTCATTCGTGTGTTGTTTGTTTTTCTGGTGTCTCAGATGCTGCCTAACTCTACAGGCA
Organism: Ochotona princeps; assembly: GCF_030435755.1. Taxonomy (NCBI): domain Eukaryota; kingdom Metazoa; phylum Chordata; class Mammalia; order Lagomorpha; family Ochotonidae; genus Ochotona; species Ochotona princeps. The sequence goes on from NC_080834.1 coordinate 14,861,942, forward strand.
AAAGGCACAGCTAATGGGTTTGACTTTAACAGCACAGCATTTATGCAGCTGATCTCCTTTGGTTGAAAGGCACTATTCATATGCTGTACAATATGTTTTCTGTTCCCTCAGTATCTGGAGTTACTGGGGCTGTTTTCAAAGTTACTGTTGCCCAGCATTGGCACATAGATCCAAAATGTCTCAGCTTACTGCACATGCGTGGGAAAAGCCCCAGGCACCATGGAAAGCTGAGTGTCCCAAATGCATTACTTAGCGTATTTACATTCTAGTTCCCAAACTGCCCAAGGCAGACACCTATATTTATGCAGGAGCTTAGTTGAAGACTTGTGGTGAGTGGGAATCAATAGCTTAACAATACACATCAGTGTTTGAACTTTCATGTTAAACCTATGGACTTATCTGAGCAAGAAAGCTCGCACATCAGCAGCTTCACCTCTGAGTTCTGTTTAACGAACCTAGGCACTCTTTCCTAACACAGGCTGCAATTAAATCCTCAACTAATGTGGACCAAAATTGTGCCAGGAGTAAAGCTTATTTTGTGAGCAACAGCCAAAAATAGGAGGAATTAACAGATTAGGGAATGGTTCAGTGTTCTCACGGAACCCTGATGGATCAGTAATATTTGTTCAGCGCAGAGCATCCATTTTTGCGTACTACAAACAGAGAGGACACACAAAAGGCAGGTGGTTGTGCAGTCCTTATACAAAGTCAGCCTTCAGTCAGGTAAACAAGAACACAGCATTGACACAGACCACGAAAAGCACCACCTCTTTATGAAGACAGGCTTTCACCATGACAACCCAGGAGAACACTGAAGACTAGTGTTCATCACCACATTTCTGTTCTTTCCCTCACTGGCCCAGTCTGGCTGCTGTCATGATAGAACTCTGATTTTATTCCTTTTCTTCCAAGCAGTCACACATTGATGGGGAGGCTCAGCTGCTCCTGAAGGTGAACCTTGATGTGCCGAAGCCATGTTGTCATGTGAGCCATCAGTATGTCAACATCAACTTGGCTTTACTAGATGTGCAACTTCATGCTCCCCACCCCAGACCTGCTGCAGCCATAGTTTTGGAAAAGCAGACCAGTCATTTGGTTAAACACAGCTTTCTAAGTGATTCTGAGGCCTGCTCAAATTTCAGAACCATTGATCCAAGCTAGACGTGCAGGCTCATGCCCTCGGCTCTGTGGTTAGCTTGGGTGTGTACATGTGATGCACTTCTCATCAATGAGATATGAGGGCAAGAGACAAGAAAGATGTATTTTCTTCTTCTCTGCCTCTGATATGTTAGGACACAATGCACACTGCAGCCTGAAAACTTTGGATTTTCATGTAACAAGAGGTGTTTATGAAGAAGTCTGAATGGTAGCTGTCATTACATCTTTGAAAACCATATAATGTTAAAAATCAAGGCAAAGAAAAGCCAAATGTGAATTGCTGAATTGCTTATGCAAAAAAGTGATTTGGAATATTCTGACTGCACAAGATTTGATTGTTCTTTGAGGCTCCCAGGATCATACCTCAATCAGCCAGGAACTGGACACCAGGATGCCATCTCAAGGTCAGACACCGGCTAGCTACGGAGATGGAGCCACCCCACATTGCAATTCCCTTGGCACATGCTGTCTGCTGTGGGGGAATGGCTGTGTTTGCCTATCACTGGGTTCCCCCACACCGAGGCAGGGGGGCTCAGGCTGTGTTAGAAGCTGGGTGGGTAGCCATGGCTCAGGCCACGAGCAGAGCTGACGGGGCTCAGCTACGTGTCTTCAGTGATTATCAACAGCTCTGCCCGGGTTTATGTGGAGTCTCCCGGTGGGCTCTCAGGGAGCCATCACAGCATTTGCTATTCATTTGAGAACATGACCTTTCATCGGCTTATGTTTTCTCGACTGAGCCCTAGAGCAGATGAAGGATTAGCTACGAAGAGCTAGGCTAGGGATTTTCCCTTCCTTGCCATCTCAGAGTTAACTTTGGAATCGTTGATCTGATTTCACACAATCTCCTCTCCATCCTCTTCTGTAGCAGCAAAATCCAAAAGCATTTTTTCATTTGACCTTTGGGGCTAGGTGACATGTCCTACAAAGCAAGCGGACTGATTTTTCCTGTTCAGTTTTCTTGCCAATTGCCCAGATAAAAAAGCAAACTGCGGTGAACTTTGTTACATCGGCGGCACGTGGACACTGATTAGCAGGTTCGCTCTCTTTTCCCTGCCGAGCTGATGGTGTGGGAGCCACGTGTGCCACTCTCTGTTTTCCCACTGATTTATGGAGCAGCAGCCCATTAGTTGGAGGGTCTTTTAGCAATGTGGCCTTTCCACCCCAGGATGACTATTTATAGGCTACTTTGTTCCAACAAACCACTTTCATTCTGGCTTCTTGGTCTGAAATTGTTGGTATTGAACTATTTCCATTATCTGTGAGGGTGCCATGAGCCAGATCTTATCTTCGGCTTGAGACCATTAATATCATTGCAATTGAAATTATTTCAGTGTGGGATTTTAAGGATGAATGCACTACAGACATCACTGTCATGGAAACAAATTGGGCACGGATAGCAGGCATGGAATTGAGTTTCTGTAGACTAGAATATCCTAAATAAAACTATAAAAAGGCAGATAATACCCACCCTGTCTAGCATGGTCCCTTCTGCCTCTTGAGTTAAGTTGATGCTTCAGGTACTCCATGACGTGGCCCATAGCCTTCCTCTTGTTCTGCCTCCCCTTAACACTCTGCCATCACTCATGCAATTTGTCCCATGCTGCCTGCTACAGTCTGTGTTTGCCACCACTTCCTGGGTCTGCGTGTTAGCTCACGCTCTATCCTGACTTGGCGTGTCCTATTCCTCTCTGCCTAACCACACCTAGCAACACCCTGCTCACTTGCCAAGGCCTGTGACAGACATCACTTCTTCTGCACAACCTTCTCTGAATTTTTTCTCAGAATGAATCTCTCCTTTGTCCTCTCTCCTCTGATTACCTAAAATTCTTTTTGGCATGTATTCAATTCTGCCTTGTATTTTAGGTAACTGCTTTCTTTTTTAACTATTTTATTAATTAATTACTTTATTTATTTATTTATTAGAGAGATGGAGGGTTATGGACAGAGAGAGACAAAGATCTCTCAGCTGCTATTTTATTCTTCCAAATCCCCGGAGCTGGGAAATCACCCGGGATCTCTCACGTGGTTAGCACAGACCCAAGCTCTTGAGCTACCACCTGTTGGCTTCAGGTGTGCAGCAGCGGGGAGCTGAAATCAGCAGTGGCGTTGTAACTCAAACACAGGCACCCTGATGTGGTATGTGGACTACCTAAGCGCCATCCATATCAATCAATCAATCTCAACACTAATATAAATCCAAACCAAACAACAACCGAAAGAGAATTATGGGCCCAGCACAGTAGCCTAGTGGCTAAAGTCCTCGCTTTACATGCATCAGGATCCCATATGGGCACTGGTTCATATCCCAGCTGCTCCACTTTGCATCCAGCTCCTTGCTTGTGGCCTGGGAAAGCAATTGGGATGGCCCAAAGTCTTGGAACCCTGCACCTGCATGGGAGACCCAGAAGAAGCTCCTGGCTCTGTATCAGCTCAGCTTCACTGATATTATACTATACATATTATACTAAATTATACTGTATTATACTTTTGGAGTGAACTAGCGGATGGAATATCTTTCTGTATCTCCTCTCTGTAAATCTGCTTTTCCAATAAAAATAAATAAATCTTAAAAAGTAAAGACAATTTCAAAATGAAAATTTTTGGCAACTAAAATTGGAAAGGACCTAGGAAATTGTTTAGGGAGGAATATAACGTGGTTTGCCTGTTTCACACCATGGTGCCATGCTAACGTTAGCATCTCTAACATCCAGACGCACACAAAAAAGTTTAGGGGCTGGGCTTGTGGCACAGCTGGCACGTGCTGTCTGTGACACTGACATTACACCACAACATGGGTTCAAGTTCAGCTGATCCCCCTTCTGAATCAGCTCACTGCTATGTGCCTGAGAAGGAAGCAGAGGATGACCCAATTACTTCTCTACCAAGTAGAGCGTCTGTGTAGGAGACCAGGATGCGGTTCCTGGCTCCCAGCTTTCTAGCTCAGCTCTTGGTATTATAGCCATTTGCAGAGGGAAGCAGTTAATGAGGGATGTCCCACTCCATCTGCCTTTTTAATTGATTGATTGATTGTAGTCTAATATAGCACTCCCACAAAAGTGATCATGAAAACTCTTTATACTATATTTTGAGGATCACAAGGAATTGGGTTTGGGAGAGCACCTTGCATAAAGGCTGCTGTCAAGGTTTGCAGAGGGCTGTCACGTGGATGATGACGGCTGATGCATTCAAACTCTCTTGGGAAACTGGAATGGGAGGTATATACAATTAATCGTTCTGCAGTTCTGAATGCAGAAATAAGGATCAAGGAGCTGAGTCTCTGTTACATGAGAACAGGGGATAGTGGACACCAAAATGAAGAAAGCTACCGTAAGATTGCTCCATCACAGCGTATATGGTCACCGTATGCTCAAGCAAGCCCTTTCCTTACAAGGATTTTTAGATGACTTTAGGCTTAAGCAACTTCAAGTCCTGAAGTAATAAGGCTGCTTTTTCCCAGTACAAAGTCCCAGAATTGAGTATTATTGAATAGTCTGGTCAAATGCCCATGCCTGAGCCAATCATTATATCTTGGGAACTAAGCCTCTTCATTTGCCTGGGCTTGGGTCACATGTACACACCAGGAACTTTCCCATTGCAGACATTAGATAATGCTTTTTATTTTTTTTTAAGATTTCTTTCTTTTTATTTGAAAGGCAGATCTACAGAGAGAAGGAGATACAGAGAGAAAGATCTTCCGTCAGCTGGTTCCTTCCCCAAGTAGCTGCAAAATCTGAAACTGTGCTGATCCAGAGCCAGGAGCTTCTTCCATGTCTCCCACATGGGTGCAGAGTCCCAAGGTCTTGAGTCATCCTCTACTGGTTTCCTAGGCCTCAAGCAGGAAACTGGATGGGAAGTGGAACAGCTGGGACACAAACTGGCACCCAGATAGTATCCTGACACATGCAAGGCAAGGATTTAGCCACTGAGCCATTGTGCCAGGCCCAGATGATGCTTTCTAAAGAAGCAAGAAAGCTGGACTGGCCCAAAAAACATATTCATGGCATCTTAGTTCATTAACATTCTTACTGCTGCAAAGATTGTCCAGATAACTGTACTAACAGTCAGAGAAGCAAATTCTAGTCCTGTGGCTGCCATTTCCATTCTTGCAGTGACAGGAAGCTCATGAAAGCTCCAGGTGGGAGCCTGGTGTGCTGTTGAGCAGCCCACATTGCCAGCAAGCACTTCCTTCCCATGGGCCCAACCTGCCCACTGCCAGTTCTCTTTGGTCCTGTTTCTGCCCTACGCAATAACACACCCAAATGCCCTCCCTCCTCCACATGACAATCTTTTGAATTTCAGAAGACAGCTAACAATTAAAAATGATTACAGGGAAATTAAAAGCAGTCAATCATTTGCTAGAAGGAGCATATTTTCTCACTCACCTACATGTAGCATTAAAAAACTGACTCCTACTCAGTTAAAAGAAAAAAAACCTAAGCCAAAAATGTTAGGAATCCAAGTACCTTCTCTCCCCAGCCCCCATGCGGACGGTTTTATAACAAACAATTATATGCTATAAATAATATACCATGCTGCTGAATGAACGAGCCCTGAGGAAAGGGCAAATCCCCCACCACTTCCCCAGCATGTGTGGGACATAACAATCTGATCTGACTAGCAAGGGGACGTGGTGACTCTGCTTCCCATTGGCTTTTGTTGACTGACATCTCACTTAAAAATGTCCCTTGTAGATTTACCAACGGGTTAAGTGATCTGTAAGTGAACTTAGAAACACCTGGGGTTTAAATCAGCACCCTCGGGCTTGAGGGACTGACTCAACTGGTGCAGAAACATGTCCTTCAACCCCCAGCTGCTGCTTCCGGAGATCCAGTCCATTAAGGAGGACGGCTAATTACATAAAATGCGACCCCTTTAAGGATTTAACTGTTGAAGATCACAGAATCACCTCTTTGGCCAGGCAACTTGGAAGGCTAGAAGTTAAAAGTAGTATCTTTTCATCCTCAACATGCTTGGAGCTTTCCACATCTCGCAAATGTACACAAGCAGATGGTAAAGGAAGTGATTTGGGGGTAATGTTTTATTTTGTCTGAAAGATGTAGTTCTGCTGAGAACAGACAGAAGTAGGTGCCCCTGTACCTGCTGTTTAAAGGTAACTGCATTATCAAACTAGGAGCTTTGGGTAAACATTTAGATAGTGCAGAGTGCTAAGTCCCTGTCAGAACTGATCTTTGTGCCATTCCCCAGGGTCTTTTGCTCATCTCTGAGTTCTCTTGTGCCCACCCAGTGCCTGTGTGCCCCAAAGTTGACCTGCCTGCATCATGTGGGATCTTCTGCATAGCCAGGATCTTAACTTAGAAGCCTCAGTACCCTGGTCTGTGCTCGATGATCTCTGAGATAACCTTAGAGGCCTTGTCAATCCTTGTTACGTCATCTCCCATTTCACAAAGTGGGCAGCTGTGAGGCTGCCTTGCCTCTGGAGTTATCGTGAGCAGTGGCTACACTGCCATCCCTGGAGACCCTCTTGGACCTAGTGTCATGCCCTCGAAGGCTCTTCTCTGAATTCCCTTAGACTCTCTCTCAATCTATTGTGATGTACAATGCGCAGACTGTGGGGTTGGGTTGGCGTAAACGGTAAAACCACCACCACCTGCAATGCAGCATACCTTGTGGGCACTGGTTTGAGAGTCAGCTTCTCTACTTCCAATCCAGCTCCATCCTCATGGCCTAAGAAAGCAGTGGAATATGGCTTAAGTGCTTAGATCCCCTGCACCCATATGAGATATCTGGAACAATGTGGCTGCAGCCTGGCCTAGCCCCAGCCATTGAAGCCATTGCAGCCATTTGGGGAGTAAGCAAATAGAGGGAAGTTCTCTCTCCTCCTCCCTTTTCTTCGTCTCTGTGAAACTCTGGTTTTCAAATAAATAAATCTTTTTAAACGGATGTTAGATCCTTCTGGAGAACCGCCACAGTACAGTAATTAAACTCATTGTTCTTTCATTTTCTAAATTGTTTACTTGTTTGAAAGGGAAACCGAGGCAGAGATTTGAAGTAATCTTTCATCCACTGGTTCTCTCCATAAATGCCTCCAGGGCTGTGTGAAGATGAAGGCATGGAACTCATTTTTAGTTCCTCCTGTGGGACCCAATTGCTGGAGTCATCATCTACTCCCTCCTGGGATATGTATTATCAGACGCTGGAAATGGAGGCAGGATTCAGACTTCAGCACTCTAATAAAGGATGCAGGCGTCCCAGGCGATGACTTTACTGCTGTGTGAGATGTTGCCCCTCACCCTTCTTCCTGGTTTGGTCTGGAAAATCATCTTGGATACTTCCTAGAACCCGAACCTCCCTCTACTATGACTTGTAGTAAATTCTTTGTTCTGATCAAACTATGTTGATTCTCTGAAAATTGCACCCCTCTACTCCAAGACTCGAGCTTGGACATGCTGAGGCTTTGAAACTTCTTCAGATTTCTCTCACCTGGGCAGGGTTTTCCCTTTTACCTACTCCACGCTGAAAACTGAGGAGGGGCTCTGGAATTCCTTTATCTCCACAAGGTGTATTTTCCAAAGAGAACACAACCGCCTTCTATTGCCTCCTAGAAATCTCATTATTCATCATGGACTTTACAGGTAATGTCTGTTTCTTGGGCTTGTTCACATTCCACAGAGAATCATTTACAAGTTCACTTGTGTCTACCAGGTTCACTAATTCTCCTAGTAACCATTTTTATTCTAAACTTGCCTGGAAATCATCCTCCAATTTTCGTCTCCCTGTTATTTGGCTAAGCTTCAATCACCTGTCTCCTCTTAGAGTCTCATACTTTACAGGAGTCCCATGCTTATGCATGTTAATAAGTTGGGCGGGTTTTTCTCCAATTAATCTGTTTTGTCCATTTTGGCATACCTTCAGAAAGTGAAGTAAAGGTTTTTCATTTGCCCCATGCTATCCTTCTGCAATGTAAAGTCATAAAGAATAAGCCCCACTCAGGAATGGGATTTTGCATTTTTACGAATAAGCGTGAGAGTTCTAGCTTCTCCAGCCTTACTCTGCTGCTGGTGGTGGTGGTGTTATTCTGATGAGTACGCAGGGATGTCTCATTGGGGCTCTAATTTGGAATTTCCTAATGACTATTGAGAGTGACCTTTTCACATACTAACAACTCATTTTATTTTCTTTTGTAAAATGTCTGGAAATTTTCCACCAGTTTGTTTTTCAGTTGGATTATTTATCTTCTTTCTATTGAATTGTCAAGTATTCTTCCTATATTTTGGATAGAGACACATATATTACTTAAAACATTTCCCCTAAAAATTAGGGTGTGGATAGTATTTGCATTTACTTAACAATATCTCTTATAGTGAAACAGTTTTCATTTTTATGAAGCCTGATTTATCATTGTTTTCTTCTTTGGGTGATTTGCTGTCATGTTTACTAAGCCAAATATGAAAAGGCTTTTCCAAAATTTTAACTCTACAATATAAATCTACAAAACATAGCGAGTTTTACTTTTGCATAGGATTTGAGATTTGAGATTTTTTTTAACGTTCTAAACTTATCACTTTTTAAAAACTTATCACTTCTTTTAAAAGGCTGTCTTTTCTCAATTGAGTTATCTTGGCATTACTTTGAAGGAATAAATTTATAGTTCATAAGGGTAAGGCCCCATTTCTGAATTCTCTGTTCTGTCCCAGTAATCATTGTCTATCTTTTACCAAGCTAAAAGTTTGTAATTATTATTGCTTGGTAGTAAATTTTGAAATCAGATAGTATAAGTCCTTCAGTCTCGTCCTTGCTTTTCAAAATTGTTTGATTTTTTGCATTTTCATGTAAATTTTAGAATCAGCTTGTCAACCCTTTTCTTTAAAAAAAAAATGATTTATTTATTTTATTTGAAAGGCAGATTTACACAGAGAAGGAGAGACAGAGAAATTTTCTAAGTGACCGCTCCAAATGGTCACAGTGACTGGTTTTAGGCTGGGCTGATGCCAAAAGCCAAGAGCTTCTTCCAGGTCTCCCCATGAGTAGTAGAATTCACGCACTGGGGCCATTTTCTGTTGCTTTCTCAGGAGCATGAGCTGAGTGCTGAGTGGAATGTGGAGCAGCCAGGACATGCACCTATGTAGAAGGCTGGCATCTTAGGTGCTGTCTTAATGCACATTGCCACAATACCAGCACAGCTTGTCAATTCTTACAAAAATTTTTTTGCAAGAGGGATTTTGATGGAGATAACATACAATTTCCAGCTTAATTTAAGGAGAATTGCTACCTGTATAATATTGACTAATCCAATGAAAAAGCATGAATACTATATCTTCCGTTCAATTTCTGAGCAAAGTTTTATAGTATTCAATATAGAAAACTTAGGTTTTTAACAATGTATTTCTAAGTATCTTATTTCTTATGTAATTGCGAACAAAATTATTTTCTTCATTTTATTTCTACATTGTTTATTGCTAGTACTTAGAAACAATTGATTTTTGTATATTCTGTGACTGCTAAATTTACTCATTAGTTCTACTAGATTTGATGAATACTTTAGAATTTTCTGCGTACAGAGTATGTCATCTATAAATACATTTTTACTTCTTTTCCAATCTGAGTGTCATTAATTTAGCTTTATTTTTTCTATATTAACTATAACTTCTGTAATTGAATAGAAATGGAAACATAGCTTTACTCTTCATGGTAGGAAAAAAGCAGTCTTTTAGTTTGTATATTACATCATGTATATGATGTTAATACAGATATTCAAAAATAAAAATGCAGCCTAAAAGGTTAGGTAAGTTCTCCTTAGCTCCTCGTCTGGGGAAGCGTTTTATCATGAATGAATGTTTCAGATGCTTTTTCCAGGATCTATTGCCTTGATCACATTATTTCCCTTCATTCTGCTAGTATGTCATCTTACACGCACGTATTCTGGTTGGTAATCCAATCAATAAACTACTTGGCTACGGCTGATGATTCTTTTCGAACGTGGCAAGACGTGATTTGCGGTTGTTCCTCAACTTCAGTTAAAGGTTTTAACTGTGCTCACAAGTGAAAACTGACCCATGCTGTTTGCTGCTTTCCTTTCCCACCCAGGCTGATGATCTTTGCCTTCGCATTTAGACCAGCTGCATTTAGTGTGTTTATTAATATGTCTTGGTTTACACTTACCACGATGCAGTTTATTTTCTAAATGTCTTCCTTCCTTTTTCTTATTTGGTTTTTCTCCCCAGCCTGCCTTTAAAAAAATCATTTATTATTTATTTCACAGAGGTACAGAGATAGAGGGAGAGAAAGAGCGAGGGATCTTCTATCGACTGGTAAATTTCCCAGCACTGGGCCAGGTTGCAGCCAGGAGCCAGAAACATCGTGTGGGTCTCCCACATGGGTGGCAGGAGCCCAGACACTTGGCACATCCTTTCTGCTTTTCTCAGGCCAGTAACAAAGAGCAGAATCAGAAGTGGTGCAGCTGGAACTTGCTCTCATACAAACACGGGATGCCTGTATTATAGTCAGTGGCCTTACACACCTTGCCACAAGAGCAGGCCCCTTATTGGGTTTCTCTGATTGGCTTCTTTTGTGCTAAATCTTTCAATTTGTTGATTTTAATACTATTTCTGAGAGTGGTTTTCTTAGTGAGTCCTATAATGATTGTACTAAGCACACTATTCCAGCACAGTCTACCTCAGATTAAAATTTAATTCAAGGGGTTGGTACAGTGGCTCAACAGGTTAAACCTTGGCCTTGCAGCACTGGCATCCCATATGGGGGTACATGTCCTGGCTGCTCTGCTTCCAATCTCCCTCCATGCTGATTGCCTGAGAAAGCAGGGGAAAATGCCCCCAAAGCCTTGGGCCCCTGGACCCATGTAGCCGACCTGGAAGAAGCTTCTGACTTCAAATCAACCTAGCTCTGGCCATAGCAACCATTTATGGCAGTGAACAAGCAGATAGAAAATGTCTCTATCACTCTGTTACCACCTCCTATCATTTCTCCTTTTCTCTGTAAAGTTGCTTTCAAATATAAAGTCAAATAAAACAAAATAAAATAAATAAAATAAAAAAGATAAAGAGATCTTCCACCACTGATTCACTTGCCGAATGCCCAGTCAGGGCTTGGCCAGGCTGAACTTTACCCAGGTTTTCCACATTGGTGGTAGGGGCCCAGGTACTTAAGCCATTATCTGCTACTTTCCCAGATACGTTGGCAGGGTGCTGTATGGGTCCTCCAACAGGCATTTCCTCTTGCCATGCTGGCATCTCAAGTGTTAGGCTAATGTGCCGAGCAGCAACGTCAGCCTTTTTAAAAAGTAAGTTTGTGATGCTTTTGAGTCTTTTCCTGCTCCTTGACCTCAACTTGAATCTTGCAACTGGAATCCTCTGCTTTTACAAATCTTTTTTCACTCTAGCTTTAGGCCATCTAACACAGTGACTGCCAGACTCCAACATCTACTTCTATCAACATGAGGCTTCAAGATTTTACCAGCATCAACAACAACAACAAAAGGCATTCACTTAAAAACTTGGAGTAGCCATGATTAGGAAAACAGCTTATAACAAAAGCATCATTTATAGGGAGTTTATCAGTGCTTGCTATTTTCCTAGTAACCTTCCATTCTATTAGATTCATTGCTCTTTTTACTTTTCAAGTATTACAGGAGCCATGATATTATAATTCCTGGGCCAATGATGCTCATTCATTGGGTGACTCCTTTCTCACAATGAGTTCAGTGCTTAAAAATCCTGCCAGGTAGAACATCCCTTTAGGATTTGATTCTTCTAGGCCATGACTTCTGTGTCAGGACAAAGCGCTTCTGTGCGGGGTATTGGTAGGCCTACACAACTTTATTTTATCTGTAGGAATTTCTGTTCTTTTCCTTCTCTTGGTCCAATGTAGAGTCCACCGCCTTCTAGGAGCTGCTCAGTTCTGGGTTCTGAGGCCATACCCTCATACAGTCATGTTGTCTCTTCAGTTTCTTCTCTTGTCAAAACAATCCATTGCCTTCTCCACATAGATCTCTACCCTTCTTGCATTTAAATCTTGCTTTCCCCATACTGACTGTGGTTACTGGTTGGTGGCTCCCAACATGTCCACACCCTAATCGCTAAAACCCATGAACAGATCTTATTTAGGAGACTTGTCTTGGCAGATAATGTGTAGAATCTGTAAGTAAGATTGGCCAGGTAATCCCTACATCCAATGTCAAGTGTCCTTACAAGAGAGTCAGAGAAAGAGAAGGAAAATACAAACCATATGGGTAAGGAGGCCACGTGAAGGCAGAAGCACAAATAGAAATGATGCCAGGACAAGAAACATTGCGCATGCTGAGAAGCTGGAAGAGGTGTGGAATGCACTGTTCCCGAAAGCCTTTTTGGGGAGTGAAGTCCTGCTAAGAGCTCAATGTCTGAGTTTGGTCATCTGGAATTAGGAGAGAAGAAATTTCTGCTGTGTGAAACTACAAACTTGGTTTAAAACACCAAGTTGACACTAATTTATTATGATGGCCCTAGGAAACAAGTACTCTAACCATTCCCTCAAATTGATGAGACACTTCCCTGGGGAGTTCAGTCATTGGATTAAGTTTAAGCTTTTTGCATCTAAGTCTTCCACATTTGATCTTCATTATGCTTCTGTTTCCCCAACACCTTCCTCATTCCTGTTCCTTTGCCATTATTCTTGACATGGACATAGAAATGTCACAGTGTATGACTCCCATCTTCTTATACTTCATTACCATGCAGCTATGCAAAACACAAGTGCAAGGAAAGGCAGAGGATGGAGCAGGATACTCCAGGCAAGCCGTAATTGTCAGAAATGCCCCAGAAATTTTGGCATTCTGGCTCCAATTCTTTTTTAAAGATTTATTTATTTATTTATTTATTTATTTATTTAAAAGGCAGCATTTCTGAGGGAGAAGGGGAGACAGTGATCTCTCATCCCCGGGTTCGCTCTTCAAATGGTCCCAATAGTCAGAGTTGTTCCAGGCTGAAGCCAGGAGTGGGAAGTTTCTTCTGGGTCTCTCATGTAGATTCAAAGGAGCAATGAACTGTCTCATCTTCACTGCTTTCTCAGGCTCATTAGCAGGCAGCTGGATTTTAACTGGACAGCTGGGACTAGAAGTGACCACTCTATGGGATGCTGGCGCAGTAGGTAGAAGCTCAATCACTGTACCTCAGCACTGGCCCCATGACTCCACTTCTATAATCTTCCTGTAGATTCCCCCTGTTCTAACGCTGGCCCAGACGCTGGTTTATGCTGTTTATTCAGTTAGTGCAAAGTAGTATAGAAGCTGTTTACCCTGGCTTGTGACAGATTGAGACAGATCCTTTTCTCCTGAGGAGCTCAGCTCACATAATTGGATGAACAAAGAGATTGTAGCAGTTCTTCTCCCTTCGCTAGAGGCCAAGGACAGAGTCAACCAGACTTGGTTGGTAGAATTCATACAGACCTTTTTATATTGCATGTTTAATTGTCACAGCACTGTTGGCTTGACTCCCCAGCAACAATCTTTAGCAAATTCACAGAACAGCAAACCAACAGTGATTTGTTCTGCTACATTGTTATCCATGGCAGTCAGCAAAGATCATAAGTCATTTTCTGAATATACTGACCCTAGATGCTTGTTTGTCAAAAAGAAAACCAAGCACACTGCTCTATTGGGTACTGTGAACCAAACAGAAAAAGTAAGCTTTATTCCTTCCAGAATAAGAACCCTATTACTTCCAGTAACATTTCTTTTTTTCCAAGGCATCTCTTCGCTTGTTGTTTTATATAATAGAAGTAATAAGTACTCACAAAGGGAAATAATTTTACCAACAAAAAGATACGAATTACCTATAATGCCAGACCTATAACTACCATATTTGAATGTATATTCTAGCCCCTTTTTTCAGAGATAGATGATGTTTGCTTCAAACAGACTCGCTGTACATGATTTTGTGAACTGCTTATCTAGCTCACAGTGAAGAGCACACATTTTTTCCATCACTTTACACTTTCAATGGGCAATTGGAATAGCCTTCCTTAGCAGGCTTTACCATATGGCCAGCTGAATGCAGCAATCTCCTGCTATCTTCCTGCCCTGAGTGTCTCATATCACAGGCTACCTTACACCTGGCTCCCAGTTTCATCTTCCTTGAACACTGCTAACATTGTTCTGCCCTATCAGCGTCCTCTTCTGATTGGCCATAAAAGAGGAGTCTTCATCTAGCCCTTTTCCTCAGGCTGTTGTTAACAGACCTCTGTTGGTTTATGTATATTCATTTGCATTGCTGACTACATAAAACCTCTTCCAAAGAAGGTTCCGTCCAAAGTGGTTTGCTCACTATTCCCCTGTAAGACCGCCTGATCTCTTTTTCTGCTGATGCTGTCTCCTCCCCATGCTGTTCATGCCTAGCTTCTGTTTTGTTGTTACTGCTCATATCCTTTTAGACATTACCATAGTTTCTCAAATTGTCCCAATTCTTTTCCTCTCAAGTATGTATCAGTTATAACAGTTGTTCTGATATAGACTGGCAGCCCAGCCACCCAGAGAATGCTGGTCATATTCTGAATTAGAAATGGGCCCAATGAAGAGAGATGGAGTCCTCCACCTCTTTGTCTCCTTGGGATATAGCTCTTGTCCCCTAAGCAAAGAAAAATGTATATTCATGATGGAGATGACAATAGATCTAAAATACATCATTCAGTCACACCTTGTTAATTCCTGTGGTGTGTTGATGCTATAAGCCCAATGGATGTCAAAATCCATGGATGCTTATGCCTCCTTTAAAATAGTGCAGTATTTGCATAGAACCCATGCATAGCCTCTCATTGATGTATGCAGTCTCTAGATTACTTATTCTTAAAAAGATTTATTTATTTTTTATTGGAAAGGCAGATTTACAGATAGAAAAAACTTCTGTCTGCTGGCCCACTCCTTAAGTGGCCTCAAAGGCCGAAGCTGAGTCCATCTGAAGCCAGGAGCCAGGAGCTTCTTCTGGGTCCCCATGTGGGTGCAGGGTCCCAAGGCTTTGGGCCATCCTTGACTGCTTTTCCATGCCACAAACAGGGAGCTGGATGGAAAGTGGAATAGCCAGGATATGAACCAGCACTCAGATTGGACCCTGGCATGTACAAAGCAAGAATTTAGCTCCGACGCATCATGGTGGGCTTTCTAGATTACTTATAATAGCTGAAAAAATGGAACAGTTTTGCAAATAGTTGATATAATGCGTTGTTTAGGGAATAATGACAAGGTAAAAAAAATCAAAGAATTCCTAAATCGTAAGATGTTGACAAAATCTTGTCAATGATGACAATGGAAGTGTGTGTTAATGAATGTCGTGCTTTCCTTCTCATTCGTCCATGTCTATTTCTTCTCAGTTCTATACCCAGGTTTTGCATGTGCTTGAGAGAAATATTTTATCTTTCTAAATTATTTCTGTAATGAACTTGTACGAATTAGATAATAATTTTTTTATTTATTTCATTTGACTTCCAAAAGTAATCTGTGTATGTTGTATAAACTTCAGACAATACAGTACTCCGTGATGTAATGAATCCAAAGATGACAGAATTGAGCTTTCCAAAATTACAGAGCTGTTTGATGAGTGAAGAGCATCTGTGAATACAAGTCAGTGTATCTAGATACTGGTTTAGACTCTACCTTTAACTTCTTCTGCGATACTGGATAAGTATCCCCCATCCCCTCCCATTGGCTTCATGGAAGTATAATTAACATATAAAATTGCACATATGTAAGGTATACAATTTGATGACCCGCTATCTGTACACATTGTGAAATACTAAAAGTCAAGTGAACGTAGCCACATCTCATATAATTGCCATTTCCTTTTTTTTTTTGTGGCAAGAACATTTAAGCTTACTCTCAAAAAATTCTGAGTGTGCAATATGGTGTTGTTAACTATAGTCACAGTGTCATACATTAAATCTTTGTATTTCACTCATCTTGCATAACTGAAACTTTGGAACCTTTCATCAATATCTCCACATTTCACCCTATGCCATGCTTCTGGCACATGCCATTCTGTGAATTTGGGTTTTCTAGATGCTAAATAAAAGTGAGATCATAAAGTACAAGCACTTGTCATCCTACGTTTGGCTTATTTCACTTAGTGCATGCTCTTTATGTTATTGTGAAGGACAGGATTTCCTTTCTGTTAATCCTAAACAACATGCCATATTTTTTATATACTCACCTGCTGACAGACACTTGGGTTGTTCCATATCTTAGCTATTATGCATATTGCCACAATGAACATGATTCTATGTATGTAATTTCCTTTTCTTTGGATATGTATTTCCAGTGGTGGGATTGCTGGATCATATGGTGGTTTTAATTTATCGAGGAACTTCCTTATTAACTTCCTGTTTCTCTTGCTCCGGATCGTTCTAGCAGTTAGACCATCTTTCATTCACACCAGCAGCAGACCAGGGTCCCCACATCCTCACCAGTGCTCATTATTTCCTGTTTTTTTGATGATAGCCAAGCTATGACAGATGGGAAGTGTCAGGGAGCTCGTTTCCTGTGTCCCTTGAATGGCTTCGTTCTAGATCTAATGAAGGGCTGATGTGGTCTGGGAGTTGCCAAAGGGAAGGATGTGAATAAGAAAAAATAACTCATTGGATTTTGGATATGCTTCTCTTACAACACTCTTCCTTCCAAAATCTGTGGAATAAAGAAAAGTGAAGAAGTACACGGTATTAGTCTACTTTTCATCCCTTTCAGGTCATAATTAGATCAAAACTCAACCCTTAATCAATCATTATCATTAAATCATCAGTGCTTAAGCAATTTCTTGAGGTCGGGGGGAACAAGTCCTGCTGTACACATAATGTACACCTTTTTGTAAATGTATTAGAGAGGTAAAGAGATATGTGTGTAATAATGACTTTCCTCTCTCTAAGAAGATGGATATACTTAAACTGAAACAGGTGGATGAATTTTAGAATATTATTTTTTGAAAGCGCTGATGATTTATTATTTTTTCCACTCATTGTGCAAACTTGGCTTTATGTGAGAAATTCTTGCAGGGTATAATTCACTTTTCCTCATTGTACAAGCATTGAACCTGAATACTTGTGTCACTCCACCTATAGAACATTTCATTTTGAGTCCAGTCGATTTAGATGCTCAGCAAAGGCATTTTCCCCCTTTCTTTCTTTGTTTCCCCAGGAATGAAATAATGGATGTGGAAGCTTTCAACACAGCACCCGAAATACAACACACATGCTCTTCTGCTTTCCTCCCTTTCTTCATTCCAGTTACAGTATTTAAGATTTAAATTGCCACAAAATGGTAGCCTAATATATGCTAAAAATCATCACTTCTTCAAGTCTTCAATCCCCGCCCTTTTTTGCTGAAATTGTGAAATAATTTCTAATTGCTGCTGACTGGGTTGTCAGCATGTTATGGTCGTCCGTACTTGTAAATGTGCATCAAGTGTCCCAGAGCAAATACTAACAACTTGGAATACATTTCAGGGACAAAAGCAGGGTATGATTTAACAAAAAGGCTGAATCACCAACACTAGGAATGACTACATAGAAAGTTGTGGTCCTCAAATTGCTGACTGCAAGTGAAACATACAGAAATTCCAGACTCAGAACATGAACACATTTTGGAAACACTATTTCCTTCCTTTTATTCTTTTTATGTAGACTCAGGACTGGAATTTGCGGGATACAGAATCCAAGTCCAAAAAGTTTTAGTTAACTGAAAATAAAAAGTTGAAGTGGTAAGAAGCATGGTGTCATAATTAATCAGTCACATTGTATATTTTAGCGATACATGAAATATTAGAGTGTCTTCTGGTGATGGTACCCCAATCAGATTGGATGAAGTATAGTAATTCCAATTATTTTTGAAAATAAATTCACTGTGTGTTAAAGCTTTTTAAGGAAGCCTTTAACCCGAAATCATGGCAAATATTTCTGACCATCTTTTTGTAATATTATAATGTTAAAAGATGACATTAATAGCTAATAATTCAGGAAGAATTAGAAATCCTTGTTAAAATAAAGAGACTGTGTGTCCCTGTTTCCTGTCAGTGTGCATCCAGGTTTTGGATGAGCTTATGGTAAATTATCTACCATGAAGGACCCTGGACAAAATTATTTGAATGTGTGAATTTCCTGTTTTTCCATAGCTGCTTCCTATAAAACTATGGCACCTTGCTTTGAACACACAAAATGATAGCTAAATATTGGAGATCTGTTGATGCATTTGGTGTTGTCAGAAGTTTTAAATTCACCCAATAATTATCAGTGATGGTGGATTAAGAGTTAATTGAAATATTTATCTACTCTTTGACCAATTATTTTCTGGTTTGGGACAAGTGAGGAATCTGAGTTGTGTCTCAATCCAGAGTTTTCTAGAGAAGTTTTCCTGTCCTTCCAGAAAGTCAGGTAGGTAGATATCTCAAAGTTTCTTCTGTTTCCAATTTGACCCCTCAATTTTGCTTTCTTTGCTGCTCCCAAAGCTGTGCCCATGTAAATGCAGGCCCATGCTAATTCTCACGGCTGGTTCAATTTGTCAAAAGCTTAGGTTTTAAGAATTTCAGATAAATAGCAAGTTCTCACCCTAATAATTTCTCTTTCAATCACAAATGATAGGCACAAAAGTAAAAGCTTACCATCTGTACACTTGCATGTTTAAAATTCTTCCAATATCAGCAGATTCTTATCTGTTTTGGATAAATCTGGTTTTGCCTGTCTGCATAATTGAATGTTTTCCTGGCTCCTGCTGGCTGTAGTTTCCAATGGAATGTCAAGTGTAACTTCTAAGTGGACCCCACATAAAACCATTTGGATCTGACTTCACTGGAAAGAAATTGAATTAATCAGAACTTTGCCAAACAATTTGGGGAAGGGGGAATTTGAGAAATAGTAATAACATTTAGTGAAGCATTTGAAAAAGTTGATGATATACTCTAAAGGCACCAAGAAAATTTAATTGTGGAAATGCCAGACTTTTAAACTGAATGTATTTCACAGCAGGAATAAGGTTTCTTCTAAGTGATGTCGTTTACAGCCATACCACCTGAATGCACCTGATCTAGGTGATGTTTATAAAATACTATCATTTAAAGAAAGTTTTTGCAGTGAGAAATTAAGAACCATGTCTCTGGAGGTAGCTGCCACCGATACTCAAACTGGTGAGCATTACAACTCACGTTTCCTTATCGGCAGCATGGAGTTGATAAGGGCGACACCGCCCCTGGAGAGGTAGGCACTTGCAGCATCTGTGAAAAGGACCTTGAGGTGCACAGACACTGGGCATCTGACTCAGTGGCACAAGGGAGACAGGGGCAGAGGATGAGAGTCACAACCAACCCTAACTGACTCCACCCTTGCTGTCGCTTGAGTTAACTATGGGCTCTAACATGAGCATGGGATGGAAAAAAAATGGGGATGTGAAGCATTATGTCAGCCTTGTCACTGCCACCCCATGTGACTGGCATTAATGCTAAGAAATCCAATTATTGGGTAATGAATAGGGAGCAACTGAGGCCCAAGCAAAATTGAATTGCTGTAACCTCCACACTTTGTGTCATTCACAGAACAGAAGAGGATCTTAGAGACAACTTGGTGTCCTCCTTACACTTCAGCCATGAGAGATGAGGCAGAAAGAACTGTAGAGATGGCCCTGAGGTCTCATGAGAAGTGACAACGCTGAGTTGGCAGTGCCAGCCGTAATCTGCTGGCACAGGCTCTGCTGACTGCCTCCATGAAACCTTAGAGGTGCTGATTCCTGGCTTCTCCGAATGAGGCAAGATTTGAAGAGTTTTGCAAATAGGCAGAACAAAATAATAACAAGGGAAAGAACTAAAAATGTTTCCACACCACTACTCTCTGGTAAAGAATAAATAAGGTGTGTTGGGAGCTTCTCATTGAAGCACATTTGTAACATTGGTTTAAGATGTACAGAGCATAACAACAGTCTTTTGATGATCTAATAATAATTTTTAGAGGCAGCTTCTTTAGTGAGCTCCAATAGCTTTTTGTGGCCAATGACATTCAAATTTAAGCAAAAATAAATTATATCTATATTTGCTTTAGATTGTTAGGGGTGCCATTACAAAGCACCTTCTACCAGGAATCTTAAACCACAGAGAATTCTTTCCTCCCAATTTTGGAAGCTCAAGTCCAAGATCAAGGTGTTGGCAGAGTTGACTTTCTCTGAGGCCTCTCTCCTGGGCCTCTTGACAACCGTCTGTTTATTGTGACTCCACATGCTTGTCTCCTGATCTCCTCTTCTTTTCAAAAATTTATTTTAAATTTATTTGAAAGGCTTAATGGCCGAATAAGAGGAAAAAAATAGTAAATAAACAAAGAAGATCCTCTTGTCTGCTGGTTCACTCTATAAATGACTGTAATAGCCAGTTGGAAGTTGGGGGTCTAGGACTCCATCTGGGTCTCTCATGTGGATGGCACGAGTCAGGCACAGGTGCACTTCTGCTGAATTCTCAGGTGTGCTCACAGGGAGCTTGATGAAAAGTGGAGCAGCTAGGGTTCAAACTGGCAGTCTGACATGGAGTACCTGAAGCAACATAACCCTCAGTCACAACACTAGCCCTTTAATTTTTAAAAAATTATTTATTTTATTATTTGTTGATACATTTCCATAGGCTCTGGGATATCCCTTCCTCTCTCCCCAACTCCCGCCCCCTCCTCTGATTTCCCCTATATTACTACAATGGTATAGTTCTTCATAAGCAGTCATAAATCCATCATTTGAGTATTTAAGTGTATCTTGACATTGTAAGTATGGACAGTGGCAGAGTCCAGCATCCTATTATCAAGATATATTTCACAGTTCCATCACTGGCCATATTGAGTGAGGACTCAGCCTTATAATCTCATTGTATCTCAGTTACTTGTTTAATTACCATATCTCCCAATTTTGTCACATTTTTTAAGTTCCAGGGTGAGTGTAGGAGTTCAACACATGAAATTTTGGGGAACACAGTCCCACCCCTCAACATCTGCATTAGTATTGTCACTAATATACATATATTAAAGTGGATACTCTTTAAACCTGAAATGATGGTAGTGAGAACACTTCCAAATCCTAATGCAACAACACATGCATATTCCAACTCTAATTCCTCCAGCTTAATTAGCATGCGGCTTGTTTAAGAATTAAACTTATTAAGAATTAGCATTCTCTCCACCAACTGTTAACCGGTTTCAGGGCTCCCATAATGCTAAGAAGGGTGAAGATGCCTGGAGGAAGCCACCAAGCCACTGGCTGCCTGTCAGAATGCCCGCATGGCATCAGATCTAAGAAGGCATTCTGCTGTGGGCAGCAAGAAAGAGACTTGCACTGAGCATCCTCTGGCCTGAGCTCTTTGATGCTCTTTGAGCTATGGGCTAGAGGGGGGGACACTCAGCCATGTACGAGAGGTACAGACATGAATGTGGGACAATTACTCACTCCTTTGAAGTGAGCAGCTATGCTCCGACTAGGATGCACAGGTCTTCGATCCTGATTTTTTAAGGGAATCAAGTTTACCCAAGAATCTGGCAACTTCCCATCCATGCGCCTCCTGCCCTTCTTCCCTCCTGCTTTCGTTGTTTCTTATTTTCCTCTCTCACGATCATTTCTAGAGCAGGGGCTTGCCAGGCATAGGACCTCTATGGGGAATAGAGAGGCGGCGCGGCTACGCCGGCTGTCATGCTTTATGCTCATGTCCGGCTCCCTGCTCTGGTTCTGGCTTTGCCTTCAGGCATTGCTCTGCTCATTCTTGGCAAAACTGAAGCCCTTTTGGCTAACAGCGTCCAGACTGCCCTTTCCTTCTGAGCTCTCCATCCTCCCTGTGCGTTTGGTACTGCTATCCCCACAGCCCTTGGCACCCCCTCATCACCTCCTCCTCTCCCAGTGCCCAAACTGAAGGCACCAGGCTGCCGACCCCTCTGGCCAGATGGCTGTCACTTCGCTCTGTCTCGCTGCCCAGCCTGCTTCATTTGTCCGCTCTTTGAGTTGTTCCCTCTGATTCCTCCCACTGCTTCCTCTTCTCATTTGACTCCTTTCCCGATACACATTGATCATCTCTGATGAGCCGGCTTCGTGTGAAGCAAACAAAGGTTCTTCCTCTCTGCCCACTGCTGTCTGTTCCAGGAGGTGATGATGGGCCCCAGGTCCTCTGCCATGAGCCGTGGGTAGAAAGAAGGGGCTCTGGGTTCACTTGCACTTACTCCTTCTGAAGCTGCTTCCTAATAACTGAACATTAATCACCCCTTCTGTTTTAAAGAGTGGGATGGATGTGGCCGATAGGGATAGGAGTCCTCTATGTGATTTTGGTCTTATCTATAGGCCATCAAATGGTAAGCCTTATGTCTGGAATAGAATTCATTTTGTAGGAATTGGAAACATCATCCTTCCAACTTCACTTCCCTGGAAAGAAGTGATGACAGCAACTTTCTCCTCATGTAGCCCCATGGTCAGAGTCATTGCTTGATGGCCCTTAAGCTGCCAAAGCCTGGGATAACTGTCTCCCCTCCTTGCCTGCTAATCTTATCCAAAGGCTTTTCCATACCCCAGGCTAAGCCCTGCCCTACTCCAAGAGCTGCCTCAGCTACCTTGTGTTCCTCAGCACCATCCAGGGACACAGCAGAAGCCTGGGAAATGGGTCAGAACGCAGAACCTTCCCCAGGCCCCCTCTCCTTTCCTGCCTCACTCTGGTTACTGAGCGTCTGCAGGACTCACTCCAACACAACATAATGCGCCCTCCAGGCCAGACTCATTAACCCCGTTAGGACTGGGTATTCTGCTCTTCCCAGGGCCACAGTGCTTCATGGCCCCTCCATACTGACCTCTGCTGCATGGTAGCGATGGTGTGTAGAGAGACTGCAGATTTAGATGCTGTCTCCTACCTTTAGGAAGCTAATTTCACAGAAATCCTGGTTTTATTGTTACTAACTCCATGAAAGGGTTTTATGCCCTTGCACACTGGAGGGGAAGGTAAGCTGTCAGCCTACTGGTACTTGGCTTGGTTAAGCCACATGTATTGAATGGTTACTCTGCATCTGTCATTGCGCCAGACAACGTTCCTGCTTCCTGTGGGTTCAGAGCCCACAGGGCTGTCTTCTGGTCCTCCTTAGCTCAGAGGTAGAGCTTGTCCTCAGGGCCTGGTCACAGGTGTTTGCTTGGCTAGCGAGGTGTACAGTTCTGTCACAGGGCCAGGCCCACCCTGGGCGGTGATGTGGGACCTGTTGTTCACTTCCTGGATGGTACTGAATTGTTATGTCTTCCCCCATGCCAGCCCCTACTACAAAGATTTCGCAGGAAGTTATCAGGCTTGATCCAAAAAGTCTGCACTGTGGCTGCTCAGGAAATGCCAAACTTAGATTCTGAAGCACTAACTAGCAGAGGGCAAAGGAAGCCCGCAAGGCGCGTGGCAGAGCTTGCACGCGGTGTCTCAGCAAGCCAGTCCCAGCAAGCCAGTCACAGCAGATTCACGTGTTAATTCCGCGGCAGAAGCACCCCCACCTGGCCTTCCGACACTTCCAACTGTTGTGCTGCGGCAGGGCACAGCCAGCAGAGCCCTTCTTCCCGGAGCAGACCTCCTGCTTCTGTGACAGCAAGCCTCGTGGACGTGGTCCTTGCCTCCCCGTGGACACAGAGCGAGGTGCTCCTTAAAGGGCCCTCGTGCTCAGCAGGCGGGCTTCCGCCCCAGAATGAGTGGGGAGGGGTCCTGAGGAGCTCCCACGTCCTCCTGGCGCGGGGGAGGGAGGGAGCCGCAGCTCGCGTGGACCAGTGCGCGGGTCGCCGGAGCTGGGCTTGCAGTTGGCGGCTGCTTGGGGCGCTGCCTGCGGTGCAGAGGGTGCGGGCGGCGCGCCTTGCGGTTGCCTGCGCTGCCGTGAGCCGGCGCCCAGCAGCGCGCCCGCAGTCAGGCCCCGCGGACTGCTCCGGGCAGGGCCGCCCGCGTGCGCTCATCATGAAGGCTCAGCGCTAGGCTTCTGCAGCAGCCTCCGACTGCTTGCATTTGGCTGTGTGCTTTAGCAGAGCCTCCTGCCCGGCAAGAGCTCCCAGTCGGATCCGCGATCCAGCTGCTGGGACAACTTGGAGATCGCCTGGTTGACTTCTCTGGGAGCTCGGGACTCTATCCTGCACCGCAACCGCCCCCTGACTCCTTGACCGGCTCGGAAGTCAGCTGCCAGGGCTTGTCCCACGGCAGCCCTGAGAAGCGGGAACCAGGAGGGGCTGCAGGTGAAGCAGAAGCCCCCGATTGCTGAAGCTTTCACGATTATCGCTGTTCTGGGGTTCTCAGAGGCTCCGTGCGCTGCCTGGGGAAGCAATGCAAGTCTCCATAGCCTGCACAGAGCACAATTTGAAGAGTCGGAATGGTGAGGACCGACTTCTGAACAAGCAGGGCTCCGCCGCCCCCAATGTGGTGAACGCAGCGCGGGCCAAGTTCCGCACGGTGGCTATCATCGCGCGCAGCCTGGGCACGTTCACCCCTCAGCATCACATTTCTCTCAAAGAGTCCACGGCCAAGCAGACTGGCATGAAATATAGGTATGGATGTATGCTTCCCTCTCCCCGGGGTGTCCGTGTTTGTACAGGTGCGATGCGGACAGAGCAGACAGGAGGTCGCTTTTGATGAGTGACCTGCTGCTTGGTGGGTTGCTCAGTTTAGAATTCTCGGGTGTTTCTAAGATAGTTCCTTGAACGGTGGAAAAGCTCGTGTTTGCGCGTGTATTCTCTCTCTCTCAGCCCATTTTGTGAATTCCAATGTGTTACTAACCTGTTAGGATCTGTGTCGATTCCAGAAACAATAGGATAGGATAAACAAATACACAATAATCGGAAAACGGTATTTAGACTAGGGTAGTCTTCAATGGCAAGTGTGTCCAATTTCATGGCAGATTCGCTTCTGCGATTATACCATCAAAAATAGTTTCCCCGTCTCGTCCTGCACTCTTTTCAAAGATTGAGATAGCAAATGCTGTGCAAAGCCTTCAAGGAAGTTTTATTGCAGCAAGAAACCCCTGTAATGCAAATTACATTGAGCACTACTGTATTGAAGCCTAAGTCACGCTTGAGATACAATGTAGATCTTGGGAGACGTGGAGGGAAAGCCAATTGTTATGAGCCTTCCAGCCTCACCAGACATTTGCAAGTTCCCTCTTGCTGTTCATTGCTTTTCATAGTTATAACTCTTCTTGGGAATAACAGATGTTCTCTTTAATAAGGAATGACTTAAATTTGATAAGTAGAAAATTTCATTTTTCAATTATGCAACTTCTGTAGCCTCATTATAGCTGCTTTGTAGCAAGCTTTCCTGGCTTTAGTTCTTGAAAACTGCTGCTTCTAGTTGGTAGAAATGTTTGGGAATGTGAAGGAGAGATGCTACTGCCAGCTTCTAAGAGCTTTCGTTACTCCAGTTTGGAGATGTGATCTTGGTAACTATTTGCGTTTAACTGTCTGCTGTCTTTGTGAGCTAATGTTCTAGGATAGGATGGACTCATAATATTTAAAGTAATGCACGCAAAAAGACCATGCTTTCCGTGCATAGCTGTGAAAAACATGAAATCTATTTCTATAAAAGTTGCCCTTGAGATAAGTTTCTCTGAGGAGTAACAGGTAAGGTTTCTTATTGTATAATATCAAGCAAAGCAACTTTGTTGTGAAGTGTTTTTTGGATCCATGAAGAAAAAAAAAGCACTCAAGTGAGAAAAAACAAAGTAACCATAGCTTTGTTATGTTTGCAGTCCCAACTGCAGTACAAACACAAGCCAACTCCAACTGGCTCATTGAAGTGTCTCCTCTGCTGGTGATGGGAGGGAGGCTCCATAATGATGGTGCCCTGAATGAGACTGCAGTCTCCAGTTCATTGACCTCCTCCAGCACTGCTGCTATGGCACACACCCAGCTTGCCCTGTGAACACCACAAGGCTCTGCATTCGGCTCAGCTGCTGCAACCTGGCCAAGCTGCTGCCCTCCCCGGCAGAGACCCAGGGGCAGGACACTGCAGAGTGAAAGCAGGTCCCAGAAGCCCCTGGGCTTGTGGCCACCAGCATGTTGGCAGCCCTGGGAACCTTCCCTTTGGAAAGCAGAAGCATTCATGGAACGTGCCTCTTTGCTTGTGGCAGGGTTGCTTATGGACGACTGTTGGAAGAGTCTGCTGTTCCAAGGCTGTTCAGAAACTGGAGGCTTTCCTTTTAGGTTTTCCCCCATAACACTTACAGCTCAACTGAGTTTGCCAAAAGCTCCATAAGCAAGCAAGGTTCTCCTGAGTGTAATTCATCATGGTAGCTAAGAACTGCTGTTCTCCAACAAGAAGTTAGCCGTGTGGGGTCTTCAGTGCACCCAAACAGAATGCCAGTCCTCTTTCCTACTCTGAATGGCTCCATGCATGACAGATGGTTTGTGTGTGTGTGCGTGTGCGTGTCATTGTGACCCACCCGTTGCCTTTGGAGTCTACTCAGGGTGACCTTTATAAATGTGATTGTGTTGTTATGTCTAGCTTTCTGGGGGTCAGAAGAGGGGAGCAAGACCAATTATAAGCTTTTGATGTACTATTAGCTGAATTGTAGTTTCACATTGTTGTCACTAAAGTGTTCCATGTATACAAGGACTACTTATTATCAATAACAAACAACAGAGAATAAAATAATTTGCTATAGAATGGGGAAGATGATTGGTTCAAGTAAATAATCTAGACAATGTCTTCTGAGGGAATTATACTGGAAGGTTATTGTCTCCTCATTGTGGTCAGAACAATATTCTTATTTTCAAAAACAACTGTGAAAGGGAGAGCTGCTAGAATGAATCCTTGAACCATTTTCTTTACCAAGCAATGGTGTTGCAGAATGAAGAGTCAATCATTTAG
This sequence comes from Ochotona princeps, assembly GCF_030435755.1. Lineage (NCBI taxonomy): Eukaryota > Metazoa > Chordata > Mammalia > Lagomorpha > Ochotonidae > Ochotona > Ochotona princeps. The sequence continues at coordinate 14,888,890 of NC_080834.1, forward strand.
TCAAAAGGCATTTATGAAAGCACCTGCTCTGTCCCAGAACCCAACCTGAGCTGGGTTAGCCAAGACACATAAGGCAGGCGGGCACTGGAGCTCACATTCAGGTTGGGAAAATAGACCATAGAGAAGAAAATAAACAGCAGAATTTCCTATTGTGGGGATATTTTCACGAAGGCTGCATTTTTGCACAGGGATTCTCATGCCTAAGTCAACTTAGTTTAACCATTTTAAAGTTCCCAGCTTTAAGTTCTAGGATTGATGACTCTGTCTTGGACATGAGAAACTCTATCTGTGCCTGCAACCCACTTTGCTTGTCCCCATCAGTTCTTCCAGGTCCAACGTTGCTTTATCTTAAGCTTTTTCTTTTATTATATTTACTTATTCAAAAGGCAGAGATGCAGAGATCTTCTGTTTGTTAGCTCCAACCCCCAAATGCCAGTAACATCCGAGATTAAGTAAGGCCAAGAACTTGGAACCCAATTGGAGTCTTTCATGACTGTGGTGTGGAACCAAGTATTTGAACCTCGTGCTCCCAGGGTGCTCCTCCTCAGGAACTGGAATTGGAAGTGGTTGAGGTGGGACTTGAACCCAGGCAGTCCAACCTGGGTGAGACATTCCAGACAGCATCTTCAGCACTGTGCCAAATGCTCACACATGGATAACTGTGTGGAATGATCAAGTACTGGTGCTTGACACGGTCTCAATACTTTTATCATTCAGAATCTGTGCTTTAGCCACCTTAACTAGCGAATTCTCTTCCTTCATTCTGAAATTGTTGGTTTAATTCTAGATCAGTTTGAATATTGATGGAACAAATTTCATCGGGAAAAATTTTGTTTCAAGCATACATATATAAATATATATGTCACCTATGTGCATATATCAATACCATCTTGCACTATATAGTTTCCTAAAGCATGCTTCAAAAAGTTTAAGAAAATTGTTTACAAAAAGAAATATCATATGAGCTAAAATTTCATTCCCTCCAATCTAATTTTTAAGATTGACCACTTTTGGATATGAATATTTTCTTTGAAATATTACAGAGTTGTAGAATTTGCTAGAAAAAAAAGGCAGAGGGAATTTCAGCATGCCCCTAAATTTTATTTTTCTCTGATAACAACGTATATAACTATGGTGGGATGTCAAACCCAGCAAGTCGACATGGGGCAATCTGTAGAGTTTATTCAGGTTTTGCTATTAATAGATGCATTTACTTTGTGTGGTTTTATTTATTTATTTGAGAGGCATTGAGACATAGAAAAAGAAATAAATCCTCTCTACAGGTTAACTCTCCAAATACCTGAGGTCTGAAGCTGAAACAATGCCTCCCACATGGGCGGCAGGAACGAAATTGCTTGAACCACTGCCTCCCAGGGTCCGTGTTGGTAGGCAGCTGGAAGAAGGAGCCACAGCTTGTATGGAACCGAGGTACTTCTGTGGAGGTCACAGGCATCTTAGCTGACATCTCAACCACCAGGCCGGATGCCTGCTCCCATGTTTGTTTTTATGTCTATTCAGTTTTATCCTGCATGTAGATTTGCATAATCACTGCCACAGCGAAGATTCTGAATCTTCCATTATCACAAGGCTCCTTCTTACTATCCCCTTTAGAGTCGCATGTACCCCCTCTCCTCCAACTCCTGGCCGTCACTCACCATCAGTCTATGATCTCATTCTTTCCAAAATATTATGTAGACAAAAGCATAACACATGTAACCTTTAAGACTGGCTTTTTTTTTCATCATTCAGAGAGTTGTTCAGTGCAGTGGTTAGAGAGAATGCTGTCAGCATCCTGGGAGTGGATCCACACTGTGCAGGTGGCAGGAAGCTGTGTGGACACGTGGTGAACATCAGCGGTGATGAACCATTAGGATATTCAGTGTGTCAACTTACAAAGCTGTGCTAGGAAAGGATTATTCTGGTAGGCATTCCCCCTTAAAAACCTAGGAGTTGTAAGTTTGTAATAGGAGACTTTTTGTTGACTGCTACAACGTTCTCTATTTTCCAATAGAGATTTGAAACTGTGTGGAAAAGACTCAGACCAGATACCAGATGCTCCTCTCATGAGGTTCCTTCCACAGCCTCTTGATTAGAGCGCTCATAGATGCACCATCCTTCACCTCCCACGTATGGTGGGCAGAGTTTGAGTCAAAGCAATTCAAGTGAAAGATCAGTCTTGTCGCTGATTACGTAAAAGACTCCAAATGTGTGTGTCGCGCGCATGCGCATGTGCATGTATGCCTGCGAGACTCTCTATGGGGAAAAGTGGGAGGAAATATGTGGGACGAAAGGAGGAAGAGGAGAAGAGCCAGCTCTGTGGCTGAATTCCAAATAGCAACATTTGATTTTAGTCCCGAGAAAGAGAGCAGTTTGGTTGTTTAAAATGCCAGGGTTTGGGGGATGGAGTGGAGGAGGAATACCCTTGTCATTTCCACTGACACCCATGGGTGTGGACTTTTCTCTCTGACTCAAAATGAAATGGTGAGAACAGGGAGGTGGAGAAGTCTTCCTAAAAAGTTGTTACTGATTCAAGCACACAGAGTTCATTCCACCTCTGTTGGCAGCAAAGTCTGGCATCCATGGGATGGTGAGAAAAAGGTAGGAGGAGAGGAAACCACCTGGCAGTTGTTAGACAAGTGTTCCAGGTCCATGGTTCTAGAAGTATGTGAGGGTGTATGTATGTGTGTGTGTGTGTGTGTGTGTGTGTGAACGAGCACATGCATGTGCTCATGTGGATGTGAACTTGCAATCCGGAGTTTATAGAAATAGTTTTTTTTCCTTTGATCTTTGGTTTGTCTATTAAACACGGAGAGCTTAATCCCAAACACACTCACTGACCCTCTTTAGAAATGAATTTATTTTAGAGAGTTTTTTCTTTAATCTGCCAACATTTCAATCTATGGTAGTTGGAGAAATATTCTGAGAAGGAATAAAAATATTCCATTGCCTTCAAAAGCAAAATCAGATTTCTGAATTCCAGTTTGATTTTTCAAGTTCATTTCATCAAACTGCTAGTCAGTCCTCAGAGTATCAGTTTATAAACAGTCTGAGATTCAAGTCCAACAAATTTGATCAAAATATAAAATAGCTGATTTCTTTGAGTATTCTTCAAATCCCTCCTTCAGATAGAAAGCTGCTATATGAGAAGAATGGAAATTACATTGATTCATGCTTTCTTTTTAAGAATGTTGAAGCCCATATATAGAGTTATTAGAATAGAAACAGCCTCAAGGTTGTGAATTAATCATGCCACATGCTTAACCAGTGCTTTTGGCACCACACCAGTTTTTCACTCTTTTCAGAATGAGGAAATAGAGTGATTGAGGCTGAAGAATTTAAGGTGAAAATCACTTAAAAGTCCTTTTCAATATTGACAGTTAATAACACTATGTGATCACTAGGCATGGGTAAAATAGCAGTGTTTGCTACTGAAGGAAATTTAGGGCTCATTTAGTACCGTTGCATTATTTTATGCAAAATGGCCAGTTCGTCAATCAGAGTTACCTGGGGAGCTGGAGGGAGGGCCAGGGCCAAACTCCTGTCTCCTGACTGCAAGGGCCATGATTCCTGTGTCCCTACATTGCAATTTCTCAGTTATGCCTCATTTTTCAACGCAGGAAGGAAGCATTTTCAGAAAGAGCAATTCTCTTCCCTACATGTGCACAGTTTGTGGCTCAAGGCTTTATCTAAAGAAGAAGCAAAATGCTGCTGTGTGCTGAATGTCCCAGACCAGGTTTCTCTACCTCCTGCGGGCCCATAGGGACCTCAAAGTGTTCCTGGCAACTCTGTCCTTTGCCATCTAGACGTAAGTCATGGTCCAGGGGATAGTGTGCTTGAGTCACAGTAACGAAAGCCCTAGTGCTTCAGAAAGGAACTGCCAAAGCCATGGGCCCAGTCTTATTGGACAGTGCTACATGTCAATTCCTAGAAAATGCCAGAAAAGTGCTCATTTGGGCATTCAGTGCTGAACGTGCTTCAGCCTGCTCCATGCTTTTAGACATTGCTTTGAAAGCTTGCTCCTGAAAGTCAGAATCAAAATACAGTTGAAAAGCTTGATTGCAGGTTGATTTTCAGTCACCCAGATTGGAAACCAAAACAGAAGCCCAGCAGTGATTTTTCCCCGCCTTGGAATCAACAGCTAGAGAGGACTCTGAGAGCATTGGCACAGACCATCTGGTCCAGCCCTCATGAGAAATCTGTCCTGTTTTTCCAATTTACACCATGCAGCAATTACTGGTAAAGGCCTCTTAAGAAGCTCTGTGTAATCTCCTTTTATGACAGTCATGACGAAACTCGGCTCTTTGTAAGCATCAGAATCATTCATTAAGCACTGAGGTCCTCAGAGAAAGCAACAAGGTGAGACATTTCCGAGCTCTTGTCTATTCTCTGGAGCCTAACAGTCAAGTCAGAGAGCAAGTGGAGATGGGAATAGAGGAAGCAAGAAAGCATTAAGGCCAAGGGAGGCACATGAAGACATTCCAGAGATTCTAATTTCACTGTCACCTTTTGTCTTTCCTCTTCTCCCAGCTGGTCAAATGATTCTACCACTGAATCATGCAAGAATCCAAAAATTTCATCATTACAAAATCCTTTCTGGCATCCCATTAAGCTTATTTAAAGCCATAAGCTTCTTGCCTATCTTCCATTGAGATGAAAATGAGCAAGCTGTAATTTCCTGTTTTGTTATGGCTTCCGGTACTTGCAGGTCATTACCAAAACTCAGCTTCCTAATTTCCGGAATGGCTCCAGCCCTTTCCTCCTAGATTTCATTTTCTGATTTCCAATTGTGATTGTGACTCTTGTTTAAGCATCCTTACAATTACCTATTTAAGTTATCCAATGCTGGATATAATTTGAAGTAGAAGTTTAGGCTTTTCAGTACAGAGAAGCAAGATTGCCCAGTAAGAGTAGCACACCCAAGTGCCTGCGGCATTGCCTGCTGTTTGCCAGGGTGCGCTGTGAGGTTTGGAGGCACTTGAGAGAGAGAAAGGCTTTTAGTTCAGGTGGGGGATTTTTATTAGTTAGGGGAGAGAGTTTGATGGTCTACTTCCTGGTGGGAAATCGCCCAAGACCACTTCCACATGGCAAGGTGACTGCATGAGGGACATATCTTAGGCAAGGGGAAAGGAGGTGACAGTTCCTTGGTTTGTGCATGGGAGGAGTCACCTGTGTCATAGAGCAGGGAACTCATTGCAGCTGGCTGAAACAAGATCTGGGTGGTTCCTGTAGGGCATTTCAGCCATTCCTCAGGAAATAAGACCTGGCTGGTCTACCATGGACTCACTCTTACTCTGCTTCAGGCCAGCTTCCTGCTCTCTCCAACCTAATATGCACAGTAGCAGGAAGCTGGATCAGAAATGAAGTACCTGGAACTCAAGCCAGGCACTCCATTGTGGAAAGCAAACTTTCCAAGTGGAGACAACCACAATGCCTGCCCTTGTATCTTTGTTTCCATTTTTTGGCATGCTTAATGTTTTAGGAGGAAAAATAATATTTTTAATATTCTAGTCAATATTTGAAAATAATGCTAAGAAACATTTAAAAAATATTCTAACCTTTTTATTAGGAATAAGGATGCCTGTTGATGTCATACAACAGTTCCCATGTGATTATTGTCTGTAAAGACTAAATTGGTGACAACTGAAGTTTTTCAGTTAAAGAAATATGAAAAGGCATATCTAGTATATAGGTTTCAGTGGTGGCTAAGAAAGCAGAGGAAAACTAACAAATTTGCTTTTTCAGTATATTCTTACAGACAAGTGGATTTTTGTTCATTTACCTGGAAGGTTTAAACATAAAGGCAACCACTTGTGGCTAGTCTTAACAAGGGCAGTTTTCTAGATTAGTATTTCACAGCTCCCAGGAAAGTGCCCCAGAACTCAACTGCAGGAAATGCTAAGCCCAATGTTCTCTGCAAATTCATTTCAATCAGAAGGCACATCTACTGTAGCAGAGCTCCTGCAGAGCCATCACTGCTGCCTTCCAGGGTCTGTATTAGCCAGAAATTTGAGTCGGGAGCTAAAACCAGGGTTCAAACCTAGGTCCTCTGATAGGAATCGGGCACTTCTTAACTGCTAGTCAACACCCTGCAATGTTAAGTTTTAATAAAGAGTAGATAAATGAATTATTATTACAGAGACCTAAATGGAAGCTCAAAGTTGCAAATTTCATGATCTAACTTACAACTTCTCTCTAAGTAATGGCTTTGATTTTGTTTCCAAGAACAGAGTTTACGGTATTATATTCCATGAAATAGTTTCCCCAGAAGCAAACTTCTGGAAATCAGAAAGCTCAGATGCAGTCCTTAAAAGCTTGGCTAAATTCCCTGATCAGAGGTGAACAGTTGCTTGAGAAATCTGAATTCTACCAGAGGTATTTCCGGTAGCTTCAGAAGGGCTTTTTGGTCCTTTGCAAAGCAGGAAGTGACTTAAAGGGGTATACACAAGTAACTTCAAGATACAAAGCTAGAAACCTATAGATGTGAGTTTCTTATTGCTACTATAACAAATTGACTGCAGGATGAGTGGCTTCAAATATTGAAGATTTGTTTCACAGTTCTTGAGATCAGAAGTCTAAAATGGCTGCGGGGCTGTGTTCTTCCAAGGCCCAAGGTAGGCATCCATTTCCTTGCCTTCTCCAGCTTCTCAGTCACCTAGACTTCTTAGCCTGTGGCATCTCCTTGCTTCTTCAAAGCCTACGCTCATTGTTAGATCTGTCTTCACAGCTGTTTTTATTTTCCTCCTCATTTTGACCCTCTATCTGTCTAATACAAGAATTGCGGACATAAAATTGGGACTAACTGACTAATTCAAGACAATCTCCTCATTTCCAAACCTTTAACTTAGTTACATCCACAAAATCCCTTTTATCCTAGAAATTGTATAGTCACAGGTTTGTAAGGAGGAGGATGCCAATATCTTTTGCATGTAACTTTTACATAGCTGTTACATGTCTTGCCACGCATATGCAAATGGGTTATGCAAGAAAGGAAATAGTTAAAAGAACCTCAAAACATTATGCATTATATCTTTATCACTTTCTCTAGAATCTTGGACAAGTGAGGCAGAAGAAATAATGAAAACGTGGAGAGCGGAGGGTGCTGGGGATTTCCTCTGGATAAGGCTATGGTGTAGGTTTTAAGTCAGATTTAAAAGCTCTCATTTACCAAGTATAATTCCAGTGTGACAACTTTTGAAAAAATATTATTTATTTATTTATATTTAAAAAGCAGCACAATAAAGAAAGAGAGGGAGAAAATCTTCCATCTGCTGGTTTGCCCCCAAATGCTCACAGCACCCAGGACTGGGCCAGGTTGAAACCAAGAAGGAGGAACTTCATCTGTCTCCCACTTGGGTGTCAGGGACCCCAAGTCCTTAGGTAGCACCTGCTGCATGCTGGAGAATGCATTCACAGGAAGCTGGAATAGGAAACAGAGGCAAGACTCCAGCCTCATCATCCAATGTGGAATGCAGGAAACTCAGTCACTCCATGGCTGCACTGCAGCGCCTGCCCCTGTGATCACAGCTTAATGGTGTTCTCTGGAACTTGGCAATTCTTGTAACAGCAGGTACTACCCAAGTCCTCAGTTTCCTTCAGGCACCTAGTAAGGATCACTCTTTATCTCTCTCACATAAAGATCAAGCAATAACTAAAATGTCCTTGGCTTCAAAACTGGATCTGCATCCAAAATTCATGACTGTAAGCAGTGCACTCTGGGTATCTAATGGCTTCCCAGCCCTGGGTGTCCTCAGAGTGCCTCTTACTTTCTTACATATAGCACCTGCGAAGCTCTGAGCCCATCAGCTTGCAGAATTCTGGCCTTCCATAAGACTTCTGTAGCTGCTCTTCGTGAATGCTGTCATAGCAGTTCTGTGGAGGAGGAAAGGAGGCGTATCTTGCAGGATGTGAGATGCTTCTCCTGAACCTTTGTAGTCACTATTATTCACTTCAATGCATCAGATTTTCCAGTTCTTTTGTTTTAATCATGAAGCAGCTTTTATTCTTATTAATACAATTCTGCATGTTCTGACACACATTTTCAGATTTTTAAATCTGATGCAGTTTCTTTCTGCAAAGTTCTGTCCCATTGATCAATAGAGGCAACTGGTATCCCCCAATTCTTTCCACCTGCTTCCAAAGATTCACAGCTCTTCAACCATTGCCTGCAAAACTGGACTTTGAAGACTCAATTCTTAATCCCAAACCATTTCAATTTATATACTCTCTCTCGGCATGTAAGCAAAAAGTACCAGATTGTATCATATTTGGGGAGAAATGTTAATGGCTGCAAATCAAAATGTGTTAGACGGAAGATTCACTGAGAGTTCAGAAATCAGGAAAGCCAACATTAAGAGTGAGTGACATGGAGTGGTGTATTAGGCTGTCATTTAGCACACCCACATTGTGTGTCAGAGTGCCTGAATTTAAATTCCACCTCTGTTTCTGATCCACCTTCCTGCTAATGTGCACTGTGGGGAGCAGTAGATCCAGTTTAAAATGCTTGGCTTCCTGCTACCTGTATGGAAGACATAGGCAGAAGTACTGGCTGCTGGCTTTATTCTGGAACCACAGCTGTAGGTTTTGGGGGAGTTAACCAGTGGATCGAATCTGTCCCTCTCAAATAAATGAACCAAATTTATTTTATTAAAATCCAGAACTTAACCTTGGTCTCTAAGAATAATTCTGTATCTCCTGATCAGAAAGTTTCCTGGAGCTAGAAAAAAGGCAAGGCTTGAGTAAGAGGGATATGAGGAGATCAGCTCTTTGGGACCTTGCTGATGGTGAATTGTGCTGGACCCTGTACTACAGAGCTAGGATGCAAATGGTGCAATGGAATGCAGTGGTGAAAAAAGAAATTCCAAAATATGAAAGCGAGGATGTTGCTATAGAATCCCTAGATACTATCCTTTTGTACTTTCAACTTGATAGCATTGTTATTTATGTAGACAGAAGCAGGTATGTGCAGTTAACAGTGTACACTGTTAAGTCCACGTAGTAATGTACTGGGGACAGGGAGGGGAAAGCCTAACCTATCCTTACTTTCCCTGAATTATTGCCAGCATGGTATGCATTTTAACTCAGAAGAAATACTTTCCTTGAGCCTAATGCAGATACAAGAATGATGACATTGGGTGGTGCTGAAAGCACAAAGGGACATAAAGCCTGCATGTTTATTTTTGCAAATAGATTCTGCTCGATTACAGATCACGGATGACCTTTAGTGAGATAAATTGAGGAGTTTAATATGTGTTCTTCAACATCACTTCTCATCTGACAGGCAATGCTATCATGTGACAATATCACTGGCTAAAACATTCGTCTTTAACAATGATTAGCTGTTCCTACAAAACATTTAGAAAGTGTTGTGATCATATTATTGTGATATGTGATAATATGTGAGATTATGTTATTTTGCTAAGGATTTTAACTTAGTCTATCCCCATCTTGAGATGCAAATACCTTGGAAATTGGGTTTCATAAAAGACAAATGACAATTACCAGAATGTCCAACTAGCACAATTTTCCAATAAAATCTTACTTTAAATTGATTGCCTAATGTAAACTCAAATCTCTAACCTTTACAAAAAGATGAATGTAAGTGCATGGCAGGTAATATTATGCTAATTTTTAGTTTCAACAACCTGGGCAAAAGACAGAGCCAAGTGACACATCACACAGTAGCCTAAAGTATTGGGCTACTGGCTTTAGTTCTAAGGTTGGACAGCTTCAACCTACTTTCCATTAAAATGGTCAGTATATGTTTATGCCAGTAGTGACTCAGGATTAAAAGGTGACATCTCTGTTGGAATAGTTCAGATGCTCAGTGTTTCCAGCCAGAAAACCAGGACAGATGCAGGCCTAGATCAAGAGGCTAGTACAAAGACTGCACACTGAGGATCTCATGGCTGAGCCCAGACCAGTGGGCTGAGAATATGAAGGAGAAGGGGAGATAGAAAAAGATCTATCTTTCACCTACTGGTTCACTTTCCAAATGCCTGAAACAGTCAGGGGAGGGCTAACCTCAAGTGCGGGGCCAGGAAGTTCATTTGGGTCTCTCACATAGATTAGATTAGAGCTTAAACTCTAAAGAAGGCTCATGTCCTTAAGGGCCATCTGTGAGCCATTCACTGTGCTGGTGGCCAGAATTCAAGTACATGAGCCACCACTTGCTCCATCCCAGGCAAATTAGCAGAAAGCTGAATAAGAAGCAAGGTAACCAGAATGCGAACCAGACACTCCAAAATGTGTTGGGAGGCATCTCCAGTTGTAGCTTGATCCACTGCCCCACAGGACCTGCCATTACTTTTACTTTTTGGCAGCTTGAGCTATTAGGAGATTGCTTCAAGAGAGAAATAAGTGAAACTTCAGGTGTTTTGATGGGTATGGGGGGTAGGCAAGAATTCATCACATATCACTTGCTTTGATTGCTCTGTGTTTGAGGAACACGTACATACATAGGGTAATAGAGAGAGATGGTTTATGTGGGAGCATGGTGTAGTAGCTAAGAGTCCTTGAGCATCTGTCTGTCTGGTTGTATCTTTATAAGAAGGTCCTGTAAGATGTGCTTGGTGGTCCCTTTCAGAGTTTCAGGTCTGTTTGAAGATGGTGTAAGATACTATATGTGAAATACCAATTATGAACCATTATAATTGTCATTAATATTAATATAGGATGGGACAAGAGGACGAGAAGAAATAAGGTTCTTTGACCATACAATATGCCTTCTTGGGATTTTTGTTGGTTTCAAAATACTCTTGTGCCATGGTCATCTCCAGTCTCATCACTGTCATCTGGCATTCTGTAGGTAATTAGTAGAGTGATTGGGTGGATGAATGGATGTATGAAAGATCCAGTTTTCTCTTTCAATACCTTCATCTATTTTCATTTTAATTGGAAGACAGGGAGATAGGAGCAGAGAGACAAAATGATATCTTCCATTTGTGAGTTCACTCCCTATAAGTGTAAGTCAGGCTAAAGTCAGGAGAATCAGAACTCAGTCTGAAATTGCCATGTGGGTGGACGATATTTGAGTACTTAAGCCATCATCTGCTGTCTCCCATCATACAAATTAGTAGGAAGCTGGCTTGGTAATGGAAGATCATTACCAAGGACTCAGAATCAACTCTATGATTTGGAGTGTGGGCATCCTGAATGACAGCCTACCTTCTACCCCAGTGGCCCATCTCATCTGATCCAGTTTTCGAACACCTCAAGAGCTTATGTAGGATTGCATTATTATAGAACTCCCTTGGCTTTATCATAGGCTGAATTCTTTACTAGAATTGTCCTCTTAGTATTCATGATAGTTCTTATTTCTTTCAGAAATAGGAATCCTGTTTGCTTTTGACCTTAACTGTGAAGAGCCAGCCTGGTCCATGCTGTCCTCCAAAGTAATAATTGTACACAGTTCCTGTTATATCTACATATACCCAATTTTGCTTCATAAAAGAACATAAGATGGCTCTTAAGTTGTGTGGGCTCCAAGAGAAATGAAAACTGAAATAACCAGAGTAGAGATGGGAGTTAAGGATGCTTGTAACCATTTGTCCTGTGGTTTAGACTCTAAAGAAGTCTTATGTCTGTAAGGATTATTTGCGGGCTATTCACTGTGATATTTTAAATGAGAAAGTAAAAGTATGTGATGGGGCTGAGTCTATGGATGGCTTGTACAGGGATGCTGGGGTTGTTTTTCTGCTAAGAATGCAAGTTTGCATGAGATGATGACACAACTGATCCATTTGAAGAGAGGCCAGTTAAACAATGTGGCTTGTTTTTGTTCTTATTGCTTTTTTTTTTTTTTGATTTGAAAGACCATGAGACAGAGACAAACACAGAGAGAGGTGTTCCAGCAATTGACTCACTCCACAAATGGTCACAGTGGCAGGAGTTGGCCCAAGTTGAAGATACTCTGTGGCTAGTAAAGACTCAAGTACTTGAGCCATCACTTGCTACCTCCTAGGGTGTGCATTAGCAGGAAGCTAGGATTAGAGTGGAGCCAAGATGTTGAACCTACACATACTTTGATTTGAGATGTAGGTTCCCCCAGTGGATTCTTAACCAGTGCACCAAATATCTAATCCAGCAAGATGATTTATGAAAAAATCAAAAAACCAAAACCAAACTGACATTTGAATAGATCAAGTGCTATAAAGAGAACATCTGATTGCAAGCTATACTCACAATGATCAATTAACAAAAGTGATATAACAGTCTCTAAATTCCTTTGATGACTTGCACAGATGGGACTGACTGACCTTGGCATGGCATATCTCATCCTTCCAGCCTTTTTTTCCCAATGACTATGGCAATTTTGAAGGATGAACCCCAAAGTTCAGCAGGGCCAAGTGAGACCTCATCTGGGTCCGTTCAGATTGGTCCTCTCTCTGTAAATCTGTAAAATCTATCTGTAAATCTGTAAAGCCTTTCAAATAAAAATAAATAAATCTTTTTTAAAAAGACTGACATTGTCTGAAAATTAAATTTCCTGTCAGTTTGGGAAGAAGTTTCTGAGCTGAAATTAATTCACTGAAAAAAAAAATGTTAGCATGATCCGTTTTTCATATACCTCAGATTGTTACTTTCTGGGAATTTTTCGGAAGATGGGGAGATAGAGCAGTACCCACAATCCAGGCATCATGTCAATAAAGGAAACCAGACAATCAAAACATGGGGACAAAGATGAGGACAAACAGGCACTAGTCTCCAAGCTTAGCCAAGCAGAGACTATATTGATACTACTGTACAATAGAAGTTATTTTTATGAAAATAAGGAACTTTTTCAACTTATAATTTTTTTTCACTCTGCTATGATTGCTGTTCTATCTTCATAAGAATACAAATTATTTATTTGGTTAAGAAAGCTCTTACAGGATGCCTGTTTCTCGAAAGAATGATTAATTGATGTTTCCTTTTAGAACAAGAGTAAATTTTACTGAATTTGAAATAGTGAAGAGCTGACTGCAAAAGGAAAATTACGGACTATCTGCCCTCCAAAGGAGGAGGCTCCAGGACAGTTCAGCTCCTCTCTGGGGCAAGGATGATGCATATGTATAGATGGGAAGCCACTGACTGGCCGTGCTATCACTGTGATTACTATTGCTCACTTTACTCTGTGAGGGTTACTACATCATTATCGTATAATTATTAATGCATGAAACATCAGACATTATCCAGTCAACATGCAGCAAGAGTTACAGGACATTAACTATGTAAAGATTGTCAACAACAATACAATAAAATAGATTTGAAAAAAAAAGAGTTACAGGACAGATTTGTCTCGTTATAAAACTACTGTCATTAAAACTTTTCTTTCATATTTAATTGCAATGATTCAAAATGGACTAGGAATTTTACCAAACAAGCAGTCTCAGGATCGGCTGAACTACTTTCCTCACCAACCTCCCACATTGGAGTGCCTGTTGGCTCCATGCTATGGCCTAAGGACCTTGAGGAAACCCTAGATAATGGATAGCACCCTTAGGTATCTACCGCCCATGCAGGAGGCTTGTATGAAGTCCATGGTCCTAACTTCAGCCTGGCTCAATACTGGCTGTTTGTGATCATGTGGGAAGTAGTGACTATAAGGTTTCTCTCTCTACCTTTTAAATAACTAAATACATCTTAAATATAAATAGTTCCAGAACATCATTGTCATAGAAGATGGATTCTTAACTATTAAAGATGATGGGATTTTTTGATGATGGGATTTTTGAAAATAGATTTATTCGACAATCACCCCATGAGCACCTAATCTGTGCTAGGCCCTTCTCTGATTATTGAGCAAAGCAAAAAGTGTATAATTTACAACAGGTGATACTTGCTATGACATTAAGCATGGTAAGTCGAAAGGGAGATGCTGTTTAAGTAGGCTAGATGTGGACTTTTTTTTCTTTTGGTTATATTTGAGCGCAGAATGGAAGAGAGTGACAGGGTGAGTCTTCAGGAATCTGAGGCGTGATCCATCTGGATCCTGGAGGCAGCAGGTCTGAAGTCGGGAGTGTGCTTGCTGCATCACAGAGAAGTCAGGAGTACTTGAGGCTGGAATGCACCAGGAAGCAGAGCAGAAGCCAAAAGTCAGATTGAGTATCTCACAGGCCATGGAGAGGTTCTGGATGAGATGGAGCTACTGCAGGATTTGACTCATGGAAATGACATGGTCTGGCATGTCTTAGAGAGGCTTCTTAGGTTTCTCGGTAAAGAATAGACCGCGAGGCACAAGTGTAAATCAAGAAGCTAATTATGAGGATGTTGCAGTCATTTTCATGGAGATCATGACCACTTGGTGGGGAGGTAGGAAAGAAAGCGATGAGAAGAGACCAAAAATGTCATGATGATAATAATGTTGTTTTACACATGGCGTGGAGTTTTCAGTGTGGAGCTGTCAGCCTGGAGTTTTAATTCTGTGTTGCCAATTATACATTTTTGATGCTGGATAGTTTTTTCTTGAGTAAAATGTAGATGATCACAATGTCTGTCACAGGTTGTTAAGAGGACTGAATAAAGAACACAGTAGTTCTTAACCACCTTCTGTGACCACCTCATTGACATTTCAATTTTTAACATATTGGCTACTCATTACTATGTCAATTAATTCCATAATGATGTAAATTTTTACTGATGGTATGTTGGAGCTTTTAATTGATGGGGATGATACTCTGCTGGCTCTGTCTTTAAACCAGAGAGGGTATACCTAGGAAGCCGTTGAACTTGACTGGACAATAAGATGCTGGACTCTATGTTTGGTATATGTTTGCAATGAGGGAATCTCAACTGAACTTGACCTGTGGTTATGCAACAAGGTGGAGGAATCCACCATGGTGGGAGGGTTTGAGGAGGGGTGGGGAGAATCCCAGTACCTATAAAACTGTGACACATAATACAATGTAATTAATGAATAAAAATAAATAAATAAATGAATCTTAAAGAAAAAGAACACAGTAGTGATTTTGATATTTTGATCTTGACATTTTAATACATGTGCATATTAGAAATCATCTTATGACCAACTTGTCCATCTGATGACCAAGAATCTAGGATTCTTCTGGCTGTGTTTCTTTTTTAAATAAGTATTGTTAAGTGCATAACCCACAATTTCAATTGATGGGTTGTTAAAATAAAAGATTAACACATGCATTAGTTTTCAAGTATTCTCAGAAAGTTATTTTTCTGAAGAAAAAACCAACCCCTCAATTTAAGAAACTGAAAGACAAACATTTCATAAAGAAATGTATTAGAAATGTACTTTTTCTTTACCACATCTGTCTCTATATTATCATAAAGAATAAATCAATTTCAAAATGAAAGGCAAACATTCAATCAACAGATGTTTTATTTATTTACATTATAATTTTGAATTTTGAACTGTTTGGTTTGAATGAATGGAATTATCATTGGGTATCACACAGGCACAACTCCATTAGACTAGGTGGGGTTGCAGTTCTTATCAACCTAGAGGTCTCAGACCTCCCTAGTGTTTAGTTGGCCACCGCCATCACAGAACATCACAGCACAAGCTCCTAGGGCCTACAAGCCTGTTACTATTTTCATTCCACTCAGGTTAACAAATTTAATTCTTATCTGTTTATTGCTTTGCACCCTAGTAGGGTTTAGGCTTAAATAGAAATATTACCTGCTATCTATCTTTTTTCAAATTCTATCCTTATTGGCAAGACATCACCTATGTAAATAAATGAAAACAATGTAAGATAATATGAAGTAGATTACTTAGCAAAAATTTTGTCATATTGCATGTTGTAAATCATGGATTTCAGCCTACCCAATCTGTGGTCAACATCAAATAAAGAAGAGATAACTGGCCTATGCTTGCAAATGGAGAAGCTAGAAAACTGCCAGACCCAGTCCTGCTGCTGTATTCATAACCAGTCTGACAAGCCCAAAAATGCAAGGGTCAAAGACCATAGCTTCACGATTTTAGGAAACAGAGAAGTGGGTATCTAATGCAGGACCTCTCATAGTTTGGGAAATGAAGTTAGTTCTGTACACTATATATTCAGAAAGCTGCCAAGAATAAAAGCCAAACACTTCCCATGGGCATTGTTGAGATAGGATTTCAGCAGAATGAATCTTGGCACCGTCTTTGTCCAAGTTAGTATGAAGAGGCCAATGGAGAAAATGAGAGGTTTCCTTGTGGGGTTATGCAGTGGTCTTCCTGTTCTCCCAAACCCCTTACAAAACAATGGAGTATTTTTCTCCCCAATCCCAAAGACAGACAGCATAGGGAGATTGGAGGAAAATCACTGGGAAATTTGCCTGCAACTATGCACCATCCCAGAATCAAAGGTAGTGGGTGGAATGCCACCTTGACAGTGTTCATCAACTGTCACCTACTGAGTTCCATGAAAATGAGCCAAGGCAACAGTGAGAACTGAGGCATGGAGAAGACTAGAAATCTCCATCAGCAGAACAGAAAGAAGACTTCTTATCTCTCCTTCTCTAGACCCACCCCAGAGGAGAGGTACAAGGAAGAGAGTGGATAAAGTTTGGGAAGCCCAAGATACTCTTCTTTCCCTTCCCTTATGAACCTAAAGTGTCTGGAGTAGGCTAAAGTCAGGGATGATAAGTGAAGACGTTCACAAATTAAATATGGGTTGACATTCTTAAATTTTATTTATTTATTTAAAAGTTGGAGAATGGGATTCCCCATTCAATGGTTCACTTTTCAAATGCCTACAACAGCCAAGGCTGGATCAATCCAAAGCCGGGAGTCTGGGACTCAGTCGGATCTTTCACACAAGTACTTGAGTTACCATATGCTGCTTCTTAGGATGTGCATTGGCAGAGAGCTGCAATTGGAAATGGACTAAGGCACTCTGATAATGAGTGCAGGTATCTCAAACAGCAACCCCTTTAATAGCATTAAAACTATTTATTTATTCATTTTTAAAGACAAGGGAGAGACAGATATGAACAGACAGATCTTCCATTATTGGTTCACTCTGCAACAGGTGAGCCAAAAGCCAAGAACCAGGAACTCAATCCAGGTCCCTCATGTAGGTGGTAAAGACCCAGCTTGAACCATCAGCTGCTACATCCCAGGGCGCACTTTAGCATAAAGCTGGAATTGGGAAGGAGGCTGACACTCAAATCCAGAATTTCAGTATGGGATGTGGGTACCCAAGTGGCATCTTGACTACTATGCGAAATGCCTGCCTGAGGTTAAGATTTGAAAAGGATCAGAGATGAATCTTAGAAGGTGTTTTAAGAGGTGATTGAAAAGTTACAGAATTGAGCCAATATAGGGACCAGCATTGTATCATCACAGATTAAGCTTTTGTATGTAACTCCTGGCATCCCACATGGGAATCAGTTTGAGTCCTGGATGCTCTACTTCTGATCCAGTTTCCTGACAATGTGCCTGGGAAAGCAATGGAAGGCGGTCCAAGTACTTGGGTTCCTGCACTTGTAAAAGTGATCCAGAGAAAGCTCTGGCCTTATCCAGCCCCAGCTGCAGCCCTTTGGAGAATGAATTAACAGAAGGAAGATTCTTTCTTTTTATACTCATTTGTATGTAATTATGCCTTTTAAATAAATAAAAAATAAATCTTTTTAAAGATTGATATATTTTTTATTGGAAAGTCAGATATACAGAGAGGAAGAGAGAGAGGAATATCTTCTGATGATTCACTCCCCAAGTGGCCACAACAGCTACACCAATCTGAAGCCAGGAGACAGGAATCCCCTCTAGGTCTCCCACGTGAGTGCAGGGTCCCAGGGCTTTGGGCCATCCTACGTTGACTGCTTTCCCAGGCCACAAGTAGGGAGCTGGATGGGAAGTAGGACCACTGGGACTAGAACCAGCGCCCATATGGGATCCTAGTGCAGGCAAGGTGAGGATTTTAACAACTAAGCTACTATGCTGGGCCCAAATATTTTTTTTTTAAATGAATTGAACCAACATAACCTAGTGGAAAAGAGAATGGGGTATTAAAAGCAGTCATGGGGAAAGTAAAATCAGTTGATGTTTATGTTCTGATGAGTTAGGCAGGAATACACATTGTGGGAAATAGGAAAGGGAAAGGACATTCTTGATCAAAGAGCTTCAAGAATCCTTGCTGGAGATCATGGGTTTAGTCCCACTGTTGAAGAACAGGCAGTGGACAAGTGAAAAGGGTGTGTGAGCCACACACACACACAGTGGGGGGATCGTACTGGCAGAAGCAGAGGTCTAGGAGTGGCAAGCCTCTCCTGGGCAGCTGGCCTGGATGTGAGGTACCCACACTCCTGGGGCAGGAATCTGCCTCAACCAGAGATGGCAAAATCATTATGTATCCTTAAGCACCGAGTGACACCATAGAAAGGGCAATTTGCAAGGTGGCCAGCATGAGGTGAGCTGAGAGACAAAGCTGCCCCTTAGGAAATTATTCTAGTCCCCTCATCCCCCACCAAGGCCTCCCAACACGGCATGACTGTGACTCCTGCACCTTTCCCATTTCTTGATCATAAGTAATGCAGTTATGCACTTGAGCCCCTTCCTTCTTCAATGCATCTGTCCAGAGGCTCTCTGGGTAGAGTGGGGCTCCTGGGGCTCTGAGGTCTGTTGGTAGTGTTCCATTTGGGAGCCAAGGCTCTGTGCTCACACGGACAGTGAGCACCTTTGGAGCACCTCACAGTTTTATTTATGCTATTTATTTTTCTCCTGCTATGTGTCATTCCGAACTGTTCCCTGCTTCCCCTTCCCCTGACATGCATTAGTAACTATGGGAACACAGTACTGCTGGAATGGGCAGAGCTAAGTGACATACACAATTGCAGTGTCACATGGGCTTCACATGACAGCTGGCAGTGTGGCTGCCATCTCCCAGTCTAGTAAGTGACAGAGATTGTGGCCACATTTCTGGAGAATATTTCTGGAGAATGTCACTTGTGGCAGAAGACATGGATACCAGGTTTAGAACATAACATAAGGCTACAGTTTGGCCTGAAAGAAAGCAGGTTCCTGGAGATTTTAAACAATATGAAAAGTGAATGCCTGAGAGTGCCAGAAAGGAGTTCACTACACAAAACCCAATACATTTTCCCCAAAGTCTGTGTGTACAAATGCCAATTGCGGAAATGTCCAATAGCTCAAAATAATGAGATTAATTCTGGATGCATTTGAGTGGCCAAATTACTGTGGAGGAATCGGTTGTTGTGAGTTACCCCTCTCCCCAAGGGTTGAAGAATTTCTCCTAGCTGTTCTTTACGACAGAAGTGACCATGAGCCTGGGTTCAACCAGGGCGAGCCCTTCAACCTTGGCTCACATTGAGCACACTCATGTCCCCTCACCTCTCCCAATAACTCACACTTGATCATCTTTGCTCCAAATTTCTGTCTCTTAGGAAATAGTGACTGTCTTACACTTCCTTAGCATCAGTAGAAAACATACATTTCAAGTTCATGCATAAAAATGAAATTCAGTGAACAAATTTAAGCACATTCTGATTAATGGTAGACATAGTGCGTGCAAAGGAACTATGTCCTATTAATTCATGATGAAGGCTTAATTCATGAAGAAGGGTTGGGGGAAAAACCTTTGACAGATACTTCATCCCTTACCTATTTTATTGGATACTGTAGTAGACTAAATCATGGCATCCAAAGATACCCATTTCCTAATCCCTAAAGTCGGTGCATGGTTTTGGCAAAAAAAAAAAAAAAAAGGACTTTGCAGATGTGATTAAAAGAAAGATCATTTAAAGTGGAGAGATTAGCCTGGGTAATGTGGATGAGTCTTAAATGGAGCCACAAGAATGAAACAGACAATTTGACTATGACAGAGTCAGACAGAGGGTGATCGGATAAAAGAGCAAGTGAAAGATATGTTAATGTTGCTGGCACCAAAGATGGATGCGTGAGTTGACAAGCAACGAATACCCTGTAGAGGCTGAGAAAGACAAGGAAATCAATTCTGTGTGGAAGCTTTGGTGCAAGAAGCAGGCTTGTCTGCATCCTAGCTTTAGCCCAGTGAGACCAATGCAGAAATTCTGGCCTTCATAATTGTGGCAGAGTAAGTTTGTGTTGTTCGAAGCCACAAAATGTGTGACCATTTGTTACAGCAACAACAGAAAGCAAATACAGCTACCTGGCACCATGACAGCACCAAATCAAACCCCAGAAAACTGAGGGGACAACACTATCAATATTATCAGTGTTTGAGTGACTAGAGTGGAAAGTGAAATTCTCTTTAGAGTACTGTTCCATTTTAGGGTTGATGATAGAAGATCAAAGCCGCCTTTTGCAGGCACCCTTCTTTTTCCATCTGGTCGAAAATATTTCTCTCTCTCTCTCTCTCTCTTTCTCTCTTTTTCTTTCTCTCTCTTCCCTTCCTCCCCCCAACCCCTCGGCTGTGTATTTGAGATCTTCTTGCCACTTATTCTGTATTGTGCATAATTACTGCTTACCTGGCATTCCAGCATCTCATCTACCAACTCATTAATAAATTCCTAGAGGGCAGAGATCTCCTCTCATGTTTCCTTGATTCAGTCAATCTATATTTATGTGTCCTGGGCATGATTCATAGCAGCTGAGGTGAGAGTAGAAAGGCAAAAATGGAAGTACATTTACATAATATGTTAAGTGCTTTGCCAAAAATGTATAGAGCGAGGTTAGTATGCATTGGGTTCTTTCTGTGTATCACGCTCACTGGTAAGAGCACGTATTTGTTCTCATTTAAAATGCCTATAAGATTGGTAGTATTATCTTAATTTGTTGATGAGTAAACGGAGGTTCAGAAAGGAAACTTGACCAGAGTCACCATATCTGACTCCAGGGCCACCCTTTCAACTGTTCTGCTCTACCGCCTGCATTTGCCTTCCCAGCTCAGTGGTACAGGCCAGGTAACGGCGATGAGGAGCCCCTCGTTGTCACTAAGACAGGGTGTTACAGAACATAAGCATGAAGTGCCATATGCCTGCTGTCTGATTGAAAGCTAACCATGAATAAGGACGTTTGACAAGCACACAGAGGACTCTAGCTCAAGACACAATGAATTCTCCTTCATCATACTGTGACTATATTTTCTCAGGTCGTTAAAAATCTAGGACTCTTGTGAGCAAGAAGCAGAAAACTGGTATATATCTTTCCAATAGGGAAAAATAAAAGTGGTCATGAACCTATTCAATGATGTTTCTAGCATCAGGGTGAATCCGAACTACAGCTAGAGGAAGGTGAGACTTCTCTTGAGGGTGATGTGTGAGTGCCCACTTTTCCTTGAGAAAAGTGCCCGGCCAGCTTCATCAGGGAGGAAGAAAGCTACCGCCAGCTCAATAAGCAAAGTGGGCTGGCAGGTAGGGCATGCGCCTTTGCCCTGGCTTTTCCTCTCCTGGGGTCTGTGTGACATCAGTTTCCTGAAGCTCTCTGTGAGTCTAGCTGTCTGACACTGCCCCATGAGGGAGCACCGTGTTGTTAAGGTTCCTGGAATTCCTCATGACCTGATGCTTTACGGTTGCAAGCATTGGTTCTCATTCCAGGAACTTGTTTCCCAGGATACTTACCTCGACACTAACAGCAAGTTGCAAAATTCACCTTTTCACCACCCTTAATGGATTTTTATGATTATTTGTGTCTCAACTAAATTGACCCCTTTTGGGGAAAAGCTTCCCTTCTCTATTCATGTGAGAGAAGGCCTTTTTATAAAATACACCTTCATGCTTATCCTGCCAAATTTGCTAAGGTTACACATATCCATCACTACAAAGTTGGTCATAATGAATGAAATGTTCATATCTTTAAAAATGCTCGAATATAAATGCAGAGTCCTAATATTTAGAATGTATACAAATTTGAACTGTGGGCAAATAAGAATAGGTACACTGACAAAACTTTGTGTCATATTAATAGTGGTATTTTGATCTACAGAATGAAAACAAATTCCATACATATGCACATAATGGATACACATCAGTATACATACGTACCGATCTGCATCTGAGTATTGCTACAAAATGTATAACCTGAGAAAATGGAAGTTGCATTTATATAGTACTCACATCCTTTCACGTGTATTATCTCATTTTTACTCTTACAAAAACCCTGAGCAGTAAATGGAGCAAATTATATTTCCCTCATTTTAAAATGATGAAATTGAGATACAGAGAAGCCAAACGGCTTTAGAAAACCAACATCATCCAACTTACTGGTGGTAAAGTAAAGCCAGATTTTTTCCTGGGCTGGAAGCCCAGATCCTTTTCTCAACAGCTCTGCAGAAAACCAACACAATGGAGAGTCTGTTACAGACCCTGTGCCATACCAAGTAACAACCAAGCATCAAATCTGAATTCACATCTTGACACTAATATGTACTAGCTGTAAAATGATGGACAAGAGTCATATTCCAAGCATCAGTATTTTGCAACCCACGAAATGTGACATGATTGTACCGCATTATTTAGTTTCCAAAGAATTCATGATACACTCAAGAGCAATTGAGAGGGTTTAACAAGATGGCCAAAGTATAGGCAAGTGTTAGGGCACTTAATGGTTAAGGTGAAGCATCTGTGAGAAACACAATAACTCCAGGCCTGAAAGCAGGAGAGGGATCAATTGTTGGGAGCTGAAAGAGAGTGGAACTGTTGAAGAGAGTCCCTGTCAGTGGACTGGACCCCAAAGGAACAGAGCCAGAATAATCCAACATTCATACTCTCTTCACCATGGGAATCTGACAGGATCCAGGAAGCATGAACACTCCAAAAATAAAGCTCAGAAAGGTCAGCGTCCAGGGTCAAGACAGGTGCAGAGTGGATCAGGGTGTAGAGGTGTAGAGTGACCTGCTTAGGGACTGTGGCACAAGGAGATGCGTGAGAGCAGGCAAGTGAGCCCATTAGCACAGGGCCTGGAGTGTACTGACATCTCAGTGTAGGTATTGAAATGATTTGTATCACAATGCCCATTGATACATAGAAGCTATAAAAAAATTTCTTGGAAAATGGAATAAAATATCAATTTTTGGTGCAATAAAGTTTTTGAAAACAACGGTTTTCTGAAATTTTAGAAAAATGTGGAGGTGAAAAAGCATAGATTTTCAGTTTTTATGTCAAAATGAACACATATTCTCAATTTTCACTTTTCTGTGAATGTTTTTGATGCACTCACTCTATAGTTAGTGCTGTTTTTCAGCTTCAGGGAGATATTTCTAGAATCTTAGCTGAGAAGAACCCATTTGATCTGGAAGCCAGAGTAATTATTTTACTCAGAGGTGAAATAGGCATGTCAACATTAGAAATACTATTTAGACACATCCATAGGACCAACTCGTAGGATTAGAAAAGAAGATTGAGACGCTGGTGACAGTGTAATTAAGATTGCGTCAGGGTTTTCATTGTGTCTTGCTATTTTGAAGCATTTATAACTTAGTTGATAAAATTTTGCTGTGGTGGAAACTTGGCTTACTATGTCTCAGGTTTTAGATGAAAAATTTTTACAGGGAAAAGCAATCTTTTCATTGTCTTTCACTTGAGTGAGGGGATATATGTGCGTGCACAGTAGCCTTTGATACGTGTGGTAATAGCTTTGTGGTTCTTTCTTCCTCCTTATCTTGAGGCTGTTAACCCTGATATTCGCCAAGAAAATGACTCAAAAAGATGACTCACATGGAATCCTACCTACAGAAGAGAGAGCAAAGAGTGAAACAGCAGGAAAGGAAGAAAGACAAAGAATAGATTCAGAACAAATGCTTTGCAGTAACTTTGCACACAGTTTATTAGTATTTACCAGTCCACATATTTTTTTTACAAAACACATCAGAATTATGCCACACTTACATGCCTTCTTGGATTCACAGCAGAAGATAATCATGACAGAGTCAGCAAAACAAAAAGGGACGTTTCAGGATCCTGCTTAATTGACTTGTTAAAATCCATTCAACTGCTGCATCACAACACTATGTCAGATTCTGTGGCTGATGTTGTGGAGCAACAGGTTAAGCTGCTGTGTGCCATGGTGGCTTCTTCTATCAGAACTCTAGTTCCAGTCCCAGCTGCTCCAGTTCTGATGCAGCTCCCGACCAACGCTCCCGAGGAAACAGTGAAAGATGGCTAAGTACTTGGCCCCCTTCACCCATCTGGGACTGGTTTCAACCTGGCCCAGCTCTAGCTCTAGATGTCATTTGGAGAATGAGTCAGGAGATAGAAGAACTCATTCTGTCTTTTCCTGTATCACTGTGTCATCTTGCCTTTCAAATAAATAAAATTTATCTTTAAAATAAATAATATCTGGATACCCGTGGTTATTTACAAAGCGAATCTGAACTTAAAGGCCACTGCAGATATTACTCGTGACAGGGAAAAGGAAAAGGAAGAAAATGAAGGAGGTATAGGCTGTGCTGAGTGTATTTTTTTTTCAGAAAGAGTAAAGACAAATGAGAGATTGTGAAGCCAAAAGGGAGAGAGCAGAAGCTGCTTCCCTTTTAATGTGCATCCACAGTGAATGATTTGCTCTAACACATGTGAAAACACCATTTTCATGCTATAGTGTTACACTTTTGGAATCATGGCACTCAGAAGGGAAGGCCTCAGAATGCATATGGTCCAAACATTACAAATTCAGATGCCCATAGCAGCCTGTGCCTAGAGAAACAGACTTCACCCCCAATCTCAAGAGTGCAGTTACGTACAGAAATATGGATTCCATGTTTCCAGAGAAACTGGGAATCCTCTAAATTCTCAACTCTACAATTGCCTAGATTTTCATCTGGCTGTCCCAGGGTCTAAAAGAGTATGGCACATAATAATGGCTGAAAAAAAAAATACGTTGACTGAATGCATGCAGAAAAGATAACAAAGTAGCCCACTGGGTTTCACATGCGTGTGCTTCAGTGTTAATGTTGGCCAAAATTTCTTTTGTCTTGGTTTAAGGAAAAATTAGGAGAGGGAACCCACCTCAGTGTGGACTAGGTGCAATGCATCATGGAGTGCTGCTTTGTCATTGTGCGTCTAGTACAAGTTTCCTGCACTTTGGCCAAAAAACCAAGGCCCCAAGATAAAAACTGACTTGGTCAGTGGGCACACAGATGGTGAACGGCAGAGCCAGTAACCCAACTAAATAAGCTCTGTCTTTAGATTCTCCATATGGAGCTTTTTCCTTCACATCTCGTTAGTGTTTCAAAATAAATTTGAAATCAACAAAATCAATACATAAGGCTTTATTCCCTTATATGAAGTCAAGGAATAGCCAAAAGCTTTGAAATTTAGATGTAAGATGTTGTAGCAATTTAGAAAAATACTGGAGGGATGCTGCAGAGCCCAGTGATATTTTTACTTGTACATATTTAAGGGCTTCAGCATGATCAATCACATGATCACATGATCATTGTGTAATGATCAAGTCAGCTTAATTAGCATTTGAATCTTAAACATTAAAACAGCTTTATTAACATTTAACACTTGTTCCTATTTATAGGGCACAATGTGGTATTTCAGCCCATATAACCAATGTGTATGTGGGGTGATTTCTTTCCCCAACTGGCTGCATTGGTCAAAGGTCAGCTGGCCCAAAACCAGGAGCTAACAGCTTCTTCCAGGTCTCTCATGCAGGTGCCTGGGCCCAAGGACTTGAGCCATCCTCTGCTGCCTGCTCAGACCATTGGCATGGAGCTGGATAGGATCTGGAGCAGCCAGGACTCAAAGTGGTACCGATACGAGATACCAGTGCTGCAGGTGGAGGAGCCTGAAAGCCACTGCATTAGCCTCTTCCCTCTACAGGTTATCTTTTCACTCTGTTAATTTTCTCCCATACTGCACACAAACTTTTTAGTTGGTATAATTCCATTTTTCTACTTTCACTTTTGTTGCCTATGCTTTTGGTATCTCAGCCGAGATTCACTGCCTACACCATCATCTTGAAGGAGTCAAAAATTAATAGAAAATGTGAAACCATAATCTATATATGATTATATCATTATATTATATATGATTATTTTTTGTTTTTTTAATTTATTTTATTTTATTGTATAGTTGTTGACAATCTTTACATAGTTAATTATGGTTAACAAAAAAAGGTTCAGGGGGTATAGGGAAGTGGGTAATACTATTATGTCCATATTGTTTCCATCGTGTATCTGAGGTAAAGGGGGATATTGAGGGAGAAGCCCCACCCGGTTTCCCGCCCACCCCAAGTCCTGGATGTGGGGCATGCTCTGAGATATTTGCTCAAGTGGTTTTAATAGTTCTCCAGTTATGAATCGCTGCCAGTTTCGCTCGATGAGGTCGTCCACTGATTAATATGGTCCATCATAAAGTCTCTGTTTGCCCCATATTTCGCTGCCAACATATAGCTGAGATGAATGATTGATCTGTTCTGTCTTCTTTTTTTGGTTAGAATTCTGAGTCCAGCAGTTCAATTGGGGAGATCTCCAAAGAAACTTTGAGGTATTCCCAGACCAGATTCTTGTATGTTCTAGCAAGTACAGGGCCCGGGCACAGTCCATCACCCCGATCAGCTGGTGGTTGCAATTGCTGGATTGTTTCTGTTCTCAGTCCCGAGTTGCATTGGAACCAATGGGTGTTGCAGTCCAGTCTGGTTCTGCCCAGCACATACTCGGCCCTTCAACCAGTGGGAGCTGCAGCCTAGTCGGGGTGACCCACAATAACCCCCACCAGGCCCGCCCCTTACCCTGGCTTGCCAGTATGTGTAGCAGTAGACCAGTCTGTCCCCCATCCCATTTGGCTCTTGTACTTGTCAATGGGTATTAAAACTTAGTTCCATCTAACCAACTCAACCATCCAGCCCTCATGGATGTTGTTGAGTGCCTCTCTGTCTAGCCATCCCAGCCCCCATCCGAGTTTTCATGCCCTCCCGTGGGAGTAGTAACCCAAGAGGAGAGAACCCACTATTTCCCTCCCGAGTCTCTCTCAATCCCGGTTGATGCACTCTTTGGATGGTTCTGTGGTTTGACTTTACAGATTTAGACCCCAGTGCCAGCTTCTGCCATCTGATGCTGTGGCTAAGCCCTAACAACCCTCACCCACTCTAATTTATGCTTGCACCAGTAGGAACAATCAGCCCAGCCTGGCTTTTCCCTGATCTAGTCCACATGCGGCGCACAGGTGTTGTAGCCCTGCTTAGTCTGGTCTGTCCCCATCCCAGCCCACGCTCTCCAGTGGGAGTAGCTGTCTGGCAAGGGGACCAGCCCCTTAATCCCCCTGCCAGCTCTGCCCCTCCCTTCCTGGATCTCACGTGTGCTGGTTGGGCGTTGCAGTCAAATCCAGTACAGGCAATCACACCCTGGCATTCCATAATGTGTACTGGTTTTGTCGCGACCAAACCCAGCTCAACCCACACTCTGTTCTGGTGTTCGGATTTGCCAGTGGATGACATGAACTGATTCAGCCTGGTCTGCCCCTGACCCATGCCGAATGTGTGCCAGTGGGAAACTTTCCATGGCCTATTCTGGGCTGTTTCCTATCATGCTTCTTGTGCTTACCTGCAGGGACTGTGTCCTGCCAGAGGAGTTGCCCAGGCTCCTCCATCAGAACCCCTCCCAATGCCAGATTTTGCGCATACCAGGGGGTCCTTGAGCCAACCCTACTCAGTTCACCTCCTGTCCTAGCAGGAACAGTGGCTTTTCCTGGCTGGCTTTCACCCCATTCTGGTTCTTGTTGTTGGATGTTTCAGCCCAGCCATGGCTCTTCCATACCCACATACAGCTCACACATGGCTCAGTAGGGGGTTGAGACCCAGCCTAGTCAGTCCCACATCTACCCTGGTTCTCCATGACACCAGATGGTGTTGGGGTCTGAACTGGCCTGGTGCATCTAATCCCAGCCCACACTAGTGCCTCGGGTGACTACAACTGTTTCCTAGATAGAACGCAGCCCCCATTCCAGCACACGCGCCCCTTGATGGGAACCTCAACCCAGTTAGGGTGTCCCCTTACCTTCCCAATTGGGCCTATTCCTAGCCATAAGTCACGCACCTGCCCGTGGTTGCTCTGAGGACCAGTAGGTGCAAGAGCCTAGCTCAGTATGACCTGTGCTCCATGCTGGTTTCTAGTTTTGATTGTAGGCTAAGGTTTGCTCAGTCCTGCCAAGTATATTCCGTTCCATTACCAATTTACACATCTTGGAGCTACTATGCCCTGCTTGTCCGACCCCCAGATCTGGACCACGTGTTCACCAGCGAGAGCTATGACTTGCCAGGGGAGTTTCCCAAGTTCCTCCACTTGATCCACTCCCACACCCAGTTCTCATACATGCCAATGGGTTTTAGGCCAGTGCCCGGTGTACTCTGGCCTCCCATTTGGCCTTGTATGAGCTGGTGAATGTTGCAGCCCGGCCCACCCCACACCCTATTCATTATGCACATTTAGGTGCTGCTGCCTTGCCCAGTCCAGTGTGTTGCGGGTCCCTTTACCTGTGATTGATGGCAGGCTCCTTGGTCACACCTAGCTTAGTCCATAACCACCCAAACGTTTAGGTTTACCAGTGGGGCTGAACTTTCTACAGGGTGTGGCCCACACATCCTGCACAGAATCCACCCCCAGGATAAGGTTCTAGAGTGCTAGTTGATATTATGGCTCTGCCGAATGTGACCAGTCTCCTGAACCATCATCATGTCAGGCAAAACAATATCCTGCTAGACAAGCCTGAGCTTATCTTTTGCATGATAGGTGTTCACAGCTCAGCATTGTTAAGTGATTAGAAGTTCTTCAAAGGAAGAGTTACTGGCATTGGGAATCTTTAGGATTGACTCAGATCCCAGAAACAGTGGGGTCAGCCTGGAGCTACCAAAGCAGCAATTCGGACAACCAATATCCCAGAGCTCCCCTGCTGGGCAGCCAGCAGGCACAGCCTGGTGCCAAATGGCGCACTGCCGCCTAGGCCCAGCTTACCATGAGCACATGGTGGCTGGGATCAGGATCCGAACAAGACGCTCCCTCCTGCAGCCCACAGCAGCCTCCTGGCTGCTGAAGTTTAAACCCGCAGGCCCAAGGTTGCTCCCCACCCCAATCCCGTCCACTGCCCAATGAGGGCGATGGGTGGGTCCCGGACCCACCCAGTCCCTGAGACTCCGCCCCCCTCGGTGTACTCACCTGAAAGGAAGTAGTCCCCGAATCCAGGTGGGCCCGGACCCAGCTCACCATGAGCACATGGGGGCTGGGATCGGGATCCAAGCAAGACGCTCCCTCCTGCAGCCCCCAGCAGCCTCCCGGCTCTATGATTATATTTTTAAGATGAATGCATAGACGTACATTTCCGTTGAAATATTCAAGGTCACCCTATTTTTGGCGACAATTTGGCTCTCTCTAGTCTTTGATAGGCCAAGTTGTGTTTTCTAAATTGATCTATATTGCCATGCACTTTAATTAGGAAGCATACTAAACGAGTGCCAAGTGATTTCATTATCCCTGCTCTATAATTTCCATCCATCTCCAGGAAAGGTTGCCAATGTGTGGTTTTCCTCAATCAGTGACATTTTAGTGATTCTGGTGAACAAGGTTTCCAGAAGCTGTTTCATTTATTCAAGCACCATTCATTCACCAGATACTTTGGAGGACCTACCTTTGGTTGAGGGTGATAACTTGTATTTTATACTCATCAGGGGATGATTGGGTTCTAAAGTTCAGAACTGGTACCCCGTGGGAACCTAGTCAGAGGTCACCCATTTCACAGAGCGTTGTTAGATTTGAGATTTTCCCCTAAAATCTCATATGCAATGTCCAATTTGCAAGGCCTCTTCAGCACAATATCGTTTGTTTTGTTTTGTTTTGTTTTGTTTTGTTTTGTTTTGTTTTTCAATCAACTGGCCTTTATCGAGCCAGGCTGTCCCATGCTCAAAAGATACAAAGATGAGAACAGCTCCCACCTAGAGGGTTGTAGTCTAGGCTTTCTGGGAATTTAGTCCTTGGCAGTGTGAGTCCAAAGGAGCTCATTTTCTTCCTTGCTTTCTTCTTTCCTTCCTTCCTTGCTTCCTTCCATCCTTTTATTTTTCATTTTTAGGAGCTCATTTTCTTATTGAGTCAGTTGCAGTCCTGCTTAGATTTTCTAGAAATTTTCTGCTTCTTTCCTTTTCCCTCCTTTGTATCCTCCAAGAAAGTGCTTATGTGAGTGCCATTCTTGAAGTCATGGCACCAAGTTTCATTTGCCTGAATGTACCCAGTTCTGTACAAGAGATACCAGTTTTTATTTACAGTGGATTCAGTGTGTGCCAGATACTGCGAGAAGCACCCTAGACACACTATCTCATTTTATTCTCCCCAAACCCATAGCAATTGGATACTATTATCATGCCTGTTTTAGACATAGGGAAAACAAAGAGTAATCACTCTGAGATCTCTTACGTAGGTAAATGAAGAAACTGAGACGCGCTGAAGCTAGTGCTCAGCCTCATAAACTTGGTCTTATGGGCATAATCACACTGAGTAAAGTCAGCTGCAGTGTCCATTGTCATTTCTGAGCCGTGAGGATATTCATGCCTCCACCTTTATTACTGTATGTTTCTTAGAAGCATGTCTTACAAATCTCTCAAAGTAAGGCTGTAGATACTGTTACTTAATGTATTTCAAAATCACTTAGAAATCACATAAACGCCAACTCTGGATAATGGTCCATGCTAAGAGCAGTCACAGTTTGCATTTCTGGCCCATCCAACAAGAAAATGCAGAGAAACCCAGGGTATAAATCACATCAGACTATGGAGAGAAGGAGAAAGATTTTCCATCTGCTGGTTCATCCCCCCAAATGACCATGAAGACCAGAGGTAATCTAATACAAAGCCAGGAGCCAGGAGCTTCTTCCGGGTCTCTCACATGGATGCAGGATCCTAAGGCTTTGGGCTGTCCTCAACTGCTTTTCCAGGCCACAGGCAGGGAGATGGATAGAAGTGGAGCAGCTGAGACATAAACCTGCACACAGATGGGACCCCAGTGATTGCAAGGCGAGATTTTTAGCCTTTGAGCCATCATGCTGGGCCCAGCAAGACATCTTTCCTGCAAAGAGCTTACTTGGTCCTTAGAGGAGGTGGGACTGGCTGTTAAACTAGTGCAGAACACACCGTGAATGGTTTGGGGAAAGCACCAGCAAACACTGAGTGGCCCAGGGCATGTAGCCATGTGTGGGGATGCCTCCTCACTGCACTGCTGAAGATTTTGCTCAGCCGACATAAAGCTAGCCATGTGTGAGAGGCCAGATACAGGGCGGGGACTTGAGGTCCACAGTCACGGCCTTTCTGCCCATTTTCACTAACAAGCAGTGAATCAGCAGGCCTAACATGTCTTTTTTTTTTCCTTGGATTTTGGTTAACGGAGTTCCTAGGAGGAAAGATGGAATCAATAGGTTCTTATAGGCAGAAAAGTGCTTAATCTGATACACAGGGCATTCTGTCAGCTCAAGCAAATAGCAACTTGAAGTGTCAACCCCTTAAGCAAATCTCTGATGGAATCCAAAGGATGAGAAGCCAGATGGGTCTGACCAGCAGGGAGGACTGTGGGCCTGTGGAGCTGCTCACAGGCTACCCCTCAACCCTGAGGGCAGCAACTTGGGCAGGCAGTGTTACTGACCAAGAAGTTCTTCCCAATGCAAATAAAGTCAAGAGAGAAACTGGTGTCTACATAATTAATCAATTACACCGTACTTGGGCATCTTGCTTTACAGTGAACCCTCTCCTTCAGCAGTCAGAACGATCCTCTCCAAGCCATATCTCATCATGTCACACCTCCACTGATTTCCACAATCCTATTCATTTGATTTATTTCTCCACTCAAATATTTTACTTTTCCTGAAATCTTCTCTGCATACATCATCTAAAGTGGTAACCACCCTTGTCTTCTGTCTCCCTATCCCATTTGTTTTTCTCTGTAACGTTTATGACATTACTTAGAAAGGTATTGTGTACTTATCAATTTGTTTTTGTGTTTTCCTCACTAAAACATAAGCTCTGTTACTTGGTTCATCCCAGAATCTTGAAAGGTGCCCAGCACAAAGTGAGGGGTCTACAAATTCTTGTCAATGCATGCCTGAACTTTATCAGCATGAAGAGCAGAAAGAGCGTTGGTCCTGTTGCAGCTGACTCCATGCCCTGGAAAATGGTTAAAAAGAGTTGACAAGAATGTTGGCCAGTGAGCCTCTCTGTCTTAAATACAGTTCTTTTTCCAAGGTTAATTCCACCAAATTAAACATATTTTTAAACTCTGGCAAAGGTAAATGTGAAAGCAATAAGAAAATAGCATGTTACTATGGTAGAAGAACAGCCCACTCACATAATCAAGATTTTAAAAACAGCATCAGGATTTTGTTAATAGCAGATACTTTGCTCCTTCTCAATAGAAAGTTTAAATTCACCTAAATCTGCTCTAAGTAGTCAGGAGTGCAATGCTGGGGCCACATGACCCTAATGGCTTGCTTTTCAGTGCCTATGGCTTAGTATAGATTGGAAAGCATTTTTTACTTAATATGTTTTTTTTTTAAGATTTTATTTTTATTACAAGGTCAGATATGCAGAGAGAGGAGGAGAGACAGAGAGGAAGATCTTGCATCCGATGATTTACTCCCCAAGTGAGCCGCAACAGGCCGGTGCGCGCTGATCCGAAGCCGGGAACCAGGAACCTCTTCCAGGTCTCCCGTGCGGGTGCAGAGTCCCAATGCACTGGGCTGTCCTCGACTGCTTTCCCAGGCCACAAGCAGGGAGCTGGATGGGAAGTGGAGCTGCCGGGATTAGAACCGGCGCCCATATGGGATCCTGGTGTGTTCAAGGCGAGGATTTTAGCCGCTAGGCCATGCCGCCGGGCCCTACTTAATATGTTTTTATAAACAGATGATTTGCTCATAATAAGATTAGTACATTGTTTTTATATGCTAATGTGAGCATCATAGTTTCAGAAATACAATTTCAAGCCATATTTAACAAATTACATATACCACTAAATTATTAACACAGATGTAAGTGTAGTATGTGCCAGATGCTATCTTGTTGATACTGATACAATTTTAGGGCTCAGATCCTAGGCCTTCATAGGTAATCATAACTGTATTTCTAAGCATTCGAGCCAGTATGAGAACCAGAAGTGGAAAATAACTGTAAACATGAGCTATATAGAATATAGTAGAGAGATATTCAGGATATAGATTTGGCACAGGGCAGAAGACTGTCAGTTCTGCGTTACAGTCAGGGGAGCTGAAGAAGATCAAGTTTCGAAGGTTTCTGGAGACAAATAAGATGACAAAGGTAGAAGGCATCCCAAATAGGTGGCACTTTTCATTTCTACTCAGCTCCCCTCCCCTACCATGTGTGTTCCATCTCCCTCACGCATTCAGCTAGCATATCCCCAGTTCTGCACAGCCCTTATCTACTCCTGTGACTTCCATTAGGGTGCTCATGTTGTGCAGCTCCCAACTCCATAGCAGGTGTTCCTGACACTGTTCCACCACCTCAAAATTCCAACCTAACAGTCAGTAGGCCTTCCCTTCCACACTTTCTTGTACCTCATAGCAGAGGAGAAAATTTAGGAAAGGACGTATGGGTAAAGAAGCAAAGGCATAAAAAACAGAGCGGCAAAGAGTTTGGATCAGGATAACATAAGAAATCACAGCTGTGTAAAGTAAACCTGGATAACTGTATTATACAGTGAAGGGCATGGTGTACCACAAGCAAGGAAGTTGGGCTCTGTTCCCAGGAAGTGAAGTGACGTGGAATGTTTCAGGGGAAGGAACTCCAGGAACTTGGCTGGAGAGAAGGAGTGTGTAGTTTTTTAGGTCAAATTGTACCAAGATGACTATCTTTTTGGATACTGATCTTCCGTTAACACAGCCCTAAATCTATTAAATTTCCTAACTGCTCTGTCTCATTGTTAGACCATTTCTATTCCAGTTTTGTCTTCCAGGATATGAGCTAAGTGCTCCTTTATTATTTAGCTGGGTCACTCTTATGCTGTAGCTATGACATTATTGTATTAAATATAACTAATTGCAAGACATAATTATAATCTGGATTGAGCTAATCAAGTTAGTCTTGGCCCATTGTTGCAGCCAGTCTGTCCTTCCTAGCCATAGGCTATCTACAGATTCAATAATTGCATCTTCTGTTTGGAGCACAATCATTAATCGAGTTGTTAAATAGAATGCAGCACAGTAATGGAGCTGTGTTGCACCACAGCATGAAAGATCTTCCAGGGAGAAATCGATCTGCAATTCCATTAGCTGCAAGTTTCAGTGAGCCACGAAACCACTTCATACCACAGTCTATTGAGTGAGTCTTTGCCTGTTGGAAAAGAAGTGCTTGATATCTATAACATTTCTCTAGTCTGTAAGTCTAATAGCCACATATTTGGTATCTATGAGAGGAAAGTCCACCTTTGTTTTGTTTACTATCCAAACTGTCAATAGTGATTTGTTTTCCAGGTGGGTGCTAGGACAAAGTTTAGACAAAGATTCTGTTACGCTTGCTTCTTTTCATTCGTGGCCACCTACTATTCAGCCAGTCAAATTGAGATCTTGAATATCTCCAAGGGGAGGGGAACCCAAGAAGAAAAAGATGAAAAGGTCAACAGACTGGACATAGATTTGAAGTGTCTGGAGATTACAAATAGTCCCCCTCTTCCCATTTTTCCCACAAAGTAATGATGCTCCAAGCTGAGAAATGGATGGATGAGATAGTAGAAAGTAGAAAGAGGATGAAAATTAAATGTGAGACATAGGAAGAAGTTTCCCTTACTAATGCCATAGTTGAAATCAAAGAGGAAGGAAATAGCTAAGCTGCCTTTACCTTTTGGAGATCCCACAGCAGAACAATCTGGGGACCTGTTGGAGCTCTAAGAAAGAGCCACATCGCAGAGGGACCATAGACACCAGTGGCATGAGATATGGACGGGTGGCAGTGGGTTTCTGGGGCTCGTTGTCCTAAGGGGCTCACAAGGTACTGTCTGTGACCTCCAGGGAGATGGGAGGAGGAACTGAACTCTCCTGTTACACTAAGTGAAGTGGGAATCGAGCTGCAGCAGAAAGAGCTGAAGAATGTAGCCATTACCACTGCTTCCAGAGCGAACCCTGGAAAAGAGAGTGGGATAGACCATCCAACAGAAGACAGTAGAGGACAGGGCTGGAGACTCCTGGCTCTGCAATGGCCCAGCTCTGGCCACTGTGGCCATGTGGGGTGTGAACCAGCACATGAAAGGTCTTTCCCTGTCTCTCCTTCTATCTCTGTAAATCTTCCTTCCAAACAGAAATAAAAATTTAAAATATCAGGGCAGGGCTGACTTGATAGCCTAGTGGCTAAAGTGGCCTTGCAAGTGCCAGGATCCCATATGGGTGTCGGTTTTAATCCTGGTGGCCCCACTTCCCATCCAGCTTCCTGCTTGTGGCCTGGGAAAGCAATCAAGGACAGCCCAAAGCCTTGGGACCCTGCACCCATGTGGGAGACTTGGATGAAGCTTCTGGCTCCTGGCTTCGGATCGACTCAGCTCCAACCACTGTGGCCACTTGGGGAGTGAATCATTGGATGGAAGATCTTTCTGTTTGTCTCTCATTCTCTCTGTATATCTGACTTTGCAATACAAATAAATAAATCTTTTTTTTTAAATCAGGGCAATATTTGCATATGGGCACCTTTTGATCTTCTGCTGACTGACTTCTTGCAGGGCCTCCACCCATTTCAGTTTCTGTGTCCACAAGCTCAAAAGAAGCCTTGCAGAGAGAATCCTTTCTTAGCCACAAGAGCTGTGTTACTCCCTCGCCCCTAATCTGAATGTCAGTTCTTCTCTGAACATTTTTTCAAACATTTTGATCTTGAACAATGTTTTTCATTGGAGAACAATGGACTCAAAAGAACAGCTGAGAAGTTCTGTTGCTACTTGCCACTGGCTACATTGTAACACCTGCCCCAAGCAGTGACTTTATCCCCTGTGTCAGTGTCTAGACCACACAGGGACAAAGAAAATGCCTACTGATTGAGCAAGTGAACCCTGCGGGGCTCCTGCGATTCCTTGCTCCATTTTTAGTGCTCCTGGTAAGCCTCAGCTTATGTTTGCCCAGGCACACTGCAGGCTTTTTCAACACCACCCTTCACCCCAACCCCCCTACCACCACCACCTCAGAGGCCTTTCAGGCTTTGCAATGAAGCCTCTGGCATTCCTACTTCTAGGTAATGATGTTGATGCTGCACTTGTCCAGTGTTCCCTTATTTCTTGTAAAAACAACAACAACAAATGGTCTAGGGCCCGGCATGATGGCTCAGTTGGCTAATTGTACACCTCCAAGTGCCAGATTCCCATATTGGCACCAGTTCCTGTCCTCACAGCTCCACTTTCCATCCGCTTCCTGCTTGTGACCTGGGAAAGCAGTTGAGGATGTCCTGAGACTTTAGCACCTACACTCAGTTGGGAGACCTGGAAGAGGCTCCTTGCTCCTGGCTTCAAATCAGCTCAGCTCTGACCATTGTGGCCATTTAGACAGTAAACCGGTGGATGGAAGATCCTTCACTCTGTCTCTCCTTCTCTGTGTGAATCAACGTTTCCAATAAAAATAAATAAACAACAAAAACAACAGAAGAAACACTGGACCTCTTTTTATCCTGACTGAAGCTGCATTTATTTATTTTTATTTGAAAGGCAGTTATGGGGCCTGGGGGCATAGTGGAGGACAGAGATCTTCCATCTATTGGTTTTTCTCCCCAAATGGCCTCAAACCTAGAGCTGAGCCAGGCCAAAGTGGCCCTCCCTTCTCTTTTTCTTTTTAAAGCTCACCACTCAATGTACAGGAATACCCTTCCATTCCTTCTAAAAACTACTCTTATATACAGACAATCACATGAATTTACATAAGGGCATGTGTATTATCTTTAAAGTAAAAATTAAAGAGAGTACCTTCTTCAATGTTCTGTGATATGACAAGGTTTGCTTTGCATTTATGAAACCTGATGAGAGCCGACAGTGATGGACATGTTGGCATGTTTGTCAAGGTCCAAGACAGGCAAAATATAAATTGTCAACCTTATGTTCACTCCCAAGATTGCTGTAGAATTTTTTCTTATCTTAAAAGCCAGACAATCTGGCAATGCCTGGTGTTGATGAATTTTCTTTTAGACCAAGATTTGGTATAAATGGTTCATCTTTTTCAAAGGGGCTTATGTCTGAAACCTTCTAGGGGAAGATATACAAGCATTAATATAAGGATGATTCAAAAAGTTCATGGAGAACTGAATTGACAGATGTTTGTGGCAAAAAAGTTCTGAAATCTCTGCATAGTTTTTTCATGATATACATTTCCATGAATATACACATGCAACTCCATGGAAGTCAGCAGGGACCAGAGCTTCTCCCGGCTCTTGTTGAAAAGTGGTTGAGCTCCAGGAGTCCAAGTGAGCCTTGCCTGCAGCCTTGCTTTCACTGTGTGTAAATCCACCCTCTAACTTGGCATAATGTTTTTAATTTATACCGCTTGATAAATTTTGTGCAAAAATAATCCATGAAAAGCACCTGGATTCTTTCATTAAAATGCAGTGGTTATGAAACAATAAGATATCCGTTTATGGACCTCATGTGCTTGAATCCTTAATTACAGATTGTGAATATTCCTATATTTGAATGGTATGTTTGAAGATATAAAATTCTATTGAAGCTTAATGTGCAAGCTGAAAGGTCAGGCATGAGTGGTTTGGTGCTAAGTTTCTTTGCTATCACACAAGGATCTCGCCCCGTTACCAAACAGTCTTCTCTAACTTTAGTCATCTAATTTCTTTACATGAAGTAAAATCCTTTTTACTGTGTCCTTTTCACTTTCTCAATTGTGCCACATTTCCCCACAAATGTGCACATTTTGTTGGCTTGGAACTGGTCTGTTACAGTGCAGTGTCCCCCTGGCATATGGCGTATGGGTCAGATACAGCCTTTTGTGTCTGGGACTCTCACTGCACAAGCAAAGCTGTTGCACAGCTTTCTGCCACAGTGTGAGGTGGATATCACCATGAAGAATGTCTCCACTTGCCAAATAGAGTCGAGAACTCCACATACAAAGAGCTTCTACCTGGTAATCAGACCATGAATATTCCAAGGGGTCGGATCTCTTTTATTGTTTTCGTTTTTGACCTATTACAGTCCCTATCAGTTTGAAAAATAGTTAAAACAATGCTTGAAAAAATATTCTACCTGCAGTAAAGTTGATACACTTGGGGACACTTCTTTTCCTTTCTCTCTTTGTAAAGTTTAGATCCAACATATAATGGACAAAATATAATATTTGTCTTTCCGTGTCTGTCATTCAACATGATGTCCTTCAGTTTCTATTATTTTTCTTCAAATAATAGACTTCATTCCTGTTTGTAGCTAAATAATATCCCATCCTTGCATCTGGTGTTGGACACTGTGGTTTGTTTCCTATTTTCAGCTACTGTGAACACTGCTGCAGTAAAGATGGTGGAACAGGAATTTCCTTTATACAGTGAGTTCACGTCTTTGGGATATATGCCCAGTTTTGGGATAGCTGGATCAATTGGCAAGTCTATTTCTCTCTCTCTTTTTTTTTAAGAATTCTTCCTGAATTTTTTAAATGAAACTTGATTTTATAATACAAAACCACTGATTAAAATTTTAAATAATGACATAATTTATCTTTACAAGGAAAATCACTACATAACACCATGCATGACTTTTTAAAAACACTGGTTTATTTTTAGTTTAAAAGAAGATTTAAAGAGAGAAGGAGAGAGAGAGAGAAGGAGAAAGAAGGAGAAAGAAATCATTCATCTGGTGGTTCACTCCCTACATGGCTGCAATGGCCAGAGCTGAGCCAATCCAAAGCCAAAGGTTAGAAGCATCTTGCTGGTCTTCCACATGGGTGCAGATGCTCAAGGATTTGAGCCATCCTCTCCTGCTTTCCAAATCCATTAGCAGGGAGCTGGATCAGAAGTTGAGCAGGCGGGGCATGAATCAGTGCCCATATGGGATGCTGGTGCTACAGGATTAGCCTGCAATCCTACTGAGCCAGTCCCCCATATACGATGTTTTTACTTTTTCTGAGGAGACTGGATTTGCCTCTGAATATTGTGCTTAACTGTTCTTTTCTGGTTTCTGTCACTAGGTTTGTTCAGAAGCTTAGATGTGAAACAGTTCTCAGAATTTCTTTTTCTCCTTTCTTCAGTCCCTTTGGCAATGATTTGTGGGATTGGCCCTATCAGATAGGGACTCAAGGAGTCACAAATGGCCTGATATAAAATAATAATCAGTTAGAACTCCGTCTAGACTCATTCCTTGCAGCCCTGCCCCTCTGATACATCACTTCTCACTCCTTTATCTGGCTATATCCTACTCTCTATCTTCGAAGAAGGAATAGATGTACGCATGGTGAAATAATTCAAATAGTAAAAAGGAAAGCCCGGTGACAATTATATGTCACCCTTTTAGCAGTGCTTTAGTTCCTCTGCTTTGGAACTTAGCCAGGTTTCTATGCATGCTAATAGTTGATGCATATGCAAGGAAACACACATACAAACACACACAAATCCACTTCTGAAAGCACTTCAAAAAGTTTATGTTTATGAAATAAAAAACTAAAATGTAAACTTATATTGACCCAACAAATTTTAAGAAACAATCAGGGTTTTTCATAATAAACATTTACCATAAACATTTTGAAAATTCCATGTATTTTTGTTTCCTCATAAAATGATGATGTAATATACAAATTGTTCTTCATCTTTTTTTTTCCTTTAATAGGGTCTACCCATATCAATGTGTACCTAGATCATTTAATTAGCTATACTGTAATTGACTTAAAGGGTTCGAATCAAAGAATTTAAATTGTTCCTGATTCTTTTCTATGTACACACACACACACACACACGCACACAAACTATGCTTGCATTTTACAACATGACATTTGAATTTTTATACGTAGGTGTGAGCTAAGGAAGTTTTGAGAGAGACCTCTAGAAGTAGAAATGTAGAATCAAGTGGAATGTCTATTTAAAGCTCTCATTCACACTGCCACATCATTCTGTAATAATTAGCTTCAATATGCATTCTGGTTGGCAATGCTTGAGAAAGCCTGTTTTTTCTACCCTAGCAATGAATAGTAATATCAGACTTGCTGGTGCTTGGTAAACCAACAGACAGCAAATGGTTTGTCAATGAAATTTTCATTTGAACTTTTTCACATATTTAAAATTCCCCTTTGCTTCTTCTCCTCTTAATTCTCTGTATGTTCATATGGTGATGGAATTATCAGGTTTTTTCTATTAGTGAATTATAGATCTTTTTAAGTAAATTATCTTTTTGGATACCAAGTGGGAGACAAGTGATGTTTTCCCAGAAATGCTTAGTTTTTCTGTAGTTAAACGCGTTAGGATTTGGAGATGGAGTGGTTGGAGAGTTGGGGGTTAATCTCTGGGTTTCTTGTAAGATTTCTATGATTTCATCTTTTCAATCTAAAATCCTAATCTGGAGTTTATTTTGGTGCAGCAGGAAGGCATAACAGTGACAGCACAGGGCCAGGTGGGTAGAGGCACAGAGCCAAGTGGTCTAGCAACGCCATTAATAAATAACCTTTGCTCTATCAAGTCCATCTCCCTTGTTCCCTGCTTTCTGACAGGTGGATGAAATGGTGATGGAGTGATGCTTGGGCCCCTCCACACTCACGACTTTTTGGACCAGGAACTACCTTGCTTCCTCCTTCCCACTGGATCTTATCTGTAGCTTCAGAGGCTTGCAGATCTGAGAGCAAACCTTGCCTTACCTTCTGAGTTGCTATGTGTTATTTGATCTGAGTCCCAGCTTCTGTAGCTGTGACAGAAGGGACACCAGTTCCAATCCATGGTGGCTGTTGGGAGAGCTGAATGAGACACAGTGCCCAGTGTCTTAAGACTGTCCAATAATTAGGAGTATAATCCTTTACTTCCTATTGTTCTTGATTTCTAGGTCATTTGAAACCAGCTGTAATGAGAAATCGTGGTGCCTGGCTTCCCATTAAAGTCTCCCTCACATCTCAGTCCCTATGTCCACCCTTTTCTGGTCCTTAGAATACTGGCCTCTAAACTCATCAGAACTTGTTCTAGAATCAGGTGCCCTTGAATGGGACCTTTGCACCTGAACCTGATGTCCAACACACAGGCCTTCTCCTTCCTGCGCTGTGACCATGGCACTACTACCCTGAACCTATCCCCAACTCCAGCCTGTTCTCTCCCCGCAAATTAAGATCATACCACTTCCCTACCCAAAGGATCCAACTGGTATTTGGTGTTTGCATTTCTTGTGGATTTCCTGAGCACGCTTCTTTCCCGTGCTTCCGACCTTTACCCTTGCCATTGCTGTGACTAAGGATGTTCCTTTCCTTATTCTTCAGGAGCCTGGAGAGTCTCCCCTGGTTCCCAAAAGCCTGACCTAGCATCCTCCTTGCTGCACAATTGCACACTCCCGCTTTACTTCTGCCTCTCCCCAAGGGAAGGGACATACTTCTCCTCAGAGTTACCACTTTACACTTCTCCACACACCGATTATGGCATTTACCACGTGACACTCCCATTATTCCTCATACAGTATCAAATTTTTATATACTTATCTGGTCTCTCCAAGACCATGAATGCATTGCACTTAAGAGTATTACTCTATTTATCCCAGCACACTACCTCATCTATACAAAAACTCAGAACTACTTCTTAGCAATGCAATGTTAATTCATCTAGACCTCTACTGAGACTCTAGGTAAGGAATAATTGTGCTACAATTTGGTTTGCAATATGTCATTTTCAGCTAGCAGTAAGATCCTTCAAGGAAGACCTGTCATTTTTCCTTTTCATTGTCAGTATTTTAGCTACTTTTTGGTATGTTATAATGTGAGCCTGGTATAAAACAATAGATATGGAATCAAAATAATACTATGAAAGCAAGCAGCAAAAAAGCCTTTAAAAAAAAAAACAGAGCTATCAAGTTGAAATGCTATGAAGTTGTTTTGTTTTGTTTCTGAGTTAAGCAGATGTGAAAACAATAGCTTGAGGCTCCTTTAGCCAATCTTGTGTTTCACCGTGAGATGTCATTTTTATGAGATTGATTTCTGACTACCCATCTTTCAAGTAAAATATCAAACACTATGCCAAGTGTTTGTCCCAACAGTCTGCTCATATTGTATGCACTCCAGGTTGGAGGGCCTGGCACTGAGTTCTGGCTCTGCTTTTCATTTAAGCTTCCTGCTAATGTGCATCCTGTGAGGCAGCAAATGATGGTTCACACAGTTGGGCCTCTGCCGCTCATGTAGGATACCTGGATTGGGTTCCAAGTTCTTAACTTCAGCCTGACTTATATCAGGCTATTACAAGTATTTGGCAATTGAGTCAACAAATACAGGATGTCTCTTTCTCTTTTTCTGCCTTTCAAATAAATAAAAATACATAGAATAGAAAATGTTTCCATTACACCCAAGAAATTATAACTACTTGTCTAATTTTTAAAATCTAGAAATTATTTAAGAGCATCAATACTGCTAATGTTGGCATTAAAATCTTCATTGCTATGGAATTTGTTTTGTAATCTTTGGAAGCACAAACCAAAACTTTTTTTTAGGATTTATTTACTTGAAAGGGAAAGTGAGAGATAGTGAAGGACAGAAAGAGAAAATTCTTTCTCCTACTGGTTCACTCCTCAAATGGCCACTTCTTCTGAGTCTCCCACATGATTTCAGGGAGCTGGATGGGAGATGGGGCAGCCAGGACACAAACCAGTACCCAAATGGAATCTCAAAGCATACAAGGTGAGGATTTTTGGCACTAGGCTACCAATGCCAGGCCCCTTGGGTACATTTTCAGCCAAGTGACTAGAGAAGACTCAAACTGGCTCCAAAATGGGAAGCTGGAGCTGCAAGTAGCAGTTAACTCTATGTGCCACAGTGCTAGCCCCGAAAGTCTTTTAAGTGAATCTATAGACTCTAAACAACTATAGGAAAATTTGGAGTTTAATTCTGAGGATTCATGAATTTTATGGGATGGATTGGATTAAGGAAATTGAGTTGCTAATGTTTATAGAGATAAAAAAATTATACTCATTTATTTGTACATATAGGATTCTAGTAAGTTTCCAGTGATAAATCTAGAAATGTTTTTTGTAAATTTTTTTAAGATTTTCTTATTTTTGCTAAAAAGAGAAACAGAGTTATAGAGAGAGGAGAAGAAGGAAAGAGAAAGAACCAGACACATACAGACACTTTCCATCGACTGGTTCACTCCCCAAATGGCCACAATGGCAAGAGTTGGGCTGGTCCAAAGCCAGGAGCCAGGGGCTTCTTCGGAGTCTCCCACCTAGGTTCAGGGGCTCAAGCAACTAGACCATCATCAGCTGATTTCCCAGGTGCATAAATAGGAAGATGGATCAGAAGTGGAGCTTCTAGAACTCTAACCAGCATCTATATGGAATACTAGTGCCACAGTCAGAGGCCTTGCCTCTATAACATGGTGCCGGCCCCAAGCGTTTTGCAAATTATGAAAGATATTACAGGTCAATCTTTTGCAGAGTGCTCTTTCATTGGTACAATGCTCTATCTTGAGAAAAAAATAGGAGTGGGAAGGAAGGAAATTCACATGAACAACCCAAGAAATGAAGATTGGAGAATATGTTTTTGGTCACTTGCATTGCAAGGACCAGACATAGTGTAGTGAAAATGCTGTAGCAGGAAGAATTGGCAAACAAAA
The DNA here is from genome assembly GCF_030435755.1 of Ochotona princeps. Lineage (NCBI taxonomy): Eukaryota > Metazoa > Chordata > Mammalia > Lagomorpha > Ochotonidae > Ochotona > Ochotona princeps. The sequence goes on from NC_080834.1 coordinate 14,932,481, forward strand.
AACAAAGCGTTTATATGATTATTATTATTATTGTCACCTTATCATTCAAATGTTTTGCCTTTACTACCAATCTTGCCAAGTTTAGCCTAATCACATGACTTGCAGATATACAGAAACTACTTCAATTGTCTAGTTTTACCTTAAGAGAGCAATAGTTCCCTCACCAAAAACCAGATTTCATTGTATACAAACAATATATGTTGGAAATAAATCCTCCTCTGTGGGCAGTGAGACAGCCGCAGGGAGGTGGAGAGGGAAGTTGGGCTTGGTTATCTTCAGAACCCTTTGCTGAAAAGAGTCAGGCAGCAATTTTTATAGGACTTAGAGATTGCTGAGCAATAGAAGTTAGGTTTATTTTCATTCTCCCCCCTTTTCTTCTTTTTTCCTTTCTCTTTCTTCTCCTTGCACCTCTTTCTTCTCTCTCACTTTCCTTCCCACTGGGAGGCAGAGCTTACTTTGCAGTTGCCCCTAAGAAGCCCCTGGTGGAGCCTTGGCACATCTTCTCACAGCTTGGTCAGTGGTCTGTTTCTCTCTACTCTGGGAATTTGCCAGAGTAGCAAATAACAAACACAGCCACAATATAGCAGATAACAAAAACAGTCTTAGCGTTAGATGGGTCTGGGTTGCAATCCTGCCCTCTCCACGCAGTATCTGCCACCAGTTACCTTACGTAAGTGGCTCAGCCTCAGATGTGAAACAGAAGCAGCCTTGATGACCTTCAGTGACAGTTGTGAGACTCAAGTCCAGTGATAGAAATGAGCACCAAGCATAGCAACCTGGTTTAACTGATCAGTACTAATTTGTTCCCTTTTTCCTACTCCACATTCAAGTATCGCTGATGTCTGTTATATACTGAAGTATAAAGCAACAGCAGATCCAGTTGGGGCAGACGATGTATACCCCAGGAACAAGACTGCAGGCCACTGGGATATGTACTGCTTCCCTGCAGAGACAAGGAACTGTCATTCTCTGTCCCTTATCACACTGCCTGTCCCAGGGGCTCGTATATTGATTGGTTGAGATCCAGGGCACACAAATTGGGTGGTGTCTGCCAGCGTTCTGTGTGTTCAAAGATTTGCATGCAGACATAGAATTCTCTGCTCACCTTTTAGGTTAAAAAAAAAAAAAAAGAGCCCACTTTCCCTTGGGAAACTGGTCGTTTCAAACTTGGACAGCTCATTCCTTTCATTTCATTAAGCCTTCCATAGTGTGAGCAGTTTGAAATGAAAGCCTAAGGGAGGGCAACAGATTTGTTGTATTTCTGTCTCTTACTGTATCCCAGCCTCCAAGCCTGTGATTTCACTACGGGATGGCCAGCAATCTCCCAGCAAGTTGGAGCACTCTCCTTGTTGCTCATCTCATTGAAGTCTTGTTCTGCACTTATTCTTCCTTGGTGCTTGGTGAAGCCATAAAGGCAGAAAGGCTATATGTCACAGGGCAGGGCTGCAGCCACCTGAGCATAATTCCACCTCAATCATGTCGAAGCAACAGCAGATACTTTTAAGAAGCATTCCCTTAAAAAGACAAGATCAAAATCTGCTAAAAATTCCTGGAAGGGAAAAACAATTCCCAGCAGGGAGCATGGAAAAGGTTAAATAGCCAGATCTGGTACAAATAGACAATTTCTGAAGTTAAAGTGTTCATCTTACAGTCAATGTCAATAACAAATTGGAGGAGGCACCATTTTAATATTAGCAGCAGAAACATTTTTAAGGTATTCACAGGTGAAGCCTACACATCCATACATCTGTTTTCATAATACCAGCTTGACTCCTTGGTACCCTTCACCAAGGGTCCTTCTTAACTGGCACTCAGTTCAGGTAAAAGAAAAGACCCCATGGCAGCACTTCTGAATAAGCTGAAAACCCTAAATTGTTGAAGTTCATAGCAGTGTTTCCTGATTTCTTTCTGTTCTGCCCGTGATACCTCTTGCAGGGACAGGGATCATCAAGACGACCACAGTTCACTACCGTTGGTCAAAGACACTTTCCCCGAGTTTGCCAGGTCCAAGACCCTAGCAGAGAAGCATTTAAGGGATGCTAAAGCAGACCAACTCACTTATTCCATCTCTTACTGTACTTCCATGGGAACCATCTGACCCAGTTGGGGATCCACAACCCATGCTTAGCACTGCTGCCCCTGTGACCATCTCCTGTGGTTCGGCCAGTCTGTCTTCCCTGTTGCCTTGAACAACTTGTTACAAAGTCAGCAGCCAAGTGGGGGATTTACAGGAGTAATTCCTCCTGTTTCTTCAGCAGGTCTGCAGCTGATCTTAACCGTGGGTCAAGTCAGTCAACGTGAGAGGGTGCTTTATAATCTGGATGTCTGCCCAGAGTTTTATTGTTGTGTCTTTGTTGACCATCTTTGTTGCCAAGATAGTAGTTGTACTTTCTGAAGTGTAACAGCAGAGCGTTTCACTTTGCTATTTCTGAGAGTCTCAGATTCCCCAAGGAAACCCACCCCCCACTGCCTCAAAAACTAAAATGGAGGATTAGAGAATATTGATTTCATTAAGTGATTATCAAAGAGACATTCTTCCCTTCGTGCGATCCACTGGTCTAGAAAATGTAACACAATTTTACATTGAAGGATGCTTTCGGGCCCGGCGGCGTGGCCTAGCGGCTAAAGTCCTCGCCTTGAACACACCAGGATCCCATATGGGCGCTGGTTCTAATCCCGGCAGCTCCACTTCCCATCCAGCTCCCTGCTTGTGGCCTGGGAAAGCAGTCGAGGACGGTCCAGGGCTTTGGGACTCTGCACCCGCATGGGAGACCTGGAAGAGGTTCCTGGTTCCCGGCATCGGATTGGCACACACCGGCCCGTTGCGGCTCACTTGGGGAGTGAAACATCGGACGGAAGATCTTCCTCTCTGTCTCTCCTTCTCTCTGTATATCCGGCTTTCCAATAATAATAATAAAAAAAATCTTTAAAAAATACAATTTGAAAGTTGATGATAATATAAGGAATATAAAAACTTCTTGCATAATGCAAAGCCACTATGCATTTATTAATGTAATTCTATAGATGCAGATATGCTTGTTAGGTTCTCTTAGATACTGTACCTAGATTCATGTATAATTCACATGGTCCAAAGCTAGTAGCTGATAACAACTCACTGATTTTCAAATGAGGGGAAAGCATAAAATAAAACCAAATCTAGATGATAAGTAAGTTCTTCTAAGGCACCTAAGGCCAAGAGACTGCCTTCTGAGTTTGGGTGGGTGCCAAAAGCAAAACCAAAACAATGATCAGTCTTACTTGAAAGATGGCAAAACAGAAAGAAAGAGATCAGAAGAAAGGTGGAAAGTAAAATCTCCCATTCATTGGTTGCTCCCCAAATTCCTGCAACAGCTGGAACTGAGCAAAGCCAACGCCACGAGCAAAGAACTTCGTTGCTTTTCCCACATGGGTGGCCGGGAGCCCAGTACCTCAGCTGTCATCTGCTGACTTCCAGAGTGAGTCTAAGGAGGAGCTGAACCTGAAGCAGAGGTGGAACTCGATCCCAGGAACTCTGATGAGATGGGGGCATCCCAAGTGGTGGCCTAACCCACTGTGCCAGAATGCCCACCCATAAAGTCCACTTTTAACAACTTAGCCACACCATCAGTGAGCTTACATATCTTTGACGTTGTCCTTGCCAGGACAGATTTGATAGCAATAACTCCCATACCCTCTTTTTTCCAGAGTTATTCTCGCAGCTGCAGCCTCCAGGCTTGGTCAGGATGATACTGTGTGGCTTGCTTTTCCTGTGATCTCTGTCATGGGGCTGCAGAGAATTGTATCCATTAATTGTGTCCATTAATATTTAATTTTTATTCTTTAGCAAAGAGATGTAATCCAGTGATTCTCAAATTCTTTGCCTATAACCATAGAAAAAGTAACATTTTCTGTTGCGATCTAATACGTTCATATATATAGCTGTAGAGTCACCCAATGTATGAAGGCTAGGTTTAACAATCTTTTGACTTTACGATGTGGCAGAGCAAAATGCATGTTTCCAGAGTAACCCAGAGCATGAGAACCAATTATCAAAGGCAAAAGGAATTCATTACCAAAGAAAGACAAGTCCAAAATTACATGAAGTACAAATTACTGGGGGAACTTAGGGACAGAATGCAGCCTCAGGTAGCTGGGGGACAGTAAGTCCCTGAGATATAAGTAAGGAAAAAGAGTTTTACAGACAGACAAGGCCACAGTTAATGGACTTTCTCAAGAAATGCTAGCATTCATAAAACACAGTCTAGATGTCAGGTAAAAGACATGTTCGAAAGAGGGGAGAGCTTTTGTGACAACTTTGTTCACCCCATCATGGGGCTTGGGATGACTTTCATGCTGTCTAAAAAATGAAATGGCATTTATATGTGAAGTGGCCTCAGCCATCTCAAGCTACAGTCTTACAGCATTCAGTGGAAACTCTACTTCTCACCTTGAATTTTAGTACTTTCTTATGTTGGTGCTGTGTAGTATGAGCCATTCTTGTGACGCTGAACAATGGCTGGGAAATGCAGCTCCCAGGAGAGTCAACAGCTTAAACTCTGCTATGACATTCTAGGTGTAATACTGCAAGTTGCACTTGCAACTGAAGTATTTTTGATTTACAATTAGTTTATCAGGACACAACCCCACTGTAAGTTGAAAGATACGAGTATACCATAAATCATAGTTTCAGAAGGCAGTAACTATCCTTATAGGAGCAGAGTGAACTCTGAGAGTTTATATTCTGTTCCATGACAAGTCATTTTATTCCACTGAAAAATACTGGATGTAATTTAGTGACAAACTAATGAGATTTACATGCCAGTTAAAAACTGCTATCTCACATATGTTGGGATTCTTTGCTGCCCCTACATACCCTCACTCCCTCAGGGAGCTACCTTGTGGACCCCACTTGTTCTCCAGGCTGCAGCCCTTTCTGGAATGTCTTATTCCAAAAGTGTGAATGTAGGAGAAGCCAAACCTCCCTTCATTTCTGCATTTCCTTTTCTTCTAGACAGACTCCACCACAGGCAGCACCAAAGGTGAGCGGTACTTCTGGGTTTGGAGAACTGAAAAGAACTGAGACATTCAGTTCGGAACATCTGTCCTGTGAGCATCACTGACTGTACTCCTAAACCAAGGGAAAGCACCAGGGAGGATGATACTCTTCACATGGCCCTGTGGTCTAACCACGCTTCCGTTATTCAAGCCTCTCTATCTTTGAAGTATCTTTCTATTACAACTTCCATTCCATGAATCAGAGTAGGAGCCACCTGTCCCAGAGAGTCTGCCTGATTGAGGTGATGCATGACTCTGAGGAAGGTGGTTCAATGAGTATACTTTGAAAAACGCCAACCAGGAATTTTTTTTTTAAATTAAGATAAAACTAAAGAAAAATATGATAAACTAAACTGAGAGTGAACAGTTACAGAGGATCTGTGAGGTTCCAGAGTCCATCATGTCCTGTTTCCACCTGTGTGCGCAGCAGCGTATGCACAGAGCACAGGGCTCCCATTCTAAATGGACAGAATGAAACCAAATTGATCCTAGAATTTTTTTCCCATGATAAGCAATAAGCTGCCTAATTTCTTTTCTGGAAGAAGGATCAACAGATAAATAGTGTAATTTGCATCATTCAGCTGTGCTTGGGACGCATGCTGCGTTTGCCAGGCAGGCTATCACATTCAGAAGGTTTTATAAAGCTCTTTGTCCTACTGACAAAAGTGAAAAACTGATCTCGGTGGTAATAATGTTTGAAATGGACTGGTAATTTAGGGGAAAAAAATGTACCAGCTTTCAAATTACATTTTAATACATTTTTATTGTGGTCCTAGATTCTCTAAGTTGTATATTGGAAAATTTTTAAAAATCTGTATTTTTTTCAAGCATAATCTTAAAGTAAGAAAGTCAAGTTTATCAAAATCCAATTAGCCTGGAATTTTAGATGATGACACCTGAATTAAAATAGAATCATGATTGCATGCCTTACTAGCTATTTCCACGGTTAACTTATTATGGCCTGCCACGCGAAACTGCTTTAGCTCGAGAATGCTACATCTGAGAATCTTGCACTCCAGCCAAGGAAATGTGAAAAGTTGTGTTACTGACTTTTATCAGGACAAAATCTATAGGAAATGGAACTGGTAAATCAGTCCTGGTAATGGGATGGCACGTTAGCTTTTTGGTGTTGAACAGTGAGGACAGACAGAGGTCTTGTAGTAGTTTACACATAGGTGATTGGACAGAACTTAGGGCAAGAACTCTTCCCAGCTGATTTGGAATCACAGTATTGGAGTATTTTTTATTAATCCATATTTCAGCTGGAGACAGAGTTGACTAATCATCAGATCCAGTCTGTGTTTGAAAGAATAAAAGGAAGACAGAGAATCAATTGATGAAGCCGTCCTGCACTGTGCTATGGGAGCAGCTTTTCACTGCTGCGCTAACTGAATCGAATCCAATCCAACCCAATTTTGTTCAGCCTATTGTCGAACCATCTCAGTGTTCGGAAGAAACAAATGGAGGAGCTCAAGCTTCAATCACATGCAAATCAAGCATTTACCTGAAATAACAACAGTGTCTTCATGCCAGCCATGCTCTGAATTGTGTTGCCCATGTCCACAGAGCTCATAGCTTTATCTGGAATAGTTACTAACAAAATCAAACAACCCTCTAATGGCAGACGCCTAAGAAATAAAGAACATCAATCACATTGCATTATTTTTGAATTTGCAGAAGAAAGGCTCAGAGGAAATAATGCAACCTGTATGTATGAAAAGCTGTTATGTATCTGGCCCATGACAAGTAGGCAACATTAAAGTTCATAAGTAAATGAATTAAAAGGAACATCGTATACTCATAAAACGAAGAGACAGCTGCACTTTACTGGGGAGAGCAGCGCCTGCTGGAAAAGGGGCATTCAGTGTGCAGCTGGCCAGACTTTCAGTCAAGTCTTAACTGTTGCCTAATGAGCATTTCATAAGCAGGACAAATGTTACTGAGAATAAGTTTCACTTTCTGAAAACGAGGAAAATAAGCCTCATGATTGGTGTGAAGATAAAATAAAGAACATAAATTAACTTATTCATAATAAAGGATCAACTGAGGCTAGTGACAACAGTCATCAAAACTGTGTCCTCAGGTGTTTACAGCACAGCAGTTAAAATGACAGTAAAGAAACCCCTGTATCATATTGCAGCTCCTTCCTTCTTCCAAATCATTATTCCAGCTTCTTGTTAATTTCAGACCCTAGGAGGCAGTGCTAATGACTTAGGTAATCTGTCTCTTGCTGCCCCATGTGACCTGTCTTGGCCTGCCAACTTCTGATTTCAGACCCTCACAATCCTGGGCATTACAGGCACATTTGTAGAGTAAAACAGCAGATTAGAGCTTTCCCCCTCTGCCTCTCAAATAACTAAAATTAATTTTAAGGTTATCAGATATAAAGCAATTCAAGAAAAATCTCGAAGTGGCTGATGTCATAAAGCATGCTTTTTTCTTGTTGTAGCCCTTGCATTAATTTAGCTGACGAATTTTGAGCAAGATGTTTCTCAGACATCTTTGTCATGCTATTGTGTCCCTGTCAGCACGCCACTGTTGTACAACTTAAGAATAGAAAATTGGAGTGATAGGATAGTCCCAGCTTTCTTCCTGAGACAGACAGAGAGATACAGAGAGAAGAATCTAAGTGATATTACTTAATTTTCAGAGTGTCTGTGTTTATACGGCATTCCTAGTCTATTCCACATAAATATGTAAAGAAAAATCTCTGAAATCTGAAATTTGCATTTATTAATGTCTTACCATTCAAGTGAAAAGAAGCAATGCAATTTTTAGATTGAGATTTAAAGAAGAATTAGAAAAAGTTTGACCTCAAGTTCCAGGATGAAAATATCTGGATGAAAACTATCGTCCAACATTTATGATGCAACAAGGATAAGTTTAGAGATAGGAACACAGAGCCCTCAACGCAGAATACCAGGAGGTTTGAGATCACCAGTAACAAAGCAATTCAGAGAAAGATGCCGTTTTCAAACTCTGGAGGTTAGCTCGGACAGATGAACTGGGAGCATTGTTGCTTGCACTTGAGGACAAGGTCAGCTTTCTGGGTCTGAGCCTTCTGCACACTCTTTTGAGCACTGAAAACAACAACAACAAACAGGTTCATTATCCACAAGACCCTGAGTCACCAGGAGGAGCTGCGGAACAATAGGCTTGGACTTGCTTGGTTTGCCATGATAAGACACTCATCCACCAGTTAGTACATTATGGTACATTATGTATTTATGTAAAGATATGTGTCTGTTATAGCATTCTCTTTTCTCTGTTAGGAGACAAATCAAAATAGCTCTTATGTATTTGGAAACTTGCAGCTTTCAAGTGATTTGACTGACTCGCTTTGTGACTAATTGGGGAGCTTGTCCATCATTTCTCACGGTGTTTTTCTCCCAAACACAATTTTCTAGCTCTTCAAAGTTGTGACCTTTAGATTTTCTTGAGGTACCCATATTTTTGTATCCCCTAAACTATATTGCTGTTTCTGAAAACCCACCTATAAAGAATCCCATTAATATTCCACAGGAAATCCTTAACAAAGATCCGTGTTTAAACAAAGGTATGCTTTTCAAGTAACTTCTCATGAGAAATAAAAAATTCTGCAGTATTTGTGGCAGTTGCTGGTGATCTTCCACCTTTATTTCAAATTCTCCATCATCTTTGCTTTTTTTCCCTTTTGATTTCTTTTCATCCCTATATGATTTCTTCTTTTCCCTACTATTTTGTTTATAAATTTAGCCTTATTGGTGTTAGGTAAAATAAGTTCTGAATTATCTTCTTTTTCATTTATTTTTTTTGTTTTTAATATTGTTTACATAGTTGAGAGCTATGCACACCCACGTGGACCTCTGATTAGGGTTGAGAAGGCCTGGTACAGAGGAAGGGTGTGACACATGTTTCAGGAGTTTTTTTCTCCTTTGTCCACAGGTAGCAGGCCGCTTCTTGCTGTCAAACTGCATCAGCACCCAGGGAGGGGGTCCAGTCATTGGATGATAACTTAGAGACCCTGATGGGGGGAGAAGAGTGTTTTAAGGGCATTTCTTGATGGGTTTTATGGTTCTGAGAAGTTGCTTTCATTACTGCAGGTTGAGGAAATCTTTCCAAGTTCTATGAGCTAGCCAAGCCCACCTTACTGCATCTGCAGACCTAGGAACATGATGCGAAACTTGCCCAGAAGAATCATTCAAACTGTTCTGCTTTCCACCCTCTGATAAAGGACTTGCCATTCCCTGCTGACCAAGATGAGCTAGCCGTCACATCCTCCGTGTGTGTCTGGACATGCTGTCCAGAGCACAGGCATCACCAGCTGATAAGACCCATTCCCAATACTTGCATCCCAAGGTTGGATCACATATCCATGATGTGATTGCCCCTCTGAATTGCATTGTTGGCTTAAAGTACACATCATTGGGATTTTGTCCTTTACTCCAACTATTTTTAAAATGCAAAGCTAAGTGTTTAGGTATTCCAATATTTGTTTTCATTTATTGTTATTTTTGTTACTTGTGTCTTCCATCACTTATATTTTAATTATTATTTTTTATGATACAGTTCCATAGGTTCAGGGACTCCCCCCTTCACCACCACCACCCCCATCTTGAAAACTCTTAGTGGAACAGTGAAAATATCAGCTGCAATTTGCTTCAGAAGTGAGCGCAGGTGGTTTTGAAATTTGAATAAATGAGATTTTTAAAAATTGGAGCTGATCAAGCAGATTAGTGATGGAAGGGAGTGATTATTTTCCTCATGACAAAAAAAATCTCTTTTCAAAGAGATAGTTCGAATATATCTACATATATTTATATATTTATTTACTGCACGTTGTAGTTGATGGAGAGATCAAGAAAGGAAAAGAAGAATTCTGAATTGTTTCATGGTCTTTGCACCCTGAAGAGTGAGGAACTGAAAACATCCCTGAATAAAAATACATGCTGTGTTCACCAACATTTTCAGGAAAGCAATGTTAGTGTAGTCCCACAGACCCTGTACACACACTCTGATTAGGCATTAGATAAGATGTAGGGGAGTTAAAGAATTCTGAGTTCCTGCCACATCCCCTGCAGGGGGAGGTGTTGGCAGGCAAAGCTGATGAGGGCGTGGGGGCAGCAAGTAGGAGAGCAGGGGCTCCATGGTTGGAACACTGTGTGCTGTAAGAGATATGCACAGGGTGCTGAAGCAGGCTCTTGACAGTTGAATGTAATCAGACAGGCAGACTAAGGAGGGGTGAGGGGAAGCACTTGGTGCAGTGTGAAGACACAATTTGGAATGCCCACATCCCATAACGAGTGCCTAAATCTGAGTCCTAATTCTGCTACCAATTCCAGCTTGCTGCTAATGCTCACCTGGGAGTCAGCAGGTGATGGTGCAAGTTCTTGGACCCCTGCCACTTATGTGGTATTCCCAGCCTGGTTTCTAGATTGCTGGCTTTGGTCTTGTCCAGCGCCACCTGTTGCAGGTATTTAATGAATAAATCAACAATAGATAAACAACGCCCTCTCTCTCAAAGAAACATAAAAGTGTAAAATTAAAATTGAAAAGACAGTAGGGTAGAAGAACAACCTGTTGCTGTGATCATCCAGTGCAGAAGGAAATAAAACCTAAACTTGGCCACAGTAAGCTCTCACAAGAACAATTTCTGAAGTTGGAGAAATTTCAGAGCAGACACAATCCTGCTTTTGCTGTTCTTTTGGTTACCATATGCAGTGCGTGCTGCTTCCTGTTGGTCAGAGTTGAGCTACCATGATTAACAAAGGGAAGTTCTCTGGGCTGGCACAATTGGCTAATCCTCCATCTGCAAGCACTGGCATCCGTATGGCTGCCAGTTATTGTCCCAACTGCTCCACTTCCCATCCAGCTCCTTGCTTAAGGCCTGGGAAAGCAGTGCAGGACGGCCAAGGTCCTGGGACTCTGCACCCCTGTGGGAGAAACAGAGGAAACTCCTGGCTCCCAGCTTTGAATTGGCTTGGTTATGGCCATTGTGGCTGTTAGGGAGTGAACCAGTGGTCAATCAGTGGATGAAAGATAGAACTCTCTCCTCTCTGTAAATCTGCTTTTCCAATAAAAATAAATAATTTTTTAAGTTTTATTTTTCATGAGACAATTCTGTAGGTCATGGATTTCTCCTTTCACCCCTCACCACTCCTCCCACTCCCCCCCCCATTGTTATAATAGTGTAGTCCTTTAGCAACAGTCAGAAGACCATCATTCTACTATTTGAGTGTGTCATGACATTGTAGGTAAAGACAATGGTAGATTCCAGCATCCTGTTGTCAAGACAGATTTAAGTTTCATTGGGAGTGCTTCTTTTGTTTGGGAGGAGAGATGCATGCTGCAAAGGGAATTCTGCAGTATTGGGGAGCACGGGGCTTGGCGGGAGGAGGCAGCAGAGATGTTAGAACAGAGGCAGACCCTCCTTCCCGCTGCCAGCCATGCAGGCTCAAGCCACAGTCTCCAGGCACCCACCTGATACTATTTAAAGTTCCCGTTCACCTCTGAATTAGCATTTGCTCTACCATCGTCCAATGCGCCTTTCTTTTTACTTTTTCCTCTTCACTTGGGATTTAACTGTTAGTGTGAACTTCTGGAGTCATACGGAATTGCTTGCCCTCCTGACAAGTGGAAGGCCCTGAAGTGGGTAAGAGCCTCATGCTCCAAATGAGCTGTGCAGCCTGTCCCCTTCTTTGCATCTCTGTCACTGCGCTTAATTTTACGAGTTTTGTTCCTCATCCTTGTGAGCATGGGTATTCTCAGGTGGCACGGGCTCCCTGCCCTTGTTTCGGAATGGTGCCTCTCGTGGGAAGACTGAATGCCAACGAGAGCTTGGGCAGAGCCACTCTTGCTCCCATTCAGTACTGAGTCTTCCATGGCACCTGTTCCACAAACAGGTGCTTGTCTGCTGTCTTGCCAGGGACACTGCAAAGCTCTGTGAGTCTGGTTCAGGCCCACCTGCTGGATGTCCTACTGTTTGTTTAGCGCATGTCTACCAAGGAGCTCAGGGACTGGGGCTGAGGTGGGAGATAAAGAGGGGTCATGGCTGCCATGCAGCCTCACATGCCACCCCAGCTCACCACCTGCCCCTCCACTCGCCTCCAAGACCTACCTTGTGGGCTCTTATTCCTCTCTGTGGCACTCTCTCTCCCATTGTTGTCTACAAGCTAAGCATCCAGTCTGTCTCCTAGCGAGTATTCTTGCAATGTTGCTATTTACACCCAGAGCTCATCCCCTCCAACTCTGAGGGTGACCTTCTACATCCTGGGAGTCGCCACCTCTGCAACCAGGGAATGCCACAGCTCCGGCACCTTAAATGGGAGGCTTGTGACATGACAGCAGAAGCGTTGGGTTAAGGTAGCTAAAGACAGAATAGGAAGAACCTCATCTTTGTGACCAAATGAGTTCCAAACATTAGCTAGCACTGAAAAGGCCCTCAGAGTTCAATCACCCTGACCTCTCCCCCTAGGATCTAGCACTTGAATAGCCAGAACCTCATTAGGCTGTGGTACGACCCTTTCTATTGCTCCTCATTCCCTGGTTAGTTGGCTTTTGCCCTCAGAGTCGCTTTCAACAAGCTTTTCCTCCAAGTTCCCGTACTGTTCTGCAGAGTCAGGGACTGAGCCTGAAAAGGAACCAGTCCCCCAGTCACAGGAGGCAGGTGTTGGCCAGAGGGTACAAGAGGGGTGGTGGTTTGTCTTAGCAGCCACCCAGCTGCTTTTGTCCCAGTGGGCCTCATGGCTTATCTCATGGCCATGACTGTTATTAAACCTGGTGTGTGCTGCCTTTGAATTGGGGGTGTAGCTGCAACGTCTCAACCAGGAGCACAGGTGCCTAGGATCGCCTTGAGGTCGCTAAGAAAGCTGGTAAGGCACCAAATAGTCACATGTTCAATGAAAGCATCTTAGATGGTTCTAGAACATCCCCAACCCTGCCCTTCAGTGGCAGAACTTTACTCTAAGCTTGTCTGTCTCTTGAAGGACTGTTCCTGGCAGCCCAGCCCACTAATTCAGCATTCTGTCACATCATCTGGAGCTCCAGTCTGCTCTTCTGCCTTTCTTTTCCACTTAACCTCCTTCTCTCCCCATCTTTTCCTCCTTCCTTTCACTATTCCCTATTTTTCTATTCTCCCACTTCATTTCTCGGCAGGTGCAGGCAGTGTGCTGGTGCCAAACAGAGCAAGTCAGAGGCAGACCCCAGCCTGAACAGTGACAAGTCAGGGACAAGTGAACATGTCACCACAAGTGCTAGAGGCACTGTGAATGGTCCAGTGCCATGTAACAATGTACAATGCAGAGGCTAAAATCCACTTTCACTGTCCATCATTTCTGGGATGGAGAAGTCAGATGTGGCTTAGCTGGACCTTCCAGCTCAGAGATTCCTGCAATGTCACAATTAAGTGCTGGCTGGCTGTGGCTGTGGACATGTTGAGGTTCAGCCAGGGGAAGATCCATTTTCAAACTCCACACGTGAGACTGTTTGTAGGCCTTGGCTCCTCACTGTACTTGGGGTCCTGTATGGCCACCCATGTGGGAAGTGCACGTTGACTTCCTGGCTCCTGATGCCATCCTCTGATTGAAGTCATTGCAGACATTGGGGAAGTGGCTGACCTCTGTGTCAGTCCCCCTCTCTGCCTCCGTCTCTGTCTCTCAAATACATAAACATACAAAAACGTTCAAATAACTTGGCTGAAACACAGTGAGTCAAGGACATCAGTTATCCTGCCATTAAGATGCAGTGAGGAAGGCAGGTGAGGAAACTGTAGTAGAATTAGAGTGGAATCCTACAGATGGAAAAAAAAAGATGGCTCCTTATTGTTGTTTCCCTATTTTGTCAAAAGGCACATCCCAGTTTCTGTTTCTGGTGGAAAATTGAAATGACATCACCAACCCTCTTTAATAAAACATATCCACTTTTACCCACCACCCCAAAAGACCAGTGCCAGTAAGGCAAGGAAAGAGTATCTAACCCCCACCCCTGGTCTAATTTCAGGAAAGCAAAGTTACTACAATTTGCACTGTGTTTAGATGGACCCCATGTGTTTTATATTCAGACTTCCAGCTATCAAAATCCACGACCTGAAGAAGAATCCTACTTCACCTCCAATGTACAAATTAAAGATTTCCATTTAAGAAACTAGTCTGCTAGCTTTGTTATGATTTATTTATCATGTCAGAATAGTGAAAGATTGAAGGCATTCTTAATTGATTACCTTGGGATAATGCATTTAAAATGACATCGATTGATATTTCACTGTCTACTAGGCCGGATTTATAGAGACTCGTGTTTCTGTTTAAAAGATTAATAACATATCATAGAATTGGATTTGGTGGTGCAATTTGTTTAAAATGTTAAGAGTAGGCTTGCACTTATGGTATCATTTTTAAAGAAACAAACAGATTGCTAGCCTAAATATTTATAAAGAACACATGATACATCACCAAAAAATCTACTATTTTAATTTATATAATTTGCTGATGTTGAAAAAGAATCACTATCCTGGGGGCAGGGCAATGGCTCAATTGGTTAATCCTCTACCTGCAAACACCGGCGTCTGATATGGGTACTAGTTCACGTACTGGCTGCTCCACTTCCATCCAACTCCCTGCTTAATATCTCAGCTCTGGCTGTTGTGGCCATTTGGGGAGTGAACCAGCAGACAAGAGATATTTCTCTCTGTAAATCTGCCTTTCCAATAAATAAATAAATCTTGAGAGAGAAAGAGAGAGAGCCAGCCTACATCCTTAGGCTCTAACTCAGTCTTACACAGCGTTCATGGCCCTATAATCCCTCTGAGAGGGATGGATGGAGACCTCCGTATAGCATGGCCAGCTCCCTCATTCACCCAATGCTCCACCCGCCTTTTTGACAGACATCACCCTGTGTGTCAATCTGCTTCAGTAGTCTTTGTCAATAAAAATATTGCAGCAAGTATATGGTGTAGAGGTTTTTTTTTAGTATAACATTTTTAAAGGCCAAATTTTATTTGTAACTCAAAATTTAGAACACTGTGCTAATGCTGTTAATGAGCTAATGGATTGCCTTAATGAAAACTCTGACAGATCCCATATATTGCAGCTGTTTTCCACGAGTCACCTAGAGTCACATTGGACTGTTTGATTTTAAACCCTCAGTTTATGGTTTCTTTGTCCCCCGATCCTAGTTTTATCACTGCATTGTACTTGAATGCTTGAATTTCTATAGCGAATGTGACTCCACCAGAGATCACAGAGAAGAACTACACGGTACCTTGTCTTAACTCATCACTTACAAGGAGGTGGATGTGGGTTTGAGGGCTAGGCACTGTGTAAAGTTGATTTTCAAAAGAAATGCAAGTCTAAGTTGGAGACACTCCAAAATAACATAAGTTCCATTTTCATTTTTAAATACTGTAATTTCTTCACACATTCATGATTGCTTTGGCCTCTACTGGGGGAGGGAGTATCCTCCACAGTTGCTCACAGTAGAGTTCCTGGGTGAAGTTGGCAGCCAGGTACTAATTAAACCCACTAACTACTTTTTGTAAGCCCAAGAGATTTTTTTTCCAAATTTAGAAATTAAGCCACTTTCTAAACTCCCATTCTCTGAGCTTTCTGTGTAAATAATATTATAAAGCAAAATGCAGCAGAATCTTTAATTAACTCACTGGCTCCACGAAGTACACTTTAAAGTTTGTAAATACTTTTCCCTTATTGGCAGAAGTGCCTTTGACTAGCTAAAACAAGAACGGGCTGGAAGAGCAATGTTTTCTGGTTTGTTAGAGCAGAATTGATTTCCAACCCCGTTGAAGGCCTGCGGAGACAGCGTCTGCTCGCACCAGAGGGGCTGTGGTGGCAGAACGCCCCAGAGGACTCCCACTGGCGTGTCAGCTACGTCTCCCAAGTGGCAGCGATAGGGAACGCCTTGAACTTCCCGCTCAGTTGGCAGCATGCCTCCAGCATGTTGTGGTGCAGTGGGTGTTGTACTGGAGTTGGTGACGTGGAAACAAAGTCTCTGTGGCCGGAAGTCCTCATGAACTATGAATGGATGCATGCTCAGGTACTCACATCACACAGGCTCCTCTGGCCTCATGCAGAGAGAGAGAGAGACAGAGAGAGAGAGAGCGAGCACCTTTTTCTGCAGACTCCGGGGATTCTCTTACCAAGACTGAAAAGACTGACACTGCTTTTTAGTAAACATATTGAAGCTCTCACAGTGGATCCTTGTGCAGGTTGGAGAAGAGGCTCTTGATTCAACAGGTGAGAACTTTCTGCAAGACATGCAGGTACAGAAAAAGCTAATCATCATGTTGGAGCTACCATTAAGCACTAATTGTTTCTGCGAGACACCTCACTAGAATTCCATTTTTTCACCTTTGGGTGTCAGTGCCATGTTTCCCATGTTTGCCACGTGACTGCACTGTTTGTACAAGATTCTTACCGCTTTATTTTTATGCAAATTCACCTGTAAACAAAACAACCCACCAAAATCTATCTGGTGCTTTGGATATTATTTCAAGTTTTTAAATTAATAAATTAGAGGGGCCTGGCACAATAGCCTAGCAGCTAAAGTCCTCATCTTGAACGCACCAGGATCCCATAAAGGCACAGGTTCTGATTCTAGCAGTCCCACTTCCCATCCAGCTCTCTGCTTGTGGCCTGGGAAAGCAGTGGAGGACGGCCCAAAGCCTTGGGACCCTACACCTGCGTGGGGGACCTTGAGGAGGTTCCTGGCTCCTGGCTTCGGATCGGCGCAGTACCGGCTGTTATGGTCACTTGAAGAGTGAATCAGTGGATGGAAGATCTTCCTCTCTGTCTCTCCTTCTCTCTGTATATCTGACTTTGCAATAAGAAAATAAATAAATCTTTAAAAAAAGAATAAATTAGCACAAGAATTCGAGAAACAATATCTAATAGAAATATAATGGAGCTACATATGTTACTCAAAAATTTTTTCTTTTCATTTTAAATCAGAGTGAGAGAAAGCGAAACACAGGCAGGGAGATCTTCCATCTGCAAGTCCAACTGTCCACAACAACACCCAGGAGCCTGGGACTCAAGCTGGATCTCCTGTGTAGGTGATAGGCACCCAGTAGTTGAGCAATTCTCTGTACAGCCAGTGAAGCTAAAATCAGAAGTAGAACTGGACTCAAACTCAGATACGCTCATATCGGATGCTCTTATCATCGCAAGCACTGCCTTAACCACCACACCGTAAGCCTCTCCTGCATTCGCAATTTTAAATTTTATAGCAAATGTAGTTAGAATAATAAAAAGAAACGAAAAGAAGCAAGTAAAAATAATTATAAGACATTTTATTTTCATTTTAGTAAGGCATCATATATCATGATTCATGTACCAATACGTGACAAAATTACCAAGATAGCTTCCATTCTTGTTTCTTACCAAATCTTCTAAATGTAGTGAATAATCTGGCATTTTTGATTTGGAGCACATTCAATTGAGATGCTGACATTTCATTGGAATACTTGAGCTACATTTTGATGGCATAAAATTTACACTTGAAAAAAGTTGACCATATTTCCATCCTTAAATGAACTGAATTAGGCATGGTTTACAATTTAAATTAATTAAGTTTAAACGACATTAAAATCCAATTCCTCATTGCTTTTTGCCACATGCCAAGGAACAACAGCCTCATGTGGCTGGTAGCCACTGTGTTCAATGGTGCAGGTTTAGACAGTGGATCCTTTCATTGTTTAAAATACTAGGGCACTCCTTGGAGATGGATGTTTTTGGTAAAACGATGCTTGAGGATTTTCTTTCAGTACTCCACACCATCCCTGCCCTTTGATTCTCACTACTAATGAGGATTTTAAATACAGACCATTCTGTAGTGCATAAGGATTAAATGTTTCAGGTATTTGAGCAAAAAAAAAGCTATTTTTAAATAAAGAAAGAATCACCTTGTTTGATATGAGCATATCTTCTAGAGTATGTAGATAGAAAGAGAGGATCTGAACAGCAGAGCTCACAGTACCTGCAGGTCTCTTCTCAAAACCACAATGTTTTGCATCAGTCTCTTGGAACTCATCCAAAATGAATGTAGCCTTCTGCACTGCAGGGGAAAATACACTCAGCCACTCACCCTTCTGCATAAACCGGTGCTTTTCCCCGTTACCCCTTGCCTGCTTTGTCCTCAGCCCCTTCACCGTCATCCTTTCCGTCATGATCCTCAGTCACTGACTCCACAGGGACGCCAGGGCCAAGCTTCCCTAAGAGAATTTATGCAACAAAACTTTTTTATCCTCTCCATAATCATCATCACTGTCTTTTAAGTATTTCTAAAGGTGAAACTCTCTGAATAAGTGATGATTTCCTTCTAGCTGATCAGCTCAGATCAATGGACTTTTCCTGGAACTGAGTTAGGTCTTTGAACTAACATCCCACTTGAAAATAAATGAGACAAGGTCCCTAGGAGAACAATGAAGGGTTGCTTATGCAACATGGAAGAAATTATCACTACAATGCTGGGCTTGATTATGTGAATTTATCCCAGCTATAAATGATCAGATTAGACAGAAGTTTCATATGACCATGTTATGCAATATGTACAATGTGTCATTATGGATTCTATTTGGGGTCAATGCCCTGGGCTGTTGCAATGAATTTTATCTGATTTTTTTTTAATAATCCCGTAAGAGTAGAGCTAGAATGTTGTCTTAGAGGCAGGGAGGATATGGTAGAAAAAGTCATGAACTTCATGCCTGGATCCTATTCTTCCTTACACTGGCAGTGATCTTGACCAAGTCATTCTCTCTGTTGAAGCTTCATTTCCTTCATGTGTGAACGAGCATTGTTGTTACCACAGCAAGGTGGTATGCGTGTATAAGAATTAAACAAGATAATGATTAAGTGCTTGATTAATATATCATTTGTAATATATATAATTTCATTTATCCACATGAGAACATGATCATAATATACTAATCAATGCTCTGGCTCTCCTTCTTTCTGCAAATCTGCCTTTCCAATAAAAATAAATCTTAAAAATATATATTGAAATATATATTATGAAATAATCCAAATTATCTGAAATTTATGATTATATATTCACGCTTATTTATAGATTGAACTTCTCCCTAAATTTGGATTACAAATTCAAACCCAACCTATCTTTCTCCAGCCTTACCCATCTCAGTTAGTGGTAATTAATTTCCTTTACTTTCTGCTGAGAAAGTTAAAATTTTGGAATGATACCTTTTTCATCTTTGTATTTTTATTTATTCATTTATATTGAAGAGTTAAGAAGATATTCAGAAAGACAGAGATGTTGTACACACTGGCTCACTGCCTGAATACCAAGCACAGCTGGGGCAGGCCCAGATGAAAGGCAGGAGCCAGACACACAGTCATGTCTCCAGTGTGGGTGACAGGCACCCAAGTGCTTGAAGCATCGTCACCTGCTGCCTCCCAGAGGCGCATTAGCAGAAGTTGGAATTGGAAGCAGAGCCATGACCCAAACCCAGTCACTCCAATAGAGAATGTACATGTCCCAAGAGGTATAATAATCACTGCACCGCATCACCACCCCCAACATCACTACTTTTCT
Source organism: Ochotona princeps (assembly GCF_030435755.1). Classification (NCBI taxonomy): domain Eukaryota; kingdom Metazoa; phylum Chordata; class Mammalia; order Lagomorpha; family Ochotonidae; genus Ochotona; species Ochotona princeps. The sequence continues at coordinate 14,952,050 of NC_080834.1, forward strand.
TTTAAGTTCTTCTTGAAGATTAATTTGTTTGAAAGGAAGTGACATGGAGTGAGAAATTTTACTGGTTCACTCTACAAATGGCCTTAAAAAGCGGGGCTGGGCCGGGTTGAAGTCAGGAGGCAGGAGTTGCAACCAGGTTTCCTATGTGTGTGTCAGAGGACCAAGCACTTGTGCCGTCACCTGCTGCTTTCCAGGATGTCTTAGGGATGCGTTAGCAGGTAGGTGGATTAGAAACCAGAATAGCTATGAGTTGGAACCTAGATGCTCTTAGACGGGATGCAAGTGACCCAAGCAGCAGCTTACTCCAAAACACCTGTCCAGCTGCCCCTGACATCAGCTCTTTTTTCTCTCTCCTGCCTTATAAAAAGGCAAAGGAAAAACATTCTCTTCCCCCTCCACTAGTTAACCAGAAGGCACTGGCAATAAGTAGGATAAATAGTAGGAAAGACAAACTTATTAGCATACAGAAACGGGAAAATCAGAGTTCAGGAGTCTTAGAAAGTATATGATTCAAGGGAAAAGTCAAGTAGTTAAAGCTTAACTATCCTCTTTGGTTGGAGGGGGGATGTGCTAAGTGAGGTGTGAGCTGATACTGTGGTTCAACAGGTTAATCTTCTGCCTGCAAGTGTCGACATCCCATATGGACACCAGTTCTTGTCCTGGCTGCTCCATTTCTGATCCACCCCCGTGCTTGTGGTCTGGGAAGGCAGTGGCGGATGGCCAAAGCCTTGGAACCCTGTATCCGTATGGGAGACCCAGAAGAAGCTCCTGAATTCTGGCTATGGATCAGTCTAGCTCTTGCCAATGCGACCATTTGGGTAGTGAACCAGCAGATCCGATAGCCTCTGTGTCTCCTTCTCTCTATAAATTTGTCAGTCACTAGTGATAAATGTTATTGCTATTTTCCTTGATAATATAGCTACCTTTATTACTGTTGAAGGAGGGAAATATTTATATGTACATTATTTCTTATACTTAACTGTGCACCTATATAATGACAGCTAGAAAAAAAGACAATTTTGCATTTTGTTTTCATCCATAATTTTTACATAATCTATGTACGCAGATTGAATATCCCAAACCAAAATCCTGAATGTTCCCAAATCCGAAACTTTTTCATGCTGCAGGTGAAAAATTCCTTACCTGGCCTCATATATGAAATTACTAGAAAAAAATATGTAAAACTACCTTCAGGCTATCGCATAAGCTACATATGCAACACAAACAAGTTTTGTTGTTAGATTTGGGTCGGCCCCCAGGATGGCCCATTGTGTATATGGAAAATCCCAAGATCTGGGTATCTAAGGTATATATGAGGATAGAGAAATTTTATGTTTAGAGTTGAATTCTTCCTCCATGATGTCCCATTATGTGTATGAAATATTCCAGTTTCTGAAATCCAAAACATTTCTGGTCTCCAGCATTGCCGATAAGGTACACTAGCCTCCAAGCATGACCTTCTACTGGCAAATTCAACAGGAGCAAAGCAGCAATGCTGAGAATAAGGGCTGAGAATAAGGGCGAAGCCACAAGGCCCAGCTGAGTTCTCAGAACTTTCCCACACCTTGCCTGAGGAAGCCGACTTCCTGGCCTTGTGAGACAGGAACCAGGGCACTGCTTCCTGAGCTGCTGCAGGAGAAGCAGGCAAATTGAATTTGTGTAATTGGCACTCCAATTTGAATGGCTGGGCACCTGATGTGAAGTTAATTATATTAAAGACATTACATTGTCTAAGAAATAATTAATTTAGCCCTGATCACATTCAAAATTAATAACACTGTTATGTTAGCTGAATACATGCACACCTTCTAAAAACTTACTCATATGCCATATTTTAATAAAGAGTTATGCCTTGTCTGGTTTAACCTGAAAGATTTCAATGCTTTTGCTAATTACTTATTTGTTCATTTGTTTTTGACACTCTGTATGTTCAACTAAACCCAATTAGTGTATTAATTGAACGTTTTGCCTTCTACCATATTCACAAATAATACAATTAAATTTGATCAAGCATATCATTTAATATAGGAATAAGTATCAAGACATCATGCAAATTCCATACTTAGACAGCCATGTTTATGATAGTCGTGGATAAGATGGCTGCACAGAATGGTGAAGCATCTCAGACGTTAGTCCATATTCTATGAGATGAAAGGCCTGGATGATCCAAGACAAGACTCCATGCAGTTCAGACTATTTGCATTTCATCCACTAAACAAAAGTGACAAATTGAAAAGCCCACTGCAGTAATAGTGGACTGTGTAGTATACTTGATGACTGAAGAATCCGTATTTTCTCTCCATTCACATACAACAGCAGTTCCAAAACCTTCTAGCTACTACGTTCCTGATTGCAAATCCAAGAGAGGCCTCCAGGGTAGACAGGCACAGAGCCATCCATCTGAAGGAAGTTCCACCCTTAGTCCCTTCCTTGAGCTAAACTGTGTAATTAACAGCCCTACTTGCACAATCATTTATCTTCTCAAAGCAACGGAGATATATATGTGATAAATGAGGAGTAGTTGAACACCAGGGCAAAGTGCTTAATTTTGGTTTAAAATCACTCCATTTTTCATGTCAGGAATTCTTCCTTCAGACCTCAGTTGAGTGTAAAACCAAAATCCTTTGGTGAATACCCAATGATCAGCAGCTTATAACACCACACATTGGGAATTAATCAAGGCTGGACCATGGAACTCACCTAACAGGAACTCACCTGTCACTTACGAGAGCTGGGGCTGGGAGGAAGCTGGGCTGGGCTGGGCTGGGCTGGGCAAGGCACATGTAAAGGCGAAGTCTAAGGGCACGCCCTTCCAAGCAGGCCACAGTACCCACTGGCACAAGTAAGATCTGGGGCTGAAAACGGGCCTGGAAGGAGAACTTAGGGAACTCCCTAACCAGGCCACAGCTCCCACTAGGGAGCACAAGAGCCTGAGCTGGTGGTGAGCTAGACTAGGCAAGGCTGCAGCACTTGCTAGCGTTTGTGCAAGCTAGGTTTGGGGCCAGGATGAGCAGAAGCCGTGTCTATGTGGGCCAGGCTGCAATAACTGCCAGTGAGAGCTGAAACTACAGACAGGTTTTGCTGGGCTGGATTGAAGCACCTACCAGCGTGTCCAAGTTCCGTGACTGGGATTGGGCCTTGCAGGAGAACTCTGGGGACTCCCCTGAGAGGCTGCAGCTCTCATTGATGACTGTGAGAGCAGGAGCTATGGGTGGACCGGGTTGAGCAAGATTGTATCCCGTTAGTATGTGTGTGGGCTGAGTCTGGGTGCAGACCAGTTAGGCTAGGCTGTAGTACCTCCTGGTGAGTACCAGAACTGGGGAAAAAAAAGGTATATTTATCCTGACTGTTAGGAAAGCCTTATCAAAAGAGACATCTGAACCCAAAGCCATATCATGTGGTAAAAGAGTTAGGAAAAGAACTTTTGACCTATGTGGTCTCAGTTCGGACCCTGGCTTTAAGTCTCACTGTGCAACCCCAATCTGCTTATTCTCCTGTTTTTCTTACAAAATACTACAGATGGAGGTAATAGTAACATCAACATTGAGGTACTCAATGATAAAATATGCCCGAAGTACCTGGTAGTTGGATAGTGTTGATGCGATCAAGGTCTCTTCTCTGTATGGAATACAACTGGTGACAAATGAGGGCAAGAGGCTCACCTTCCCCTTGACTTAGAGAGAATTCCAATTGTCTCCCAACTCTTCTTAGCCCCAGAAAGTGTTAAAACATCATTGGGACATTTTTACTCCCCTCAAATTCTCCTAGCTTTCCACTCCCTTTGAAGTCTTGGCTTTTTTTTTTAGAAGATTTATTTTATTTTTTATTGCAAAGTCAGAGAGGAGGAGTGACAGATCGGAAGATCTTTTGTCCAAAGATTCACTCCCCAAGTGATCGCAATGGCCGGAGCTAAGCTGATCCAAAACCAGGAGCCAGTAGCTTCTTTTGGGTTTCCCACGCGGGTGCAGGGTTCCAAGGCTTTGGGCCTTCCTCCACTGCTTCCCCAGCCCTTAGAGCTAGAAGAAGGCTGGGCCCTAGTGGGTACTTACTCAATAATCTTCTGTTTAAGAAAATAAAAGACAGAATCTCTATCTTCCAAGGTTGTAAGACTTTATAAAGTAGGGCTTGATGGTCCCCATTGGGTGGGTAAGAGCACGCCGGGGGCTCACAGGTTCTATTGGCCACAGTATCCTCAACCATGGTTTGAGGGAACGCTGAGATCTCTCAGCATTCCACTCCTACAGCTTTATAAGATCGACACTCCAGCCGGCAAAGACTGCTGCATCATCCCCAAGCTCTCGTTCAGAACCATCCTTGGGAATCGTTATCCATTAAGAATAAACCTGGTATCTCTGCATCCTCGTTTTGTTCAAAGAATGCTCACACATTAAAACACTTCGCTTGCTGTGAACTCCTAGGCACTTTATGAGTTCTGTTTATCTTAAAGTATTATTGCACTTAAATTTAAACCACACTGCTCCCAAGAATATTATCTAGCTACTGAAAATGACACAAAGTTAACAGAAGGAGAGGACCTGGCTCTTGAAGTACAGGAAACCTGCAAGGAAAGCCAGAAATCATTGTGTCAAAGTGGCTAATCCAATACCTGGGCAGGTGGATTATTTTGTTTAAATGAAAAATGTTCAGAGATATTTCAAGTTCATAAAAGTTCTTTGCATGAATTATCCGTGGCTTTTAGCAATTTCTTTTCCCTGTAAGTTGCATCTCAGAGTTGTTGGACTATCTTAATACAAATCATTTATTTGTAGAAGGACCCGTTAGAAAAACACAAGAAAGCAATCTTCCTCTGCCCCTCCTGTGTTCCGCAAATCATTAATTCAGAACTGTAACTGGCGCTGTTTTAGTAACTGGCGATTCTGAGAAAACTTTTCATTCATTGCCAAATGGAAACAACTACAGGAGCAACACTGGGAAGTCTTAAGAGCTGCCCATGTCTAACTATCTCCTCCTCTATGTCCTGTGCTCTGCAAACAAATACTCCATAAAACAACTTAGCCATAAATCCAGTTACAAAATAAAAAGACTTTTACTGTTCTTGAAACGGGAAAATTTTTCAGTAAAAATGAAACAAAATAAATTAAAAAAAACAAGAAAAACTTTTAGGTACTTCTTCCCCCAAGCTCCACAAGCCACAACTGTGTCCCCTTTCCCAAAAAAAACTTTCCTCAGGGTTTTGCTTGTGTGTACATTTGGGGTTTTGTAGTCAAAATGAATTTCTGCCTATGAAATGAAGGCTCTGTAATTCAGGCATCCGAGAAAAAAATGGGATATAAGTCAACGACGCCACCCAATGTAACCAGGAAAAATCCAGGGATCCTAGTTAAATCTGGATTTCAGATGAACAGAAAATAACATGTCAGTATAAATACCTTGTGTGCAGTACTTGGAGGTATACTTAGTTTTTCAATTTATTTATTTATTTTTATTGAAATGTCAGATATACAAAGAGGAGGAGAGACAGAGAAGAAGATTTTCTGTCCATTAATTCACTCTCCAAATGGCACTAACAGCCAGAGCTGAGCCAATTCAAAGCCAGGAGCCCAGAGCCTCTTCCAGGTCTCCCCTTTGGGTGCAGGATCCCAAGGCTTTGGGTCATCTTCTACTGCTTTCCCAGGCCACAGGCAGGGTGCTGGATGGGAAGCGGAGCCACTAGGACACAAACTGCCACCCATATGGGATCTTGGCACATGCAAGGCGAGGACTTCAGCCACTCGGCTATTGTGCCAAGCCCATACTTCTTTTAAAAACGTATCTATTGTTGATCTAAAATTTAGATTTAACTGGGCATACTAAATTTTATGACAAACCTGGAAGAATCAATTCCTCATGTCTCTGAAATACCAGTGAGCCAGTGAGTGCATCTGTCCAAAAAGCTCACCCAAGACAGCCCTGAGTGTCTTAACATGGACATTGTATCCTTGATTATTCTTTGGAAAAAGAGTCACCCTTTGCATTTTTTAATCCATATTTTGTAAATAAAGTTTGCGTTGGAATAGCAGTGTGGTAGAATACAGACAAGACACCCACCGTGGTGCCAACACACTTGGGATGTTACTCCAAGTTTGACACGTGCTTATTGAATGGCTTCATAATAATTACACCAAACTTTGGACCAGGGATGAAAAATATCTGTTCTGTAAACTTTCCAGGTTGAAATGAGGATTAGAAGGGAAAATGAAGTTATTACCCCAAGGCCAAGTGCACATGACAACTGACCAGGGTTGTCTCATTTCTATCACGACTTGTCCCTCCACAAAGGAAATGTTAGAATTATTACAGCCCCGAGTTCTTTTGGTAAAGTATTGATGTGTAGGTTTTCCTACTATAGCTCCTTCTTATTTCTTTACAATTTTTATTTGTGTGCAACTTAGATCAACAAAATTCACGGATGTTCAATGTACAAGTGCATGCTTTTGTTTTTCAGATGTTTATGCTCACATAAACACAGAAATGTCTGAATCTAGAATACTTCCTTCACTCCAGAAGGGTTTTCTCTGTCTCAGAAACCCCTGCCAGTGATTCTGACTTCTGAAATCATGCAATAGCTTTACCTGTTCTTGAAGCACGTGTAAGTGGAGTCAGCCAGAATCTCTCTCTCTGGATCTGATTGCTTTATCCATGTTGCCATGAATCACAGTAGCTTGCTCTTTTTCATTGTGGCATAATAGTGCACTGAATGATCACAGCTTATTAGTTCAGTTAGTTGTTGATTAAAGTTGTTCCCAGTCTATGGATATTATAAATAAAGTCATTATGCACATTCTGGTATGTATTTTTTGTGAGCATATATCCCATTTCTCTTAGATGCACTGGAACAGTTTAGTGAGGTTGCAGAGTGTCTACAGCCTTCCCCTCTCCAGCCCCAGGTGGCACAGAAGTGCATAGCATCATAGTAAATCTGAAAGCATGTTTTCACAAGGGAGAGGAAAAGTAAGAAGGAAGAACTACTGTCCCATTACTTTTACCAAATCTTGCCACACATAGACATGTATGTGTGTGTATATGTGTATCTGTGTGTATGCATGTCTTATGTGTGTGTATGTTTAATGACCCAGTAATGAGAATCAGGAAATGATATTTGACTTCTTGTTTTACATATTTCTTGTTTTTTAAGAAATTATTTTTTATTAATTTGAGAGGCAGACACACACACAGAGGCCTCCCTTCTGCTGATTCATTCCCTAAACGCCTAAAACAGCCAGGGTGGTCTAAGGCCAGAGCCAGCAGCCAGAAAGCCAATCCTGGATGACAGGGACGTCATGGTTGCCTCCGGGAGGCCTGTGTTGGGAGGCAGCAAGAGTCAGGCCTGGAGCGGGGAACTGAACCTAGATTCTCCAATAAACTGTGCAAGTGTCTTAACCACTGGGCTAAATATGCTTTCCAGATGTGTTTCAAATTCACTTGTCACAGTAGAAGACATCTCTGAATTTATAAAAGAGCTTCTTTAGCACAGTTCTACAAAACACACTGCACAGAAAATCTGGGTCTTAGACATCTAGTTATATATGAGTGATACACAAATGTCATTTAATTTAAGAAGAAAAGATGTAGCTCCTTGTTACATAAAATTTATGTTCTAACCTTCACATTCATTTTTCTCACCTCCGTCTTAACTAAACTTTTGTCAGTTCTCAATTGCTCCACCTGTCACATCATAACAGACTTCCTCTTAGAAATATATAAATACCCCTACACAAGTCAGCTTTTAAAGGCCAAAGATATTCTAAATTTTATTAAAGCTGCTTCCATTTTGGCAAGAAATAAAATACATCATCTTTTATGCAAAATAAACTTTTCACAAATAGGGACAATATGATGTCATCACTCTACTCCTTGTGTAGTTTGTGGCTTTTGCTGCAGTTTCCCAGAGTAGGCCTGGAATCCTCCCCCCGTGTGATGGTGGCTGAGGGCAGCTGCTCCAGGCCGCCAGGAGATGGCTAGGTGAGCTGATTTTCAGCTGGACCACAGCAAGCATTCATGCTACGCCCACATCAATGCTGAACCCCCCACCCCCAGGCCACTCAGAGAAGGGGGCTTGTGGGACAAAGGCATGGAGAAGAGACAGAGCCTACAAAGCCAGCTGTTACCAAGTAGAGCTCTAAGCTGTTTGGAAGGTGAGTGTGAAGTACCACCATTGGTCAGTTATAGATAGCCCCAGACTTAGGATGGTTTGACTTGTGATTTTATAACTTTGCAATGGTGTGAAAGTGATTTGCATATATAGAAACAGTACTTGGAACTTTGAATCTTAACTTTCTTCCCAGGTCCATGGTATACTCTTTTTTCATGTCGCTGACAGTGGCACTGAGTCACAACTCGCAGGCAGCCCCTCCGACCTGAGAATCAGCAACCATCCTCCAATGGTGCAGTGCTGCCAAGCTAGGCTGCTTGGTGGGTAAGGCACACCAAATGCATCTGTACTCTAGGAGATTCTCAAGTTCGAACAAGTTTAACAGGATGTAACTCACCGATCTCTCTTGCAGAATGTGCTTTTTGGGCAGAAAGAAAATATTGTTAAACATAGAACTAATAAATGAAGCCAAAAACTCAGTGCTAGGATTGTAAGATCAGGGTCTTGGGGATAATACTCAAAATGCTACAAGACTGAGGGGCTAAGGGTTACAGTCCAGTGTTTGCTCTTTCAGAACACAAGTGGTAGGAACTGATGTGGCTAAACCACATTCTTTGAAATAGAGGGGGGGAGAGTAGGATACGCAGAGTCCAGGGGCTTCCCACAGTCTCTACCATTGAGGACTTAGAGCCCTCCCTGAACCATATGCTTCCTGCCATCCCTCCCCAAAGGGTCAAGCAAATTACACAGAGAACACTGTGGCCTGTGTGTCAGTCTGTTTTCTGTTATGGCAACTAACTATATACCCAAAGCTGAGTGAATTTATAAGGAGTGAATCTATTTTGACTCATGATTTTGGCCCAAGGTGAGACTCTGAATCTGAGATGGCCTTCTTGCTGGCAGAGTCTTGAGACAGCCAGGATTTCCCATGGCAAGAGAAAGGGATCACTCATGGAGTCTGGGAGAATGCATACAGTGCATCCTAACTGCAGTGCTGTGCTGGGCCACAGCGTGAGGTTCAAGTCTCAAACCTACCACTCCCCAGCTCTGTGCTCTATGCAGATGAACCTCTTGCGCTTCAATCTTCTCATCAGAAAAAGGGTCTAATCAGCGAGGGCCCCCACAGAATTATTGTGAAAGCCAACAGAGGGTTTAAAACAATCTCTCAGTCTTCGCCCCATCTGTGTATCTGCTACAGTCCCCCAAGCATGTCCCTTTCTTACTCTTAACATCAACTTGCATGCTAGTACTATCTGCACTTCCTGAGATATCGTTCTGTTGCTAGAAAATTAGAGTATCTCAGAGTAGAGTTTACAAGAGGCTTTGAGAAATTACTGACGCTCAATCTGCAAGAAGGGGGCTCAGCGCGTGAACTAAGGCTTGAATTTACTGCAGTGGTAATCAATATTAGTGAGAACCAATGAAATCTGCCCTTCAGTTTCCACTGTATTTTGCACATAATAGCTCCTCCATATGGGCAATAGATGTTCTCATATATTACAGCAGTGCAGGTCACAACAGAACGTAAGCTGGGAAACTGCCTTCACAACCGCAGGTAGCCCCATGAACATGGTCCACTGGGAAGTTCTTGCTCCCTAGCGAGTATTGAAAATGGTTTGAAATCCCCTGTGCTGCAGCATAGGGTTATGGAAACTTTGTGATTGTATCACTTCTTCATTTATTCTAAGCAAAAATTCATCAGCACCTACCCCAGATTGGACATGGGGTAGAAGATGAGTTACACACAGCATCTCTGGGCTCAGGTAAACCTAAGGGGCCATTTGCCATAAAGTACAATGCTGAAAAGAAAGATTGGATACAACATACTGCACAGATAGAAGAGAGAACAATTTAGAGGACCCAAAAATTTCTTCACGGAGAAAATAAAATTCTAGGAGCAAAGCAAGATGCATGGTTGTGCATCAGGTAGCTAGAAGTGAGACTTTGACCAAGTTACTTAACCTATCAATGAAGTCAACTCAAAATAAACACAAAACTACCTGCCTCCTTGGGTTGCTTTCAGTATTAAATTGAAATCATGGTTCTCAGACTCATGTGTCAGAATCAGCTGTAGGTTGACCCCACCCCAGATATTCTGATCAATCGTCAGGCCCCTGGAATGTACCTTTATGGCATGCACTTTTGTAGTGTTGATGCTGGTACAAACAGCATGCTGTACTATGAGAACCAATGCAGGTGAGGAACTTAGAACAACGCCTGGCACCTGGCAAAAAGGCAATAAGTGGGAGTTATTATTTAGAAGCATTATCATTGAGTTTAAAAGGATAAGTAGGAGTTTGCCAGGTGGAAGAAGATACTCTAAGAAAAGAATACTCTAGGGGAAAAAAAAACACACAACATTTCAGGGATAAATTGGGGATGAGGTGTAGCTGGAATATAAAATGTGTGGCAGCTAATAAATGTCAAGATTAGACAGAATGTTAGAGGATAGGAGTTGGCATTGTGTTGTTTTGGGGTAAGCTTCCATTTCCAGTGGCAATGTCCTGTGCAAGTCCCAGTTACTCCACTTCTGATTCAGCATCCTGCTAATGAGGCTAGGATGGCAACAGAAGATGGTTCACATACCTGGACTCTTGACATCTAGGTTGGAGGCCAAGATGGAGTTCTTGACTCGTGTTTTCAACCTGGCCCAGTCATAGTTGTGGCTGCCATTTGGGGAGTGAACCAGGGAATGGAAGAACAATCTGTTTTGATGTCTGGCCTGCCTCTCTATTGCTCTGCAGTTCAAATAAAGAAATCTTTAGAACATTGAAAACTGGTGTGCAAGTGCCTGTGCATGCCACAGGGGCTGCACATGACCCCATGATAAGTGTGATGGGGTGCAGTAACAGTATGCACTGAGTGCCACAGCTCGCTCTCAGCTTTTGTCTCTTAGCAGAAAAAGCACAATTTGTGTAGCTCAACAAGGGCAGCAGCTGGCCAGCTAGCAGTTTCTTAATTTGGAAAACACATGCAGGCCTGAGCTTCTTAGGCCAAATACAAGATTTCAAGGCAGCTGAGCAGCTAAAACTGTCTCCTTTCGTTATGTCATCCCAACAGAACAAGGCAAATCCACAAAGCAATTTTATCTACTGAAAAACAATTACAGCCAGGAGTGGGAAAAACATCACAAAAGCCTTGGAAATTTCCTGAGAGCCAGGGTGTATGCAATCTGGACAGATTTAATCACCCTCACTGCAGCCAACCCATAAACAGAGAGCTTAATCTCATTTTCATTTTCTGTAAAGAATAATTTGGAAAGCCTTTGGGGAAGTCAGACCTAAGGCCTCTTGGAGTTCAAAAAAGAGCTTGCCATTAAAAAGAAATGAATAAATGCAAAGCAAAGTTACAAAAGCTAAATTGCACTTTAAATGTTTGTAAACCCACCTCTTCAGAAAAGACTTGCCTATTTATGTATTTATTTATCTAAAAAGCAGAGTAAGAGAGAAAGAGAGAGTGAGACCTTCTGTATCCTGGATTAGTCCCCACGTATCCACAACAGTAAGGGGCTGGATCAGGTTAAAGCTAGGAGCCAGGAGCTCCATCCACATCTCCCATGCAAGTAGCAGGGGCCCAAATACTTAGACCATCACCTGCTGTGTTCCTGAGCACATTAGCAGGAAGCTAGAATTTGGAAAGGAGCTGGGCCTTGTACCCAGACAATTGGATGTGAAGTGCAGGCAGCTCAAAATATGGTTAAACCCACTGCACCACACACCTGCTTCTAAATGTATCCTTTTAACATCATAGGATAGCAAAAATGTTTTCCTAAACCCACCAAGTTCTTAAGAGAAGCTGTGTTGTGAGGTTGTGTGATGAAATGCATTTCCAACCTTGCTGGGCATCTCTGCAACTGTGTGTGGCCTTCATAGGAGAAGATCGCCGCAATGCTAGGATCTGCGTGATCCAGCAGCAGAGGACCAGAGGCCTTTCTGGGTCCCATCTTGACAGGCCTCAGCAAGCAAGAGCAAATGTCATTTAACTTCCTTCAGGAAGTGTGAAGAAGGGCTCTGACCCATATGGGACAGGCAGGGGACCTACTCCTGGCTTCATGTGTGTCTAAGGATGGGAGAGCTCAAGACAAATTCAGAAGGAAGCAGTGAAGAGGAGCTGAATTCCAGGGTTACACCCTTGGCTCTGCTCACATTGGTCAAGTCACTAATTGCTGTAGACCTATTTCTTTATCTGCAGAGAAGGAGTGATCGTAGTCCCTGCTTTATAGAGTTGTTGTGAACAGTGAATGGATTGCCTCTTAAGTCACCCATGTGGCAATGATGACATGACAGGAAATTCACTTATTCCCCATGGATCTGTTTCCTGAAAAAAAAATTTACAAGGTAGGATGAGAGTTCCTCTAGGAACCTCCCTGATCTTACACTCTTAGACTCTGACCCTGCTGAGAGTGTCCTGTTGTAAGAAATGAAGAATCAGAGGGGAGCAAAGCACTGACTTCTCTCCTCACTGGCATTGGCCACAAGTTCCAAGTCTCTCTAGAGTTCGAACTAAAGCCTGAAGGTGCTTGAAAAACTTGACAGTTTACATACGACAAGTGTTCATTTGTCAAATATAATTTTTTATAAGGTATGTCAAATTGAAGCTTAATTTCTAGCACTAGATAGTCCCACTCCAAAGCTTTACAGAAATTGGCTCATGGAAATTGCAGCGGAAGTGTCAGGTTTAGTGTCCAAGCAGGTAGACATTCCACCTGTCCTTGCTCTTCCCAATGGAGAAGCAGAAGCACACAGGCAAGTGGGGCTGACTTTGGCCTTACTAGAGCAGCTGTGGTTCCACACTCGGCTCTCTCACTACTAAATGAGTCCACTTTACTCCACATTACTTGGCTACACTTACTCAATGGAGGGCTCGATTATGTCCTCATACAATCACAAAACCTACTTCAAAAAGTTGTGAAGATTATACTTTTAAAAATATGTGTATATATTTATGTGTTTGAAAGGCAGAGTTATAGAGAGGAAGAGACAGAGAGAACAAGAGATCAATCCTCCATCTGTTGGTTTACTCCCCAGATGACTGCAATGGCTAGGGCTGGATGAGGCCACAAACTGTAACCAGGAACTGTCTCACATGAGTGGCAGGGCTCAAGCCTTTAGGTCGTATCTTGCTGCTTTTCCCAGGCCATTGACGGGGAGCTAGACCAGAAGTGGATCAGCCAGGACACAATACCAGCCCATAGATTTGACTTATTAAAAATATACATATTTATTGAGTGCTTAGCTTGATGTTCTAAAAAAGCCCTCGATAAGAGTGAATTCCCATTATAGGAAATGAAAGAAATGTAAAATGCTAAACCAGTATCACTCCTATGATGGAAATATAAGGGAACTTTAAAAAGGTAACAGGAAAGCAGAATTAACAAATTTTATTTGAATGCAAAAAATATGCTGAAGTACATGCGTAGTTTTTTCACAATACTCTTTTTTCTGTAAGTTTTCAAAGATTCCATGTGTAAAAGAACTATATTCAATATGTAAATCTCCTTCATGGCTCTCTTTTTTGACCCTTGCATGGATGTAGTTTAATTTGGCTTTGTGGTCAGAGTGGGTAATTTAAGCCAAGCAACAATGCAATAACAATGCTGGTCATTAGACTCTCATACTTTACAAAATGATTTTACATGTGTAGGCAGAGTCAGCCTATGCAAGTTCTTCAGACAAGAAAACTGCCTCTAGTTCTTGAGGCTGGAGTAAGCAGAGCAGGTATAGAATGTAGCTTTCCTGACGCTGTTCTCTTTGCAGTACCTCATTCTAGAGCACTCCTGTGATGGAAGCTGGGCTGCTGCCACCATCCTGGTCTGATAAGTGAGGCAACTGATGCTCTGAGAAGCTAAGTGATTTTCCCAGTGTCACATGGCTAGAAAGAGGCAAAGATGAGACCAGAACCTGATCATTGTCTAATGATACACACAGAACCATAATTAATCAAAATATTATTATTATGTGATATAATGCTTTCAAAATGAATTATGAGGTATTGTGAGATTCCAAAAGCAAAAGTATAACAAGAGCAAGCAACTGTGCCTGTGTGGAAAACCTGTGCACATATGTGTGGTCCAGGGAAGGTTTCACAAAGAAAAACTTGAGTTGGTACTGTAGAAGACAGTAGCCAGCAAAATAGTCACTTGAAGGAAAATTAGACAGTAGGGAAGGAATGTGCAAAAGACCAGAGTGTCAAAATAATATTGCCATTATGAGGAGCAGTTCTGCAAACCTTGAGTTTAGTGTCTTAGCTGCTGGGGATTCTTTCCGTTATTCTTCAAGCAATTATTTGTGGAGAATTAATTATGCAGGGGCGTTCTGTGTTCACTCTGTCACAGGGTGTCCCCAGTGAAACACCTGACATGGAATTCAGGAGCAAGCTTGTGTGAAGCAACAGTGGAAGGTACTGGAGCTGATGAGATTAAGCTCAGGAGAACAGCATGGTGAGTGGAGGAAGGACAGCTGAGTTCACAGCGTATAGTTCAGCCTCCAAGAGAGATGAGAAAGATGCACAGTCAGCAGAGATGAGAATACAGATGTCAAAGACCAGAGAACAATCAGGAAAGAGACAGTGAACAATGAGGGGAGGCCAACACTATGACATGCCATGGCAGAGTGAAAGAATACAAGGACTAAAAACATCAATCACAGAAAAGGCCTTTTGGAGGCTGTCAACTTGCTGCTGGCTTTAGTAGGCATCACTGCAGTGACCTGGTGGGGAAGAAACCTCAACAGTGGGTAGGCGAGGAGTAATGGAGGAAAGGAAGGGACATTTCTGGAACAGTCCGACTTCCACTGAGCTTGGCTGGGAACAAGAGGGACAATCGGGAGGTAACCAAGGGCTTATTGAAGGTCTGAAGGTCCCAAGAAAAGGAGAGTATTTTGGTTCGGTTTGGTCTTAAGAATGTGAGACTGGACTTGTCTTTAGCTTAGAGAAAGGAACCAATGTAGAACACACAGGTGCCAAAGATGAGTGAGGAGACAGATCTGAACAAGATCTCAAGGAGAATTAGTCAAGGACACTAGTGGATGGAAGGAAGAACACTGGCTTCCCAGAGAGGAACTGTTCTCTTGTGAATAGTAACAACAGCAAAAAATTAGTCATTATTTTGCAGAATGAAATAACTCTCTTAAGAAAAACTGGAGGAAATAGGGTGGCTCATTCAGGAAGGACCCTCAGGATGAATCTGATTCTAAGGGCTGTGGGTCTCAGCTCCAGGACTTGATCTCACCCCATTTCTCAACATTCCTTTTCTGTCCAGATGCACTCACGGGTGTGGAGGTTTCCAAGAGGCATTCACTGCCCATTGGAATAAAGGTCTCAGAACTCACTTTTATTAGTCACACTAATTCTGTGGCCACTCCTGACCAATGATTCCAGCCAGAGGGAAAGAAGGACGAATTGACTTGAGCTGGGCCATGGGTCCTTCTCCTAAGTCAAAGGGGAGATGAAGTATCCTCAGCCATCTGAATTGAGAGCAAGAAGTCTCTCCCAGGAAAAATCAGAGCGCTTTCAGGAGAGACGTGAGAAACAACGTGGGATGTGGAAAATGCAAACAAATGGAGATTCCCTCCCACCTGTGAAATGTCAGAGTACATTCAAAGATGGGACACCAAGGGAATCTAGGCTGGTGGCAGGTGACTCTGTCCTGCTGTTGGGCAGGGGACCTGCCTTGGTCAAGCTGAGCCAGCTTTGTGGCAGACTGCAGTCACCCCTTTTCCCCCTACTTTCATCCTCTTAGAAATGAGCAGGAAGCAAAGTTGACGAGGTGAATGACACCAAAGCCAAAGCATGCCTTTCATGCAGGGGACATGCCTGCAGGTGTCATGGGGAAAGAGTAGCTGAAAGAAAACTGAAGCTGTGCCAGTCTGGAAAAATAGCTTTTCAAGTTCATTCTTCTAAAAATAAGGCAAAGTGAAGATTCCAGAAGAATAAGCTAAGCGCATGGAAAGTGCTGAGGGAAGCCGGGTTATTCTGAGTGTGCCTCCCTATTTTTGTAACCTACCTCGACTCTCCTTCAAACAGGAAGGCTGGTCCCCACAGCATCATGTGGAGAAAGGCACTGTCCTGTAAGGGTTCACCAGAAAGACTCCAGGGGGTTGTTCCAGAAGGTGGGGGCCAGCCTGTCCGGCTTCCTGAACAAGGATGATTAATGTGTGTGTCAATGGGCAGAGCAGCTTTATCTTCTGAACATGTTTCAGAAATAAAATAGCAAACAAAGCTGATTATGAGAGAAGTGGATTTGCTATAACCAAGTTGCGGGAACAAACTTGGGTAGGGGAACAAATGCTACAAACTCAGCTCTTCAGAATCCAAATACTTCCAAGCTCACAAGTGAGGGTTGTCGACAGATGTCTGTAAGCCAGAGCACGTCCAGGATCCCAGAACAAAGGCGTGGAAAGATGGGAGTGGGGGCCACTTTCCCAAGCAGCTGCTCCCACCCTTACCTCATTTACCCCATGGTTTTCCCTCTTCAACGTGGGTGTTGAACTGTGCTTGCATGGCTTGGTTGTTTCCTGATAACCTGCTCCCCATGAGCCCATCTGTTTCCTCTGCGCCCCTCCAGGCCAGTCTGATCCCTTTCCTGGGCATCCATGACAACTGACCCATCATCACCTCCCACCCCACCCTGTACACCAGTATTGCATCATTAATTCAACACTTAATGGGGCATCACTCTTTCCCTTTCGTACATGAACCCTCACTGCAAGCCTCCCTGATCAGTCATTGCTGTGGTTCCAGAACTCAGCACAGTACCTGAAAGGTAGTTGATGCTCACACATTTTATTGGTTGGATTTTCTCCTGCCTTAGATGGCTCCAAGCTCAAGAACCAATAGAATCAGGAACCAAGCTGGCCTCAACAGAAGCTGAGAGTGAGTCCCACAGAAGAAGGATTAGAGCTCAGGAGAGGAAAAAGGTACTCCTCATTTCTGGGAGCCAAAGACTGAAAACCACCAGAGCTAGAGGAGTTTCTAGGTTCTGAGAAGAACAATAATTGGTCTGACTGTGTTTAAACAAGAGAACTTGATTCCTATGGGATTTGCAGCTAGTTAGTCCTGAAGAAGCATTGGAGGGAGACTTCGGTTCATCTGTTTCATTTCCTCCAAGGAAGGGTTGCATACAAGTTTTCATGGCAGTCCAAGGGAGGCAGATGGCAGTCCTGCTGGAAGAGTTAAGCTCTTATTCACTTCTGATCCTTTTTCATCCAACAAGATGTACCTACTGCATCAATAAACTCTCCTCCAGGCCTTGGACCCTTAGTAACACACAAGGCCATCAAAATCCCTGTCCTTGTAGGACTTTTCTTTTTGTTAAAGGAAAGCAGATGATAAACAAGATGGAGAAAACATCTCACACATTGGGTGGTAAGTGCTATACATAAAAATGAAGAAAAGGAGGGGAAAAGGTATGGTTTGAAAGCAGAAAATGTGATTGTTAACAGGGTGGCTGAGGAGGCATCCCTGGAAAACCAACTTATGAACTGGAGGAGATGAAGGAGAAAGCTACATGATGATCTGGGGACCAGCTTCAGGAAGAGGAATCAGCTCTTGCAAACGCCTGGAGTAAGATGGACTGGGGAGAAGCTAGGGAGTTCCTAGAGAAGGAGAGACTAAACAAAGGGAGGATAGAGAGCAGGCAGGAAGACAACAGGGACCAGGTATTAGATGGCTTTGTGTGGAAGGAGGTTCTGATCAGTGATGGGGTCTAGCTGTGTTTTAACAAGATCACTCTGGGACATGGCTGGTGGCGAGGCGACTCTTGCAAGGCTGTGCTGCTCATATCAGTACAGGTGCTGATGGTGGAGGTGGTGAGAAATGAATCTATTCCAGATAGAATCTGACTGTAGAGCCGATGGATTCACCTGTGGTGGGGTGAATGTGGGTTGATGATGAAGATGCCAGATGCTTGGCTTGAGTGATTGCGAGGACATGATTGCTCTAAGCCATCTTCCTAGCAAGTTTCCATTCAGACACTTCATAATTCTGGAGACCAGTGATTGCCTTTGCAGGAGCAGGGGGACCACTGAGTAGTCTCATGCAGCCAGGGAATTTCTGCTTCTGGAGGGCATCCTATTAGTTCAGGTCCCCAAACACATCTGGTTCTCCTCCAGTGCCACCCTTCGCATCCTTGATTAGAGGAAAGGAATGCAAACGAAGTTGACTTATGTGCAGGCTTAGATTTCTCAGCCAGTTTTTTGGATTCCAGAGAATTATTCACTGGCATTCTGCTCCAGAGTGTCGTGGTTTGTCTCATATTGTATAGAGGATTTTGTCCTCTATACAATGGTTGATGCTCGTTTTGGGCAGGGATATGTGTTCTTTGGACACGGAGCATTCATTTGGAAAGTCCTCAGTGATATTTGAAATCCTTTTGATTTTGATTTAGGAGAACATAAAACTTAAACCCTCCAAAATAGCATAAATATCTCATAGAAAATCAAGATTAGATTCTAATCTCCAGCTCAAACAAAATCCCAGAGCACTTAACCATGAAATCGCTAAATCTGGTGAGGTTGGGAAGGAGGTATAAATTTGATGAGTAAAAAAGCCTTAGGGAATTTGACTTTTAGGGATAAAAATAAAATAGCCTCACTTTCTTTCCCCTTCTCTTACTCCTTCCCTTCTTTTATACCTTTCTTCCACTCTCTCCTTCCTTTCTGAACATCAAATAAGCTCAGCAATTATACAAGATGCTAAGGGGCAGTAGCTGATGGGATCAAGTGCTTGAGTTCCTACTACCCAGGGGAAACACCTGTTCAGTGTCTTAAGTAAATATAATAAATAAATAAATAATATGTAAAAGTATCAATAAGCTCAACAGCCATTGGAGCTTTGGGGGAGTATTTCAAATCATGTCTTGGGATTGGAGAGTTTTGCAGCCAGGTGATGACACCTCAGTTGGCTGGTTTAAGGATAGAAATTTCAGTACAAGAGGGAAGAGTCTACTGGACTGAAGGAACATACAGCAAAGTACATGCAGTTTTAAGAAACAACCCAGTGGTTTTTAGTGAGGGCATCTGGACAATGCTGCGGATATTAGGAAGAGAGCCAGAGCAAGGAATGGAAAAAGGGATGAAGGGAAAGCAGAGCAATTTCAGGTGAGAAGCAAACGCAGAGGAGTCAACCTAACCTGGAACGGCTGTCTACCTCCCACCCTGCCCACCCAAATCCTCTTGTGCCTGGGAAAAATAGGACCCAGGTGAATCCAGGAAAACCATCCATTCATTTAACATGGGGTGAGATCCCCAAGACCCAAAGACTTGCCCCATTAGTATCACACAGATGGTTAATATTTCGTTATTAAAGATTTACTCCTTTAGATGAAAGAAAGAAAGAAAGAAAGAAAGAAAGAAAGAAAAAGAAAGAAAGAAAGAAAGAAAGAAAGAAAGAGAGAGGAGAGAGGGAGAGAGGAAGCAAGGAAGTATGCTTCTGCTTTTAAAGAAGCAGTGAGCCCAACTGAACAGAGCACTGGATCAAGAGTCATGAGCACTAACGACTTTGACAGTGCTGAGAGGCTGTACAGTCATGGGTGCAATAGCTCAGTTCATCCATCATGTTTCCAAACACACTTCCCAATCCAAAATCCTGGAGTGCTTTAAAATCCATATTGGCTTCCAGGATCCATCCAGACCATGGAATCAGAGTCTGGAGAAGCAGGATGGAGAACTGGTCATGCCTTTCATTGAATATTTCCTGACGCCCTGGCTTCTGAAAGCCAAGCAGTGTTGCATGTGTGGCCCCCTCGCAGCGGAGCAGGGCCACATGAACTGCTCTGGCCACCAAGTTGGAAATAGATGAGACCAGGTTTTCTTACTGGCTGGAACGTTGGATTGCCACAGTGGGACTTTGCCAAGTTACCTCTTTCCCAGTGTGGTCAACCACTTTAGGATCCACAAGTGACCACAGGAAATAGAATTTCCTGCCTGTGATGGACATGGAAATTGAGTAAACAAATAACCTTCACTGGTAGAGGCCACTGGGGTGTGGACCCCATTTACTAGCAGAGTCTAGCTGATCAACCTCAATGACTGGTGCTGCATACACAGCCAGCCTGACACCAACAGCCTTTGAGATGCCCGCGATGTTCTCTCAAACATCTTCCACATCCAGTCCCTTTGAGTTCTTCAGGCTAGTTATCAGCTACAACCCTCTGAAGAGATGCTAACAGGTCACCAGATGGCAAAGCCCTTATTGGGTCTTAGAGCTGCTGCTACAGAATGGGAAGCTGGCAGAGGATAGATGATTGAGGGGTGCAGGTCTGGTTTAGGGTACAGCCGACCTCTCAGAGAGCAGAATGCGTAGAGCAAGGAATGGGCACATTACCAAAACTTAGGAGGACCAAGGGCAACTGCAATTTCTTTTTAAATGTATCAACATTTCCAGGCATTAGAAGTTTTATATAAATGGATAGATATTGACATTGGGAGCTTTCATCGTGGCTGATGGTGACCCCTTCAAATCCCACTGCTTGGAAACTCTTTGTGCAAATGAAGTCTAACCACTGCAATTTGGGTGACTTGAATTCACTTTCAGGAAGACCAGCACTAGCTTGCCCAGAACAACCCCAGTCTTTCACTAACAGTAGCATACTGTGGAAAAGTAGGACAGCTGGTCACCCTCTGGGCCACTTTGTTTCTTTCCAATTACATCACTGTGAAGATAAACTCTCACCACCATCCTGGTCTTATGGCTGGCCAAGTTAGATTTCAAACTCTTTCCATGTGCTCTGGCTCAAGGCAGAAAAAAAAATAATAAACCCTCAACAGCTTCTGTTGTACAGAAAGACATTTGCAGATTACAACATGCTAGCCAGAAAGGAATTATTCACAGCTTGATTCTTCTGCCAGGTTGATAGGCAACGGCAGAGACTGGTGGGTTCCAACAGCGTTGTTCTCCCCTGAGCTGGTTCTGAACCTCCCAGCTCTGCCACTTGATGCCATCCAGGTTTCTAGATGCTGGCAAGGATGCCACAGTCTGTCACCAGCAACACCGCTTTCAAGTCTCCTGTTCTGACAACTTGGCAAGATGTCTTTTGAAGGGTGTTTAGTGCTTGAGTGGTTTTCAGGACTGATGAGCTCCCAGAGTAGATTTGTTTTAGGAACTACTAAGTGCTGGACCAGAGTCTGCATCTTATTGAAGAGTCTGCTTAAAGGTTTAGAAATCTGGATTGTTGTTGTTGTTTTGTTGTTGTTGTTGTTGTTGTGCAATTAGATCAGTGCACTGGCCTTTGGCTGCCAATGGATGATTGGAGCTGAATCGTGGAGAATGGCAGAAATCCTGAGTGGCACAGCTGATACTGCATTTTTCTTGCCTTAGACTGCCATGAGGTGTTATGAAGCCACTAGGGAGATTCTTTTTAGCTCTAAGAAAATTCGCCTGAGCAGACTATTTGCTTGGCTGTCCCACCCTGTAGGCCGATGGAAGAGAGAAGGATTGCAGAACAGAGCAGTCTCCCAGGATTAGTAGCCCTTAGCTCTCAAAACATTCTGGGTCTCCCACTAAACGGTGTTCTAGACACAATTTTCTATTGGAGAATGTGAAAGAGGAAAACAGACCACAAAAGAAAAATAATTCTACTTCTAGTGAGGCAGAGTCAGGAAGAAATGATAAAGTCAGAGGAAATGAATGGAAAGAAAGGAGACATGTGAGGGCGTCTCTAAAGGCGAATGGGCAGGTGGCAGGCAGCTTCTGCTTGCCAAGAAGACAGTTTAGGCAATGTGAGACAAACTTCTTGATTCATATATCCGCTCTGGCACAGGAGCCACGACGTTAACAATTGTGCTGTTTCTTCTTTTAGACTAAATGTGATCCTTCCTCAGAAAACTCCCATTATGGGAAGACTGCCTGGCATTGGGGAAATGTACAAGGGCGTGCATTCACCAGGTAGATTTTATTCTGCTGGCAGTGAGCATGGGCACAGGGAGGGGTAGGGGCACCAGGAAGGCTGAAGGGAAGGAGTATAAATGGCAGTGAACATTATCACCAGCATCCTCACGTGGTTAATCTCGGTAAGTTTTATGCAAAGCAGCTCTGGCCTGGATGACATAGCTTTGTTCATAACTCTGGCTTTCATTGTTGAGACTGGAGCACCAGCTTGCCTTCAGGGCCTTCCAAGTGTCAGACTTTGACGGAGGAGGCCTTATGTGTAAGGCACCTGTGCCTCGAGGAAGCCCAGGGTTGGGAGAGATGAGCAAAGTGCCCCCCATAGGGATTTTTGTCTGAATGCGGTGGTCCACAGCACTCTGTTTCCATAGCACCACTCTTTCTAAAAGACCTGATTGGGCCAAATGGCCTCCGCTTCCTTCTAGATCTGTAAGTCTCTTGACCTGGTAAGGAGGCGATCAGAGACAGAGCCAGTTTTGTTCTTTAGACAAAGGAAGATCTGGTTGGATGAAAGAAGAAAAGAGAACATCTAAATTAAAATATAAATATTTCCTAAATAAAACTATTTTACTATGTTTTTTTCAGAAGAGCATATTTTAAAAGCTGGATTCAAAATTTGATTTTAAAAAAAAAGCCACATACTCACACCTATCTAATAAAGAGGATGTGAGTATACAAATGAAAGGAAAGAAAATTTTTACAAATTTTTCTATTTTTTGAAGATATTTAATTGATTGATTTGAAAGGCAAAGAAGCAGATAGATGAAAAAGAGATGGGGGAGGGAAAGAGAGGGAGAGAAATACCATCTGCTGATTCGCTCCCCCAATGGCCCCAAAACCCAGATCTGGACCAACCTGAAGCCAGGAGCCAGGATCTCCCTCTAGGTCTTCCACGTGAGCGGCAGCAACTCAAGTACTTGAGGCATCTTCTACGGTCATCCCAGACACGTCAGCAGACGGCTGGATTTGGAGTAGAGTAGCTGCACTCAAACTAGCGCTCTGCTCCTGGGTGCAGATGCCACAAGCTATAGTTGAATCGACTAAGCCACAACACGGGGTCTCAGATGGTCATTTCAGATAAGATCAGAAAATGCAGCTTAACTTCTATAACAATTTTTAAAATCTAACTTCTTTTAGTGAATGTAAGTCTTGAAATTTTCCAGAATATCAGATACTTTCGAAGTTCATCTGTTCTCAAAAGCCATGATTTTTCTAATAGTAATTAGTATGTAAAGTTTTAAACGCTGGAATTCAGGATTTTTTAAATTTTAGTTTCTTACATAAAATATTGAAAATGTTATCACTTCTTCAGATCTCTAACAAGATCATAGGGCCCGTCTTACTGCCTCTAAGCTTTCAAGAACTAGGTACTTTAACTGACTCAGTCATCATTGTCAGTGTCAATGTCCAGTCAGATCTAGTGCACTCGTTAGGTAGGTCATTGGTTAAAGTCACCTCATCTCTAAGGAAATCTACCAGGGCTTTCACCAAGTTTAGGTCAGGCCCTCTTAATCTCTCCTACAAGTTATCCACTAGTCATAAAACAAATGGGAGACACACCAAAAGAAAGACAAAGCCACAAGAACAGGAGTCCAGTTTTCCATACTGTCATTAAAATATCCAAGAATGACTTAGGAAGGAAGAAACTTTTCTTTGGTTCACAGTTTGGAGGTTTACAGTCTAGGGTCAAATGACCCCATTTGTTTAAGCATTTGTGAAGTTGGCAGGGTGGGGCCGGAAGCAGAGAAACGGCACAATCTGCTTATATAGCCACCCTGTTGTAAGAACTACCGCGGAAGGGCGCATCCCCAGTGAACTGAAGACCTCTCACTGGGTCTTCCCATTAGACACCGTGGTTAGATCAAGTCTCTACCCTTACTCCACCGATTTATTTACCATTAACGTAAGGCTTTGTTACGTTAACATCTCCATGAGTCTGGGGGTTAAATTCTGTTCAAACCACTGCTTTTCAAGTCAGTTCTCCATCGTTTACTGACTTCGCAAGGAGCCAAGCTTGGTTTTTTCTTAAGACAGACAACATGCTACTTCATAAGCTCCATGAAACCACAGATTCTTAAAATTGAAAAGTTCTGTGTTCCAGAAAGTTGGGTGAGGCAAAAAGATATAACCAGTAGTGACTGATACGTGGCTGAAGTCCAAAGGGTTCCCGGGGAAAAGCAAAACCAAGAACGGGATGGGTGCCTTAGCCTGGGTGTCCCCAAGATCGCCTGAGGCCAAGCTGGGGGAACTGAATGCTGTGATCCAATTCCAAGGAGAAAGCCCAGTGCTTAAACGAGAGTCAAGCCTACAGGTAAGAGAAGGCAAATAGATTGGAGGATGGGATAGAGACCAAGAGCAAGGGGCAGTGGTACAGGGGATTCCACAAGCCTTCAGATTCTACGCTAGCAATATAGAATCCTGCCTTTTAATCTCGTATATGGCACTTTCCCACTGTTTTATATATTTTTTAAATATTTATTTTTATCGGATGGTCAGATACACAGAGAGGATGAGACAGAGAGGAAGATCTTCTGTCCACTGATTCACTCCCCAAGCAACTGCAATGGCTGGAGCTGAGCCAATCCAAAGCCAGGAGTCCGGAGCCTCTTCTGGGTCTCCCACATGGGTTCAAGGTCCCAAAGCTTTGGGCCGTCCTCCACTGCTTTTCCCAGGCCACAAGCAGGGAGCTGGATGGGAAGCAGGGCCTCCGGGATTAGAACTAGCACCCACATAGGATCCTGGCACATTCAAGGTGAGGACTTTAGCTGCTAGGCTACTGCGCTGGGTCCCCACCGTTTTATATTTTAAAACACTTTCGATAGCTGCATATATCCCACTGCATAGCTCTACAAATCTTTAACTATTTCACTACTGCTAGGTCACAGTGACTGATTCTCATTTTTACTTTATTTTAAAATTAAAGTACAAAGGAAAATTGCTGGACAGATCTAGATCCACCAATTTAGGAAAGAAATGGAGGTTTTTCACCATTAACACAACATAGACATGTTTAAGAAGTAGGGGCCATCCTGAGACCCTTACGGAGAATCAGCGTCTTGCATCAGACGACTTTGAACCGTGAAGAAGAATGCAGGAACAGGCAAGATCTTGGCGATGTGTTCAGGATATGGACCTATTTTTTCATTCAAAGCATTATAGATAAAATGTGCCAGAAGTTTCCTTAGCAAAGAAAAAAACTCAAGACTAAATTAAACAATGAGGAAGACTTACTTCATGTCTGTTACTGTGCTTTTAAAAACCTACCCTAAGGCTCTAAATTCAGTTACCATTTGCCAATTTTTTAAATATTTATTTTTTATTGGAAAAACAGATTTATAGAGAGAAGGAGACAGAGAGGAAGATTTTCCATCCACTGGTTACTCCTCAAGTGGCCACAATGGCCGGAGCTGAGTTGATCTGAAGAGACAGGAGTTCTTTCCAGGTCTCCCACATGATTTCAGGGTCCCAAGGCTTTGGGCCATTGCTCCAGTGCTTTCCCAGGCCACAGGCAGGGAGCAGGATGGGAAGCAGAACAGCTGGGACATGAACTGTAACCATATGGGATCCCAGCGCTTGCAAGGCGAGCATTTAGCCACTGACCCATCGCACCAGGCTCCACCATTTGCTAATTTAAAAAACACGTAAATGTTATTTATGCATTTTTGTAGAGAAGACCTAGCTGACTATGGTCAAAGTGTGAATTAGTGCCTGGGAGAATTTTACTCATTAGTGAAGCTAAAGTGAAGCATCACTGATTACTGATATTGAAACACGGATGTGATAAACAACTCTAGAACCCTGAAAGTCCAGCCAGAAGCACAGGAAGTAGAATCTTGTGTCAGGAGTTAACAATGTCTTATTTTCCTAAATGTTTCTGAAATAAAAATGGAGAGAAATTGGGATCAGACATCCTGGGAGGTTAAGGAGGGCTGAGAGATGAGACTGCAAATATTTCCAAGGAGTCAAGAACCCTCAGAGTGACGGTGAAGAGCACTGTAGCTAGGCTTAGTCCTACAGCTCCCAGTCTTGTGCTCAGGTATCCTAGTGATATTCCAACACCGTGTGTCTCAACAATTGACCTTGTGCTGATAGTCTCTTCCACCTGTTCCCTTGGGAAGTACTAGGTGCAGGCATCAACCAGGACTCCTTCTGTGTGATGTGAACTGTAAGTTGCATAACGAGCACTCCATAAGGTCCAACTAGTGGAAGTCAAGATAAAGTTTCAAATGCTGATTGAGCAAGTGGCCGAGGAAATAATCCTGACCAATCACTTTCTGCCAGCTGAAAACCCACAAGCATGCTCTACTTGGTTCTCTTCCTCTGGCCACCTCCACTCTCAGTTCAAATGATCTCCAGCGTCTACTTACTTGCTGGCTTGCAAAGCCATGAACAAGCCTGCCAGAACCCAGGGCTTCATATCTGAGCTCTTTGTGCATTAGCCGCTGCCTCTGGCAAGTCTGTCCTTTCACATCAGGGACACCTAATGGTTAAAGAATTTCAAGTCTTCTCACCTTGTACTGTTGGAAATAAAGGCAAGTAGAAGAGACCTGGCTGGTCTACTGGAAGTGTTCTGGTAGATTTGTTGCCACTGTCACTCACATGTTTCACAGAAGCCTTCACTTCCACATTATGTTCAGTAAATCTGCCCTGAAAGTGCATGATCTGACACTACAACAAAGTAGTATAGTGTGGCCACCCTGCAGCCTCTCATAGAGAGCCAGGACTTGTGTGTGCTCTATGCCCTCCCCAGTTGGCTCAGAGAACTCTCCTGCTGTCTTCTACACATGGACACAAGCCAATGTGGTTGGCTGGGCCAATTGCAGCTTCAAGAAAAGAGGGCAGTCCAACCCTGTGCGAGCTTTTCTCTCTGCAGAACACCTTGGCTACACCAGCTCCTGAAGAGCCTCACCTTGCTATGACCTTGACTGCTTTTACTTCCCTGGGTGAACTACCCTCTCCCCACAGTGAGGAGTCAATTAAAAGAACAAGCAGGTCTGAGTCTCCCAACTGTGCCGGCAATCTGGTGACCACATGCCCCCTGCCCAGTTCCCACATACAGGAAGAATTCCATTTAAAGCAATGGTTCCCCAAGGGTGGTTCTGGATCTGCAGAATGGCATCCATGCCATCCAAGAACCTGTGATTAAATCAGGTTTTGAGACCCCATCCCAGAGCTACTGAATCAGTGTTCTCTGTCTCCTAAATTTGCCAGGTGGTACATGCCGAGGTTTGATCATTTGCAGTTCTAAAGCTTGTGAGGTAATACTGGTGCTGTTGATCTGAATGTCACATGTTGAGAATCCATTGGGTACATGATTATTCAGAGCCAATAGTTGGTAAACTTTAAGTCAGTGGTCCCATTGTTTCTGTACAAAAAGTTTTATTGAAACACCATCGTGTACATACCATCCATGCCTGCTTTCTTGTTATGATGCCAATTTCAGCAGTGACATTATATCTTCCAAAGTGGAGCATATTTGCTAAATAAAGGTCGTTGATCCCTATTCCACATGGACACATCTTCCATGGGACCAACAACACAACACCTGACCAAGTGGAACTGAGGAAGAGACAACAATAATGACATAGTGAGCGAGGAACAAGACACTTGCACATTTTTATTCTATTTAGAAATTAATAAACTCATTAAAAATCTGTCAAAACAGCTCTGCTTGAGATCAAAAGTCTGTGGTAAGAGCTGTTGGCATCAGTGTGCCCTGGCCTACGTGAGATCTGAGGTTTAGACCAGCCGCAGAACTTACAGGTGCACAGGAAAGGAGAGGCGGGTGTGCTGAGTTGCCAGCTGTGCAGGGAAGAAGCTAGTTTTTAGTAGCTTCAGCATTTCTTGACTTTTAAAATAATCTACATATTTTTCAAAGCAATATGTTCATGATTCTTTTTGATCTACATGTCTGCAAAATGGAAAGTTTTATATCCAGCTTGCTTGTATGTGTCCAGGTATCCCAGAAGTGGGCAGACTGCAAGATTCCTATTCCCGGGACAGTCTGATGCAGCCATAGGATACTTTTCTCATATCTTATCTTGCTTACACAGGTAACCATTTCCCTACCAGCTTGTTTTCAGCTCAAACTAGTGTAACAGTGAGTGAGTGAGCCAACAAAAGGGGGCAAGCAAGTGGGGAATGATCAGCAAGAGGCTCAACTGGATGTCCAGTAACATCCAATCACATACCTCCATCTTGTACGCCGTTCAGTAAGATTGTAACCCTCGATGACCCAGTGGCGAAGACCAGAGGAAATAAAGAGGGACGCGAAGGCCTGTGGGTGCTGCTCACCAGTTGCGAGGTTGTTGCTAAAGCCTTGCTTTTCAGACTCCTTGCCTCAGAGTCCATCCTAGGGTGGGTAGTTTATTTCTCTCAAGGGCTGTTTGGATCCTTGAAGGAAAGAAATCGTTGAACTCTTTAAGAGTAGTTAAGCTCATTTTCTTCATTGACTTTCTGCAGTAATGCAATATGCTTTCCTACACTTTCTAGTTGTTTCCTTTGCCAGAACAAGAAAAATCTGGAAATGATGAAAGGAGAGAACTTCCCAAGGCCAGCTTTCCAGTGCGAATATACACAGCCTTAAAAACAAGACACTTGCATCCTTTCTTAAGGAAAACAGAGAGTGGGAGCAGCCATCTGCGGCAATAATCGCTGAGGATGGCCAAAGATGCAAAAGTATCCTATAGTTGCATCCTAGAGCAGCGAGAAACAGCCTCTGGGAACTGAATACCAGAAGGACCTCAGCCCCAACATTCCCCGTTGGATTGCCCCTGGGCAAACCACTTAACCTCAGCCACTCAGAACCTGTGTCCTCATTTACAGAATAAAGGTCCTCACATCCAGATCAGAGAGAACTTGATGATGCAATTATGGCTAGCCTCACTGATTCCCTGACCTATTGGCAAAGCTTTCCCCTTTTTTCAGATTCTTTTGTTTTGTAATTATAGAAAGTTTAGCAAAACTCAGAAAAGAGAAGCCCTTTGAAAACAAATGGCAGTACCCTAGGAGAGCTGAAAGAGCTGCCCCAGTACAGGGAAAGTGTCTCCTTTATTACCTCCGCTGGTGGAGCCTCTCTGACTTGGATTCCTCCTGGACTTAATGTTCCTCCAAGAACGGGAGCAGAAAGGGCCAGTCAGGGGACACAAATTTCAGGTTTCTCCTGTTCAGGTGGCAGAGGGACACGAAGGCTAATGATTCTAGCTGAACTGGACTCCCTTTCCGCCACAGGAAAATCATTCTTTCTCCACAGATCCATAACAGTGAATCTGTCCTGGCAGCACTGCCCTTTCCTGAAGAGTCAGGGGCAGAGGATAGCGGCACATGGGAGAAGAGAAACAGCTCCTCGAAGGAAGCGGTTATTAACACCGCAACCTGGGCAGGTGCAAAGATACCCACTCATGACAACATTAAAAAGAAGTTTTGTGATCTCCAGAAATAAAAATGCCTTCGTGAGGGGTACTATGTTACGGAGCACTGCACCCTCTGCAGTAACTATAAGAAATAGATCGATTCGTTTAGAGAAAAGAACCCAAATATTCATCGTCTCGGAAAGGACTTCGGGTGTCCACAGGTGCCTCTCTCCCCAGCCACCCTCCGGCCTCTTGCACTGACAGTGTCATTGTCCTCAGCACCAGTTCGATCTCTATCCCCTTATTCAAATGAATTCAAATAAGTATTCTGGAATAACTACCAGCATGAGACAGCCCATACAAAGTAATACAATATAGAGCTACTAACAGAAGGATTCACAGTCTGCTTCAGACTCTAAGACAGAAAAATCCCAGCGAAAGTAGGTCCCTTCACTGCGAGAGAAGTCAAGGTTACTTACATAGATAGCACAAAGTTTCCAGGAGGAGGTGGTTGAGAGGTCCTATTATAGTTTGAGGTCTAAAGAAGCACAAGTTTAATAAATTAAAGGGAAGGAGGTATGCTCATTCCAGGGAAACAGCCACTCCAAGGAAGAAACAGGGCCAACTTGACAGGTCACATGGCACATCAGGGCAGCAGGTAAACCCCTGTACCTGTGGGAAAATGTTGCTTCCACTAGCAAGCAGTTGGCTCAGTTGCTTAATCTTTGAAACTTCAGTTGCCTTTTCTGAAAATAGAAATAATGACAGCTTAATTAAATGAATCCTACCTGTAAAATATATAAAACAACATTTGGTACACCAAAAGTACTCAGTAAATACTAATGTTCATTTTTGGCACCTTTGACATGAGAAAGGGACAGGAAACCCAGCTTTTGTTCTCATCTATTTTAGTTGGCCATCTAAACAATAAAAAGAAGGCACTATTGAGAATACTCAGGCTAGGGAAAGAGGCTGGAGGATCACTGCAGGGGGAGGCTCCATAGCAGGCTCACACAGGCCGAGTGTGGGGCCTTGAGTGTGGGCTCCCAAGGAGACCGCTGCAAGGAAAAGAAATTTCTCTGATGGGCAGGAAGATGCTACCCTACGGGTCTCTTGAGTTTTTACCCCTGAGGTACACCCCGTTCCTCTGAGAGACTGCCATTCACCAGCCCATCCCCACGTCAACACCTTTCCTGCCCTTGCTGTGTTGTTGGCATTAACCCCCGCCCAGGTAGCTACTGAAAGCTATTCCTTGTGCAGTATCCTACTGCTGCAGGCCCTTCTACCCACCACACTGGACCCCTCAGCATGCCATTTCCTCCTGCCCTGCACGTTGTCATTCCTACTTCAAGTTACAGTTCCTGTCCCATCAACCTGTATGGCAACCGTTCAGCCTCTTG
The DNA here is from genome assembly GCF_030435755.1 of Ochotona princeps. Lineage (NCBI taxonomy): Eukaryota > Metazoa > Chordata > Mammalia > Lagomorpha > Ochotonidae > Ochotona > Ochotona princeps. The sequence goes on from NC_080834.1 coordinate 14,982,775, forward strand.
CAGATGAAGGTGATCCCTTCTCTTCCGGTGAACACCCAGTCTGTTCCTGATAAATGTTTATGAGGCAAGAAGTAACAGCCCTCATGTGACAGAATAAGTGATGAGGCATTTTCCTTCTCTCTGTTCCCTCTTTCTAGGCAGGGTTGAAGATAAGTTGTTCGAAATAAAGGAGCTAGGTCTTGGTAAGGAATCTGTGATTCATCTATTCATCTGCACAAATTGGAACCTGTCTCAAATTGCCAAGCTGAAAATGGTTACCACAGCAGCATAAGGAAAAAGGTCCTAAAGATAAAGGGCCTTTTTTTTTTTTCATTTTTTTCTTTATTTTTGACGATCTTTACAGTTAATCAGGGCACAAGGGTTCAAGGGTGGGCCCGGCACAATAACATAAGAGCTAAAGTCCTGGCCTTGAACGTGCCGGGATCCCAAATGGGCCTGGTTCTAGTCCCAGCGGCCCCACTTCATCCAGCTCCCTGCTTGTGGCCTGGAAAGCAGTCGAGGATGGCCCAAAGCCTTGGGACCCTGCATCCATGTGGGAGACCTGGAAGACACTCCTGGTTTCGGATCCGTGCAGTACCGGCCATTGGGCTCACTTGGGGAGTGAATCATCGGACAGAAGATTTTCCTCTCTGTCTCTTCTCCTCTCTGTATATCTGCCTTTCCAATAAAAATAAATAAATAAATCTTAAAAAAAAAAAAGGTTCAAGAGCTACAGGAAGGTGGGTAAGACTATTATTTCCACATTTTTTTTTCTGTATCTGGGGTAAAGGAGAAGATAAAGGGAGAAGCCCCTCCCAGTCTCCCACCCATCCCAAGTCCCTGATGTGGGGCATGCTCCAAGGGTCTGGCTCAGTGGTTTTGATAGTTCGACGGTTATGAATTGCTCCCAATCTCACCATTTCAAGCACGATGAGGTCACTGCATAATACCCTGGTTGACATAGTCCGCCTTAGAGTCTCTGTTTGCCCAGATTTTCACTGCCAACACATGGCTGGGGTAGTTGATTTGTTCTGTCCTCTGTCTTCTGTTGTGGTTCCAGGTGTCCTCTTGCAGGTCTCAAAGGACTACCATGTCCTCCATGTGCACCTGGTTATGCTCTCCACTGTTCCGTCTGAGCCTCTGAGGAGGCTCGGCTCTGGCACTTGCACTCCATGGCAGACCATGGAACCTGTACTTCTCTTCATGGTTAGGGTTCTGAGTCCGGCAGTTCGATTGGGGAGATCCCCAAAGAAACTTTGTCTGAAGTGATCCCAGACCAGATTTTTGTGTGTACTTGCAAGCACAGGGCCTGGTACAGTCCATCGCTCCAATCAGCTGGTAGTCGTAATTGCTGGGTCGGTTCTGTTTCCAGCCCTGTCTTCCACTGGAACCAATGGGTGTTTGCAGTCTCTACCCAGCACATACTCGGCCCTCACATAAACCAGTGGGAGCTTCAGCCTAGTCAAAGCGACCCACAATAACCCCCACTAGGCCCACCCCCTGCCCTGGTTTGCCATGCTTGCCGGTATGTACAGCAGACTAGTCCAGTCTGTCCCACATCCCAATCAGCTCTCATACATGTCAATAAGCATTTAAGCCTAGCTCAACCTAGCCAGCTCCACTATCCAGCCCACACACATGCTGTTGGGTGCCCCACTGTCTAGCCACCCCTGCCCCTGCCCTGGTTTTCATGCTCTCCAGTGGGAGTGGCAACCCAAGAGGGAGGTGCCCACTACTTCCCTTCTAGGCCACTCCCACTCCCAGATTATGCACTCTCCAGGTGGCTCTGGAGTTTAACTTGACAGTTTAGCCTCCAGTGCCAGCCTCTGCCAGCTGATGCTGCGGCAAAGCCCAACCAACCCTCACCCACCTCAATTTTTGCTTGTACCAGTTGGAACAATCAGTCCAGTGTGGCCCCTCCGCAGTCCAGCTCACATGAGGCCCACAGGTGTTGTAGCCCTGCCTGGTCTGGTCTGCCCCTGTCCCAACTCACACTCTCCAGTGAGAGTGGTTATCCAGCAGGGGAGCCCACAATGTCCCTCCCAGTAAAGGGCCTTTTTATTTTTAATTCCTTTTCTTTGCCAACTGAGCAAAGTCTCATGGCTTAGGAAGTGAGCACACACTCAAGAAATAGAGGACCCTGGTTTGACTCCGTTCTCCATTTCTTCCCTACAAAATCAGCTAATTTCTACAGGGTTAATTCGGCACCTACAGAACAGGAATGCTACTTACCCTGTCTATCTTTAATGAAAATAAGTGCAGTGGGTTCAGTTCTCAACAAAAACATGTTATTTTACAAAGACTGAATTTGGCTTATGCTGGGACAGAAAAATCTGGAAAAACACATTCTATTTTTATTAGCTTCACCATCTCTCCTAGAATCTTCTAGAATTGGAGTTCAGCAGTCTCAGGGAGCTGGAATAAGACAAATGTTGATTCTGCCATGTTCTAAATATGGGCCCACAGGAGTGAAGTCTATTTTCAACGGTGGGGACCAGAAGTGGCGGGGGCGGTTGGGTTAAGATAGGAACAGACAGCACGGGAGGTGTTTCAGGAGGAGTCACCAGGCACTGTTGACTTCTTCCTCAGCTGTCTCAAGCAAGGAGACAGCTGCCTTCACAACCATTTGTCAACTTCCCACCTTAGCTGAACATGGTGAAGACAAGGCCTGTGGGGCTGAATAAGAGAAAAAAAAAAGTATTTGAGGCCAAATTACATGAAGGAGTTTAGGCAGTTGCCTCATGTAGATGGACTTAAGCTACTCAGCCTGCATAGGCATTGTGACTGCACTAACCCTCATAGCTACCAATTAATTTTCAGTCTCTGCTTATTTTTTGTTTACCAGCTTTATTTTGCTCAAGACCAAGAAGTAGTGCAGCAGGAGTTCCTGCTTCAGTGTTCAATGACACTCAGAAATGGCCTGAGAAATAAATGAATGTAATAATTATGCGTCAGTCATCTGGTGTGACTGAAAGTAGCTCACTGCAAACATGGAAATATTCTTAAATGACCAAAAGCAGTGATTTGCAAGCTATTTTAAATGCAAGTTTCTCATTAGTATTGTACCATTCTGCTTCCTAACACATTCAGCTATGGAGAAGAGCTTCCCTAAATCAATTTTTAAGCCCTTTTGTTCAAACACTGTTGAACAAATGGACTTGAACTCTTTCATTGCAAGACTGCTGTGATCTTTTCTCGCACGTACAAATGCTTGTCATACATGGTGCCATTCTTATTTGTCAAGATAAACACCATGCTCTTCTCTTTGTGTACTTAATCAATGAATTCCCAGCCACATTGTAACTTGCAGTCATGGAGACTATCAATTCCAAGGCACTGTTTTCAAAAGTAAACCGATGTGAGGATTCTTCTCAGTTGCTTTCCTCGTGGTGTAACAATGGAGTTTGGATTGACAGCAAACATTCCCAATGCAGAATGCTTCATGCTGGGAACCGTGCTCTGTTCACCTTGACTTGTGTATTCTGAGCATGGTGTGCAGAACATTTAATGTCCGGGCTTGCAGGGTCACATCCTCAAGTCGTTAGGGCTTGGTCCTCAGTTTTCAAGGCTAATATGCTCCCTCCTTCCTGCCTTATGCCTTGTGTTCCACTCAGTGCTGCCCAGGTGTGGAGTTTCTAGGGGTAATCAAACGAACTAAATTATTATCACCACGAAGAAGTTCAGAGACAAAGTACCCATGAGAGATGATGGGAGGCTGAGTAATTCAGTGACCCAGAGGTTTCCTATGAAATCATCTGGCTGTGTAAACATCGTTTTAGGCTTTCAAAAATCAAAGAACATTGCTATTTGAACAGGGCTTCTTTGCTTTCCTTCTCTGAATTTTGCCTGTAATCATCCTAATGGATTGGCTGGCCTGGATGACTTTTCATGCATAGCTAGAATGCATCTTTACATTGACAGACAGGTGGAGCTAAGACATATAAACCTGTTTCAACAATAGGCCATACAATTTCCCAAAGAAAATACAAATCAGGTTTTGGTTAAATTTTAATCAAAAAAAAACATAGCTTTCACTTTCAATCCAAAATGAGGCAGATATTTTTTACCAAATGCTACTTAAATGTGGCCTTATTTACCATTCACAACACATCGTTATCAACCAACCAGTTACATTTTTTCAATATGTCAAATAATTACTCCCTGCCACCCATGACTCCAGCACCTTCCACTGACTATAGGACCCCAAGTACATGGTAGAGGGTTGAATCTTTCTGGCAAATCAACAGTTTAACAGAGCACACCTCTACTGTCTTGGGTTTCTCAAGTTAGCCTTAGCTGCCCACGTGTGTACATTTGACAGAAATATGATTTCATCATTCCCAGGGACAATTAATTATTCTAAAACTGGGGTGGACAGCAGACATGTAATCAGCGATTTATGCAAGTGACATTGGGGCTGTAAAGCCTGAGTTTCATGGGAATTCTATTTTAGGGTCTCTGGCAGTCACAGACCCACTTTCTTCAACTCAGATGCATTTCCTCTTAATTAGGACAGGCAATGTAATGACACAATCAACACATATGGTAGGAATTATAAAACATTTGGATGGCTTGGCTGCTGGCTCCTGATCTGGTGGTATTTACTAGAATATATTGATGTGTACATGGGTGTAGTAATCGCCACTGTGCCTTAAGGCGAAAGAAGCAACAGATGCCAGCAATCAAATACAACACTGGGTAATCAGAACGGAAGTGTGACTCCCTGCTCTCTTTTGTGCTTTGAGAAGCAGAGAGAGAAAAGAAAAGAGAGAGGATAGGAAAGAGAGAGATCTCCCCAAATACTCAAAATGATTCCTGTCTGGGGTTAAAGCCAGGAACCTAGAGTGCAATCCAGATCTCCCACAAGGGTGACTGGAGCCTTTACCACTGCCTTCCCAGCTCTGCATTGGCAGGAGAAGCTGGGGTCAGCACTGGAGCCAGTAACCAAATCCAGGTACCCTGATGTAGAACATGGACATCTTAACCGGTGTTTTAACTGCTAGGCTAAATGCCCACTTAGAGGAATTCCTTTCATAAGGAATTTCAGAGCTGCATGACATCACAGAATCAGGCAGATGTGCGTAGAATTCTCATGTTCCCACTCAACTAGTTTTAAAAATCTTGGATCAATTCCCCAAATTCTCTCTGGCACAATGTTCTGCTTTAAAAAATGGGGGAGATCCCTTTCGTTTGGATCTCCCACATGGGATGGAAGATGCCCAAATCCTTCCTCACAGGATCTAATGTCATTGGAACAACATCCGGGAGCCCTTAGCAGACCTCAGAAACAGAAGAACAGTAAACTTCCTTTGGGACTAGGGAGGGGAGCTTTCCCTTACTTAGTTTCAACTTTGGATCCCCACCCTCTCTTGCAATGACCATCAGGGTTGCTCTGGAGTCCCCTCCCCTCCAAATTAGATTAGATAAACAGACATCAACAAGGAAAGCTTAGAACCAGGCAGGAAATGGTCAGCTTGGACTCCCATATACCTTACTAGATAGGACACAAAAATTAGTTACTCCTCACTAAGGTATTGAAGATTTCTCTGCACACCCCTTCTAAAACTGTTCTGCACCTCAACTGTTGACATATGCCTTGTTAGAGTTATAAGCTAGTTTGAACTATCCTAAAATTTGCCAAGTTCAGTAAAAAATATGCTTCAATACTATAAACTGCTAAATATAAAAATGAAAATAGACACGAGACAGTTGAATAGTACCCTATAACCATTTTGATGTGTATAGTAGCCAGTTGCGTATAAACTAAAATTGAAATGTCAATGAAGACAGGATGTGGTTAACAACTTGCATTTTCTAACATAATGGGTCACTCAATACCATGTCAATTAACTCCATAATGTTGTAAATTGTTGTTGATGTTATGTTGTGACTTTTCATTGGACGGGATGATATTCTGCCAGCCCTGCTTTCAGACCAGAGATGGTCTCCCCAAGAAACTGTTGAATTAATCTGGACAATAAGATGCTGGACTCCATGCATGGTACATGCTTGCAATGAAGGAATCATAACTGGATTTGAACTGTAATACTGCAACAAGATGGAGGAATCCACCATGGGGGAAGGGTTTGGGGAGGGGCTGGGGGAATCCCAGAGCCTATGAAACAGTGTCATAAAACAAAATGAAATTAAATTAAAAAAAAAAAAACTGGGTGTCAAAACCCAGCACTGTGAAAAAAAAAAAAGAAAGGAAATGGGGAAAATACCAACTCACAGTTGTTCTTTATCAGGAATAAATAAGATAATAACTGGAATGTAAAAGACTTTACCCAAATACCTGGTAGAGAAAACATTACTTTCAGCATCCAGGTACCTACAATGCAGATTTAAATTGGTGCTGCAAACATCTGAACTGTCTGTGTGTTTACTTTAAAAACAATAACCAGAAAATAGATCTCAGGAACGGCTTACGTGGGAAGTTCAACTGCCTTTTTGAAGAAATGGAGGTTCTTTTACACAACCTAACAATGCTGCCAGCCTCCTGCGGAACTGAAAGTCTTGGCTCTTGACAGCTGCTTAGAAGGTTCCTATGTTTCCTTCCTGCTTCCCTTCATAGAAACAATGGAAACGCCTTTACACTGGGGATTGATCCTCCCACCCACCATCAGACAACCACCTCCATCCCCAGGGCCCAGCCCTGCACGGAATGAAACAGCACTTTCTTTGTTCTATGTCCTGTACTTTCTTTATCCTACCTATCTCTTCTGGTCTCAGGATCAAAACCACACAGTGTGTGTGTGTATGTGTGTATACCTGGAGAACAAAACACAACAAATGAGTGTTTATGTATATACTGCCTGTCACTTCAGCTCCCTAATTAGAACATAAATGCTTTGTGTGCACTACAGAAGATATTTCCAAACTATTTTTATGTATATGACTTAATCAGGAAAAACAGACACCATTAATGTACAAATACTTCTTTTAAAAATAGAGGCAGGTATTAGTGTACTCATAGTATGGTAATTATAAAATCCACAAAGAACTAGATATTTTCCATGAGATTAAAACGCAAATGGAGTATGTCAAATATTTTCTTCTCATGACACTGTGGGCTGTCTAGTGGGCCATGGCCATCCTGTCTCAGGCCCGTTGTCCACTAGCACTGAATAATCGGCCCGTGTGTCAGGGCTGAGCAGTCACGCCCATCACCCAGACCCCAAATGCCGTTTCTCCTTTGCTTTTCCTTCCTGTCCCCTCCCCACCTCTCCCTCTTGAATGCTCCCTCTGCATTCACATCAACTCTGAAGGTGTCTAGGGGAACATTTGGGTAGCTGACTTGTTACTTAGCTAACATTCATGCTGGATGTAGAAATTATGCCAATTCCCCTGAATTTTTCTTTCTTGCCAACAAATACAAGCAGCCCCTAGATATTGTTCATTCACAATGAGACCACAAATTGCTAGGAGCTTTGGTCATGTTACGTGTGCTGTTCCAAATGCCTGCTCATGAAAATCAGGGAAAATATCTTCCAGAAACAAACTATCTTTTCATTTCAGGTTGTAGAAGTGGAGTGGAAAGGTGTGGGAGCAGAATTAGGTATGTGACAAGGAAGCCTGGTGCATCTTGTGGGGTTCCAGGGAGCCCACATGAGAGTGTTATCACCAAACAGGAGCCAAGAACTCCTGAGAGTTCTTGGACTTCCTGTGAAACTAAAACATGGATGGAGAAGCTAAATGACAGTGCAGCAGCTGGTATGGACAGAACAGGACAGTCATGGAGAGGAAGGTGTGTGACCTGCCTACCCGACCACACAACCCGGAACTGTCTCTGAAGAGATGCCTCAGCATCTGAAGGGAGAAGATCATGGAAAGCAGAACACTGAACACACCCTCGCAAGGCTGACCGAAGCCGTTCTTGAGCAATCTCGTCTCCCCAAGAGACAGGCCACAAAGCTAACTTACTAAGTGGACAAGTTTTATCATGAGGAAAACTTTCCATTACTAAATGCATTCCCCCCCAAAAAAATGATTCAGTTATAAAAAATGTCCCCAATCACCCCCTTTGGAAATAACATCACATACTAGACCCTTTGCTCAACTGCAAGTCTCCTTCTGGCTTTTGTTCTTCAACACGCAGGCAATTGCCAGTCTGTCACCTGTGCCCCCGACAGAACAACATGACACTTTCAACCACTGTCATTTTAAGGGTGTCTTCCCTGCAATGACCATGGTTGTGAACATCTAGGAATCAAGGCGAACCTGTAACTCATTCTTCATGTGATTCCCAAATGTCAGCTTTCCATTTGCTTCAGCACCTCTTGGGGAGGAAAGTGGTCTGTCAATGATACAGAAAGGAGAAAAGATTGATGTTAACACTAAAAAATGTGTACGTTTCCTGAGCATGTTTCCTGGGTTGGTCTCCCTCCATTTGCCACGCACGTGACAATGCTTTCAGAGTTTGTAAAATCATGCCAGCTGCAATGACAATAGCACTGCAAGCCCAGATCCCTCAGAGACCCCATGTCAAGTCAAGGCAGGGCTCTAGTTCAGACACTCATACGTTACTCTTCAGATCACTGGAATTGCCTCCTAGGTAATCTCCCTCCCTCCCATCACACCCTCCTCCGATCCATCCTCCACACAGCTGTCAGTATCTTTCAGAAATGTAAATTGAAAGACATATTATCCTTGATTAAATATTCTGATAGCCTACGTCACCCACAGGTTATATTTCAAATTAAACACCACAGCCAAGCCCTTGTCACCTTCATCCGGTTCAATCTTTCTTGGTCTATTTCAAGATTAGCCCCACTATGATCCATTATCCATCTGTCAGCCGTATAAGATAGGTTCTTGCTTAGATGTGGCTCTCTATGTAAACACGTTTCTCTGTTGGGAAATTGTCCCCCACTTCTTCACTTTGGAACATGTTCTCTCTCCTTAAGTCTTGACCCAAATCTTTCTTTCCTGGGAAGCTTCTTTCAACTACCACCAACATGAGTGCTCTCATCCCACTTCTTGCTTAGTTCTATTACATCCTACCATGATTTAGAATGATTCTATTCTTTTCTACTTATATTCCTGCAAGCTTCCAGAACCTAACACAGTTATCCCCAGGAGCTACCAGGTAAATGTACGTGTTACCAGTACTCATGTCTGGACATAAACAATCTCAGGCTCAGGCACTACTTCTCTAAAAACAACTTTAATGGAATTACAGGGAGTTTGAGTGGAAGAAAGAGGAGAGCAGGGTAAATATGATGAAAAGGAGGAAGAAAAAGAAGATTGTAATCTGAGGCAAAATAGAGGCAAAACTTCAATTGATATACTAACCTTCAGTACTGTCTTTTTCTTTGCCAAGTTGGCTCCTTTAATCCATAGCAAAATCACCATGTGTGAATCTAGTCCCTTCATCATGGAACTCACTTTCCCTTAGCTAACAGTTAGCCATAGCCAAGCTCTGCCCATCCAGCGAAATCTCAATTTTTGCAGAATGGCAACAAAGGCATCCGGCCAGTTCTTTCAAAGTACTCAATATAAAATGAATCAAGTTAAGTTTAAAGATCATCCTGGAGCATGGTCTTCTCTACATTTGTGAAGGAATAGCTGCTCCACAAGGCACTATTAAAAGAGCAAAATCTCCCCCAAAGATTTTTAACTCTGTTTTTTATTTGTTAGAAACATATTTGAGGAAGTAAATTGCAGTTTGACTGTAAAAAAGAAAAAGAGTGTTATGAGTGGGAATATGCTAAGAAATGCAATAATCATAGTGTTTCATAATCCCTTGAGAATAGAATTAAGTACCACTAGAATATCTCTAAATATGGAACTGGTATATTTACAAGTTAGTCTAAAGGACTGTAATTTTTCTGTTCACTTAGAGACAAGAACTAGATCAATTCCCAATCTTTACACAGGATCTCTTTATAAGCATACACTTTTGGTTGGTCATTATTTTTATTGCAAATATTTATTTCAGAGAATTTTTATGTAACTAACATCACATGGTCCAGAGTTAAATACACAGGTTCTAAATAATTGAATCTACATTCATCAAATGCTTGCTGTTTTAATAATACATCTAGACCATATTTTCTTTCCTTTTACATATCAGCTGAGACAATGATATGTAATTATTCTCAAGATGTTTTGCAGGCATGGGACATGGGGATTTTCTTAACCGAGTAAGATCAATAGCAACTCTGTTATCTTGCCTCTGGCAGTAACCTATGTTAAAAGGAAAGCTAAATCCTTGTAATATTTGAAAGCAGCTTGTAATGTGAGACCACAGGGAGATAATCATTGCTTGAAACTCAGCAATGAACAAAGATGAGTCCCAACATTGTTTTGTTAGTTCTCTGCCTGTTACAGTAGCTATAAATGAATATTATTTCATAAAGTGTTTCAGTGTTTCTATAGCATCATACTGCAATACTCTAGAGATTTGTTGTGCGACTTTTATCTTTTGAAGTTAAAAATCTGCCTTCAACAAACATTTGTTGAAGATTTGTTCTGCCACTGGCCCTATGGATGCTAAGTGTGCATAGAGTCTTACTTGCCTCTAAAGCTTAGATATGGGGGAAAAGTCCTATTTGTTTCCTGATAATTGATCTTGTTTTTCTCATTAGTCTCTATTCTTCCTGATGGCAGGTAAAGAGGCACTGAAAATATCCCTCTCAAAGATAATTCTGTCCTGACTTAAAGGCTCAAGCTCTCTTTCAGGAATCTCTCTTCCTTCCTTTCTTCCCAAAAAGAATGAGAAAATGTGTAGACAACTTCCATACTGTTGGGGAAAGCCTGGGGTGCCATGCTTTGCTTCGCTGCTGGCCAGGTCCTGCCATTGCAAGTATCCGACCCTATACTTGTAATTCTCCAGGTCTGTTGGAACCCAGGAGCACACAGTTGGAAATTCCCCCAGACTGTCTGATTACTTATCTCTCATCACATTCAACACAGCTTGGATGATAGTGCTAGGGAGCCGAGGGGAAATTAGGAAGCAGCAAGTGCAGATAGTTACTTCTAACTTCTTTTTCTCTCTTTCTCTCCATGCAGAAGATTGGGTTGATTGCTCTGTCTTCTTGTAGAGCGGTTACTGTTTTCTTAGCATTTAGACACATTGTTAACCAAAGGAATCAGTACATCTATACTGGTCTGCAGATACATGTGAAAGTCAGGAATAAGTTAATATGAATAAGACTACTCCTTATTCTTGAAATCACAGGGAAAATGCTTAACTCCTGAGCACTATCCTCTAGTTAAAAGAACCATTTCCTGACTTTGTTGAGAAAAATTTACTTCATTGATCATTCCATCTCTCCATCCATTCCTTCTTTTATATTATTATCCCAATCAAGGAAAACAAGGCATTGGCCAAAAAACGTAGCCACACATGAAACCTATTAGCACAAATGATGGGGTGTTCTGCAGTCCACAAGCTGACTCTAAGATTTTTAATAACTGTGACCAGTGCTGTGATGTGGTAAATTATGCCTCTACCTGCAGTGCTGGCATCTCTTACCATCTGCGTTACTCCACTTCCAACCCAGCTCCCTGCTAATGTGCCTGGTAAAGCAGCAAAGATGGCCCAAGTCCTTGGGTCACTGTACCCATGTGGGATACTCAGAAGCAACTGCAGGGTCCTGGCTATGGATCAGCTAAGCTCCAGCCATTGCAGTCTTCTGGGGAGTGAACCAGCAGATGAAAGATCTCTCTCACTTGGTCTCTCTCTCTCTTTCCATTGTGTGTGTGTGTATGTCTGTCAGCCTGCCTTTCTTCTCTATAAATATCTGCCATTCAAATAAAAGTAAGTAAATCTTAAATATATATATATTTCTAGAAACCAACCAATTAAAGCTCTGCAATTTACACAAGTACTAACAAGTCCATCAAATATTAGCCATAACACATCAGTAAGTATGATAGTTAACATTTATTAAGTACTGCATTGAACTAGACTTTCTTCAGGAGCAATTTTACATTTCTCTGCAATTTCTTGTTGCTCAAAACATGTTGTTAAATATCAGGAGGCACCCATTTTACAGAAGTGAAAACGGAGACTTAAGAATAGTTAATATCCCGGTAATCAGGTGACTGGAGGATTATCTGAAGAGTCCTTTTCCTGCACCACTGTGTTCACAATGTTTCAAGTCCTTGGAACATACACTCCTTCTTGATACTAAGATTTCACAGTAACTTCATCTTAAGGGTTCAGTAGTAAGGATTCTTTGGACTCTGATAGACAACAAACCCTGTATTTTGACAGTAAAATGTGTCCACTGCACCTGTACTTCTCCTTAAATCACGCTGTGATAGCATAATTGTTGTTCCTCCAACCACACTTTGTAGGACTGCGAGGACAGTGGCTTGGTCTATCTCTTCTGCTGCCTTGTCAATCCTACATAGATAGACGATTAACAAATGCATTTTAAATAAGTATGTGTAAAAAACACATCCCATGGAACTCTTCACAAAACAATTTGCAGATAACAAAAGAGCTTTGGTTTAATCTGAATGTGATACTTTATTTTTCCTTTCCAATCTTTCTCCTCAATCCTTTCCCCTCTTGCCCTCCCCCAGCATTATTTACCACTTCAATGATTTCAATAAAATCACTTCTAAATTTTTTCTTGGCCTGAATTTGAGTTGAATTTTCGAAGAACAAAGACTAGTTAAGAACATTCTTTTATGCAAAACATTTGCCTCCACCTCTATTCAGAATCTTTCTTAGTTGTTTTGTTACTAAATATCCAAACATTTCAACAGTGTTCTTGACAGTGTGAGTGATCTAATTTTACCACAAAAATCTATCCATAAATCCATGGAACTGAAGTCAGTTGTTCCCCCTCGAGAGCGCATAAATGACAAATTGTGTGTTCACCACTTGTCTCAGTTTTTGTAAGAGCTTCTATTAATCCTAGCAGTTACTATCACAGTAATGGTACAGAACATTGAAGCTCGGCAAGTCGAGGCACTGCACCTCACTCATCTTCCTGATATCTATCACTGCCCGTAAGCATGGTAAGGCACACATTGGATTTACACACATGTCCCAGACAGAGACCCTGGGGCTTCAGAAGGTTGAGTGACACTGGAAACCTGGTGCTTCCTAGTGTATCCTGTTGCTAGTGAAAAGTGGAGGCCATCCTTAAAAGCATTCTTAGCTCCCCAGCTAGCCTACCGCTCATGCTGGGCTCCAGCCTATTGAAGTTGGTCCCCCAGATCTTGGTTAGGACTGTTAAGTCATTTGACTTAAAGTACCCGTAGTGATTTAACCAGCTGGAATTAATTATTTCAATTTCTTGGCAGGAAATAATTCACAAATGCATAAAGCAAGATTATTTCACAGGATTCTGTAGTTGCCAAGTGGTAATTAATTTAAAATGTTTGAATTCAATTTTTAAAACTTATTTGCTTTAATAAAACTTCATCCTGGTCCAAGGAAAAGTCATTTTGATTGTGTTTCCAAGAAACGTAAGCGAGATTGTCTCTTAATAGCTCAAAGACTATACTCTTGCAATAACTTCTTGTTTAACAATTGGATGAACTCTCTTTTCCTCTCTCATACACCTGTTAGGTACGGTTTCTCTCCGTAGAAAGTGGCACATAAAGACCTGTGTGTCTAGAACAGCAATTACCACTGCTGTTAGTGGATAATTCTCCTTGTCGCAACAAGAAGCCAGCTTCCTGACCTTCAGGTAGACAGCTTCGCTGAGCAAGATGCACCTTACCTACTTGGGAGGCATCAACTCAGCTATCAAGAATGAAAAGGCCAAAGTAAGATGAATAGTCAGGGTAAATGGACGCAAGGATTCCAGCCTGACCCATCATTAGGGATCAGAGTAAAGCCAGGGCGCACCTGCATTTCATTCCTTCTAGTTCCCAAGTCAGATTTGCATTATTGTTCTATAGAGTAGCAGTGTCATTAGCCTCAAAATGAGTCACTAGCTCTTGCTGTAGCTTGGTAGCTTCTGAGTAAAATCTTCAATTTTTATTTTGTTTTACAAATTGTTTTAATATACCAGTTTCTTCATCTCATCATACAAATTGTAAAATCACCTTAAGAATACACACAAAACATTACTGGAACAGTACTTGGGGTTACATCTAATCCATTCATCAAATTGAAGGGAATTAACATTGTAGCCATATTAAATTTTGCGATATATGACCATGGTATATCTCCTCGTTTGCTTAGATCTTCTTTCATTCCTTTCTTCAAGTTAGTCATTTTCAAGCGACAGATGCTATCCACCTCCTGACAAATCTATAAATATTTCCTTTTGGGGTCGCTGTTGTAAATGGAATTCTGTGAATTTCAAGTTTCAGTTGTTTATTGTTAGAAATGCAATAGCCTGTAATTGTTGTGTGACGTGACATGTAATGCTATTCTCTGGGCTCCAACATCACATGTTTTCTGCACCAGTTGAAGTCCCAGCTGCTGCACTCCCAGTTCAACCCCTTGCTGGGAGTGGCTGGGAAAGCCAGAAGATGCTCCAAAGGCTTGGGTCCCTGCACTAACATGAGAGACCCAGAAGAAGCTCCTGGCTCCTGACTTCAGACCAATCCAACTTCAACCATTACAACCATTTGGGAAGTGAACTAGCAGATGGGGACAGATGTCTCTCTTCCTTTCCTGTCTCTCTTTTTCTTTCTATCTCCCTCTCTCAAGTTTGCCTTTTCAATGTACAGATACATCAATAAATATTTTTAAAATAAATGCCATTGACAGTTTTACTGACTTTTTACCCTGAAGCCCTCCTAAAAGCATTTACTCTGGAAAACTTTGGGGTAATTTTTTTGGAACTTTTTTTCTCTTTTTTAAAATAAATATTTTGTTTATTTGAAAAGGCAGAATGGCAGGGAGACACAAAGAAAGAAAAGTATCTTCTGGGATCAGCACCATGGTTCAACAGGCTAATCCTCCACCTTCAAGTGTCAGCGTCGCCTGCGGGAGCTGGTTCACGTTCTGCTACTCCACTTCCAATCTCTGATTATAGCCTGGGAAAGCATCAGAGGATCGCCCAAGTCCTTGGACCCCTGCACCCATGTGGGAGACAGGAAGGAAGCTCCTGGCTCTTGACTTCAGAATGACCAGCTGCAGCCTTTGCAGCGATTTGGGGAATGAGCCAGCAGACAGACAGACATCTCTGCCTCTGCTTTTCTCTATAAATCTGCCTTCCCGATAAAAATTAAAATCTTAAAGGAAAACAAAAGAAAGAAATGTTCTGCCCACTGACTCACTTTCCAATAACCACCACAGCCGAGGCTAGGCTGGGCCGAAGTCAAGAACTCCAGCTCGGTTTCTCACTGGATGGCAGAGACAAACACTCGAGTCATCTTCTGATGAGCTCCCAAGCAATTTAGCCGGAAGCTGGATTGGTAGTAGAATTGTTAGATCTTGAATCGATGCTTTGACACAAGTCATCAGCATTGCAAAGAGTAGCTTAATCTACTACACCACAAGCCCAACCTTAATTTGGGGGAGGGGTTCTGTACAGACAGTTTTTTAGAATTATGTATTGATTTGACAGGCAGAGTTGCAGAGTAAGAGGGGGAGACAGAGACACAGAGAGAGAGAGAGAGAGAGAGAGAGGCCTTCTACCCTCTGGAGAAATGGCCACAATATTCCCCAAATGGCCACAACAGCTGGGTTCGGTCACACCAAATTCAGGAGTCAATAACTTTCTGGTCATGCACATTGGTGCCAGTGACCCAAGCACCAGGACCATTTTCTGCTGTCTTCCCCGATGCATCAGCAGGAAACTGGATCAGAAGTAGAGTAGTTGGGACTTGAGTCAGCATTCCAATATGGGATGCCAGCACTGCAAGGGGCAGCCTAATCCACTCAGTACCTCAACTCAGGACTCTCCATAGACAGTTACGCTAGTTGCAATGAGGAACAGTTTGGTTTATTCCTTTGTAGTGCAAATATCTTTTATTTCTTTTTACTACTTTGTGGCACTATGATGTTGAATGGAAATGCTGAATTTTGTCAATTTAAAGACAAAAAATTAAGACTACAATAGCATCTAACTCTGGAAGTCCACATCACAGAAGAAAAGGTTCTCAAACTCCTCAAATTTGATCATGCATGTAATCAATGAAATACTTACTTGCACGTCCCTGATTCTAAGCATCAAGAGAAGTCAAGATGAATCAGAGGTTTTTATAAAACCATCAAGTACTTGGCTACCGAGGAAAGGTAGTAAGATATGAACAATAATTACTCAGAAAAAGACAATGAAGAAATCAGGTTGAAGGAGCGGTATGATGCATGAGGATTTGCTGACATCAGTGGTGGAGGCCAAAAGCAAGAGGAGACAGAGATCTTCAAGCTTTGAGCATTTTTGCTTTTGTGGGCCTAAGGAGACTCAGACTAACATTCTAGTTTTGAGAAGATTCAGATGAGATGATCTGGAAGTGGTTTAAGGAGCTGAGCTGACTGGAATTAGAAAGTAACATCAACACCAAATAGAAACAGGCTTCCAATGTAATTACATCTTTGGCCCCAGCCCCAGGCTTCGAACCTATAAATCCTTGAGGAATGAGATTTGGCCCTCCCATGGGAAGAGTGCCCATAGGAAACTGGAAAGACAGGGGAAAAAATAAAGTATAGGACTGGAGAAAGACATCCTGCTATGCAGGTTCAGTCTTTACCTTCTTGGAAAATTAGAAGGAATCTTAACCCCAGCATTGATTGAAATAAGGGAAAGACCACCACATGCACTGTGTTCCTTCACTGAACTTTACAGAGAAGCAAACCCTTGTGGATAAGGTGCCCATAGCTCCCTGGAGCAGAGCTTAGCTTCAAATTTGTATCTGCGTAATAACAGCTTGCACTTGGAGAGCATTCACTACGTGCCAGGCACTATCTTAAAAGCTTCCATGCTCACATTGAATCTTGACAACAACCCTATGAAGTAGCTTCTATTATTATCCTCATGGAACAGATGGGACACAGGAGGTTCCATACATTCCCCAAGACTTCAGTGATAGCAAGCGACAAAGGCAGTTCTCCACTCCACTGCACTCGACTACCCCTGCTTTCCAGCAAGCCACAGAGCTACCATAACCAACCAGAGATCACAGAAAGTAGTTGCACAGTCTCATCAGAGCATCCACCCTGAGCCTTTCTGGACACCCACCAGGTACTCTGCCCTGTGCTGGGTGTCAGGACTGCACAGAGCTATTGCACACAGGCCATGGGGCTCAGTTTGGCAAGAAAACAACCTCAGACACAGTAACTGTAGCCTGTGTTAGGATACAAGGCATTCTGATGGCGGTGTAAAGAATTCAGCACCCTGAGAAAATAGGCAATAATTTTCCGCTTCCCCGTCAAGCAAGGCAAAAGGCAAACTAGTGCATGATGGTTGAACACATTTACTTTGGATTAAGTGCTTATTGAAACAGCACCCTCCCCGTCAGTGAGGCCTGATCTCCACCTCTGCCATGAAGCTGATACAGCTCTCTGCAGAAAAAGCATCACCACCTTCAGCAGAGAGAATTAGAGGGATGCAGAGCATGGAACTCCTACCCAGGGAGTAGGCCTCTGTCTTGTTCTGTGGTTAAAAATGGCATAGCTCATTATAATGGAAACTAAACGCAGCTCTCACTACACAGTAGATAGCAGAGGTGTTACATTCATCATGTAGAATTCTGGGTTTGAAAGCAAATCATCACTGTGAAGTGAAGAATGCTTGGAAACCTTCAGATTCTCTCCTTCGAGCTTTGAGGAAGGCAGGTGTATGCGTGGTGTGGCTCAAGCAAGATTTGGAGGGAGGAAAATTGTATTCTCTCATTTGGGAGCCCTTCTTCCTTCATCTTCCCATCTCTCTACTTTTTGCCAGACACACTTGGGCAGGCAGTGGGGAAGCTGTTTTCTCCTGCTGGCATTCTCCACATTCAACATGAATCACACCTGTGGTTTCCCCCTACACTGTGCAATTCCCGGACATCTGTCCTGATATGGGACGTAGTGCATATCCATGTGGGTTTTATATGCAGTTCCACAAAACCATCCTCCTCACACCAATCACAAGTTACAGCTTCCCAGCTTACCCATCACTTCTGTTCGAAATGCTTGTGTGAATGTGAATTCATTCAACAATTTACCTGAAAGTGGATTGTTGTAAAGGACTGTGTATCCGTCAAGACAACTGGTGAGAAGCCACCAGAGCCCCTGGACTGGGTAGGTCCCCTTCTTCAGCAAGAGCCCTCAGTCGTACACGTTCAGTCAAGGTACTTATGTCTAAAGAGAGACAACAGAAGCAGTTTAGAAGTAAGATCATTACGGACCCAAGAAAACAGTTTTAATTTACTAAGGTGAAACACATAGCAAAGACTAATCACCAGCACTGTCGCCTACACCATACACATTTTAAATAGTCCCAGCAGGCTATTGTATAGTTCACTTTTGCTTTTGAAAACTTTTCAAGATTGCTTTCCCTTCATGCTTAGAAACACTTGTAAACTCATGTTGCTTTGTGGCAGATGGATATACCCCAAAGCATTTTTAAAGCAACTTTTACCTTTCATCTACTTCTGGGATTCGGGACACAGAAACCACTATTAAAGCCCTGGTGGGAAAAAAAAAGAGTTTTTAAATATGTAACATAAAATACATAGGTTTCTAATTAAATTGAAGTCTGCTTCAAAGTATCTATACTTCAAAGTATTTGAAAACTAATGTGTGACCAAGTAATACAGACACTTTCTTGTTAATGAACTAAATAAAAGGTTCTAAGAGTGGGTCAAATACCACAACACCTAAAGGGCTATGAATGTAAGTAGTGAGTGTAAATTGGTTTTGGAGATCTCTACACCAACTATGATATGACAGAAAAATAGGGAAAAAATTCCATTGAAGGCAAAGCTACAGGAATACTTCTGTGGTTTCTCACCAATGCTCACAGCTAAAGAAGATGCTAAGTTTCGGTTAAAAGTTGGTGAAGCGGCAGGATTTGGTGCAGCAGTTAAGGTGCTGCTTGAGCCACCTGCATTCCAAAGTAAAGGGAGAGCCTGGAATTCAGCCCCATCTCCACTCCCGATTCTAGTCTCCTGCCAATGCATGCCCTAGAGAAAAACACGTGAGGGCTCAAGTCGTTGAGGCTCTGCCACACACATGAGAGACAGAATTTTCAATTCTAAGCTTTGGTGAGAAGCGTATTTGAGAGCAATTTAATGAACGAATCAACTCACATTTCTGAAGATTTAAGGGCATCAGCTTCTCTCCTGGGAGAATCTCAGGGCAAATGGGAGCACAATGGCAGGAGCACGGGTGAGAAGGAGAAGTCACGTGACTAGACCAGACACCAGAGCTCAGAGAGGGGCCGTCTTGTGACTTCTCCCACTAGGCTCACTTCTAAATGGTCCCTTTACCTCAACCTTGGCACACACAGGACAAAGCCCACAGCACATGGAGCGCAGGAGGCACAAACCATATCCAAACACTAGCAAGTAAACAATGACTATGTGACACTGAAATCTGCTAGAGTTTGTGCTGTATTTATAAGAGGTAAGCTGTTACTATCTTGAGTTATGAAGGAGGGCAGGGTCTCTAGAGGCTGAGGAAACTACTCACGGTTATACACAGATGGTCAGTACCATTTCTGCATCTCCCTCTTCTTGGTCTGCCTATCCTGGCTTTGCACCCACAGCCTGGGATGTAACTGCTGCTGAGCCTGTGTAGTCATTTGTTGGCACTCCTGCACCGCTTACTACAAAGGATTCTCCCCCTGCTCCTGTGGGTGGTCTTTCAGCACCCTTCACCACTGCTATCCACTTCCTCTGTGCCAAATGTCCTCCCTTTTAGCTTCCTGACCTCCTGCTCCATCTTTGTCACTGCCTCTTACTTCCCATTGCTGCCATGGCACTGTCATGTTACTCAGTCCTGGAACTCCTCAAGACTCATCTTTGGCTCTCTTCTCCAACAGGATCCTGTCTTCCTTGGCAGCTAACACAGCCCAAAGTGCCCCTCAAAGGTAGAAACACTCTCTTTATAGTCTCAGCCACAGGCAACTTACCTGGGTAATTCATGGGTATGTCAACCTCATGTGATAACAAATAAAGTCAGGACCCTTCTATTTATTGTAACAGTAAACTCTGCTTCAGACTCAAGTTGGCATCTTCATCTGCTGATCCAGTCAGAACCTTGAGCAAGACCAATTCCTCCTGCATAGTCACCCTTATCTTCCAACATTAAGTCCTAAAGATTTCACCTGCTAAGAATATCTGCTTTTCCTGGGTTCTCTCTATTGCATTAAGTCCTATTTCAAGGTATCATCATATCGTGTTAGGATTATCTAATGAGTCTCCGAGCTCCTTGATTTGTTTTCTTTAAGCCCATTTCCCCATTTCCCCTGCTTAAGTTTTCCAGTTTTCCATTACTCCTTCACATTAGCACCAAAATGTGGAACATAATCTATATAAGGTATTGAAGAACATAATAAAACGTAAGGTGTTGTTTGATCTGATTTCTGTAAACCCCACCAGACTGTTGTGGAATCACTCCCACTTTTGCTGTCTCCTATTCTGCTGCCCTGAACTTCCTTCAGTTCTTCAATGGCTATATTTCTCCAGGTCTCTGAGCTTTTACCCAGACTGTTGGTCCCCATTCTTTCCCCTAAATTACTCCCTACTCCTCTTTTGGCTTTCAATTTAAATGTCACTTCCCCAGATGTGCTTTTCTTGACCATTCAGCTCAATGTCCCATTACACAATGAAATCACGTTCTATTTTTGTTTGATATTATAATTGTGAAAATAAAAACATGAGGCAAGGGGTTGGTGTGGTGGCATAGCAAGCTAATCTTTTGCCTGCAGCTCTGTCATCCCATATGGGCTTCAGTTTGCATCTAGGCTACTCTACTTCCAATCCAGCTCCTACTAAAGGCCTGGAAAAGCAGTGTAGTATGGCCCAAATCCTTGTGTCCCTGTACCCATGCGGGAGACCTAGAAGAAGCTCCTGGATCCCAGCTTCAGATCAGCTCAACTCCAGTCATTGCAAACCATTTGGGGAGTGAGCCAGGGGATAGAAGATTTCTCTCTCCCCCTCGCCTCCTTCCATTTCTTTCTCTCTCAACTTTGGCTTTCAAGTAAAATAAATCTTTTTTTTAGATGAGGCAACTAAAATTTAATGAGGTTTAATTGAGCAATAGACAGCTTATATGTCAGACAACCCCAAGAACCACAGGAGTGATCCAGAGAGTGCTGGGCCAACATGGGTAGGCAACATTTATGGGTGGAGGAGGGAAGCAAAGTACAGAAGCCACGTGGTTGGCTGCCACGCAGTGTCAGTCTTACTTGAGTACTGTCTCATAGCTGGCAGCCTGTGGTTGACTAAAGCTCAGCTGTGCTGATTGGCTGAGACCCGTCTATTTGCTACAAAATACTCCTAAATTAGGCTTCCAGTTCATTTATGTAACGTTAAATTGCAGCACATTACATAAGGACTCAGAATACAGAGGCATCATCAGGTCAAATGTAGGCTAATTTAACATAATGAAATCATTCACTATTTCATATCTCTTGCCCATCCCATGATCCAAGCCCTAGACGAACAGCAGCCACATGCCACTCAGCACATTCCCAAAGCCCAGCACAAGGCCTGGTGCAGAGCTAGAATTACTTACAAAAAACCCTGGGTTTTTTCCCCTTATTTCTCTAGGCTTCTAAAAATGATACAAATCAACAGGTGATTTTGTAGGTACAAAAAAAAAATGAATAAGACTTAAACCTTTAAATAAAAGAATTCAAAAGAATTCTACTCTACTTGATTGCTTCTTAAGTAAAAATGAGACTCAAAATTTCCATGTGCTATACATAGTGTCTATCATTAAAATGCTTGGCTGGATCATTTTTGCACCTAATGGTTTCCCAATGAGTCATTGCTCACCCCACAGTGATGAATACTGAGTGTCCTCCTGAGACAATGTGTTCACCATGTGTGGTCATCTCCATGGTTGTCAAAATGGATATTCTTGTGCAGCCATCAAATCTCACTGACTGGCAAATGAACATTTGCTTTGAATTTTCTGATAAAGGTTGATGTACGTTTCTTATTATTAAGAAAAAACTTCTCCATAAGTCATGACACACAAATATTGTCAGAGTGTCACTTAGGGGAACACAATGATGTCCAGGTAACATGAGATGGTAAATGATGTCATGACCTGACCACTTGACAAGCAGGTCAGAGTCATGTTGCTTGTCAGCCTGACAGAGCCTTTGGAACATCTTACTTACAGAGTCAGTCCATCCCTGATGCATGTAGTATACTTTTTTCTTAGCCAAATGCAAGATGCATACTCCTCTCTTCCCAGTTTAAAGCTGCAAGTAATGTCTAAGGCACACATTCAGAAGCAAGCCATTTGAGACAGCACATTTGAGCTGCTAATATGCTGCCTTTAGCATCTTTGATTTGTAAAGGAGCTGTGAGCATGAGAGTAGCATGGTGTATCAGCCCAGCTGACACTAGATTTCAGCTTTTCACAACTCCATTATATTGTCTCAAGAGCAAAGGGAGCCAGTTGGATGCCCCGCAAAATGTTGCTAGGAATGATCTCAATTGCCTCTGCCTGGATCTAACCATTGCCCTTACACAAGGTCAGCCGTGTGCCCACTGAAGGATCAGTTGGCTGTCGGAAAGGAGAGGCACAGCATTTGAGTTCTCCAGATAACTCTTTCTTCATGCTTTAAGTGTTAGGATTTCCAAAATTTGACTGACAAAACTGAGAGTCCTGTGCCCCCATACTGATGTCACTCACTTCTAATATTAGCAGCAGAACAGTTGAGGTTCACTTGAGAAAGAGGAGCTTTTATTTTGAGTAGAACAGGAGCAGATACTAAAAATGAACAGGATGAGACTCCTTTCTGGTGTATCTGACACAGATAAAATAGGTGAACCTGTGCAGTGAAACTATTTTGAATCAAATGGGAAAGGAGTTCAATCTGTTTGAAAATTTGATGTGGTTACAGAAGTTTTAAGTATCTTCCTTCATGTGAAGAACAAGGAATTAAGGAATGAAGTGAAATTATGTAAAAATTTTTTGCTACATATTGTAATATAAGAGCATGAGGAATTTATAAAATCTCCTTAAAGGTAGGGTAAGGGCTCCAGAGTATGATATATCCCAGCATGATTGGCTAACTGGTCATTATTTAGTGTGATAGTCACACAAACTAGTGAATAATGTGTTAGATCAAATGTATGAAATGTACAGGGTTTTCAAAAGGTTCATTGAAAATGCATATTATGAAGAAAATGATGCATGAATTCCAAAATATTTCCAAACCCCAAAGAGTTTACCTTCTCTTTTCCCACAGACTGTTTCCTTTGTGTTTGTATTATCCAAAAGAGGTTAAATGGATCAGAGTGTCTGGAGAGTTGTCACATCTATACTTAGTACTGTGTAGATACAAAGAGGCAGGAGGAGACAGATGTGCCGTTCAGATTCACAGAAACAGTGCTGAAATCCCTTTTCCAGAACTGAAGGTAGGTCATTCCTTCTGTCCTCTCCAGAATGCAGTCCTTCATGTAGCAAGAGAGTTTTAAGTGGCACAGTCTCACAGAGAGAGACACACCTGCATAAAATAAGAGCCAAGCACAGATACATGGTTCACATGCAGGAAAGGCCTCTCACATGAAAGTTACCATTTGGAGTTAACCATTTGGCACAGGGTTAAGCTGCCTGTTGGGTTGCCCATATCTGGATCAGAGTGCTTAGGTTCCAATCCCAGCTCCTCTCCCAATTCTAGCTGTCTGATAATGTGTACATTGGAAACAGAAAGCAATGCAATGGCTGAAGCAGTTTGGTTCCTGTTCCCATATTGGAGGCCCAGCTGAGTTCCCAAATGCTGGCTCTGGCCTGACCATCCATCCCATACGGGAGGTCTTGGGAGAGAACCAACAAGTGGGAGGCCTGTCTATCACACTGCCACTCCAAAAAAAAAAAAAAGTGACCACCTTAATTTGGTAATCATTCCTTCCAGAGGAAGGAGATACTTAGAAAAGCTGTTAAAGGAATTGCAAGGTTAAAGGAAATAAAGACACCAAGACTCAAAGATGGGGACTTATCTCCAATGCATCAAATATTTGCCTATAATTGAACTTGTCTTACACTTGAATGTTTTCTAAGCTTTTTGTTCCAGAACAGTTCTCCCAGCTGTTTCCACGACAGGGTCAGGAAAATGGGCCATGTCTGTACTTGCTGCTTTGCAATTCATTTCTGCTGACAGTTCCTGACAGTCTTCCAAGCTCAGAGTCAAGTGAATGTTTTCTTCCTAAGTTATCATAAGCAAAACAGGACACATGTTCCCACTGTGCGTGCTGTCCAGGAAGTTCCCAGTGTCATACCCTCAGTGGTCTAAGTTTGCTAGGAAAATCTCTTGGCTGCAAAGCCTATTTTTGTTGTAGTCTCACTCGGCACAGTGCTCCACACCAAGGCTCTCTCCCTGTGATCCTCAGGGTCACAGTGAGAATTTAAGATCACATGGAAACCTACATCCAGATCCTGTGCCACAGGACACCCCACACAGTTATGCAAAGCCAAGCCTCGGTAGCCTCTGACATGGCCGCCCGAAGACCAACCTGGTAGCGCCCACACCACTGTCTGTAAGCAAACGTTTGCTTTTCTGTGTACCTCTCTGTACTCCAGGCTGCTGGAGGACAGAGAGCTGTGCACTGCTGACCCCTCACTAAATACCTACTGATTCATCAGTGCTGAGTGTGTCCTCCTGGAAGACCAAGTTCTTCATATATAAATGAATATATAGGTGAATATCAGGCTGTGTGTGTGTGTGTGTGTGTGTGTGTGTGTGTGTGGTTATTATCATTTGCTTGTAGGTTCTGTTGGTCTGGTTTCCTTTATTCTCCCTAGTCCTAGTCCATTTTATGCTGCTGTAGCATAATATCTGAGACTGGGTAATTTATGAAAGAAAGGAGGTTTAGTTTTAATATTGACTTATTTATTTTGACAGAATTACAGAGGGAGAGTGAGAGAAAAAAAGAGAGATCTTCCAAAAGCTGGTTCACTCCCCAGATAGCCACAATGGTCAACCCTAAGTCAGGCTGAAGCCATGAGCGAAGTGCTTCATCTAGCTCTTCTATGTGGATGATGAAGGCTAGTACCCTAGGGCCATCCTCGGCTGCTTTCCCAGGCTGTCGGTAGGGAGCTGGGTCACAAGTGAAGCAGCTGGGACAGAAACCAGCACTCACATAGAATGTGACATTTCACAGGTAGGCTTTTACCTTCTATGCCACAATACCAGCAGCAAAAGGAGATTTATTTGTGCTCATGGTTTTACAGGTTTGAAATATCAAGATAGGACCCTGGTGCAATGGCTCAATGACTAAATCCTCACCTTGCAAGCACCAGGATTCCGTATGGGAATGGTTCATGTCCCAGCTGCTCCAATTCCCATCTAACTCCCTGATTATGGCCTGGGAAAGAACTAGAGGATGGCCTTGGGATCCTGCACTCGCATGACAGACCCAATAAAAGTGGTATTAGATGAATGGTACATCAATATACCATCTTACAAGTGAAGACAGGGAAAGGGTCACTCATCTACTTGTAAAAATAGGGTCTTTCAACTTCTTGTGAAATGCTGCACTTAAACATTTTTTTCATGTACTTATTTTTGTTTTATCTAAAAGGCAGAGAGACAGGGACAGAAATTTTCCAACTGATGGTTAATTCACCAAATGTCTACACTATTAAGGGCTGGATCAGGCCAAAACCAGGGGCCACCCTGGGTCAGCCTGGGTGTCCAGTGGCAGTGGCCAGAGCCCATGTGCCTGAATCATCTTCTGTTATATCCCAAGATGCTTATTGGCAGGAAGCTGATGAAGAGTAGAGTAGCTGGGACTCAAATTAGACACTCCAATGTGTGATGCAGGCATCTTGGGAAGCAACTTAGTACGCGCCACATGATGCACTTTGGGTACATAACCAAATTAATTGTGTTGCTTAGGTGTCATTGTATTGACAGCAGTGAGAAGCAGAAGAAATAAACATACTACAAAAATAAGACTGATGGCAAATCCTGGGAGTGCCTGAGGAAGCCTAGCTGTGGCACTGGTGGGAAAGTTTTATTCTTGTTCATTCATTTGGAGTGGAAATAAAGAGGGAAATTACAAACTGCAACTGATCAGAGAACAAGGCATGTACATCTCACCAATGTCACAATGTCAGCTCCTTGCACTGGCCCTCTCGGGCCTTGCTGCTCTCCGCTGGGGCTCCCTCACTATCTTGATGAGGCCTCCTTACTCTGAGTTTTGTTTCTGCTCTGAGAGGTGTTGGACAGAAGAGAGAAAAGTGGGGTGAAACAGAATCTCCACAGGAAAAAAAATGAATAGGCAGATGGGTAGGAGAATTCCTATTTCCATCTCCATTTAAAAACCAAAAATGAATGGCTTTTCCTTGGTAAACTTTTAGGGATGAGAGCAAAGCATGTTGAAACAGAAAATAATAAGCCAATTAAAATTAACTTTCTACAATAATTTTATTTTGCCTTCTCTTAAAAAAAAAAGTCCAACCAAAAGGATAGCTTTGTACTTGTTCTATTCAACTAGAAAGAATGTTCTTTTTAGAAACCAGTTTGTGCATTAAGGTACACACTACTGTGCACCAGGTGTTGTAATCGGTCAATGAAATCACAATTAGTGAATAAGTAAGTTTCCTTGCCCTAAGGAATTTGGACTCCAGAAAGACAGAGAAAGAAAATAAATGTGTAAACAAATCTATAAAAAGATAATTTGGGACTGCTGAGCTGTGTCTTGTGGCCATGGTATGCTGTTCTCAGGTTGAGATTTTGAGCTTCCCATTACACAAACGGCAAAGACAGACATTCCCATGACCAGAGGCCTGGCACTGCAGTTTGCCTGTGTCACTGTTCCTGGCAAGGGTTATGCCACCAGAAATGAGATGCTATCATCACAGTTCAACATTTGTCATTCCATGGGAATCAATGACCATGTGTTACTTTACTTTTGTTCTAGGAATCTTGGAAAGTCGGGACTCAGAGTGTCTTGCTTGGGTCTTGGTGAGTACTTACGAGGTAACTTGAATGGGGATGGGCTGGAACAAGGGGACTGGGAGGAACCCAGGGACTGGCTGTGGTGTGGGCTGAGGGGTGGGAGATCTCTAGCCTCAGATCAACAGACCTGTCAAGTCTTGCTGTACTTCTGCTTCCAAATCTTTCCCTACCCTGGAAGGCTCTCTGCTGCTCTAGACCCAAAGAATCACTGTGCTCGTGGTTCATCTTGAGGAATCATCTCAGATATTGTGTCCATGGTGCTTATGGGGCCCCCTTACATAGAAAGGAGCTGATCCTAGTGCTTGCTCTAGAGGAAGGGGCTCAGGCGTCACCCCCATTAAGGATCTCAGAGCATGGACTTACCTTGCTCATCCCACCCCTCTGTTAAGTCATCTGAACTTTTCCTGTCCTTATTTTACCTTCACCTAATCTCCTTACTTGGCTTTCTATACTGTAATGCACGTTATGTACTTTTGTAATTTGTTTTAAATCCTTGGAGATCAAGGTGGGATACATACATATTAATATACACTAGCGAATTAAAACCTGTTTTCTTGGAAAATGTGAATAGTTAAAGAGAAATGAGTAAAGATGGCTGCTCTAACAGCTTCAGGATGAATCTGAAACGATGATGCATGAGGCTTCCAGCCATCTCCCAGGTGTGTAAGAGATACCCAATACCACACAACTCTTCCTACAGGAATCCAGTGTAGCTGGTAACTGCGGGACTCCTGGGAAGCAGTCTGATTCCAGCTGTGCTTTGAAGGCAGATAGTGAAGTTAGAGTCCATTTCAGCAATGAGAGAAAAGACAAAGCCGAAAGATGACTCTCAAGGTTTTTTGCCTAGCTTGTAGAAAGTGTTGATGTTATTGGTTAATGTTAGAGAGCTGTTGATGAGTGAGGGTGAAGAATGAGGGAATACTTAGGAAAGAAAATAACTAGAAGATCGACTGGGGCCTATTAAACTTGTTATATCTATCAGATATTCAAAAAAAAAAACTTGTCATATGGACAAATGGATGCATCAGCCTAGAGCTTAGAGAAATCTGAGCACAATATATAACTTGTGAGTCTTCAAGTTATAGTTACTGTTCAAACAACAATACTGGGTGAGATTTTAACCAAAGTCGTGTATATAGATAGCATGGAAAACCGAAGCACATGGTCTTGGACCTAGGAAATGCAACATGAGAAACATAAAAGCTCCTGGCTCCAGGCTTCAAATCGACTCTGGCTGTTGCAACCTCTTGAGGAGTGAACTGGTGATGTAGGATCTTTCTCCTAATCTCTCCTCCTCTCTGTAGGTCTGCCTTTCCAATGCAAATACATAAATCTTTTGGGGGAAAAAGTATTTAAAATAGCTAATGGAGGGATCCATTTGTTGGCAATGACAAAGCTGAAAGTGTGCCCATTGGGAAAGGGTGGCTGAGGTTGTGTGGAAGATCAGACCAATAGAGATGAGTTTGAGGAACTAGAAGACAAAGGTTAGGGAAGTGTTACCTTCAGGGTCACTAAAGCCACTAAAAACATGACAAAACTAATATTAGAGAAAGTGACAATGAGACAGCGGCTACAATTTTGAAAGATGAGAGGGAATGCCCAGGAGTGGGCAAGTGACTGCAGTGTAGGGAGCTGATAATGAGGTTTATAAGAACAAGTATCTGAAGGACATTGAAAAGATAGGTCCAGCCTAAGGAGCTGACTTGGGTTATGAAGGTGGACTTTGTTCACCATGTATCAAAAGTGAGTAAGAATTCTAGTTATGTTACCACTTGCTTGTTTTTTAAAGGTCTGGAGATTCTTGATCAAGAACAGTTAATCTTAGTATTCATTTTGTTTGTGAATATGCTTTATGGTAAATGATTCTTCAGTATCCTTTATTGTAGAAACCTATCTGCCCCAGTGGCAGGCCACTGCCTAGGTTGCCTTGTACCTAGGCAAGTGTTACACTGCTAGGAGAAAGATGGCCAACGCTGGCAGGAATTCTGGACCTGGTTAATGCCAAACGTGTTGTAACTACACCAGTATGCCAGCTTCGTGGTGAAGACAGGGGTCACTGGGCCAGGATACAGCATCCCAGCTCCTACATAGGGAGGCTACAAACATTCAGGGAATGGGGTCTGAAGAGGTGTCGGAGTGGGAGTGGCTGAGGGTCTTTTGGACAGGGAGAGGAATGACCTTTGGGTTTTCCACAGACCAGGCCACTGCACTCACAAGCAGATGAGATGGAGTGGCTTAGGGGAGAAACTGGAGGGCATGTCTGGGTCAGGACAAGGCACTCAACTGAGCTGGGATATATAGTATCACCCACAGAATGCCGGCAGCCACCTGTCACATGCAAAAGCTGGAGCTGGGTGGCATGCCTGGCTGGGCTAGGCCACAATACCTACTTGTGAGTATCAGAGCAGGGGAACAGTCACATTAGGCTGGGTTGCAGTACCCACATGAATGCAAGAGAATCAGATCTGGAGGCAGATTCTGTAGGGAACTTGTGAACTCTCCTCTGGAGGACTATAGAACTTGCCAGTTTGCAAAAAGAACTGAAAATGGCAATGGGATAAGCCAGACTGTACTGCAGAGCTCGCCAGAAATTGACAGGAACCATGGCTGGAAGGGAACCAGGGTAAGCCAGGCTACAGCACTCACTGGAACATGCAAAAGCCAGCACTGAAGATCAACCATGCTGAGCACCATCATGGCACCCACTGGTGCATGTGAGTTCTGGGGCTGAGAGCAGGCCTGGTAGGGGAGTTCAGGGAACTCCCCTTCAAGGCTGCAGCTCCCCCTGGGGAGCAGAGGAGCCTAGACTGGTGATGGGCCAGGCCAGGCAAAGCTATAGCGTTTGTCAGCATTTCTGTGAGCCAGGTCTGGGGTAAGACAGGCTGAGCCAGACTGCACCAGCCACTAGCCAGGACAGAGTGTGGGTCACACTGCTGGGCTAGGCTGCAACACCTACCACCAAGAGCTGAGACTGTGGGTAGGCCATGCTGGGTTGGGTTGAAGAACCTAACACACATAAGTTCCAGGGCTGAGATTAGGCCTAGTGGGGGAACTTTGGGAACTCCCTGCTAGACTGCAGCTCCCATTGGTGAGTGTGAGAGCCAGAGCTGTGAGTAGACCGGGCTAGGCAAGGCTGAAGCACCTGTCTCCATGCGTGTGGCTGAGTCTAGAGACAAGTCAGGCTGGGCCAGACTCCAGGACCCACGGCTGCTCACAAGAATCAGAATGGGTGTGGAACAGCCTGGGTTAGGCTAATGAACCCCCTGGGTCACATGAGAGTGAGATTTGAAATGGGTCAAGCTGGGGAAACTGTAGCACACACTGATGAAAGCCTGAAAGGGCATGGGCCAGTTGTGCTAATCTGCAGGATCTGCTGGTGAGTATCAGGACTGGGAGCCATCCATATCAGGCTCTCCACAGTACCTGCCAGCACTCATGAGGTCTGGGACTGGGAGTGGGCATAATAGGGTACTAGGGGAACTCCCCTGCTAGGCTACAGCTCCCACTGGGCAGCAAGAGAGCTGGAGCAACTAGATCGCCATAAGGAAAATCATGAGACATGTGGTCCGATCTTGGAGAGCATATATTGAAACTGGACCTCCTCAGTTGCTGATGTCTATGCAGTGGACAGCATGCCCAGATGCACACAGAGGATGTGACAGTCAGCTCATCTAGACCAACAGAGGACATTGAGTTCCTTGTCAGAGGATGGAAAGCAGAACAGGTTGGACTAACCTCTTGGCCAAGCTTTGCAACAAAAGTCTAAGTCTATAGATATACTAAGGTGCACTTGGTCACCCAATAGACCTTGGGAATATTTTCTCCATCCTTGTATGATTAAGCCAGCAACATCTCAGAACAAATAGAAATCACCTAATTAACACTCCCAGAACATTCCTCTCCACATCAGGGTCTCTAAGGCATCATTAAACGATTGTTCCACATCCCTGGGTGTTGATATAGTTTGACAGCAAGGGGTGGGCCCCACCGATTCCTCTGTTCTGGACACAGGAGGAAACAAATATTGAAACATTGGTCCTGCCCACCATCCCCCATACCTTGACCCTCCCCACCTTAATCAGAGACGCACATGGGCATGATCCCTCTCAACTATGTAAACAATATTAAAAATAAATTTTCTAAAAAAGAGAAAAGAAATTTATCTGGAAATGTAAATTAATAAATAAGTGAAAAATCATTGATTCGTTATCTTCAGACTTGTATCTATAGTGGGAAACAACTTAATCATTTAAGTACACAGAAAAATCAACCAAAAGTTCCTAACAGGGGCATGTGTTGGCTCAACTGGCTAATATTCTACCTGCTAGCACCAGCATTTCAAATGGGTACTGGTACCAGTTCCTGTCCTGGCTGCTCCTCTGCCCATCCAGCTCCCTGGTTGTGGCTTAGGAAAGCAGTAGAGGATGGCCCAAAGCCTTGGGACCCTACACCCATGTGGGAGACCCACAGAGGATTCCTCACTCCAGGCTCCTGGCTTTGGATCAGCTCAGCTCCAGCCGTTTTAGCCATGTAGGCAGTGAGCCAACAGATGGAAGATCTTTCTGTCTCTCCTCTGTAAATCTGCCTTTCCAATAAAAATAAATAAATCTTTTTTAAAGAAATTCCCTAACACTGTAACAGACTCAGGTGCCAGTGAAGTGCCACAAAAGAGTCTCCAGAAGACAAATGACAATTTTTTAAAAAACACAACATGTGTGAGCTGCAGGCAATTTCATCAACTATGATACTGGCAGGAGTTTGAGCTTCAAGTTTTTCTGAGAACCTGAACATTTGTGATAAGACACTAAGTGAAAAATAGGACACAAGGAAGTTCACGGAGCTGACTAACTTCTTTCAAAACAGGTAACAAAGCTTGACAGCTTGAATAAGCATTTGTGGAGAACTTTGCTGTGCTGCCCTGTAAGCCAGAGGAGACAATTCACACAAAGGAACAATGTACCTGGCATAGATAATTTGTCAGGTTCCGTAGACCCCAGCTGTCAAGCCCAATGGAGCTGGGTTACTGTTGTAGACTTCAGATGCCAGCTCGGTCATGGCCTAATGTTCAACTGTGGTTGTAGAAGAACAATAACTTCTAGGCAACCCAAAGACCACACCTGTCTTTTATTGAAATGCTCTGAAGGCCACATTTAAAGCTAACAGTTCTGACTACCAGAATAGGTGTGACTGGGAAGCTCTTGTCTGGTCAAATTTTCTTGAAGTTAAAAACATGCATAAATGGGAGCAGAGAAGTGAAATAACTGGGCTTTGAACTCATGTATCTAAAGGAACACAGCTCTGCCAAGAAGAAAAGGGTGGGGAGCAAAACAAAATTCCCAGACCGGAAGCAAAGAAACCAGCGAGAAAGAAGTAAAACCACCATTGCTTACACAAATGTGCAAAGTGTACATAGCACTTCAAAAAGTATATGGAAGAGTATTAAAGGATAAGCTTATTCTGGTGCAAAAAAAAATTGAAATTCATGAGTTTTGTTGTGATACACATTTTCCATGAACTTTTTGAAGTACATGTATGGATTTCAATTTTTTTGCATCAAAATAAACGTGGCTTTTAATTTTTTTTCCAGAACTTTTTGCAGTACCACCAAACTTCCTATTGCAGAATCACAAAGAAAAGTTTTGCAGCCTGAAAAATCGTTTAAGCTCTGTGTATTCATTCATCTCTCCCTTCAGGCTCTGGAAACCATTGATCAAACTGTCTCCACTGCCTTACTTTTTCCAGAAAGTCATACAATTGGACTTACCTTATGTATAGCCTTTTCAGGTTGGCTTCTTTGACTTCCAGGCATGTTTTTAATCACCTCTAAGTCTTCTCATGTCTTGAAAGCGAATTTCTTTTTAGTGTTTTATATTACATTCAGGGGTAGGAGGAGCATCCTTTGCCAAGAAAAAAAAAAAAGTTTTAGAATCTTGCTGTACCTTGAAAATATGTTGATTGGGAGTAGAATATGATTCAATGTGTTAGAATTATTTCCTGACAGCAATGTGAATGCTAGATTTGAGAAAATATTGTCATTCAAGACTAGGATATTCTGAATTGATGATGAGGGAGTGTTAGAAAGGATGTGGAGGAAAGAGGTGCTCATTTAGCAGGGAGAAAAACAGCATTGATGACCCTGGAGTGCAGAAGGTGAGATTTTCTTAACCCGGGAACATGTCCAAACTCTGAGATTTTGAGCTGAAATCTTAGTGTAAAGAAGGACGCAGGAGCGCTGCTGAGGAGTGGGCAGCACAGAGCTGTGATCTTCTGGCTTTTGGACATGTGAGAA
Source organism: Ochotona princeps (assembly GCF_030435755.1). NCBI lineage: Eukaryota > Metazoa > Chordata > Mammalia > Lagomorpha > Ochotonidae > Ochotona > Ochotona princeps. The sequence continues at coordinate 15,016,039 of NC_080834.1, forward strand.
TAAAGGGAGAGCTGGAGGGAGCTCCAGGGCGGAGACACAGATTCAAAACTTCCAACAATAGTGAGCCCATGGTTGTTGTGGAGCTCATCTGGAGATTGAAGACTGAAATACTAGGGCTGGTTTAGACATCCATCTTACGGAGTTAGCCAGGCTACATACTAGTTTTTTCTACAGCCCTGTTGTACTCTTAGTAAATCACAGTCCATTGCAAGTAATAGGATCTCCCAAATATTTGTTGAATGGAGGACTGGATGGATGGCTTGATTGCTGAGGAATGAAGAAAAAAGCTCATTGTGTCTTAGTGGGAATCCAAATAAAATCAGAAAGCATGAACTGCTGAGACCCAACTGGACCGGTTGTTGGCTTTCTCCAACAGCATAACAGTAAAGAAAAGGAAACAGGTTAGGAGGAGGCAGACACAGGAAACAAGGAGTCTTCCCCATACACAATGGCATGGAGTCTAGACTGGATTGCGGTTTCTCCCACAGTTGCAAAGGCATCTGACAAACCCTTCCAAACAGTCTCCTCTTAGGAGCCATGGTAATTGTACAGTATGCAGGTCTCCTATAGGTGCTTAAAAGGGGTTGCCTTTGACTCTGGGCCAAATGTGCTACCTGGCAGACAAGATGTCTGCCAGCAAAAAGGCATGCCCTAGGTAATTTTTGTGTCAGCTTTTATAGGGCCATAGGGTGTCCAGATATTTGAGTGTGTCTATGGGGACATTTGGGATGTGATTAATATTACTTTATTCAGTGGACTGAATAAAGCAAATTTCACTCCCTTACCCATGCAGTTGCAGGCTGGATGGGAACAGGAGGCAGACCTTCCAGGGAATAAGAAGAAGTTCCTCTAGCCTGCATGCTTGGCACTGGGACACTGGGCTTTTCCAGCCTTCACGATGCAAACTGAAGCAACAGCTCCTCCTGAGTCTCAGGCCTGACAGCAGTCAGGCTACAGCCTCACCATCAGCTCACTGGGGTCTCCAGCTTGCCAGCTGCAGCTCTGGAAATGTCTTAGCTTCCATAGCTGCGTGAGCCAATTCCTCATCATAAACGTCTCTTCCTCTCTCTATCACTACACACACACAGACACACACACACACACCATAACTTCTGGGGGTTTTTGTTTTGTTTTATTTTTTGAGAGCTCAGCTAACTCAGGTAAGGAATTTTTGCTGATTTTTTTAATGCATTATACAGGTATGTATGGCACAGTGAACAGTCAGGTGTGGGTGGTTAATGATGTAGGACATAGGAAGCTATGAAGAACAGAAATTAAGGCTAGATGGTCACTTACACTTTTTCCAGCTGAGCAGCAGAAAACACTAGCATTCTACATTTAGTTGTCCAGGCTGATCACAGTCCCAGGGGTGCTTCATGCTGCGCTGCCAGCAGAATATGGCCTGGATCTAAGCACAAAGGGAAACTGCTTCACTCAAACCTCCAGGCTGTAACTCCCAGGCAGTCTCCCCTGACTCCACTCTAGTGCTCTGTTGTTGCTCCCAGCCGTTTCCTGCCTCTTCCTTGAAGGAATGTCATAGAGTACTTGTCTGCTTAGAGAACCTGTGCTGGGACTCCCAAGGTGTTTCCTCTCAACTCTGGCTTCCGTTGGAATCGCCCGTGTAGCTCTGAGAAACTCACACCACCTTCTCCAGCCAGTGAGGCACACCAGGCGCAGGTGTTCCCAGAGGTTGCACTCTCTGTTCTACAGCTGAGTAAAGAGGAGGAAGAGGTAAAAAAGCATGGGCTGGTATGTGGTAAGCACATGCCAGCAACCACCTTTCTCCTCTGCTGGAACACGTTGCCCAGCTGAGGGCTGGCCTCAGGGTTCCTCTCGAAGCAAAGTCCATAGAAGGCTCCTGGGCAGACAGGTAGAGCTGTCATTGCTGGCCATTCAGCCACTACTGTCTGGGTCTCAGTCTTGCCTGGAACCTTCCCCAAGTAAAAAACCTGCTAGAGCAAAAATAGTGAATCTTAAGAATAAACTTTGTGGGCTTCTCCATGATGCTTTGCATATGTGCAGAATGTACTCCTGGCTCATCTCCCTCTGCCTTAGAGAGGCTCTCACCGCATCTCTCTAAATATTTTGACACTAAGAGAATATGAGATTAAATATTTAACATGGATGATAGTAGTTTTATGACACCCTTCTTGGGTCCCCTTTTACTGCTACAGCCCGTGAAAACTAGCCACATCACCTATTATTATACCAACATCACCACAACAGTCATGAGTATTTATAATGTGTCTCTGAGAAACACTTGAGAGATCATTTTTTAAAGTACAATTTCTTCCCTGAAACAGTTCACTAAGTTTTCTGTATGACACACAGTGATCTTAAGACGAAAATACCCACAGAATGTAAATGGTACATGAATATTAAACATACAACAGAGGAGTTTCAGGCTGTCACTCTTCCTGGAAAGACTGTTTTGAATAAATGCCACGATGCCATACACATTAAAAATGAACTGGCATCTGTACTTTTAGAAAATTGTTTCACAATATTTCTAATTTGAAATTGTGATTTTATAGGAAGAAATGTTTAATGGATAAAATCCTTCAATTTGCAAATGGGGTAAGGAGGGAGGGGGTGGGTGCAGAATGTGGGCAGGAGGGAGGGTAGTGCGTATCGTTATGTTCCTAAACCTGTACTGTAAACTTTGTTCACTTTATAGGAAAAAAATAAGTTTTTAAAAACTGATAATGGGAGAAAAAGCATTTTAGTGGCCACTGGACTAGGTGTTTGGCCCAGCAGTTAAGACCCCAATTAGGATGCCACCTCTCACATTGGGGTGCTGGTTTGATACCTGATTCCAGGCTTCTGCCAATGCCGATCTCAGTAGGCTGCAGTGATGGCTCAAGTAATGGAGCCCCTGCCACTCATCTGGGAGGCCTGCACTGAGTTCCTGCTTTCCCGGGGCAGCCTGGCCAAGCCCTGGTGTGTGAGGCGTTTGTGGGCTGCACCAGCGGCAGACCGGTGCTGTCTCTCCGTGTCACTGCATGTGTGTGTGCTAACACTTGTGTGCATCTTCTCAAATAAACAGCTGTTTTTGTCATTGCTGACAGTTCAGTTACCCTCTGAGGAACCAGAGACCGCTGGAGGAGGCCTGTATCTTTGCCTTTGCTCTCAAGAATCTGTTCAGAGTGAAGCTGCAGCTCCGATGACAGAATGACAGCCTGATGTCTCACCAGCAGCATCGAGGCTTAGGGGAAAACTAGAGGAGACGAAAATAAAGGATTCTTCCAGAGGGATTCACTCAAGAACCCATGTGTGCCTGCTTGCTTGGGTACACACACACACACCCCTCCCTCAGTACAGCTGCAGAGGGATAAGCAGCCCTCAGCTGCTAATCTATGATTCAAAGATGAGACGAATGGTTACAAAACCATGAGAGAGTGGAAGAAAGGTCCTCCCCAGCGCCAGTGTGAGCAGTGTGTTAGCACTGGTAACAACTGATAATCAAGGTCTCAATAAAAAGCATTGCAGTCATGAGAAGGAGGCTTAGTCCGTGTAGCCACTTTAACCGAGGAAGACAGAGTTGGGAGAGGGGGAGTATCTCGTTCAAGGCCGGTAGTGGACACAGTCGACACTCCACTCCGCACCCTTCTCCCCTCCACCACAGCAGCCCCATCCACCATCACCCTTGAATGCACATGGCCGCTGCTGTCACTCACATCCCTTCATCTCCTGGGCTTCAGCTTCCTCCTTGGGACCAGCGTGGCTGCAGCAGGTGCATAGGGCCCCTTCTAGCTTTGCCCCTCAGTGCCATGCACAGTGGTCAGATTCAGCATGGTGCCAGTTGGTAGCTGGGTGAAAATGCCTCTACTCTACTCTTGAACTAGAAAACATTAGAACCTGAATGACCCTTCCTCGCCCCTCTAGGGGTAGCATGGACAATGATTACCAAAGCTCCACAGACAGAATGGGACCAGGATCCATGTCACAGCCCCAACACCAGCATGATTTTCCAAAGGAGATTTTCTTTTAAATATTTATTTATTTTTATTGGAAAGGCAAATTTACAAAAAGAAAAAAAGGAGAGACACAGAGAAAGCTCTTCCATCTCTTGGTTCACTTGCCAAGTGACTGCAAAGGCCAGAGCTGAACCAATCTGAAGCCAGGAGCCAGGAGGCCCCTCCAGGTCTCCCATGTGGATGCAGAGTCCCAATCCTTCGCACCATCCTCTACTACTTTCCTAGACTGCAAGCAGGGATTTAAATTGGAAGTGGAGCATCTGGGACATGGGATCCTGGCACTTGCAAGGGGAGGATTTAGCCATTGAGCTGCCATGTCACCCCACCACTCTCCAGAAGAGATTTCAAAACAAGAACTGTTCTATGTGTGGAATCCCTGGATGAAATGCCTAACACCAATCTTCCCATTCCTTGAGAATAGTAAAGATGCCATGAAATCCCCATAATTCCCACACCTGAAGTAGTTGCCGTGCTTTGCAGGTCTATTCATGTCTATTCCCTTCATTTCTATCAAGGTCATTTTGCTTTTTTTTTTTTTTTTTTTAGTTATTTTTGTTCTCCTGGTAGGCTGGGATGGGAGACTGAGAGGGAGACAACTTCCTGCTGTCAAATTATATCAACACCCAGGGATGTGGAGCAGTCATTTAATGATGTCTTAGAGGCCCTGATGTGGGGAAGAATGTGCCAAGGGTTTTACCTTTGGAGTAAGTTTGATAGTTCTGAGATGTCTTTGGCTTTTATCGCACCATGACAATGAAAGCTTATCAAGGTCTGCAGGCTGATTAGGTCCATCTTAGTGTGCATCCATAGACCTAGATGCTTGCTGCAAAGCTTGGCCAGGAGGTTGGTTCAACCTTTTCTGCTTTCCATCCTCTGATGAGGAACTCAATGTCCTCTGTTGGTCTAGATGAGCTGACTGTCATGTCCTCTGTGTGTGTCTGGACATGCAATGTCCTCTGTTGGTCTAGATGAGCTGACTGTCATGTCCTCTGTGTGTGTCTGGGCATGCTGTCCACAGCACAGGCGTCAGCAACTGAGGAGGCCCTGTCCAGACACGTGTTCTCTAAGGTCGGAACACACACTCTGTGATTTTCTCTGTGGCCAGAGTCTGAGTCCAGCGACTCATCTGGGGTGACCTTAGACTTGACTCTTATGTGCACCAGTTAGTGCATGGTCAGATTTAGCCCATCACCTACACCAGCCCACACATACACCAGTGGATACAGCTATCTGGTCAGTTCTGCCCCAGCCCCAAGTCTCATACAAACTGATGGATACTGCAACATATCCCAGCTTAGCCCACCACAAGCCTGGTCCTCACACACCAGTGGATTCCGTGGCCCAGTTGGGGTGACTCCCAATAACCTTACCAGGCCCAATCCCAGCCTTGGGTTTTGCATCTGCTAGCATGTGCTGTGGCCTAGCAAGTCCATCCTGTATCCCATCTTGTTCTCATTCACACCCATAAGCATTGTAGCTTAGCTCATCCTGACATGCACTCAGACCTGGCCCACATGTATGCTAATAGGTTCTGCCACCTTGTCCACACTGGCCTGCCCTCAGCCCTGATTCTAGTGCTCACCAGTGGGAGCTGCAGCCTAACAGGGAAGTACTCACAGTTCCCCTACCAGGCCTGCTCCCAGCATCAGCTATTGTGCCTGCCAGGGGGTGCTGTGGTCCAGCCTGACATGACTTGGACCCAGTCCCAACATTTACTAGCTGATCTTGCAGCCTAACCTAGCTTAACCTGCACCCATGCTGGCTCGCTCTCATGCTGGCAGGTATAGCAGCCTAGCACAGCCTGGCTTGCCCCAGATAGAGTTGAAATGCAGGCCGATAGGTTCTGCAGCTCTATCTTGATTCACCCACCCCCAGTTCCATCTCTCACACTCAGCAGTAGAAGCAGCAAGACAGTCCCCAATGCCCCCCTACCTGGCCCACTCCAAGCCCTGGCCTGGTCAACCTGTAACCCCAGCTCTTACGCTCCCCAGGAGGAGCTTCAACCTAAAAGGGGAGTTCCTTAAGTTCCTCTACCAGTCTGCCCCCAGCCTTGAATGCCGCAGTCCTGCTTGGCATGGTCTGCCTTCAGTCCTGACCTTTGTGTGTCCTGGTGGGTACTGCAGTCTGGCCCGTTCTGACTTCTTCCCAGCCCTAGCTCTCGTAAGTGTTAGGTACATTCCCGTCAGGTGAATTCCACAGTGCCACCCAGCTCAGCCCATCACCACTTCCAGCTTATTTCACAAACCAACAGATGCTGCAGTCCCACAGAGGTCAGCCCACAAGTTCCTTACAAAACATGGCCAGAGATCTGCTTCTTCTACATTCTGGTGGGTGCTGCAGCCCAGCCTGATGTGGCTCACCCCTGCTCCAACACGCTCGGGAAGCTATAGCCTAACCCATCCAGGCATGCTCCCCAGCCCAAGGTTTTATGTGCGTCATCAGACAGCAGGCAATACTATTTATCCCAACTCAGGTTTCTCACATGAGTGGATGCCTCTGTGTGACCCAGACACACCCTCTGGTTCCCCCTCTAAACCATTCCATCTCAACTTCCTTGCCTATCTGCTAATGCAGTGGCCTGGTCCATGGAAGACCCCAGAGGTCATTCCTTCCCTGTCAGAGACGCCCTCAACCACTCACATTGCAGTATATCCCCAGACTCCCTTCCCTGGGCAATCTGCAGCACCCTTGCTGGGGACAAGGGGGGAGGGCCCGGCCCGGAGTTGCCTGTCTTTCTGACATATCTTTTTTAAAAAATAAAAGAAAAACTGAACAATTTATGCTGGCATACTAGAATAGTTAATACAAACTTGGTGTCCACCAAGCCCAGAATGCCTGCCAGTTACTGCCTGCTTTTCTCCCAGCAGTGTAACACTTGCCTAGGTACAAGGCAACCCAGGTAGTTCCCTCCAGCTAAGGAAAGGTCCTTTTTCTAAACCCTATGCTATGCTGCAGAAAACCCAAATGAAAGTTTCATGATCTCAATCAATAATGCAATTGGATTGTACTCCAGCAGGCAATAAAATAATCTCGGATGCTGTCCTGAACAGAATGCAGAGTGAGGGCAGCATGGTGCCTGAGGGGTGACTGGCTGGGAGGGTCAATACAGGGGGGAAACTGGACATGGTGCATGCCATCGGGGCTCCTGCTGAGTAAAATTAGAAAGACTGAGTTCTTCTTGGGCATATTGAGTAGAAATTAATCAAAAATCTTTCAGAGTAATGAAATAGCAGAACTCAAAGCAAAGGTCTCAAGCAAAAACAAAAATTTCTAGGCTTTTTGGACAGTAGACCCATATAGACTGTCCAGGAATCAGACTAAGTACTACAGGCTCAAGATTGGTCCCATTCTCAAGCTGCCCTCAGAGTGGCAGGATCGCTGCAGATGCTCCAAGCCACAGAGTCCACTGTTGTGGCCGATTTACACATCCTTCGTTGAACCAAACACTGAAGAACTGCAGTCAATCAAAAATCCCCCTAAAGCTGGAGAGCAGTTTAAATCCACTCAAACTGCATCCCAGAAGTAGGTTGGGTGCATACTGTTTTAAAATTTTTTGAGAACTTCTCTAGATAGATAGATAGATAGATAGATAGATAGACAGACGCACACACAAATGAATATATATGTTGTGTGTGTGTGTGTGTATTTGAGAGACGGAGACAGCTCTTATCTACTGGTTTATTCTTCAATTCCCCCGAGACCGAATAATTCAATCCAGGTCTCCCATTTGGGTGGCAGACACCACGACTTTCAGCATCACCCACAGTCTCTGAATAAGCTGGAATTGGGAGCAGGGCTGAGATTCAAGCCAGGCACTCCACTTCTGGATGTGAGCATCTCAAACAGTACTATAACCACTACACCAAATATCCGCCCTTACATTTGAAGAACTCTTACCTTACCCAAAAAGGAGGAATTGTGGCTGGTAAGATAAACACATGAACACTTTGAAGAGTTAAGAAGAACATACATTCTCAGACCCTCGATACCCGTCCCTCCGTTATAGCTTATCTGAGGCCCTTCTGTGTCTTTAGCAGCCAGAAATTTCTCCGAACCTTCTCCATGGCATGAGGTAGGCTCAGAGGCAGGCTCTATGAGGTTAAGCAGGTCAACTGATGCCTGTCGACTGCTACCTCAGTTTGCCTAGCTTACAAAGTATCTCCTTTCCACGGCCTAACTATAGCTTTGCCTTGATAATCTACTGTTTCCCTTTGTGTATTTACAATCGCCTGAGAGGATCAGGGAGGTGATGAAAGCATGGAAAGAAGGGACTCCGTGAGAGCCAGGCAGAAATACTACCAAGGCTCATGTTATGCCTGTCAGCTGATTAAAACAAGAGCAGAAGCAGGCTCCCAACAAGCGGCATTCAGAAATGGGTGATGAGGTCACGAGCAGCCATGAAATCAGAGCTGAGCGTCTACGGTAGGGATCTCTGTGCACTGCAAGGCTGAGTCAGGAAGCCAGCAGAGCCCCTGCTTGCTCGGTCCACCGTGCCTCGCAACAAACTTTCTGTAGCACCTTACTTCGGTCCGTTTTGTTTTGTTTTTTAAGATTTTTTTATAGGAAAGGCAGGTTTACAGAGAAAAGGAGAGACAGAAAGTTTTTCCATCCACTGGTTCACTGCACATTGTCTGGAGCTGAACCGATGCAAACCCAGGAGCCGGGATCTGCTTCCAGGCCTCCCATGCGAGTGCAGGGTCCCAAGGTTTTGAACCATCCTCTACTGCTTTCCAAGGCCACAAGCAGGAAGCTGGATGGAAAGTGGAACAACCAGGAAACCAACAAGCACCCAAATGGGATCCCAGCAGACACAAAGCGAGGATTTACTCACTAGGCTATGGTGTCGGGCCCCTCCTTCTGCTTCTCCGTATCTCACTTCAGCTCGCTTTCTGTATCTCCACCATACTCTCGGTAGCAGCCTTCCCTGTGGCCCCAGCAGAGCAGAAGCAGCAGCCTAGCTAGGCCAGATTTCTTTGGGCATTGGGCTTTGTAGCAACCATCTGCAGTAGAGAGGAGACCAGACTGATCCTGACACACAAGACTTGGGTAACTCCGTGTGACTTTGTTTCCTGTCGCAACATCTGCAAGACAAACAGGAATGGCACAGTGATATGCTCCCTTGAAGTTCCTACTAGGAAGGACCGGTTGCTGTTCTAACCCCGTTCAGGGAGTGGCTGCTCCGGGTGCTGCTGCTCAGTAGGCAGGGTTTAAAACTGACTCACCCTGTGGAGCACTGTATTCTGTCTCTCAACCATTCATGTGCTTATGGCTGGCACAAAGATGCAGTTAATGCCATGCTGGGGAACACAGCATGGCCTGCAAATAGCATTCAATCTGTAGGGTGAAGAGAAGGTGACGTCAGAGTTTTGGGGCTCATGTCCATAAAGGACTCTACATTTTCTAATTGTATTTGCTCATGATAATTACTTCCTGTTGGCTTATAAGTTCAGAACAATGGCGTAAGATATAGAAGAAAAAAGAAAAAAATTGAAACATGCGTTCTAGCCAGCTTGCTCCACGCCTTCACCTTCCACATCCTCATCAGTGGCCCACATGAGCATACATCCTTCTCAACTATATAAAGAACATTAAAAATAAACAAACTAGAAGGCTGGCATAGACCAGAGGAGGGGCTCGTTTGGGGGAATGAATGAATGCAATATGATACGATCAGCGCTCCAAGAAAACCGCAAGGTGCTATGAAAACATAGACAAGGGCTGCCGACATTGGGGTCGGTGGAAGAGTACCAAAGGACAGGAGTAAGCAAGAGGAAACGAGCAATGGAGCAGTGAGACAATGTTGTGACAGAGAAGAGAGATGGAGAAACAGAGGACCAAGACATGGAATCAGAACAGACCAGGAAGTAACTGATTCTGGGGAGGTAAGAAAATGCTGCTGGAATCTGTCAACTTGATAAGGAAAGAAGGGCACAGACATTTGTTTTTGTTACAGTTCCTGCTCAGCCCTCACATGGGTATGGATGTATTTGTTGCTTCCCGAACCATCCATAGGTTGCCTTCATAATCCGCTTTAGCAGTACTGGCCCTTCAGATGCTATATTGAAATCATCTGAGAATCTACTTTTCCCATTGGACTGGAGCTCTAGAAAACAGAGCTGGTATATGATCAGTCACCATTTGACTCATTATCTGGCATGGTTGGGGAACTCAATAATACTTATTTCCCAAGTGAAATGATAAACAAATCTCTGGAAGAGGAAAATCATAGAAACTGAAATGAGCTTGACCTGGAGAGGAAACTGTGGAAAAGACGATGATAGAAAATGACCTCAGAAGTATTACAGAAAGCACAAGGCTGTGCCCGGGACTCTGGGAATTACAGTCACATTTAACTCCATGAGTCACTTGGCCAGATCCATTGTAGGAAGTTCATTCTGCTCACAGGGTTACCAACCTCAGGCTCACTTGCAAATAGAAATGGATAACCATTATTCAACCCAGATGAGGTTTATGAGGGACTTCTGCTCCAACACAAATGGTGAAGAGCAGCAGAGAACAGGTCTTCCCATTAGCTCCCCATCAGGTGCTGCACAGGCTGGGGAGGGGTGCAGGCTCCCTGTCAACCTCTGGCTTACCACTCTCACACAGCATTTCATGTAGATACACCTGACTCGGTGTTCTGCACAGGCACAGTTCCTTCTTTTGTGCATAACATGATCAAGTTGGCATATTGTTCACTACCCCAGCAGGTAGTACTGACTTACTCTGGGCATGCGCTTGGGTAAGGGAAGTCCCTAACAGGGGAGTAGGGGATTGGTTTGTGGTTGGTGGAGCTACCACACGCGGTCTGACACGAACACTTGTCAGGTGGAGGGAGGGGCTTCATCTTGTGATTCCTGTTTCTAATGTGACTCAGCAATGATCACAGAACAGATGGCAGTGGAGGGGATTGGAAGTAGAGGCAGGGAGATTAGCACCATGATTCAAATTGTCTCACTTCTACAGCAATTAAATGTAATAATACGGTAATTGCCCACTAACTGTGAGCACATAAGGAGAACCTCTACAGAAATTTAAGGCAACTGGGAGGTAAGTGAGTTTTGGCTAAACTAGCAAAAACAGGCAAAATTAAGTATATTTAAAGGTAGAAAATGAAATACCAAAAAAAACCCAACTAATATGGGTGTCCTTATTGTAATCACAAAGCTTTTAGATTTATACAAGAAGTGGTAGTTTCTAGATATTTCTCTAAAGCAAAGGACAAAGATAAAAGGAAAATAAAAATGGACAAATAGAAGATAAGTATGAAGAAAAAGTGGTTTGGGAATGAAATAAATAAAATAGCTTTCAAAGCAAAGAAGAGACACAGTGATAAGAAGTGGTTGATGAAGTGAGGTCCCGAGTTACAGCGCAAACAGGAGCCTGGAACAGAACGAGCAACCCTCTTCCCTGACAGCAGAAAGCTGCGGGTACCGGCTTATTTGGTGATGAGGTTAAGATAAGGACTTAAAGACAATTTGCCTATTCAGAGATGACTTTTAAAAATCAGATGAGGAATAAATATGTGAGATCATCAATATGATTCTGTGGATAAGTAACTAGACCGAAGCCTCCTGGACACACGGGAGTGAGTATAGGTGCACATCACCCGAGGAAGAGTTGGTGGTGGATATGCGTGTTAAGTCCTCAGGCAGCCAGAACTCAAGAAGAGGTGGGAAAGGCACTGATACTTTCTGCTGTGGGTAGGTGGGTGCATCTGGTACAGAAGTCAAGGGGCTGATGGTTCATTTTCTCCGTGAGGCAGAAGGTGCTGTTATCTGCTAATGCTGGAGTAAGTGAGGTGGGAGCTAAGTCTGACAAAATGAGGCAGACTCAGAACACCCACCATGGACTGTGTAGGCTCTGCAAGAGATGCAGTTACTGCAGATGCAGACTTACAAAGCATCAGTCACTGCAATCTATGATATTCCTCCAGCATGGGCAGCATCCTGACTATGGTGATGAGAGCAGGCCAGGCAGTTGGGTTCATCCAGATCTAGGCTTTTAGCAGGCTCCATCAGTGAAACAACAGGGAAACAGTAGAGTTGAAAATAGAGCAAGGGCATCTTCTAAATGGTGAAACATGTCATACAGGAATTCTAGCCATCCCAGTTAAAGAAGGACTTGAACACATCAAGTAGACAGCCTGGAAGGAGGGAAAGAATTTGAGGTCAGGGCATATGAGGAAGGTAACTGCCCAAGACTCGTAGAAGTGAGAGATTATAGGGAAAACGTTGCGCTGCAGCTTGGGATGCCCATGTCCCATATCTGAGCATCATGCTTGCATTTCAGCTCAGATTCAGCTAACATACGCCTGAAAGGCAGCAGGTACTGCTCAAGTGCTTAGGTCCCTGCCACCCACATGGAAGAAACTTAGATGAGTTCTGTGTTTATGACTTTGGCGTGGCCAAGTCCTGGCAGCTCTGGACGTTTGTCTAGTGAACTAGCAGATGGAAGATCTCTCTGCATATGCTTCCATGTCTTTCTGGTTTTACCTTTCAATAATGTGAAGATAAATTTAAAGAATGAGAGATTATAGCACATGGGGGTTGAAGAAGGCCTTTAATTCATGTCTATGGAATATGAATGCGGCACATATTCACCCAAGACTTCTTGTGTACATGTTCAAGACTATCCGTCTTGGTATCTGTGGTCTTTTGAGCGTTTAATTTCATCAACATTTTCTATTATTTAAACCAGTCTTACAAGCATTCCTTTGAAGTTGGAGTTTCTATTTAGAAGTTTATGGTATACAGGATGGGTTAAATGGATGAAATATATTTATTAGTGTAATTTTCCTGCACATTTTATTTAAAGGGATTAGAGATTATTTGTCACCCTTCCAGTTGACACACTGGAACCCTGTGAATAAGACAGTAGATTCTCAATTACCTCTTCTGTGAGTGGGAAGCAGCAGCACAGAAAGCAGAAATATATTTACGTTTGTCTTTGGACCATGTGTTATGTTTCTATTTGAACAGGGGTGTCACAAGCCTAAAAACCTATTAATGGAAAGTCAAGTCACCTGCAGTGAATAAAATATATGGGAACAATATAATGATCTACTAGCCCATGTCCAGCTGGGCTTCAGTTAAGCTTTCAAAGGTTCAAAATGAATTTAATCATCCCATACAGCTCCAGTGGGGGCAGATTCCACCCTGACCCCATCAAACTGATGTGTCTCTCTTCACTCTGCTCTAGCAGGGCTGGGGGCTCTTGTAAGCTTGTCCCAGAAACAAGGCTGCCAAGGCACTTTTCATTTCACCCTTTTGTGTTTCCACTCAGCTATTTTTGAGACACTTGCTGCCACTGGGATTTTTGCAGAAGGTTAATAGTGCTAATAAAATGAAGGACAAAGCACCAAAGAGAATCTTGAAGGAATTGTCTGTTATCTTTTAGCTTGTCAGGCTAAAGACACTGTGAGGCATTACAATCTCCAGATTGAGGTCAAGGCCACCTTCAACCTCCTGTTCTTTGTCTGCTAGGTCCAGTATTGACTGTGTCTCCTCCTGCTGTTCTGAGGTTCCCCACTGTACTGGGAACTTAGAAAGGGATTGAGTCCATTGCTACAATGTCCGTATCCACTTTCTAAGCCAGTTGTCAACTTTGGCTGCCACCAGTCACATAGGGACCCATGCCTGGGCCTTTCCTGAGACCTGCTAAGCCAGAATATCTTGGGTTTGGTGGTGCATCCATGCCAGGTGGTCCTCTTAATCGAACCAGAGTTGAGGGTCCCTGGACTAGAGTTTCAACTCTGCTCAGGAGCCAACATGGCTCCATTCCTGAGTTGCTTGCTCATCAGACTGATGGGCTAAACACTCCTGTTCTGAGCCCCTGGGTGCATTTTTCTTCCCAGGCAGCATGCAGGAGGCACAGTCAAAAAGAGATAGGGTGAATGCCACTTTTAATGACCAATGTATGAAGAAGTGGCAGGTGCAGCATTTCTTTTTCATTTAGTTTTTGGCATCTAATTAAAATTCAAGATTTTCAAGAATCTGAAAATGTTTTTCTTCTGTTCATAACTCTCCATGTGTCACTTCCAAAAGATCCACAGTAAATAGTAATTTTCCCAATTTTGTGAGGATAGGTGTGCTGTTGGAATCGATGTGCTCTGAGGCTGACTTTAGCTTTCACGCAGCCTCTGGAACAGTCATTTATCCTTTCTTGGAACTTCTTCAGCTTTAAATACGCTCTTTTTTGAGATCAGAAGAAAAGTAAGGCTTAGTGAGCACTTGTGTTCTTAGCTCTAAACCATTCTAGACAGGAGCAAAGTCTCAAAGGTGAATTGATTGTTCCTCAAAATGATTTCAGTTGCATCTTCAATAAAATGATAGAGGGTTGTTGCCTAGGACTTGGGAGAGAGCTGTCCTACTAACTGAACTCTTCTGGTGTGGAAGAGACAGAGATGAACAGTGTGCATTCTTTGTGTTGTGAAGGGGACTCTGAGCTCTGCACCCGACCTAGAGGAGCCATCACGCAGTGTGTACATCAGATCCCCTGAGACACATTCTTCACATCACTTTTCTGTACTTTCCTAACGAATAGATAGCTCTTCCTCATAGTGAGTGGGCCCCGAGGTTCCTGACCAATCACCAAATGTCCCAAGACGGAGAAACAGTAGGCAGGTATCTTTGCTCTGTATTAGTTCCCTCTGTGAATACCCATCTTAGAAAGGAAAAAAGCGAATAGTAAACTCAGAAACAGACCAAAGATAGATAGATAGATAGAGATAGATAGATAGATGATAGATAGATAGATAGATAGATAGATAGATAGATAGATAGATAGATATAGATAGATAGAAAGAATTTGGGGAGTACGCTGGAGGGGGAAAGAGCTCATTCAGTTTCTGCATGCCTTCACTTATCAAATAGAGTTTTAAAAAATAATAAAATGTTTTTTAAAACCAGAAATTGTCATTTAGTCTTAGTAGACCCATAGTAAGGATCTAATTTAATTCTAACAGTTATTCTGTGTAAATTGGCTTGCTGTATATTTTTATAGGAATTCATCAAAGAACAGAATGAATAAGATTCATCAATGATGCCCACTGTATGAAGTTATTTGCAGTATGTACATGTCACTACAATAAAATGTGGGAAATTTTGACCAAAAAAACCCACTTCAGACAAAAGATGAACAAAAACTAACATGGCCTCTTCCAATGCCCAGAAAGTTGGAAGAGATGTGATTTTCTGAAATTCTTCTTAATGAGTGGATTTCCATTAATAAGGAGTAAAACAAAGACGACAAAACAAATTACAGCTTCTGACTGTAAAAGTACTGCTTTCTTTTCACTCACATGATCAATACAATTAAAATGTGCAAAGGAAAAGTTATCCAGGAGCTATCTGGCTTTGCTTTTAAAACATCCTAACAAGCTCAATTCAGGAATCAGGTTTACAGACGGAAATTGAAGTAGATTAAGCAATGCATTTAAATCCTTGTATCATCAATTCTGACACACAAGGGTGGAGAGTGGGCCTTTGTTTCTGAAGGAAGATTCAGCATATTGAAATTTCACCCTATTTTAGGCTTACATTCATTGGAGAAGACTGATATTCCTTGCAAGCTGCTTTATATCACACAATTACCTTTCTAAACTTACCTATGTCCAATGTCGCACCTTTGTCTTTAAACCATATTAATTAGATTAGTGGAGAAAAAAGCAAAATGCCCTGAAATACATCTTAAAACAAAATGTAGCTGGCACTATCCCTTTGCATTTGAGTAAATCTTTAAATCTGATAAAGGAAGAAAACAGCAAATGTTTGAAAGTTCTCCATAGAGATCATAAAGAACCATGTCATTCCCAGCAACATACTTCTCAAACCTCAGTCTTTCACACAGACATCAGGACACGTTCAAGGTCTATAGCTCTTCCAGGGAGCCCCCGCCAGCCAGCCCTACCCCAGCCCCTCACAATGGGAGATTCAGCTTTCCTCTTCCAGCACCTTCCCCACCACAGACAGCCTGCCCCACAGCTCCTTCCACTGCACCCAGCTCTCAGCCCTGGCTCCAGAGTTCTGAAAGGACTGAGAGTTTCAAGTCTCAGATGGCCCTGTGCAGTAGACTGAAAATGCTGATCACAGGATGAAAAACTCCAGAGGTCCAGCTTGACCTCAGGTAAAATGGAGAGAATCTGAGAGCAGGGCAGTGGCCAGGCAGCTGGATGCAGGAGTGACATTCTTCATCCACATACCTTCAAAATAGAGGCAGAGAAAAGTGCAAAGCTTACAACAGGGAAGGAAGTTGGGGTGAGGAAACACTCAGTAGAGGCCTACGAGCAGTCCATAAAGCAGGATGCTGTTACTAGGATGGAGCCGTCCATAAAGCAGGATGCTGTTACTAGGATGGAGCCGTCCATAAAGCAGGATGCTGTTACTAGGATGGAGCTGTCCATAAAACAGGATGCTGTTACTAGAATGAAACAGTGAAAGGGAGAGGTAGGAGCGAGGAAGCGTCATCACCTTGGATAAATCCACTGCTCAGCAGCTGCAGCAGATTGCTTCCTGGCACTTGCTTCCTCAGCACTGGGATAGGCAAAATTATCCATACCCTGCAGAAATTGTGCTAAGGATCCAAGCTGATGTATGGGAAGCACCTTGCTCCGAAAGATCTAGAAAAACACAATGGGTCCATTGGGTGGAGGCTGAGAATTTCTTTCTCATTAGGCCACAGTTTTCCACTTTACCAAGTACTTATATAAAAACTTTCAGTAGAAGAAAGAGTTTTAGATAATGTTGGGGCCTGTAAAAAAAAAATGCATGTATGTATTCTTTACCTGAAAACAGGAACACTTCTTGTTCTTCTACCTGGGAGGACCACTGCTATGGCCTCAGCTGCTTCCTCACCTCATTGAACAGCTGTTTCAAGTTCCTTTGTAAAATGCAGGTGTGAGAGCATCCCATCTCCAACCCTGGAGATCCTGGGGGGATATTATTGGTTCTTGAAAGAAAAAAAAATGGTAAAAAACAAAGGGCCAAGCTGTTATCACATTTGCTAACTCTGGCCAGATGCTCATTAGCAACATTCTAAAAGCCAAAAATGAAAGACCAGCCTGCAGCTTGGATCCAAAAATAAGGGTCAGACTCTGGAAAACACTGAAAGATGCAAACCAGAACAAGGAGGAACACTACCTGCATCATTGCAGGAGATAGCACTTTGCACTGTGTCCAGAAGCCAAGGCACAGGTCGGCCTCCAGCATCTCCGCCTGGGCTATAGCAGGGGTGTTAAGAGTATCACTTTGCCTCCACATTGCCTGGCATGCTTGTTCTGTTGACAGGTATGTGCCAAGACATTGCACACAGGCTGGCATGATAGAATTTCAGAATGAGGTTTCTCAAAGATTTGTGTGCAAGACCCACTGAGCTGAGACTAGGCATGAAGGCTCTCGCTGCTACAGGGCTGAGAGGCACTTCCCCATTTCACTGAATCTTCCTAAAAACCCTGCGAAGAGTTGTGATTACCACCACCACCACCACCACACCACCTGCTAGCGAGCAGGTGCTGGAGTCAAGACCCAATTCCAGTCACCTCCCATGCCTGCCCTCCTGTGCCTGCTTTACCCTGCATTCTCCCGGCTCCCCAGCAGAGCAGCTCTCTGGTCCATGGCCTACTTGAAGAGCGAACAAGGTATAGAAGCCCATTGCTCAGCTCTGCATCTGTCTAAACATCCCAGCTCCAATATCAGAGACAATCCCTCAGGCCAGATTTCTAAGAATTTGGGTTGTGTTTGTTTCCTTTTGATTCAGCATCACTGTGAAGAAACCTGCCACAACTGTACGACCTAGCCTCTTGTATTCAAAGACCAGAGGCAGCTGCTCCCCTCTTCCACGTGTGGAGGAATGGGACACCGGTCGGCACCCTCAGCTGGTGAATAAGGATTCCTGAGCTTGTAAGAGTTTGCCTCCGACTCATTTTTTGGGATAGATTTGGTCAACTCACAGCACAAAAAATCTTCTGGCCAAGCTTTGCAGTGTGTTCTTGTGTCTATGGTGAACTAAGGTGGACTTCATCAACCAACAGACCTTGGGAAGATTTTCTCAACCCTGTGGCTTACGAAACCAAAAACTTCTCAGAACCACTCATTAACATCCCCAGCATACTGTTCCCCATATTGGGGTCTGTAAGATGTCATCAAATGACTGTCCTCAATCCTTGGGTGCTTATGTAGTTTCACAGCAAGGAGAGGCCCCTTCTCTGTCCCTCATAGTGGACACAAGACAAAAAAGAATGGAAATATTTGTCCCTGTTGCTCCATACCACAACCCTCCCATCCTAATCGGAGACCTGCATGACCCTGCATCCCTCTCAACTGTGTGAACAATGTTTTAAAAAAATTAAGTAATATGCAAAATGAAATAGTAAAAGTAAGACCAGAGGCCTCTCCATGCCCTCCTGTCACATAGGAGATGGCTAAGTCTGCTGGATTCAGGTCCTAACTTTGGCTCTGCCCCTCACCAAGTATTTGAAATTTGGCCCAGTCCCCTTCCTCTGTGGAAAATGGACATTGAGTAAAAGAATGAGCGAAGTAAATCAGGGAGTAAATACAAAGAGGAGGTACTATCAGTATGAAGAGTTAGAATGGCGGTACTCAACCCTATCATTAGGATTGCCTGAAGATCTTCTAAAAATATTGCTCCAGGCATCCCATTCCCAGAGATCCCAAATATAATCAGTCTATAGCAGACCAGCAGTATCATTGGAAGGTCTCTGAGATCACCACATGAGTGGTCCAGGTAAAAATTTTGTTCAAGGTGGTGAACAACAGGTGTGAGTGTCCTTGGGTAGAGGTGCCTTCTAGTTAAGACTGAGATATCTACTTTCAATACGTACTTGTTTCCTTTGAAAGGCAGAGACGTGGAGAGAGATCTTCCATCTGTTGGCTCACTCCCAACTATCCAAAACAGCAATACTAGGTCTGGTCAAAACTAGGGCCATTGACTCCATCCTACTCTCCTGTGAAAATAATAGAACGCATGTACTCCAGCCAGCATCTGCCACCTCCTAAGATCTGCGTCACTAACAGTCTAGGTCAGACTTGGTAATGGAACTCTATACCAGGCATTCTGATATCAGATATGGGAGTCTCAAGCAGTAATTTGACACACTATGCCACAACACCTTCCCTGTCTGTTTCTTAAATGTTGAAACAAATGATTTTTAAGCATCTGCTGCATAACAGGCTTCTTTACTCCAATGATGAAAATTTAAATTTTAAATTTGACTTGGTCTCTGCCCTCAAGACAATTGCAGCTGGATAGAGAGATGGGCAAAACAAAGTATGGAGCCACAAAGCTACACAACCAGGCTGGCAGTAACAGTTTTTCAAAGCGGTAAGGGGAGAGTGGGTGGAATAACTTCTTTCAAAATCCAGCCACAGAGTCACGAAATAATAGAGATGAAGGAAGATCCCAACTTTTTGTGTATAAAGAAACAAACCAAGCAATTGGTAGCTTCTCAGGATCACAGTCTATGCAAAGAGACCTAAAATGTTACAATGATGTAGGAAAATATATTTTGACTGACCAAAGGAAAGAGCTAAAGAAATTGTGGTTTAGCAGCACTGAGCTCCAAGGCTGAAGCTCTGGGTAATGAAGAGAAAGTAGGATTTTGGTCATAAGGGTATAGGGAAAGATCCATTTTGAATGCAGGGCAGAGCCTCACATGCTGACCAGGGCAAGCTCTCCCTAACAGGCCACCCACAGCTCAGTGCTATGTCAGCTCTGGTCTGGGCTTCTGCTCTGTTCCTTGCTGGACACACAATTTGGGAAAGACATGGTGACCACATCTAGTCGACCTTGGTTCTATCAACCTACAGTCATCATTGTTAAATCCATATTGAAGCATGTTAGATTTACTCCTCATTCTCTGTAGACTGTTATTCTCGCATTTTACATCCTTTTTCAGTCAGCAGATTCTGTTACCTCTCCTTCAAAACTCCCTCAAAAATTTCCTCAGTTCTCATCCTTACCTTGGACCCAACCACTGCCATGTCTCAACTGGATGGTCCAGGTACCTCCTAACTATCCTCCCGCCCCATCCTTGGCATCTTCAGTCTAGCTTTGTCTCTATGACCCAGTCTCAGCACAACAGAGAAAAAGTCAAATGTATACTCCCTGTTCAGAAATCTTTGTTAGCCTCTCCAATGTCTTTGGCCTTCACCTTCTTTTCTTTGGCCATACTGGCTTCCTTTTGTCTTTGAGCATATACAGCATGTCCCTGCCTCCCTGTTTGCTCCAGCTAAGATGCCCTCCCTCCAGATAACTGCACAATGAGACCCTTCGTGTTCATCAGGTCTTGTTCTAATCACCAGTTTCCTAATGAACATTAGCATGCCATTCCAGCTGATATTTTCACACCTGGGGAAGGTGTTTAGTCTGGCAGTTAAGACACTTACCAAGACACCTGTGTCACACATGAAAGTATCTTGGATTGAGCTCAGCTCTGGCTCCTAACTCCAGCTTTTTGCTAAAGCAGAGCCAGGTAGGCAGCCATGATAGGTCAAGCAGCTGTGTTCCTGCCACCCATATGAAAAATTGGATTGCATTCCTGGCTCCTATCTTCAATCCTGGCCAATCTGGACATCTGGAGAGTGAACTGCCAATGGAAGCATACACTCTCTCTCCCTCTGTCACTGTCCCTCTGTCTCTCTTTCTTTTTGAATGTCTCAAGTAAATAAATAATACTAAAACTTTCACACATTCTCCTGATATTCTATATATTATAGTCTTTTTTGTAAAAGTGACTCTTCAATACTCATGAACCAACACTATTCATTTCATATTTTTTTTCTGAAAGTAATAGTTACATACACAATCCTTTTTTAAATATTTTATTTATTTTTATTGGAAACACAGATTTACAGAGAAGAGGAGAGACAGAGGAAGATCTTCTATCCGTTGACTCAGTCCCCAAGTGGCTGAAATGGCTGCAGCTGAGTCAATCTGAAGCCAGGAAACAAGAGCTTCTTCTGGGTCTCCCACACAGGTGCAAGGTCCCAAGGCCTTGGGCTGTCCTTGACTGCTTTCCCAGGCCACAAGCAGGGATCTGGGTGGGAAGTGGAGCAGCCAGGATTAGAACCAGCATCCATGTGGGATCCTGGGCATGTAAGCTGAGGACTTTAGCCACTAGGCCACCTCACCGGGCCCTATGAACACTTCTCTTACTGTTATGTCTTTTACATAAATATACTCCACAAGAGGAGAAAGAATAACTAGTGATGCTCAAAGTTGTAATGTGATCATTTAGCATGGTGCCTGATATGAGCATACTCTCAATAAATACTTGCTGAATGAGAGTGAAGGAATGTTAACCATGGCATAATAAATACTGCAACTGCACGTGCAAATTCCCTGCTTGAAAGTTCTGAAAGCGTAATCAGTCTATGAACACGTCCATCTGCACAGCAGAAATCACCAAATCACAGCAATCACCAAATCTATCCAGTTTTTCATCAACCCCAAAAAACATCAAGATCTTGAAAGACAGGAAAAGGTTCAAAAGAAATACAAATAAACACAATGTTGGATATTGCATAAGTTACAGAACAGAAAATAGGACTGTAAAATTCAAAAAGTCTTACAGTGTAAAATGTCTATTACTATGCCAATGTTAATGCCCTGGTTTCAATAACTGCACTAGAGGAAGGAGACAGTGAATGGCCAAGCCAAAGCCAAGACCAGAAGCTTCTTAGTGGTCCCCTACTTGGGTGGCATACTTGAGCCATCTTCCACTGCTTTCTTAGGCCATTTTCGGAAGTTGAACCAGGAGTGTAGCAGCCAAAACTCAAATCAACTCCCATATGGGATGCTAGCACTGTAGCCAACAGCTCAACCAACAACACCGAAGTGCTGGCCTCTGATAAATGAATTTCTGTTTTTTTTAATTTATTTATTTTTTGACAATCTTTACATAATTAGGGTAAATAGCTTCAAACCCTACAGGAATATGGGTAAGACAATTAGTTCTGTATTATTTCCTTCATATGTCTGATGTAAAAGGGGATTTTAAGGGAGAAGCCCCACCCAGTCTCCCACCCACCCGATAAATGAATTTGAAACTATTATTTCCATGTCTGGAAACAGATTGCAATGTAGGAAAATAGAATCAATTTTTTTCCTTAACAATGGATTTCTCAAAGACTGAAATTTGGTTGGATCACAGAAATAAATGACATTTGTGCGGATACTTGTGACTGCCCCTCTAGAAGAGCAAAGTGTTTGGATGAGCTGCAGCACCAGCAAGAAGCTTGGGGCTCTGGACAAACCTTCAGTGCTATGTGCACATTGAATGCAGCCTTTGATGACAGAAGCAGTTATAAAACCACAGCACATGCCAGCAAATTCATTAAATAAATACTGACCTGATTTCACTTGAACACATAGAAAAATAGACAATTTTGGGTGTTAATGACTGAATCTGTGACTTGTCCCATTTTAGCTTTTTAGTCCAGAGTAATTTCTGATGAATGAGAGAACCAATGGACTTTAATATAGCATCCTGACAGAGCAATGCCAAGGCTTAGCAGGCTGTCCATAGCAACACCGTATGTTTGACATGTAGATTACACTTCCGCATGGCCTGAGACCTTTGTTCATCACACAAAGTGAGCCATTTTCTGATGTTTCGCTTTTTACAAGTTCTTTGACCCATTCAAAATTCTCACCACACCACACATAAATACCGCTAACAGTGCGCTATTATTGGTATCTCTGTTCTCAATTGCTCAAATAGAAAATGCCACCAATAATTGAACTTCTTCTAAAAGTCCCCTAGCCGTATTTTTAGCATGCTGAGCTACAGTGTTGCTGGGTATATGAACATTTGCAAATGCCTGTTTATACTCTGGACACATAATTTCTGCAACATTCAAAAGAGACTTCTTTTATAAACTTGTTATCTGTGAAAAGCTTTTGATGTCCAAGCAATTTTTTCACTTAATAAAGAATTTCATTTCACAGCAGCTCACTTATTTTATTCTCATACAAAAAAACAAATGCTGCCATTTCTTCACTCCATTAAGTTTCTCAATGCCCATTTTCTTCCTGTGGACCAGTCAAGGCTGGTTTTCTTATGGTGCTTGAAAATGCAATTTTTCAGTACAATCAAATGCTCTTTCTTTGGATATTCTTTCGATGCACCACAAAGTAAGGACAATTTTTTTCCCAGAAAAACATTCAGTTATGTTTTCTTCTTGAGTTTTTACAACAGGAAAAATAGTAGTAAGCATTTAATATAAATGATAACTTGTTTTATTTCAATGTTGGGGATATAAAAGCAAGTGTGGGGCTTTAACCTGGAAAAGCATAGCTCTTCACAGATTTGGGGCCATCAGCTCTCTGTTGTCAAGAGAAACTGAAAATCAGAAAATTTTAACAATACTCCTAATGTTCTAGTTACTTAATCAAATGTTTTATTTTCTTAAGAATTATTTATTTTTAATTACTAATTTTTATTTTTGATGATCTTTACACAGTTGATTAGGATGATTAGGGTCAAGGGCTACAGGAAGGTGGGTGAGACCATCATTTCCACATTCTCTTTTTTTCCTTCCTGTAGCTGGGGAGGAGAAAGGGGATATAAGAGGAGAAGCCACCTCCAGGCTCCAATATGTACAGCATGTACATACAGTAGCTGCAGCAGACTGGTTCTGTCTGTCCCATATCCCATTCAGCTCTTACATATGTCAATGGGCATTGTAGCCTAGTTCAACCCAACCAGCCCATTATCCACACATGTGCTAGCGGGTACCACTCTGTCTAGTCATGCCTCCCCCAGTCATGGTTCTCATGCTTACTAGTCAGAGTGGCAACCCAAGAGAGAGGTGCCCACTGTTTCCCTACTGGGCCCACTCCCATTCAAAATCTTGCATTCTCCAGATGGTTCTGCAATTTAACTTGACAGAATTTGCCATCTGTGCCAGCCTCTGCCAGATGATGCTGTGGCAGAGCCCATCAAATCCACATTCATTCTGACTTATGCATGCACCAATAAGAACAGTCCACCCAGCCTGGCTTTTCCCTGATCTAGCTCAAATGAGGCCAACAGGTATTGTAGCCCTGCCCAGTCTGGTCTGCCCCTATCCCAACTCATGCTCTCCAGTAGGAGTGGTGGTCCAACAGGGGAGTCCCATGCAGCCCCCCTATTGGCTTTGCTCCCTCCCCAACCACCTGGTTCTCATGTGTGCTGGTTAGGTGCTACAGCTCCAGTCTGGCATTGCCCACCTCTCCTTGGCATTTGCCTTTGGGTGCTGTAACCTGGCTAAGCCCAGCCCAACCCAGTCCCAGTTCATACTGTTAGAGACTACAACCTAGCCCAGCCTAGCCAGCCCCCAGTCCTGCTCTCATGTGAAATGGGTCCAACCCACACTCCATTCTGCTGCTTGGATTTGCCAGCAGGTGATATGAACTAGCCCAGCCTTGTTTGAACCCAACCTGGACCAAATGTATGCCAGTGGGTACCATTACCTGGTGTGGTCCAGACTGCTCTTTTTCTTATTTTTTCGTGCCTACCTGCAAGAACTATGTCATGAAAGAATATTTGCCCAAGCTCCTCCATCAGAACCTCTCCCAGTGCCAGATCTCATGCACACGATTGGGTCCATGGGATAGCCCTACCTAGTCCACCTCCTGTC
The DNA here is from genome assembly GCF_030435755.1 of Ochotona princeps. Taxonomy (NCBI): domain Eukaryota; kingdom Metazoa; phylum Chordata; class Mammalia; order Lagomorpha; family Ochotonidae; genus Ochotona; species Ochotona princeps. The sequence goes on from NC_080834.1 coordinate 15,040,655, forward strand.
CTAGCAGGAACAGTGGCCTTTCCTGACTGGCCTTCACCCATTCCAGTTCTTACTGTTGGATTCTACAGTCCAGCCAAGCCTGGTCCACACCCAGATACATCTCACACTTGGCTCAGCAGGCGCAGAGCTAACCCAGCCTGTACTACACATACCTTGGTTCTCACGAGCACCATTGGGTGTTGGAATCTAGCCCAATCTGATGCATCCCTGATCCAATCCACATTTGTGCCAAGGGACACTGCAGCCATGTCCAGTCCAGATAGCAGCCTTCATTCCAGTCCTCGCACTGGGTTGTGGGAACCACAACCCAGCCAGAGTGTCCCTTTTAATCTCCAACCATGCCTATTCCCAACCACAGGTCTTGTGCATGCCAGTGCTTGCTCTGACCCAGCCTAGCATGGTCCCTTCCTTATCTTAGCCTTTGCCTTTGGATACTGTAGCTTGGCCTGACCTGGCCTGCCCCCAGTCCCAACTATCACTGGTGAGTGCTTGAACCTGGCCCTGCTCAGTCTGCTCCCATCCTTGGCTCATGCAGACTGGTAGGTGTGACAGCCTAGCCCAGCATGACCTGCGTTCCAACCTGGTTTCTGCACTTGCGGGTGAGCTAAGATTGTTCGTCCCTGCCGGATCCATCCCCTTCAAAACTAACCCACCAGTTAGCCAATCATTGGAGCTACCAGGCCCAACCTACCTGACTTCCAAGCCTGGACCATGCACTCCCAGCAGGAGCTATGACCCACTAGGGGAGTTTCCCAAGTTCCCCCACCCGGCCTATTCCCAGACCCAGATCTCATGCATGCCGGTGGGTGCTAGGCCCTTTCCCAGCTTAGTCTGCTCTTTCGTCTTGGCTTTGTATGAGCTGGGGAATGTTGTGGCCGGGTCACCTCACACTCCAATTAGGATGCAAATTCAGGTGCTGCAGCCTGGACCTGCCCAGACTATTCTTGGTCCCTGTACTTGTGAGTGTTGGCAGGTTCCATGGTCACAACTAGCTCAACCAATCACCACCCTAACTCTTGAGCTAACCAGCAGGATTTGTATTTCCCCAGGGTTTGGCCCACATATCCCTGAAAGAATCTATCCCTGGACCTGGTTCTCTCGCGTGCTGTTTAGTGTCATGGCCCTACTTAATGTGACCTGTCCCTTGTTCTGACATTCAGTCAGGTACTAGGATCTAGTCCTGCTAGACAGACTCCCAGCCATATCTTTCAAATACACTGGTGTGTAGTGTTTAGCAATATTCCATTCTGACAAGCTCAAATCCAGATTCTTATGTGGGCTGGTGCATGAGTCTGACCCATTCAGATCTTCCAGTCTCTCCCCTCCTAACTATCAGGTCTCAGTCCCCTCGCTTACATACAAGCACAGTGGTTCTGCCGTTGAGTGTCTCTCAGGATTCATTCCTTACCTATATGTACAGTGGATGTCCTTAGGCAGTAATTCCACATCTCCAAGTCCCCAGAGCTCGCCACAAGGCGGCCAGTGGGCAAATCCCAGCTCTGTTGTTGCTCTGGCTGCCCACAAGCCCAGAATTCGCCCACCACTTAGCAGTGGTGGGTGGGGAGCTAGAATCTCCAGCAGGAAGCCTGTCTTGGCACATATTTTCCCAGCCACAGCCAGCGACAGCCATGTGTCTGTGACATTCAGACACCTGTGCGATTCACCCACCGCTTAGTAGTGGTGGACAGGGAGCTAGGATCTGCAGCAGGATGCCTGGCCCTACATGGGTTTTCCCAGCCAGAGCTGGGAGCTGAGCAATTCAGACACTTCCACCTCTGAACACTCACCTGGACTCCACCCATCAACATGGCAGCGGTGGACAGAGCCAAAAAATTATTTGTATTTGAAAGGCAGAGAGAGACAGAGGTCTTCCAACTGCTAAATCACGCTCCCAATAGCCACTCAAAACTCAGTTCATATCTCCAAAGTGGGTGACAAGGACAAGGACCCACCTGATGCATCCCAGTATGCGTTAGCAGGACTCTGCAGTCTCAATTAGAGCTGGTATTCAAACCACTCCAATATGAGAAGCAACCATCTGAACATCTGAGGCAGCATTTTTTTTTTGAGGAATTTGTTATTATTTGAAAGACAGAGTTATAAAGACAGAAGGATGGAGGAAGGGGGAAAGACAGAGAGAGAGAGAGAGGACTTCTACTCACTGATTCACTTCCCAAATGGCTGCATTGGCGAGAGTTGGGCTGTACTAAAGCTGGGAGCCAGGAGCTTCTTCCGGGTCTCCCACGTGGATGTAGGACTCCAGCACTAAGTCATCCTCTGCTGCTTTTTCAGGCACATCAGCAGGAAGCTGTATTGGAAGTGGATCTTCTGGGACTTGATCCAGTGTCCATACAGGATACTGGCATCACAGGCGGAGGATTAGCTTGCTCTGCCATGGAGCCAGCCCTATGAGGCGGCACTTTCACTGCTGTGCCAAACATCTGCCCCTGCAAATGTATTAAAATACCAAATAGATTTGCACCATTTTAGCCTGCAAGCTGCATGTAGATGTCCTCTAAAGACAGAGTGTAACACCAAAATAAATTACCACCCTACCTTTGTTTTATTCCCTGAGAACCAAGAGAAAAGATGCTGTTATAGTAGCATAATTCTAAAGAATGTAAAATTCAAGTACCATAATTGACCTGGAACCAAGCATGTTTGGGAAATTCTGTGTATTGCAGGTATTATGTTAGTATATGTGAGATTCCTCATCTGGAAATATGGCTAACAAAATTCCCTTGTAAATCTGTCAGAATTATAGAGATAACAACATGAAACACTTTTAGCTGGGCCCGGCGCCGTGGCCTATCGGCTAAAGTTCTCCCCTTGAACATGCCAGGATCCCATATGGGTGCCAATTCTAATCCCAGCAGCTCCACTTCCCATCCAGCTCCCTGCTTGTGGCCTGGGAAAGCAGTAAAGGATGGCCCAGAGCACTGGGACCCTGCACCTGCGTGGGAGACCTGGAAGAGGTTCCTGGTCTGGTGCAGCACCAGCCGTTGTAGCCACTTGGGGAGTGAATCATCAGACAGAAGATCTTCCTTGCTGTCTCTCCTCCTCTGTGTATATCTGACTTTCCAAAGAGAATAAATAAATCTTTTTTTAAAAAAAAAAAAAACTTTTTTAGCAAACTATCTTGCATTTGGGAAGAACTCTATAAAGCTTAGCCATAACTTGCTGTGAAATGCAAACCACAAATTTCTAAGAGCATTTCTTTACATCTCTAACAAGTAACCCCCACAGAGTGCACCCAGGCCCTGCTAGCCCACACACAGCTTACCACACACCCCAAAGTCTTCTACCTCTGCCTGCCCATACTCTCACCCTTGCCTTCCTTCTTTGATTGCTTACCTCACATGACTACATCACGGTGTAAGTTCCCTGCTGGTGTGCGTGAGAACCAGGGTTGGGGGCAGTCCAGGCTGGACAAGGTGACAGCATCCATTGACATCTATGTGGATTGGTTCTTGGGGTGGGGTGGGCTGAGCTAAGCTGCAACACCCATAGGTGTGTACAAGAGCTTGACTGGGATGCAGCACAGACCAGGCTAGTCTGCTGGACATACTGGCATGTGCAGAAACCAGGGCTGGGGGCAGGCCTAGTGGGGAGTTATTGGGGATTGCCCTAACTAGGGAGCAGTTCCTGCTGGTGTGCGCAAGATCAGGTCTATGGCAGGCTGGGTTGGGCTGGGCCACAGTACCTGTGGGTTTGCATAGGATGTGGGACTAAAGATGGAACTTACCAGGCAACTATAATCACCAGTGTATGCATATACTGACATGGGTGACAGATTGAATTGGACTCTATACTGGTTGACATATGCAAGAGTCATGTCTGGGGGTCACCCCAGCTGAGGTTTCTTGGAGGAATCTCCAGCTAGACCACTGAACTCAAAACTCTGGGCACAAATACAATCACAGAAATTGTGATCCATCCTTGGAATGCATGTATGAGGACTGACCCTGCTCAATTGCTGATGCCCATGCAGTGGACAGCATGTCCAGGTGCTTATCAGATATGACAGCCAGTTTATTTGAGCCTTCAGAAGACATCGAATGCCACATAAGAACATGAGAGAACAGATTGGACAACTCTCCTGGCCAAGATTTGGCAGCAAGTATCTGGTGGAGTGGATGTACTGCAGTGAAGTGTCAGCCAATGGACCTTGAAAGGATTTTCTTAACCTTGGAGTGGTGAAACCAGCAGCATTTTGGAACTCTCAAAGTTGTTCAGCCAACACCCTTGGAACTTTCTTCTCCACTCTGAGGTTTCTAAGATGACATCAAGTGGATGTCCCCATCCCCAGGTGCTGATGCTGTTTGGCAGCTGGGAGCAGCTCCCTCTCCCAGGAGAGAAAGGAAGAAAAGGAAAATAGGAAGCATTTGTTCCACCCACTTTCCCCCATACCTTGGCCCCCCACCCTATTCAGTGCTCCTCATAGGCCTGCATTCTTATCAACTGTGTAAACAACATCAAAAATAAATTATTTTAAAAGTGCCAGTTCATCTAGGAAGCCCTGCTGGAGCACCAGCCCTCTCCTACCCAGAGAGAACACTCCCACCATTACTGCCTTGATCGGTCTCGTCACAGCACTTATCATTGAGTGTTGTAGACCATAAGCTCCTGCAAGACAGTAACTGATTCAGTCATGTCATTAGCTCTAGCACATGGGTGTAATGTCATTGCCTGTCATGGAGTTATTCAAAACTCCGAGTCACACATTTTTTAAAGACTGCTTACTTGAAGTCAATGTGGTATCATAACTACTGGAACTCAAACCGGCACCCATCTGGCCAACAGCACTGCAGGCAGCAGCTTCACCCTCTATCCCACAACGCAGCTTCCAAGCATCATCCATTTTTTATTTAAACTTTGTTTTACTGTTTTCTAAGACTCCATTTTGAAATAAATGCTTGGCAGTTAAAAAAAAAAAACTTTAAGTGGATAAATGAGTGAGCGAATGAATGAGGTGCCTGGAGACCCGCGTGGTAAGTGTCCACTCACTGTTCCCTACTGCTTTACACATGCATGGTTTGGGCTGCTCTTAATGCCTCTCCCTCCACAGGTCTTTCTCCAGCTACTCCTATCCGCACCCTAAAACCAATGAAGAGTCTAGTCTGTAGAACTAGTCACAACAGAGAAGATATATGTCACCTCTTGGGTCTACCAGGACATCTGAGAGAGTTCCTTTTGAAAAGTGACAGAACACACAAATAGAGCCCCATGCTTTATTTTTGGCAAAAAGGGGAGAGGTATGGCCCAAAGCCCTACTTTCACTTCTAAAACAGGTGGCTTCTTAGCTAAGTGAGAGTAAGAACAGATGTGCAGCCAAAATGGGCCGAAGAGCACTGGCTTCTTGTATGCCAGGATTCATGATCCTTTGGCAGAAGAAAAAGCATCTTTGAGGCCAACATCGCCATTAGCAGAGTTGGTGGCTTTGAGTGGGGAAAAGGCTTGCATTCCTCCCCGGGACACAGACCCTTCAGGAACTTAGAGGAGGCTCACCCGGACTGCAGCCTCCCAGGTCCCTTTCCAGGTACCTCTATAAGCCAACAGCACCACCTATAGAGATCGCCCTGACATAAGAGTTTTCTCTTGTTAGGCACAGTACAGTGTTGGTGATTATGAGTAATTTGCAAATATCTGTCTTTTCTCTAGGAACATGGGTGACATTCGGAGGTCAGATTTCAGATGAGGTAAGTTATCCAGGCGTGCACTGTGTTGATGAAGGGAGATGCTGGTGAAGGGGGTTACAGAAGGAATATTCTTCTCAGGACCCTAACATTTTACAGGGAGAGTGTTTAGATCACAGGAAATAGTTAAAACTAAGACTCTTTCTCCATTTTGTTTTACCTCTTGTATTTTTCACATTTAGTCTATTAATAACCCTCAAAGCTGTCAATCTCGTGTGAAGGATCAATGGTTAAAGAATGAAAGTTTGAAATTAGTATTAGCCACTTTATGGGGAAAAAAATGTATTGCTACTGCTGCTATTTATTTATTTACGTGCTTACTTACTTACTTATTTTAGCACCAAGGAAGGTGATCAGCTGGTCCCAGTTTACAAATGACAGTCTCAGTTTTAGCCCTGAAAACCCAAATCAAATCACAAGCCCAGTGGCTGGTTGCCCTGACTTGGGCAAGATAACCCCAACTCCCTGACTCTCAATTCTCCCTCTGGAAAATGCGATGACAGTCTGACCTTGAGGTTCTGTTGCTAGGACTACCAGGTCACCCGGGCTAGATGTTTATTTAGCCTGCTGACTAGTATGACAACCACAGTGAATATTTACCATGAACTTCTTTCAGATCTTCCCTGACACACTCACAACAGTGACATTATCTTTGTCTTTAAGGAATAGCTTCGTGGCATAAGTGAGACTTGCGGGCATGGAGAATCAAGAACTCCTTGATGGGCAACAACCTTGGGTCCCTCTGAACATTCCTTGACCTCACTAGGTCCCTGGGGAGTCAGAGATATAGTGTATAAGGGGGTTCACTTGAAGGAATCCACCGCCAGTGGGCAGCTGATTCACTAACATAAACAGTTGGCACAGTGGCATAATGGAAATAGGCTCCACACTTAACAGAACCACAGTTAAGATGAACGAGATAATGGCTATACAATACTTAGAGGGATGCCTGGTTCAGAACAGACCCAGTACCAAGGTAATGCTTAGCTTCATTCATAAGGAGCATGGGGCAATAGAGGTTGAAAAAAATCAGAGAAGGAGGAAGGGGTGGAAACAAGGCACTGATTTTATTCCTATCTACCTAAATGCCTTTCTAGGTAATGGGTAGTGGTCATCCTAGAGGGCTGATGTCGGGGAGTTGCCATGGGAAGCGGGCTCTGAAAAGCAAATTAGCAGGCAGTACAGCTATTAGCAAGTTAACACAGGGCAGGGAAGGGAGCGGGATAGGGCAGATCATGATGCAGTCTCAACAATGACCTTGACTGGCCCTGTGGGAAGCTCTACTGCTTCCTACAGAGTTGTCCCAAGCTGGAACAAGAGAACCGGGCTTCTGTAATCCTGTAGACCAGTCATTAGCTAGAGGCTGACCTGCCTCTGATGTTGGGCTATGTGACTCTAGCAAAAGGCAGTTTTCAGAGAGCTGAAGGTCATTCAATAGCAGCATTCCCAGCAGCTAGAATAAGTCTTCTGTTTCTGATGGAAGACCTGGATGGCACATCACAGAATCCGCAGAGCCTGCTGATTGGCATCAGGTAGGAGTATATGAAGGAGGCACAGAAGCAAACGTACAGCTAACACAGCAGAGGTTCCAGACTCTAAATCAGATGAGATGTGGCAAGGAAGGAGGGAGCACTAACAGTAAAAAGCCATTGCATCTAGCATGCACGTAACCTTCTGCTGCCTGGTATGGTAGTTGGAGGAAATGAGATGAAGCATCTTCCCTTTCAGAGCAGATAGGCCGACTGTAACTGACCATCCCTTTCGTCTTTGCACTCTCATCATGCTGTCTGCCCCCTAATGCAGTCAGATCAGCTCTCCCAGTTCAGCATGTTCTGGGCTGGCCTGAGTTGTATCACTTTGAAATTCCAAATCTCAAAACTGTACAGTAGAGTGGTCATGAATGGCTACAGAGGTGCTCATGTTGCATGTAGACCAAACAAATGGGTAGTGACCTTTCAGAGAGCAGCTGTGGCCTTGCCCACATCACTGCTAAGAGAAGCCCAGAAGGAGAAGACGGGGAGGCACAGCCAGGCCCAGGCACACCAGTGGCCAAATGACTTAAGCCCACCAATCCGTATGTGGTACAGATAAGCCAGCAGCACTAAATTACCTCCCTTCATTTCCCCATTTCCTCTTGGACTTCAGACAAGTTCAACACAAAGCAGATACAAAGACAGGCCAATGGGGGTGACCACACTGTGATGTCCAAGTGATGCAACCACCAGTGCTGCCTCAGTAGCGGTGAAGTCCCCGCTCCCGGCACAGGTCAGCCATATCGTGAATGGGAACAACATAAAACGCATTCAAACACCAAATGAAATTCCTTGGCAAGATGCCTCTCAAAAATGATTGGCTGCCGAGATCAAGCCAGGGTAGAACACACAAATTAAAAATCAATTTTAAGAAATAATGGTAAGTATATGTTATCATTTTATAGCATTTGAGCCCCGGAGTTTGGATGCTTTTAGCTGCCAGCAACAAGGAACCCAATTCAAATAGCCATACCCAATAAGAAAAGAAAAATGATTTTTACTTTAAAACTAGCAGTGTAGAAGTATAGCAAACTTCAGTGACACCTCTCCTGCTGCACATACACTCCATTCCCCAATTTCCTCCTGACCCTGGCACCCCCCCACACACACACACCATTCCCTGGTGATCCTCTTGACATTGTACTCCTTTGGGCACCAACTCTTCTTCGGGTCCTAAGTCAGCTGCAGGAATCCCCTGCTCCAGTTAAAACAGCCATTTCAAGAAGGAATGCTGTCCCCAGGAGCTCTGATGGGGGAGAAATGTTCCCCAGTCTTCAGCAGACCTCTCCTTCCATTGCACTGGCCTAGGGGTGTCAGGTGACTGTTCCTAACCCATTACCTTGTGGAGCTACAGACCTGGATTGGAGGAAAGTGAAAACAGTTTGCCCTGAAGCCATCAGACTCCACAGGGCTTAAGTTCCCTGAGGAGAGCCTCATTTGAAAGAGGAAGAAATGGAAATTCAGAGAGGTCAAATGATTGGCCCAAGGTTATTTACTTAGTAAGTAGAATACTCAGGCCAGAGCCAAACTTCACACTTAATTCAGTGACGTTTTTATTCTTGTTGTTCTTCCATATTCAAGTCTCCAAATCCTATGGTTGGGGTACATCTGCTATCATTTAGCCCAAATCTCCATCTAGAATTCTCCATCTTTTCTTAAAATTGCCCTCTAGCTAAGATTTAATTGTCATGCTTCCCAGTAATAATACACTAGTGTGTCACACAGCATAGCACGCACAATAATTTCTCAAGCACAGCATAGTCATAGTGAGAAAAACTAAACTCAACTTTCAATCTTGAGATAGGATACATGTTTTGATGACAGCAAATCAAAGGCCTTATGCTAAAAGATCTGCATGGACTCCATTTTCCTGGTAGGCTAATTTTCCAAACCACATAAAAATATTTCCTCTTGGAGATGCCAATGCAGCAACTTCAGCCCACAATCAAAAACCATAATGGAAAAATCAATTGTAATTGTGTATGCCACGTGCAATGTTTCAGACTAGTGAGTGAATTAGCATAACAGAATAGCAGCTTTGACCCACTGTTGCCCATTGACCTCCCATTCCAGCTGTCCCCCAAGCTGTGGCTTAGAGCTGTCCTCTCTGCCCCCCCTCCCCCAGCCATAGCTTCAGCAGCACAGAAGAAGGAACAAGCAACCTTGAGTCCTATTTGCTGCCCGCACTGTGGGGAACTGAATCCCTGATAAGTCAGGGTTCCCACTGGCTGCCTCCTCTCCATTGATTTAGCAGCCATTCAGTGATGGCGCCTGGGATTTTGCAAAACTGTGGGCAGCAGGAGCGTTACAAGCATCAGGTCTTTGTGTAGTATTTGGTTCTCCAGCAAAGTCTGCTTGGCCTCTCGGAAGAGTCACAGGCTTTCAGGTCAGAAGCCACCCAGCTGCCAAAACCTATTGGTTTGGAGAAAGGCGTTGAGAAGGAGACATTACATTGGTCCCCAGTGGCACCAATGGCCCACTTTGTCAGACGGATTAGAATGCCACAGAAAATGCTGTCAGACCAGTCACCCCAGCAGAGTGAGAAATGCAAATCTACCGGCCTCACTGCACTATGAGGGCTCACTCTGACCCATTGTGTCTGCACACAAGGGCACTTCTAACCTTTCCACATAGTCTCCTGGCCTGCTTTCTCTCTCTCTACAGTTACAACTGAGGAAAACAGGGAGTGACTAGTCAAATTTTTGTGCTCTTCAAAGCCAATGGCATTTGGCTTTCCAGACTGACCTTCTTTCTTGTCCCCTCCCAGGTTGCTGAGCGGCTGATGACCATCGCCTATGAGAGTGGTGTTAACCTCTTTGACACAGCTGAGGTCTACGCTGCTGGAAAGTAAGTCAATAGCTACTGGAGGCACAGGTGGGAGTGAGGCTGTCTGTCCAGATCGTTTCTGATGCGATGGTGAGGAGGGGAAGCATTCCTGCACATGGTGGGAACCTTGATCTTCACTCATGTCTGCAACTGGAGACATTGTTTATCTCTGGCCCTCTCTGTTCACCCAAAGCTTCCCACCACTGGTCCCTTATAAGGAAACGACTGGAGTGAGGTAGGACCAGGAAATAGAGTCCATCGTCTATGTGAAGGGCTGAGGTGGCTGTGTTCATAGACGTGGTAGGGGGGATAGGTGGTGGTTGGACATGCAAGTGAGGAGGGGTACGTAGATTCCCACAAGCTGGTCTTGCAGTGCCCTGGCCACCTCTCATCCCACATCCTCCATGTGGGAAAGCAGGGTTTACTCTTCCTGTGTGACAGCCCATCTCCACCTTAGCATTACAGACTGCTCAGACTTCAATGTGGGGCTCCCCAAAGCTGTCAAGAGAGCCAACAGCTTTTCTACAAAGTCATGCAGAGCCCTTTCTGAGTGCAGGGCCGGGGTCACTGCAGAGAGTCTCCCGTGTTCTGCATGAGGAGGCCCATCTAGCAGCTGCCTTCCCTTGGAGCCACGAACAGGTTTGGGGCTGTAGGAAAGGGTTTATTTCATCAGAACCCTCAGTAATGTGAACATGAAGCTCATGCCATCTAAATCCCAACACAAGCAATACATTTTGGGATATATCTGGGGACCCCTGGCCTCCTGGCAGGAACTCAGATGTGCAGTTCCCAGTACCATATCAGCTAAATACTTCAAGAGCTGTTCAAGGAGCCCTGCAATTCTCTAAGAGAACTCTGCAGCACAGTTACCTTCAGGCTGAACACATCCCATTGCAGGTGAATATGGCCTTGCCAAGACAAGTTCATCATCCAGTGGTCTCGGTGCATTTTCCTTACATGAGTTTCGTCCTTCTCAAGGACAAATCCATGTTTAAGGACCATGAGGGATGGTCAGAGCCCATGTCCCTGATGCTTTCTGTTGAGTCCAAAGAGAGAAAGTAAAGGTTATTAAGTCCTCCTTTTCCTACATCCTCCCCTCTGCCATTGTTGTTTATGCCTGGTTGACTCCTTCGTACAGAATGAGGCTAAGGCAAGAAAGGAGCGAATAGCAAGTCTAACAGAGCCTTGTTTTATTCCTGATGTAAACAATGATTGTTCTGATCAGTCAGGGACTGGTTGTCAGTGTGTGATGCAGGACGGTTCTCCCTGCAAGAACACAAGACTGCAAATAGCAACAGTCAGACAGATGGGCAGAAACAAAAAAGCAGGCCATTATAACATCCAGTGCTTAACTGCCTGGGCACACCCCACATTCTGCATCACACATTACCACCACAGGCTAGACCCCCTAACAGAGGCCGACCTTGCAAGTTCAGACAAATGAGGGTGGGCAGGCACTCCCTGTAACACCCAAATGGACACAATGGTAACTGTGTGCACTGCTCTCACCTCCTGCAAAGCCTCTGAGAGTCCAAAGCTCCACATAATATTGGTGCTGTCAAGAAGGCCATGCAAGAAAGTCTTCTCAGTCTCAAGAGCCACATGGGTAGGTGGAAGAGAAGATTGAGATACCTTCAGCAGCCCTCTCCACAGCCAGCTTTGGGACCAGGAAGGACACTTCAGTACGTGTCCTTTTTATATCTTGGCCTTACAACAAAATTTGTCATTGATTCTGAGATATTCTCCATTTGGGCCACATCTGTAGCCCTGGCCTTTGGGATATCCAACCCCACACACAGTGTCTTCATTTATTGTGCAACTTTACTTGGAAGGCAGTATTTCTGCTTGAGCAGGGTGACATTTCGTTATCTGACCCAGCCACAGCTGAGCTGTCCCACAGCGGTCAGAAGGTAACCTTGACTCCTGTCAGACACCATCAAAAGCAGGACGTTTACGTATGGGATGGGCGGTTCAAAAAAACACCAAACTGGCAAATGACACTGCCAAATGTTTCTCAGTATCAGGACTACAGGTCTCCTGCCAGCACGTCAGGATTTGGCAGGTGCTTCTGGAATGCGCCAGAGCAGGATTCTGCAAGCACGAGCAGAAACAGCGGAAACTGCACTGCCAGCCCAAAGCAGCTTCTATTTTCAGGATCTGTAGGCACATGAGAGCTCAAGCAAGGAATGGCTCTGGTGTTTTGGGTTGACTCTTGCTTTCCTAGAACTCTACCCTGAGACGTGATCTGCTTCCCCCTGCAGGGCTGAAGTGATTCTGGGGAGCATCATCAAGAAGAAAGGCTGGAGGTAACACATTTACCCTCATCCCTGTTGCCTGGAGATTTATTGTTTTTGCACCAGAGAAGGGAAAACGAAATCACACGACCCTTGACTGAAAGGCTGTCAGGGAGCATCAAGTATTGATGCCAAATGTCAAATGCCAATGTGAGTCCATGGCTTATGTTTTGAAAATTATGGACTAGTCATAGATCGCAATGAATTACCAGAGGGTTAAGGCAGAAAGGAGGGTGTATTCACAAGACATTCATACAAAAAAGAAAGCGACATCCTCATGGCTTATAACTGCCATTTGTAGTCATTTGGAGAAGGAAGCAAACGGCAGGACGCTGGTTGCCTCCACACACATATTCATATTTGCTGTTCATTTTATTAACAACTCTGGATGCAGAGACATGATGAGTAAAGGAACCCTTGAGATGAATACCACAAAGTTTTCTTACCTGAACACTGTTAGCAAGCATCTCTCTTGGAAGTCAGATTGTCTGGCTGTTCAGAAAAGGGCTTCTTCTCTTAATCTTCAGTAGTCTCTCCAAAAAACTTTAGAAGATGTGTTTGTGTTTCCATCCCATCACCTTCTGTAGCCAATGAGGAGCTGAGGAGAAATGCCCCTCCGGTTCTGTGACTTTCCTCTAGCACAGCTATTGTTCCCCAACCTGAGAAAAAGAAAGCCAACAATGATCATCCAATAAGTCTGGGGTGATATCTGGGATGGCCAAGTAGATAGCAACGCTGTAACATTAGGGAAAACAGTTACACAAAGAACTTTGTTTTCAGGTGTACATACTTACATGCACTTCCACAACTTAGGAAACAAAGACATTCTCAAGACAGGTTTTCCTATTGAGCAAGTCATGTACTCTCCCTCTGACAGCAGAAATGAGAAGGGTAGGACAGAGCCCTGTGTATCCTTAGAAGTGTTTTACCCCTCAGTGTGGGATAAGTGTGTGGTAGGAATAGAGGGCCTGGAGATAGTGGGAACCCAGACACTTAAGGGTGTGGAAACAAATAATACTTGGCCACCTTTCTCCTTGTCCCCTTTTGTTCTCCTCAGGAAAAGAAACCTCCCCAGGTTCTTCGCAGGTAACAAGAATGTTACAAGAAAATTTAACCTTGAATATGGAAAATGATTCACATCACCATACAGTCTTGTACTTTGCATGGGCTGTTTTGTCGCCTGGAATGCTGGTCCATGCATCACTACCTACAGAAGAATTGAATCGGTTGCCCATGGCCAGTACAACAAAGCACCACAAACTGGGTGGCATAGAGGAACATAGACATATTCTTGCACAGGTCTGGAAGGCAGAATTCCAAAATCCAGGTGTTGACAGTACCATGCAGCCCTTGGAACTCTGGGTAGAAATTCTTTCTTACTTCTTCCTGACCTCAGGTGGTCACCAGCAAGCCTTGGCATTCCTTGATCTTCCTTTCTGTGTTCTCTTATCACTCCACATTCTCCCTTTGTGGGTCTCCTTGTAAGAACATCAGACATATTGGAGTAGAGCCCACCACATCTTAACTAATTACATCTACAATGACCTTGTTTCCAAATAAACTCACAGTCTAATGCACTAGGGTTGGGACTTTAACATATCTTTGTTGGGATATAATTTACCTTCCAACAGGGACCTGTCTACTAATAGTACAGTGATGTACGCAGCAAGATTCACTGAAGTAGAAGGGGGAGCCTCAGTGCTGTAGCTTCTCCTTGCCTTACCAGTACCCAGAAAGCACGCAATCATTCCATAGTTAGTCACAGAACCTATTACCTCTACCTTTTAGAGAAAACAGATTAATGTGCATATTTCACAAAATGTCTTTCAGTCTGACAAATAAAAATCCAAGCTGTCACCATACAATAACTCACAGTTTCTCCCTTAAGACTAGCAACAAGATAAACCAAAGCATCGTAGCACTGATCCTGCAAATGCTGTCAGCTAACACACTTGACATCTGGTCTTGGCACTACATGTGCTAGCTCTTATCCAGGCCATCTTGCTTCACTTCTCTGATTCTATTTCCCTGCCTGCGTACAATGGAAAGCATACCTGCTCCTGAAGGGCCATACCAGCAAAGTGACATGTGTACATGTCTGAACTGAATTGCTGGAAGATGCCCTATCATTCCTCCACCTCCATGGGAGTCAGTGATTATCTGCCAGGCTGCAATCCACGGTTGTGTATACCCATATGGAACAAACATTTTACAGAAGGCGCAACTGTGGAGAAATAAGTCCATAGAGGTGTTTTGAGCAAATGTGAAGCGTTGACATATCCAACTGCTCTAAATAATCAAAAGTGCTGGTGCTTGTTTGTAACATTCCACACAGCTTTCATTGGAGATTGAAAGTATTTACTAAAGGAGACTTCACTCCCCTCTGGCAGATTACTATTATAATAAGTATCATCAAGTTGATGGATTAACCTGCAAAGTGCATCAGCCCATTTGGGGAATGTAATCTCCAGGCACATGTATCTGTAGACCTTCCATTACAGGGATTCAAATTACTTTTCAGGGAATTAACTTCTGTAGGATGGGGTTGCTAACATTTTCAACAAATTGTTCCTGTTGCAACCAGTTTGTCAGAATTGTCTCATCACTCCCTATTGGTTATCATTAATCATGCTGTCCTTTCATACCTATGAATCCTAAAGTATCAACTTTAAGTTGATGGGATTACAAATGTTTTATTTCAAAAGTTTTATCTTAATCTTTTTTTAAAAAGATGTATTTATTTGACTTGAAAGTCAGAGTTAAAGAAAGAGATGAGAAACAGAGAGAGTCAATTACCAAATGGCTACAACAGTCAGAGCTAAGGCTAATGCAAACCTGGGAACCAGGAACTTCTTCCAGGTCTCCCATGTGGGTACAAGGGCCCAACACCATGGGCCATTCTCCTCTGCTTTTCAAGTTCATTATCAGTGCCCAAATAGGGAATCAGTGCTCAACATGGGATGCTGGGGTGGCAGGAAAGAAGTGCCCTACCATGCCACCACGCTAGCCCATGGTCTTAACCTTTGAATTGCAAATATTTTTTTTCCAACTTATTCAATTGGGATACATATCTGGAATAACTTGCTTGCTCTGAAATAGGTCTCCTAATTTTAAATTAGAAGCCCGTGGTCCTCAAGGCATGCTTCTTATTCTAGCATCATGCTGCTAAGCCTGCATTTCGTGCCCTTAGGTATGACTGAGAGATAATAATAAGCTTCCTGACAAGATTTCCACATTTCATTCCCTCAGATGTAAGACAATGCATCCTTGAGTTAAAAGTTTGAAGACTAATTTCCTAAAATGATATTACCATCCAATAAAGCACTCAAAGGAATCATTTTCCTATTTATTTTCAATATCTATGATTGCTTACTATAATTTACTTTCTCGTTCCTATTTCTTTGTAGTCAGTTCCTGCCCCAGAGCATAATGGCACAGAGTATAAAAACTTGGGGTCAATAGGGTCCCTTAGTCCCTGGCAGAGACTGGCTTTGCTCTCAGGGAAAGTATATGGGCAATGAATCTCAAACAGTAACTGCGTGCATTGGTGGCTGCTCAATTGAACCACTAAGATAATCAATCCATCCATCAAGTTCTTTCATTTACATTCTCATATTCAACCGTTATCCCTGCAAGCTGACCCACTGTGTGCCATTTGTAGGCTTCTCACTCTTCTCCCTCCACCACTCGTTCTTTTCCAGCCTCACCCTCTACCCCCAGGCAAAGATTGTTCCCCTCAACTCTTCCTCTGAGAGCTGGCTGCAAGACCTAGGCCATCAGCCTCCCACTATTCTTACATTTCAGTTTCACAATTAACAAATTTATCTCTATATTAATTTTTTTTAAATTATGGAGCACAATAGCACATTCTTTTTAAAAAATGTAGTTGTTTTTATTGGAAAGGCAGATTTACAGAGAGATACATCTTCCATCCATTGGCTCACTCCCAGTTGGCCACAGCAGCTGGAACTGAGTTGATCTGAAACCAAAAGCCAGGAGGTGCAGGATCCCAAGGCCATCCTCAACTGCTTTCCCAGGTCACAGCAGGGAGCTGGATGGGAAGTGGAGCAGCCGGTACAAGCCAACCCCCATATGGGATCATGGTGCTTGAAGAAGGAGGATTAGCCAATCAAACCGTTACACCATGCCCGATAGCGAATTCTATATGGTGTTATAATAATAATAGTAATAAATTATAATATGATGGATTCAATAATCTCCATTCATTTGCTATTTCTGTTTGTCTGCTTGATACACAGGAGGTCCAGCCTGGTCATAACAACCAAACTCTACTGGGGTGGAAAGTAAGTGAAACATCTTTTTTTTTCCTTTCAGACAAGAAGCAGCCAGTCAGTCATGATTTCACCCATCTAGGCAACAACTTTATGTCTAATGTGCAAAATTAATTGTCTTGGAGAATGATTTTGCCCTCGCTCTAAGGACATAGCAGTTAGCCTATCATCCATTTTTGCAATATACTCCCAAAGCATGTGGTTACTGATTACTAAGTGATTCATTGAGATTTTGCAATTATCAAACTCATACTTGGATCTATTTCCAAAATAGACTTCAAATTTCAGGAAAACAAGCACAGAGCATCAGATAGGAAAAACCATTCAACCTGCCGGAAGTCATAGACGGAATGCGAAGATTAAAAGGTCTTGCCTGGCTCCACATGTGAGCTTTTAACCATTTCTGCAGAGGCCTCCAAGAATGCTGATCAAAAAGGCTACACCACTGGAGAATGACACAGAGCTACCTTTGTCACTAGCTATCAGGCAAACAAGGGGAAACCTTCCTTGGTGGAATGCAGAACGAATTCCTCAGGATGAATGAGCTTCTAATGGGTCGGACTACCAATGTTTGAACTGGTATTCAGTTCTTCCACAGGAATTGGAAGACTGCTGGCCTTTTTGACAAACAAGTAAGACAATAGCCAGCTAATCCATGTACCAGCACAACTGTTGGGTCTTTGCTTTTGCGAAAATTCCAAAAACTGCTGGAAAAGCTTAACCAAAAAAACTCAAGTCAAACAATAAAAATGTTATTTACCTTCCTACAGCTGACACAGTAACACTTTAAAAATAAAACAGGAGCCAGAGGCCAGTTCTTCTTTAGATACACACACAGTAATAGTGTGGTATTGTTTTTGAGCCAGTGGATAATGGTGTTAACGACCGAAAAAGGGAATTCTGATTTCTACCGCTGTAAGAGTCTGCATGTAAATGGCACGGAGTGCCAGTGAGAAGGATGTGGGCTGTGCTTTGATTTAGAATGTCATTGCTTGATGCTTTTGCTAAGGCACACAAAACCTTGCCAGCATGCCTAGAAATAGACCGGAAATTAGGCAATCTGCAAGATCCATTGGGTGATGGAGTATTGCACGCCTTATTATCAAATATACTTACAAAAGGTACAAGTAAAGATACATTCACAAAGATGAGGGATAAACTATGGCATTTTAAAAGGAGACTGCCGAAGACTCTGATGTCGACTAAGCACTTCAATTCTTCAAAATTCCAGGAGCACACTTCTTTCTGCCTCTGAGGCAAGTCTTCATCGTTTAGGGCTGTCTTGTTTGAACACGAATTCAAGGATTCATTAGATTAAAGGCAAAAAGCTGTTAAATTTCCCTAAGAGCTTAAAGACACCTTCAGATTTATTTCCTTTCTCAGAAAAGATAATGAGATCAATAGCCTGGCAATCTTGTCTTTTTTTCCCCTTTGGCAAGGTTAACCAGCAAGGCAAGACAGTTGAACTGTGTGTCATGCGGACAAGGTGTGCATGGCTGAGCTGTGATTAACTTGAACCTGATGCTGAGTGATATTAATGGTGTGGTGGCAATCATGGCTAATTCATCTCCTGGGAACTTCCAAGAAAGAGGCTCACTCGGCATGTGTCCCACCAACCTTCCCTCCTCAGGCTCCAGTCGCGCAGAATTTAGTGAGGATAGGGTATAGAAGTAGTAACTCAGCCTAAGAATGACTTCTCTTTTGCACTTTTGAAACAGATTAAATACATACACATGCATACCTCCCCTTAAAGCCATTTACTTTCTTGTTTGTTTTGGCAGGGCGGAAACAGAAAGAGGGTTGTCAAGAAAGCATATTATCGAAGGTAGGTGCTGCAGCTTCCATTTTATTTTTGTTTGTGGGCTCCTGACTCAAGAAAAAAATCAAAATGTAATGGAAGAGAGGGCAAAAAATCTGATAGGAAAGCAGTCATGATCAACTGGGTTTGTCCCTGGAGTTCAGTGTGAGGTGGAGAGACACAGGGGGGAGAAGAAAGATCTCCAAAGAGAAAAGCCAAACATCTAGAACTTTCCTCAGTGACTAGTCCCTGAACTACAGGCCAGATTTGGGAGGGAAGTAGTTGGTGCAACTGTTAGGATGCGTCTTTCGATGCTTTCATCCCATACCAGAGTGCCTGGTTCGAGCCCCAGCGCCTCTGCTTCAGATCCAGCTTCCTGCTAATGTGTGTCCTGCCAGCAGCCGATGGCGGGGCTCCTGCCAGCCACACGGAGACCAGGTTTGAAGCCCTGGGGCCTGGCGTTGACCTGGCCCAGCCCTGGCTGTTACAGGCATTAGGGGAGTGAAGAGTTCTTTCTGTCTGTTCATTTGTCTCACAGCCTTTAGTATAAAAAATGAAAATTAAAAAGTAAGTTTTTATGAAAGCCCAGGATTTTTATAACTTTATATTCATATCACTGAAACAAATGATTTTCTCTTTTCAAAAATAATGTTGAGTTATTTATGAGTAATTCATACTATGGAATAATTACCTATAATAATTTATGGATTATATTCTAAATAATAATTCATAATTTATATCATTTATAATTCAGAATAATTGATGAAATAGCAATAAAACCCATCACTTTAAAAAAGTGAAACACTTCTTTGCTCATTTCATTTGATCCTACACAAGTTGGTGACCCACTACTTGTCTTGTCAATGTTTCCTGGGGGTATCGACTGACTCTTCCACCCGATCTGTGCACTCGCACGGTTAGGAACGCAGCAATGCATGGATCACAACAAAGGACTCAGGCTGTCACTATTAAGCTAAACCTTGTTTTTTTCTGAATTAAAATATATTTTACGTACACACTGCATATGGATTATTTCCAGCTTTTAAAATTATAAGGAATGAATGAAGAAGTGATCATCCTTACATAAACAGGAAAGAATCTGAAGGTGGTATCCCTGGGCCAACAGAATATTGCATATTTTAGCATGGAAGTATTTTCTAAAAAGAACATGAAAAATTGGCTAGATAATTTTTTTAATTTTATTTCCTTGCGTATGTATGCATTTAATTTTTACTGAGTTTAGTTTCTTTTCATATTTCTGTGTCTTATTGGGAATTAAGTCTTCATGTTTTTAAACTAAGTTTTCTTTTAATTTCTGTCTTGGTCTATTAACTTGGAAGATCTCTTTATATATTAGCAAAGTTCAATTTTGTAGGTTATATGTGTTACAAATACCCTTTTATTGTGTCATTTAATTTTAAGATTTTTTTCTTAAATCTTTTCAAAAGATTTTTGAAAATGGAAATCCTTATTAACCTTTGTAAAAATAACTACTTTCAAATACCTTATATTTGCTGTAGAAAAAAAAATAGTTCTAATGTTCAGTCATTTAATTTAGAATGGAAGCTTTTGAAGCCAGAAATCATAAATATGTATTTATGTTTATGCATATGTACTTTTAATATAGTTCCATTGCTTCCAAAGTTTTTGTATGTGGTTGATATTTCTTACTAACTGATTTTTAACATATTTGTAGGCATATGGACTTAGAAATCAGACATATGTTTGTAATTATTCCAACTCTGTGATTGATGAGTTGGGTGACTTTGTACAAGTTACTGAACCTCACTATGTCTTGGTCTCCTTGACTGTAGAACAGACTATAAATATTCTTACCTCACAGGATCGCTATATCAGGATTGAAATTAGAAAGACCTCAGTGAGCACCGTGTCAGTCATATACTCAGAACACAAGAAATGCTAGATGTTATTTTTGCCATTGTCATCACCATCATTAACATTATTGTTGTTCTGTCTGAATTGTATCTCAATCCGCAGTTTGTGGATAAGGGCAATCTTTATTAAGGCACTTTCCGATTCCTTGTTCAAATAGAATCCACAGTGCTCAATATTATTTTATCTGAGAGTCAGAAACAACTAAACAGAGATTTCACATCCATTGACTTGTCCCCCAGATGTCTGCAACGGTCGTGGGTAAACCGGTCTGAATCCTGGAAACAGGAACTGAATGCAGGTTCCTAAGAGGCAGAAATCCAAGCACCTGAGCCACCATGGATGGCCTCCCATATGTACATTAGCTGATGCCCAGAGATTGGGGTCAGGCTTGAACCCAGGCATTCCGACGTGAGGTGGGGTTATCTCGAGCCATGTCCAATGTAAAGCTGAAATCTGACCCAACCTGCCTCATGGCTGTGTCTTCTCCCATAAGGTCGAAGCTGCCAGAAAGGGTCTTAGTTTTTTGTTTGGTTTTGTTTTTGCTTTGTTTTCTTTTCTTTTTAACCTATTTGATTAGAAGAGATAAATTCAGAGAATGGTTCACACTGGTGATCAAGAGAGACATAAAATCAAAGAGAAAAAGAATGGAGACAGTCTTCCTCAAATACCTATCGCTTTAATGTCTGCTGAAGTGTGTGCAGAATCTCAGAATTCTTTCTCTCTTTCAACTCTGTTTTCTTCAGGCTTCATATAACTTAACAGAAATTCCCTCTTAAATTTCATCTCCTTTAAATAAGCCAGGAATTCTCTTAAGGATTAATCTCTCAGGATGGCTGAACCAGTTCAACTGAAATTCAAACTGACCCAGATTCACACTTGCACAGGAAATTACAAACTTTTAAGCATGAGGAAGAGCTGGTGTTTTTTACTATTCTGCTGCTATTGTTGGTGTGATTTTGCAGTTCTTGGTTTCAGCCAAAGATGAGGGCTCCTGAGTACAAGGAAGGCAGTTCAAAGGATGTGTGTAGGGTAGCTGAAAATAAAGAGGGAATCTTAAAGACATGCAGAGACATGAGACTTCTAAACAGAAAATAATGTATGTGGAAGTTTGCAAATCATCCTCCTTGGTTTCACTGGTATCTGTTCTTGATGAAAGTGACCTTGTTCAGTCTTGGGGATGTGTATATGCTTTCAGCTGGAGTCTACATAATGTCAAGTTCACACCACTGCATGCTGGCTAACCTTGACCACCTGAGTTAATTTACACCATGTAAAATGAGTTTCACTTATGTATAATATTCTTTTGAAAACATTCAGATCAACAGCCTTTCTTTTACGAACCCAAAGTGCTTGGCTTAGATCCAGTTTAAAATAACAGCTCAGTAGATTCACAAGAAAGGAGAAGAAATTTCACTAATAGGTTTATTACGTCTACTTAGAAGGCCAAGGTCCTTTCAGGGGTCTAAAATTCTACTTACTCATTCAGCCATTTCACAAACAGTTATTAAGCCCCAATTCATGCCAATGTTGGAATTTAGCAGATCAAATTCCTTTAGTGCCTGACAGAAAAGAGTGGAAATCGTTTATTATGTCTAATTTTCAGAACAAGAAAATTGTTTGCAGGCTTTTATGGTCAAAGGCTGTGTCTGAGTCTACATTTGTTTCGTTGTGTAACTCAAGCCACAAGCCAACTGTCACGCAGGAACAAGAGAAGCAAGCAATCAGGACTCTCTGTTTCAGACTTTCCAATGAATGATAAATGTTAACCTCTATCCTCAGCACGTCAAAAAATCATGATTTATCTATTAAAGAGTAAAATTTTGAATAAATGACAATGAGTTGGCTCCAGAGTTTCTGCATTAATAAGCTTGAGTTTGGTCCCACAATTAAAAACCTGCTTTGGGACACCGTATCTCTAAAGCAGTACCTGGATTCCAGTCCCAATTCCATTTATTTTTTAAAGATTTATTTATTTTTAACAGAAAGGCAGATTTACACAGAGAAGGAGACACAGAAAGACAAAGATCTCCCATCCACTAGTTCACTCCCCCAACGACTGCAAGCCTTTAGCTAGGAGCTTCTTTCAGGTCTCCCATACAAGTGGAGAGTCCTGAGGTTCTAGGCCAGCCTCCACTGCTTTCTGAGGCCATAAACAGAGAACTGGATGGGAAGTGTAACAGCCGGGACACAAACTAATGCCCTATGGGATGGTAGAACTTCGAAGTGGAGGATTAGCCAGTTGAGCCATCGTGTACCTCCCTCACCAGCTCCATTTCGAATTTCAGCTTCTTGCTAACGCACATTCCAGGGAAGCAAAGGTGATGCTTGAGCACTTGGATCCAATGTAGGAGTCACAGTTGAGTTCAAGCCTCCTGGTTTGGGCCTGGCCCAGCCCTGGCTGCTACCAGCATTTGGAGAATGAATCAGTGGATTGAGTATTTCAGCTGCCTCTTTGCCTTTCAGATTAATATTTAAAACAAAATAGATACCCCACAGGATTTCTTTCCAATGCTCCATGCTCACGTAAACTCACATCACTCATCCACAATAACCACATTTTATAAGGGGAGGCACAGCCCCATATGTGACTCTAATACAGCGTGACCTTGAGGAAAACCAGATTTGTTTTAAATTTTTGCTGAAAGATCTACTGAAAATTATATAGGAAAGACTTGTACATTATTTAAGGCAATATTTTTCTTTTTTTAAAAAAAGATTTATGGGCCCGGCGGCGTGGCCTAGCGGCTAAAGTCCTCGCCTTGAAAGCCCCGGGATCCCATATGGGCGCCGGTTCTAATCCCGGCAGCTCCACTTCCCATCCAGCTCCCTGCTTGTGGCCTGGGAAAGCAGTCGAGGACGGCCCAATGCATTGAGACACTGCACCCGCACGGGAGACCTGGAGGAAGTTCCTGGCTCCTGGCTTCGAATCGGTGCAGCACCGGCCGTTGTGGTCACTTGGGGTGTGAATCATTGGATGGAGAATCTTCCTTGCTGTCTCTACTCCTCTCTGTATATCTGACTTTGTAATAAAATAAAAATCTTTAAAGAAAAGATTTATTTATTTTTATTGAAAAGTCAGATGTACAGAGAGGAGGAGAGACAGAGAGGAAGATGCTCCATCCAACGATTCACACCCCAAGTGACCACAACGGCCTGTGTGCGCCGATCCGAAGCCAGGAACCAGGAACTTCCTCCAGGTCTCCCACGCAGGTGCAGGGTCACAATGCTCTGGGCCGTCCTCGACTGCCTTCCCAGGCCACAAGCAGGGAGCTGGATGGGAAGTGGAGCTGCCGGGACTAGAACTGGCACCCATATGGGATCCTGGTGAGGACCTTAACTGCTACGCTATCATGCCAGACCCATAAGGCAACATTTTTCAAGCCAGGAAGGAAAGCAAGTGTGTTGGATGCAAAGGGTCACCACGTAGCGTATTTGAATAGAAGCCTTGCAGAATCTCCAAACAACTAATGTTCTTGTTTCTACACAGTTCAACCTATCACACTGAAAACTAGATTCACCTCTAACTGTGCCAATCTGCTTGGCTGCTGGAAAAAAATCCGTTTCTTTAGAAACCTGTGAAATACGCCTCAGCGGAATTAAAGTTCACCTGCCAAACAATGTGGGTCCTATTCAACATTATAATCTAAGGAACAACGAATTTAATTTTTTTTTTCCTGTTCTCACTTAAAAACAGCATTCTCTACATAATTTATCATGCTGTGGGCTTTTGAGGTCAGTTAACATCTAGTTGCCTCTCCAGGAAGGATTCTCCTGCTTCTCCTACATTCACCAGCGCGCCGTCTCCCAGCCCCCCCCCCACCACTACACACAGACCTTGAGTCAGCGCCCAGGGACTGCCTAAGGTCAAAGGCGCCTTCTGCAAGTGCATGCATTGCCCTTGCATTTACTCCCCTGGCGCCCAAGAGCACTTACCTCCTCGGATGCTGACTGCATCCTCCACTGCCCCCACTTCTGTCTGGAGCATGTCAGCTTAAACTGCAAATAATGTCTGACCCCCAGCCAGTGCTCCACAAACTCTTGCTAAATGGAGATAGAACGAGAGTGTGCGTTGGTTGGGGCTAAATCCTAAATGGCTGTTAGGGAGACAATTGTTGAACATGTCTTTCTATTCCTCTGATTGACCTGTTTCTATAAGATTAATGCATCCAAACTGACAAAGGCAAGTCCACCTGATTCAGTTCTCAGCCACAAGAGAGAGATCAAAGGGGAAAAGTGATGCAGTTGGGGACAGCAAACAGGCTCAGAGGATCTAAGGGACACCAGAAGGTCATCCAGGCCAGCCCAAATGAGTGCCCTGGGCCTCACTCTCCTCCTCTGAATGCAGGACTAGCCCATCTGCTGCCAAGTCCCTCGGGGATGGTGGCTGTGCAGCTCAGACTTAACCCAGCTCCCCCACGTCAGCCAGTAGTGTCCTGTCTTCCTGTCTTAGTAGCTGTCCTCCACTCCCTTGTCAGGCCAAGCACCAAGGAGTCTTCCTGCTTGCCTCTCACCTCTACCCCCCAGAGTACAGCTCACCACCTGGTCCTCTTTTACTCATATTCACTCTGGAGCCTTCTCACAAACCTCCTCAGAGCTTCAGCATAGCCCCATGGGCCTCCAATCCCACTGGGACTCCTCCCCTACAGCCCATTGTCAGCAGGGAAACTCATCCGCTCAAAACTGAAGTCACGCGTGGCTCTTTGGCTCCTCTTTACTCCCCACTACTCTCACCACTTGACATTGTTTTAGAATAAAATCCAAAATGTGTGCCGACATTTGGTGTGATTTGAGATTTTCAAAGTGAGACTTACAGAGCAGTGTCTCTGAGGCTACAGAGCAGGAGCAGGGAAGACTGGCTGACACAGCACACTGCTTCCCATGTGCTCACGTGGATACACTACAGTTGCTGCATGTATCAAGGAAGAGGTGTAAGGAACTGTCCAGCCGCCGTGAGACTTGCCTTCCTCGCAAGTCCATGCCGTTATGGGTATACGTTATGACTTTGAACTGCGAGCTTAACGCCAGTATATGCTCTCCACGTGCGTTGCTGCCCCCTTGGGGATGAAGGTTATCTGTGTATCTGTACACCCAGAGTCCAGCACAGTCGCAGGATCAAATCGGGACCCGATGCCTGTCTGTGACATGGACTAGTCAATTGCTTGCTGGGGAAAGGTCTGATCACTCAGAGGTACAATGGTGCCAAATGAGTCATAGTCCTTCACCTACTTATTCTTGGTCCACGCGAACTGTTCGAAAGAGACAAAATGGGCCTGGCTAGATAGCCTAGTGGCTAAAGTCCTCACCTTGCACGTGCCGAGTTCCCATATGGGAGCTCCCTGCCTGTGGCCTGGGAAAGCAGGCAAGAACAGCCCAAAGCCTTGGGACCCAGCACCCGCGCAGAAGGCCTTGAAGCAGCTCTTGGCTCCTGGCTTCAGATAGACTCAGTTCTGGCCATTGCAGCCACTTGAGGAGCAAACCAGCAAACAGAAGCTCTTCCTCTCTGTCTCTCCTCCTCTCTGTATATCTGCCTTTCCAATAAAAATAAATAAATCTTTAAAAAGAAAAAAAAAAAGAGACACAACGGAAAGGGGATCATGATCAGAGAACAACATTTACTTCCAATGCCAGGCTTTGGGCCAGAACTCTCAGTAATTCCACCTTCCAGTACCACAGAGTCCAGGGAAAATTGGGGGCAGTTAGTCTTTGGCTCTCTCTCCCTTTGGTAATTTCTAGATGTGAACACGATGGAATCACTGCCACGCTAGATTTCTGTAGTCATTCTTACACAACACTCTGAATCAAGGATTCTGAAGATGGCAAGCATTGTTAACCCCGCTGTTGGTTAGAGAGCTGAAACAAAAAAGGAAAAGTCAAAAAACCCAGTGAGAGAGCAGGCATGTTAGAGTTCAGATTTCCAATCTTTCAAACCTCGGAATACTCGCTGCCTTGGTTGCCTATCTCCATACTTCCTCCCTACACACAATTTTTTCAAAAACTGGCTTATATCACAATATATATATATATATATATATATATATATATATATATTCAACTACTGATTTTTATTAGAAAGGCAGATTTACAGAAAGAAGGAGAAACAGAGAGAGAGAGAGATTTTTCCACCTGCTGGTCTACTCCCCAAGTGACTCCAACAACCAGAGTTGAGCCTATTCGAAGCCAGGAGCTCCTTCCGGGTCTCCCACACAGTCACAGGGTCCCAAGGCTTTGGATCATCCTCCACTGCTTTCCCAGACCACAAGCAGGAAGCTGGATGGGAAGTGGAGCAGCTGGGATTAGAACCAGAGCCCATGTGAGATCCCAATGTGTGCAAGGCGAGGATTCAGCCACTTAGTCATCATGTCAGCCCCACCATAGCAATTTTTTTAAGGTGAACTTGATTTTATGCTGCCTCTTGAGACAGCTGGTGATACCCAGGACCTGAGAGTAACAGATTTTAGGAACAGGAATTCAGCCCCCCGACATGTGGCTGCCCTAATCTCATCAAGGCTTTTTGATAAGCCACCTCTGCATCGCAGACGATCCTGTCTCCACGAACGGAAAATATTTCCGGAATACATTCAAGCATTCCATTTTCCTGTCAGAAAAGTAACTGTGGCTGGCTGATAAACCAGCTTGAAAAATCAAATTTAAATGAGCCAAATTTAAATTTATAAGAGCCTCATTTAACATGCAATTAATTTTATGCCTGTAATAAAAAGAGAGAAACCTCCGGTCTTCCTAGGGAATTAAAAAGGCTGATAAGAAAATGCAGTGCCTCATGAAAATGAAACAAAGTGACTCTTGAAGACGGCCGGCATTCGGTTACATAATGTTACATACAATACCTTCTATTTCAGGGCACTATTGATTTCACTGAATTTAGGTATTTTTTTTCTGAGTCCTCTTAGGAATGTGACCAAATGCTTAGGGCTAACAAACAGGCTATTGACTCCAGATTTTTGCTTTTTGAGTTCTCACTCTTTTTTTCTTATCTCCTTGGAATTAGTGGTTTCTTGTGTTTGGTTTATACCCTAAAGAGAGCAAATAATAGAAATCATGGGATATAGATGTATTTTAGGTTCTTTAAATTTCGTTCCAATGAATGTCACAGAAAGCCTGTTTGCTAACCCCTTCACTGTACTATGAAGTCTATATGTCCATTAAATGGTGTTAAAGCAATCATTATGATTTATGCAAATTTAGTAGGTCGATATGTGTAAATGTTTCTCCATCACACTAGAAGGCCACTGAATAATTCTAAACATAAACATTAATTTGCATTTGAATGAGGCAAGACAAAATAACTCCTGAAGAGAAGCTTCTTTCCACTCCAAACCTTGAATGTTGCCACGCATGAATCACAGAATATCATTCCAAAGCATGTGTTGTCCAGTGAGAACGCTGGTCGCTGAAAAAACCCCTAAGACGTTCCTTTGTTGCGAGCAAAGTCTGTTCTGATATATTTTTAAAGGGTCCTAGGGGCCAGCTGACACAATATTTTTAAAAACTAATCCGATGTCTTTTTAAAAATAGAATCTTGGAAAAAACCAAACTTCAGCCCTGTTTATAGCGCTCAGCTCTGGACTCACGGGTCTCCCTGCTTATGCTCCCAGGGTTGAAGGGCTCCCTCCAGCGGCTGCAACTGGACTACGTGGACGTGGTCTTCGCCAACCGACCAGACAGCAACACTCCCATGGAAGGTGAGTGGAGAAATGCCATGAGACTCCAGCGTCGGTGAGTCCAGCTTGAGTACTTGCTCCACTGACAGTGGAAAGTGAAATGTATTTAAGTTGATCTGGTTGATTATGGAAAACAAGGAGCTGTCTGTCTGATGGATGCCTTCCCACCTCTGCAGCCAGCCTGAGAGCCAAGGGCTGTACCTCTGGAAGGTTCTTCTTGAAAGGCTCTGATAATGGGGTCCCCAGATACGGGCCTCATTGTTTCCACATTCATCCACTTTTACGATTTCATCAGTCACAAAATAAAGTCAATTAGATAGGGAATTTATAATTCAGCCATAACTGTTAATATTTTATAATGACCCCAGGTTTGAGTACTTGCTGGTCTATAGTGACAAATGCTAAGTGTTACTCTAAAGAAAAAATGTTAGCAGGGAGAAAAACTTCAAAATAAGATCCTCTACAGAAAGAACAATTTCAAAAGCTCCTTCGTTGCAATGCGGTTGATTTCCAAGGGATTGCAATAGTTAGCCCCTTCCTGTTATCACCGTTTGAAGACCTGCCTCAAGCCAGTCCTTATGGGAACTATCACACCTTTCTGAAGGGCAGATTTTCTCCAATACATACTTGTTCACAAAACCTGCCTGGGATGCTTGGGAAAGGGGACAGTTTGAAGGATGTTCCAGTTCATGCAGGCTTGACATCATATGGGTTATCACTTACCTGACTGAGGTGACTGAGGACAAAGGCATTGGGAAAAAAGAGGAAAAAGGTATGCTTTGGCTACTGAGCTTTGCAATAATGATGCAGCTTACCATTTTTCAAAGAATTAGGATAGTATAAAATCCACACAAAATTCCCTTTAGCTAATTTTGTCTTTGATGATTCATAAGGTGGTTTAAGGTCTTGAAACAAATGTGTTTCAGTGAAGACTTATTCGTGCTATGTGACTACAGAATAGCTATAGAAGCTTCAGGAAGAAATAAATGATTGAAATAGCATATGAGTGCATAACATTTCTAAACACAGAAACTATTATGGAAATTATTTTCCTTGCTCTTTATCTTTTCTCTAACATTTTATTTTTAATATTGTTTACATAGTTGAGAAGGATACACACGCATGTGGGTCACCGATTAGGGTGGGGAAGGTTGAATATGGAGAAAGGTCGGTGGGACAAATGCTTTCAGTTGTTTCTCTCCAGATAATCTGGGTAGGTGGGCGTGGAAGAGGCTGCTCCTTGCTGCCAGACTGCACCAGCATACGGAGATGAGGGATGGCCACTTGATGACATCTTAGGAGGGAAGAATGGTCATCAAGATGGTGGTTTAGGGCGCAGACAGGTTGGGGACGGCAGAGAACCATTACACAGGGTGAGGCACAAGGAGCAGATTCCAGCAAAGACGGAGTTGGAAGGGTGTACCTTGAGACCTGCTTGACACAGGGAAGCAGCAGTGATGGTGGAGCAGTGTTGCCGTGAACAGAAAACACACCAGCAGCCGAGGAACAGTGATCCAGGCTCCAGCGGCAGCCAGAGATCCAGCAGCAGCTACAGCTCCCACGGCAGCCAGGTGGGAGCAGGAATCCACCAGGAACTGGAGAAGTGAATACAGGCTAAGAACTGTCGAACTGTCTGTCTTGCTGATTTTTTTTTGAGGTTTATTTATGTGTATTGGAAAGGCATATTTACAGAGAGATGGTATAACAGAGAGAAAGTTCTTCAGCCCTCTGATTCACTTCCCAAGTGGCCACAACGGCTGGATCTGAGCTGATCTGAAGCCAAGAGACAGGAGCCACCTTCTGGTCCCCCACATGGATGTAGGTTCCCAAAGCAGTAGGTTATTTTTGCAGGGTTTTTTTTTGTTGTTGTTACATTGCATTATGTGACACAGTTTCATAGGCAGTGGGATTCCCCCCACCCCTCCCCAAACTTCCCAGCCCCCCCATGGTGGACTCCTCCACCCTGTTGCATTACCGCAGTTCAAATTCAGCTGAGATTCTTTCATTGGAAGCATCTACCAGGCATGAAGTCCAGCATCATATTGTCCAGATAAGTTCATCAGTTCCTTGGGGAGACCATCTCTGGTCTGAAGGTAGAGCTGGTAGAGTGTTTTTGACATTTCAAAGGATCTGAATTGCTGCCACTCTCACCACTCCAAGCACAATGCAGTCTCTGGAGAATCCACTGATTGACATAGTCCATCATAGAGTCTCCATTTGCCCAGCACTTACATTGCCTACACATAGCTGAGCTGGTTGATCCACCTGCTCTGTCCTCCGTCAACTGATGGTTAGCGTTCTGAGTCCGAAAGCTCGACTGGGGAACTCTCCATAGAGCCTTTCTCCGAGATGTTCCCAGACCAAACTCCTGTATGTACCGGCAAGAACCGGGCCCGTCACAGTCCATCGCCCCGATCAGCTGGCGGCTGCAGTTGCTGGACTGGTTCTGTCTTCAGACCACCTTCCACTGGAACCAATGGGTACCCGCAGTCCAGACTGGTTGTCTTGCTGATTTATTTGACCCAACAATGAGCAGAGAAGGAGCAGCAGGCTCCAAGGGTTGGTCCAGGGGCAAGGTAGATTTCACAGAACAGACTCCAAGTAGTGCAAGATCAGGTGCCATCTCGTGTAGTGGGGCAAAGTGTGTGGATTTGAAAGGACGGCATAAG
The DNA here is from genome assembly GCF_030435755.1 of Ochotona princeps. Taxonomy (NCBI): domain Eukaryota; kingdom Metazoa; phylum Chordata; class Mammalia; order Lagomorpha; family Ochotonidae; genus Ochotona; species Ochotona princeps. The sequence continues at coordinate 15,071,337 of NC_080834.1, forward strand.
GCAGGTTCATTTCTAGCTAATCTCAATGAGCTGATCCCACAGGGAAAGCAGTGCCAAATTCACATCTTTCAGGGTCTGTTTGGTCCCCATATCTGACAGCCAGCAGCCTAGGATTACCATATTGCACAGAGGAACAAGGGCTGAGAGGATCGGAGGAGCAGTGATAAACTGTACATGCACTAAAACAATAGAGCACAGGTGCCATTTTCACAGGACCAGAGACTAGTAGACTAAAGGGACAACAGTTGAGCTGCACAAATACTAAACTGGGAGCAAAATCACTCAGCTTAGCACAATGCATGGGTCCCTCAGAGAAACAGTTCCATCATGGTACTTTATAGGATCCACCCAAAATAGCTCTAACTGGCTCTCAGACTTAACAGCCAGAAGGTGTCAAGATCAACACCTCCGACAACCCAGTTATTTCGGACAGCTGGTGTTTTCCCTAATCCTGGACACTGTTTGACCATAAAATTGACTTATAGATCTGTGGATAACAAATCTTAGAACCTGCCCCATGGAGAAGAATCTGCAAACCAGAATTGCAATGACAAAAGATAAAAGAAGAGACAGAGGGTCTATGAATGTTACTGAAGACTCTCCAGCAAGAGAACAAAAGCATTACCACCCTCAGAGTTAACTGAGGAAGAAATTAAGAAAATGGGGGACACAGAATTCAGAAAACTTATTATAAAGCTTCTGAGCAACAACAAAAAGCACATACAGGAGTTCAAGGAATTTAAGGAATATGTCACACAGGAAATAGCAGCAGTGAATCAAATGAAGCTGACATATCCGCAATTAAGAACACAGTGGAGCAAATTAAAAATACAGTGAAGAGTCTCAATAATACAGTGAATGAAGCAAAAGAAAGAATTTCAGAATTGGGAGATATATCTTGTCCCCATGGGGAAATAATCAAAACTCTGGAAGCAGAGTTGAGTCAAGCAAAAAAAAAAAAAAAGAAGTGTCCAAGAATTAAAAGCTACTATTAAAAGGCCCAATATAAATGTTATGGGAGTCCCAAAAATTGCAGAAAGAGAAACTGGGGTTAAAGATGTATTCAATGACAAATTCCCTAATCTGGAGAAAGAATTGGAAAACAATATACAGGAGGGACACATAACTCCCAAAAGAGTTGATCAAAAGCAAACTTCACCACAACACATGATAATCAAGTTCTCTTTAGTTGAACATAAGGAAAAGATCCTTAAATGTGCACATGAAAAAAAATATCAATCCCCTATAGAGGAACCCAAATCAGACTCACAGCTAACCTCTCACAGGAAATGCTACAGGCAAGAAGACACTGGAGTGACATATTCCAGATTCTAAAAGGAAAAATTTTCAGCCCAGAATAATGTCTCCAGCAAAGCTCTCCTTTGTCTTTCAAAATGAAATAAAATTTTTCCACAGCAAAGAAAAACTCCAAGAATTCACCTCTACTAAACCTGCCCTACAAATAACACTCAAAGATGTTCTCTTGAAAGAGAAAATGAAAAACAACTACCAAAACCAAAAGCGAATGTGGAGAGCATCCCAGTAAAAGGCCAACAGAAGACTAAATCAAAGAATAACCCATTGCTAAAATGACAGGGCCAGTCATCTATCTATATTAACATTGAATATAAATGGCTTAAACTCATCAATCAAACATGATAGATTAGAGGACTGGATCAAAAGACAACACCCATGTACCTGTTGCTTACAGGAGATACATCTCAACAACAAAGGTCAGAGGAAACTGAACATGAACAGAGGGGAAAAGATACTCCAAGCTAACAGCAAGAAAAAATGCGTGGGTGTAGCCATTCTTATATCAGATGATATAAATTTTGCTGTGAAAGACATTAAAAGAAATGAAGAAATGAAGAAGGACATTACACAATGATACAAGGATCCATTCAGCAAGAAGAAATCACCATAATAAATGTATACATGCCAAATGCCAAGGCATCCAGCTACAAGAAGCAAAATTAATGGATTTAAATGGAAAAATAAACTCCAATGCAATCATAGTGGGGGACTTTACTGATTCTTTCAACCTATTCAAGTTGATATTTCACCCTTTTCAAAACATATTACAAAAACAGAAATTCATTTCACTCAAGGATGAAAAGAAATGAGAATGGAGATGGCTGGATTCCTTGAGAGTTCTTTCCTTCTCTGGTTCCACTTTAAAATCTCCATGTTCTCGCTGCTTTGGGACCTCTTCCCTGGAACATGGACAGGGGCAGTAGATGGGCACCTGCCAACCCTGGCTTGGCTTCCTTCCAGACTGTGCATCCAGAGCAGGCAACCCTTCCCACTGAGGCTACATTTCGCCTGAGAACAGAGGTGACACAGAAAGAACCATCAGCATCAGCAGAGTAGGTACAGTGCCTCACTCACAGCTAGGCACACAGTCGGATTTTATTTATAATTTTTATATAAAATTCATATATAAAATTTGTAAAATTTTACTTATAAAATTTATATTTAAATATATATAATTTATATGTGAATATTAATAAAAAGTATACATCATATATGAAATTTATATAAAATTTATGATTTTACATGTAAATGTATATATATAATTCCCTTTCTTCACATATCTTCCTGAAGGCCACAAAGGGAGACGTCCAAAGTTCTGAATCACACAGGACACACTGGTCCTCCCTTATCGGCACCGACTGCCTTCAAAGATTCTCAGGGGTTGCCTGGGACTTGGGATCGCACTGAGCCTGCTAGCTCCTGCTTATCACCCTACACTCCACCCACACAAACTGAATACCTCTTTCATCTTAACTAATAACTGATCATTCACTGTGGCTGTGTTTCTGTAAACTGAGGTGCTACAGCAAAGCTAGCCTGCAAGCTTCCCTGTTGTATAGTTTCCCAAATTCATTCTTACCATAAGTCTCAACTGTTTCACTAAATGATTTTTCTCTCAGTAAGTCAAGAACTTACACCTTTTCACTGTGATGAAATAGTTTATAGCTTTCCTTTGGTGTATTCACATTGCCACCATCGCTGCTCTTGACCTTTGGCGCCACTATCAAGTAAGCTAAGGATGAACTGAAGTAACCCTGGGACTGCCACTGTGAAAACAGAGCCAACTATTGCACAGCCAACGGTTGGGAGCCTAGCACAAAGGAATGGTTCACTTCCGGACGGAAGGAGACTGTGTTGTGTGACGTTTCAACACGTCACTCAAAACAGCACTTACCTCACACCTTGGAAAGTATAAATTGTACATTTTGAGAGTTTTGCTTTGAATACTTTCAAACTGAAGTTGACTGTGAGAAAGTAAGTCCAGAGGCAGGCGTATGATGAAAACTACATAGCTGCAAGGCCAACCAGGAATTAAGCCACGGGACTGACAATGGGAATTTTTTGAACCCATTTTTTCCTTTCAGAAATGTGTTATAAAACTCTTCATGTTCCTTAAATTGCTTTAGTCATAAATTTCCCAAGGTTAATCTATTCAGCCCGAAAGGTTATCTAATGCCTGTGACTTTATTTTCAAAATCTTCTCTAGAAAAATCGCCAGAATGGAATTAACTCATTTGTCCCATCACAATCTGTTGAATACCTAACGCTGTGCTAAGTGCTGTCCCAAGCCCTGGGAGAAGCAGAGGTCTCACAAAAAAGTGGGTTCTTACTGAGGACGCAGGCAGCACGCAGCAAGAGCACTACACTGGCTGGCGGTCATAGGTGTGGAAGAAAAGTAAGTCCTGACATGGAAATGGAAAGCTACGAAGGCTGAAAGTTAGACAGGGAAACTAAAGACCTGAGAATGCAGGATGGAGACTACGTGGCCTCCTCCCAAGCAGTCTACCCAGGACTCCACAGTCGAACAAATCCTAACTCACAACCCCTTTCTTCATAGGCGAGCTATTGAGACTCCCTCAAGCTCAGTTTCTGTAAAATGCAGATGACATCATCTACTCTGTAGTGTGATCATGAGGCTCATTTGAGATCAGATGTATGAAATGGTTAGGGTGTTGCCCAGTACGTGAGGCCTGTCCTTTTTTTATTGTTCTGTTTGCACAGTCCACCTGTAAATTTCTCATGTGGGAAATCAGCCTGATACAGCGTGTCTTAGAGGTTTTAAATACAAATGCACACAACAAATCAAGACGTACAAATCACATGACTGATCAAAGGAATCCTGAGATGGTGAGGGAGAAAGGAGAGGTTACAACAATTAGGATAGGTAGAATGCAAGGACCTACCACTCACCTGACCTTGGGACACACGGAGCTCATGGGATTGACTCTCTCTGATAAACTGGCCTTTGCCATCGTGGCTCCAGAGCGAGGCTTGAGCAAGGGCAGATAGTATCTAGTTTAGTAGCGTACTAGCTCTATTGGAAAGACTCAGAGACAAACTCACCTGGCCACCAGGAAGTTAATCATTTAGTCTTATGAAAGCTAAGGACTGACTTTCTCAGGCAGAGTTTCCGAAGCCAGAATGGAGCTCATCAACTGGTTGCTCGATTGAATACCTCATTTAAGTCTCCAATTTGCTTCTTAGTATATTTAGCATATTTCAAAATAGCATGTGTATATATTGCATCTTTCCATTCTCTTTATATGTTCGGCACACACATTTCATCCTTTGTGGCTACCATGACTCACAGTGACACAGCCTCTTCTCTGCCAAGCACGCTGTGTAAAGTCTGTCCATGTCTCACTTGCCACTTGCTTCTCCACCAGTTTTCATTTATCAGCTTTGCTTCTCCTACTTCCTTAAGCAGACTGAGTAATCTCAAATGCCACCTCGTAGGCACGTCAACTAGAATTCACCACTGCCAGATGTTTGCAAGACTTCTCTAGGGCATTCTAGAGTGACAGAGGTCCACAAAGCTCTGAATGTGGATTAGGCCGATACTCAACCTATCAAGAGCAGAGTTTTTGTTGTAAGATATTCTTTTCAGCTAGGCTCCAACGAGAGATACAAGGAGCCTCAGAAAAGTCCCCGCCACTGTAGCACAAGAAGTTAAGATTGCCAAGGCTACAGGGAAATATGTAAAGTGCTGGCTCTAAAGAGAACTATATTCCAGAAAACAGTTTGTCGTCAGCTGCTGCTTTATTTTGTGCTTTCTTTGAATCCAAAGAATATTCCGACACTCTCGGCAGTTGAGTTATTTGCTGCATACCAATACACAGACACACAGACACACAGACACACACACTAGTATTTTTTTTTTCTCTTCCCATATTCACCCCACAGTGAAAGAGGACTCTCCTCTTCAATATGTAGCAGTGGTGAGATGCAAACGGAAAGACAGGGTAGGTCCCACGTACTTCCTCATTTACCTCTGCAAAGATGTGTGCCCCCCCACACCTCAGAAGAGATGCCATCTTCCTTTTTTTCCCAGTTGTTTCCTGTTAAGGAAAAGGAAGAGTGAGAGGATGGCGCTCACGTCCGCTCCGTCCAGCTGTCAGGTGGAAAGCACCAAGCTGCTTGGTGTGCTGGGCTGTGGCTTTGTGACTCACGTGAGCTCCCTGCTGTCGGGGTCAACTGTCGTGTCTCTGACAGAGTGCAAGACAGTGACAGGCTTGAGCTCCGTGTTGACTCAGTCGTGGGGGATTCCACGTCTATATGTCACTGTGCTGTGGCCCATCTGCAGTGGCATGTGTGGGCCCAGAGGCGAGCTGGAGCCAGCCGGGAGGTGGGCTCCGGGGCACAGCGTAGCACCAGGACACTTTCTGGCCACTCGTGTCCTTGCTGCTCTAGAATTAGTCAGCAGGCAGAAGCAAATACCATCCAGTATGTCACCACAGCTGTACAAAGTGGAGCAAGAAGCACCGGTTTTGTCCAACCGCTCCAGGGAATCTAACACATGTAATAAAGAAATCTGGGCTCTGGGTTCGGGGCCTGAGGCGACTGTTCTTAGGAGTATAAACTTGGCTGTGCTGTTCAAGTTTGCATTTCTCAAGGTTTTGTTTGTCAAGTAAGAAGAAGAAAATATCACATTTCTTAGCTATTTGAAACATAGCTATGGAGATAAAATAAGGTGACCTAAGTGGAAATGTTTTCTAAATCGTAGTGCCCTCCACAAACATTTTGCACACTTTTAGGACCATATCAGCATAACAGGATGTGATCGTTGAAACCCCAGCCAAACACCAAGACACAGACAAGATAAAATTTTACAATGAGGCAGCAATTTCTGTTTCTGTGCTTCCGAAGGACAGAGGCAAGAGCTGATTTCAAGCTTGTGTTTTCTGTGTTTTTGGAAGTAGTGAGTGAGGCAGCAAAGCTTGGCGCAGTGGAAACACCTTGCAGCTAGCAGCCCAGAGTTCAGTCTCTGAAGAGACCAGAGGTCTGGTAGCTATGGGATCACTGTTTTTCCTTCTCTGTCCCTCTGTTGGGATTTCTCTGGATTGCCTCCAAGCTTTTTATTTTGAGGAGTTAAAAACTCCTCAAAACATCCATTACTCTTTACCTACATATACCAAATTGTGCTGTATTTGCCTTTATTTTATCACTCTCCCCCCGTCTCTCATGAAATTTCCCCCATAAAAACTTGCCCCTCACCTTGAACGCGCCAGGATCCCATATGGGCATGGGTTTGTATCCCAACAGCCCCACTTCCCAACCAGCTCCCTGCCTGTGGCCTGAGAAAGCAGTCAAGGACAGCCTGAAGGCTTGGGACCCGGCACCCATGTGGGAGACCTGGAAGAAGTTCTGGCTCCTGGTTTCGGTCCGGCACAGCTCCAGCTGTTGCTGCCACTTGGGGAGTGAATCATTGGCAGAAGATCTTCCTCTCTGTCTCTCCTCTTCTCTGTATATCTGACTTTCCAATAAAAATAAAAAAAACCTTAAAAAAATTTCTCCTAGTCTCAAAGACAAGATAGTCTCCTAAATGACCATAGCACAACATTTATACTCACAAACCATGGCATTACATACTAGTATCACATAATATACAAGCCACAGAAAAATTTCCTTTATAAGACATATTTCTAATTTTTGGAGGGAGAAGTGACTCAAGATATATGAAGAATCCCATATGTCTTACTTGTCATGGATGTTTAATCTTTTTTAGTCTAAAAATAGTTCCTCCACTGGAATTTTTGTTTCTTTCATTCATTTCTCCTGCTCCTTTTCTGAACACAAATAAAATTCGGCAGACTGTCTAAAAATCAAAACAAAACTTAAAAAAACACCTGAATAAATCTAAAATGTCACCAGGTAGCACTCAGGGCACAAACATTGAGGTTCCATCATTTATTCTGACTCTAACAATGAATTCTTATTGAGTACTTATTGGCACATACCAGCAATCAAAACAAAGTTCCTCACTCTTGTAGGACACATTCCAACTAGCAAAGGAGATGAGAAGCAAAGAGTAAAGTAACTGAAATTCAGTTAGAATATTAGAAGGCAATGAAGAAAGCAAGTGACAAGGCTGTGAGTGCTCTGGGTTCGGGTGGGGTGGGGTCACTGTCTCCATCCTAGTACTCAGCTGACCTGGATTGAGTCGCCAGTTCCAAGTTATGGCCTCAGCCCTGCCCCACCTGTTGCAGGCATCTTGACAGTACCTCAGCATATGAGCGGTGTCTCCCCCCACCACTCCATCCCTCCTAACCAAGGGTGAGGAAATAATGCCACTTTGACTCTGTTAGCTCACAAATATAGTTTCTCAGAAGCCACTGGAAAATGTACTCTGTCAAAAGGTGACAGTAAAGCTATAGAGAGGAAGCGGGGATCTAACTAAGTAAAAAGAGAATTTCCCAGATGTTGGAATGAGGGGTGCCAGGCCAGCTCCTGTGCAACGAGACACGAGCAGACAAGGAAGGCCAGCAGAGGCCAGACACTGCAGAGAGCACATCACCAAGAGACGAAGACGTGCGCTTCCTACAAGCTTGACCGTGTGGAAAGCCACACTGAAAGATGTTTTGCACAAAGTATGGGAAGACTTAGTGTTGCTCCAAGTAGAACTAAGTGAACAAAGCAATTGTTACCCAAAGGAAAATGGAAACTGATAGGAGAAAGGAAATGTAATCCTTTTAAGCTATTTCTCTCAGCCATGGACACCAAGTTCTTAGTCATAACAATGAAAACATGATGAGTCACACTGCTCTTCCTGAAATAAACTTCACTTGCTCATGATGTGTTTGCACTACTCTACAGGATCTAGTAAATCAATGTTCAATGTTGTTCCAACATCCATAAACAAAATGGCTTGTAATTTTCTTAAATTGCCTATTTCTTGCTCCTTTTACAAGATCACAGTACTCTATAAATAAGGAATACCTACTTACACCTGCTAGCTGTATCATATTCTCCTTTGAAAATTAGGTGATTGGGCCCAGCATGGTAGCCTAGCAGCTCAAGTCCTTGCTTTGCACGTGCCAGGATCCCATATTGGCGCTGGTTCATATCCCGGCAGATCCTCTTTCTATCCACCTCCCTGCTTGTCGCCTGGGAAAGCAGTTGAGGATGGCCCAAAGCATTAGGACCCTGCACCCGTATGGGAGACCCAGAAGAGGCTCCAGGCTCCTGACATCAGATCGGTGTAGCTCCAGCCATTGCGGCCACTTGGGGAGTGAACCAATGAATGGAAGATTTTTCTCTCTGTCTTCTCCTCTTTGTATATCTGACTATCGAATTTAAAAAAAGAGGCTATTCATTTTAAAAAAGAAAAGAAATTAAGTGATAAAATTAGGAGGTAAGAAAAAGAGAGCCGGATAAATAACACTAAGCTTTGCACAGCATCCAGGAAGTTCTGTAAATCTGGACACTAATATGGATAAATTGATTTAGAACAACTTCCTTTGACATATCAAGACACAAACTCAAGAATGTAACCCACTTGTTCAAGGTCCCACTGATGACTGTTGGAGAAACTTGAACTAGGATTCCAAACCATCTGACTGCTAGCCTCAGGTTGATATAAAAGGATATGTCAGTAGGTACTAATATCCTATCATACCTCTGACTACGATTGGATTGGATACATCCCATTTCAAGAAATGAGAATAAAAGTAAATCTGGTGTCTTTTGGTTCTGACCTGTGACAAACGCAAGACTATACCAAGTCCTAGAAGGGACAAAATGACTATAACAATTTTGCCTGGATACTTAGCTGCTTCTTTTAAATAGCTGCTGTGAAGCACAGGCTCATCTTCATGAAGGACCAGCTCTGTGACCACCAAAGGCCCAGCTCTGTGACCACCAAAGGACCAGCTCTGTGACCACCAAAGGCCCAGCTCTGTGACCACCAAAAGACCACCAAAGGCCCAGCTCTGTGACCACCAAAGGCCCAGCTCTGTGACCACCGAAGGACCAGCTCCGTGACCACCAAAGGACCAGCTCTGTGACCACCAAAGGACCAGCTCTGTGACCACCGAAGGACCAGCTCCGTGACCACCGAAGGACCAGCTCCGTGACCACCAAAGGACCAGCTCTGTGACCACCAAAGGACCAGCTCCGTGACCACCAAAAGACCACCAAAGGACCAGCTCTGTGACCACCAAAGGACCAGCTCCTGACCACCAAAGGACCAGCTCCGTGACCATCGAAGGACCAGCTCTGTGACCATCGAAGGACCAGCTCCATGACTACCATTTTGACCACAGTGGTAACACAGAAGCAATGCCAGAGCCAGTCCTTGGGGTTCAGAAATTCACAACCAATGCTAGTTTACCCAGCCAGGTTCCATCATCAGAGGTCAACCCATTCCCCATAAATATACCAGTGCCAGAACCCCCTGCCACTTGTGAATCAAGCTGGGCAGAGTCAGACTCATTCCTTCGGAAGACATCAAAGGATTGTATGTTTTATCTTATATCATCATATATATATATAATCTATATATATATGATGTATAGATTCATTCATTTGGAAGGTATAGCAATAGAAAGCAAAAGAGTGAAAGAGATGAGGGAGATAGAGAAATAAAGACAGACGGAGAGATCTTCTATCCGCTGGTTCACTCTCCCAAAAGGTCACAGGCACTGGACTAGGCCAGGTGGAAGCCCAAGACCCAGAACTCCACCCAGGTGTCCCAAGTGGGAAGCAGGGGTCCAGGCACTTGGATCATTTTTTGCTGTCAGAACTCAAATCAATCTTCAATTATAGGATGCTGATGCCACAAGTGGCTACTGAACACACTGTACCACAATGCCAGTCCTTTATATCACCCCTTGTAAAGCACCTGTTTATTGTGACTTTTAATTTTCCACTCATAATTTCAGACATAAAGACTAGCAAAAATAGTAGAAAATAATTGTCACTGGAATTCCCTCAAATGTTAACATCTATGACCATTGTGCAGTTACCAAAATCTAGAAATTAACATAGCAGTACCAATACATAGATTTTATTCATGCGCTTCCTGCTGTCCAATGAACACACTTTCCTGGCCTGGCTCTCATGTTGCAACTGATCATGTTGCAATTGTGTCTTTCCTTTCCTTTAAGTTGGATAAGTTTCTCAGACTTTGTCTTTCATGACATTGACACTTTAGAGATATTGGTTAGTTATTTTGTAAAATGTCCCTCAGATAGAATTTTCCAGGTATTTCTTTGAGATTAAATTCAGATTAGCCATTCTGTCAGCACAGCGACAGGAATGACACTGCAATGCATCACCCCAGGCCCACAGATCTACCGTTGTTCAGTACTGATGACATTAACCTTGAATTCTTGCTTCTAAGATGATCCTTACCAGGTTTCTCACTGTCAAGTTACTGTCTTTCCTTTAGTAATGCTAAATATTGGAAGGAAGTACTTAGAAACTAAGCAAATATCCTGTTAGCTATCACAAGTCCCCACCTGCTTAATTTTGGCTTTCATTATGATTCTTGCCTGAAACAAATATTATTGATTTTCTATTTCCATCACATTTTCCACACTTTTTGTTTTGTATTCTACTGAAGGAAGGGCTTTAACTTGTCATGACTTATTTAATAGATTCTAATATTTGTATTAACCAGAGCTCCAGGATCCTGATTTATTCTGATTTACAATTCATGCAGTCATTATTTCGTTGCTGCAGTTATGCCCAACATGGCCACTTGAAACATCTTCCATATGTCTTGTGTGTCCTTCTGCCCTGTTAGAATTTTCCTCTTTTCTTCTTTTTCTGGACTGGTTGGAATGCATAACAAAAATTTGGAAGAGCTCTGCTCTCAGTTAATTCTTTCCTTTTTTGACTGGAATTTCTCCAGTGAGGCATTGTGGTCCTCTTACCTGGAATAAGCAGCCCAGCCCCTTCTCACCTGCTTAGCACCGCCTTTTCCCATCCTGTATTGTAATAGTTCATGGTGAAGGACAACTTGGAAATCAATGACCTCTTTCTCCATCGTTCTTTGTCCTGCATCCTTTCTGTGTTGAAAGAGGGTCATGTGTAAAAGCTGCAAGGCAATGAAGGCCAACTAGGGAAGAGAAACTGTGTACTTGCTGTGTCATGGTGCAGCGCCTTGTGGTCACACAGACAGGGAGTGCCTGTATGAAGTGAGTGAATTCTGGAAGCAAACATGGTTCTTCTTTGTTCACCAAGGAGCTGCACAGTTAGCATTTTGTTCCTTTAATATAACCTAGTGCTCTCTATCAGGGCCTCATTCTCTGCTGATTACATGCAGATCTGCCCATTTCTAACTTCTGAAGAGCTCTCTATGGCCGGGAGTAAACTAGAGCCTATCTTCCACCCTTCACATCCCAACCCCATCATTTACTATCGGGGTAAATGAGTTAATTTATTCACCTTCATTATACTTCAGTTTCCTTATGCACAGAACAAAAATAGCAACAATAAACATGTAAGTGCTTAGAATATTGCTAGGCATATTCTAGGTGCCATATAAGTGTCAACAATTTTTTCTGTTATCTCAGAAGGTATAAAGGCCTTAATACTAATATAAGCATCACAACATGTGGCTTGAAGACACACACAAGCTTTGGCACACAGAAGGTTTGGGCCTGAGTTCTGTGCCCAGTTAGAAGGAAAGATCATAGCTTTGCTCATACTCTGACCACTTCCCGTTGCCTTTGGCCTCGTGGCCAGGCGTGGCTCCTCCAAAGCACACAGCAAGGAGGGAGTCTGTGTGTGGGAAAGATGATGGCGCCAAGATAGATCAGCTAGAGAGCAAGCATGAGCCAGCCTCCTGCTGTGTCTGTAAAGAAAACCATCACTGCAGTTTTACAGCAAATGCTGTATTGGCCGTATAGAAGGGACAGCCTGCGTGCGCTTGCATAATGAAGACAAAGGTGTATTATTTGTTTTGTGACCACTTTACATGCCCGTGTCAGAGAAATGCCACGTTTTCCTTCGCAAAAGAGTCTAATGGAGGAAACAAGGGAAATGGCACAGCCCTTTCTGCATGGGGATCAGGAATAACCTCAGAAACAGAAAGCAAAGTACCGAAGGAGCAGGCTAAAGACTGCAGACATAAGCAGACAGCTGTGGAACAGTGAAATAGGTAAAGGGAAAGAAGAGAGCCTGGGCAGCCTGGGGAAACAGGATGGGCCCCTCTACAATGGCTCCTGCACAGCCAGCTGCTCCCTTTCCACAGACAGGGCACGCTGGCAGGTGGGCAGCTCCTCTTTACCAGGCTATGCACCACTGGAAAGACAACAAGGTCATCACACTTCATTATGTCGGATTTAAAAGATTGTTGTAAAACATTTAGTTATTCATTTGAAAGGCAGGGTGACAGAAAGAGGAAGAGAGAACAAGGAGGGGGGGGAGAGAATCTTCCAACTTCTGGCTCATTCTCCAAATGTCTGCGATGGTTGGGGCTGGGTTAGGCCACAGGTAGGAGCCAGAAATTGCATCTGGGTCTCCCTTGTGGATGTAAGGAGCCAAAGTGCTTGGGCCATCATCTGCATTAGCAAATGGCTGGATTAGAAGCAGAGCAGCTAGGACTCAAACTGGTGTTCCAATGGGAGATGCCAGCATCATAGTTCATAGTAGCTTAATCTGCTGGACCACACTGCTGACCCCAAAGAGGTATTTTTTGGTCACGAGGCTACCAGTGTGCTCTGTTGGCTGCAGGAACAGGAGTCTTAATGTCATGTATTTGAAGACAGCACCTCCTTCCAGGCCTCAGCAGCAGCAGCAGCAGAAAGGCAAACCCACTCTACACTCCTGAGGGACCAGTGAGGATCACTTCCTGTTTGAGCATGAAGCTAGATTTGCCAGAACAAAATCTCATTAGGGCAAAAACATTCTATACTCTTACCCATTCTCTGCCAAGTTGCTTGCTTTACTGCCATGTTGTTAAGACTCATTTTGGCCATGGTTTTGCAACTCATGCATGTGCGGGTGTGTGAATGGAAGTTGTTCAGACACAATGAGCCTTAACCTAGGAGGGTTCTTAGTATTTGTAAAAATAATCTATCGGGTAAGTGTTGAAAGCTGCTGCTGTGGCAGAAGCTGCACTTTGCAGCCAGCAGTGTCGACCAGTACAGTGGCTCAAAACCCTGGCCGCACACTAGAACCATCTGCAATGAGTTTTTAAAACACTAACACCAGTGCCTCACCTGCCGAGATCCCAGTAGACTACAAATTCAGTGGAGTCTAGATGGGCAGTTTGCAAAATCCTGCGGCTGTCAGAACATGCAGTCGAGGGCGAAAACCACAGAAGCTGGGTCTTCTGGAAAAGCGTGAAAGGAGCCTGGATGGGAGGGCTAAGTCAGCCCCAGCCAGTGTTCTGCCTAGGATGTTACTAATGTTTCCAGGACACAGAGGTGAAGCTGCAGCGGCAGGACTCAGTTGATCTTTTCTTTCTACAATGCTGCCCTCTAGTGCCTGAACCTACCAGAATCATGTCGAAAACCCACTTCATTCATCACGACATTCTCCTGTTGGCTGAACAAAACTGGGGAATTTCTCTCTGATATGAATAACAAAATGAACTAATTCAACATACATTATTAATTTTGATTTGTCGCAACATAAATCTCCAACCCTGGCCTCTCCATTCTCCCACGTCTCCCACAATTCCGTGCTGCTGCCTCCTCTAAGAACACCTCTTCCATCTCAGCCTTTCCCTTCCTTCCCAACCTCTATTCCATATTTCTAGATCATTCTCAATGGTATCAGGCTTGCCTTTCCACCTCTCCTCTTCAAAATAAAAGTTCCTTTCACATGGATACCCCTCAGTCAGGCCCTATTTCTCTTCTCCATTCACTCACAAAATTGTTCGAAGGGCTATTTTCCCAGGTGCTTGTGAGTCTGCTGGGGGAATGGAGCTTGCTTTCATTACCCAGCCTGGTCTTGGCACAGGCTCTTACGGCCACTTAGAGCCATCGTCCCCTCCTTCCTCGTATGCCCTTCTGACTGCAATGTTTCCTGTGGTCCACAGTACTCACAGCTCTGCTCTGGAACATCCCTCCGCCTGCCTTGGGTGCCTTCCTGTCCTTCTGGATGGTAATGACGCAGCACCCTGTCCAGGGTCTTTCTGCCTTCTGCATTGGCAATTACAACTTCATGGGGGCAGACTTTCTTTGGGCAGTTTTCATCGACTTCCAAGAATTTGATTGCAATCAGTGGACGCGTCAACTGAAAAATCCACCACTCCAGGCCCAGCTCACTCAGCGACTGCCTGACCTTTCCCTTTGGTCTCCCGTAGGACACTGAACTCTGTATAGACAAGTCATCTGGTTTGCCCTCTGCCAACCTCATCTCATTTCCTGCTTCCTTCCTTACCAGGCTGCTGCCATGGCTTACTTGGTTACTGAACTTGCTAAGCTGTGTGGTGTCTCAGGCCCTAACACAGGCCACTCCATTTACCCTTGAAGCATTCCTCCTGTTGGTCACATGGCTGGCTCCTCTGTATTTCCCTTGCTTAAACACTGCTGCTACATGACACCTTCCTTGCTCTGCCAGCTCCTCCCTTTCATTTCCTACCCGGCGCCCACCTTAACCCTTCACATTTTGTGGTGACTTAGTTGGTTACTTCTCCATCTTTGCCACTCAGCTCTAAGCTCCAGGAACTTGGTGTCTGTGACACAGATGAGCCCGGCAGCTGACAGTGACTGGAAAATGTTAGCGTTTTTAACACATGTGCTGACTCAGTGGACAGATGCAGGAAGACTCACATCCCCTCTGCTGTAACTGGCCTTGTGGAGGGCACGTGGCCACACCTGCTGAAGGGCTGCAGTGCTCGTCTGCTCTGCTTGCAGAGGCGAGGCTCAGGCTGTTCGCTGGGAAGCCCTTCAGCATTCAACACTAAGCTGGACCGACCATGGCAGCTGTGGCACGCCTCTCATGAACACTGCCGGCTGGCTGGCACTGTGGAAGCAGAGGCTCGAATAATGGTTTTCAGTTTCCACAAATGAGACGTCTACCTCGGCACTCATCTCCATTTGTACAATAAAAGGGAAGGAAATCTTATAATTTCTTTATCAGATTTTTCTATGATTTATTTATTTGAAAGCCATCACTTTCCAGATGGCTGTAACGCCTTGGACCAAGCCAGGCTGAAGCCACATTTGATCTCTGCTGGGGTCTCCTAAACAGGTGGCGGCACTCGGGCCATGCCCTGCTGATCTCTAAGGCGCATTAACAGGGTGCTGGATATGAAACAGAGCAGCTGGGAGTTAAATCAGTGCCCGTATGGAAACGGCAGCCCTGAAGGCCACACCTCACTCTGTGCCACCACTCAGGCCCCCGGATGTGTTTTAGAAATGGAGAATGAAGTGTCATAGTTTTAGCTGCTGAGTAATAATCTGATACCTGGGACTCCTTCACCAACCAAGAACAATACTTAGCTTATAAATCAAAATCTGTCTGTGCTGGACAACGTGAATGGAAGCACGTCTGTGATCACACGAAGAATCAGCAACTTACATTCGCTGATACAAGCCCTACAAGCAAAGCGTGTACCCTGTCAATTAAGGCTCGCGCATCAAAACGAAAGAACACACTTAGCCCAGCTATACCTTGAGACAAGGGCAACAACATTCTCTGGAAAACACTTAGCCTACTCAACAGCCAGAGGCCTGCGACCTGTGGGAAGTGTCAGCCGAGCTGGCGTCCTGGGTGTCTGCTTAACCTGCTCTGTAAAAAAAAATATCCAAATCTGTCTGGGAATGTTCACTCGGTCAAGCTGAAGCGCCTCGTGCTCTTCAGTACTGCTTCCTTCCCATCCAACTCTGCCAAAAAGAGTAGCAGAACTCCACCCGGCTGGGGAAGGGATTTGTTTTCCCGTTTAGGAAGTGTGATGTCAGGCTGAAAGAGGCCGATGAGCAAACTGGGTGGAACCATCAGCAGGCCCTGGTGAAATCAATGACACGGGTGTCTTAGAACAAAATTCAGTTTCAAGTGGTCAAGGACAGGGTGTGTCATTGTGGGCTGTGAGCCACTGTGGCTTCAGCTGTCTGTTCAGCATTTAATATGTTTATCTTTGCACTAAACAGATTGTTGTTGATTCATCACTATTAAACAGCCCGCTTGCTGTGAGGGCCAGCTCTGCAGATCCAACATGCAAAGAAAGACAGGCCTGCAACCCCAGTGACCTTCCCCTCCGCCAAGTCAAAACAGACGCCTTCTGCCTCCTCTCACTTCTCACTCTGTGGCCAAGACATTCAGGTTCTGACAGAGGCTAATCATGTATTCTTTCATCAGGCCAGGAACTACCCAGCAACAAAAATAAAGGAAGAACTTAAACGGTCATTGTTTTTTCATACCATTTTCTGTTGTTGCCACAAACTAAAAACAGAATGCCAGTTTGCCCAAAAGTACTGCCAGCCTCCAAGCCAGTTAGATAATGCCAAAGTCAGTGCATGAATCAAACAGCTAGTTGCATTAAACTTCAAACTTTTGAGAAGAAGGGAAGAAAAACATTAATTTTGAGAAGTAGAGAAACCCATGAAATGCTCTCTGTATGATCTTCCAGAGATTGTTCGAGCCATGACACATGTGATCAACCAAGGCATGGCAATGTATTGGGGCACCTCACGGTGGAGTGCTATGGAGATCATGGTAAGCTCATTTCTGTATTTTTATTTCTGCTATATTTCTTTTTCTAAAGATTTTATTTATTTTTATTGGAAAGTTAGATATACAGAGAGGAGGAGAAATAGAGGAAGATCTCCCATCCATTGAGTCCTACTCCCCAAGCAACCGCAATGGCTGGAGCTAAACTGATCCAAAGGCAGGAACCGAGAACCTCTTCTGGGTTTCCCATGCAGGTGCAGGGTCCCAAGGCTCTGAGCCATCCTCCATTGCTTTCCCAGGTCACAAGCAGGGAGCTGGATGGGAAGTGGGGCCGCTGGGATTAGAAATGGCACCCATTTGGGATCCCAGCCTGTGCAAGGCAAGGCCTTTAGTCACTAAGCTACCGTGCCAGGCACTGCTATTATATTCATTTTAATTTTTTCCAATGATAGAGAGCAACCAGTCTGCCAACTGCTTGTTCACTCCCCAAAAGCCCACAATACCCAGGGCTGGGCCAGGCCAAAGGCAGGAACCATGAACTCCATCTGGATTTCCCATGTGGTGGCAAGGACCTAACCATTTGAACCATAATCATGGATGCAAGCATTGCAAGTGGTTTCCCAACAGTCCTAACCAGGCCAAACTCCACACTGGTCATTTCTATTTTTTAAAAAATATTTCTTTATTTATTTGAAAGTCAGAGGGAGAGGCAGAGAGAGACAGCTTCCATTTGTTACTCCACTCCTTAGATGGACACCATGGTCAAGGCTGGGCCAAGCTGAAGTCACAAGCTGGGAGCTTTACCTGGGTCTTCCACATGAGTGGCAGGCGCCCAAACACTTGGGCCACTGCCCACATTTGCCCAGGCCCATTAGCAGAGAGCTGGGTCAGAAGTGGAGTGGCCAGGACACAAACCAACTACCATATGGGATGGCAGCAGCCCAGGCAGTAGCTTCACGTGCTATGCCACAGCACCAGCCTCCTCATTTCTATTTTTAATTATGATTGAATATCTTATGATTGTTTTCAGATACATGTATAAATAGCAAGGTATTTTGCAAACTTGTCCCACAATCACTCTGGAACTGGAATTCTGAGGTCAATTCCATCTTTGCAGAGTCAGATGTTGGGGCTAGAGCTGATCAGTTGAGACAACAGGGAGGACTTAGATCTCTGATAGGCACCATGTTTTAGTATCTTCTCTGGGAGCAAGAGAGTACAGCGAGTATTACAGCTAATGAGACACATGAACAGTATTCCAGTCTTATAAAAATGGGATCACTGAATAATTATACTGTTTATAACACTAATTACAGATCACATGTATATGTGAGTCATATTTTTATTTCTTTAGGATTCTAAAAACAATCAAACCACATTTTCCTTATAATCTATAATTCTGCTTGGACAAATTTGCCCCAGACTTTACTCAATACTGAAACCTTCTCAAAAAACAGTAGGACTTCCCCCATTCGGTATTACTGTCAGTGGCATTGATGGGCACAACTTTGCTGGCTATTTGACATTTTACATGCTTTCCTGGCTTATATTGATTTCCTTAAAATGAACACTTTACATGCATATGAATCACAGGGAAGCCTATTTCGCAACACTATAAATTCACCTACAATCTCATTTCTCCCTAGGAAGCCTATTCAGTAGCAAGACAGTTCAATATGATCCCGCCAGTGTGCGAACAAGCTGAATATCATCTTTTCCAGAGAGAGAAAGTGGAGGTCCAGCTGCCAGAACTCTACCATAAAATAGGTAATCACCAAAATCAAATCTTCCAAGCATTTTTAGCAACAGGGATTCAGTGGCTGTGAGAACTCAGCATTGATGAAACAATGGCAGAATCCAGTGTGCTGGTATGGGGTCTCCAGAGCATCGGGGACGGAGGGCCAGCAGGGCTGGAAACGGGCTGGCACAGAAGTGTACTCAGTAGGTGTTCAGAAAATGAAGGGAAGGACCTGCTCCGGTTTCCTGGGGTGCCTGCTCTCAGCCCAGCCTTCAGCTGTGTGCTGACAATGGCTGCCTTCCCAAGAAGCCACGCTCACACACACCTATGTGAGCATCTCCAGTGTGCCTGGCACTGTGTTCCACACGTTTTAAAGCAACAAAGAGGGAAGGCACTCCATGCTTATGTAGGTAGGTAGTCATTCTTACAGAGAGGGGGAAACATGCACACATTATATAGGTAACAAACATGGACAATAAAAATACATTAAGACAGGGGGAAAGGAGTAAGCCACAATTTTAGGCTTATGTATCCAAACAATTTCCAGAAACACCTTTCCTTCCTAAGACATAGATGTTCAGTCAGAAAATGCTGGGTAAGAAAAGAAAAAAAAAATCCAACAGGAGTGATGCCCACTCCTCTCGCTTTGCTATCACTTGCCAAGTGTTCACTGTGGAAGAGGCACGTGCTCCTGCTGGGTGCTGCTCTAGGTAGGGCACTGAGCACACACACAAAGCACCTAATTTCTGTGCAAAAAAAACCCTACTTGCCTCACAGCATAAACAGAAATGTGAATTTTGGATATCAAAATCTCTTGGATAAGCCACATTTTCAGGCACGCTTCCATGTGGGACTTCAAAACATCTGTGGAGATACTGAATTAAAACAGAATGGGCAGGGGCCATGAACTTTGTAAAGCCCTCTCCTGTGGCTCCCACCCAAGAACTGACAGTGCCGGCTTACTTAACCCCTAAAAGACTGGGTCACGGTTTGTAAATCCTTGCGTTGTAAGGCACTAACTCATCTCTCTGGCCGGCTTGCCTCCTGAGCTAACCAAGCTCTGTCTTAACATTTACACCTCTGATCCCAGTTAACAACAGCAACTTGTTTCTTTCTTCCATAGGAGTTGGTGCAATGACATGGTCTCCCCTTGCCTGTGGAATCATCTCGGGAAAGTACGGCAACGGGGTGCCCGAAAGTTCCCGGGCTTCCCTGAAGGTATGCCTTAGAAAAGTCCGGGAGTGGGAGGGAGGGAGACAGATGGGAACAGCTCGGCAGTAGCCCGGGGCTTCCCGGCCCAGGCAGGCCATGGCCTCAGCCCGGCAGTGGCCGCTGGCAGGCTCCCCTGCACCTTCCGGAGGACTCTGCTGCTGGCCAGACATCAGTCAGCCCTTCCTAATCTGCCTACACAGAAAATCCTCCTCCTCTGGGAACTGGGACCAAAGTGCACACTGACCTGCTTGGACTTGTAGAGCTCAAGTCCTCTGTGGTTATTCATCCTTATGTTACAGCAAGCACTTCCTTCCTACTTGGGGGCTAACAAAGCATAGAAATTCCTCTTCTCTATAAGGTCTGCTTGTCCTTTTCTTTGACAAAATGAAATTCAAGCTGTGGCAGCTTAATCCACAGCAGGCAAAGGGCAGCAGCTAAGTATGGCCTGAGGTTGGCTGAGAGTTCCTATTGTGTGTTGGCAAGCAGGGGAGAGAAGGGTGGGCCTCAGCAGACAGACTCAGGCAGAGCCTCCATTGCCAAGGCTCTGTGGCTGGGGGTTGCAGAGATCAACTCTGGCTGTTTGGCCTCTGGCCTTAAACCCTGCTCTAAAGCATAAAGATGTTCAAGACCAGAGAAACAAAATTACTTCCACTCAGACAGTTTGATGATCAATTTACTTGGAGAGTACTCCAAACATCTCTCCTTATTAATAACAACATGACTATTTTAAAAAACTTGAGAGAAACATGCGACATCATTAGAATCACAGATTACTCTGTGATAGCAAGGGAGGCAGAACAGAGGTATTGTAAACATTCAGACAGAACCCAGTTCTAGGAGGAAGCATGTGTTGGCTAGGCCTTGAGCCACCCTTGGCACAGAGTTAGCGGGAGGACAGCTTAGGGAAGCCCGCATCGCCCACCCTTGCAACAGTGTGGCCGTGCCCATCTCAGGCTTCCCCAATTAAAACCTTCTCAAGGCATTGGTCTTTTCCCATCCTTTTTGCCTCCAACAGTTGAGCTTTTAACTTGTTTGTCCTCTAAAGCAACCCAATATAAATATCTCCTAAAGCATGTTGACATAATCCTGTTTCTAGTTTTGTATTATCATAAGAAACAATTATCCTACAATATTGAATAAGGTCATGAAAACTGAAGATTATTTTGAACCAAATCTAGGCAAGTCAATCAAGAAACACTGAAGGAACCTTAGGAAAGAAGGTATGAACAAGGAAGGGAGGAGAAGGGAGGAAGGTAGTGAAGAACGGGGGATGGAGGGAAGGAAGCTTTGAGAACTGGGATGCTACTGAGCCCTCAATGTGCCAAGACCCAGGCTAAGTGATTTCACTCATCTCCGCTTATCCTTACAAAGAAAAATGGATACAGGTGGTTTTCAACTTGTTGTACCAGTTGTTGGTCAACATACAATGGCGTTGTATTCCCAATAAACACACAGTAAATTGAAAATAATCTTTTTTTAAAAAATTATTTATTTTTATTGGAAAGTCAGATTTACAGAGTAAAGGAGAGACACACAGAAATATCTTCCATCCGCTGGTTCATTCCCCAAGTGGCCAGAATGGCCTGAGTTGAGCCAACTTGAAGCCAGGAGCCAGGAACTTCTTCCAGGTCTCCCACACAGGTGCAGGGTCCCAAGGCTTTGGGTCTTTACCTACTCCTTGCCCAGGCCACAAGGAGCAAGCTGGATGGGAAGCCGACCTTCCGGGATTAAAACCAGCATCCATATGGGCTCCTGGGCATGCAAGGCGAGGACTTTAGCCACTAGGTTACTGCAATGGGCCCATAAATTGAAAATATTCTAAGCTCAAACTTCACTTACTATTTTAAAGCTTCATTTATATACATATCTATTTATATGAAATGTAGAGTAACAGAAAGGAGGAACTAAAGAGATCTTCCATTGTCTGCCTCCTCAAATGACTGCAGAGGCTAGGACTGGGCCACACCAAAGTCAGGAGCAGGGACTTCATCTGATCTCCTATATGGCTGGGAGGGGTCCAAGCATGTGGGCAAATCCTGCGCTGCTTCCCCAGGTGCGTTAACATAGAGCTGGATCAGAAGCAGAGCAGTAGAAACACCAACCACCTCTCCAATAAGAGATGCTGATGCTGCAAGCAGCACTGTAACCCTCCGCCCCACAACACTTGCTCATGAACGCACATTTAATACAGCCAATTACTGCACATCAAATTAGCCAACAGTTGGATCGAATCATGTAGTACAAAGTTTATGTTATCCTGAAGTGTTAAATCCCTCATGTGCCTTATTGAATACTGTCCTAAAAGGGGAAAGCTGAAGGATGTAGTGAAGTTGGAAAGTCACACGGAGAGCCATCACACAATGGGCACCCTCTTTCAGAGGCTAGCCAGGTAATCCCAGTCACCGCCACACACACTGGGTGCTCGCTTTCACTCTGCCCCTCCTTAAGGGCAGACTTCTCCAGATGCATAGACTGAAACATACAGCAAAACCATCCAAAACCAAAAACTCATAGCAGAACAAGTTGATAACTAGCATCTGGGCTTCCTGACTTAGTTAACTATCTCTCTCACAGACATCTTAGATTCCCTCAAATCCAGGTTTTGGGTTTAAAAAAAAAAGATTGTATCCATTTCTTTGAATCTCAGAGTATCAGAGGGACACATAAAGAATCCATCTTCCATCTGCTAATTCACTCTCCAGACAGCCTCAATAGCCAGAGCTGGACCAAAGCCAGCAACCAAGAACTCCATTTGTGTCTCTAATGTGTCAACAGCAGGTTTATAAAGGAAGGGGGAGCTCAGTGTCTGATCGTCCAAACTGCACCAGTGTTTGGGGAAAACCTGCACAAAGCCGAAAAAATTTTTTACAAATGCACTAGTAAAAGGAGAAAGCAGGGAGTGGGAGAGGGAGATACAAATTATTTGACGGTGACTAAGTCATCTCCATGTCTACTGAAACACCCTTAACCGTAAACGTGTAGAGCTCTCACCACGGAGAAAAACAGACAATCATACAGCACATTTCTCTCACCAGGCTCTACATAGCCAACCGAAGTGATCTGGAGTAACACATGCGCCCTTAGAAAAGCCACCTAGGTAGATTTACAAAAATCAAAACAATCAAACACAAAGGACTCCATGGCTAAATCCTCACCTTGCACATGGGTGAGTATTATCTGGGCACAAGTTCATATCCCAGCTACTCCACTTCTCATCCAGCTCCCTGCTTGTGGCTTGGGAAAGCAGTCGAGGACGGCCAAAAGCCTTGGGATCCTGCGCCTGCATGGGAAACCTGGAAAAAAAACTCCTGACTCCTGGCTTCAGATTGGCTCAGTTCCAGCTGTTGTGGCCATCTGGGGAGTGAGCCATTGGATGGAATATTTTTCTCTTGGTTTCTCTTCTCTCCATAAATCTGATCTGTCCTTCTAATAAAAATAAATAAATCTTTTAAAAAAAAAGAATTGAACACAAAATAAGCAAATATTGGAACATCCCTAACAGCATTAAAAAAAAAAAAAGATAACTAGCTGGATAAGTTGGTAACTTCAATCTTCCAATAAAGAATATATAAACATGCAGCACTGTGATACCAATAAAAAATCAAGATGACATTATTTTGTGTCTAGGTATTACACTGCAAGTGAAGGATGAGTTACCCCAGTATGAAAAATACTCATGTTCTGGCTCCTTCACTTCCAATTCGGCTCTCTGCTAATGGCCTGGGAAAAGCAGCAGAGATGGCCCAAGTGTTTGAGCTGCTGCCATCTGCATGGAGACCCAGACAGATTTCCTAAGTCCTGGCTTTGGCCTTGTGCAGAGTTGGCTGTTGGGGATATTTGGGGAGTCAATCAGTTATGGATGGATGGGTGGGTAGGAAGGGAAGGGAAGGGAAGTGAAGGGAAAGGAAGGAAAGGGAAAGGAAGGATAAAGAAATTCATGTCAACAGCTGACTTCAGTGCTGAGCAGTGCAGTAATACTTCTTCCAGCCTCTTAGATGTGTCCAAATGGATGTCCCACAAGCATTAGTGTTACTTAATGGAATCTGTCCTTAACCCCCTGAGCCTGGCCTTCCTTTTTGGCTAACTGTACATCCACCCACCCATTTGGTTGTCCCAATCAGAAGCCAAGGCATTATCTCACACTTTGTTCTTTGCCTTCCTTGCTCTTGCCCAAGAATGCACCAAATCCTCCAGAACACATTGTCTCAGGGCCATCCCCAACTTAGCCTTCGATTAAATCTTCATTCCTTTTTGCCAGACTTACAGCGGTAGCCTCCTAAATGTTTTTTTTTATTTTAACTTTTTATTTCTTTATTTATTTATTTATGGAAAGGCAGATATACAGAGGAGAGACAGAAATGAAGATCTTCTGTCTACTGATTCACTTCCCAAGTAGCCAAATGGCCAGAACTGTGCCAATCTGAAACCAGGAGCCTGGAGCCTCTTCCAGGTATCCCATGCGGATTACAGGGTCCCAAGGCTTTGGGCCATGCTCGACTGCTTTCCCAGGCCACAAGCAGGGAGCTGGATGAGAGGCAGGGCTGCCAGGATTTGAACCGGCGACCATATGGGATCCCAGCACGTACAAGGCTAGGACTTTAGCCGCCAGGCTACCACACCAGGTCCAAGTTTTCTCTTTTCTCAACAAACCATCACGGTGGCCAATGATCTTACTAAAAGCTTAATGTGACCAAATCATAATTCTGCTTAAAAGCCTTTCATGACTTCCCAATCCCTGCTAACAGGACAGAGTCCAAGCTCCACAGCAAAGCATTCAGGAAATCCCCTGGAGACCTAACTGAGCCTATTTTCCATGCTTGTCTCTTTCCACAACCTACAATATTTTCTGCCCAAAAGCATTGTGCTTTCATTTCCCAGAAAATGCCCTCTTTTTCTTCCTTCTGTGGAACCCCTGCTCATCTCCAAAGACAGACCTCGGCTGCCTCCACTTCTGTGAAGCTTGTCCAACTCTATAAAACAGAGCATTTGCACCACTTTTGTTTTTCCATGAACACTTTGTATAGGATGTCTTTGTTGCAAGTGACAGATCTCAATTCAGACTAATTTAGTTAGAGAAGAACTCTATTGGTCACACAAACAATCCTTGGTAAGGTGGAGTTGGGGGCAGACATCAATGGTGACTCCATCCATGGAGTTGAACTTCACAGAAATTCTTAGTCTCCTCTAGTGCTCTGCCTGTAGGTACAATTTCTTCTACTAGGAGTGGATCTTCTTCATGAAGCAAAAAGCTGAAAAGCTAGTGGTTGCAAGCTTCCATCCTTACAGAGAACAGTATTTGCTCCTTTACTAGCTTCAGTCCAGAGAAGACAAGCCAAGATTAGATCATGTGCCAACTGTGAGATTGATGACAGTGGGGAAAGGTGAAGTTCAATGATGAGCTCAGGTCAATTACGTAGTTGTTGGGTATTTTCCCCAAGACAGCAGTACAAACATGGCTTGTAAGGGAGGTACCGAAGAGGAAACACCCTAGCTACCAAACACTTCTCAAGTTACTACATAACAATTTGTGGATATTTCTAGAGCAGAGAGCTATCTAACTCATCCCAAAGCCTGGTACATAGCTGAGACGTAATAAATATTTGCTGAATGAATGCAAGGACCCGTAAGAGAAGATCAAAAGGCGTGCAGCTTTTAAATGGAAATGAACAGTGCAAATAAAAGTTACTGGAAGCTCTTCCCTGTTGCTAGCAAAACGCTTCCTGGAAAAAAATTTAAATATGCACCCTCTGTTAAAGGAAAACAACAAGTCTGAAAACCTAGTTGAATCCAAGCTGGGAGAAGAGTGAGGCCAGCCTAAAGAGCCCAGATTTTGACATTAAGAAACAAAGGATACTACATTATGGTGTAACTTCAGAAGAAGACTGTTTAGTCTGGCACTTTACCTAGGTGTTTCAACTGTGAAGACTGCTGCTTTGGATCCAAGAGTTGGAAGTTTAAATCGAAGTCTTCAATGATCATGAATGCTAAATTATTTCAGACAAGGTCTGGACAGGCAATGTGAGTGATTCTGCCCATAGGTCTACTGTTCTTTCCTGAGTTCTAGTCCAGGACTAATCACTAGCCATTGCAGGCTGGAGACAAGTCTTATAGACTATCCCCTCCCCAGTATTATTACCTAAAGAATGATCACAGTAATGCAACAAGGTGGAGGAATCCACCATGGGGGGAGGGTTTGGGGAGGGGTGGGGAGAATCCCAGTACCTGTGTCACATAATGCAATGTAAAACTGTATCACATAATGCAATGTAATAAAATAATAATAATAATAATAAAGAGATTCACACACAAAAAAAGAATGACCACAGCATTGAGAGGGCAAAAAAATAGGCTTTAGGAAAACACAGAGGATTTTGAGACACATATGAAAGAGCCCACTAAGCCACAAAGCAATAACTCACGCAACTGTTCCTTTGATAGACGTTTACTAAGGATCTACTCAGCCCTAGACCCTGCTGGCTGCTCAGGGTACGGGGAGGAACTGGATGGTCTCTAGCTACAAGCAGTAGCTCAGGGCCTTGCTGAGAGACAGACCCATAAAAAGATGACTCATAAAGCAATGTGGAGGCCACAAGCACTAGGGAATCCCACAGGACTGCCAGCAAAGCCATGCCGCCCAGAGGCAGAGGTATTCATGCTCAATTGGAAACTGAAGGTATCTAATAACCCATGGAGCTCCAGGTTCTCGAACTCTGCCTCACTGCCACATCGGCCAAGCCCCTCACCAGTGGCAGCCACAGAGCCATGCCTGGAAACTGACAGGAACAAGCTGTCCCTGCCTCCTACTTCTTCAGCTTGGAAAGAAAGGTCGACATCTAATCAGATCATTGCAGTGCAGTAGGGTCAGCCATGCAATAAAGTGGGCAGAGGGGCAGTCTTCCATCTTCTGATGCTTGTATTACTGCCATGGTCAGCAAACTGGGTTAACTGTTGTACACAATGACACCATCAACTTTTTTTTTAAGATTTACTGATTTTCATTGGAAAAGCAGATTTACAGAGAAGGAGAGACTTAGAAAAAGAGCCACTGGTTCCACTCCCCAAGTGGCCACACTGGCCAG
Source organism: Ochotona princeps (assembly GCF_030435755.1). Lineage (NCBI taxonomy): Eukaryota > Metazoa > Chordata > Mammalia > Lagomorpha > Ochotonidae > Ochotona > Ochotona princeps. Next base: position 15,098,250 of record NC_080834.1, read on the forward strand.
AGCTAAGCCCATCCAAAGTTGGGATCCAGTAGCTTCTTCCAGTTCTCCCACAGGGGTGCAGGGTCCCAAGGCTTTAAGCCATCCTCTGCTGCTTTCCTGGGACACAAGCAGGAAGCTGGATAGGAAGTGGAGCAGCCGAGACAAGAACCCATAAGGGATCCTGGCATATACAAGGTGAGGATTTAGCCACTGAGTCATCACATCAGGCCTCTACCATCAACTCTTACAGAAAACACTGGTTGGCTTCCACAATTAATTACTATCTTAATCAGGCCTCATCTTCCCTCCCTCCACTAACATTTCTCCATTTGGACAGTCATTAAAGCTGTTTATTTCTGAAGCAACTTGCGTTTTGCTTCAAAAAAGCAATATAAACATCACAGTCTACTTTTTACAAACCCTAACCTCCATAAATCTTCCAGAGTAAAGCAACAATGACAGCTGAGGGTAGGGAGAGAGGGATTCAATAGATGAATTCAATAAATTAATGTTTGGCCTCTGACTTTTACAAATCTCTCAACTTAATGTTATGTATTTTTGCTGCATACACACATAACGTTTAACCCAATTCTATAGAAAAAAAAAGCACTGCATATAATCAAGTTCTATTAGATTGACAAATAAATTAACCATTCTTTGCTTGCATGACAAACATTCAAACCTCGGGAGCTCTCTTGGTTATAAGAAAAAACAATTATCCAAAAGCATCTGACTAGTAGCTTTCAATATTTTTTTGTTTCTTTGGGTAACATTCAGTTACATTAGTCCATGAAAGATGTTATGAAATTTAAGTAAGGACTGACGATATTTTGCCCATAGAGGACAGCAAAAGTAAGGTTCAGGGCTTTCTCATGCAGCCAGCAGCCAGGTCCCAGCAGGCTGCCCAGGGATCCCCCCACAGCACTCATTGTTTGTAGCTATTCAGCCCTCACCACTGGCACCACCTGTCCTCTCTGGAGGACACCTTTCCTCTGAAAGGGCCGAAGCGTCCCAGGGGCCATGGACAGGAAAGCTTTGGCCACCTCCCCAAGCAAGCTCCCAAGTGAGGAGGCCAACCATAAGCCTCTAAGATGTAGCAGGGGCGCCCTGCCCTTCTCTTTTTAACATTTGCTGAATCATTCCAAAAATCAGTGAATCACAAAACAATGTGGTTACCCTTTTCTTTGGAAACAGTCACAGAATGATGAGAAGAAAAAGGCAAGACAACCCAAAGCCAACAGCCTATTGCAGTCATGTGGGTGGAGTGTCTACAGGCAACTGCCATTGTGGAGCGCTCTGCTGTCGTTGGGAGGTGAAGCCTTACGGCCGCCCCCGCATGACAAATACACTCAGCACAGAACATCCGCTGCTGCTCTGTGCTAGGGGAGTTTAGTATTTTCACTAGAGCAGACCAACATTCTCAGAGCCTTTCTGTTTCTCTGTGTGTCGCAGCTTAGTGCGAGCTGTGCACAGAAGAGACTATTGTTGCCCACATCACAGAGCAGGGCCTCCTGGAAAGTAGGGCACTGAGAAGAAGTTCTGAGCCATTTTTCTCTTTGCATGTAGAAAATTAGGCTCATTTTTTAGTCCACCGATCAGGACCAGGCTTTTTCATAGTTTGTTTTTTGGGTTTTTTGGTGTTGAGTTTCTTTAGTTTTTTGTTTGTTGTTTTTAAAGTCCCTATCAGATGTGCCAGGTCTACTTTAGGAAGAAGCAGAGCATGCTACAACAAAGCCCCACTACAGAAAGAGAGGGAAATTAGGAGTGCATTGGATGCAAGGGAGACGGCGACAGGAAGCACATGAGACAGACTTACTCTGATCAGAATGCTTGGCATCCAGCTTTCGTAGCAAAAAGTAAACAGGCCTCAGTAACACCATTTTCTTCTTCTTTGCTATATTCTAAAATTGGGATATCCCAACACGAAACATCATTCCTTCCACTTGGTACAATATTATCGCTTGTATGTCAAGGTTTTAACTTTAGTTCATATTGATCAATTGGAATCATTAATATTAGTTGAAATCCATCTGTTTTGAACCAAAAAACAAGAAGTAAGACCACGGGAAGCACTTCTTAGCACTATGCCGCAGGTGTCCTTGTCACTGACAAACATGAGGGTCAGGGTCAAGAAGATTCAGGAATTCGCCATGAGGTTCTTTTGCTGAATTAACCCCCTCTGACATCACATCCTCACCAGACACCTCGTTTCAGCGATGCTGTTCTTACCCCTAGTGCTACCAGTGGCTGAAGGAACGAATCGTGAGTGAAGAAGGGAGAAAGCAGCAAAACAAGCTCAAAGACCTGTCCCCGATCGCGGAGCGGCTGGGCTGCACGCTACCTCAGCTCGCCGTGGGTAAGAGCATCGCCAACGGTGAGGGAGGGAGGGAGGGAAGCTTTTGCTGAGCTCCTCTCGGCCCGCACCCCTCTCATGACAAAATCGCCACTGAACAAGACTGCTCCCTAAAGAATAAACTCTTGGTAAGTACTATGAGAAATGTTGCGCGGGCGTCTCCGCGTGGACCTCCTCTTGACTACTTCCCCTCAACCACAGAACCGATAGAGAACATGCCAGTGAAAACACACACATCCACTCAGGTGTCACGGGTGAACTGTGCAGGGACACCCACTGCTCCTGGCTTGAGTTTATATTGTGTTGAAGCTGAGCCAAAGTTGGTGAGAGAGGATAGGAGACGGGGCAACCACAGAGGCCCCAGGCTACTGCCATATGGAATATCAATCCCAGAGGAGCAGCCTTACCCAGAAATATCCCGTGGACCGTGCAAATTGCTCTTCTAAGGCTATGAATTCATGAAAAGGTCATAGTCAGCGGTAACAATTGGAAACTACACACCACCAATGTTCTAGTGGTCATTTAAAAAATTAAGTAAAATTAACCTCAGTTAATTTTATTTAATCCAATATAGACAAATATTACCATTTCAAAATGTAACAAATATAAAAACATTGAGGTACTTTGTGCTTTTTGTTCCCATACTAAGTCTTCAAAATTCAGGACGCATTTGATATTTGCAGCACATCTCATGTCAGGCTGGACATATCTCATGATCAGTGGCCCCAGTGGACAGCAGAATACCCAAGCTTTCAGTTCCTCTGACACTGGGTGCCAGGATCGTGTTGTTCTTGTCTCCTTGAAGGTCAACACAATCCCATGCACACTGTTACCAGCCCTGACCTTACAGGTGTCAATGGTGGGCTTGCACTGCTACTGCCACTTTACAAATTAAGAAACTGAAGATAAAAGAACTGACACACGGTGAGAAAGGAATAAGATGGATGCCCATTCCAAAAAAAATACTTTTTAAGATTAATAAGCAGCAGAAACTGGGACTAATCAGAACACCACAGGATTTCAGACAAGGTCATGAAAAACATCACAAGATAGTTTATTTTGGTGCAAAACAATTTTAAAATCCATGCATGGTTTTTATGTCACATAGTTCCCATCAACTTGTTGAAGAATTCCCAATTACCCAGTGAGATATAAAGTTCAAGACACACATGAAGAAAGGGGTATTTGTCAGTAGCTTGACACCTGTGAAGCTGAGAGCCAGTCACCTCTGACAGTCATGAAGATGGATGAGAAGTCACTTCAGAGGAGGGAACGCAGAAGAAAACGCACCTAAGTAAATGAATGACTGCCACTTGAACTGTTTGTCTTTCTCTCTTTCAAGATTTATTTTTACTTGAAGGTCAAAGTTATAATATATATATAGAGAGAGACGGAGATCTTCCACCCACTAGTTCACTTCCCAAATGGCCACACAGTTTTGGGCTGGTCTGAAGCCAGGATCCAGGAACTTCTTCTGGGCCGGTGCTACAAAAAAACAAAAGCAAAACAAAACAAAACAAAACAAAAACCCCCTCTGTAAATCCTGTCTCTAAAAAAGAAAGAAAGAAAGAAATCAGTGGGCTGGTGTGGTGGCATACAAGCCAATCCTGTTTGTAGCACTGTCATCCCATATGGGTGCCAGTTCATGTCCGAGATGCTCCACTTCCATCCAGCTCCCTGCTGATGTCCTGGGAAAGCAGTGGAGCATGGCTGCAGTTCTTGGGGTCCCTGCACCCATGCGGGGACCCAGAGAAAGTTCCTGGCTCCTGGCTTTGGATCTGACCAGCTCCAGTGTTGCAGCAATTTAGAGAATGAGCCAGAGGATGAAAGATCTCTCTGTGTGTCTTTACTTGTCTCTGTAACTCTTTCAAAAAGAAATAAATGTTTTAAAAGTCAAATATACTTAATGTGATCAGTTAGTATCCCACAATTTTAACAATTATGCCAAAAATATTAACTATTTTACCACTGTGTGTAAAGCAGGTATAAGAGACACTTCACCAAGTTGCTGAGAAAGTGAAACTTGAAAACTTATAAAGCAAAGAATAGATGCTCCGGAAGTGGTAATGCTGATGTTTTGTAAAGAATCAGACACCCCCGACCGGAAGCTCTGTCAGCCTTGCTCAGGCATGCATTGAGAGGAATGTGCAGAAAGAGCAGCACACTGCACAGCCATGAACGTGTGCACTGGGTGATCATACGAACGGGAGTGTAGTCAGCTTCCACATCCTTAGATTCTGAATAAATGGACTCAACCAACCTCGCATCAAAAAAGGAAGGAAGGAAGGAAGGAAGGAAAAACTGTACCTGACTGTGTAGACTCCTCGTTACTATTCCCTACACAACACAGCAACTACTGCATTGTGTATACATTGTATGGGGTCTTCCAAGTAATCTACAGATGATGTGACGACTAAGAGATGATGTGCAAAGGTTATGTGTATATACAAGCATGGCCTCATTTCATATAAGGGATCTGAACGCCTGGGAAGCTTGGTATCCACATGGAACCAAGTCGCCAGACACATTCACTGGATGTGAGCCACACATGCAACGCTCTCTTTACAACAGCTCAGCTTAAATTAAAACATGCTTTGCACCCCCACCTTTTCCTTGCTCAAACCCTTAAAAATAAGTAGTTTTGTTTTTAACCACAGAAGCCCCAGAACCAAAAGGGAAATGATTTCCAGTCATCTTGCTTTTGATCTGCTCTGAGAGTTGGGGTAGGGAGATCCGGGGGCAGGAAACAAACTGCTTGAACCTAACTGTGACGGCTCCCCAAGTCGCACACCTATAATAAACAGACGTTTCTGAGTGAGCTTGCTGGTAACACTCAATTAGGGATGCTAATTTTCCACAGAGCTGCAGGTGTTAACCGTGGGCGTGGCCACCTCGGCCCAGTGGGTTTTCTCGCATCTGGCAACCTGTCAGGGCAATCAGCAGCTGCCGACATCATATGGTTTATGGGCAATGGTTTGCTTTGCCTTCGGAATTCCCACTAGGGCCAAGAGAAGTTCTAACTGCAGAGGAAATAATATAGTTCCCCAAAGACAGCCCTAGTTTACTTATCTTAGAGCCTGCACAGAACACTCTACGGTCCATATGGAATGATCTAGTGATTGCCATGAAAGGCCTGAGCTTGCCAACATTAGAGTTACAGTGGACTGCAGGGCCTTAGGCAAACGAGAGCAGGAGAGGTGCTAGGCAACATCCCCCTGTAATCCACGCTGCTGTGCATTTAACAAACTTTTAATAAACTGTCAAATACACGTTCATGTAACAGGAAAGTGAGGAACTAAGGAATATTACACCTGCTAGCTCTAACTTGCTACCTAATGTAGGGGTAAGGTCATCCACCAAGACCAACTGGGGGCTTAAAGGTGGAGGTTACAAGGTCGTTTCAGAAACAGGAAAGAGAGATGCGCCAGGGATGGAGAGAAGCTTGCTAAGTGGCCGAGGTCCAGCGTAGGGGAGCCTGGTGGAGAATGCAAGAGGCAGCCGACCCTGGCTCTGTGGAAACTCCCTCTGGCACACAGCTGCCCTTAGGAGGGGCAGAAATCGAAGCAGCAGAGATGGTGATGTGCTGGAAGAACAGAGCAAGGGGGGAGGGAAAGTGTGGAGGGTTGCAGAGAGGGTCATTTAGATACTGAGTGCTGTCAGGAAGCAGGTCCCTGGGCAACACGTGGGGGGAAGGACCTAAAGAGGCAAAACGGGAGACAGCAGACCTGATGCGAGCCAGCATCCAGACACCTGCAGGCGAGCTTGCTTTAAAGCCTGGCCAACGTCTGCGACCTCTGCGGGTCCCTGAGCAGGGGCATCAAGCAGACCGCACACCTCAATACACAGTAACATTTAGCCCAGGCAGCTCAGGACTGATGCGGCCATTGTACAACAGGAACTTCCTGATGAGCTTGGCTTCTGGAACACGGCGAGCAGTGTCAGTGATGTGAGGAACAAGAACACAGCTGGATTCAGTGCCCCATGATTGAGACAAGAGAGGGAGACCCGAGCCCAGCCTTTCGATGCGCAGATTCTACGCAGCTTCCGTGTACAGCAGAGGCTGTTCAGTCTCACACTCCCACGGTTGCAGATCATCCACCCAACAAAGAGGAGGTCTGAGCTGCAACACGCCTCGCTATAGCTCCTCTTTACAAGCTCACCTAGCAAACGCGGGGACCCTAACCCAGTACTCTTCCTTCACAGCCTGGTGCCTGAGGAACGAGGGTGTGAGCTCCGTACTCCTGGGAACATCCACTCCGGAACAACTCATCGAAAACCTTGGTGCCATTCAGGTGAGGCCCGAAGCCCTTCCGGGCTGACTCCAGGGAGCTCCTGGCCACGGCCTAGCTCTTGCCATGGCTGACCTGCAGGGTCAGGGTAGAGCAGATCTTAGGAGCGCCGGAACAAGCTCCCAGGACCCGGATCCACGGCTGTGCCCTGATTCCCAGGCGAGGTTCCTGGGGCTCACTTGTCAGCTGGGTTTGTGTCCATGGCACACTGTATTCCGGGCCCACACCTGGCACTGACCTTGTAAGCCGACTGCAGCACCTGCTTGAAATGTAACTGTCACACAACAGTACATACACATCAGCCATCCACGCATTCCTTCCAGCAGGTTCACCGCCTCCCTACTGTGTGCCACACACCTCCTTTCTACTCTGAGGCTTCCTAAATGAGGGAACAAAAATAGTTCATGGAAAAAAATTGAGATAGGTATATTTGGAGGCAAAAAAAAATTTTTTAAAGACTCCATGTACACAAGAAGTCTTCATGGAAAATGTGTTATGCAAAAGAAAACTATATAAGATTTTAAAATTTTTTTGTAGCATCACTTCCTTTTTCCATGAACTTTTTGAAGCACCCCTGTATTTCCTCTCCTCGTTGTAACATTTATGATTCAACAGTTTAACTGCGTGACCCTCCTTAGCAATGCAAGGCCTCTGAGGTCAGAGACCTGCGACCTTCCTGCTGTTCCACTGACCTTCCAGTTAGCCACATAGTCTATGACCCTAAATTAACACTTAAGAACTTTCTGCTTTGGGAAATTGCCATTTCAAGAGAAACGGACTCTTCTATTTTGGACTTGAGGCATCATCTCTCCCTAGAAACAAGAGGCCCAACCCCAAAACCCTCACCTCCCGGGAAGCCAGGGGCATTGGAACCTGCCTGCTATGGACAGCAGGAGAAGGGTGGGACAAGGGGTGCTCCCATCTAGGGAGATGGACTAAGACTGGTGCTCCCCAACAGTCACATCTCAGTACTGAGCCTGCACCTCTCCCAGTCCTGCGAGACGCTAACCCCACAAACGATGGCACCCACCACTCCTGCCAGCACCACGACCTGCTGAGACAGGCTCCCTGGAGACCACAACTGTCTCCCAGCTTCTCCCCTGCCCACCTGTCCCTGAAACAAGCCAGTGGCCCCGCTCCCTTTGCCCAAAGGAAGCAGATGAAGGTGGGGACAAATTTGATTAAGCTTAGAAAATCCTTTGTAAAACACAGTCCCACCTGCCTCTGCACAGCCAACAACCCCATCCCTGTCCCACAATTCCACAGGCTCCTTGCACACCTCCCTGCCCCCTACATGGGGAATGCTTTGTTCTGTGACAGCCTGCCTTCTCTCTTTTTCACTTCAGCTCTGGTCCCACCATCCTGAGAGGCTAGGGGAACAGTCTGGCACAAAAGAACTGTAATTCATTCCGATGGTTTCAATTCCACTCGCATTTCTGGAGCACTGAGTCTGCCTGGCACCGAGCTAGGACAGGGAGGAACCCGAGGAGCCAAGGACCAGAGCCTGCCTTTTCAGAGCTCATGAGCAGGTTAAGAGCAAATTAGAACTGTTTCCCTGAATTTATTCAGCAGTTCAGTGAGGATCCATTAGTGGCCAGGTACTAGGGATACCACAGGGCACAAGAACAATATTGCCAGGGGCTTTTCTTCCAACAAAAGACACTGATCAATATAATTGACAAATAAACCTACAGTCTAATTTTAGATAGCAAAAAGGGCTATGGAGTAAACAAATAGGACATCTTGGGAGACTAATTCGGAAATGTATGGGCCTCCATTAAGCAGTCTTTGCAAAAGGCCCTTCTGGGACAGCTGAACTCCAGTGACATTTGCCTTCAACACGCTTTCACGTTGCGTCACACACTCTCGCTCCCATGTGAAGAGTCCGTTCGCAGGTGCCATGCAGAACAGTGAAACAGCCCTTGGATGAGAGGCTCTTCGGCTTGTTCCAGGAACAGCAACCTCAGGCCAGTGTGACCGAGCTCAAGAGGCTGGAGCCAGCCACCACGGGCTCAGCACTCATTCTCCAAGTAACAGACACTTTGGAAGGTTTGCAGAGGGACATGCTCCTATCCGACTGCTCTGGTCACTGTGTGCTGAGAATGAAAGTCAAGAGCAGTCGTCCAGGCAAGAGGGGAGAGAACAGATCCTGCAGGTCTGAGAAAAAGACATCCTGTACTGGAAGGCAGAGGAGTGGGGCTTCCCAGCGTGTGAACACACAGGGTGGTCACTGCCGCCAGAGAGGTCAGACCGCCCAGGGAGAGCGAGAAAGGGAGACCTACTGGGCCAAGTTTCAAGGCGCTTCCCTTCAACTCCGCCTATACACACCTTGCACTCAAGAGGCTGCATTTGGCAAGTGGGGATTGGCCCCCTTGATGTGGGAAAAAGCAGATGCAGAACTTGGGGGCAGACAGAGGGCCAGCAGCACTGACTGTAGAAGCCTGGGACAGTGTGAAACGACAGCATTTGTGAGGAAAGGCCATTTCACAAAGGCTAGGTAGGGCGCTTGTCCCAAGGGATGAAATGGGCGCAAATGTGTGCAAAAGTGCAAGGAGTGTGTGTATGTGTGTGTAAGTCAGAGCCTCACTCGCTGACCACAGTCCACCAGCACCTGCACGGCTGGCCACCTTCCCCTTACCCAGAAGGGGCACACAATCACCTCTCCCGCCACCAGCCCTACAGTCCTCCCAAGGCTCTCCCATCAGTCTCCTCGAGGCCAGGCCCTACACATCCAGGCCATGTGGCTCCCCACTCCACCTCCCCAGAACCTACCCGCCAGCTGCCATCAACGATTCAGTGCCCAGATGTGGCACTGCTCCTCCGCCCGCACAGGGACCATCGCCACAGCCCGGCCAAACCTGCTGCACCCTGACGTCCAGAGTGGCAGTGCCAGTAGCCCTGCACCGCCAGCTAGGCCTCCAGTGCCATCACTATTCCTGCAGGGTAACAGCTGCAATACTGAAGGCCTGCGGGGGTGTTTCATAACTTTATAGGAGTTGCAAATGTTTTAAACATGCTTTAGAAGTCTAGTGACTTCGTCTAGAATTCTGAAAGTATGGCTTCCCTTGAAAATGTTGATCTGATTTTTTTTTCACATTTCATTGAAATGCTTTGCAGGGGGTTTTGTTGCATGTGGTGTTTAAATCTCTTCTGACATGCTGATGTAATAAATGAAGACTTTTCCTCCTCCCATAGCTAACACATTGTATTTAGACACAAAACCCGCAACTAGCCCAGTTTCTAGATTGTGAGCGACCTCACTTTAACACGTGAGCTGCTCAGACCCTCTGGGACACAACGGCAGTGGGAAATCAGCTGGTGCCTTTAGCTTCGGTCAGTGTTACCCAGCACCACGACTTTCCCAGGCTGAGCAGCTCTACTGTTCTGCCAAACCTCCAGACTTCTGAGAACAGCACTAGTGGAGACAAGGTCACCTTGGCCAACATGACTGCTGCAGAGAGGAAGCCGAAACCTCAGAGCCAGTCATAATTGCATTCACCACGGTCTCCACACAGGGTCAGACCATTCCAGAAAGTCAGCCTTTGTCCCTGTTCCTATGGAGCAACGGGTGCCCTTGGCCCAGTGTTCACAGTAAACACTGGTCCGGGTGAGCTCATCCTTTCCCAGACTTCACTTAGCTTGTCCCACAAAGGGCTCTACGCCCTCCATCCAATCCCCTGCAACCATGAAGCTCCACAGCTGCACTTCCTACAGACAGCCCATAGGCACCTTCAACTCCAAACAACCTTACTGCAAGCTTTCTCCCGACAACTTCTTCCATACGGCAACCCTTTAGTCTCAGCCTTGCATTAGCATTATCCTCCAAAACGCCTCTCGCCTCCCATTTTCCCACGCTGCTGTGGCTACCCTCATCAAGGACCATGTTGTTTCCGGGTTGGACTGCGTATTCTAACATGTGCATCCTCTTTCAGCCCCTAGAAGCTGTTGTTCCAACAGCCTCCCAGGGTTAGGTCACTCCCAGACGAGACCTCCTGAGAGGGTTCCCTACTGCTGCAGAATACAGCCCAACTCCTTTGGGTGGCATTTGGGATTTCCACTCTCTCCCCAGCTCCCCCTATCGCTAACTTTGCCACACTCCCAGGCTACTCCATGCCCGTGTGATGGCTGTCACACCCTGGCCACCCTGCACCAAGGTCCTGAAGACAGACTGCAGTGACTGTCCTCTGACCTGTGCTGTGTGCAGGCACAGCTTCTAGCCCCCTGTGGCCCGAGAGCATGAAAGCAGGCTGGGCCGTGTCCAAACGCATAGACACAAAGCAGTCACAGCATATTAAAGACTGACTACAGAAAGAAAGAATGTTAATTTTCTATATTGATTATATGCTGAAATTCTGAATGGAATAAAATGTTAATTTCACTTTAATTTCAAAACATTTGTTATTATATTTCTGTTGGATAGACCCACTTTTATTTCCATGAACTCACTCACTCCTGTCTTCATTCTTCAGTCGGCAAACAAGAGCTAACCTCAAGGAACCCATGAGTTTCCTGGGGAGTTTACATCCCAGCGGCAGCTTACACACGGTGGTGCTTATTAATGATCACAGAGAACATGTGACCAGCAATACTAACCACGTCGTTTGTACTTCTCCTCTTAGGTTCTCCCAAAGATGACATCCCATGTGGTCAATGAGATTGATAACATACTGCGCAACAAACCCTACAGCAAAAAGGACTACAGATCCTAAGGCAATGCATGAGCCCCAGAAGCTGCATGGTTCAATCAGCGGCCTGTCGCCCACAGAACCGCGTTCCTAGCCAGTTCTCCGAGTCACTTAGCAGCCCGCTGCTCAGCCTCTAGTGTCCCTGGATTCTCTGCGGTGTCTGCTGTCACTACCACTGTGCCCCTGAATTACGAGCACATCTGAACACTCACAACCAAGAAATGCCATTCTATTTTCTTACCTCGGACTGGAGTCGCCTGTCCCTGCGCTGTACACCTCACGCTTACGCAATGGGAACAAGGGGGGAAGGCCATCGCTTCGGGCACTTGGTAGTTTAAATGCCGTACAGATCTATTTTTTCAAATAATAAAATCCACAGATGCAGTGTGAATTGTGTAAGAAACAGTAGGATATCCTTGTCAGAAATAAGTTTAGTTTTCCATTTTCACATTCGTATTAGCAAGTTTTGTTTCGCCTGTTTCTACAAAACTGAAATTTCTAGAAACTTGCTCATTACCTTCTAAACACTTAGTGTTGCTTGGCCCTGTGCTGCAATTTACCCAGGGTGTCCAATAGGATCCTAATAATGTTATTTCCTCCATGTATGCGTACAGATGGTAAAAGGATGAACGCCCATAACTTTAGAAATATTACACATAGTTTATGAGGGAAGGAGTTACTGCACCACATGGAAACTTAGCTTTGAATAAAATGTAATGTACCTGCAATTAAGTGTTCTTTTTTACTACATTTTATTAAAACCTGCTTTATACTTTCTTTCAATTGCTTATAGGCAGAGCTTCTGTAAGTTTAAATATTTGAGCTTTAAAAGTAATACACACACTGTTCTGTAGATAAAGCAACCAGAAAGCCCAAGGTTCACTGTTTAACAGCACTGCCATTTTTCTATGTTTGGCATTCCTGAGGAGTTATGAACATGAAGTTAGCCACAGGCTCTCTCTGAATATGCTGGGTCATTGAACTTGCCCAGGGACGAGCAGGATGTTAAAGGCCTGCCTAATTATAGAACTACAGTATATGCACTCAACTATATGCACGAAAGCTCTCTGCATGGACTACATGGACCCGCTGCAGCATTGAGTCGCACTAGCTCTGGCACTACCAGCTACTCTCAAAAAATATCCCACCGGAGAAAACCCGAGACTGACACACGGTGTGTGGGTTATCTGCGGAACAGGAGAAACATGGTTTTCTTTTGAGGGCAGAGGGGAAAGGTGGGAGTAAGGGTGGTTCTTGAACTCTATTTGGACACGAGCATGTACGAAATTCTAATTTATGTGGCCAGGAGGTTCCCCATACAGAAATCACTTTGGGGTTTACAAGAAAAAGAATTGTCTTCAAGTCCTGTTTTCTGTCATCACCTCTGGACATGTATTTCACGGTTAAGTTCTAAACATTAAAATGTTAGCTGGAGATAACATCACATGTTCTTGTCGGTTACTACCCTCTGTATGCTACCAGGGAGCTTGGGGCTGGGCCTGTGGGAATGGGATGGATGGAAATGGATTTCTTCAGTTGTTCCCCGCGTCGTCAGCCCAGGAACTCACTGGGCTGCTAGGTCAGCAGAGAAGTTGTCAACTGGGAAATGCAATTCATTAGCGTTGAGCAATAAAAGCATTTCGTGCATTCAGTCTCACAAACCGCTATCTGATCCTTCATTATAAGGCATGCTTTCTATCTGTAAAACACAGACGACATAAAGTAACTGTCAGCAGCTCAGCAGTGCTGAGTACAGGAATCTAAAGCAAACTTTAGGGCAAGCACTGTGACGCAGCCGGCTAAGCTACTGCCTGTAACACGAGCATGCAATGGGAACACCTGTTGGAGTGCCAGCCACTCCACTTCAGAGAACACAGATGGAATTTCAAGCTCTTGGCTTCAGCCCAGCACAGAGCAGGTTGTTGTGACCATTTGCGGAGTGACCCAGATGAAGATTTCTCTCTCTTCCTTTCAGAGTTAAAAGATTTTCCACCAGCTGGTTTACTTCCAAGATAGTCCTAGCGGTCAGCGCTCAGCAAGATCAAGGTCAAGAGCCAAGAACTGGGTCTCCTCCATGGGTAGCAGGGGCTCAGACACTGTTTTCTCTAGGCCATCGGCAGTGAGTGGATCGAAAGTGGAGCAGCTGAGGCACCAACTGCTGCATATGAGATGCTGGTGACGCACACAGCAGCTTCACCCACTATACAACACTGGCCCCCTTCTTCTCCCTTATTATTGGAAAATAGGTATGGCTAGTTTCTCATTGGATTTTAGAATACTATGCACTAACGTTAAAGCTTCTCAAATTCAACTAGGAGAACTAGCAAATAAGAACCAAACATAGGGTCTGGTACGGTGGCCTCGTGGCTAAAGTTCTCGCCTTGAATGCACCAGGATCCCACATGGGTGCCGGTTCTAATCCCAGCGGCCCCGCCTCCCATCCGCTTCCCATTCAGCCCCCTGCTTGTAGCCTGAGAAAGCAGTCAAGGATGGCCCAAAACCTTGGGACCCTGCACCTGCGTGGGAGACCTGGAGGAAGTTCCTGGCTCCTGGCTTCAGATCAGCTCAGCACTGGCCACTGCAGTCACTTGGGGAGTGAATCATTGGTCGGAAGATCTTCCTCTCTGTCTCTCCTCCTCTCTGTATATCTGACTTTACAATAAAAATAAAATAAATTAAAAAAAAAAAAAAAGAACCAAACACAGATATTACTTAGATGTGGGAACTGGATAGCCATTTTTCCAATAAAGTAAACCCCTGAAACATGTAGCAGGTGAAGCTGCTACCTGTGGTGGGTGCCAGCATCCCATCTGGGCACTGGTTCAAGTCCCAGCTACTCTACTCCCAATCCAACTCCCTACTAATGCACCTGGGAAGGCAATCAAGGATGCCCCAAGTGCTTGCGCCCTTGCATCAACATGGGAAGCTCCTGGCTCCTGGCTCCGAACTGGCCCAGCTCCAGCCATCACAGCCACTTGGGGAGTCAGCCAGCCAGAGGAAGACTGCTCTTCCAACCTTTCTAACACTGCAAAGATCCTCTCAACCTCTCAACCTTAGAGCAACTCCCTGCCCAAGAGTCCCAGGAGGGAAGATCACCTCTTATAGACCAGAGCCAAGTACAACATATGTACCTCCTCGCCTATCTCCAGGCGCAACAGGGACTGGAAGACTCCCTACAGACACGGAAACCAAGGGCAGGAAGGACAGTGGCCCAACGCGGCAGAGCCCTGACACTTCTTCCGGTGCAGTGACAGCTGACAGAAGTGACACTGTCCTGTACTTACCACAGGGTTCTCAGAAATTCTAGGGGAAATCGAAACTGTAAAAATCAAAGTTTAATCAAAGGTACTAGATCTTTCACAAGAATTTTGGACATTAATTCAACCTCTACATTTCAAACTTTGTTTCAATGTCTTTTTCAAGTTGCCACATATCAAAAAAGACAACCAACAAATTTCAACCCAATATTTTTATTTTGCTGTAAACAAGGGAACTAAGAGTAGGAAAATGAAGATGTTCCAGTATTTTGACCTTCTACCTCTCAAGGGTTTAAAAAACAGTAATCGCTTTGAATTCCAACTGCAGCAGAATCTTACTTTGCTGGTATTGGTCTGGAGTCTTCTAAGGATAATTCTGCAGTGTGTTCTTATCTAAATCAGATTCTGCACATGACAAACCTATGTGCCAGGAAGCTTTTTTGGGGCGGAGGAGAATTCTGTGGAAAGTTCTTAGCCAACAGGTAAGTACCAGAGGAATAAATCCTTAATGGAAATTGGTAACAAATGCCTTGTGTGCTTTGGTACAATTATCTTACAGCATAGAAAGTTACAGAAAAGAATATCTTGGGAAAAACTCAGGACAAAAATTTCTACTTATTCTATTCATTTTTGTACATATTTCTGGCTTATTCACTTGAGGAATTCCATTAGTATGAGGCTGCTCCCCCTCTCACCTCTCTCACAGAACACTGGGAATGCTGGTGGGCTTGTCCCCATCTGCAAGGCACTGCCACCTAGTGGCACGCATTTCCCAAAACTCAACAACTGGATAAGTGAATGCGTTCCATCGACAAACTCCTGACCACCAACGGTAAAGTCAAACCAACTACACATGATCCAATGCTGACACTCGGAAAATAACACACCTAAAAAACGTAAAGAACTGCAATTCTGAGACATGATCCTCAGCTGCAGACGGTGATCTGGGCCACTGAGTGAAGGGACCACGGTGCCCGTCTTCCCTCCAGGTGCGTGACCCAGGCCACCAACCTATGCACAGTGAGCAGCAACAACGGAATTCTGATAAACACCCTTTTCTAAAGCTGAAAGCCAATCATCTTACAAAAACAAGTGGGAAATAAAGCTTAGAAATACACTTTCCTTAAGATAATGTTTACAGGAAACTACTAGTTGTGGTCAAAAGCTAACAGTGATATGATATCAATATCATAGTATCAGTTTCAAAATACTTCCCAAAATTTTTAAAGTCATGAAACACAGAAGAAATGGTAAAATCTGCTTTAAAAAACCAAAAATCCCAAACCCCACCAGGAGCCTGCTACGAGCCGGACTGCAGGAGCTGAGCTCATGGACTCCGAGTCCAGGGCGCCCTGAGCAGGCACTGGGGAAAGTCCTCATGGAAAATGCTGACAAGCACCCAAAAGACTTCTTAGAATTCCACCCCTAAAACTGACTCTGGTCTCTTTCACATGTCAATAATCAGCAAAAGAGGCTCTCTCAACATCTCAGTGGCCTGAGTCCCCGGCCAGAGGAAACAATGAGTCCAATGTCTTAACACATCAGAACAACATGGCAGGTCACACCGACCTCCCCGGCACCAGGGCCAGAGGCGCAGGCCGGGCAGCGTGCCTGAGCCCCGCAGGACCACGCTCAGATGCCTCCGCACTATTTTTAGATTACTACCTTGGCTGCCTTTCTTCTTTCAAAAATAACAACTTTTCCACACATTCTGCATCCTCAAATTAGAAAAACCACGTTTTTAATGTTGAGTTACTTCAAATGAGAAATTCAGAGAGGTGTCAACACGAAGCTTGTCAGTCCACTGGGAAGAGGATTCATTCTGATATTTACGATTTCTACAAAGTCATAATACTGTGCTGGGAACACAGAGAACCTGTTATTAACTTCTTGCTACTATTATAAATAATAACAGCCTCATCCAGGTTACTGCGACCTCTGACAGACCGAGGAAACGAGTGATTTTCCCCACTTGTGTAATTATTACACATTGTGAGATACTTCTTGCCTTTTAATAAATGTCCTGGTACTTGGAGTCTCCCTTTTGATTATTTAATTTCAACAACTGTCAAAAACAGCCAATAAACAAATACTGGATTGCATTCTGGAGTTTTTTAAATCAGCCCTCAAACTCCAGACTAGAAAAAACATCTTGTGTGCCTCCCACCCTGACCACCCTGCTACTTCTCCCTGTACCGCAGGCCACCCGTGGCTACAAAGCCGGGGACTAAGCTGCCATGGTCTACTTGGAGCCAGTGGACAGGAGGGCGATGAGTCCTGAGGAAGCACTGATGGATAAAATGTAGTTCCTGTAAGAATTTCGTGTTAAGGCAAAATACAGAATACAAAATTAATTTGTCAACAAAATGAAAGAGACCATTTCTTGGAATGCACTGTTCCCCTCCCTACACCCAGTATAATCACCATGCTGTGCGGCTCCATTGTTTGCAAATTCAGTTGACAAGCCAGGAGACCCCTGAGAATGAAAAACACTCACAGAAAACGGGTTCCAATTTTAAAGAGAAAACTCGGGACAGAAACCTAGAACACATCTGAATCTTATTTAACCTTCAGGAGCCGCCTGATGAAAGAACACGGAGAGAGACTTGTTCTCCTTCTCCCCCCAGCAGCAAAGGGAAAACACCTTTACCTTGTCAATCACTGTTTTGATGCAACTGGCTCATAAAAGCAAAGAGGTTCTCAAAATTCACAGCTATTCCCAGCCTACAAAATGCACAGTTTTCAGCAAACGACTTCAGTGTTCTCAGAAGATATAAACTGAGGGCATCTAATATTCTACTACATCATATTCTCCAATTGCTCAAAATCTGGCTGCACATTCCGGGTGCATTCCTTTAAGGGTGTTACTTTAATAAGAGACAACCAAGTCTTGCCCACAAGCTCAAATAAAGACACACTGCTGAATACCATGAACTGTGTCTATTTAACTACACTAGCCACCCATCCAACCCCAGGTCCAAGAATAACAGCGGGCACATGCCTTAAGCCAGCAGTTATCAAAGTCCAGTTTGTTAAGATTCTTAGAACCTGTTCAGTAGAAGCTGTACATAAACCCCACAATGTGCAGTGGCTCTGTAATGCTTGTTACTTATCATACCATCTACAAACTTCAGAGAATTTTGAGTCAAACCAAGTTACTGTAAATGCCTAGGAACTTGTCTAAACTCAGTTACCCCACGGGCTGACTCCCAAGCAGTGCTCCTTCCACTCCGAGATCTGCAGAAGCTGAAACCACAGGGACCCACCGCTGTCAGGCTTCTTACAAAGGATACACTGTGGGGTTGAAGTTCTTCAAAATAAAGAAGGAAGCTACAATGACCAGGACCAGGAACAGAGTGTTGTTATAGAAGATGGAAAATGTTGTAGCTTCATAATCAGCAACTTCATTCTTCTTCCACAAGATTCTGGAGACATAGAAACAAATTAAACAAGTTTATGATTTAAAAACTTTAAATACTATAGAGCTCTAGTTGATCATAACGCAAGTTTCTCTATAGTGAGAATGTGTTTTTGATTTTAAATTTAGTGAGAACGATCCTTTGTGCCACTGAAAAAGCTATTTCTCTTGGTAGTACTAAAAATAAGAACAAATAAACACTTGCTGCCGATCAGTCAGGGCTACAAGGGAAGGACCTGCCTCACTGCAACTGGCTGGGAGCCATCAGCAGCTGCCCTCGGCACCGGCCCCCAGCACTCGGCACCGGCCCCCAGCACCTGCCCCGGGCACCGGCCCCCGGCACCTGCCTCGGGCACCAGCCCCCAGCACTGGGCACCAGCCCCGGCACCTCCCCTAGAGCTCGACTCTGACCAGTAGCTTGACGGAACTCTCTTTACCTGCATCCTGGTGATCTGAGGATCTTCACAGCTTATGAATTTCAACCCTCAAGTTCACACTTCAAAAGACAAATTCCAAAGCCCAAAACTAGCTGTGCTCTCACAGAAACAGACTGTTATTAAACCTCTTGATTTCACTCACGTAAACAATCTGCTGGATCAGCACTTTCTAACTGTTGCAAAAATCCTTTCACATTTTCCTATTTCTATTTTACTTGTTATGGTATTATTAGTATGTTACCAGCCTTACCTCTTCACACAGAAAGGAGGAAACTCCTGGTTGCTAGTGCATAAGGCAGCCTTTATGCCTCTTCAGTAATTAATTCTGGAAAGCAGTTTTTAAAAGGGTAGCTTGTAACCCACTAGTTGGGTGTGATGTCAACAGAGTAGATCAAATGCCCAGAAAAATTAACTGAGTGGGTTGAGAACACCAGTTTGGGGGGGGGGGGGTTGGTCTGTTTTATTTTTAAGAACAGAAAAACATCAAGTGCATCACACAAAGTAATCACTACTTGATGAAATATTAGTGTGTCTTAATTTCTATTACCATGAACCTTCTGAAGCCCTCTATATTTAGGCAGAAGGTAAAATACATTTTTATTGGGCCCGCTGCGATAGTGTAGTGGTTAAAGTTCTCGCCTTGCACGCACCGGGATCCCGTATGGGCGCCAGTTCTAATCCCAGCGGCCCCAGCAGCCTTGCTTCCCATCCAGCTCCCTGCCTGTGGCCAGGAAAGCAGTCGAGGACGGCCCAAAGCCTTGGAACCCTGCACCCGCGTGGGAGACCTGGAAGAGCTCCTAGCTCCTGGCTTCAGACTGGCTCGCTCCAGCCGTTGTGGCCGCTTGGGGAGTGAACCATCGGACGAAAGATCTTCCTCTGTCTCTCCTCCTCTCTGTATATCCGCCTTTCCAATAAAAATAAATCTTTAAAATATATATACATATATTTATTGTAGGTCATTATAAACAAAAAAATCAAAGGGAAGGACATTACATTAAATGCAACTGCCAACTATCAAATGTCTTCTGAACTCAGAGTTTATCTATGAAATTGTAAGTAAGTGAATCTTGCTGTCCTAACATCAGTAGAAAATCCTAATATTGGCCAGAGAAAATCAAACCAAGTAGGATGCAGAGTCCTAACACAATTTAGTGCTAGAAAACCAATCGCCTCCATTTTTGAGACTCTAACACAGAGGTGGGGAACCCTTTTTCTACCAAGGCTCACGGGATATTTATTACATCATTTGTGGATCACACAATACTATCAGCTTAAAAATCAAAACAAGTCTGCTATGGATTATTGAATTTTGAGTCTCTCCTAAAGCTGCCTTGGTAGGACCACATCAAAAAGATTTCAGAGGCCTTACACAGGCTACAGGCTGGACATTGGCCACCCCTGCTCTAGCTCAAGACCCAAGAACAGGTGCCATTAAGTGGGTCACTCACAGACTTTACATTAACTCCGCCCAGCACGGCACTTGTCCCTTCCTCTCCTGTCATGCCCTGAACCAGAACCATCTTGAGGATTCTGACTGAAGAAGTGGCCCAGTCTTGTAGGTGACCCTAGTTAGCAAGGAGGCCATGGGTTTCATCAGTGAATACACAATCAGAACTGCCTGAGAGCCTTCAGAACTTTTTTCTAGTCCACCCATATTCTGGTCTCAAAACAATCAGAAACCCCTCCAGATCTTTACTACCAATGGTTGCAGGAAAGCTTCACTGGTAGAAAATCTGGTTTGGGCAAGCACTTCCCAAGGAGTCATTTTTTTGTAAACAGAGCTTCCTACACCAAGGGAAAACTTGGAACTGCAAGGAAGCTGTTACACATAATGTCAAATGACAGAGCAGCAGGAAATCAAGAAGAAATAATCCTCACACCTTGGGACAAACGTTACTGAGTCTGATTCTCCTCTGCTTATGCCCATCAAGACACAGACAGTGCCTCTGAAGCATGCTCAGAGTGGTGAGTTTATATTCCAAATGACCAGGTCTGTGAAACACACACAACCAGGCAAAGGGGAATGTATGAGCCTGATCTTACATCAAGTCTCTTGAAATGAAATGTAGCCTTTAAGAGAAATATCCAAGATTATAATGAGAGCCTGGTCCCAATGGTCAGAATCAGTCATGAGCCCAGACCCGGGCAAAGCTGTATCCAGTGTGGCGGCTCTGTGTGACACCAACAATGTTGACACTCAGTACTTCCTATGTCCGAGAAACCTACCTGTCTTACTTTGAAATATCTAATCAGGCAATTCAGAGAGATTTCATTTCCAGTTCCAGCATATGATCACTAGTAATGACTACCTCAGCACGGTCCTGAGAAAGGTTCTGACAGCTCCCAGCAACAAGAACCAGTGCCCACCCAAGCCAGGTCCCAGTGTGGCGGTCAGAAGAGACCTATCTACCATCCCGATGCAGTGAACGCAATCTGTAGGAGCGCTAACAAGCACTTTGAATTTGGATAATTTTGATACACAGTTATGAAAGTCTGTTCTAATAATTATAATTCAATAGAAAGGGTTTCCAAAAGGGTGCAAAAGCAGGCCATGACAGAGCTCTGCAGCCAGATCTCACAACCGCCTCCCCCAACCCGCCTCTCACTGGCACGGTGTTAGTATTATGTCTTGAGTTCTGTAAAGCCGTCACAGGAAATAATCATGTCAATAATATTTTGGTGCCCTTCCCAAACCGCAGTAGAAGAAATTGTTCATGAAGTTACTCAGTGTCCCTTAAATAAGAATTCACTTGATAAAGTCCTTTCAGGATTCTGTGCCAGGAAAGTTTTTCTTCAGGACTCGCACACTGCTTCTCATCAGGCAATGAAAGCAGTGTGACCTCACACGCTTCCCACACACTTGGAAGCTCAGAAGCAAGTTTAGGGCTCAACCACTAAGAGTGACTCCAAAGTCCTTGTTCAAACACTTCCTCCTGATCTTTTAAAACTGCATTATTTTGTTTTATATATACATTGACAGTGTAAGTCTCCCAGTCTCTCTGAAACAAAGTGTGGTAAAAAAAATTCTGTTCCACAAAGCACCTTACTAATGCCACATCTAAAGAGAAGTAACCAGACTCATGACTCTCACATTAATGCTGTTCCCCGAGTCTTCTCAGAAAACAGCTGGCTTAAAACACTGGGAGTGGAGGCTAACAAATGTGGAACCGATTTCAGTGACAGGAGACAAATCCAGTTATTTTCTAAGGTCGCACAGCTCTCACAGGCTGACCGAGCACTGGACGAAGCTCCACAGCCTCTAGCCCAGCAGTTACGGTACCAGCTCAGTCACACTGCCTACGTTCTCATTGTGGATCTACCACGCACCGATCTACAAAGCTACGCAAGTAATCCAAGCCCTTTTCTCCTTCGTTTCCTCTGCATAATGCAGGACTGCCACCAGTACCTTTCTCAAGGGGCTTTAGAAGAGCAAGTCAATTGCATATAGCTCAAAGAGAAGCATTTGAGAAGTAGTAGAGACTCAAAAGGTCAGCTACTACTATTCCCGTTGCTACCTCTACGACTCCAAAGCCCAAAGTCTATATTCCAAAATAAAAAAACTGGGGTTCCCCAACGTATTCCTCTTTCGACGACCACAGACATCGTAAGAGTCCAACCTTTCGTCCTTTTCCTTCCGAGACATCTTCCTATTGTCGGCTTCCGAAAGTTTCCGAGTCACCTCCTTGGAAACGGCATCCTCCCTCTTCTGTGCTACCCTGAAGAGAAGAGAAGAAAGATGTTTTCACATGTCCCGGGGCCGAACTCATCTCCGAAACACATGGCACTCACTGGAAGGATGGCACTGGACACTTCATGCTTTAGTCACATCGACTGGACACAAAGTTCCGAGTTTATTACACTGTATAACTAGCCAAAAAAGGCATTCAAGAAACTTACAAGACGTGCTTTGATTTCTGCTTAAAAGGGAAAATTTTCCAAAGTTTAAATAGCTGATATGGATATAAAAGTCAAATGTTATTAGCACAATCAGCTACAAATCACTATAACTACATTTTGTTCTGACCTATGATTTAATCGTCCAACAAATAAATTTCAGAAAGTATTAGCAAATGATACATGATTTTAATTCCAAGGAAATTACAGGAGAGTGGAAAAAAAGGCTAATAAACAAAGGGGAAAAAAAACCACAGCTGTGGGTGTGGCATGGTAGCCCAGTGGCTAAATCTTCGCCTTGCATGCACCAGGATCCCATACGGCAGCCAATTTGTGCCCTGACTACTCCACTTCCCATCCAGTTCCATGCTCTGTGGCCTGGGAAAGCAGTAGAGGACGACCAAATCCTTGGAGACTCTGTAACTGTGTGGGAGACCCAGAAAAAGCTCCTGGCTCCTAATGAGCTCAGCTCTGGTTGTTGAGGCCACTCAGGAAATGAACCAGTGGAGGGAAGATCTTTCTCTCTCCTTCTCTCTATATATCTACCTTTCCAATAAAAAGAAATAAATCTTTAAAAAAAAAAAAGTTGTAATTTCTTCAAGTTATGCTTTTAACTCTACTCCAAAGGGCACTTTCACTAAAAAGAAACAATGCCACAAAGTCAGAGACTGACCGTGTCACTTTTGAATTAAACATTGATTTTTGTGGGTTGTATCAAAAGGTAACAAGAAATTAGCTGGAAAAGGTTAGAAGTGTTATCCAAAAGACGACCTCTGCTGTCAAGTCAGAGGAGGAAAAATGTACATAATAACCATCAATCTAAATGTATATATCCAAAGAAAATCCACAGGTCCGTGTCATCAAGGGTTGCTAGTGAAGAATGATAAAATTTAGAAGTCTCTGCACACCATGACACTTAAACACAACACACTTTCTTTTACAATGCAAGAACAACTTACTGGCCAGCTACATATGCACAAGACAAAGTATCATCTTCAGCAAAATTTAACAAATTCCCCATCCAGCTCCACTAGGCATTCATTGCCACCTCCCAGCAGAAGTAGACAAGACAGAAATGAACTCACTGTGTCCCAGCAACCTCCCCGTTCCTATACCAACGGGAAGGATCTCGGAAAGGAAATTCAAACATTGTGCAAGACGATAGTTTCTAAACTTCATTCACCACAAGAGTTTGAGATAAACATTTCACACAAATGGTGAATTTTCCCATAACCTCATCTGTACCTCTCTCAGGCCAAAATCCAATCAAACTAATACTGCTAAAAACAAAACCTTTAATCAGCCCTTTTTTGTAAAGTTTTTACAAGTTTCTTTTTGACTAGTTTACTTCACAAAAATCAGGAACAGGAGGGAAAAAATAAAAAGAAATAGAGTTCTAGAAATCTAAAGAAAAGGAAGAGAAGGAAGCAGTTATTATATTTTTGAAATGTCATTTGAGTGTGGAGGCACCAGAAAGCTAACCCTCTGCCTGCAGTACCAGCATCCCACACGGGCACAGATTCTGGTCCCAGTTACTCCACTTCTGACCCAGTTACCTGCTAATGGCCGGGAGAGCAGAGAAGAATGGCCTAAGACCTAAGGCATTTGCACCCACGAGCGAGACTGGGAAGAAGCTCCTGGCTCCTAGCTTTGGACAAGTGGCTGTGGCATGCAAGACTAAGCCTCTGCCTGCTGCTCCAGCATGCCATACAGGCAGTGGTGGTAGGCCCAGCTGCTCCACTCCCATCTCAGCTACCTGCTTATGTGCCAGGAAGAACAGCAGAAGCTGGCTGAGTATCTGGGCCCCTGCACCAATGTCGGAGACCCAGAAGCTCCAGGCTCCTGGCTTCAGATATGCCAAGCTCCAACCATTGCAGCCACTTGGGAAGTAAACCAATGGATAGATCTTTCTGTCCCTCCTTTCTCAGTAAATACGCCTCTCAAAATATAAATTAGTTAATTTTTTATAAAAAAGGAATGCTATTTGAGAAGAAGGAACAAAGAGAGAAAGACCTCTGCCCAATTCTCCAAATGCAAGACAAGGTAGGGCCAGGCAGAAACCAGGACTGGGAGGGTGGCAGGTGGGTGGCTGGTGGCAGGGACCCAGCTCATGGAGCCACCCCTGCTGCCACCCAGGGCTTACCCCAGCAGGAAGCTGCACTCCAGACAGGTGCAGGAATCTCAACCCAGACACTCAAGTTCATGTGCGCATCCCAAGTAACAGCTTCCATTTTTTTCTTAAAGATTTATATTTTATTTATTTTTATTGGAAAGGCAGATTTACAAAGACAAGCAGAGACAGTGAGAAAGATCTTCTATCCACTGGTTCACTTCCCAAGTGATCGCAGTGGCTGGAGCTGAACTGATTCAAAGCCAGGAGCCTCCTTCAGGTCTCCCATGTGAGTGCAGGGTCCCAAGGCTTTGAGCCATCCTCATCCTCTCCCAGGCCATAAGCAGACCTGGAAGGGAAGTGGAGCAGCTGAGACATGAACTGGCATCCGTTTGGGATGCCGGCACTTGGAAGTGGAGGATTAGCCACTTGAGCTATTGCATCTGCTGTGCTCCCCGCCAGCCCCAAACCCCCCCAAAAGTAACATCTCAATGGGCACCAAAGACTCAACCCCAGAAGTTGTCTTTTTAATATTTAAAAAGTAAAGAGGATGATCGTGTGTGTGTGTGTGTGTGTGTGTATCCCCCTATTTTAGCCTGTCAAATAATTCTAGGGGGAAAACTACAAAATGGGGGCCAGTGCTACTGGATCAGTAGGCTGAGCCATGCCTGCAATGCTGTGGGCATCTCCACTTCTAATCCGGCTCTCGGCTAACGACCTGGAAAAGCCTGGACCCTGCACGCACGTGGCAGAAAGCCTGGTCAGCCACAGGCTGGCAGCCATTTGGGGGATGAACTAGTAGATGGAGGTATATCCTTGCATGTGCTCTCTCTACTATCTCTCTAATCCTGCCTTTCAAATACATAAATAAATTTAAAAACAAAGAGTTTATGACCCTCGCACGCACTTTTTTCTGCCACAGGACTGCACCTCACTACAGTAACATTATAGAACAACTGTTTTTCCAGGCACTTCTCCGGTTCCTGAGACATTAGGCCAAGACTTCTCGCGGAAGCTCTCCAGATCAGACACTAAGTTTTTGTAACTTAGTATCAAACTGTTTTTTTCTATACCAATCTCAGAATTAACTGAGGAAGACATCAAGAAAATGGGGGACACAGAATTCATAAAACTCATTTTAAAGATTCTAATCAACAATGAGAAGCTTATGCAAGAGTTCAAAGAATTTAAGCAAGCAATAAAGCAAATCAAGGCTGGTATATCAGAAATGAAGAACACAGTAGAGCAAATTAAGAGTACAGTGGAGAGTCTCCAGAGTCTCCAAAACAGAATGAAGCAAGCAGGAGAAAGAATCTCAGAATTGGAAGGTATTTCCTGTCACCAGAGGGAAGCAAACAAAAAGCTGGAAGCAGAGCTGGACCAGGCCAAAAAAAGTATTCAAGGATTGAAAGACACTATTAAGAGGCCAAACCGAAGAGTTATGGGAGTCCCAGAAGGTGCAGAAGGAGAAGCTGAGTTTGCAAATGTATTTAATGAAATAATAAAGGAAAATTTCCCTAATCTAGAGGAAGAATTGGGAAACAAGTTCCAGGAGGGGCACAGAACTCCCAACAGGCTTGACCAAAAGCGATCTTCACCACGACATATGATCATCAAGCTCTCTTCAATTGAACATAAGGAAAAGATCCTTAAATGTGCACGTGAAAAAAATCAATTGACATATAAAGGAAAACCAATTAAATTCACAGGAGATCTCTCACAGGAAACTCTACAGGCAAGAAGAGAATGGAGTGACATATTCCAGATTCTAAAAGAAAAAAATTGTCGGCCTAGGATAACATATCCAGCAAAGCTTTCTTTTGTCTTTGAAAATGAAATAAAATTCTTCCACAGTAAAGAAAAGCTAAAAGAATTTGCCTCTTCCAAACCTGCCCTCAAATGATACTTCAAGATGTTGTCTTGACCGAGAAGAGGAATAGCACCTACCAAAACCAAAGGCAAATGTGAAGAATATCCCAGTAAAATGACAACAGAAGAATAAACCAATGAACAACCCATTGCTAAAATGACAGGACCAACGTCACACCCATGTACATTATTAAACTCTGAATGTAAATGGCTTAAGCTTAATCAAACATCATAGAGTAGTACACTTGATTAAAAAACAAAATCCATCTGCTTATTGTCTGGAGGAGACACACTTCAACAAAGATTAGCGGAAACTATATCACATGGGTTTTGTTATTCTCTGTTAGTTTCATCTCTTCAAAACACTTCTTTCTGATTAAATCATTCAATGACTCGTAGATCATACGGTAGCATCATTTTCTTCAAGAAGGTTCTTGATTTTCATTTCTTCAGCTACACATTAGTCATTTAATAGCATGTTATTTAACTTCTTGGTGTTGTTAATTTCTTTTTTCTCCCAGATGTTGATTTTGTTTTGTGGCTCTTCATTTAAGAGGATGTATAGTAGTTGTGTAATGGAGACTGTCATATCTAGTAACATGTCATTTAACTTCAGGCATTGTAAATTTCTATTTGTTGATTTTGTATCATGACTTTTCATTTAAGGGGATGTACAGTAGTTGTGTAATGGAGACTGTCATATCTAGTAACATGTCATTTAACTTCATGGCATTGTAAATTTCCTTTTCTTTCTATTGTTGATTTTGAAACATGACTTTTTATTTAAGGGGATGTACAGTAGCTGTGAAATGGAGACTGACATTCAGATGTGAGGATATAGTGTGGTATGCCTTTCTGCTTCCAGACAAAGATGGACTTACAATGAAACTGTTTACTATATCTTGACAATAGGATGCTGGACTCTCTGCCATTGTCCAGGCCCGCAATGATAGACATATGACTGTGTATGAAGAACTATATGTTAGTAATGATATAGAGGAACTGGTGGGGGGAGGGAACTGGGGAGGGGATAAGGGAATATGAAACTGTACTATAAAATAATAAGAATAATAATAAAATGTATTTAAAAAATAAAATAAATCTTAAAAAGGAAAAGACAGATACTACACTTAGCATGTACACATGAGCATATTTCATTCTCCCCACATATGAAGTATTAAGTGAGCCCATTTTACAGCTCAGGCATCTGAAGCCTGCATAGATAAAATGCACACTGTGACCATGCACAGAAGAGCAGCAGAGCTGGGACCGCAGAGCCAGATGACACTGGCTCAGAAGTCAAGTCCCAGGGCCACCAACACCCAGCCGCATTCAGCCAAACTGGGACAAAAAATTTCCACTCAGGGACTCTATTAAGTCAGCAACACTGACACCTGACAGAACCAAATGCACCATTAACTGTGTTAAAGGACTTAAAACACAGCAGTTACTCTCAGGCAGCCTAACCTAAAAATGAATTGGTAAAAAGAACCCGACTTTTGAATCCAAAAATATAACAAAAAAATGATACACAAACAAGTGAAAATGCCAAGTCACCAAGAGGCTGCGATCCACAGGGATCCTAAAGGACTAAGTCGTGTCTGAGGGCTTCCTATCCTAGCCAGAAGGGCTGGGGCTGGATGGGGCTGGATCCTAGATCGGCAGCTGGCAGTGGGCTGCCCGGCAGCATGACAAGCTGCTTACTACACTGGTCCAGCACAACTCAGACGCAAAACCTGAGCTTCTGCATCCGGAATAACGGCAGGGGAAGGAGGTGCTACGGCCACGTGCGGCTGCCCAGGGCATTTCTGCTCACTCCTCACAACGTGTCCTACTCCCCAGGAGGAGCCCACCATGGAGGAGGAGCCCACCATGGGGATGGCAAAGCGCAGGAAGGGGTTCTCCAGGCAAGAACCCTGGTGCTCCACAGATATGCAGAAACTGAAACAAAGGTGATTGTGCCTGAGGAGAGTGCAAAGTCACATTCCAAGAACAGACACAAAGAGCTAAGGCTCAATTCTGAAAGTGGAGGCTGGTCAGCTGCATTCCAGGGACCCAGAGGACACTGCGACACTTCAGAGAGGGACACAAGACAAATGGCATCGAACAAAGAGGCAAAGACTCTGCATGCAAGGACAGCACCTGTGTCACGTGAATGAGGGTACACAAGGTAAGGTGGTTTACACCAGGTAAAGCAGCATGCACCCTAAACTACCATTCCCCCATGCTGACCAGCAGGTAAGACAGAAAGCACCCACCCACCGGCTCACCACCCACGGCCTGCAGTGGCGGGGGCAAGTGCACAAAGGAAATCCATTACATTTGATTTATTCATAAGAAAAACAAGGCTGACACATTGGCTCAAGTGGTTAATCCTCCACCTCCAAGCTCCAGGATCTCATATGGATGCTAATTCCTGTCCTGGCTGCTCCACTTCCCATCCAGCTCCCTGCTTGTGGGCTGGGAAAGCAGTCGAGGATGGCCCAAAGCCTTGGGACCCTGCACCCGTGTGGGAGACCCAGAAGAGGCTCCTGGCTCATGGCTTCCGATCAGCTCAGCTCCAGTCATTGCAGCCATTTGGGGAGTGAACCAGTGCATGGAAGATCTTTCTCTCTGCCTCTCCTTATCTCTGTAAATATGCCTTTCCAATAAAAATAAACTTTTTTCGAAAAGTAATTAACACTGAAAACTTCAGTGTTAATTACTTTAATGTGAACACAAAGAACAGGCCATTTCTTCCGTTTCCATAAAGAGTACATGTGGTAAATGGTGAGCTCAGAGCAACTCCTGCCGGAGCTTCTGCCGTGTTCATACAGTCCGCAATCTGCTTTTCTGACGAACCCCAGGCTGAAGGCTGCTGCCTCAGTGTCCAAATTCTACCGCAAAGCCTGTGGCCATCGCTGACCACTGGCCCTGCTTCACCTAATTCTTCCCCTCAAAATACGTTCCTCAAATTAAAAGGTCATGAAAACAACATGCACAAACGATCTTTTGGGCATCTCACTATAGAAAATGCAATAACACACGCTTTCTCTTGAGAAAATACACTTACTTGTGCTTGAGAACAAACTTCACATTCTTGTATGCGAAGGCTACCAGGTAGGTGCTGATCAGGGTCATGACGCTGTAGAGGAC
Source organism: Ochotona princeps (assembly GCF_030435755.1). Classification (NCBI taxonomy): domain Eukaryota; kingdom Metazoa; phylum Chordata; class Mammalia; order Lagomorpha; family Ochotonidae; genus Ochotona; species Ochotona princeps. The sequence continues at coordinate 15,127,676 of NC_080834.1, forward strand.
GGCAGACTGGACGAGGTCCATGTGCCAGACTCGCCAGTACAGCCCTGAGCGGAGACAAAAGGGGAAGGGGCGGCGGGCACAGAGTCACTACCACTACCACAGTCGCCTGCAAAAGCACTGTCGGCTTGGGAACCCGACAGGCTCTGACATCCAGGGACGGCCAGCTCAGAGCCCGTGGAAAACATGACCTTCCTACCACCAGCCCTGCTTCTTCTAAAATGAAACTCCAGCCCACCAACATCACAAGACCTCAAACTTGATTCACCCAGCACTTTGTGTCTAACTGGGGGCCGCGCACGACGCCACGTGCGGTCCCAGACCACCCCTCGCTTGCTGACGTGGCCGTTGTGTGAAATCAAGGCGATGCGGGCTTGGGCTGGGGAGCGAGAGGCTCCACCCCAACTCCTCGAAACGTTGGGTTTGATAAAGGCTTTAGAAACATACATTTGGATTCAACTGCCCAAAACTAGTGCACCAATGAGACTGACAACTCCCAGCTCTAAAGTTGAACCGGGCCGGGGCTGCGAACAGTTCCTGCTCCAAGTGAGAGCCCTCTAACTGCTCTTCAAACGGTTACCAGAAGTTTTAACGAGGGTGGACGGCTGACCCCTGGCGCGCTGGGCCAACCTCCCTCATTTCTGCCGGCTCGAGGGCAGGCACCTGTTCCCGTAAGAACACATTTTAAAGTGGCTTGTTCGGCTGGGCAGGGGCTGCGGGCGCCACGCCGCGTTAGCGCAGTGGACTCCCGGCTGGGGCCTTTCTGAACCCGGACTCGGAGCTGCCATCCCAGCACGCCGACCTCAGGGCAGGGGTCCCGCAAGCCGCCCCGCGGTGCAGCACCACGGCCCCTCCCGGGAACGCGGCGGCCCCGGAGCCAGAGCCCCGAAAGGCACGGACCGCCCTGCCCGCCTCGCCGCGCCGCGCCACGTCCCCGACCGGCCCGCCTCGCTCCGGCACTCACAGATGGGGATGGCCGACACGATGAACGCGTTCCCAAAGAACAGCGCGGACGACTTGGCCGAGAGGTTGCGGCTGAAGTCCTGCAGCAGCAGGTCTTCCTCGGACTGCTGCTTGGAAGCGCCTTTGGGAGCCATAGCGAAGCGGGAGCGCGGAACGGGAAGGCCCCGCGGGACGCCGAGCCACCTCAGGCCTCCGTCCCGCCCGGGCGGCCGCCGTATCCGCGAACGACCCGTCAGCGCTGGGCGTGGAGGCGGGCCTTAGCGAGGCGCCGCGAGAGCTCCGCCACGATTGGCCAGCCTGGCGTCACTCCACGCAGGCTTCCCTCTGTGATTGGGCAAGCGGGTCAGACTTGCGTAGTCCTGACCAGCCGCATGACGCGTCCACGTGGAAGAGAACGTCGGGATTTGTAGTTTTGTGCGTGCCTTTTAGAAAGTAACAAAACTTTATTGGCATTCTGTCTTCTAGCTCCTGATAGCTTGGCTCGATCTGAGTGTTCAGAAATCCGTGTGGTGTGCATTCATTGAACGCGCATACGCTCAGCATCTTCAGTGTGCACCCCTTCTGCTTTGTTTCATTGATTTTCCATTAAATGCTTGAGGAACTCTGGGCTGCACATAGTAGGGCAGATGGTAGGGCAGGTCTCCTCTGAAGTTCGGAAAGCTTGAAGATGCTTATTGTAACAGCCGTGAGTCTTTATATCAACATGTTTCAGGATCTCTTTCTCCTCACGTTTTGCAACTGCTGACCGACCTCCACAATGTCCTTCCTGACTAGGCTTTCCATCTTGCACTTCTCCAGTTGATTCTCTACCGAAGTGTTTCCTGAAATAGAAATCCTCTCATTCTCCAGTACTCAAGAAAGGTCTTCAGAAAGCGCAGAGTGCACATCAGCTTTTAATTCATTTTCCTGGAACTTTTGAAGTCACCTTGTACTCCCAAAGTCTGCAGGTATTTATTAACTCGCAGAACACTGAAAAAAAATAAATAAAAGATTTACTAAATAATTCTAAAAACATAAAGTCTTCATTTAAAAATACCTGGGTTTGGGGTCCAGTGCAGTAACATTGTGGCTACAGTTCTCACCTTGCACGCCCAGGATCCATATGGGTGCCAGTTCATGTCCCAGCTGCTCCATTTCCCTTCCAGTTCCCTGCTTGTGACCTGGGAAAGCAGTTGAGGACAGTCCAAAGCCTTGTGACCCTGCACCCATGTGGGAGACCCAGAAGAAGCTCCTGGGCCCTGGCTTTGGATTGGCTCAGCTCCCGTATTGTAGCCACTTGGAAAGTGAGCCAGTGGATGGAAGAGCTTTGTCTCTCTCCTTCTCTCTGTAAATTTGACTTTCCAATAAAAATGAATAAATCTTGTTATAAAAAAATACCTGTTTTCTTTTTTCCTTTTATAACCTAAAATTCTCTGCCTTTATTATTTGGTGATGATAGGAAAAAAATTGCTATTTTCTATTACAACATACTCTTCTTCCAGTTTCTCCTACCTTAGCAAATGTCGTCCTTTTTCCCCCATTTACTCTAGTTAAAGATGCTTGAGTGCAATACTAATTCATTTGTTCCCTTCTATGTATATAACCAATTCATAAATAGAACATTTTGGATTTCTTTCTCTATGTCAATGTCCTTTTTACTTACTTTTATTGGAAAGGCAGAGTTACATAAAGAAGAGACGAATCTTCCATCCACTGATTCGCTCCCCAAATGGCCACAGTAGCCGAAGGCGGGCCAGCACGTCACCAGGAGCTTCCGCTAGGTCTTCCAACTGTGTACAGGGCACAAGGACTTGAACCATCCTCTGCTGCTTTCCCAGGGAGCTGGATCAGAACTGGGGCTGCCAGGCCCAGCCTAGTAACCTAGTGGCTCCCCATGGTTGATGTTCTGACTCCAGTGGTTCAGTTGGGGGGATCCCCAAAGAAACCTCATTTTCAGACCTGACTCTTATGTGTGTTAGGCAGTACAGGGTCCAGCTCTGTCTGTCCCCTACATCAGCCTGCGCACACACTGGTCGTGCAGGTGCTAGGTCAGTTCTATTCCCAGCCCTGTCTCCTACATAAAGCAATGGATGCTGCAGCCCAACCCTGCCCACCAAACACTCTTGCCCTGATATACACCATCAGGAACTGCAGCCTAGTCAGAGTAGCCCCCAGTGACCCCCACCAGGGTTACACTAAGTAGTAAAGTTGTGTTTTCTTGCACCCAAACCTATATATTTCCTTTTGAAGTGCACCTGGACCTAAGGTTGTAGCATACACAGGTCGGACCATACAACAGACAAGCAGGATAAACAATATGTGTAAATAACAAGATAGAGTTAGGAAATTCTGCAGACACAGCTCGACTCCATGATGAAACCATGCTACTCTGCAAGTTTCAAACTTCATGTTTCTATTATATCACTCTGTAATTAATCAGATTAGGGTAAATAATTGTAGCAACACATTTATTGCTATCAGAGATATGGATAACAGTTTTTCTGATCCGCGGCGGATGGCTTTGTGAAAGAAAGCTTGCAAAGGTCACAGTTAGTATACTTTCCTGTGGCAGACATTGTAACTAGACCAACCAATATATAAAGCAAGTGCTAGCTTGTCACCAGGGCCTACGAAAAATAACAAATGGATCATCTAGAGGGAAAAGGAACAAAGAAGCTACTGTTTTAAACTCCATTTGAAATGCAAAATAATTATGCAAATTAATCTAAAGGAAGAGATAAAACATTTACACAAGTCTCTAGGTATAATGTTTAATGATACCCGGGAGAGATGATTTATTAACACAAGCCACTTCCAGGCACTGCAATTAGTTGGTTAGTTCATGCTATATGAGAGATACTATACTAAAATCTTAGAAGCACTCAAATAACAATGATTATTATGATTACATTAATTAAGAATAATTGAGTCGGGCCCAGCACTATAGCCTAGCGGTTAAAGTGCTTGCCATGAGTGCGCTGGGATCCCATATAGGCGCCAGTTCTAATCCTGGCAGTCCCGCTTCCCATCCAGCTCCCTGCTTGTGGACTGGGAAAGCAGTCAAGGATGCCCCAAGCCTTTGAGACCCTGAACCCACGTTGGAGACCTGGAGGAGGCTCTGGACTCCTGGCTTCAAATTGACTCAGCTCCAGCCATTGCAGTCACTTGGGGAGTGAATCAGTGGACAGAAGATCTTCCTCTCTGTCTCTCCTTCTCTCTGTATGTCTAACCTTGCAATAAAAATAAATAAATCTTTAAAAAAAAGAAATATTGAGTCTTCGTTATATGTCCAGCTCTACAGCTTTGGTCTATGCATCTTTAACCTATAAAACCAGTGGCAAAGTAGGTTAAGCATTCAATATAGGAACACTGGTTCACATACTAACTGTTCCACTTCTAATCTAAGTGTTTACTAATGGATGTCACAAATACTTATGCTGCTGTTCTGGATGGAATTCTAGGCTCCTGACTTTGGCTGGGCCGACCTGCAACTATTTGGAGAGTGAATCAGTAGATGGAAAATCAATCAATCCATCTCTCTCAATCCATCAGTATAACGGGTTAAGCTACCACCTGCCACACCAGCATCCCACATTGGCACTTGTTCAAGTTACAGTTGTCCCACTTCTGATCCAGCTCTCTGCTAATGCTCCTGGGAAAGAAGAGAAGGATGGCCCAAGTGTTTGGGCCACTACACCCACATGGGCAGCCCTAACGAAGCTCTGGCTCTGAGCCTCAAATCAACTCAGTTCCAGCCACTAAGGGGTACTTGGGGAGTGAACCAGCAGGTAGAAGATCTCTCTCTATGTGTCACCATGCCTCTCAAATAAATAAATGTGTGTGTGTGTCTGTATAAAGAACAGATAGGACTCTGTGTTTGACTCAGTGGAAACCGTGATGAGTGGACATAGGTTTGCCATTCTGGGCTCTGTACCTTAAAGAATTTCAACCTAAACCTTGAAAAGAGGAAGTTGATTAAGGTATACAGAAACAGGGAAGCAGGGCCTGGCATGATAACTCATTGGATAATCCTCACATTGCAAGTGCCAGGATCCCATATGGGCGCTGGTTCACTATTCCACTTCCCATCCAGCACCCCACTTGTGACCTGGGATAACAGAGGAGGATGACCCAAAGCCTTGGGACCTTGCACCCATGTGAGAGACCTGGAAGAAACTCCTAGCTCCTGGCTTTGAATCAGCTCAGTTTTGGCCATTGCAGCCACTTAGTGAGTAAACCAGCAGATGGAAGATCTTTCTCTGTCTCTTCTTCTCTCCATAAATCTGATCTGCTTATTCAACAAAAACTTTAAAATATTTATTTTATTAGAAATATGGAAGGAAGGAAGGAAGGAAGGAAGGAAGGAAGGAAGGAAGGAAGGAAGGAAGGAAGGAAGGAAGGACCAGGGACCAAACAGAAGACCTGCAAAGCTCCCCAGCAGCCATAAATCAGTGAGCTGCTGAGGAAGAGAGGGAGCCCATGTTTTCCCTCGGTAAACCTGAAGGAGACTCCAAAACCTGCAGCAAAGCAAGACATTTATCTCAACAGAAACAAAAGAAATCTGTTACAAATTTCAGTAAAGAATCTAACAAGTTCTTAGTACAAGTAAATGTAGGGTGTGTTTTAGCCCACTTTTTGCCGTTACAGCTGAATAGCATAGACTGGGTAAGATACTTAGAGAAAAAAAACAACAGTTTAATGCACTCGCTGTGCTGGAGTCTGAGAAGTCTAGAAACATAGCACTGAAACCTGCCTGGCATCCAAGAGGACCTCTTGCTGCTGCAGGTGGAGGGCATCCCATGGAGAGACCAAGCAAGCTTCCTGCTCAGGTCTCTCTTCCTCTTCTCAAAGCTGCGTCATCATCACGACCTCATCTAATCCTATTGATTTTCCCAGGCATCCACTTCCCAGTACCATTAATACATGAATTTAGAAATTAGTTTTACAATGCATGAATTTGGGATAGACTCCATAGGACAGATAATGTATCCATCTGTAGATCCCATTCCCCCAGAGCACTGAAGGCACACATAACAGGTTCAAATATGTGTAGGCTCCAAGTAGGTAACCTCAAGGAGTATACTGTGCCAGGTAAGACACATGAGATAGCACTGGGATCAATACTACTGAAAATCCCATCTTCCCAAAGGGTGTTCAAACTGGGACTTTATAGAACACAAGAAAATTTAATAGTAGGCCAAACACACTAAGTGTTGGCTTTAATCTCCTGAATAAACTCCCAGATTTAAGGAGACTTTAATGACTATAAGAAAGGAAAAAAGTTAAGCTGCACTGAAAAACAGCCTTTCAATTTGAGAAGGGAATGTGTGCTTTCACAGGAAATGCTGGGGAATATGGGCCGTTACTCTTGCTCAGGCTCTTCTTCCTCTATCCCACCATGTGCCTACCTCACCGCTGACAGCAGATGCTTGCAAGCCTAGTTAATTGTTTTAAAGATAGTCTTGAGAATTCTAAGTGTGCACCTTACTGTGGAATTTATTCCTAAACTAAATGAGGCATTAACACATTTGGGAGTCAAGCATTTGTCTTTGAATGTGAACCTTACGCTTTCCAAGAGAAATATTACTTTCCTTTTAAGAAAGCGCTGCTATGCCCTGCATACATTTAGGACTCCATCTGAAGCAGTCGGAAAAGCTTGTTTGAGGGTGGGCATTGTAGTGTAGCACGTTAAGCTGCTGCTAGAAATTCTGGCATCCCATATCAGAGTGCCTGTTCTAGTCCCAGCTACTCTGTGCTTCCCATCCAGTTCTCTGCTGATGCCCAGGAAGGAAATGATTTACAGTCACATTACTTGGGTTCTTGCCACCCATAGGAGAGACAGAGCTGGAGTTTTTGGCTCCTGACTTCAGCCTGGTCTAGCCCTGGCTGTTGTGGTCATTTGTAGAATTAACTAGATGCTGGTTAATTCTACAATTAACCTCTCAAATAGATAAACAAATCCTTTATTTAATTTTTTAAAATTCATTTAAAAGAGTTATAGAGAAAGAGCAGCAGAGAGAGAGAGAGAGGAGATCTTCCATCCACTGATTCACTCCCCAAATGGCTGTAATGGCTAGAGCTGGGCTGATCCAAAGCTGGGAGCCAGGAGCTTCTTTGTGAGTTCAAGGGCCCAAGGACTTGAGTCATCTTCCATTGCTTTCCTAGGCCATAAGCAGGGAGCTGGTTGGGATATGCAGCAGCCGAGACATGAACCAGTACCCATACAGGATGCCAGTACCACATGGGGAAGCCTAGTTCTCTATGCCACAGCATCGACTCCCCACCGGAAAAAAAAAAAAAAAAAACTGCCTTCTTTGTGCCTAAGAGTATTCATAAACTCACAATTTTCTTTAAGAATGATACAAAGCAGAGAATCAAGATGGTAGAATAGGGTGGGGACACATTTAATCAGATGGAGAAACATTAGCCAGTGTGAAGCAGAGAGGGCACATTCCAGGAAATGGGCGAGGACTGACTGATGGCAGAGGGGCACCTGGAGACTGGTGGACACAGGAAAGCAGCAGAGACGATGGTGTGGTGTTGCAGTGACCCAATACACCAGCGGGATTCAACAAGTGCAGATCTGAACTCACTGCAGCTAGAACTCCACCAGCAGCCAGGTAGGAAGGAGAATTCACTGGAAACTCAAGAGGTCAACCCAAAGAACTGCCCATCCTGCTGGTTTGTCTGATTTGACCAGGAGCACAGACACAGCAGCAGATCCCAAACAGGTGGTATGGGAACAGGGTGGACTTCACAGCCCAAACCCCCAGTAGATCCAAACTGGGCACCATTTTGTGTAGAGTCAAATGCTATGGGACAGGACTGCACATGCAGCAAACTAGGAGCGAACTCATTTCAGGCTCAGTGAATTGCAATGATGTGGCTTCCTTCATGTTCCACCCAAAATAGGTCCAGGTAGTCTCCAGACCTAATGGCTAGCAATCTAGAACTCCACTAGTTGCACATCAGGCACCATTTTGTACAGTATGGCAAAGGCTTCAAGTGTACAGGGACAACAGTGAGCTGTGCATGCACTGAGCTGTGAGCAAACTCACTGAACTCAGTACATTGCACTGGTCCCACATTGAAAATAATACCAATTTTGGCATCTTACGACTCAAAGTAAGTCCAAGTGGCCCTTCGACCTAAAGGTCAGCAGGTTCTAGCAAGATCAACACCACCAGCAACCTAGCTGGAGGTAGAGTGCTAAGCCACAAGCCAGACTACAGAGACCATGGCGGAAATCTAACATAAGAGCCCAGATCTGAAACTTGCTGGAGGGAGTGGCACAAGTGACTGCAAACTAAGAACCATGTACCAGCCACAATATGTAAAATCAAATTGTAGACCTATGGGTGACACAGCTTGGAAACCTGCCTCAAGGAGAAGAATCTGATAACCAGAAGTACAATGACCAAGAGCAAAAGAGAGACAGAGACACAATGGTATTACTGAAGACTCCCCTGCAAAGGAACCTCAGAGTTAACTGAGAAAGACATCAAGAAAATGGGAGATACAGAATTCAAAACACTTGCTATAAAACTTCTTGTCAACAAGAAGAGGCACATGCAGGAATTTAAAGAATACATCACACAGCAAATAGCAACACTGAAACAAAACCAAGCTGAGTTATTGGAAATGAAGGACATAATAGAGTAAATTAATAATTTAGCGGAAAGTCTCAATAATAGAATGAAGAAGGCAAAAGAAAGAATCTCAAAATTGGAAGATATTTCTTGTCACAATGGGGAAATTGTATCATAAGATGATAATGATAATCATAAAAATAATAAAGGAAAAAATAAAAACAAAAATGGGTTGAAAATAAAAAAGAATGATGCAGTTATAGAAAATTTAGTATCCTAATAACCACTAATATAATAATTTAACTCTCAAAACTCCCCAAGGATTCTTCCAAATATGAGACTTTTCACACATGTACCTTTTATACAGCACCACAGGGCATGAGAAAAATTAAGATTAGTGCTGAAAATCAATTTTCTTTTGTTACACGTTTAACCTAAGCACTATGGCAACAGAACAGAAGATAAAGTAGGTCACGAATCCCAACTGGAATGACTGAAGGATGCAAAAGCCAGCTGTATTTGTTGCTCAACTTTCAGGACTCATTATTTTAAAATTCTTCTTTTCCACACACCCCAGTCAACGATAATATAGGAGATAAATGCCAAGTGGATGAGGAATATTCTTAATTTATTAACTAACACTGCCCATCTCCATAATCACAGATGTGTAAGGAAGGGAATTGTGGGTAAAGGAACAGTGTGTGCTGTCACAATCAGGAAAGGCTACGACGTGTGATGTGTAAATCATCCACGAAGCATCTGGAGGTTGATGAAAACCAAGCACCACGATGGGTTAAAGGATGCTGTGCTTCTGTTGCTATAGGTTCAGAAGAGGCATCAAGTCTCCTAGGCACTAGCTAGACACCTGTGCCAGCCACCTAGTCTATTTTTACCGAGTAAATACAATTAAGTTGCACTCTCTCTAACATTAATTTCTCGTGCTACCTTCCTTCGTCTCTGGGGGAAAACATGTCCCTCTGTCTTGATAACCCATATATATTTTGTTTCAACGCCAGCTCTCTACTCCAGTACCCTTATAAGTAAATATGTTTTCCTCTTCCTCTTCTCTTCTGTGCATACAGCTATAGATTTTTAACTAGAAACATTTCTCTGTTTTAGCCAGCTCAGTAATAATTGTGTGATCTTAAGCAAATTGCTTACTTTGCTATGAGCATTAAATGAAATAATGTGAGGTCCTTAGACTGTGTCTGGTACAGTTAGTTATCCTCTCTTAGCAAGCAGCCTCCTGTTCAACTTGTAAAGCTATTCCACATTCTCATTTCCCTCATAGGCACACATGTACACACACACACACATACACACACACACACACCTCAAGCATTTGGGCAGGCAAGTGTTTACACTCACTTTTCTTCTGCCCTGTTGCAAACTGAAATGTTCCACAACAAAGAAAGAAGAGCCTGAATTCACGCCTGCCTCTCTCCTGCACCTGCTCCGGAACAGCACACTATCCAGCCAAATCCAGCCTTCTTTCCTCCAAATCTAACCTTTTTGCTTGTCTTCAGCATTTAGCACCATTGACCATTTCACCCATACCAAAGTCTCTTCCGTGCAAGCAAACTTGAGGAGCCCTGTTACCTTTCTCCCCTCTGATAACCCCTTCACTGGCCTCTGCTCTGACTGCTGCCTTCCTCACCATATGGGACCTTGCAATGCTGTGAAATCTGTATTTGTTCTTCATCCCCTTACCCAGACACACAACTACGACAACTCTTGAGATCTCAGGAGTGGTATCAGTGTATGTTACTGAGCTGACTGGCGATTGGGCATCCCTCCAGAGCTGACTACCAGAAATGTCAAGGTTTGATTAGAGGGTTGAATTTTCAGAACTCCATGTCCCAGTCTCCAGGGAGAAGGGAGAGTTACTGGAGATCAAGTTAGTCCCAGTTGGCCAATGATTTGACTGACCATGAATACATGGTAAAGTTCCCATAAAAATCCTAAGAAAACTGGGTTCAGGAGCTTCTGAACAGGCAGGATTTCCTGAACCAGAGAGCATTCAAGTTTTGAGCTCTTGTATGTAAATTTCATCCCATGAAACTCTTTGTACCCTTTGTAACATGCTTGCAATAAGCCAGTGATGTATGTAAAATGTGTCTGTGAGCTGCTCTAGCAAATTAATCAAACTAGCAAATTAATCGAACTTAAGACAGGGGTCTTTGGAACCCCAGTTTTTAGCTGGTCCATCAGAAGAACAGGTGAAAGTACCTGGGGTTTGCAATTTGCATTAGAATTGGGGGTGGCAGTCCTGGGAATTCCTATCAATCTATGGAGACTACATGACTTCTAGGAAGAGAGCCTTAATGTTGATTGAATGACAGAGATCAGCTGGTGTCTGATAGAGCACTTTCTCTCTCTCTCTCTCTCTCTCTCTCTCTCTCTCTCGCTCTCTCTCGCTCTGGCTCTTGCTCTCTTTCTCTACCTCCTAAATAAAGCATAGGAAAGAATTACACACATTTGGATAATGAAGAAAAGGAACAGAAACTTTTCCTTAGGCAAACCTCTGCAAGGATTTCAGCAATTCTCAACTAAAAAGACAATAGGGCCCGGCGGCGTGGCCTAGCGGCTAAAGTCCTCGCCTTGAATGCACCAGGATCCCATATGGGCGCCAGTTCTAATCCCGGCAGCTCCACTTCCCATCCAGCTCCCTGCTTGTGACCTGGGAAAGCAGTTGAGGACGGCCCAATGCATTGGGACCCTGCACCCGCGTGGGAGACCTGGAAGAGGTTCCTGGTTCCCGGCTTCAGATCGGCGCGCACCGGCCCGTTGCGGCTCACTTGGGGAGTGAATCATCAGACGGAAGATCTTCCTCTCTGTCTCTCCTCCTCTCTGTATATCTGACTTTGTGATAAAATGAATAAATCTTTAAAAACAAAAACAATAGAGTTAATACAAAAATCACAGCAAATAATAATACCACCAGTCATATTAGTTAATACAATAAGCCCTTGATTAATATTGTCTTAATCATAATTCCATTTATACCACTTATTAGTTATAGGAAGTTGGCAATGTTATTTTGTTCTTTCAAGACTCCATTTTGCTTCACAGAAATTCATGACACCTATTTCACAGGGATTTTGGAGAGATTAAATGACAAATTAAATGTAAAGTGTGTGGCAAAGTGCAGAACACACAGTTTGCATTCGAGACATTCTGTGTAATTTTGTTGCCTTGCTACATTTCAGATTTACTCCCACCCATCTGAGAACTTCTGCTTTAATTATTTGTTAATTATTAAATATATGTAAATATCTCATACATAATATAATAATATTATATATATAGGGCCCGGTATGATGGCTCAGTGGCTACATCTTTGCCTTGCATATGCTGGGATCCCATATGGGTGCTGATTTATGTCCCAGTTGCTCCACTTCCCATCCAGCTTCCTGCTTGTGGCCTGGGAAAGCAGGCAAGGACAGCCCAAATCTTTGGGACCCTGCACCAGCATAGAAGACCCAGATGAAGCTCCTTGCTCCTGGCTTTGGATTGGCTCAGTTCCAGCCATTGCAGCCATTTGGGGAGTGAACCAGTGGATAGAAGATCTTTCTCTCTGTATCTCATTATCTCTGTAAATCTGATCTTACAATAAAAATAAATAAATCCAAAAATACATATGTGTGTGTTTGTGTAAATTGGAAAATAAAACAGCGAAAAACTGGTTGCCAGAAGACAGAGTGTTTCTTGCTGAAAATTTTAAAGACTTGTCTCTGATCAGCACAAAGGATAACCCCCTTCTACTACTTGCTTCAGCAAGGACGGGGGAGTTAGAAAAAGAGGTGTTCAATATTATGTACCAATTTTGTAGATGAAAGAGTTGTTTTCTCAAACCTGTTCTCCTCCAGGGAAACTTATTATTGCTTGCTTACTGTGATGGTTGGTTTAGGTCAACTTGACCAGATTAAGAGGTGTTGCTAAGGCTGGTAAAGCACCGTCCCTGGGGCGTCAGTGGGTACTTCTGGCAGAGATGAGCAAGCTGTATCCTTATCTGTGAAGGCGGCTTCAGCCAGCATGTGGAAGACCCGGATACAAAGCAAAGGGGGAGTAAGGATGTGCTTAGTCTAAGTGGAGCTGGGTTCCTGTTCTTTTGCCCTCAGACTGCGGCTCCTGGTTCTTGGCCCTTGAACTGGGACTTGCACAGTGGGTTCCACTGGTTCTCAGGGCTCTGGACTTGGACTGGAAGTACACACCAGCTTTTCTGGGCCTCCCAGTATATCTAGCACATCATGGGACTTCCTGGCATGAGCCAATCCCTATAATTAATGTGTGTGTGTGTGCATGTGTGTGTGTGTGTGTGCAACCTATTTGTCCTTCTTCGCTGGAGAACCTTGACTAATACAATTATAAAAGGATTCTGAAAGTTGGAAATACAAGAACATATAAAGAAGAAAGCAAAAATTAGCCATGATTTCAAAAGCAAGAGAAAACTCTTCTGTTAATATTTTGAAAGACTTCTTAGTTGTTTTCACATATCTGCAATGAGTGCTATATAATTTTGATTACTTTTTCAATTGCCCCATTGTGAACATATTTCAATGTCAATGAAAATGTCTTTAAAACATTCTAATGACTGTAAAATTGTCTTTTAGATGAATGTATCACAGTTTATGTATTTATTTTACTAACTCATTATTTTGTAATCACAAAATAATTATGTCCATTTGTAAAATTAGAGATCGTGCTATATAAATCATCCACAATCTTATGTTTCAAATATAACCACTGTTAATATTTTGATATATTTTCTTCTAGTATTTTCTATGACTAGCTAGTATGTACTTGCAATAATTGAAGCCATCAATTATAAATATTTTCCCATGTCATTCAAAATGCTTTGAAAATATTTTTAGTATCTATAAAACATTAAATGATGGATCTCTGATCTCACTGCCTTGCTTACAGAGAAGAGAGAAATTTCCAGGCAATAAAAACAGAAAATGTGCAGATAGAGAGGGAAAAGACAGGGAAGTCGAAGGTTCCATGGAAAAATACAGGCTTTCTTGCCATACAAATGCAAGTGGCCCCTTCCAAACTCAGGGGATCATCTCCAAAGGGGAGTAAGGAGGTCTGACCGCCTTCAGCCACAAAACAACAGATCCCCTTCTCAAGTGCAAAGACAAAAACCCAGCAAAAATAACTGTAATACAGAGATCCAAAGTAAAGAAGAGGGTCCACAGTGAACCAGCTGGCTAACCCTTCACCGGCAAGTGCCGGGATCCCATGTGGGCATCAGTTTACATTCTGGCTGCTCCTCTGCTTTCCAGCTCCCTGCTCATAGCCTGGGAGGGCAGCAGAGCTAAAAATATTTATTTATTTATTTTTATTGGAAAAGCAGATTTACAGAGAAGGAAAGACCAAAGATCTTCCACTTGATTGTTCACTCCCTAAATGGCCACGATTGCTGGAGCTGAGCTGATCCAAAGCCAGGAGCCAAGAGCCTCTTCCAGTCTCCCACGTACATGCAGGGGCCCAGTTCTTGGGACAGCCTCTGCTGCTTCCCCAGGCCATAAGCAAAGAGTTGAACTGGAAGTGGAGCAGCCAGCATTTGAACCAGTGCCCATATGGGATGTTGATGATGGCAGGCAAGGGTTATCCTGTTGAACTATCATACCAGCCCCAAAAATAAACCATAAAAAAGGAAGAAATTTCTAGCTGAGATGAGTAAAAAGGAAGCTCTGTCATTGCTAAATCCTGAGGCTCTAACAGTAACACTGGGACTTCCTTTTTCGTCATCTCTCCTCTATGTTCGTCTGTGTGGGTGTCATTCTCTCTCAAGGTGGACATTGTGCTTCTTTTCTTGGAAGAAAGCTGATCTGTGACTCTGCAGCTGATATCATCTTCATAGCTCTTGAAGGCAAAGAATAGCTAGTGTTCATCCTGGAGGTTCCTGTGCCCTCTCACCAACCTGAGGGGTTTGATGGGAAATTCAAGTGCACAGGAAGTGCACTGTTGTGGTAGATTTTTTTTCCCACAACATAAACACGTTCAGATTGCACGTACAGAAATACCATTTCCTTGGTGATAAAGGCCAGAAGGTAATGAGTATTGGACAAGAGCTCCTGTGGGACGTATGGGCAATGAGTCTGCCAAAGTTTGTACACATCCCAGGGCAAACACAGATTCTGCAGTGGCTATAGCTAGCAAACAAGGAAACAATATTAAGGCTTTCTTTTGAACCATTTAAAATTTGTAATACTGTTGGCACTCCCATTCTGTTAAATATCAGCTTGTACATCTCGAGAAGTCCTTCTTTGTCCATTTGCTTTGGATTGAGAGAAAGTAATTACTTACAAGGAATGTCTTGGTTAATTTGGCACCATTTGCAGTCCCCAGCACAGTACATCTATGGTCTTTACTTTTTCAGTCAAGTTCTCCTTTTTTTTTTAAAGATTTATTTATTTTCATTGGAAAGTCAGACATTCAGAGAGGATGAGAGACAGGAAGATCTTCTGTTCAATGGCTCACTCCTCACATGGCAGCAACAGCTGGAGTTGAGCCAATCCGAAACCAGGAGCCAGGATCTTCCTCCAGGTCTCCCACGTGGGTGCAGGGTCCCAAGGCCTTGGGCCATCCTCGACTGCTTTCCCAGGCCACAAGCAGGGAGCTGGATGGGAAGCAGAGCTGCTGGGATTAGAACCAGTGACCATATGGGATCCCAGCACATGCAAGGCGAGGACCTTAACCACTAGACTATCGCGCCTGACCCAGCTAAGTTCTCCTAACAGCATGACACAAAGAATGCAAAGCTTGTGTCTAAAGAGGTACTGTTTTCCCTTAACATTTTGCTGAGAGCCATGAGCCTCACATACAGCTGACACCATACATTCAAGGTTACTAACCTAAGCCAGGTACTCAGCATTGCCAAATGTTCTCCATTTTTCTTCTGGCCACTAATCGCCTGGCCCCTCCTTCACCTGCATTGATTGAGAAGGTACAATTCCCCTTAAGATCATCTCTTCCATGCCCTACCATCAGAACCTTCATCCTGATTGTACCTACTCCCCTGTTTCCCACCTCTGGCCCTGTAAGGAAGAGCTTCACCTACTGCCTCGGGCTCTTTCTCTGCCTTCTCTGCCTTGACCCTTGCCCCCATGCCAGGAGCCCTAGCCCATAGACTGCCATCACCTCTGCCTCCTTATGTCATCAGCTGTTACTCTACAGCCCCATCCATTCTTCAGCCTTCACACATACGCAGTTCCCATCTTTAGAAGAAGTTATTTTTCGGGCCCAGTGCCATAGCTCATTGGCTAAATCCTCAACTTGCAAGTACTGGGATCACATGTGAGGCGCCGGTTTGTGTCCCAGCTGCTCCACTTCCATTCCAGCTCCCTGCTTTTGGTCTCCAAAAGCAGTAGAGGATGGCCAAAAAGCCTCGGGACTCTACACCCAAGTGGGAAACCCAGAAGAAGCTCCTTGCTTCAAGTTGGCTCAGCTGCAGCTGTTGCAGCTGCTTGGGGAGTAAACCAGCGAACAAAAGTTCTTTCCTCTCTGCTTCTCTCTGTGTATCTGCCTTTCCGATAAAAATGAACAAATCTTCAAAAAAAAGGAATTTAAGCATTTCTAAAATAGATGCATTGTTGACTGGATGGGGTATTGAGAGAATAAGTCAAGGATTATACTCATGGAATTTGGGCAAGTAGCTATACCTGGAATTGGATGCAACAAAGACAGAGCATGCTGTAATCTTGGTATTGAATTGGAGGATGATACCTATCGAAACAGAGTGGTTCGGGAGGCACATGTGTAGGGGAACTCCCAGGAATGTTGCGTCCATACTTTATGACTCATAGTGTGGCAACAAAAGCAAAGGCAACATATGAAATTGCTCAACAAGTACAGAGTGAAGGACAAAGACAGAGGCGTAGGAGAGAAACATTAAGAAAAACAGGAGGGCAATGAGGGCAAGAAGGCAGCTCGGAGTTCAGTGGGCAGCAGTCAGGGCAAGGGAATGCTTCCAGAAGGACAGAGGTCAGCACGTCTCAGGCAATGAGATGTTCCCCAGTGGGACATAAGGGACTACAGCATGCACAAGGCAAGGGTTTAGCCACCAGGCCCAGAAATGCCTACATTTCAAAGTTGTTAGACCTAAGTAATTTTGTCTGGAAAAATAATCATAATAAAAGAGCTTGGTATTTCTGATGCATGCCCAATTATTTATTCATGAATTCTATATGAGATAGTAAATGTTTATAATATAATATAAATTACTGTACAGCATTCATCCCCAAATTCTGTTTAGTTTTCCTTCTAACAACAAGAAAGTCTTGTGTAGCTCATGGCTAATTTAAGGAGACCTGTTCTTTATAGGTTTGTGGGTTTTTGCTTTTTTTTTTTTTTTTTTTGCATCAGTTAAGGGTGATGTGGCCCATATGTAGTAGGAACCTCAGAATAATGATGGAGTTTGGTGATAACATTGCTAGTCGAAATTGCGTGACCTTTATAGATGTGTGTTTTCAAAGGGAACCATGAAACCCCTTCCCCCGACCCAAAAAAGGAAAGCTCCAAAAACCTTTTCCCTTATAATTTTCTAATCCATGAATTTTAAAGTCTACAATAAGTTCCATTTGCCAGTTCTAAGAGAGGCTATTTTTTCCTAGGGCCATATGTGGCTTGCAGGAATTTCCAGGGCTAATAATCTGTCTCAGCATCAAACCCCTGACTTCATTTTCCTTCGCCCATCTGCACAGTTTGCATGTATAAAAGCTATTAGTTTGCATATGCATCTAACCCATTACATATGGAATGAGTATGCTTTCAAAAATCGGGCCCATAAAGGTTATAAAGGAGGTGGTGTGCTCTTGGAGGGGATCCAGTCTCCTGCTGCAGATGGTGCTGCCATGGGGGGGGGGGAAGAAGACGGCTTCGCAGCTCCATAGCACTTGGGCTCCGTTCCAGGTGCCCTCCTACTCTTACATTGATGGTACCAGCTCTGTACATTTACTGAGATGACTGAGATATTTTTACATAACAGTAAGTAGTCAACTCATGGAGGAAAACTCAAGTCAACTTTTTTTTTTTTAAAGATTTATTATTATTGGAAAGCCGGACATACAGAGAGAAGGAGAGACAGAGAGGAAGATCCTCCGTCCGATGATTCACTCCCCAAGTGAGCCGCAACGGGCTGGTGCGCGCCAATCTGAAGCCGGGAACAAGGAACCTCTTCCGGGTCTCCCACACGGGTGCAGGGTCCCAAAGCTTTGGGCCGTCCTTGACTGCTTTCCCAGGCCACAAGCAGGGAGCTGGATGGGAAGTGGAGCTGCCGGGATTACAACCGGCGCCCATATGGGATCCTGGCGCGTTCAAGGTGAGGACTTTAGCCGCTAGGCCAAGCCGCCGGGCCCTCAAGTCAACTTTTAAAAATTTATTTGAGAAGCACGCAGATAGAAGGAATGAGAGGGAACTCCCACATGCTGGCTTACCCTCTATATGCCTGAAAGTTGGAGTCAGGAACTCAATCCAGGTCTCCCAAATGAATAGCAAACAGCTGATGGCTGGAGCCATCACCATGATCTCTCAGGGCCTGCATTAGCAGGAGGCTGGAGGCTGGAGTCAGGGACCCAGCACTCTTTGTATGGAATATGAGTGCGTAACAACTTCCTGACTGCTAAATGCCTGCTGTACAAGGTCATTTTTAATACCCTTCCCTACAAGTTGAAACAACAACAAAATGGTCTACTGCTAAAACCAGTCTTAACACGTGATAATAATGAAGAGGGGTCATTAAGCTTCCTAACTTTCTGTGAAAGAGGAAACTACTCTGGGTAGTTAGGATCTTGGGATAGTCTCCATTTTTTTCCCACTAAGCTCCACAGAAAGCCAATTGCCTACTGAAAATAGTAGTTTCTCTAAATTTATGTCATGTTACTTCCTAAAAAGGCTGCTAGACAGAAAAGAAAGGATTAATGGTTAGGATGAACACATCCCATATCCAAGTACCTGATTCACCTCTGGCTCCACCCCAATTCTAGCTCAGTTCTGGTTTCCTGATGATGCATACTCGAGGGGGGAGGGGTAGCAGTAATTACTCAAGTAACTGCCAACCATGTGGGAGACCGGCTGAGCTCCTGACCCTCAAGCTTCAGCCTGTTGCTGGGGCCAATGCAAGCACTTAAGGAGTGAACCAGCAGAGGGGAGTGTTAGCAGTGGGTTTGCTGGGTCACAGAGCACACATTTAGTTTTATTAGATACTGCCAAACAATTTTTCTGAATCTATTAAGTTTTCTCCTCCACTATCTTTGTATGGGAGTTCTATTTTCTCTACATCCTTAACAACATTTAATATTATCAAGCCTTTAATCCCTAAATTTCTAGTATTTCATTGTTGTTTTAATGTTATGATCGGATTATTAGTAGTATTTTAGGAGCCAGCAATGTGGCTCAGCAGATCAAGCACCAACTACAGTGCCTGCATCCCAAATGGGCAAACCGCGTCTACTCCATATCCGATTCAGTCCTGTGAAGGGCCTGGAATAGCAACTGATCACAGCCCAAGAGTTTGGGCCCCTGTACCTGCACGGGAAGGCCTGAAGAGGTTCCTGGCTCCTGGCTTTGGCCTGGTGTAGCTCCAATAATTGCAATCATTTGAGAAGTGAACCAGCAGCTACAAGGTCTCTCTCTCTCTCTCTCTCTGTAACTCTTTCAAATAACTAAAATAAACCTTTTTTTGTAAATATATAGATGTTTGCAATCGCATGATTTCTATGTTCTGGTTTTATGTTTACCATTTTGACCATGGATAATGCTTTGAGGCAAGGGACTGACCAGTTTTATATTTTGAAGGGCCCCTCTGGGTGCTCTGAGAATAATTCCCTGCAGAAAGCATAGGAGAAACAAAGGGAACATTTAGAAAGCTATTGTGGTCATTTGGGCACGAGAGTAGGCATCCTGGGTTAGTACTAGCAGAGGGGTGAAGAGAGAAGTGGAAAGATTCAATACATACTTTGGAGGAAGTCGACTGGAGGCGCTCACACAGGCCTCAGAGGGGCAAGGACTCAAAGGTGACCTGGACGACAGGATGAACGGTGATGCACTGCCCGCGGTGTGGACATCTCAGAGCCAGCTGGTGGAGTGCGAGGAAGAAAGTAACAGGCGATGAAAAGAGCGATGAATCGTACCATACTGTGCCAAACTCCCCTTCCCCTCCCCATCCCCCCCAAAAAACCACCAAAGTTCTGGTCACAAACTGTGCTTGAAGAAGTATTCTGGACACGCAGAAAACCGCCATGGACTTGGACTTGTTGCCCTACCTTGCAGATGAGCTCTTATAGCCTTGTGCCGTGGGTTTCTGCCAGCAAGACTTACATGAGTTCATTTGTCACTATGTTGCTGGGGTCTTTATATATATACATTCCAAGAATAAATCTGTCTCTGCATGATTAAATTAAAAAAATCCAGAAATGCAAAATTAGATTAGTTCGGAAATTACTGGCATTTTTCTTCTTGTGTAAGGTCACTCTGCCCTTGCAGGGCAGCACAGGGAAACTGACACATTTCTTTCTCCATCCCACACTTTGCTTATTTTCATGCGCTAAAAAAAGCAAATTCTCAACTTTTCAAGTGCTACTGCCTCTGGAAAATCATTTTTTGTCCTCATCTGAAACTTCAATTCTATGCTACAGGACGTAAAAGTTTGCGTGCCAGACTATTGGTGCACCAGGTTATTTTTACAAGGAAAACAAAATTCTGTCCTTGAAGAAATAATAAGCTGACTCTCCCATGTTGCCACAGCGCTAGGCTGCCTGTCGGGCATTGCGTTGCAGTTCCCAAACAAATTTCAATACTGCATAAAGGAAGGACCTCAGAGTTAACAATGGCTCAGCATAGACAGTTCCTGCGCTCAACAACAACCCTGTGAGAAATCTACTGTTATTATCCCCATGAAACATGCAAGAAAACTGAATTTAGTAGCTATCCTAGGATCGGTGACAGGAGGTAAGAGGCAGGGCCCAGATCAGAACCCAGGACAATCTGAATGTAGCACTCAAGATATTGCGGGTACCTGCGCTAGGAGAATGGAGAATCCTAGTTAAATTGTGTGCCCACTCAAGCCAGCCCCTGGCTTTACATCCCAAACCTACTGTACTCTGGTTCTGTGGTTCCGCAAAGGCTCTTCCAGGGATCACTGGAGCCCATTGGCTTAAGCTCAGGTTTTCCTTCATTGCAGTCATACCTTCCTCATCAGGTGTGTAAGAAATCAGTAAATTAACACTTAGAACTGTGCCTGGGTTCTGTTTATGGAGGTGTTTTAGTTATCGTTTTTTGAAAAAAAGTAGCTTTATTGAGATATCAATCACATGACAGCTCAAAGAGTCATTGCCTGTACAATTAAATGGGGTGTTTTTTTTTCAGTATATTCATGGAATTGTACAACTATCATTGTATTAAATTTAGGAACATTTCATCACTCCAAAAAGAAACCCTGTATTTCTTAACAACCACTCCATCCCGCAGCCCATGTCCCGCGCCAAGCAATCACTAATCAACTTTGTGTCGATACAGGTTTATGAAATCAGTAGAATATAGATAGCACAATCTGGACATTTCAGACCAAAGGAATCACGCAAGAGGTAAGCTCTTGTTTCCAGCTTCTTCCACTCGCCATTCCCAAGTTGATTCATGTGTCAACAGGTATCAAAATTTATTTCTCATAAATACTAAAAACATGGTGTTGTATTGATATGACCTATTTTACTTACCTATCAGAACCATTTCGTTTCCATTTTTTTGGCAATTAAGAATACTGGTGCTCTGGGCATTGTGTGTTTGCGCGCATAACAAGGACTGCCACTCTGTGTGGGCCATGAACAGCGGCTTTTTTCTACGTCATCCAGTGAGGTAAGCACACTTCCTGTCTCAGATCCCACAGGAAAAACCAGAGACCAGAAGGTTTGCTTCTCTGCGGCTTTGCTCCCCTCTGCATCTGAGAGAAGCTTTGATTTCCTGCCAGGAAGCCAGGTGGACCCCACGTGGGCGCAGATGCCCCGCTCTGCGCTGCCACAAGGTCCCGCGCATTGCTCTTACCACAGTCCGTTGTGCTTGCCACAGCCGACGAGCGCGTGAGGCCCTGGGGAAGAAGCGCTGTGTCCCCAGCTCCGTCAGCCACGCAAAGCACAAGCGTGTCATATTTGTTCCACAGAGGAGACCAGAAGGAGGAGGAGATGAGGAGGAGATGAGACCAAAAAAGGAGGAGGAGCTGACTTTGTACTATAGTGGGTTGAGCTGCCACCTGCAGTACCAGCATCTCAAATAGATGCCAATTTGAGTCCCAGCGACTCCACTTTTGATTCAGCTCCCTGCTAATAATCTGGGGAAAGTAGCAGAGGATGGTCCAAGTGCTTGGGTCCCTGTCAAAATAAATGAGTCTTAAATATATATATATATATATATATGATTGTATAAACAATTTAAGTGTTGGAACACTATATAAGAACTTTTAAAACATATTAAGTTTTAAAAACAAAAGACACGGGCTCGGCAGCGTGGCCTAGTGGCTAAGGTCCTCGCCTTGATCCCATATGGCCGCTGGTTCTAATCCTGGCAGCTCCACTTCCTCTCTGTCTCTCCTCCTCTCAGTATTTCTGACTTTATAATAAAAATAAAATAAGTCTTTTAAAAACAAACAAACAAACAAAACAAAAGACATGAGCCCAACGCAGTAGCCTGACAGCTAAAGTCCTTGCCTTGTATGTGCCGGGATCCCACAGAGGCACTGGTTCTAATCCCAGCCGCCCTGCTTCCCCTCCAGCTCCCTGCTTGTGGCCTGGGGAAGCAGTCAAGAACGGCCCAAAGCCTTGGGACCCTGCCCCTGCATGGGAGACCCAGAAGAGGTTCCTGGCTCCTGGCTTCAGATTGGTGTAGCTCCAGCCATTGTGGTTGCTTGGGGAGTGAATCATCGGGCAAAAGATCTTCCTCTCTGCATATCTACCTTTCAAAATTACAAAAAAAAAAAAAAAAAAAAAAAAAGAAGAAGAAGAAGAAGAAGCAGCCCACATTAGAAAGCAGTTCTCTGGACTGTGCAGGCCCAAACTCACATGCCCTACCTGAGGTTTTGTTACAGTGTTCTATTTTTTTAAGTGTTGATCATTTATTTAGCTTTGTTGGAAAGGCGGATCAGATTTATGGAGAGAGGGAAAGACAAAGAGAAAGATTTCCTAGCTGCTGGTTCATTCCCCAGTGGTTACAACAGCCGCAGCTGAGCTGATCTAGAGCCAGGCGCCCAGAGCCTCTTCCGAGTCTTCATGCAGGTGCAGGGTCCCAAGGCTTTGAGCCATGCTCTCCTGCTTTCCCTGTCCATAAGTAGGAAGCTGGTTGGAAACTGGAGCAGCTGGGACGTGAACCCGTACCTGTACGGGATCTCTGGCACTTTGCAAGGTGAGGATTCAGCCAGTTGAGCCATCACACTGGTCCCCGCAGTGTGAGTTTTGACTTAGAGGTTATGAGGGTGGTGCTGAGTCGCGATGTTTCTCTCTTTTATTAAGTTTTTTTTTTTTTTGAAAGGCAGAGCCATAGAGATAGAGGTACATGTAACACACTCACAGAGAAATATCTTCCACCTGTTGAGTCACTCCCCAAAAGGCCACAACAGCAAATCCAGGCTGAAGCCTAGAACGCCAATGGAATCTTTCATGTGGGTGGCAAAGGTCCAAACACTTGGATCATGCTTCACTGCTTTCCTAAGCACATTATCAGGGAGCTGGATCGAAAGCACAACAGCCAGAACTTGAACTAGCACTTAGATTTGAAATGTGGGTGTCACAGGTATTGCACCCATCACTCCACAATGCTGGTCAGACACAGCATCTTTAACAAGCGTCCGGAGAATTCTGGTACTGCCGGCCCTGGACCACACTGGAAGATCAAAGTAATAAAGCCCAAGAGAAGATGTCCAGTAACAGCAATAACACTACGCACTGCCTTTGAATCCGTCACTACACTGGATGCTCATCTAGCTGTCGTATATGAGATTTATGGAGAGAGGGAGATGTTCTCAAACATCCTTCAAGTTAATTATTAGTATCTCTACTTTACAAAGGAAAGCTTACGAACCAGAACTGGCTCTGCTTCGAGTCACAATTTGTTCCCCACAAAGTAAGACACACAAGCAGAGTGGAAGGATAACATCCTTACCCTGATTTCCGTTATTCCTGTTGCGAGAAGCCAAGAGCGAGGAGTCTCAGCCGTGGCCTTGGTTTGGCCAGCGCAGGTTCTCAGTATTTGTTCCATTCCCATGTCCTGTCTGTGACCTCACTGTGAGACAGAAAGTAGTCTGGTCTGGGGATCAAAGCCTGAAAAGTGTTCTCATTTCCCCACATTCAAAACAAAACAGCTCTGGGCAAGGGATGCGTTTCCACCCCCATGGTTATAATGAAAAAACAAAGAAAAATATTAAAACGACTGGGGAATTTTTGAAAAATGCATCTCAAAACAAATGCCAATTACCTATAGCCAAAATATGAAGATGCTTCAAAAGTTCATGGAAAGCAGAATAACAAGGTGTTGTGCATTTTCAAGAAACTTTTGAAGCCCTTTTATGGCCATCCCTATACACACACATCCTCATGTACTTATGCTAATATGCACAAGTTGAGCGGCCGGCTGGGGAGCACATTGGTGCTGCCTCCAGTTAACACTAATTCATTTCCACATGGGTACTCTGCATACTGATACATGCACATGCCTCTCTCTCATTGCAGTGATTTCAGTATGCTTAATTAAAAATACACTCAAAAAAAAAAAATCAAACCAAAGCTTCCTTTCCCAGGGTTCGAGGCCCTTTGTAGTGGGTGGCGGTGGGAAGGAGGGTGGGTCGCCAAGGTGCCTTCCACAAAAATCTACACAAAGGAACATTATCCTCCACCTGCCTAAACATCGGATTTCAAAAGCCTGAGGTCTCTGTCTGGCCTGTTTTGCTTTGCTTCATCGGAAACTGTCTGTATCAGTCTGTGTATTTAGCTTCTGTTGACAAGTTGCAATGTCTGGCAGCCCTGGGCCCAGCCTCCCGCATCAGCTGCAGCTCCTGGCCGCAGAGCAGGGGCTGCCCTGCTCAGCTTTCCCACGGCCTTCACTGCTGCCTGCTACCTGCCTGGCCCGCGGGCTACCGAGTTTGGAATCCCTGGTTCATAAACAGGGTTAATGAGCGGCCAGCGTTTGCTGTCCCATCAACATCTTGGGGGGAATCTGAGTGTATGTCCGAGCAACGGGGAGCGGCTTCCTTTTAACAAAGTGAAAGCAGCTGCTTCACACGAGAGTTAGTCATTGAATTGGTGGAAGCCGGTATGTCCTTGTTTAAACATTCTACATTGCTTAGCTATGCACGGGGAGAATCCCCCGCACACCTCCCGGTTATGCAGCTGGGCGCTTGGCTCATTTCCTGTGAGGCTCATTTTAAGTCCTGGAAGAGACTCGAGGCAGCCCAGTAACTTTCCTATTCAGTTCACTGGTGAGCAAGACACCAGCTTCCCTGGAACCTTAAGAAAGACTGGAGGTTTGCGGGTCTGCTGGGAACAGGTGCTATTCAGAAAACCACACTTTATTTTATTTATTTGAAAGGCAGAGTTACACAAAGACAGAAGGGGAGAGACAAAGGTCTTCTTCCATCCCTTTCTTCCCAAATGGTCACAATCGCTGCGGCTGGACCGGGCCAAAGCCAGGAGTCAGGAGCCAGGAGCTTTCTCTGGTCCTCCCGATAGCTGCAGGCTCCCCAACACTCAGGGACATTAGCAACACTCCAGGGGCATTAGCAAGAAGTTGGATCAGAAGTGGAGCAGCTGGACTTGAACCAGCTTCCATATGGAATGCTGGTGCTGCAGGTAGCAGCTTAACTTGCTGAGCCATTGAACTGGCCCTTGTGTGACACTTTTAAAAAGGCAAGTACTGGGCCCAGCGCGATGGCCTAGCAGCTAAAGTCCTCGTCTTGAACACGCCCCAGGATCCCATATGGACGCCGGTTCTAATCCCAGCAGCTCCACTTCCAATCCAGCTCCCTGCTTGTGGCCTGGGAAAGCAGTCAAGGACAGCCCAAAGCCTTGGGACCCTGCACCTGTGTGGGAGACCTGGAGTAGTTCCTGGCTCCTGGCTCCGGATCGGCACAGTACCGGCCATTGCACTCACTTGGGGAGTGAATCATTGGACGGAAGATCTTCCTCTCTGTCTCTCCTCCTCTCTGTATATCTGACTTTCCAATATAAATAAATAAATAATTTTTTTTTAAAAAGCAAGTACTGTTTTGAGAGCATCACTGTCACCTGATATGCTATCTGTTTAATAAATACATGTTGAGAACGCACTATGTCATACTCTGGGCTGAAGTACAAACACAAGGGTGAAGCTGCCTCCTGTGAAGCCAGTATCCTATATGAGCACCAGTTGGAGTCCCAGATGCTCCAGTTCCGTCCAGAAACCTGCTACTGTACCCGAGAAAGCAGCAGAGAATGGTCCAGGTGCTTGGGCCCCTGCCACCCCCCTGGGAGACCCGGATGGAGTTCCTGACCCCTGATTTTGACCTGGATGAACCCTTCCCTGTTCAGCTACTTAGAGTCTCCCCCCCAACACCTTTCCCTGTTTCTCCCTCTCTACACAACTCTGCCTTTCAAAAAATTATCTGGAGACACACGATTAAAGAGGCAGGGACTTTTGCCATGAAAAGATCCCATTCTAGACATGGTTATGTCTGCCCTTGTAGTTACGTTTAGATGCAGCAAAGACCTGTGCATTAGGATTCCCAACAAGTGTTCCACAATTTTCCCTTCTCTCTCCTCTCCTGGGCCTTCACACACAGGCATCCTTCCCAGACCGTCCAGAAGTGCCTGTGTCCCACCTCCAAGACACCTCCAGCCACAGAAACACCCTTGGCCTGGGTGAAGCCTCAAGGTCCTGCAGGCCCTATGGTGGCTCAGATGGGTGGGGCAGACCCAGCTGGCATTGTGCTGGCCTGGAGGAAGCCACCACACACAGGGTCTGCCAACACTTTGTAGACAGGCATGTTGGCCCAGAGCTGCCAGAATGCTGGGTTTCGCAAGATGACAGAAATGGGGATTTTTTTTTTTTTTTTTTTTTTTTTCTCAAAATGACTTCTTTTTAGATTTCAAAAACATTTAAATCCAGTGTAGATAACCAAAATTGAGCTTGCAAGAGACCCAATGTCCATGGCCTTCATTGTGTTTGATGCCTGGCCTTACCAAGAACCAGCAGCCTGCAATTTGCCTTTTCCAGGAAATCCCAGTGGCCCTCTCATGTTTTTGAAAACCCAATGCATCAAAAACTTCGGCTTTCTGTGTTTTGTTTTGTTTTCTGCTTCTCCCTCACTCCTCATCCATGTCTGCCTATCCTCCTTTTTCTTTGTTTCTGCCTTGATCTTCATCCAGAAAGATTTTCATTAGAACAGTGGAATCCTAACGCATTAGTCTTCACTAGTTTTTCCTAAAGAGTAACCTTGGAAAGACACTAGTGATCATGGCACGATTTGGTTCTTCTGACACAAATCCATAACGTTCTATTTTCCTGCAGCTCTGGTTTCAGTTCTGAATCCTTTCCTGGGCATTTGTCCCTTGTTTCCGGGCAGGCCCTGGGCTGCAAAGCCGCTGAACGGCTTCTCTTTGCATGCCCGCAAGAAGGCCTTCTCTTTTCTTTCCCAGGTGCTCTGCTTGCCCCGCCCAGGTTGCAAGGGTAACTGCTAGACAAGCTTTGTTTAGACTGGAGCTGCCTCCTTTTCATCTAGCTGCAGCTGAAGAGCAACCAGATAAAGTTGAAAAGGCAATGCCTCCTTGGTTTTTATTTTTATTTTCACTCCGTGTTTTCTGCAGTTTCTCAACTCATTAGGACCTCATTTATGCATGTAGGATTATTTGAGTGAGCAGCCCTGGTTTTCTAACATTTTGTGAGCAACATCCCAGAAGAGACTTTAGCTTCCATAACGCCTCACTTCCCCTACGTTTCTGCCATGTGTTCTAAAAAGAAAAAAAGAGAGGAATATCCAGGTAAGCAAGCCAGTATCCCTACACAGAGTGTTTGTTTAAAACTCGCTGGCTTCTTGGGATGCTCTCACTAATATTTGGTCTCATCTCTCTAATTTCCTTGCAGTAGTCCAGCACCAACTCCTGACAATGCACAGAGCTCAAGATGGCAGGAACTCTAGTGGTTTGATTCCTTGCCACTTGCCCTCAAGCGCTGTCAACAGGGCCGTATCATTACCCCCACCTTACAGGTGCCATGCCTGAGGCAAGGATGGCCCTGTCGCTTCCCAAGGTCACAGAGGTGCTGTTGGAGCTCCTCCTGGACCCCTGCCCACAACCCAGTTAGCTGCCATGGCTCTTAGATTTGGAGGAAAGCACAGGAGTTTGTCAGTCGTACCTAGAGTTCTTTATTTCACCCCAATTGTTCATTTGTAAATTCTAGCAGTCTATTTACCAGGATATAATGGCAACTCATTACTTAAATGTATTCGTAGTTTCTTGGAAGGAAGACTGCATAAATATTACAAGACCCATTTAAAAAATATATGAAATGTGGTCACCTGAATAGATGCTGACCTTTCACTGTGCGTAAATGAGTGGGTACTGGTTTGCCACCAGAGTCCTGAGGACCTAGTGGCTCAGCCAGGCTTTGGGGCAGAAGGTCAGGTTTGCCGATAAGTATGAGCTGTGCCAAGGAGGCAGGAGACTGCCTCATGGGCAGTGACCAGCCTTCTTGTGCCCTTTTTTTCCAAGCTCTCTTCCATGTTCAAGTGCCATAAGGAAAAGGCAAAGACGCAGCAGGAGAATAGGTGTATAGACAGGGGCTTATCCTCATAATAGCAAGCTATTTGGCAAGAAGAAAAGACAGAATTATCCATACGGGTCAATATCTGCAGAGGTGTGGAAGGAGATAGTTATAAAACCATAGCACTTCCAGGTAGCAGCACTTCCAGGTGGCAGGCAACAGAGAGGCCGAGGGCCTGCCCAGCAACGTGTCCAAGTGTTAGTGTGACTGCTGCAATGCACACCTCCCCATGACTCTCCATCTATGAGAAATACACACTGCAGTGGCAGGAAACACCAAGAGAATGTGAAAGACTGCTGTCAGAAATGGATGGAAGCGCAGGCTGGGAGCCTGTTTCGCAGAACAATGACTGTGCTTCGACCAGGAGACACCTCCCACTCCACTCGCTGCTTCTCCTCCTGCAGGGGTGATGATCCCACCTCCCCACCAGCACCCCATACGGGTACCCTCCCACAGTGCCAATGATGGGCCCTCCTCCTGGGGTTAGGCCAGTAGGACCTGCACCTTGAATGAGGCCACCCATGGGAGCCATATTGCCAATGATGCCAGGGCCCCCAGGGATGAGACATCCTGCCCGTCCCATGATGGTGCCCACACATCCAGGAATGGCGGCCAGGCAGGGAAGGACAGCGGGGAGGCCTCTTCATAGCAGGTGGCGTCACTTGTTCTGCTGCACCCGAGATCGTGGTGCTCTGACCCCGGGTGTTTGTAACAGTGTTACAAACATGATTCACTCCCCTTTTCTGTAAGAAACAATAGTTTTTGGAGGGAAGAAGTGGGATATTTAAAAGTGCAATTTTCATTTGTATTGTGAAATGTGAAGATAAAGTTGTCAACTCTTTTATTGAAAAAAAGTGTTTTCTTTTCTTCCCCTCTGCACTCTTTTTGTGTTATAAAAAGATAAAACCTTCCAGTTGCATTTCTATAAAAAAAAAAAAGCATAAATAAAACCATAGGTATTATACATCCTATTCATTTGGAATTTAACAATGGGCAAGACTTGAAGTTGGGTGTGGGATGCAGGCAGACCAAGAAGGACACAAAGAAACTTGTGGGAAGAAGAATCTGTTACTATATTCATCTGGCTATGGCTCTGTACAGGTGTGTGCAGTCATAACCAATACAAGTTGTATTCTATGGTTAGTGCACTTCACATACACTGCACTGCATAAAAAAGCAAAGGGAAAGGGAAGGCAAATGGAGAGTCCGACTGTTGGTGCTGCAGTTAGGATACCGATTGGGACTTCTGCATCCACATATTGGAGTGTTTGACTCCGAGTTCCACTGTTCCAATTCTGGCTTCCTGCTGATTCACATCTTGGGAGGACAAACTATCGGGGATCAAGTATCTGGGGTCCTCCCTCTCACTTAAGACACCTGATTCTTTGAATTCTCAAGTCCTTCTTCCAGCTAGGCCAGACTGCCAGACTCAACCGTTGCACTCACCTGGAAAGTAAATCTCTGCCTTTAAAAACAAACTGGCAAATCCTAGCATTTCACAGGCAACGGGGAGGCTCTAGTCCACAATAATGTATTACTTGCTATACAAATAACTAAAGGTAGGGGCTAGTATGGTTCAAAAGCAAAGCACTTAGGATAATAAAAATCTAACAATGTTTCATTGGTTTATGCTATGAACATGTGTTGAAATATTACACGGGGTTCCATAAAACTGTACATGTGTTATATTTCAAATAAACATCTGAATAATAAAATTTTGTAAGAAAAAAATGGGCAAATAAAAAAATACAGATCACTATAGCCCACGTGGGAGACCCACACTGAGTTCCTGGTTCCTGACTTCACACTGGACCAGCTCCTACTCTTGTAGATACTTGGCGAGCGAGCCACCAGATGAAAGACACACCCTCTCTCTCTTGCTTTCTCGCTCTCATTGTATCTCTCACTCTAGCTCTCAGTCTCTCTGCCTTTCAACTAAATAAACTTTTTACAAAGCACTGTCAGACTGGGGTTCGTGCGGTGGTCCACGGCTCCAGCCCTGAAAGCAGATGCGGCTTACGTGCCAAGCTGGAAGAGATGGATTTTTCTGCAAGAAGCCCAGGGGCCTGATGAACAAACCACGTGGCCAGATCTGAGCACTGAAAGCTTACTCGGCATTGTTTCCATGTAGAGCAAGCCCTGGATCTGGGGCAAGGCAGTAAGTCGGAAGATTAGATAAACTTAAAAATGTCTACAATGAGAATAATTTAATTATATTTTTGCCTACTTGGTGAGGACATACTTTCTGAAAGTACAAAAAGTCTACCCATGAAACTGAAGGAGAGGGAGGTGACCCCATGTCCCCACGATGTCACGCTAGGCATGTGGACAATTTCTAAAGGGCCTTCCCCCAGCAGGAGCTGAGGGAGCTCCCTGGTGCCCCAGAGTAGGCCTTCCTGGCTGCTTGCCTTTCTCAGCTCTGTGTGTCTCGCTTCCCCTACCGCCTGTCACTGTCACAGGGCTCTTGCTCTCTTCGCAGCATTTGCATGGAAGAAATGCCACCCTCATTGCTGACCAGGCGGGTGGAATAAATTCACTTGAGAATGTCCATAAGCTGCATATTTCCACTCGTCACGCTGCCAAAATCCAAGCAACTTTCAATATTAAAACTAAATCTAGCTGATGTAAGATCTAAAAACAAAACAAACAAAAAAATGAACTCAATGTAGTTTTCAACAGTTCTGAATCATAGCTGTAAGTCCTTTTGAAATTTTTGTTCACGGCTCTTTTCATTAACTCAATAAATATGTTGTAAATGTATGTAATTGTCCACTCTAAATCCGTTCACATAGGACACTGCTAATCAGGAAACTGGGCTCCTTTCTCATTACTACGAAAGAAGCAGCTGGAAGGCCAGCCAACAATTTGGGACATTTAGGTTGAAAATTAATGCATCTCGCCCCAAACCCTCTCATAGGGTCTGGTGACATCGGAACTACAGCCAGGAACCCCAGATGGTACTCAGAGATAAAAGGGTTGTAAATTTCCTTCTGGACTCAGGAGAGGAGCTTTGTCTGGTCCTTATCTAGTTCCAGCCTTGGCTACCAGGCCTCTCTTACACCGACCATCAGGGTTGCTTGTGAGTCCCAAAATTAGTTCAGATAGAGACTAATGAAGGTCAGCTAATTGATAATCACGCAGCTCGTACCTTACTGATCAGGTTTCCCATTTGGCTTTTCAGATAGACAGACATAAATATATAGAAAGTCTGGAACAGCAGGGGAAAGGCCAACTAGCCTATAATTGCTCAGCCTGTACTTACTGGTCAGGCTCCCTATTTGCTTCTCCTGGACTTTACAAGGTAGGATGTAGAGTTAAATTCTTCCTCACTCACTGGGTTGTTGGAGATTTCCCTGCAAACCTGCCTAAAACTATTCCATTCTTCAATTGTTAAAATGCAAAGGTCTGTAAAACCATGCTTGGGCCCGGCGCCATGGCCTAGCAGCTAAAGTCCTCGCCTTGAACGCCCCGGGATCCCATATGGGCGCCGGTTCTAATCCTGGCAGCTCCACTTCCCATCCAGCTCTCTGCTTGTGGCCCTGGAAAGCAGTAGAGGACGGCCCAAGCCTTTGGGACCCTGCACCCATGTGGGAGACCTGGAAGATCTTCCTCTGTTCCCGGCTTCGGATCGACGCAGCACTGGCCGTTGCGCTCACTTGGGGAGTGAATCATCAGACGAAAGATCTTCCTCTCTGTCTCTCCTTTCTGTGTATCTGACTTTGTAATAAAAATAAATAAATCGTTTAAAAAAAAAAAAACATGCTTAACCACTATATACTGCAAAGTTTAAATTGTGGCTTAATTTTCTCCCCAAAATATTTGATCAATTTATGACTATTAATGCTAAACAAGATGCAACTGCATAGAAACTTTGATGTTGGGCCCAAAGGCGTGACCTAGCTGCTAAAGTCCTTGCCTTGAAAGCATCAAGATCCCATATGGGTGCCGGTTCTAATCCCAGCAGCTCCACTTCCCATCCAGCTCTCTGCTTGTGGCCTGGGAAAGCAGTGGAGGATGGCCCAAAGCCTTGGGATCCTGCACCCACATGGGAAACCCGGAGGAGGTTCCTGGCTCCTGGCTTCGGATTGGTTCAGCTCCGGCTGTTGCAGCCACTTGGGAAGTGAATCATTGGATGGAAAATCTTCCTGTCTCTCCTCCTCTCTGTATATCTGACTTTCCAATAAAAACAAAATAAATCTTAAAAAAAAAAAAAAAAAAAAGAAAGGAATTTTTTTTTTTAAAGGCATGTCAGAAAATGTAAAATTCTAAATGGACTCCATCCAGGCTGAGGAAATCAGGCAAAATCACCCTATTAGCACGCATGCTTTCCTGACTTCCAAATGAGGAATATTTTTTGAAAATATTCTGATAAAAATTCATCCTGATCATTTTGTAAGCAGTCAGGTGGGCTAATATGTTACTATTCCCCGGTTAAAGTTTACTTTGAAAATACAAAATCTCCCCCAAAGCTCTCGGTGGCCAGACCCAAGTGTTAACCCCCTATCAGAACGTGAATGGCATTTCCCAAGTCATAGAGGACGCAGAGGGCCACCCTGCAGCTATCTTCCAGCAGGTTTGGGTCCCCCAGCTTTGAGCCCTGAGTTTTATCATGAGAAAGCAAGCCAACTGGGCCTGAAACTCCTGCTTCTTGGGGGAGAATGGACGGAGGAGGCGCTCCATCACGCCCTGCTGATGGCTTTTTTGTTTTAAACAAGGAGATAGATAAGATTATGGCCTGTTATTGATCCATATTTTTTTCTCAATCAAAATTGTAAGACAAGAATTAAGATTGCCTTGCATCTTTCATATGGAAATTCCTCCCTGCAGTAGTTTGGAAAGAAAAAGAGGAAACTGAAAAAAGAACAATAGGACCTAACGCCATGGTGCCACAGGCACCCCAGGTCATAGCACTGAATCCAGCTGCTCCACTTCCAATGCCATGCCAGTACTCCACGGAAAGCTCTGGAAGATGGGCCCCGTGTTTGGTTCACTGTCACGCATGTGGGAGACCAGCCTGGCCCCAGCCCTTGCATTCATTTGCAGAGCGAACCAAAAGATGCAAGATTTCTCTCTCTCTCTCCCTCCCTTCCTCCTTTCCTTTTACACTGTCTTTCAAATAAATAAATCAATGTTTTTAATTAAATAAATAAAAATAAAATTAATATCTCCTGTCCCAAATGCATCAAACTATACAAGTCTAAATAAAGACAGGAGCTGGACCCGGCATGATAACCTAAACGGCTAAATCCCTCACCTTGCCTGTGCCGGGATCCCATAGGGCGCTGGTTCATGTCCCAGCTACTCCACTCCCCATCAGCTCCCTGCTTGTGGCCTGGGAAACAAGTAGAAAACGCCCAAAGCCTTGGGACCCTGCATTCACTTAGAAGACCTAGAAGAAACTCCTGGCTCCTGGCTTCGGTTCGGCTCAGCCCTGGTCACTGCAGCCACTTGGAGAGTGAAGCAGCAGATGGAAAATCTTTCTCTCAATCTCTTGTTCTCTCAGTAAATCTGATTTAAAAAAAAAAAAAAACCTTTAAAAAAAAGGCAAGATCTAACCTTGCTTTTGTGTCACCTGCCTCACTTGCCCCACCCTAATCCTGGTTCTCTTCCCAATAAAACTTTATTGAAAAAAAATAGATAACTGGACCATGAATCATGATTTGCCAGTTTGGCTTTTGGAAACACTGCATTAGAACATTTTTTTACTAGATGATTGAGTTTTCTGACCTTTGGTGCCTGTGAGTGCCTTTACTAGCTCTGATGTGGAGCTAGCTTCCTTTCAGGTCAGAATCAAGGAAGCTTAAATATTTATATATATATAAAAAAAATTATACAAAGGAAACCATGTAACACTAAGCAAAGCTCCATGCGCATGATGTGTATGTCATTTCTCCCCAACAGAGCCACTTTGCACTACAATACGCTTTTATGGGCAAGAGAGAAGACGGAAGGCATTGTACTCTGGGCTCCTCAGTGCAGTGGACCCAGTAGGAGAACCTGCCCCATGCAGAGCTCATTTGCCACTAATACTTAACATCCAAGGCGGGGATTTTGGCAATCCCCAAGTACTTTACTGTCTACTGTCTTCTAATCTAATACTTTCATGTGCTGTGACTAAGTTTTCTCCCCCCCCACCCCGCCTCCTTTTTTTAGACTTATTTATTTTTATTGGAAAGGCAGATACACAGAGAGAGGAAGAGAGGGAGAAAGATTTTCTGTCCACTGGTCCACTTGGCCACTCCCCAAGTGGCCGCAACAGCCAAAGCTGAGCCAATCCAAAGCCAGGAGTCTGGAGCCTCTCCTGGGTCTCCCACGCGGGTGCAGGGTCCCAAGGCTTTGGGCCGTCCTCGACTGCTTGCCCAGGCCACAAGCAGGGAGCTGGATGGGAAGCAGTGCTCCCAGGACAGGAACAGCAACCCTATGGAATGCCAGGGCTTGCAAGGGGAAGATTGAGCCACTGAATCATTGTGCTGGGCTCAACTAAATTTTATATCTCGCAAAGCTTCACATTAAAATTACTTAGTAGGTTTTAAGCACAATTTATAGTTCAAAGATAACACAGAACTCCAACGAAAGCCACAGTCCAAAATGAGATCAAAATTGCATCAGGATGTAATGGAGATTTGTCTCATTCCTGTGGCTCTTATGCACTCATTTGTCAAATGATCTGCAGTCTGAAAGGGTCCGCCCCTGCAGGAGCGTGCAGGACACCGATTCCCTGTTCCAGGACACTGTATGCCTCAGTGAGTCATTAACCAACTTCGGATATTTTGTTTCCCTCCTGAGGTGTCACTGAACTCGTAATCGCCTTC
This sequence comes from Ochotona princeps, assembly GCF_030435755.1. NCBI lineage: Eukaryota > Metazoa > Chordata > Mammalia > Lagomorpha > Ochotonidae > Ochotona > Ochotona princeps. The sequence continues at coordinate 15,162,795 of NC_080834.1, forward strand.
AGGGTCAGCATGATTTGCTTCTCTCTGATCTAGCACACATTTAAGGATTTCCTGATGTCCAGATCTGAGAACATTCCCATCGACAGGGTCATCATCAAAGCATCACAGCTGCCCTGGACTCCGCAGTCGGCTCTCAGAACGGCTCATGGGCTGTTTACGCGTACCTACCCCCAGAAAACGGAACGATGAACTTGATTGAGCTGGAACTCTTTGGACTCATCTGTACAGCCATTATTCTGGAACATGTTCCTTTCTCGCATGGGAATTTGAACCATTTTCTATTATAACTTTTGGATTTAATGTTGTCAGTTGGGATAATTATATCATAAAGACTTTTTTTTCTTCTCTCTCTTTTTAGAAAGTTTTCCTTTGTTATTACTGCTGTTGATTCCTGAAGAGATGGTGAGGTTTCTGTCTTACCCATGCAACTATTTGATATATCACAAATAAATCATGCATAGTGATTCACTAAGGAAGGAAAGAAACAGTGAAGTCATAATGAACCTCCTGGAGCCAAAGAACGCCCTTTATCTTTTCACTCAAAGGCCATTCGGGATATAAAATTAGAGCAAACCTGAGGACGTGCTGGCACGCTTCTTTGCGCTTTCATTGCCAAGTACAAGAGGTGAAACAAGTCCCGAAAAACATCTCCAGGGGTACATACTCCTGCTGGACAAGCCTGTGCTGCAAGAACACAGCGCTCCCCTCAGTATTTGCAGGCTGCCTGGGCTCACTGGGCAGCCCTGTTGGCTGGAGCATTTAGTACCAAATGCTCTGCGAGAAAGAACAAGCCCCACGTGCTGCAGGCCTGCAGAGATGGGAATGCTGAGCGCAGGCCAAGGAGGACAGAGCCCAGAGGTAAGCCCGGAAGAGGCCACCGGTGGCTGGTGTGCTGGGGCCCTGGGGAGAAGTCTGCTTGGCAGGGCCTCCCAGAAGTTAAAGAACACCAGGCCAATTTCTTCTCTCTTTTTTTTTAAGACTTTTTCTATTCTTTGTTTCTTTGCTTCACTTCTTTCTTTCTTTCTTTCTTTCTTTCTTTCTTTCTTTCTTTCTTTCTTTCTTTCTTTCCTTCCTTCCTTCCTTCCTTCTTTCTTTCTTTCTTTCTCTGAATGGCAGAGAAAGATCTTCCAGCCACAGGTTCATTCTTCAAACGGGCCAACACGCATGGCTGGCCCACACTAAAGGCAAGAGCCAGGAACTCCATGGTGGTCTCATACACGGATACCATGGGTCATTTTCCACTACTCCTTCATGCTCCTCAGCAGCCAGGCGCCAGGGCTATGTGGGAAGCTGGGGTCACAGGCAGCAGCTTAGGCCTGCTGCACCCCAATACCAGCCTTGCTAATTCCATTGTTTCAAAGATCCTGGCATATTAAAAAGCAAATGCAGGGGGACTGACCATGGAATGCATGGGTCAGACTTGGGCCTCCTCAGTGGCTTAAATGGAGCAGTGGACAGCATATCCAGGTGCATAAGGAGGCTATGGCAGTATGCTGGAGTCTGCAGAGGACACCTGGTACCATAACAGAGGATGGAGAACAGAACAAATTGATCAACTAGCCCAACCATGTGTGTTGGCAATGCATCTCCTGGGCAAACAGACACTCTAAGGTGGACTATGTCAGTCAGTGGATTCTGGAGAGATTTCATCATGACTGGAGTGGCAAGATAAGCAGCAATTTAGAACTGTTGAACTACCAAAACTGCTTGAGCAGTACCCTCACAGCATACCCCACATCGGGGACCCTGGGCTGGGTGGGAGGCTGGGTGTGCCTTCTCCCCCTACTTCCTCCTCCCCCCCAGATACAGGAAGAAAAAAGAATGTGAAAACAATGGTCTCACCCACCTTCCTCTAGCCCTTGACCCTTCACACCCTAATGAAACATGTAACAATTATCAAAAATAAAATTTGTACAATTTTAAAGATTTTTTTAAAAAATACATTGTAAAAAAAAAAAAGCAAATGCAGGAAAGCATATTAAAATCATTGCATATTTTGAGTGTTTACAATTTAAAATACAAATAGAACCCATTTTTATTTCACCGGTATGTTTCTGGAGTTGTTTTTTTTTTTTTTTTTTTTTTTTAACCTCATGGAGATTACCACTAAAGTTTTCATTTGCAGCATCAATGAATGGCAGCTCTGGGTCCAAATGCCTTCAGTACTGACTCATCCCAGGCAGTCCAACACACAAAGCCAACACCATCCAACACTGTGTACTTGTGGTCCACTGGTTAGGATACCACTTGGGCAGGAGGATGGGGAAGGCAGTATGATGGCTCAACTGGCTAATCCTCCCCTGGAAAGAGCTGGCATCCAATGTGGGCACCAGTTCACGTCCCAGCTCCCTGCTTGTGGTGTGGCAAAGCAGTAGAGTATGACCTAAAGCCTTGGTATCCAGCACCCAAGTGGCAGACCTAGAAGACACTCCTGGCTGCTGCCTTTGGATCAGCTCAGCTCTGGCCATTGCAATTTTTTGGGAAGTGAGCCATGGGACAGAAGATCTTTCTCTTTTTCTTTCTGTAAATTTGCCTTTCCAATAAAAGTAAATAAATCTTAAAGAAAAAGAAAATAGACTCCGCTTGGGATGCCTAGATTCCTTACCAGAGTGGCAAGGTGGGATTCCTGCAATGCTCCCAATTCCTGACTCTTGCCAATTTGCAGGGCACCCTGGGAGGCAGCAGGCAAGGGCTCAGGTGCGTGAGTACCTGCCACCTCTGTGGGAATTCCTGCTTGAACTTTGGCTCCCGACCTCAGTCCGGTCCGGTTCAGGCTGTTCTAGGTGTTTGGGACCTGAACAAATGAATGCAGGTTCTTTCTCTCTCACTCTGTGTGCCAGCAAAGGCAACCTCCCACCGCAATGCTTCTTCACTCCTCCCAGTGACCTGTGCGGCATGCAGGGTCCTCCCCAAGGCTGTGTGTGATTAATAAACTGCTGTCAAGCTCGACTCTACAGTGTCAGCAATGTTCAGGATGGGAGACGCCCTTATGCAGAGTGGGGGATTCCACCTCAAGAATGGGGTTAGAGGGATTAGCCAGAACAGTATCCCACAGAGTTCTCAATCAAAAGCATGTGTCGCGATCCAGCACGGTAGCCTAGCAGCTAAAGTCCTCGCCTTTCATGCTCCAGGATCCCATATGGGCACCAGTTCTAATCCCAGCAGCCCCACTTCCCATCCAGCTCCCTGCTTGTGGCCTGGAAAAGCAGTTGAGGACGGCCCCAAAGCCTTGGAATCTAGCACCCACCTGGGAGACCAGGAAGAGGTTCCAGGTTTCTGGTTTTGGATGGACGCAGCTCCAGCCATTGCAGCCACTTGGGGAGTGAATCACTGGACGGAAGATCTTCCTCTCTGTATATCTGACTTTCCAATAAAAATAAATAAATCTTCAAAAAAAAAAAGTGTGGATTGCATCATCTTTATTCTGCAGAGTTCCTGGCCAGGTAGGAGCCTGGCAATTAAATAAGTATTTGATAAGATGACTATGGATGTATTTTCCCACAAAGAATCCACTTGAATTACATAGCAATGGCTTCTATTTGCATAATTACATTTCAAAGCAATCTTTACTGCTAGCCATACTGTTAACCAATAAAACCAAAATTGCCTTAAGGTAAATCTGTTTTTAATTTTTGTATGACTGACCTGACATGTACATTATAATCCTCAGCCTCTAATAGAGGTAAATTGTAACACTGTGTCAAGTTAGGGAAATGGGATTCCAGCTATTGGTCAGTATGGGATATAATCAAGACAGGAAAAGCAACTGCAAACACGAGACCCAAGACTTTGCCACGCAAGAATTTATGCAATCTATTTCATTGCTTCTATGTATTTCACTTCCTTGTGAGCAAAAACATCAATACTTGGAGCCACTGAAAAGCAAATAGACTCTTCCAAGAATCTGCAATTAGTATTAACCATATTAGTACTTTGGGCAGAGTTTCCTGTAACTCTGTTATTTTATCCGTTTGGTTTCCCAAGCTCTGGGGTGGGGGACATATTATTTTTACATTGGAGGGTTCCTACTATCCTAAAGCTGCAAGGAAAAGGTATTGCCTGCCAGCAGCTCTCCTGAGTCCTTTCCAGCTTCCAAGTTGCACCCACCTCTTGCCGCCCAGCACTCATCACTTGGCTCTGGGTGAGCAATGAGGGAGGCGTGGTGGGGATCAGGACTCTGCACAGGAAGAGGGCATCAAGAGAGCAGAAGGAATCTCAGATCCCTGTCACTCCTTGCTGAAACAAGAAATGTCATGATGTGCTCTTCTGCCTGCACTCTGTGCAAGAAAAACGACATGAGAACCAAGTTAGTGGAAAATGATCCTTCAAAGATTCCAGCCAACGTCATGCTGGAAGCCAAGCGCAAGGCCCTTCTTAGCACGCCTGTCCGGCGCCTGGATTAGACCACACCCGGCCTCTCTGTTCCCTCTCCCAGAATGGACAGGGCGGGTAACACGCACAGGACACTGGGATGAGCAGATCCAGCGATAATTATAAGGTGATTACTGGAGAGCAGGAAGAGTACATGCAGGGAGCAGACAAGGGGGAGAGGTTGTTTCCCAGCCACTCCAACGGCTGACTACTAGGGACAAAACATTTCACCCAAGGTGTGTGGGAGCCAGTGAGGCAGAGGACTGCAAACCTCTTAGGCTAAATTCCTAACTGGGATGTGCCTTTCATACCAGCCCCAGAAGATGTGAACAACCAGCCCACTAAGGCTGGAAAAGTTGAGAGACTGTACAAACAAAAGAGCTCTCTCTCCCTGGCGCTGAGGGATGGGGCAGGCAAGGCGTGAACCCGAGGGAAAGCAGGAGGGCGTCTTCCCATGCTGCCTGCGGGAGGAGCCACAGCACGAGGGGCCAGGCATTCTCAGAAAGACCTGGGAAAGTGCACATCATGTAAAACCTATGAACTGAAGCGGACACGATTTTTGCAGCAAAATTAAACCTGTCTCTTTTTTTAAAGATTTATTTATTTTTATTGGAAAGGCAGATATACTGAGAGGAGGAGAGAGAAAGAGGGAGATCTTCCGTCCGATGATTCACTCCCCAAGTAACCGCAATGGCTGGAGCTGAGCTAATCCGAAGTCAAGAGCCAGGAGCTTCCTCCGTGTCTCACACACAGGTTCAGAGTCCCAAAGCATTGGGCCGTCCTCGACTGCTTTCCCAGGCCACAGGCAGGGAGCTGGATGGGAAGCGGGCTGCCGGGATACGAACTGGCGCCCATATGGGATCTGGCCGCGTTTAAGGCGAGGACTTTAACCGCTATGCTCTCGTCAGGCCTTAAACCTGTCTTGTAATTAAAGTGTTTGAGGAACTGTGTGAAATGCCACCATTGATATCAGATTGTGTATGTAATGTTTAGCAATAATGTCTGTTGGCTTGAGGGAACTAAGAAAGAAAGAAAGAAGGAAGGAAGGAAGGAAGGAAGGAAGGAAGGAAGAAAGGAAGGAAGGAAGGCAGGCAGGCCTGCTGGGGCCAGCATGACGTGGAATAGGTAAAGCTTGCTCTTGTATTGCTACATCTTCTGCTAATGTGTTGGGAAAGCAGCGGAAGATGGCCCAGGTCCTTGGAATCCTGCACCCGCTTGGGAGATCCTGAAGAAGCTCCAGGCTCTTGGCATCAGACTGGCCCAGATCTGACAATTGTGGCCATGTGGTTCGTTCTCTGTAAACATGACTTTCAAGTAAAAATAATTATTTGCTTGAAATAAAAAATGGCTCCTAATTAGGGAAGGCATGGTGGTATGGCACGTTAATTTTCCATCGGTGGCACAGGTATCTCATATGAACACTGGTTCATGTCATAGGTTTTCCACTTTCCACCTAGCTACCTACTTACGGATTGGGACAGCAGCAGAGGATGGCCCATGTCCTAGGGCCGCTGTACCCACGTGGGCGACCTGGAAGAAGCTTCTGGCTGACTAAGAATCGGCGCTGCTGCAGCCACTGAAGCCCTTTGGGGAATGAACCAACTGATGGAAGATGTTTCTCTCTCTCTCTCTAAATCTGTCTTTCAAATAGAAAAATAAAAAACTTTTTAAAAAGGGTCTGAATTTAATCCCTAGATATGGAGGCTTTTCTTAGTACTCAAAAACAAGCTTTCCGTATTTTTTTTATGATTTATTTATGTTTATTACAGAGTCAGATAGACAGAGAGGAAGATGTTCCATCTGATGATTCACTCCCCAAGTGACCACCATGGCCAGAGCTGCACTGATCCGAAGCCAGGAGCCCAGGAACTCTTCCGCTAGGTCTCCCACATGGGTGCAGGGTCCCAAGGCCTTGGGCCGTCCTCGACTGCTTTCCCAGGCCACAAGCAGGGAGCTAGATGGGAAGTGGAGCTGCCGGGATTAGAACCGGCACCCATGTGGGATCCTAGCAAGTTCAAGGCGAGGACTTTAGCCACTAGGCCACACTGCCGGGCCCGCTTTCCATCTTTAAAAATGTTTAGAGAAATTATTTTTCATAAGGTATAGCACTTCATATTTTCCACTAATTTTTGATACTGTAGTTCCATGTCTATATATCCAATAATTACAAGAATTCACTTAGATGTTTTAGAACCAGAATATACCGCAGTTGTAAAGTCTAGTCTGTCCTATTTTTATTGAGATAGAGAGCACGCGTTAAGTGTGCCCTCTGAGCCGCTGCTGTGTACAGCTGAGCATTGGCAGTACCTTGGCATCGCTGTGAGTCAGACCTGCAGGCCCTTTGCATTTCACAAACCCGAAACTGCAGGCTCAGGAAGCACTGATCTCCTTTTTGCCTCCCAGCCCTTGGCGATCACCTTTCAGCTTTCTGTTTCTACCATTTTGGCAACTCACAGGATTTGCTGTCATTAGGAACCACGCAGTGCGTGTCTTCCTGTGACCAGCTTGCTTTGTTCAGCATCAAGTCCTTACAGCTTATCCATTGTGAAGCCCCGAACAAGGTGTCCTTTCCAAGGCGCACACCACGTCTTCCTTGCCCATTCAGTGTCAGTGAACATCCGGGTTGCTTCCACCCTCGGGCTGATGCGACTGAAGCTACGAGGGACACAGCTAGGCTAATCTTTCTTCAGGATTCCACTTGGAATTCTTCTGTATGTACCACCCAAAAGTGGAATTGTTGGGTCGTGTGGTAGCTCCATTTTTATTCTTTAGAAGCACATCCATACCGTTCTCCTTAATAGCTGTCCTCCCACTAAGAAAGCACAGGGTTCCAAGTTCTCTGTGTCCCTGCCAGTTCCTGTAATGTTCCCTTCACTGGATATCGGCCATCCTGATGGGTGTGAGGTCATGGCTCGTTGTAGCTTCGATCTGCATTTCTGTTGTGATTAGTGATGTTGGCATCTGTTCACACAGTTTTTGCCCACTTACAGATCTTCTTTGAAGAATTGTTCAAGTCTTCTGCTCATTTAAAAATTAAATTATTTTGGTACTGTTGCTGTTGAGTTGTATTAACTTCTTAATACATTCCAGTTATTCTCGCTTTGGCAGATAAAGGATATGAAAATGTTTTCTGTCCCAGTCATAGGCAACTGCCTAGATTGCCTTGCATGTAATCAAGTGTTACACTGCTGGGAGAAACGCTGCCGATCGTCGGCAGGCACCCTGGGCCTGGTTAATGCCAAATTTGTGTTAGCTGTATCAGTGTGCTAGCATAGCTGCCACTCTATTCTATTTTTCCTTTTATTTAAACCTATGCGGGGAAGAGGAGGAATGTCAGGCCTGCACACAGCGCTCCACAAGAAGGTGGTCTGAGGACACAAGGGAGTGGGAGCAGCTGAGGGGTGTTTGACAAGGGAGGAATGATTTGGGGGGATTTCCACCACTATACTCACAAGTAGGCAAGGGAACTGAGACTAAGTGCTTTGGAGGAGGGAACTACCAGTGCATGTCTCGGTCAGACCAAGGCACCCACCCACCCACTTGGGAGACCTGGGCTGGGCTGAAGAGCACTGCCCACCACCCACTGGCATTCGCAAAAACGGGCTGAGTGCATGTCTGGCTGGACTGGGGTTCAGTACCTGCTTGCAAGCGTCAGAGCAGGAGGTGGGTCACATCAGACTGGGCCAGAGTACCCATTAGAGCATGGGAGAACCAGATATGGGAGCCGATTCTGTAAGGGACGCTTGAGCTTGCTCTGTTGGATCGCAGTATTCTCTGGCTTACAGACAGGAACCTCTCGGACACTTGCAGGGGTCAGGGCTGGGGAAAGGCCAGGCTGGGCCAGGCCACAGCACCTGCCAGCAAATACAAAGGCCAGGACTGAGTACACACCATGCCAAAGGAGGACTTCAGCGCTTGCCAGCACACATGAGACCCTGGGCCTGGTAGGGGAGCTTGTGGAACACCCTTGCTAGGATAGAATTCCTGCTGGGGAGCACGATAGCTGTGTTGAGGGTAGACCAGGACAAGCAAGGCTACAGCACTCCTCAGCAATGTGTGGGTCAAGTCTGGGTGCAGGTTGGGCTGGGCCAGGCTTCAGCAATCACTGGCACACACGAGAGCCAGGGCATGGTGTGGGCCTGCTTGGGTGAGCCACGCCAGGCTGGGTTGAACACCTACCAGCACGCTGTGGCTAGGAAGTGACCTGGTAGGCAAACTCTAGGGACCCCCTTTCTGGGCTGCAAATCCCACTGGTGAGTGAAATATTTCTTTCCCGCTCTCTTCCTTCCTCTATAACTCTGCCTTTCAAGTAAATAAAATAATAAATCTCTCAAAAAATAACAAGAAAGAAAACATAGCTGGGGGACCTCCCCTGAACTCTAGAGATGTGGTGAGACAGCAGTGAGGAGCACACATCAGACAAGATGATGAGGGTGCTGGTGACTCGATTAGCAGGGCTTGATTTGGAGTCCTGGCTCCACCTCTGATTGCAGTTCCCTGCTAACACTGACCTGGGGAACAATGGGTATCGGCTCAAGAACTTGGGTCCCCATCTCATGTGGGAGACCCAGTTTAAGTTCCAGGCTCTGACTGGTGCAGGTGTTTGGGTAACGAACCACAGGGTGGAAGATCTATGTCTGTCTCTGTGTCTGTACTTTTCAGATATATTGAAAACATATTTTTAAAAAATATGTACTTAGTTTTATTGGAAAGTCAGATATACAGAGAGGAGGAGAGACAGAGGGGTAAATTTTCCATCTGTTGATTCACTTCCCCAGTGGCCACAATGGCCAGAGCTACACTGATCTAAAACCAGGAACCTGGAGCTTCTTCCAGATCTCCCACACAAGTACAGGGTTCCAAGGCTTTGGGCCGTCCTTGACTGCCTTCCCAGGCCACAAGGCAGGGAGCTGGATGGGAAGTGGAGCAGCGAGGACATGAACCATCGCCCATATGGGATCTCAGCTCATGCAAGGCAAGGACTTTAGCCACTAGGCTACTGCACCAGGCCCTGAAAACAGATTTCTTAAAGGAAAGCACAACATAACTCTTCCGAATGAGTTTGCCCTATCCCCAACCTCCCGCAAAAACAACAAACATAAACCAAAGTGCAAACCTTCAGCACTTTAGAATATGACTGTACTTAAACATAAAGAGGTGCTTTCATCACACATGAGCCATTGGGGAGACCCCTACCAGTGGCCTTGTAAGAGGTTTGGAGACATAGGAAGATTCCAGGAGAAAGGCCCTGTGAGGACACTACGAAAGGGTTGCCAGTTGATGGGACGCCTCGGAGGAAGGCAGACTAGGCTAACACCTTGAGCTTGGATTTCCAGTAAGATTATGTGGGGGCCACCCAGAGCATGCTATTCTGTTCTGGTAACCCTCAAAAACCAGCATGGCAACCTTCGAGTATAGGAAACCAAGGCTGTTTCCTTCAAACAGACCAGAGCACAGGATTAGGAGACACGCGTGAGGCTCTCTTTCCTGTCCTCACCTAAGGAGTATTTCTGAATTTAACCTAATTTTAGTTAATGTTTTAATTAGAAAAAAATTTTATTTATTTTATTGGAAAGGCAGATGTACAGAGAGGAGAGACAGAGAGGAAGATCTTCCATCCGATGATTCACTCCCCAAGTGGCAGCAAGGGCCAGAGCTGCGTCGATCCGAAGCCGGGAGCCCAGAATCTCTTCTGGGTCCCCCAAGCGGGTGCAGGGTCCCAAAGCATTGGGCCGTCCTAGACTGCTTTCCCAGGCCACAAGCAGGGAGCTGGATGGGAAGCGGGGATGCCAGGATTAGAACCAGCGCCCATATGGGATCCCGGCGTGTTCAAGGCAAGGACTTTAACCACTATGCTATCACGCCGGGACCAATTTACTGGGTTTTTTTTGTTTGTTTTTTGGTTGGTTGGTTGGTTGGTTTTTTTGCGAGGCAAAGTTACATGAAAAGAAGGAGAGGCAGAGATCTGTAGGCTGATTCACTCCCAAATGGCCACAGTGGTTGGAGCTAAGCCTCTCTGAAGCCAAGAGTCAGGAGCTTCTTCCAGATCTCCCATGTGGGTGTAGGGTCCCAAGATCTTGAGCTATCCTCTTCTGTTTTCCCAAGGCAAAAGCCAGGAGTGGGATCAGACATGGAGCACCGGGACATGAACTGGTGATCGCACGGGATGCAGACACCACAGGCAGAGTCCTGGCTGTTACGCCACAGCACTGGCCCCATACACAATTGTTAAACTTTCATTATGAGGTTTATTTTTAGGAACTGCACTAAAGAAACCACTACGCTTCACTAGCACACACAGCTTGAGATTCAGAAAAAGGGCAGACAGCTCACTCATCAACTCGGTACACTGCTGATGTTCACGGCCCAGAGCATTCTGTTGTCTCTGCCCTAGACACAGTAGTGTGGGCTTTGTCCTCAGCCTGCAGCTCCTTATGGTGGCCAGAGAGATGGCTGCAAGCAACAATAAGGGCAAAATCCATCCTTCCTCCGGCTTGGAAGGGACCATCTATTCACACTTCATTGGCCAGCCTGCGCCTTCTCAACTCACTCTGAACGGCAGGTCCTGGGAAAGGCTTGGAGCTGTAATGTAGCTGGAAATAACACAGACACGACAATGCTCCTAAAAGCCAGGAGTATATCATTTAATTTCTGGTCAGCCATGATTTCCATATAGTCATTACTCATACTCTGAAGGCAAGACCATAATCTACAAACACATTTCAAGCATAATACCATTTTTGTGAATGTTAAATTTACCAACTAACGTGTTAAATAAAACAGTATATTTTCTAGACATTTCACTACATATTTAATGATTTGGGGTATCTCCATTTTCTTTGTGTTTAGAAGCCATGCATGTGCCTTTTCAAGGATGAAATCTTCAGCCTAGAGAGTTCTTGGAATGAAGGCCTCGTGTGCAATGAATGAAAAGACCCCAGAGACAAGGCTGGAATGTGATGCTAATTGAGAAAAGCCAGAAATGTGATAAACTGTTGTGTTTTTTTGCCAGAAGAAAAACTAAGTTTATGGGAAAAACAAAGCCCCTTTGGAGGTGGGCAGGGGGCAGTGAAATAGTAGCAATTTTCAATGTGTATCCAGCACCATCCAGGGAAATAAATTTTTAACAAAGAAAATCATAGAAATTGTGAGCAGGCACCACAAAGAAACTCCTTCTCCTTCCTAATTTATCCTTGCTGCTTTGTGTCTAGGAAAAACAAAAGAAACACCAACCACAAGGGCAGCAGACAGCAGCAAAACCAGCTCTGCTGGGCTGACTGTTCTAACTGGTGCAAGCAAAAATTACAGTGGGTGAGGGTTGGTTGGGCATTGCCGCAGTATCAACTGGCAGAGGCTGGCACTGGGGGCTAATTCTGTCAAGTTAATCCATAGAACCACCTGGAGAGTGCATAATCCGGGAGTGGGAGTGGCCTAGGAGGGGAATAGTGGGCACCTCCCTCTCGGGTTACCACTCCCACTGGAGAGCACGAAAACCAGGACAGGGGTAGGGGTGGGTAGACAGAAAGGTACCCGCCAGTCTGTGTGTGGGCTGGATGGTAGGGTTAGTTGGGTTGAACTAGGCTTCAATGCCCATTGACATGTATGAGAACTAAATGGGATGTGGGACAGACTGAACAAATCTGAGGTACATACTGGCGTGAATGGGAACCAGGGTAGGGGCAGGTCTTGTGGGGGTTATGGGGAGTCGCCCCAACTAGGCTGCAGATCCCACTGGTTTGCGTGAGGGCCAAGTATGAAGTGGGTAGGATTGAGCTGGACTACAACACCCATTGATTCACGTGAAAGGGCTAGGAACAGAACTGACCCAGCAATTGCAATGACCAGCATGTGCATAAACTGACTGGGGCGACGGACGGTGCTGGACCCTGTACTGGCAAGCACTCATAAGAATCAGGTCTGGGATCACCTCAGACAAAATTTCTTTGGAGATCCCTCCAACTGAACTGCTGATCTCAGAACCCCAACCATGAAGAGATTATGTCAGTCAATGGATTCTGAATAGATTACATCGTGCGTGGAGTGGCAAGATTGGCAGCAATTCAGACCTGTTGAACTATCAAAACTGCTTGAGCAGGACCCTCGGAGCACGCCTCACGTTGGGGACCTGGGATGGGTGGGAGGCTGGGTGGGGCTTCTCCCTTTGTTCCTACCCTGACCCCAGATACAGAGAGAATAATGATGATATTAGTGTGGAAACAATGGTACTACCCATTTTCCTGTAGCCCTTGAACCTTTGTACCCTAATCAACTAAATAAAATTATAAAAGATAAAAAATAAAAACAAAAGTCCCAGACCAATGAAGGTGAAATAGTGAAGCAGAAGGGACCTGACTGACAGGGAACTGCTACTCCTGTGTAGGACCGCTCACCTCTGAGCAAGTAAGAACGAGCAACACCCAAGGCGGGCATTGTGCCACAGCAAGGTAAGCCAACCCTATGCCACATTGCCTCGTTCAAATCCACTATTCTGTGCTTCCAATCCAGCTTCCTGCTAAGTACCTGGCAGGGACTGGTGGGTAATTGTCCAAGTACCTGAGTTCCTGTGGCCCACTTGGGAGACCAGGGTGAAGCCCCCGACTTCTGGGTTCTCTTCCCAGCAAAGCTCGACAGGTTCCTTCCTCAGCTTAGCACACAAATAAAAAGCTGGGGATCATTGCAGAGAAGTTTGATTTGTGAGGTGAACAGGTGACTGTGGAAGGACAGGGAAGGCACCCACCAGGAGCGATTGGGGAGATGGAGCACCCTCAAAGCAGAGAGGGAGACACATGGGTTTTCAGAAGGGTCTTGGGTTTTTCAGTGTTCCCTGAACCTTTGTTGTCTGGGCAGGAAGCTGCAGGGGTCAAGGGATGATAGTGCCCACTGGTGATCTCTTAACTAATTAGGAAATAGCTGAGCGATTCCCACGCAACCCACTTGAAGGTGTGGCCAGGAGATTAGTGGTCATGGACAGTCTTGGCTTCAAGCTAACCACAGCGCTTCCAGTAATTGGATAGTAAACCAGAGACATAAGATACTGATCTGTCCCATTCTCTGTAATTTTGCCTTTCAAATATATATGTTTGAAATATATGCATTTGGTGACTAATCCATGTATCCTATTTATTTGTGAATACTCCCATATTAAAGAACAAGATCATTCATAAGCAATCAACATTTACTGTTCATTAAGCAATTACTTACTGGCCCGGGCGCGGTGGCCTACTGGCTAAAGTCCTTGCTTGCATGTGCCAGGATCCCCTATGTGCACCAGTTCGCGTCCTGGCTGCTCCATTTCCCATCCAGTTCTGTGCGTATGGCCCGTGACCCTGCACCACGATTGCAGCCACTTGGGGAGTGAACCAGCGGATGGGAGATCTTTCTCTTCATCTCTCCTTCTCTCTGTAAATCTGACTTTTCAATAAAAATAGATAAATCTTCTTAAAAATATGTTTTAAAAAAGGACTAGAACCTATTCTCCTGGAGCTCATATTCTAATCATGGGAGATGACAAATAAATGCCTAATTGTTTGACATACTGGGTAGGGACAACTGCTAAGCAGAAATGGAAAGAGGGTGAAGGGGATAGGATGACAGGCATTGTCTCTGGAAGGAGACATTTGAGTAGAGACTAAATGTGTTAAAGTAGTAAGGTGTGGAGATCTCTGGGGAACATTCCAGGAACAGCAGCCCCAAAACACAGACACTGGGTGATGGAAACGAACTAGGCACACGGGCAGCAGCAAAGCAGCGAGGAGCAAGAGAGTGGATGTGGATGAATCTAAGCACAGTGAGTAGAGAGGACGAGATGAGCAGGTACTTCAAAAGCTTACATTACAGACGTCCTTGTACATACTGTCCTTCTAAGTCAGGTAAAAGCTGCTAGAGGCCTGAGCAGAAGGAGATGTGTTCAGACTTGGACATCTAAAAGGCTACTCTGCTTCCTGCACAGAATATGATTTTTTTTTAACTTTTTCCATTTTTATTATATTTTTGACAGCTTTACATAGTTAATTAGGTTAAAGGTCCAAGGGCTACAGGAAAGTAGGTAAGACTATTATTTCCATATTGTTTCCTTCCTGTATCTGAGGTAAAGGGGAATATTAAGGCAGAAGCCCCACCCAGTCTCCCACCCACCCCAAGTCCCGGATATAGGGCATGCTCTGAGATTCTTGCTCAAGTGGTTTTGATAGTTCACCAGTTATGAATTGCTGCCAATCTCGCCACCCCAAGCACGATGAGGTCGTTGAAAAATTCACTGACTGACATAGTCCATCATAGAGTCTCCGTTTGCCCAGCATTTCTCTGCCAACATATAGCTGAGGTGGTTGACTGACTTGTTCTGTCCTCTGTGTTTTCATAGTTAGGGTTCTGAGTCCGGCAGTTCGATTGGGGAGATCCCCAAAGAAACTTTGTCTGAGGTGTTTCCAGACCAGATTCTTGTATGTTCTAGCAAGTACAGGGCCCGGCACAGTCCATCGCCCCGATCAGCTGGTGGTTGCAATTGCTGGGTTGGTTCTGTTTTCAGCCCTGGCTTCCGCTGGAACCCATGCATGTTGCAGTCCAACCTGGTTCTGCCCAGCACAAACTCGGCCCTCACATAAACCTGTGGGAGCTGCAGCCTAGTCGGAGTGACCCACAATAACCATCACATACTGGTTTCCCAGTATGTGTAGCAGACTAGTCCAGTCTGTCCCACATCCCATTCAACTCTCATACATGTCATGAGTATTAAAGTCCAGTTCCATCTAACTAGCTCAACTATCCAGCTCTCACAAATGTTGTTGGGTGCTTTTCTGTCTAGCCACCCCAGCCCCTGTCCTAGTTTTCATGCCCTCCTGTGGGAGTGGCAACCCAAGAGGGAGGTGCCCACTATTTCCCTCCCAGGCCACTCCCGGATTATGTACTCTTCAGGTGGTTCTGTGGTTCAACTTGACAGAATTAGCACCCAGTGCCAACTTCTACAGAATATCATTTAATACATTCACTTTAAATAGGAATGAGTTGGGCCCAGCACAGTAGCCTAGCAGCTAAAGTCCTCATCTTGCACATGCCGGGATCCCATATGGGTGTCGGTTCTAATCCCAGCAGCTCCGCTTCCCATCCAGCTCCCTGCTTGTGGCCTAGGAAGGCAGTCGAGGACAGCCCGACCTTGGGCTCTTGCACCTGTGTGGGAGACTTGGAAGGTGCTCTGGGCTCCTGGCTTTGGATTGGCGCAACACCGATCCAATGCTGGAAGCCAGGAGTTTCTTCTGGGTCTCCCATGCAGGTACAGGGTTTCAAGGCTTTAGGCCATACTCTACTGTTTTCCCAGGCCATAAACAAGGAGCTAGAAGGGGAGTGGAATAGCTGTGACACGAACTGGCACCTACATGGGATCCTAGTACTAGCAAGGTAAGAATTTAGCCATTGATCCAATGTGTCAGGCCCAATATTTTTCAGGATTTATTTATTTTATTCTAAAGGCAGATTTACAGAGAGTAGGAGAGACAGAGAGGTTCTGCAACCGTTGGTTCACTCTTCAAACGGCCACAATCGCAGGCGCTGAACTGATCTGAAGCCAAGAGCCAGGACCTTCTTCTGGGTCTCCCACATGGTTGCAGGGGGCCCAAGGACTACTGCCATCCTCTGCTGGTTTCCCAAACCATAAGCAGAGAGCTGGATAGGAAATGGAGCAGCCAGGACAAAAACCAGTATCTATAAGGGATGCTAACACTGCAGAGGGAGGACTATCACACTGTGACAAGCCTCCACAACCCAAAACAGATTTAGTTATAGAGCATTTACAACATCACAGACACCAGTTTCCAGGCACAGCTCTTAGGACTAGAAAGCAAAGGGGGTCAGATTACACATGGCTTCCAAATATTGCTTTCCCTCTCATTTTAATAGCCCAATCTGTTTTTCCTCTGGGCACACTATGTTCCATTTTTAAAACTGCATTTTCCAGGTTTCCTTTAGCGGGATGTGACCAGATGACCAGCTAATCATATATAAGCAGGAAGAAAGAAATGGGTAACTATGGAAATTACAGCAAGTCTCCTTGAAAAAAAGACACTTAATCTTCTATATCCCCTCTTCCACCTTCTCCTAGTCATTAAGTGCTATAGCCCAAGGACAGCAGCTTCAGGAAGCTCGGAGGAGCTCCACCCCGGGGAACACCATGCTCCCCGAAGGCAGGTGGACTACCCAACAGGTTCTCCTAGATGAAAGGGGAAAACAGTAGTCCTGCCTCAGCTGCTGGTTTCCAGACTTCACTCTCCACAGCTGGACTTAATCCCGGCATATTTTACAAACACTGGGATGCTTCTGTCTTTAATTCCACAGCATCACATTATAAACCAGAAGATGAAGAATGTCACATGGTAGACACACGGACAGAGTCATTGAAAACACATATTTTTAGTTAGGGTTGTAAGTTCATGGGTATTTAAATTTTAGAATATTTTTCAAATGAATTCAGATTAAATAATAAGATTAAACGGTTTAAAAATATCCAAAATGTCTCTGGGAAACATTAGAAATTCAAGCAACATAAATTAATACTATTCCTTCCCTTCCCCCCAAGGACCGTTGTAAGCTGAGGGCCCCTCCTGGGTGCGTGTGACTAGCCTTGGGCCCTAAGCAGGCATGTGTGGACTCCTGGGCGCATCCATTGCACCTGACCCGGGAGCCCTCCCAGCCTCGGGCTCAGCTTCTCCCCACCTGAGAGCATCACTTGTCTGCCTTCATCTATTATTCCCCAAGAAGCCTCTCAGAACTCTGACAAGAAGTTAGAGTTTTCTTAAACACTTAAAATATTTGAAATCATATGGGATGAGTCAGTTGCAGGAAACTTGAAGTATCCTGTAACACTTGTTCAGTGAAGAGTTGAAAAAAAAGGCCTACTCTAGGATTTTACAGAAAGATGTGAGCAAGCCAACTTGTAGGAGGTGAGAACAAAATGTAACTGCAAAGGAGTCTCCCTTTCATTTCTTTGTGGCTTGCCACACGGGTCTCCTCTGCCCTACTCCCACAGTGTTCTGTTGAGGCAAACCTCAGGGTTGGCTCTAAGAATGCCTGGCAGGCCCACCACTGGCTTCCTCCATAGCAACTGGCTCACATCCTCCTCCAAATGCTATTTAGGAAAGCGTGTGTATGTTTCAACCATAAGCTCCTTTGAAAGGAGTATTTACCTATTTGGGGGATCAAATTCTTCATTTATATTATAATCAAAGGCTTAATGATTCTACTAAGTAGAGCGTTTTGCAAATAAAAAGAAGGAAAATAAATGAACATGGGCTATAGGTAATAGTTGAATGAAAAGATATACAACTTATGTAAAGTCTTAATATCCACTCAATGTCACTAGTACCATAATAGTAGATGATTCCTATTAATTTGTTGGACAAGTAATTAGGGAAAGATTATAAATGTTAACTATATAGTACATCAGGAGATAATATGTGCCTTGGAAAAAAAATAAGAGAGGTGAGTGGAGGTACAGTGGAAATATTAGACACAGAGGCCATGCAGGCTTCCTGGAGATTTGTACAAAGCTTTGAAGGAGTTGGGGAATCAGCCAGCAGAGGCTGTGAGAAGATTTACTATGAAGCTAGTGCAGCACACATTTCAGGATGCCTAACTTACAGGGGCCTGTTCAGGGCCTGGCATTATTTATATTTGTGATTTTTAAGGAGATTCCAGAAAATCACATGTTTCAGAATTTATCACTGTGGAAATGTATTTCAGTCAGAAAGTTCAGTGAGACCAAAGACTGTGAGGGAATGCAGTTGACTTACTCAAGAACTTCTCTGCAAGAGACTACCAGGAGGGGAGAAGGACAGACAGGAGAAATGATCACCAGAGTTTTGGCAGCCACAACGGACTCCAGTGTTGGGCTGAGACTTCTGGGATTTGGCCAGAGCTGGGACAGAATCTGACTCCCACTTCGAAGTGTTGCCTTACCTCCTAGTTTGGGATGCGATTGGAGAGAATAAGCACAGAGTGAGAAAATCACCGGCAGGCTCTGGCAAAAATGCAGGAGTGAGCGATGATATACCCTATACCAGGCAGCTAACAACAACGTGCGACATGGCTGGACTCTGGATAGATTTTTCAAATTCAAGTCAACAGAATTTCCTGATGGGTTGCTTGTGAGTTGTGAAGAAAGAAGTATTTGAAATGGGGAGACAGTATGAGATCACCAATGACGTGGGCCAAGAGAAATGACAAGAACCAAGTTCTGTGGCAAGAGGTTTGCCAACTTCTCAGCAAAGGAGTTCAGAGATGCGAGGTTTACGTGAGAGGAAACTAATTCTTCTGAGTCAATATATAGACACTTAAATCATTCCATCATTTCCTGTCATGCAATTGTACAGATGATTTAATTACACTAAAATATAGTAGAGATGGGCAGTTAGTTTAGTAATTAAGACACCAGCTTAGGGCACTGGTGTTGTGACACAAGGGATTAAGTTGTCATCTGCAGTGCCAGCATCCCATATAGGCACCAGTTTTAGTTGAACCCCAACTGCCCCACTTCCAATCCAGCTCCCTAACAACTTGCCTCGGAAAGCATGAAAAACAGTTCAAGTGCTTGGGCCCCTGGACCCACACAGGAGACCAGATGGAGCTCCAGGCTCCCAACTTGCACTTGACTTAGCCCCAGCCATGGTGGCTATTTGGGGAGCGAACCAGGAGATGGAAGATCTGTCTCTTCCTCTCTCTGTAAGTTTTTACTCTCAAATTTATAAACAAGACCTTTTTTTTTAATCACCTGTGTCCTTTATCAAAGTAGTTGGGCTCAAGTCTTGGCTCTGGCTGCTAACTCCGGTTCCTGCTAATGCAGCTGCGGGGAGGCAGCAGTGACTGCTAAAGGAACTGGGTCCTTGACACCTCCGTGGGAGAGCTGCATTGAGCTCCCATCCCTCAGCTTTGGTTCATCACACTTTTGGTCATTGTAGGCATTTAGGGAATGAAACAATGGGCGCTCTCTCTCTCTGCATCCCAAATAAATAAATATTTTTTAAAAACAAACTATGGTTTACATGATAAACCCAAATAGATAAACCTATGGAGTCAGGAAATGAATTTGAACTGGGGTAAGAAGAAAGGGAGAGACTGCTAATCTGTTCTCTGATTCTATAGAAAATCTTGTCTATCTGGTGTCTCACAAAAAATAGAGTCATGTTATGTGTAGCTTCCTGTGGTTCACTTGGCATAATGTTTGCAGGGTTCATTCATATAGCAGCATATAGCAATACTTCCTTTTTATGGCCAAGTTAATATTCCCTTGGGTGGAATGTTTATTCATTCATCAGTGAATGGACATTTGAGCTTTTTTTTAAACTTCATGTTATTATTATTATGGATAACAGCACTATGAACATTCATGCAAGTTTCTATTTGAACGTTTTGATTTCTCTAAGCATATTCCTAGGATCATGAGATAATTATGTTCCATATTTTGAGAAACAGCCAAATTTGATACTATTGCATCTCTTTAAAATACTTACAAGGTTCACTTTTTTCCACATTTTTTTTAGCACTTGTTATTGTCTTTTCAGAAATGTAGCTTTCCTCCATCCACTGGTTCACTTCCCAAATGGTTACAATGCCAGAGCTGGGCCAATCCAAAGTCAGGAGCCAGGAGCTTCTTCTGGATCTCCTACATGGTACACTGTTTCCCATCTGCTTCCTGATGGAGCATCCTGGGAGGCAGCAGAGGATGGCTCGAACACTGAGACTCAGATAGGGGTCTGGACTCCTAAGCTTTAGCCTGGCCCAGCCCTGCCTGTTGTAGGCACAAAGCAAGCCACCAGCAGATAGAACACTTTCTCTCTCTGCCACTTTCCGTCTCTCTTTCTTCCTGCCACTCTACTTTTCAAATAACATGAACATAAACACAAGAAAGATAGAAAAACATTTTAACAAAAATTAGAGTAGGGTGCCTGGGTACGAGCCCCTGCTCTGCTCCTGATTTTCGACTCCCGCCAAGGCGCACCCTGGGAGACACCAGGTGAAGCTAAGGTAGAAGGGGTGAGCTGCAGGGAAGACTCCATGAGACTGCTGTTGGCTCAGCCCAGTTGACATGGACAGATTGGAGCAAGTGAACCAGTGGAGAAGCTCTCTGAATCTCTCTCTCTCCCTCTCTCTCTCTCTCTCTGTCCCTCTCTCCCTCCCTCCTTATCAACCTCTCTCACCAACGTCTGTTTCTTTATGTCTTAAAAGAAAATTTAATGAAACCAATGAATCTAAGCATCTCAAAGTCTCATGTAGATCCTTTTTTTTTACATATTATTATTATTATCATTTTATGATACAGTTCCATAGGCTCCTGGCATTTCCCTTTTCCCCTCCCCAATCTACTAATCTATGATGTTTAATTGAGCTTAATCCATGTACATTCAGAGTTTAATATACATGGGTGTGACGTTGGTCCTGTCATTTTTGTAATGGGTTGTTCATTGGTTTAGTCTTCTGTTGTCATTTTACTGGGATATTCTTCACATTTGCCTTTGGTTTTGGTAGGTGCTATTCCTCTTCTCTGTCAAGAGAACATCTTGAAGTATCATTTGTAGGGCAGGTTTGAAAGAGACAAATTCTTCTAGCTTTTCTTTACTGTGGAAGAATTTTATTTCATTTTCAAAGACAAAAGAAAGCTTTGCTGGATATGTTATCCTAGGCCGACAATTTTTTTCTTTTAGAATCTGGAATATGTCACTCCATTCTCTTCTTGCCTGTAGAGTTTCCTGTGAGAGATCTCCTGTGAGTTTAATTGGCTTTCCTTTATATGTCAATTGATTTTTTTCACGTGCACATTTAAGGATCTTTTCCTTATGTTCAATTGAAGAGAGCTTGATGATCATGTGTCTTGGTGAAGATCACTTTTGATCAAGCCTGTTGGGAGTTCTGTGCCCCTCCTGGATCTTGTTTCCCAATTCTTTCTCCAGATTAGGGAAATTTTCTTTATTATTTCATTAAATACATTTGCAAACTCAGCTTCTCTTTCTGCACCTTCTGGGACTCCCATAACTCTTAGATTTGGCCTCTTAATAGTGTCTTTCAATTCTTGAATACTTTTTTTGGCCTGATCCAGCTCTGCTTCCAGCTTTTTGTTTGCTTCCCCCTGGTGACAGGAAATATCTGCCAATTTTGAGATTCTTTCTCCTGCTTGCTTCATTCTGTTTTGGAGACTCTCCATTGTGCTTTTAATTTGCTCTACTGTGTTCTTCATTTCTGATATATCAGCCTTGATTTGCTTTATTGCTTCTTTGAATTCTTTGAACTCTTGTATGTGATTCTCCTTTTTGATCAGAAGCTTTAAAATGAGTTTTATGAATTCTGTGTCCCCCATTTTCTTGATGTCTTCCTCAGTTAATTCTGAGATTGGCATAGGGTTTTGCTCCTTTGCAGGGGAGTTTTTGGTAATATTCATTGTGCCTTTGTCTCTTCTTTTGCTGTTGGTCATTGTACTTCTGGTTAGCAGAATCTTCTCCTTGGGGCAGGTTTCTAAGCTGTGAAACCCACAGGTCTACAATGCAATTTCAGGTGTCCTATACAGCTAGATTGTTGGTGGAGCTGATCTTATCAGAACCTGTTGGACGTCAGGTCTGGGTGCCACACGGACCTATTTTGACCCATACGATGCCACAATTGGTATTATTTTCCTGAGGGACCAGTGCAACCCACGGAATTCAGTGAGTTCTGGCAAGCTCAGCACATGCACAGTTCACTGTTGTCCCCTGCAGTCCTAAAGCTATTGCCACAGTGTACAAAATGGCGCCTGACGTACCACTACTACAGTTCTTGATCTGCTGGCCGTCAGATCTGAGGGCTACCCAGACCTGTCTTGGGTGGAACCTGTAGAATGCCACGTTGCTGCAGTTCACTGAGTTAGAAATGAGTTCACTCCCAGCTCAGCATATGCTCAGTCCTTTCCCTTGCCTTTGCCTCCTTACGCAAAATGGTGCCCAATTCAGCTCTAGGGGGCTGACTGGCCTGTGAAATCCACCCTCTTCTCGCAGTGTCTGTCTGGGATCTGCTGCTCTGTCTGCTCCTGGTCAAATCAAACGGACCAGCAGGATGGACAGTTCCTTGTCTGGGTTCACCTCCCAAGCTCCCAGTGAAAGTCCCTTCCCACCTGATTCCTGGTGGAGCTCTGGCTGCTGGTGGAGTTCAGATTACCGTTTGCTAAATGCTGCTGGATTATCAGCCACTACAACACCACACCATTGTTTTTGCTGCTTTCCTGTGTCTGTCAGTCTCCAGGTACCCCTCTGCTGTTGTTCTGTCCTTTCCTATTTCCTGGAATGTGTCCTCTCTGCTTCATTCTGATTAAAATTCATGTAGATCCTAATCTGCAGCAAAATTTGGGAGCCATTCAACTATTGGGAAAAAAATACTCTTTTTCCCTTTCTTTTTCTTTTTCTTTTTCTTTTTCTTTTTGTAAAGGCAGATAAACAGAGAGGAGAGACAGAGAAGATCTTCCATCCTATGTTTCACTCCCCAAGTGACCGCAATGGCCGGTGCTGGTCAAAAGCCAGGAACCTCTTCCGGGTCTCCCACGCGGGTGCAGGGTTCCAAAGTCTTTGGGCCGTCCTCGACTGCTTTCCCAGGCCAAAGCAGGGAGCTGGATGGGAAGCAGGACTTCCGGGATTAGAACTGGAGCCCATATGGGATCCTGGTGCGCTCAAGGCGAGGACCTTAACCCCTAAACTATCACGCTGGGTTCTTTCCCTTTCATTCTAACATTGGTTCTGCAAGTTACCATCCACTGGGTGTAGTTCTGCTCCAGGGATGATGACCTGCTGGTTTTTCCACTGCTCTTGAAGCTGCAGCAGCTAGACTCATACATGTTACCAGTAAAAGGTTAAACATCATCTGGGAACATTCATGGCCTTGCCTGCAAGCCAGCTTAGAGGGTGAGCCCTGCTCATCTTAACAAGGGACATTGCCATGTTCAAAATAATGTATGTTTTAATTACGGCTATAGTTTGACACACATAATTGCCATTTGTTGGTTATACATGCACGTGTATATGTCTGAGTGTGTTTGCAGGGCTGAGCCCTAATAAGGAATCGTCCTTAAGTATAGCATTTACATTTCAGATGCAGAACCCCATTCCCAGGAAATGTGGCTGACCCTCTCCATTTGACTGTACTGAGTGTCATCCAGAAGCTCAAAATAGCCTTTTAGAGATCCGAGCAGTGGCATCTCAACCTATCACCAGCTGTCAGATATGTTATCCGTTCAAGCAGACAGACAGGCAAAGGTCATGTTTTCTTTGAATTGTTAATGCAGAGGTCTGTCTTTAAAGTTCAGATATGAAATGAAGGGAAGTAAAATAGGAAATGTTGAAAGAAGAAGACTAGACAGGTCATTTCATCCACCTCTTCAGCTTCAGAAAAGAATGACATTAAAACATGCAAAATAGATGAGAATCTGTATTATTTTTATAGTTCTTTAATGACAGGATTACACCCAGTCTGTTCTCACCATACCACATTTCGTAGGAATCATGGGCAGCCAGGAAAGTTCTCTTTACATCTAACGCAGGGCTCTGACCAGGGTGATCCCATTTCTGCTTGCTGTTCCTCACTTCAGAGGGATAGCTGCAGGATTCTTTGTAAGATTTTCTCACCTACTTGGGAACTATCATCAAATAACTCTTAGGATTCTTTTTCCTAATTTGAATAACATTTCTTCACACTTTCTGCCTAAGTCAATTTCAGATAAAATCATCTTCTCTTAACCCCCAGGGTTTCCAAACTTGTCTCTGTAACATCTAGCACAATGGCTCAGTGGTTAAATCCTTGCTTTGCATGCATTGGGAACCCATACAAGCACTGGATTATGCCCCAGCTGCCCCACTTTCCTTCCAGTTCCCTGCTTTTGGCTTGAGAAAGCAAAGAGGACGGCCCAAAGCCTTGGGGTCCTGCACCTGCATGGGAGACCCAAGAGAAGCTCCTGGCTCCTGGCATTAGATTGGCTCAGCTCCAGGCATTGGAGCCACTTAGCGAGTGAACCAGTAGACAGAGGCTCTCTTTCTCTGTCTCTCCGTCTCTCTGTAAGCTTGCCTTTCCAATCAAAAGAGGTAAATCTTTAAAAAAAAAAAAAAATCAACTGGGAAGTTTAAAAATGTGATGCTCTCATCTCCCAGAGATAGTAATTGTCTAGGATAATTGTCTCTCTCTCTTTTTTTTTTTTCAGAAAAATTTATTTTAGTTTTATAATTTGAAAAGCAGATTTATAGAGAGAAAGAGCCAGAGAGAAAGATCTTGCTTCACTCTCCAAATGCCTCATCAAACAGGAGCCAATCCAGAGCCAGGAGCCAGCAGCATCTTCCAGGTCTCCCTCTTGGGTGCACAGAATCCATTACTGCTTTTCCAGGCCACTAGCATTGAACTAGATGGCAGATGCAACAGCTGGGACACAAACTGGTGCTCTTGCAGGAAGCCAGGCGTCGCAGGTAAAGGGTTAGCTATTGAGCTGGCCCTAGGGTAACTGTTTTAAGTGCCTGATTTCTTTGAAGATTTCCAAATAACAACAAAAAAAAAAAAGTTTAGGAACTACTATCTAATTCTGTTGTAGTCTTGCTACCTTTCCTTCTTGCTTACTATACAACCTTGATAACAGTCCTCGATAAGAGATTGTGGTTGCTCTGTAGCAAGAGTTCCCATCTCTGACTACAATTATGGTAGTCTATAGATCCTAGCAATCAAGAATGCCTGGACCTCATCAACAAATTAAAGTCAGATATCTAAGGGTGAGACCTACAGAATCTGCTTTTGAAAAACAAAGCGAAGTGATCTAAAGGCAGGGTCACAGAAAGATAGGCAGATTTTTGTCTGCTGTATTCTTCCCCAAATGTTTGCAACATCGGGAATAGGCCGAGCCAAAACCATGAGTTCCAAATTCCATTTGGGTCCCTACGTGGAAGATAGCAGCCCAAGTACATGAGCCATTATCTGCTACCTTCCTCTGTACAGTGGAAGGCAGCTAGATCAAAAGTGGAACAGCTTGGACTCCAATGGGTGCTATGATCCAAAATGCTGCATCTCAAGAGGCAGTTTAACCTACATTGCACAACATCAAACCTGTACCTTCAGTGATGATCTCCAGATGTTTCTAATGTGCCACAAGGATTGAGACTCATGCAAGGTTAGTGATTGTCCTTATTTTTTCTAAAGCCAAAGGCATCACAATTAGCTGGAAGTTTTAAGTAATATGCAGTTCAAGTCCTAAGCCAGCCTAGTACATGAGGATCTTTGATTTACTGGAACTGATCCCAGCAATCTGTATGTCAGCAAAGTCTCTGGGGAGGCCAACATCAACACAACTTGAGAAGCACTAGTCTGAGTCCTGTTCTCTTTTTTCTCGCCTCCCTTTTAACAAGAAAGTCTTGTGATCCGGGTCCAGCCATTGGTACTCAGGAGAGACCGACTGGGAGGAGGTGGCTTCTGAAAATGTTTTTACTTTCTTGACAAGAGGAAACAGATGTCGCAGGTGGTATACTCTTTCTTCTTCCTGCCTGTCAGAGTTGAAAGTTGATGATCTCTGAAATCACAGTTGGCTCTGTAGGACTACGAAGCAAACACAATCCAAGAGCAGCCAGGAGAAGCTCAGAGATGCTGGTCAATGCCAATTAAAATGTACCTTTAAATTCTAGCTGTAAGAAAATAAAACCCTGTTTATTTAGAGCATTATTTGTAGGATTTTGTGTTGCTTGCAGCAAAATGCAATCCTGGTTCAAAATCGAATCTCCAAATATCTTTCTTATGGAGAAAACTTAGAATTAAACCCAACATCTCTCTTAGAACTATGTTTAATCTCAGAGAAAATAATTTTTTTGTTTTTGTTTTTGTTTTTTGAGAGCTATTTATTGGATTTTTTGAGATTTTTTTTTGAAAGGCAAATTTCACAGAGAGAGAAGGAAAGATAAAAAGAGAAGGTCTTCTATCCACTGGTTGACTCCTGAAATGGGCATAACATTGGAACTTTGCAGATCTGGGTGTGGGCTGGGTTATGACTGGGCCAGATTGGGCTAGGCTGCAGTACCCACTGGTGCTCACAATAATTAGAATGAGTGTGGAATCGGCTAGGCTAAGCAACAACACACACCAGATCACGTGAGAGCTGAGTCTGGGAGTAGGCCACGCTGGGCAAGGCTACAGTATCCACTGGTAAGAGCCAGAACGGTGCAGATCAGTCAGGCTAGGCTACAGTACCCAGCAATGAGTGCCAGCTATGTCAGTCAGGGTATCAGTACCCGATCCCATTTATGAGACCTGTTACTGGAAGGGGATTTGGTAGGGAAACTTGGGGAACTCCCATGCTAGTCCACACTCCCACCGGTGAGCATGAGAGTCACGATTGGGAAAGGGTTAGACCAGGTTGGGCTGCAGCACCTGATGCCAGGGTGCAGCACGTAGACCTACCGAGCTCCCAGGCAGAGTCACTGTGCTCCTCATCCGGGGTATTGGTGGCTCTGACTGAAAAGTCACACTCTATCCATACCAGGGCAAATGTTTTCCCAAGAGGTGTCCACAAGCATTAAGAAAAAAGTGACATAAGTCTGAGCTTTGTTCAAAGTCTTTGCACTTACTAAATTGAGCTCAGAATAAGAAAGAAGGCCAAATAATGCCAATGTTAGCAAAATCATAATTACTATTCAGTCTGCGTGTTAGATAAACAGAAGCTCTATGTGAAGGCAAATAGGAATCTCCTATTTCGAATTTTAGGGGACAGAGAATTTGTCCTCTACTGCTTCAAATTTTTTGGCAATTTCATACATAAAAAATGTAGGGCCTACTGCTGTGGCCTAGTGACTAAAGTCCTTGCCTTGAATGCACCTAGATCCCATACGGGCACCAGTTCTGATCCCGGCAGCCATACTTCCCATCTAGCTCCCTGCTTATGGCCTGGGAAGGTAGTCAGGGATGGCCCAAAGCCTTAGGGTCCTGCATCCGCATGAGAGACCAGAAGAATCTGCTGGCTCCTGGCTTCAGATTGGCTCAGTTTTAACTGTTTCAGCCATCGGGCAGTGAGTCAGCAGAAGGAAAAGTTTTTCTCTCTGTCTTTCCTTCCCTCCATAAATCTGATCTTACATTCTAATAAAAATAATAAATCTTACAAGAAAAGATTTTCTGAACCCTGGAACAATGAAGCCAACCACTTCTCAGAACTATCAAAACCACTCAAGTAACACCCTTGCAACATTCATTCTCTAAGCGCCATCAAATAGTTATGTCCCTTATCCCTGCTTGCTGATGTGGTTTGATAGCAAGGACTGGCCTCCTTTTCCTCCTTCCATATAAACTCAGGAGAAAAAGATAAAACCTGAAACATTTGTTCCATCTGCCTCCCTCCATAATCAGGCCCACATGAGCATGTATCACTCTCAACTGTGTAAACAATATTAAAAAGAAAATTACAGGGCCCGGCGCCGTGACCTAGCAGCTAAGGTCCTCACCTTGAACGCGCCGGGATTCCATATGGGCGCCAGGTTCTAATCCCGGCAGCTCCGCTTCCCATCCAGCTCCCTGCTTGTGGCCTGGGGAAGCAGTTGAGGACAGCCCAAAACTTTGGGACCCTGCACCCAAGTGGGAGACCCACTTGAAGTTCCAGCTTCCTGGCTCCAGATCAGCGCAGCACTGGCTGTTGCGGTTACTTGGGGAGTGAATCATTGGACAGAAGATCTTCTTCTCTGTCTCTCCTCCTCTCTGTATATCTGACTTTGTAATAAAAATAAATAAATAAATAAATCTTAGAAAAAAGAAAGAAAATTATAAATTTTTATAAATAAATAAGCAGAGTAGCCAGGACATGAAGTTCCTGGCTCCTGGATTTGGTTCAGCTCACTTCCACCTGTTGAGGCCATTTGAAGAGTGAACTAACAGATGGAAGATCTTTCCCTTCTACATAAATCTGATCTACCTTTCCAATAAAAGTTAATAAACTTTTTGTAAAAAGATAACAGAACTAGAGCTCAAAAAATATGGGTACAAGCCAGCATAATGGCTCAATTGGCTCATCTTCCTCCTTGCAGTACCAGCATTCCATACAGGCATTCATGGCTTGGTTGCTCCACTTCCCATTCAGTTCCCTGCTGTGTTCTGGGAAAGCCACAGAGGATGGCTCCACTCCTTGGACCTCCGCATCCATGTGGGAGGCCTGATTGGCTCAACTGATTGTTGCAGCAATCTGAGGCATGAACCAGTGAATGGAAGATCCTGTTCTGTGTCTCTCCTCTCTGTAAATCTGGCTTTGTAATAAATAAAGTAAATAAATCTTTAAGACATATGTGGGCACATGTTTCATTCCAGTGAGGTGCTAGCCAAGTCAACCTGCTTGTCAACCTCTTTCTTTTTTCTTTAAGACTTACTTATTTTGTGATTTGATAGGCAGATTATACAGAGAGGAAGAAAGACAGACACACAGGGACAGGTCTTTTATCTGCTGCTTCATTCCCCCAAAAGGCTGTGACAGCCAGAGCTGAGGCAACCCGAAGCCAGAAACTTGCTTCTGGGTTTCCCAGGGTACAGGGACTTGAGAACTTGGACAATTCTCCATTGCCTTCCAAGGTAATAAGGAGGGAGCTGAGTCCGAACTGGAGCAGTCGGGACTCCAAACGGTACCCATAAACGTGGGATGTCAGCACAGCAGGTATAAGATTAGCTTGTTATACCACCACTCCAGCCCCTCCCAGCTCTTTCTTTCCTCTGTAAATGCAGGGTGATCTTTCAGTAACACCAGCCTCATGATTATTAGATGATCTCTGAAATCATGCGTCCTACAAAGCAGCAAGAAAGTGTCAGTAGCTAACATCAGCAGCATAACCTGGGGCTGCGGAACAAGTACTTGGTTCTAGAATTTTCATCTGCAAAATGAAGGTCGAGATTATATCAGTATGCCTGAGGCTGTGAGAGCCTCCCAGGAGACACGTTGAAGTGCAGATTCTGGGCCCTGTCATGGCCTAACGGAACCAGGAGTGCCTAGGCTGAGGCACAGCTTTGCTTTCACAGCCCTGCTGGGGGGCCATCGTGCCTGGGTCATCCTGCAGGTCCTTCTGTGGTCTGTCAGCTGAGCTGGCTGTGAGGGGACTGAGCGTGCGGATGCAAAACTCTAGTGACGATTGGGTGCAACTCAGAGTTTACAGGAATGCTACGAAGACAAGCACTTAAAGAGAACCAAAGTTAGCAAAGGGAAAGAAGGCAGGAGCTGGCCCAGTTGGTAGAGGCCTTTACAGCCAGCGGTAGGTACACACATTAAGAGAAAGGAGAACCCGGCGCGATGGCCGAGTGTCTAAAACCCTCACCTTGGACACGCCAGGATACCGACTGGATGCCACTTCTAATCCTTACAGCCCCACTTCACATCCAGCTCCCTGCTTGTGGCCTGGGAAAACAGTCGAGGACGGCCCAAAGCTTTGGGACCCTGAATCCTCATGGGAGACCTTGGTGGAGGCTCCTGGCTCCTGGCTTCGGATCGGCGTAGCACCAGCCGTTGCAGTCACTTGGGGAGTGAATCAAGGGATGGAAGATCTTCCCTCTCCGTCTCTCCTCCTCTTTGTATATCTGAGTTTGCAATAAAAATAAATAAATCTTTTTTTTTTTTAATGGCTACTGAAATGAGCTCCTCAAACCACCTGGAGGAGCCCACAGCAGAGAGTACATTGTCTTATGTCAGAGTAGCGCCTGTGCTTTTCCCAGTCTATTGGGCCTTTGAGACAGCACCTGTGGACAGCAGGACTCCAGGAACAAGGGTAATGTGCTTCTGACTCCAGACCAGCTCCTTCACTATTACCAGGCCAACATGACTGCCCACTCCACTCACACCAGCTCCCTTGGCTACCCCTCTACTTACACTTGTCTCTTCCAGCTTATGAATGCTCACATGCACATCCTGTTTGTCTGCTGAGAAGTAGTCTGATTCAGTACTGGTTGACTGATGTGTTCAAGCCCTTGTGCGAGGGACCTCAGATGAAACACGTGAGGGGAAAACGGAGCTTTTGCCCTTCAAGCACTTGTCGGATGTGGGCAGCGAGGGGAGAATCAGAGAAAGACATCAATGACACCAACATGGAGGTAACCAGAAGGATCACGAGAGTACAGTAAAGTCACGAAAGGATTTCAAGGTTGAGGGTGATGACATTCAATACACTTCCTGGAGAAGTTGACCTCAGAAAGGACTCTTGAATGACAGAAGGATTGCTGAGATAGTATTTGGTGGGGGAGAAGAGGCAAAGACATAGAAGAAAGAGAAAGTAGCTGGCGTTCAGAGAGAAGCTGCAGGGCCATCTCCACTGGGCCTGGAATAAATAGGAGACCGACAGGACACGAAGGTAAACTGAGCAAAGAGAAGAGACGCGTACATCAACTTGGAAAGCAAGATGGGCCCCTGAGGAATTTGAGAAGCACGTGCCATGACATAAAGACTGCTGCCAGTGTGTGGATGGGCCAGCCAGGTGGATCAAGCTCCCTAGAGTCGGGAGGCTGACAGTGTGGCCCACAGAGGATCTCAGGATCCACAGTCAGAAACCACAGAGTGCAGGTGGGCTGATGAGCAGGATGCCATGAGGGCTTCTTCTTCTTTTAACATTAAGAACTCATAGTAATTTTTATCTCAATTTCAGTCTAATTCACATTATCACAAATCTTTAGATAGATAAAGCTTTAGCATACAAACATATTGCAAGCAATTCTAATTTGGCACAAATGTTTCATAATGCAAGATGTCTGAGCTAAATGAAGATTTATTATTTATTTATTTTCTTTTGACAAATAGTGATACTAAATGGAACATTATCATTCTACAATGGTAAGAAATTACCTAGAGAAAATAGAATAACACTTAAAATCAGACAGTAGTTTCCAAACTCGCTCTTTTCTCACTTGCAAATCTTTAAAGAAATCAAGCAATTAGGACAGTTATTTGGGGTCGGCATAATAGTTCAACTGGCAAATCTTCTGCCTGCAAGGGCTGGCATCCTATGGGGTGCCAGTTCATGTCCCAGGTGCTCCGTCTCCCATATAGCTCAATGTTAGTGGCCTGGGAAAGCAGTAAAGGATGGCCCAAGTCCTTGCAATCCTGCACACCCTTGTTAGAGACCCAGAAACAACTCCTGGCTCCTGGCTTTGGACTGGCTTAGTTCTGTTTGATGAGACAATTGGGGAGTGAAGCAGCATGTGTAGAATCTTTCTGTCTCTCCTTATCTCTGTAAATCCACCTTTCTAATAAAAATAAATATTTTTAAAAGGAAGAAAATGGAAGAAAAAAATTGCTTACAGCCTGGGAAAGCAACAGAGATTGGCTGAGGTCCAGGCTCTCCACATAGCAGACCTGGAGGAGGCTCCCGGCTCCCAGCTTCAGATCAGATCAGTATCAGTCACCGTGGCCACTGAACCCCCCGATGGAAGAGCTGACTCTGTTTCTCCTCTCTGTGTAACTATGCCTTTCAAATAAGAAAGAAAAAAGGAAGGGAGGAAGGGAGGAAGGAAGGAAGAAAGGAAGGAAAGAAACAAAGAAACAGTTACAGATTTGATTTGACCTAAGGGTCTCATTAAAAAAAAAAAAAGAGGAAGAGAGGTATATGTATGTACTTAGCATTTTCTTTTAATGGAAAAACTAATCCTGCACGCACCCAAGATCTAGAGAGGTCAACAGTTGGGTGTCACAAGCTGGATATACAAAATCAAGCATATTCCCCAAAGAGCCTCCTTTCAAATTAACTAAAAGTATCGTCCTTGAATATCAGCAGCCATCCCATATGGATCTGCAAGAAGAAAGCCAAAAGTGATTTTCCTAGCATCTACGTCCTCTGACAGATTCATTTCTCAGGCATCATCTGGCTTTCTCCTCCAATACTCCCATGGCTTCAATCTACCATCTCCTACTTTGCCTACAATCAGTCTCCTCATTTCCACCTTCTGCTTGGCATTGCTTCTCTAGCCCCAGCTACTAAGCCACCAGTCTGAAACAAGCATCCAACCAATGCACTCTTTTGTGTTTATTTAAAAATTTTATTTGTTTATTTGAAAGGCAGTTACACGGAGAATGAGACAGAGAGGAAGACCTCTAGCTACTGGTTCACTCTCTGGGTTGGCTACAAGATCCAGCGCTGGGCCAGGTTGAAGCCAGTAGCCTGGAACTCCTCCATTCAGGTCTCCTTGTTGACAAGTGGCAGCTCCATGTAGGTAGCAAGAATCAAAGCTCTTTGGCCAGGTTCCACTGCTGTCCCAGCATTTCCATTTAGCGTTAACCTGATGCTGAACAAGAAGCAGAGCACTCAGGACTTGAACAGGAATTGTTCCATGAGATGCCAGTGTTGCCGGCGATGGCTTAGCCAGCTGAACCACAATGCTGGCTCCAAAGTGCTCCTTCTCAAAAACAAGTAACAACAGATCTGTAACTGATTGCCACCTGTCCATGGAAGGCTAATGTCCAATGTTCTTAGCTTGGTCTTTTACAATCTGGATATGCTCTCCCTCTTCCTTCACTCTAGCCTTTCGGACTTGAAATTTTCACACCCACTGAGCCTGTGGAGAGTCTGGCCCTTGATTTCCCGCTGCCTGAAGACTTTTGCACAGCCCCAAATATTTGCATAGGCCCTCACACACTTCCTTTTTTCTTTTTAAATATCACTGCGCGGGTCCAGCGCCGTGGCCTAGCGGCTAAAGTCCTCACCTTTGAACGCACCAAGATCCCATATGGGCACTGGTTCTAATCCCGGCAGCTCCACTCCCCATCCAGCTCCCTACTTGTCGCCTGGGAAGGCAGTCGAGGATGACCCAATGCATTGGGACCCTGCACCCACGTGGGAGACCTGGAGGAAGTTCCTGGTCTCCCACCGTTGCACTCACTTGGGGAGTGAATCATCAGACGGAAGATGATCTTCCTCTCTGTTTCTCCTCCTCTCTGTATATCTGACTGTAATAAAAATAAATAAATCTTTAAAATCTTTCAGAAGACTCTCTGAACCCCATGTCACCCTCTACCTCCCACCTTGTTTGGACCCTGCCAGGAGCTAGGAGCTTCTTTTGGGTCTCCCACTTGGATATAGGGTCCCAAAGTCTTGGACCATCTCTTGTTGCTTTTCCAGGCAGCAAGCTGGCAGCTGGATGGGAAGTGGAGCAGCCAGGACACAAACCAACACCCATGCGGGATCACAGCGCATGCAAGGCAAGTGTTACCAGAAATGCCCGGTGGGTTCTTTCCCCAGCTTAGTATTGAAATAAAAAGCCGGGAATCTGTTGCAGACGAAAAAGTTTATTTGCGAAGGGACCAGGTGAGCAGGGAAGGCAGAGGAAGGGAAGCACCTTCGGAGAGAGAACTGGGAGGTGGGGTGCCTCTGGAAAGAGGAGGGAAAGACAGACACCAAGGGGATCTTTGGACGTGTCTTGGGATTTTAAGCATTCCCTGACCCCTCCTTGTTGGGCGGGAGCCTACAGGTAAGATGTTCCCCATTGGTGGTCTCCTAATCAGCTAAGAAAAGGGTGGGCAATGCTGGTGCCGCCCACCTGAAGGTGTGGCCA
This sequence comes from Ochotona princeps, assembly GCF_030435755.1. Taxonomy (NCBI): domain Eukaryota; kingdom Metazoa; phylum Chordata; class Mammalia; order Lagomorpha; family Ochotonidae; genus Ochotona; species Ochotona princeps. The sequence continues at coordinate 15,196,680 of NC_080834.1, forward strand.
AGTCCTCAGCAGGCCTGGAGGGTCTCAGCAAGGATTTAGCCACTAGGCTCTCATGCCAGTCCTGAATCTTCATTAAAAAAAAAACAACACCTGAGTATGGCAAACTTCCTTTCCATTGTCACAAAATTCCTGTTGTGTCTATCTTCTTTTGCTCTTACTTCCCTCCCATTGTTTCTAGTTCCGCAGCCATGACCTTGGTCCGGCCTTTACCTGCCCAGCCAGAGTCACTTTGACCTCCTTGGTGATTCCAAGCCAACTTGTAAGCCACTCTGTCATGTCTGTACTTCCAGGAAGTCCTTCAGGCTCTGAGCCAGCTAGCTTAACCTCATGAAGAACCTGCATTTCATGATTTCAATCTCAAAGCCCAGCGTTCCCAACTCAGTCTTCACGTGGGGAAGCCATGTAGGATGGGCCCACCCATGCCACTGGCTCAACTCCCAGCTCCCTGATCCAGTCAGAGGTGCCAGATCCCATTTCGCCAAGCATCTTCCTGCATTTTGATGTTATAATAAAATGCCTGACTAGGTAATTTCTACAGATATTTCTTTAATTATTGCTTTGAAGATTGGGAAGTCCAAAATGAAGGCACTGGCAGGTTCAGTGTCTTCTAGGGTCCGGCCTCTCCTTCTGAGATGGTACTCTGACCCTTGCTTTCTTTTGAGGACCAACGCTGTGCCCTTGTCTGCCAGAAGACAGAGTGCAGAAGTAGCTAAGGTACTGCCTTCAATCTCTTCTGTCAGACTAATAATCCCATTCATGAGGCCTCTGCCCTCCAGCCATGATCACCCACAAAGGCCTCTGTATGCCACAGTACTGGCAATGAAATTTTGACCTATGAATCTTTGTGTACATACTCAGATTATGGTATGAGCCCAGTGAGATTTGAACTCACTTTTTAACCATTCCCGTTTCTTTCTTTTTCTCTTCTTTATTTTTTCTTAAGATTGACTTATTTTTATAGGAAAGGCAGATTTACAGAGAAGATAGAGAAGAGAAAGATCTTCCATTGCTGGTTCATTCCAAGTGGCTCCAATGATTCAAAGCCAAGAGCCAGGAGCTTCTAGGTCTCCCAAGCGGGTGTAGGGTCCCAAAGCTTTGGGTCACCCTCTGCTGCTTCCCCAGGTTTTTACTGCTTTCCCAAGCAAGGAGCTAGATGGGAAGTGGAGTAGCCAACACACAAACTAATACCCCTATGTGATCCCAGTGCATGAAAGGTGAGGATTTAGCCACTAGGCTACTGTCCCAAGTCCCCTGTTTCTAATATCCTCTCTTCATTCCCAACTTCAAATCACTTTTGAAAGAACTCTCTTGGACACAGCACAATGGCTCAGTGGCTTAGTGGCTAAATCCTAAATGCACCCAAGTGGGAAGAGCTCCTGGCTCCTGGCTTCAGATCAGTACAGCACTGGCCGTTGCAGTCACTTGGGGAGTGAACCATCGAACAGAAGATCTTCCTCTCCGTCTCTCCTCCTCTCTGTATATTTGCCTTTCCAATAAAAATAAATAAATCTTTAAAAAAATTTACAAGAAAGGGCCCGGCGCCATGGCCTAGCGGCTAAAGTCCTCGCCTTGAAAGCCCCAAGATCCCATATGGGCATAGGTTTGAATCCCGGCAGCTCCACTTCCCATCCAGCTCCCTGCTTGTGGCCTGGGAAAGCAGTCGAGGACGGCCCAAAACTTTGGGACCCTGCACCCGCATGGGAGACCTGGAAGAGGTTCCTGGTTCCTGGCTTCGGATCGGCGCGCACTGGCCCGTTGCGGCTCACTTGGGGAGTGAAACATTAGATGGAAGATCTTCCTCTCTGTCTCTCCTCCTCTCTGTATATCCGGCTTTCCAATAATAATAAATCTTTAAAACAAAAAATTTAAAAGAAAAAGAGCTTTCTTCAACTTTGACTATCCTACTCCGTAATTCCTGTGGCTTTGCTATGGAATGGAGACGAAAGTCGCCAGCTTAGAATCCATGTTGACCGCATTCTGACTTTTTAACCATAGAACTATGCCTGAGACTCAAATGCTTAGAAACTCTGAGAAAGTAATGGAATCAGATAACATGAGAATTATATAAATAAGAATGATTGGCAGGGACCATAGCAAACTGGAAAACATGGGGGTCCTGTTTACGCAAAAAAGGCAGCCATTGCCCTGAAATATCGGGCCCAGGCTTGCCAGGAGTTTTGCTTATTCAACAGATGCTAAAAAATGGGTTTGTGGGGCAAATTTTTCTGATTTGTAAATGTTGGCTCAGGAATATCTGCAAATTCATCAGGACGGTGGGTGGATATCGGGAGGCCTTTCCCTACCCCCAGGTGCTGGAGGGCTCGGGAGGCTGGTTATGGCTCATTCCCTGATCTCCACCCTTCCCCCAGAAACAAGAAGAAACAGAAAATTTGGAAACAACAATCACACCCACTTCTCCCTAACCCTCGATCATTCCCACCCTGGTCAACTATGTAACCATCATGAACAATAAAAAAAATTTTTTCAACATCTGTAAATTGACCGCATCCTCAGAGACACCACTTTGGAATTTTGTCTTATCAAGCAGACAGTGTCTGTCCATCAAACACACTTCACAATTTTTTTTCCTTCCACAGTTCCTGTCTAACCTGGCACACATCCCATGCTGCTCTTCAGCTGAAAATCCTGGCTCCTTCTAGACCCCAACCCCTAATTCATGCGGCTTCTTTGGACCACATTGACCCTGAGTAATCTCCCATCTCTGCCTTCAGGGTACCGTGGCCCCTAGGCAGCCTTGAGAGTGAAATAACTACAGTAAGTGTCAGAGGAACTGGGTCATACTGCTCTTTCCGAACCAGTTAGGTGACCTTAACCAGTCACAGAAGAGCAATAATCCTGTCCTGTCCTTCTGTCAGGTGGACTTCAGGGGAGACAGCACAAAAGTTTAAACTGCAGAACATCATTCAAATCCATAATCATATATTACAAGTTTCCTTAATAAAAGACTGCCTTAGAATTGTGTTTCTTTTCCTCGTCCATTTCCACTCTCCTAGACGATTAATTCCCACCCTTCCTTCTCTCTTCAAATCTCCATCCCCACGCCAGGCTGATAGCCGGCTTCCTACTTCTCAGAAAATGGAAACAATTTGAACGAAATTTCTCCAAGCTGCCACCAACATATCTACCACCCACCAGCAAATGCTTCCAAATTGTGCCTTCTATTTTGTTATTGTGGATGAATCTAGCAAGGACCAACCCCTTGGAGTGTGCAATCAGTCCTGTCACTTGCCCTCCCATCAAGGACACCTCATCAACAATTCTCCTTCACACTGCAACACCCAACCTTCCTTTTCTTTTAGACCTGTTCAACAGCCCTGAATGCTCTCAGTAGTCTAAAACATAAAACCAGCCTTGATTCTCTTCCTCCATTTCTCTCCTCCCTTTTGTAGCAAAATTCCTGAAAAGATTTCTCTGTATTTGTTGCCTCCCATTTCTTTCCTTCCCTTCTCTATGGAGTTTATGCTAATCAGCTTTTGCCCTCATCCCTCCACCAACACTTTTTGTCAGAATCGGTGTGCCCACACACACTGTCGGATTCCAGGGTCAGTCTTGGTCTTACTTGGCCCGTGGGCAGCATTTACATTAGCAGTTGCTCCAGATCGTTCACGCAGCCTACAGGAATCCAGGCCTGCCTGCTTCGCCTCCTGCCTTGCTTCTCATCACTCCTCCCTTCTGTTGTCTTTGACTCTAGTTCTTTTGAATCTCTGCTTCTAAATGTGAGTGTCATTCCTGTGTGTATTCTCTTGAGGTGATGTCATCTAATCTCGTGGCTTTCAATGGCATTTCAATGCTGATGATCTCAGACGTGTAGGTGTGGCCTAGAACCCTGCACTGAACTCCTGCTTTGGAAATCCAGCTGCCTAGTATGTCCAAAATTCAGCTCTAATTTTCCTCCCCACAAAAGTCTATTCTTTCAAACTCTTCCTGTAGAGGAGACAACGCCCATTCCTTTATCCATGAAATATTTATTGAGGGCCTACCATGTGCTAGAGCCTGGCTAATTCACTGAGAGCCTGGGCTGGAAAGAGAAGCAAACACGTAGGCTTGGCAACACCATCAATGTCCCTGCTGCTCCACTCCCATCTAGCGTCCTGCTAATGTGCCTGGGAAAATAACCGAGCACAGCCCGAGGGTTTGGGCCCTTGAACCCACATGGGAAACCCAGAGGATGCAGCTGGGTTCAACCTGGCCCAGCCCTGGCTCTTGTAACCATTTCAGGAGTGAACCAGCAGATGGAACGTATCTCTCGGTCTCTCCTCTCTCTCTCATACACACACACTCTCTCTCTGTTTCTCTGCCTCTCCCCTCCCCCCCCCCGTAAGTCTTTTAAATGAACAAAGAATCTTTGTATCAAAAGGTGAAGTCAAAACATTCTTATTTTGTAGCTCAAAATTCTCCAGTGGCTATTCACTGTAGTTTGAGTAAGTCACTACGATGGCCAAGAAGCTTGTTGTCACATCTAGCACTGTTTGCCTGCTGGACCTCACCTCTTACAGTCCTCTCCGTAACCTGCTGCACCCATCAACTGGCCTGCTGTTTTGTCCCCAGAACCCTCCAGGCACGCTCTTTGCTGCCTCAGGGCCTTTCTACTTTCTTTTCCCTCTGCCCTGAACACTCTCACCTGGGGTATCCCCAGGGTTCACTCGCTCAACTCCATGCTTTCACCTCAGTGGCACCTTCTCCGTAAGGATTTCCCAGACTAGCCTATTGCAATAGAAACCTCCTTTTGTTGTATGGCCCAGGCCTGCCACTCCCCATCATGTTCTAAAGGCTGCTTGTAAACAAGGAAGGAAAACTGGCTCAACTCTGCCTTCCCAGCTAGGGATGAATCTTAGGACTTAACAAGGAGAAATGGTGTCGGGGAACACTCAGCTGGGCACATTCTGGTTGCGGGAGTTTGGGCTCAGGCCGGCACGAAGGACTCTTGTTGTCTTGGCTTCCTTGGCTGCACTACATGGACTGTCCTCTTTTCACACAAACCTACCTCTCTGTATATTCGCCTTTTGAATAAAAATAAATAAATCTTCAAAAAAGAAATGCCAATGTGGCAAGTAGCTGTACAGGCCCAACTCTGCTCATTATCTTTGACTTCCATTTGCCACGAACTTTTTGAAGTACCTTCAGATTCTGCAAAAGTACCCAGTCTGTGGTAAGTGAAACTTACTAAAAGTAAAACCCGAGAGGAGGAGTGCCAAGCCGGGCTGTAGCCAGTTTGCCTGGAGCACTTTTCTTGATCACAATGGTCTAAGCGAACACTGTGTCGCCTGCATTTTGGGTTACATTTTTCCCATGTTTGTACAACATGGCCACTACATCTTTCTTGAAATAGGCCTCTTATTTCTGACATAAGCTTATTTTTAAAATACACAACCTTAACCTAAAGGGAAAAAAATCAGTACCAATGGCCATAAGCAGAAGTTAATCATAAAAACAAATTCAAGTCTAGCCAGAAACCTGCCAAAATCTCTCATCCTATGGCCAGTAACCGAAGTAGCAATTCTGACAAACAAGTATTAGAAAGCTGTTCACGACCTCCTCTTTAGTATAATCAGAGAGAGGGGTATTAACTTCCTCACTATCTGCTTCGGTGGACACAGCGTAAAGCCATCCCACTGGGCAAGCAGCAGAGGTCCGCTGTGTGAAGTGGCTGCCTGACAGTGCTCCCAAGCCTGGTGTGGAACGTAAAGCCCAAGAACGTCCGTTGGAGTACCTGTGTGACATTTCCAGCGGCTACCCGACAATTTACATGAGTGTTTAGCAGGTTTTGTTTTGTTCAACCGAGGGCATCCTTTCCTCCAAAAGTTACGATATTAATACGACCACAGAAGCAGGGATGTTGACAGATTACTCCGCGTTTGAATTGAAAGGCAGACCCAGATGTGGTTGTTGCGTGTGTGTGTGTGTGTGTGTGTGTGTGTGTGTGTGTGTGGCTTCTCCTCCCAAGTGCTTCCTGGTGGCCATCTTTGACCGCTTCCAGAAAAAGGACAGGGAGAGGGAGTCACAGAGCCTCGGGTTTCTTCAGTCCCTGCAAGCCTGTGTTCCCTGGCCACCACTTGGGTTTCCTTCAGGGCGTCCCGGAAACGTCGTTCTTTGAGACTGTGACGTTTGACAGCAACAGGAAAGATGAGAGCAGAGCTGGGGCGGCCCAGCTGTCCCAGAACTGAGGGAAGCACAGAACCAGGCGTCTTTCTTTCGGACAGCAGGTTGGAATTGTTTGGAGTCACTCTTGGAAACTCAGCCAGTTGCTGTCCGGGGGAGGGGGGTTCCTCTCTAGCCACCCCTTCCTCCCAGGGCCGCCTCTGGCCTTTTGCTGGAGGCATCTACTTTACCTAGTATTTCACTTTCCCCCAGCAACTCTGCCAGCGGCGCTGACAGCACCCCAGGGACGCAGCATCTCCTCAGTCTCCACGGAGACTCCTGAATGAAAAGATCTAAAAAGGGAAACACACGCACACACACAAAAGCCCCTTCCGGGTCTCTCTCTAGCACCCCAAGATTCTGCCTGCGGCCTCCCACACTCCACAGCCTCATTATCCTCTCGGAGCTCGTCCCCTCCGTCCTCTGTGCGCTGCCCCTGCCACCTCCCGAGCCCCACGCGCGGACGTGCGCGCTCTCCGCCCCGCCACCCCGCGGCAGGGGAGCTGCCAGTGCGTCCTATGCCTCCAAACTTAGGCGGCTGCGGGAGTCCTGGAAGACACCTCGTCACTCCCCGTCCCCGCCCCATCCATCCATGGGCTCACTGCTCATGTCAACGCTGCTATGGAGACCTAACCACCAAAAATGAAGGCTCGCCATGCTCCTGTTGGCGTGCTGTCCCTCCCCCAGCCCAGGCTGGGCGGCCCGGTCTGGCTGGTGTATTTCTGCTGTTGATGAGAGGGGATACGCCACAAGGTGTTCAATAAAGTGAGGAAACAGAGGAGAAGGGCCTTTAAACATTTTCAGTTACGTTTCCAAATAAATGGCTGAATGCTTTTCTCCAACCATCAGATTTTTTCAGATGGAGGGATTTCTGTCAATTTGTTAACCTGCAGAGCAGTAAGGCGAGAACCTTGGCCAAGAATCCAGCGGTCTGGAAACAGATCTTTGTGCCTTACACATTTTTTTTTCAGATTACCTATTAAATCCACCGTCTCAAATGCAAAAGATTTCTCACCTGAACTACTGTTGGAGACAAAAATATACTGATTATTTTTCAAAGCATGACTACCATGAGTTTAAAGTGTTTAAGTCCTATGCCTTCTAGACTTTCCAAAGAGCCTGCTTAACATCTAATTTTCTCGACTGAACAAGTGGACTTTATTTTGCTATGCCGTCTTCCCAGGTCATCGAATTACCAACAGAGCGACTTTCTCTCTTATAGAAGACCCACTCAAATCCAGACTACGCATCTCATGAGATACTTATCAGAAAATCCTAAATATAAGGGGGATACGGGGCTTTGCATTTTAACGAAGCCCTGAAGCCTCAGTGAGAGGCAGGCTGGAAAAGGGTCACAGTGTCCTATTTCTTCTTTACGCTAAAAATAGAATTCTTATTACATAAATATTCTATCTGTATTACACAATAAATCTAAATAAGTAAGAGAAAAATTCTGCCTACATTCTTGTCACCTCAGCATATTGACTTTTTGTTTGACTCTGCTTTCCAGCCATAGTGGATAATTGCAGAGTGCATTCTGCCGTTTTCAAGTAATACCATGTCAGAAGCATGTTCCATGTAGTGTGGAGTTTATACAGTTTAATAGCGGCATCATATTTTTAATTCTTCTGTTGTCCAGCATTTGTTTCATAATCTTATCTATGATAAATCATGCCACAATGAACCTTTGTCTAATTAGCTCAAATAGCTTTTCTTGCCTTTTTTTTTTTTTTTAATGTATGGGCTGGTGTCCTGGCATAGTAGGTTAAGGCTCCACGTGTGAGCCAGCAGCACCCGTGGACCTTGGTTCGTGTCCTGGCTGCTCCACTTCCGATCCAGCTCCCTGCTTATGGCCTGCGAAAACAGCAGCAGATAGTTCAAGTCCTTGAACTATCTGCAGCAGACAGATAGTTCAAGTCCACCCCTACCCCCGCATGGGAAAGTTGTAGAAAGCTCCTGGCTCCTGGCTTCTGATCTGTTCAGCTATGTCTATTGTGGCCGTTTGGAAAGTGAACAAACGAATGGGAGATCAGTGTTCATGTTCAGAAAAATGTCCTTTCCCAGAGGATGAACTTTGACCTATGCATGCTACTATATGCTCCCCTACAGTTCCCCAGGACGTGTAATGCCAGCCCTTCAACCTAACAGCAATTAATTGAATAAAAATATTTAAGTTGTGACAGTTGTACACTCCTTTAAGATTTTTTTCTAATTTTTATTAGAGAGTAAGATACACAGAGAGAAGCAGGAGAGACAGAGAGAAAGAGCCTCTGTCCGATGATTCACTTCCCAAGTGACCGTAACAGCCAGAGCTATGCCAATCTGAAGCTAGGAGCCAGGAGTCTCTTCTGGGTCTCCATGTGGGTGCAGGGTCCCAGGGCCTGGGGCCATTCTCCACTGCTCTCCCAGGCCACAAACGGGGAGCTGGATGGGAAGCAGGGCTGCCGGGATTAGAACCGGCATTCATATGAATCCTGCATGTTCAAGGCGAGGACTTTAGCGGCTAGGTTACTGTACCAGGTCCCATTTTTACTTTTTAAAGATTTGTTTATTTTCATTGGAAAGGCAGATTTACAGAAATAAAGACAGAAGAAAGATCTTCCATCTGCTGCTTCACTCCCCAAATGACTGCAACGGCCAGAACTGAACTGATCTGAAGCCAAGCGTTAGGAACTCCTTCTGGTCTGTGACAAGGATGTGGGGTCCCAATACTTTGGGCCATCTTTTACTGCTTTCCCAGCCCACAAGCAGGGAACTAGCTGGGAAGTGAGCAGCCAGGACACAAATCAACACTTGTACAGAATCTGGGCACTTAGAGGTGGAGGATTAGCCAGTTGAGTCTACACTCCAGCCTTCCCATATGTGACTACTGGTCATTTCCTCTTGAATGAAGTACCTATTTCTTTTCCCAGCTAATTTTTTTTAAGTATCTAATATTTTTGTGCAAGGAAAAACTTTACAAAGACTTTAAGCCTTTTCAATAGTACTAACAATGTTTTCCATTTGTTATGCTTATGTTAATAAGCATCTGTCCCTTGCGTTCTCACAGAATTGCTCCAGAAAGCTGTAGATACTGGTTTTGCTCCAAGGCACTGATGCAAGTCACTAATACTTTTACAATATAAAACAACAATGCACAATGACAGAAAGCAGTCATTAGTGTGGGGATTTTGATAACATGCGGGGCACAGAGGATGGGGATATCTTTGAAGATACTAACTCCATCTGGGGACTTGGGTTTGGGGCTTTGCACAGTACAAACAGCATCTCTTCAGCCCTGCCTGATCACTGCATCTAATTTGCAAAGGAAGTAGTTGAACTTATTTAGTAGTTGCATTTATTTTTTTAAAAGACTTATTTATTTGTATTGGAAAGTCAGATATACAGAGAGGAGAGACAGAGAGAGGAAGATCTTCCATCCAATGATTTACTCCCCAAGTGACCACAACGGCCGGTGCTGCACCCATCCAAAGCCAGAAGCCAGGAGCCTCTTTCCAGGTCTCCCACGCAGGTGCAGGGTCCCAAGGCTTTTGGGCCATCCTCCACTGCTTTCCCAGGCCACAAGTAGGGAGGTGGATGGGAACCGGCATGCATATGGGATCCTGGTGCGTTCAAGGTGAGGACTTCAGCCGCTAGGCCGCCGGGCCCTTTGCACTTATTTTTAATGTCTCTCTTTTCTTTCCTTTATCACTGCTACAGTCCTTCCCCAAACTTATCTACCCAACCCTTTTCTTTCTTTAATAGCCGTGTAGCACTGGGCTCAGACCAGCTGGGCTCAGGTCCTGTATGCCACATTATTTGACTTTTACCAGGTAGCTCTTTGAGCCTTATTTTATTCATCTGCAAAATGGACCAATAGTACTGCCTGTTTTCAGAAGGTTGACATGATTACAAGAGAAAACATTTCAATGCTTGGTATGATATTGCATTATTCACAGATATTTGGTGTTCGCTCCTGGGAGAGGACTAGATTTCCCAATCCCACTGATGTCAGCCAAAGCCAGAAGACTGATTGAACTTAATGAAATATGAATGGAGGTAACAGGACATTTTGAGGAAGATTTAGGAGAAAGCACACAGTTTTCTGTGTTCTTTTTTCTCTCTGGCTTGATGATCAACAATGTTCCAGACATCAACTGTCCTAGCACTCTCAGTTCCAGATAAAGCAGTTGTAGACTGGGGTCAGAACTAATGTGCAGTGGACAAGGGACATGAGCAAAAGAGAACCCTCTGTTTTTTCTAAGTTCTAAAGCACTGAACTTTGGGAGCAGCTCAGTAAATCCAGCCCATCTTTGACTGATGAACACAGTCTAGGTGTCTTTGCTAACATCATTCAAGGCTCTTCCACTGTCCGCTCTTCGACTCACTGCTGTGAATCCTTACTTGGTTTCAGGAGGTGAAGCAACACATGCGGAAACAAGTAATTTGGAAAGCTAGGGACGTTTAGTCCAGGTAATGGCAGGAACAAACGCTGTGAAGTTAACATCAACAGAAAGAGGCTCGAAAAGAGAGTTCCCTGGGCTGGCATTGTGACGCTCTCAGTTAATCCCGTATCAGAGTGCTTGTCCAGCCCTGGTGGCTCTGTTTTCCATCCAGTCCTCATGAGTGCTCCCGGCAAAGCATCAGAAAGCAGTACAAGCACTGGGGCCTCTGTCACTAACTAGGAGACTCAAATGGAGTTCTTGGCTCCTGGTTTCTGCCTGACCAAATCCCAGCTGTTACAGGCATTTAGGGAGTGAATAGGAGACAAAAGATCTCTCTCTTACTCTTTCTCTCTTTTTCAAAAACTAACTACATAAATAAAATCTTAATTAAAAAAAACAGTTCATGAAAATCCCATTATTCATATGTAACTGGTGTGTGCATCCGTGTTTTCTTCGGCTGAGCATTCAACTACACTTATATGGAAGGATATTTAAAAAAAAAAATGTACGGGGCGGGGGGGGCCCAGTGTGGTAACCTAGCAGCTAAAATCCTCGCCTTGAACGTGCTGGGATCCCATCTGGGCACCCATTCTAATCCCAGAGGCCTTGCTTCCCATCTAGTTCCCTGATGGTGAGCTGGGAAAGCAGTTGAGGGCAGCACAAAGCCTTGGGACCCTGCATCTGTGTGGGAGACCTGGAGGAAGCACCCAGCTCCTGGCTTTGGATCAGCTCAGCTCTGGTATTTGCAGCTATTTGGGGAGCGAATCAGTGGATGGAAGACCTTTCTTTCTCTCCTGTCTGACTTTCCAATAAAAATAAATCTTTTTTTTAAAAAAAAAAGAAGCTCAAAGATCCACATAAGAAAACATAATAGAACAAAAGCAATAATTAGGTGTAAATTTACAATGTTTTAATGTTTACATTAGAAAAGTTGAAGACCAGTAATCAGATTTTTGAATTGAGAGGCAGAGGGGGAAAAAGAAAAGGAGATGAAATCAAAGTAAGCCAAAGGAAATAAGGACATAACACAGAGCAAAAATCAACGAAACAGAATACGAACGGAAGAGAAAATCTGTGAAAGCAAGTGCTGGCTCTCCGAGAATGTCATTAGGGCTGGGTGAGTCTCCAGGTGAACTGATCCAGAAGAAAGAAGACTATAACTGCCAGCTAAAAAGAGACTATCCCTAAGTGTCTGAATAGTAACACTCCCTAGGAAAGGAATGGGAACATTGTTACAATTGATCTGACAGCTTAAAGGAAACCAACCTTGATGCAAGAAGGGACCCCAAACGTGATTTGTGATGAGGCTCAGATCCTACTTAACAAATTGAATTCCTGATTTCCATTTTCAAGTTGAAATCCTAATTGTGGCTTTCTACTAGTCCCTGACAGTTTAGTGGCTAATTTAAGCAGATGTTTAAGGAAGAAATACAACCCTTCACAAAATAGAGGGTGGATTTTTCCAAACTCAGCACTGCTTGATACCAAAACCTGATAAAGACATTATGAGAAAAGAAAATGATGGACCATCATCCCTCACAAATAGATGTACAGAAACCCTTACAAACACTAACAAGACATATTCAGCAGTATTTAAAAGGATATTACATCATGATCCAGTGAGGTTTATCTCAGAATAATGAGGTTGAACTTCAAAAATTGATCAGTGTAATTCATTCACCATATTATCAGAATGGAAGACAGTCAAACTTTTAAACATGCACAAAATATTTTGATAACTGCTTCCTTTATTTTAAAATCTTTCAGCAAATCAGAGATAAAGGGGAATGTTTTCAACCTAATCAAAGACATTATGTCTGCAACTAACGTGCTGTGCAGCTAAGGACCCAGTGAGGAGACACAGGAGAGAATCGTTGTGACCTTAGGGTAAGAGAAGATTTTTTTTAGATCAAAAATGAGGACAAATTAGACCTCACCAAAGTGAAAATCTTTTCTTCTAAGACAGAAAAAAATTAAGGAGGACAAGACACAACTGGGAGAAAACATCTGTAAAATACATTTTTAGCAAAAGACTGATATCCAGACTATATTTTATTTTTATTATTTTTAAAAAGATTTATTTTTATTGGAAAGTCAAATTACAAAGAGGAGAGACAGAAAGATTTTTCCACCCACTGGTTCACTTCCCAAATGGCCCCAATAGCTGGAACTGAGCTAATCTGAAGGCAGAAACCAGGCGTTTCTTCTGGGTCTCCCATGCCAGTACAGGGTCCCAAGGCTTTGGGTCATCCTCCACCGCTTTCCCAGGCCACAAGCAGGAAGCTGGATGGGAAGTTGAGCAGCTGGGACTTGAACCAGCATCCATATGGGATGCCATGGCCTTGTCCCCTGTACAGTTTTTTCTTTTTTTCTCTTTTCTTTCTTTCTTTCTTTCTTTTCTTTTCTTTTCTTTCTTTTTTTTTTTTTTTTTTTTTTTTTTTTTTTTTAGGAAATGCACAGATTTGAGCTGTTTCAGGAATAATGCTGACATTTGGAGAAAGTGAGTTTTTTCATTTGAAAGGCAGAGGTTGGGGGCGGTGGTAAGTGGAAAGAAACAGATCTTCCTCAGCTCACTTCTCAAATATTTGGCTACCATGACCAGAGCGGAGCAGGTCAGAAGTCAGGAGCCAGGATCTTCTTTGAGGTCTCCCTCATGGGTGAAGGGGCCCAAGAACTCGAGACATCTTTCACAGCTTTCTCAGGTGTGTTAGTGAGTGCTGGATCAGAAGTGAAACACCTGGGTCTCCAATAGACAGCCACATGGATGGCACTGCTACGGTGGCGGTCATCCTATACACGACACAGTGTCAGGACCTATTTTAGTATTTATTAAAATGTTGCAGAGTGATTAAGGACACAAACTCAAGAGTCATCAGTTAGGGTGGAAGCCCACCTCCAAGTTTTATTAGTTGTGTAATCTTCAGTAAGCTACTCAGCCACCCTTTGCTTCAGTTTAGCATCAGAGTTAGTATCACTTCTCTCCCACTAATCCCCTCCCGAAACAAGCGGGAGAATTAGAAACTTCGAAAACAATGATCACACCCACTTTTTCCTAGCCCTTGATCCATCCCACTCTGATCAACTATGTTAACATCATCCGGGCCCGGCGGCGTGGCCTAGCAGCTAAAGTCCTCGCCTTGAGCGCGCTGGGACCCCATATGCATGCCAGTTCTAATCCCAGCAGCTCCACTTCCCATCCAGCTCCCTGCTTGTGGCCTGGGAAAGCAGTGGAGGACAGCCCAAAGCCTTGGGACCCTGCATCCATGTGGGAGACCCAGAAGTTCCTGGCTCCTGGCTTTGGATCGGTGTAGCACCGGCCCGTTGCGGCTCACTTGGGGAGTGAATCATTGGACGGAGGATCTTCCTCTCTGTCTCTCCTTCTTCTTTCCAATAAAAATAATATAAATCTTTAAAAAAAATCATCTAAAATCAAAAATAAATTTTTTAAAAGACAAAAAAAATCATTTCTCTCATAAGTCTGTTGTAAGGATGAAATTAATCAATACACATTAAGCACTGAATTCAACGGTAAGTGTTAATGTTATTAATGGTATTTCATTTGGTCACCTGGTCACTTACAGGCACAAAGAACTGAAAATGGGTCACTTATTTCCCTTTTCATTCTTTGTTCATCTCACGTTGTCCATCTTTGGTTGCTGGTACAAGACAATACATGGTGAATATTTGATAAATGTTTTTTTAGAGCATGCACTATTTCACAAATTTCTACTTAGTCAATATGTTGCTTAACCATATGCCTAGTGATAGAAAAAGTTTCAGAAATAGATGGCTGTACAACATTGTGAATGTTACTGACACTACTGAATTGGACCCTTAAAATGGCATAAAGGAGTGGGCATTTCATCTAGCAGTAGCCACTTACAGGCCTGCCACATCTGAGTCCACAGGTTCAATCCCCAGTTGCTGATCACAGCTGTCCGTTCGTGTGAACCCTGTGGCAGCAGTGACGACTGCAGTAACGGGGTTCCCTCCTGGCAGACCTGAATTGATCCCCAGCTCCCGGCTTTCGTGGCCCTGTCTCAGCTGTGTGTTGTGAGCACCAGTAGCTGAAGAGGACTCTTTCTGTTCATCTATCGCCATTCTCTGACTCTGTCTCAAATAAGTAAATAAATAGAAAAATGTTAAATGACATGTATTTGTCTTGATAAAACAAAAAGTTAAATTACAGGCAATTCAAGAATCTCCTGTGCTTTGTATTCTGACTTTGTAATAACTGTGCCATCTTACAAGAGTCTACGTGGTCGTGACATCTCATCTGTGGCTCACAAGTGGAGAAAAATCATATTCATGTGCAGAGTCCTTTAAAATCTCAAGATGAGGGTATTTATAAACATGTTGACAAGGAAGAAAAGTGAAATTTGGACCCATCTTGGGATGCATAAAGCACCAAAAAAGTTTGATCTATCAAACATTTGTCTAGTAAGACAAAATTATCACCAGCCCCACTACAGCTTACTTCCCACACGAAAGCTATAAAAATATGGAAGATTATGCACCTGTTAGTAAAATTATGAATTGAAATATCTTGAGTTCCGGTGTTAGATTGCTCAATAATCACATGATTAACACTCCTCTTCTTTGGAACTTATATAACATGATTTGCTTGCACATTTTGAATAATTCTACAGTAACACTGATTTTCTTGATAATGATCATTGTTTTAGAAACTGTTCTCAAACTGACAGCTGGAAAAGTATCATTAGCTTGATTGTTCCGCATAGTCTTAAAGCACAGGAAGGAGTGTTGTTCAAATGTATATAAAATATTTACATATTCCTCCCTCCCTTGACGGAAATTACTTCTTAGGAACTCGGTGTCTAAAATAATCAAAATTACATAACAAATACAGAGAAAGAACAGAGAGTTTTAGTGGTAAAATTAGTTTTGACTAGTATATATTGTTACTTTCTATCATAAAGGCAAGATACAAAGACACCAAATAGTCTCATTATAAATGAAAGTGTTACTCATTTCTTTCCTCTTTATCTCTCTTTACTGCTGCATGGCAACCACTGGTTGAGAAGAGAAGAGGGAAGAGGCAGCGTGTAAGATTCCGTGTGGCTTCTGCCATCACACAGCACTGTCTGCCCTATCGTCTGGCTCTGATAGACTATCAATCCTCGATTACCTAGTTTTTAAAATGCAGTGATAAAATAGCTTCTCTCTTCCCCAGGGAATCTGATTCATTTACAGCTACTAATCTGTAAAGAGCCACAGGCAGACTTTCACAATTAAAAAAAAAAAAGAAAGAAAGAAAGAAAGAAACCATGGGTATTGTGTTCTTTACAAAAGATACAACCTAAAGCTCTGAATGGAATGTCAGGTGGGAGTTGGCAAAGTATTTGAAGTATCCCAAAAAGCCCAGTGAGAAATTCTATCTGTACAAAGACCAAAAGCCATCTGGCCCTTCTTTTGGTTTACATTGTTCATAATGTTCTTTATATGCCCTAACTAGGGGTTAATGTATGCCCAATTAGGGACTACATATCATTCAGAAATACATTAATTATTGCATGGTAAATAGTGTTTCTTGGGTAGACAAATGTTTTAGGAACTATGAGGTGCTTGTGAGAGAAGTATAATGAAACAAGTTTTTGGTGATGAAATGCTGGTGATCACGAGTCTGTGCTAATCACCTGACAAGCATCTTTGGTAGTGCTGCTGCCGGGGTATTTCTTACTCATTTGTGATTTATATTCTACCTTCTACAAAACATTTGCGTTGTTTTGCCCTATCTAAATATTGTAGTTTTCAACATTTTGGTTGTTTTTATCTGCTCAATGAAATGGCAGACTTATTAAGGAAGGGGTCTTGGTTCCCCATGAGAACTTCAGTTTTTCCAACCGGCTCTTCCTCTTGTCCTCCTCACTTGTCAATGTGTGGTTACTAGAATTTTCCAGTCAAATCCATTTTTTGCACTTACTAACCAAATACTGAGAGTCTACAATGCGTCAATCACTGGACCAAATATCAAGAGCAACTAGGCCATTGAAAGGAGCTTGCAGGGAGCACTCAAAAGAAAAGGGAACAGTTTATGCAAAGCCCTGAGGGAGAAGGAGTGGGGCTGCTCCCAGGAAATGACAGGACAACAGGCTTAAACTCTGTGGGCTTAGAAATGAACTGAATGAGACAAGCTTGGAGAGATTGACAAAAGGCAAATACCACGTGATCTCCGTGATCTTCGGAGCCAGAGCAAGATGTTTTTCAACTCTCTGATTTTCATTGGTAAAGATATTGGGGGTACGGATTGGGATCAGGGGAGCTAGAAGTATGTTGGAAAAATCACAATTGAGGCTACATAGACCAAAATGGTAGAAAAAGAATAAAAAGAATGAAATTTGTGATTTGTTATGACAGCAGCTGTAGGACTTAACAATTAGGAGGGGAAAGGAAAGGTTTCTGTTATCATTTGCTGAACTGGAAAAACTTGGGAAGGACAGGTTGGGTCTGGATGGCTTAGAAAGGAACCAAATTTTCTGTAAAGAGTTTATTATGTCTGAGATGCCTGGAAGACACAAAATCACACTGTAGCTAAGCCTCAGCCTGCAGCACCAGCTTCCCTTTTGGTTCCCGATTCAAGTCCCGGTTGCTTTATTTCCAACCTAACTCCCTACTAATGTACCTGGCAAGTGACAGAAGATGCCCCGAGTCCTTGGGTCCCTGCACCCACGTGGGAGATCCACATAAAGTTTCAGACTGCCCAGCTCTGACCTGCTCAGCTCCAGCCATTGCAGCTATGCGGGGGGAATGCACCTACAGATGGAAGATTTCTCTTTGTTGTAATTCTGCCTTTCAAATAAAAATTCAGAAATTGTTTTTGAAAAAGGGAATTATGCTGAGAAGTCAGAAATCTATCGGAATTACTATCTTTTGATAGATATTGATTGTGTTTAAAGAAATGTCAGACATACTCATTTTATTTTATTGTTAAATATTTATTTATTTGAAAGAATCATGGAGACTGAGGGAGAGACAGAGGATGATCCATCCTCTGGTTGCCTCCCCAAATGGCTACATTAGCTAGGGCTGGGCAAGGTGAAAGTCAAGAGGCTGGACCCCCTTCTGGGTCTCCCACACGGGTTGCAGGGACCCTAGGACTTGAGCCATCTTTCACTGCTTTCTCAGGCGCCCTGGCAGGAAGCTCGTTCCAAGTGTGGCATCCAGGACTTAAACTGGCTCCCTCAAGGAGGCAGGCATTGCAGGGGGTGATTTAACCAGCTGTGCCAGATTGTCAGTCCACTTTTGCAGAGACTTTTAAAATTCCTTATTTCCTTGTGAAAGTGGCATGCATGTCTATTTTTCGTATGTCTTCCAAAATAACTATTCTTTTAAAATAATTTGAGTAGTTTTGTATCTATTCATTTTTATTTGAAAGGTAGACAGAGGTCTTCCACTTGCTGGTTAATTCCTCCAGTGGCTACAACTGCTGGGGTTAAACTAGCAGGAACCAAGATCCCTGAATTCAATCCAGGCTTCCCATGGAAGTAACAAGAATCTAAGTATCTGAACTGTTACCTGCTGCTTTCCACAATGTGCACAAGCCCGGAGCTAGACTTTGAGCTAAGACTCAAACTCCAATATAGGACACAGGTATCCCGAAGGACATCTTTTTATTTTATTTTTAATATTGTTTACATAGTTGAGAGAGATGCATGCCCATGTGGACCTCCAATTAGGGTGGGGAGGGTCTTGGTATGGAAGAAGATGGGTGGACCAAATGTTTCTGTCCTTTCTTTTCCTCCTGTGACTACAGGGGTGGGGTGGTGGAAGGGGCTGCTGCTTGCTATCAAAGGACATCAGCATACAGTGATAGAAGATGGCCATTTGATGATGTCTTAGAGAGGCCGATGTGGGGAAGGATGCTCTGAGGGGTTTAGTTGAGTGGTTTTGTTGCTGTTGTTGTTGTCATTTTGTTTTTCTTGGTTTTGATAGTCATGAGCCATTCTTGGCTTCATTGCACTAGGCTTTAGAAAATCTTTCCAACGTGTATTGGCTGATGTCCACTTTAGTACAACCATAGACCCAGACACTTGCTGCAAAGCTTGGCCAGGGAAGTTATCCAGCCTCATCTGCTTTCCATCCTCTGACTAGGCACACCATGTCCTCTACTGGCCTAGATGTGCTGGCTGTCATGCCCCCGTGTGTACCTGGACATGCTGTCCACTACACAGGCATCAGCAATTAAAGATGCCCAGTCCAGATTATACCACATACATTGTGCTTTTTCTCTGTGTTGGGGTTTGAGTCCAGTCATCTAGTTGGGGAGTCCCCCAAGAAACCTCACCCAGGATGACAACTGCTACAAATACTCACCCCTAAAAAAGAACTTCAAGATATAGATATAGATATAGATATAGATATAGATATAGATATAGATATAGATATAGATATCTGTTTCCTTAGACATGCTACCAGATGCCTGTGAAGTGCCTATTTACTCAGTAGTAAGTGTAGACATGGGTGTTGGGGTTGACTACTCTGCCAACAGTATGTAAAGCACTTTGAACCAGGTAGAAAACAAACAACTTTTTCTTGTTCTAACAGCATGTAATCTAGTGGCTTACACCTGGTTTTGTTGTTCTGAGAAGCTGTATGCAAGCAGACAATATGAGCAGAATATAGCAGAGGTTATTAGTGGAATACAAGACAAGGAATAGAGCAGCTTCAGTGAATTAATTTCCTAGGACTGCTGTAATAAAGAGCCAAAATGGGGTGGAGCCATACAACTCAGATTGATTGTCTTAGTTCTGGGGGCTGGAAGTCCCAAAATGACCATGTTACTGGGGCCATGGTTCTTCAGAAGCCTGTACGGGAGTCCTTTTTCTCTCTGTTGCCTGGTGCTTAGGCAGCAACGTTCTCATTCTTTGGTTTAGGTTGGCTTAGTCTGTGTGTAAGATTACATAGGCACTCTCCATGGGTACCTCTGTGACTACATGCGCTCTATTTTATTTATTTTTTAAGATTTGTTTGTTTTTATTGGAAAGTCAGATTTGCAGAGAGAAGGAGAAACAGAAAGATCTGTTAGCTGATTCACTCCTCAAGTGGCTGCAATGACCAGAGCTGAGCCAATCAGAAGGCAGGAGCCAGGAGCTTCTTCCAGGTCTCCCATGAGGGATTGGGATTCCAAGGCTTTGGACTATTCTCAGCTGCTCTCCCAGGCCACAAGCAGGGAGCTGGAAGGCAGGTGGAGCAGCTGCGAAATGAACCAGAGCTCTTATGGGATCCTGGCACATGCAAGGTTAGGACTTAGTCACTATGCTATCACTCCCAGTCCCATCTTTATTTTCTAAAGAGAGACTGACACAGAGAAATGCACAGAAGAATCTTCCATCTTTCGATTTACTCATTAATTGGCTGCAACAGTTGGGGCTTTAGCAAGCTAAAGCCAGGATCCTAGGACATCATCTGTGCCTCCCAAATGGGTGACAGGGGCCCAAGTACATGAGCTATCACCTGCTGCCCTCACTGTCGTATTAGTAAGAAGCTGACTTGGGAGCAGAACATCTGGGACCCAAACCAACATTCCAGCGTGGGATATTGACACTGCAAACTATGGCTTAACCCTGCTGTGCTACAATGCTAGCCCTGTGGTTATCTTCTTGCAAGGACACCGATTATTTTGGAATGGGGCCCACCCTACTCCAGTAAGCCATGCCCTCTTCTTCACTTATCACATCCACTTCCGTGTTTTCATGACCGTAGTTACAAATAAGGTCCTACCTGGAGGCACAGGTAATTAGGACTTCAGCAAATCTTTTGAGGGGAGACATAATTAATAACATTCATTTTCACACAAGAAAGAAAGAGCAATAGTCATGGGTTAAGGAGCTAGTTGTCCTCACTAGTGTTTGTAGACCACTGTCCCCTCCCCTCTTAAAACAAAACTTGCTTTCTTGGGATGTTCGCTCTTTAGCTAAATTCTACTCTGTTCTTTTTACTTCGTGTTCTTGGGTGATCAATTAATTCTCTAACTGAGTCCTGAGTAGTGAATCTCAAGCTGTGTTGTATATTCGAGATTGCCTGGAATTTGCCAGGTCCCACTTCCAGAAGTTGGAGCATCTGTAGCTTCTATTGGTGTCCAAGTGACTCTAATTTACTTTAAGGACCATGAGTGCTGGGTACATGCTTTGCAGTCTTTCTGCTCCAGTCTTTGCCGGTATCAGAGCAGACTTCACAGTCTACAGAGATGAACCAGCCCTCTCCAGGCCTCCTATGCCTTGACCTCTTTGCCCTCAATGACCTTCTAGTCCATTTCATCAGAGCTGCTCACTTCCCCATCCACACTTTGGACCTTCTCGTCATTGCTTCACTAACCCAGTGTAACAAGTGTTCTATAGGGCAGAGTTATGACATGAGATCCTTATTTTTTTCTTCTTCTTTTCCCAATTGCCCTTTCCAAGCTTCTAAATAGGCTAGCTGGATTTTGTGTGATTTTTTCCCCCAGGGCCTGAAGGCAGAACACTGTCCTTCCTGGCTACTTTGGGGTCATAAAAGCTTTCCTTAGACAGCAAAAAGAATACTCTCGTTCCTGTAATTAAAATGTTCAATAAAATTGGAACCACATTCACCATAAAATCTGAACTTCCCCTCCCCCACACAGTAACTGCAGCAGGCTGGAAGGCTTGTGAGGGAAACGGCTGCTCCTCACGCCCACCTCCTGGTTTGGCTCTCTGTCCTCCCTGGGTCAGGAAGGGGGGAGGTGGTCTGGGTCCTCCTTGACTGGCAGTCTCAGTTCCCGTCGCCGCCTCCAATGTCGCAGGCTCCTTGTATTCAGTCTTTCCTCCTTGCGATACCATGGAGGCAAGCCCATTCTTCCTGCTTTCGTCCTGTCCTCCAGTTCCTTCCTCCAGCCCAGGCCAGACTACCTGGTGGCCACTCCCTCCGCTGTGGTCACATCCTCCTAGCAGCCACCTTTCAAATCTGGTATCCCTGTAGGCTGGCCCCTCCCAGGCTCACAATTGGTCCCAGAAACGGGGATAAACACACACACACACACACACACACACACACACACAGAACCAGGTGGGGTGGCCTACCCTTGTGGGAGACCTGGAGGAAGTTCCTGGCACCTGGCTTCCGAGCGGCTCAACTCTGGCCGTTGTAGTCACTTGGGGAGTGAATCATCGGACAGAAGATCTTCCTCTGTCTCTCCTCCTCTCTGTATATCTGACTTTGCAATAAAAATAAATAAATCTTTAAACACATCACACACACCTGCTGTGGATGTGCGGCTTTCTCCAAGTGCACCTGCTCTGATCTGCCCAGAGCTGCTACCGTTCCCGGTCCTCAGACACCAGAGGCACGTTCAAAACTCTTCAGGCAGTTTCCATGAAGTGTCCTTCTCATTTGGTTTCGAGAGAGAGGAGCACTACTCCTTTAACCTGGGAAAAATAGGAAGAAGAAAAATAAATAAGTCATAACAGCAATTCTCAAAAAAAAAACAAAAACAAAAACAAAAACCCTTCTCTCCTAATGTTTTGATGTTAATGCTTATAGATTTTCTGCAGGTGATAGGTTAAAGGTCACAAAAGCCAGTTTGCCCCTTGCTTTGCAAGTCTTGGTCAATTTCCTCCCTTTTACATCAGTTGTTTTTCTTTTTAGATGTTATGGCTTTTGTCAAAACTAAACCAGAAAGAGCCCCAATTGAACATCCTGTTTACATGGCACACTGCTCCCTAAATTTAGGAAATGGTTAGCTTCCTTATTAAACAATTCTCACTGGGACCATTTATACGGTCTCAAGAGGACCCTTCCCCCATCCATCCTTCCTTCAGTTTCTTTGTCACCACTAGCCCCTCCTGCTTTTAATTTGCTTCTAACGTATATTTTGTGGTCCATACTTCCAATAATACCTTTGCTGATAGAACCAGTTCCCTTGACTCTTTTCCTCACATCAGTGTGGAATAAGCCCCAATCTTGGGTTAACTCAGTAACCCACATCCGCCATGCCAGCACCAAGGTGGCTAAGGTCTGTAACTAAGAGACCCAAAAGGGTAGACTGAGGTGAGGGCAAGTCTGAGGTCACTGACTCCCGGCCCGCGGCACTGGCAGCAACCCAATGGTGTTTCTTTGGCCAACCAGCTGTCTCGTTTTCTGCAACAACCACATCAAGTCTTCCAGTCTTACCCTCTAATCCTCTACTGCACTGCTCATCTCACAAAATGCCTCACATCTCGGTTCACAAAAACGTCACAAGTCATTCAACTGTAACTCCTCTGTGTCCTCTCCTCTTACCGGCCAATCTATCTGTTCTATTCTCTCTCTTTCTCTCCTGCTAGAGATCACATTCTTTGGATTTCATCTTTTTCTACCTTTTTAAAAAATTTTTTTTAAAGATTTATTTTATTTTTATTGGAAAGTTAGATATACAGAGAGGAGGAGAGACAGAGAGGAAGATCTTCCCTCTACCTGATGATTCACTCCCCAAGTGACCACAACAGCCTATGCTGTGCCGATCCAAAGCCAGGAGCCAGGAACTTCCTCCAGGTCTCCCACACAGGTGAAGGGTCCCAGTGCTTTGAGCCGTCCTCGACTGCTTTCCCAGGCCATAAGCAGGGATCTGGATGGGAACTGGGGCCGCCAGGATTAGAACCGGCACCCATATGGGATCCCGGCGTGTTTAAGGTGAGGACCTTAGCTGCTAGGCCACCACACCAAGCACATCCTATGTAGCTTTTATCTATATTCACATACATATCTGAGTACAATACGGTCTTCAACAAATTTGTGGTAAATGTAGATGACGACAATACCATGCATGGATTTCAAAAATTCTTTTGCACCAAAATAAACATGTGCTGAGTTGCTGTAGCTTTTCTGAACTGCGTCTAGTTTGTGGCAGCAAGAAGGAAAGGATGTGATTTGAGAAGAGCCCCTAACAAAGCAATGCAAATTCTGGTAAAATTGAAACAGGAAAAAAAAAATGTCAAATTGACGTGGAGCCTGTGTGGAAAAGTATGACAGGATGATTGATGTTTCATGAAAAGTTTACAGGAATAATGCTCCAAAGATATCAAAGGTTTACAAAGAAGTAAGTCATTTTAGAAGGTATGAGATAATGTTGACGATAAATTCCACAGCACAGGGGCCAGTGTTGTGGAACTGTGGGTTAACTGCTGCCACAGGGGTGCTAGTTAAGTCCTAGCTCCTCCATTTCTCTTCCAGCTCCTTGCTAATGAAGCTGGGCAAGCAAGAGAAGAAGGCCCAAGTATTTAGGTCCCTGACACTCACAGGAGACATGGATGGAGTTCCAGGCTCCTCCTTTAGCCAGAGGCAGCCCTAGTCATTGCAGACATTTGAAAAATAAAACAGCAGCTGAAATATCTCTCTCTGTGTTTGCCTCTCTTGCTCTTTTCCCCAACTCTAAAACTTCTAAATCTGCCTTCAGAATAAATATATATTTTAAAAACATGTGCAACATCGGGGCCTAACACAATGGTCCAGTGGATAAATGCTCTGCTTGTACCCATCAGGTGTCAGTTCGTGTCCCAGGTGCTCCATTTCCCTTCCAGCTCTCTGCTTGTGAAAGCAAAAAGGCTTGAGAAACCAATAGAGAGTGGCCCAAAGCTTTGGGACCCTGCTGCCACATAGGAGACCCAGAAGAAGCTCCTGGCTCCTGGCTCCTGGCTCTGGAGCAGCTCAGCTCCAACCCTTGCAATCACTTGAGGAGTGAACCAACAGATAGAAGATCTCTCTCTCTCTGTTTTTCTTTCTCTCTGTACATCTGTCTCTTCAATAAAAATAAATGTTTTTTTAAATGTACAATATCAAGCATCTACATGAGTTCAAAAAAGAGATATTAATCTTGTTTGTGCCATAATTGAAGAAGATGGACAATTAACAGCAGAAGCAAGAGCTAACCATCATAGAAGTCCCAACTGGTTCGGCTAAGTGGAGCAAGTTTTCTGCTCACGGGGTGACAAAACTGTGGGACTCAAATCAGCTGCAGAGAAGAGCTGTTTTCAAATCGTAAACAAGTGGGATTAAGAACCTGAAACATTTCTTTAAGTAATTATAACAAGATGAAACAGTACTTTATCATTGTGATCCTAAGGACAAAACAAAGTCAAAGCAGTAGCTACCACGAAGTGGAAGTGATTCAATAAAAGCCCAAAGCAGTGAGGTCAAAGCCAACAGGAGTGACAACCTGCTTTGAAGCTTTCTGCCTGTTGACTCTCAGGATGGTCATAGACCAACACCATCTGCTTGTCATGAGAGTGTTTTGACCAAGCTCAGGCAGAGATATATACAAGCAAAGCTCCATGAAGAGCCCTTCTCCTCTTGGGCAATGTTCTTGTTCATCCCTTTGATAAACATAAGCAGCTTTGCACGAATTTCAACAGGGGATCATTAGGCAACCATTTTACAGTCCTGATTTGGTTCCTTCGGAGTGGTAATTTCCTAAACCTCTTTTCTTTTAAAATGTGTGCTTTTATTTGGGAAGCATAGTTACAGGGCTGGTGTAATGCCTCAACTGGCTCATTCTTCGTGTTCAAGCACCACCGTCCCATCTGGATGCCAGTTCATGTCCAGCTCCTTCATGTCCCATCCAGCCTTCTGCCTTTGGGCTGGAAAAGCAGCGGAGAATGGTCCAAAGTCTCAACACCCTGCAATTCGTGGGAGATCTAGAAGAAGCTCCTGGCTTCAGATCAGCTCAGCTTAGCTCTAGCCATTGAGGCCACTTGGGGAGTGAACAAACAGATGGAAGATCTTGCTCTCTGTCTCTCTGCAAATCTGCATTTCTGATGAA
This sequence comes from Ochotona princeps, assembly GCF_030435755.1. NCBI lineage: Eukaryota > Metazoa > Chordata > Mammalia > Lagomorpha > Ochotonidae > Ochotona > Ochotona princeps. Next base: position 15,222,033 of record NC_080834.1, read on the forward strand.
AATAAAAACATTTCAAAAAAGGCATAATTACAGAGAGCTGGAGAAAGAGAGACTGTCCATCTACTGGCTCAGTGCCCAAATGGCCACAGCAGATGGGACTGGGCTAAGCCACAGCCAGGGGCCTGTGACTGTAGCTGGGTCTCGCATTTCGGTAGCTTGTGCCCAAGCACACAGGCTCCACTCTGCTGCTTTCCTAGACACATTCGCAGGGAGCTGAGCTGGAAGCAGAGCAGCCCAAACCAGAATGCTGGTATCATAGGTGCCAACTTAGCCATTATGCCACAGTGCTTGTCCCCTGGCTTCTGAACCTTTAGAGCTATTTAGAGGGTACCTATTTTTATTTAATTCACAGCACTGAAAAAGATTGCACTGGTATGGCAAGATTTTCAGGAATGGCAGGGGTCTTTTTAAGTTTAGTTTAGTTTAGTTTTTTAGTTTTATTTATTTTTATTTGAAAGATAAGGTTACAGAGAGAAAAATAGAGAAAGATCTTCCATCAGCTGGCTCACTCTCCAGATGGCCACAAAGGTCAGAGCTGAGCTGATTCAAAACCAGGAGCCAGGAGTTTCTTCCAGGTTCCCTCCAGGGGCTAGTGGCCTGAAGTCCTGGGCCCCGCTCCCTTGCCTTCCCAGCATAGTAGCAGGCAGCTGGGACAGAAGCAGAGTAGCCAGGTAGCGAGGACTAGAACTGGCACTCATTTGGGACACTGGCACCTCAAGTGGAGACTTAGCTTGCTACACCATGAAGTTTGTATTGAACTTAAAGGGGTTTTTTGTTGTTGTTTGTTTTGTTTTGTTTTGTTTTGTTTTGTTTTGTTTTAATTGCAAAGTCAGATATACAGAGAGGAGGAGAGAAAGAGAGGAAGATCTTCCCTCCGATGATTCACTCCCCAAGTAACCGCAACGGCCGGTGCTGTGCCCATCTGGAGCCAGGAACCAGGGGCTTCCTCCAGGTCTCCCATGAGGGTGCAGAGTCCCAAGGCTTTGGGCCATCCTCGACTGCTTTCCCAGGCCACAAGCAGGAAGCTGGATGGGAAGTGGAGCTGCCAGGATTAGAACCAGAATCCATATGACATCCCGGCGCGTTCAAGGCGAGGACTTTTAGCCATTAGGCTACTGTGCCGGGCCCTGAACTTCAGTTCTTTAGGGATAGACTAATGGCTGGTATCATCTTGAACTTTATGAAGTCTATGTTGAGAAATAAAGTTTGTGTTTTTAAATTTTTATCTTTTCACTACTTTGAAATATTTATTTTTATTTGAAAGACAGATTTACACAGAGAAGGCATGCTGGTTCATGCCCCAAATGTTCAGAATGGCCAAAGCTGAACTGATCTAAAGCCAGGAGCCAGGAGCTTCTTCCACATTCCCTCCGTGTGTACAGGGGCCCAAGGACCCAAACTATGCATCGCTACTTTCTTATGCCGCAAGGAGGAAGCAGCTGGCGCGCTGGTGCTAAAGGAAGAAGAGAAGTCTGACATTCCTCCTCACCGGCCCCACCCTTGTTTTCAATATGCTTTTTTTTTTTTTAAAGATTTATTTATTTTTATTGGAAAGTCAGATATACAGAGAGGAGGAGAGGAAGAGAGGAAGATTTTTCGTCCGATGGTTCACTCCCCAAGTGACGGCTGGAGCCAAGCCCATCCGAAGCCGGGAACCAGGAGCTCTTCCGGGTCTCCCACATGGATGCAGTGTCCCAAAGGTTTGGGCCGTCCTCCACTGCTTTCCCAGGCCACAAGCAGGGAGCTGGATGGGAAGTGAAGCTGCCGGGATTAGAACCGGCGCCCATATGAGATCCCGGGGTGTGTGCAAGGTAAAGACTTTAACCACTGCACTATCACACCAGGCCCTCAATATGCTTTCATATGCACATAACACATGCATACACATAAACAAACACATAAGTATGGGCTTAATCTAATATTAAAATTTCATGAACTAATTGCAGAAAGTACAAAAACTTTCCACTATGTAGAAAATCACTATGCAATTAACAAATGACCTAATGACTGGTGACAATGACTGATCATGGCACATCTTCTAAATTCTGTCAGTGATCCGCTAGTTGCTATCTGTTGTTCAATTCATGCGTAAACAGAAAACATGCAGTTGTGTTTATTCCTTATCTCTCAATATGAAAGTCACCTGACATATTGTACGAATAGATTTTTCTAGAGAGGAATTGGTCAATAAAGGTAAAAATGCAGGAAAAAAAGAAAAGTGATAACATCATAAGTAAAATAAATCCAGCATTAACAGCTCTCTAGAGGAGATACCTAACCGCAGGAATGTTGAAGGTGACAGCATCGGAAGAACTCTAGGATTGCAGCTGGGGCAACTTAACAAAGGTGAATGTAACAGCCTAAGGAGGAATTGGAATGAAGATGGACTACAGGAAGTAACTCATATTTTTTAAAGAGTTTGAAGAATGTCCTAATCTTTAGATTGTTGCTCCATGATTAACTTTAGATTACATATTTTTGGTAACATCACTTTGTAGAGGAAGGATTATCCTCTGTTTATCAATACTAGAAGATGCAGGGTCCGGCGCCATAGCGTAGCGGTTAAAGTCCTCGCCTTGAACGTGCCTGGATCCCATATGGGTGCTGGTTCTAATCCTGGTGGCCCCAGTTCCCACCAGATCCCTGCTTGTGGTCTGGGAAAGCAGTCGAGAATGGCTCAAAGCATTGGGACCATGCACCCATGTGGGAAACCTGAAAGAGGCTCCTGGCTCCTGGTTTTGGATCAGCACAGCTCCAGCTGTTGCAGTCACTTGGGGAGTGAATCATTGGACGGAAGATCTTCCTCTCTGTCTCTCCTCATCTCTATATCTGCCTTTCCAAGAAAATAATTAAATGTTCAACAAAATATATCAGAAAGTGCATAATGTCTACTTGTTATTTTATGCTGTTCATTTGCTTAATTAAGTTGGTTATATGTCAGTTTCTTCTATTTTTCAGATTATCTGTTTTGTTAATAATGTATAACACATAAGGGACACTTTTTAGATTACAAAAATATTTTCCAGCTCTCACTTATTGGTATTAGTATCCACTGACGATCCTTTACTTAACAATTATTATGTTATTGTTTTTTACTTATTTGAAAGGAAGAGAGACAGACACAGTGAGAACTTTCATCCGGGTTTTGGGGAAAGGTCATAACAAAGTTGAGCCAAATCCAGAACCTAACCTGGGTCTCCCAAATAGTTGGTAGTGCCTCAAATCCTTGAATCATGAACCACTGCCTTCCATGGTCTAAATCAGCAGGAAGCTAGATCAGGACCTGGGCCAGGGCCACACCCAGGCGTGTGGTAACGGAGCGCCAGCATCTAGTCCTCAACTAGTATTTGGTGGTTGCAAAGGAGTGGTTTTCTAAATCTTTTGATCTGTCTATGCTTAATCGGCATTGCTCTGGAAAGAAGAGATTTGTCTTCTCTTTAAGTACTTTTCCTTTTTCTTAATATTTATTTCTTTTTATTGGAAAGTCAGATATAAAGAGAGGAGGAAAGGCAGAGAGGAAGATCTTCCGTCTGACGATTTACTCCCCAAGAGGCTGCAATGGCTGGAGTTGCGCCCATCCGAAGCCAGGTGCTTCCTCTGGGTCTCCCACACAGGTGCAGGGTCCCAAGGCTTTGGGCCGTCCTCGACTGCTTTCCCAGGCCACAAGCAGGGATCTGGAAGGGAAGTGGAGCAGCCGGGCTTAGAACCGGTGCACAAATGGGATCCTGGCACATTCAAATTGAGGACTTTTAGCCACTACGCCACGGCGTCAGGCCCCCTACCTGGTTATTTTTTATTGAGTGCCAGAAACTGGATTTGGATACTTATAAAAACAGTTTAAAGCCTGTAAGAATATAATCTTGCTTCAAAAATTTTTTACTGTTATTTCTGGAAAAAAATAAGATCGATACCAATTCTGGATTGCTTTAACACAATCTCATTAGAAGATCTGAGAGGTTTTGCAAGGGAGAGGCTCAACATTGTGGGAGGGTTAGTTAGTCTGGGATTTATCTCTGCTCCCAAAGTATTTCTTTGGGTCCCAAACACTGATGTTACTCCGCTTGATCTTTCTGGAACTTAAGTTTTTTTGTCCTGATTCCTATTAGTCTGTCATAAATTGTGCTTAGTTCCAATGACACCTCTTTGGAGGAAGGGTAACTCTGAATTGTCTCCCAGTCTCTGAGTTTGCTTCTCACAGATCTTGTTTACTGAAATCTTCCTTGCCATGTTCACTTTGAGAGGTATTAAAACTATTTGGTCCAACTTGTGTGGGTTTTCCTGGTAAGAGTGCTAATCTGAATTAGCTAATCCCTTCCTGGAAGTGAAACATCCCTTTTCTGTAGATAGAGTTTCAAAAAGAAAAAATCATGTCTAAATTGAAACACTTTAGCGACTTTCATTTTTCTTTCCTAACTTTAATGATACTTGGAGGTCTACACTTCCAAATCATCTCCAGCCACTCCCTCTCACTCTCTGTTTTCCAGTAAAGCAGCCAGGACACGAACCAGCGCCTATGTGGGATTCCAGCAGTTTGAAAAGGTAAGGATTTTGCCACTAGGCTACCACGCCAGGTCCCACTCATCTCCTTTCAATCAAGTTAGTGCTTACTTAATCATCAGAGCTGGCCAAACGTTTCTTTCCCAGGAAAGCTTTCATTGGCTCATCTGCTCTGGGTCAGATCTTTGTCATGGTACTCTGTACTTCTTCACAGTAATCTGTGTTTATTTGAATTAGATCTGGGTAGGGCATCTTTTTTCCACATGCTATACAAAGGCATGGAACATGTCTGTTTGGCCCAGACATCGCATGTCCAACAGCTACTTGTAGCAGCACTCAACAAAATCCAGGAATAAGTTAAAAATGATGTTAACCAACAAGTTTTTTTTTTGTTTTTGTTTTTGTTTTTGTTTTGTTTTTTGGTGCTTCATTTCACCAATGTGTCTAGTCCATTTATTTCCACTATCAAGACTGCAGGTGGTGGAGCTAAAATGCAGGGCTTTTAACGTTAATGTATAATAAAAAATAGTTTGTTTTCATTTCTGTTATTAATACACTGATTTCATTTCAGTAGTTATTTTTAACCAAAGAAACATTGCATTGGTGACTTTGTAAAACTTCTAAACCAAGAGATTACCTTAACTTCAACATAAACACATTGATGATGGAGAAAAAAAGCCATGTAGCTAACTCTCCTGAAAGTAAAAATGTGCAAGCCAAGGTGTCCCAGGCAGGTGTTGAAGTCAAAATAATGCATACAATAAATACTGTTGAATGATGCAAATATTTTATTTGGCTTAACATAGATTTCCTGGCAGCGCGTCTTTCCATTTGTTTTGCATCTGAAAATAAGACAGCTGCTTCTCTCAAGTCCATAGATTACAAGCCAATAAAAAATGGGAATGCTGATACCCCAAGTTTTTGTTTTAAAGCTAGATTTAACTTGTATTACTAAAAATTTGCACTAGACTGTATCCATGTTTTATTTTCCTATTATAATATGTGTGACCTGTTACTTTTCTTTTTTATGCCTACAGAACTAATACATGTCACTTCTTTAGCCTCAAAGTCATTTCTTTTTAATCAACTTCCCTGAATGGAATTGTCAAGTCACAGTTGGATAATGAGGACTTTGATTAGCTCATGATTATGGGGATTACAGTTTTCATCTGCTGGCAAAATAAAAATACGAATGAGTAAATACACTACTTGGAAATTCCTCATTTCTGCATTTTAGGGAAATCAATCTCCTCCTTTTTTTTAAAATAAGTTTTATACATTTTATTAGAAAGGAAGATTTTACAGATTAAGAGTTTAATGCTTTACTCCCCAAATGGCTGGAACTGAACCAATCCAAAGGCAGGAACTAGGAGCTTCCTCCAGGTCTCCCACACGGACGCAGGGTCCCAAGGCCTTGAGTCATCCTTGGTTGCCTTTACAGTGCACAAACAGGGAGCTGGAAAGAAAGTAGAGCAGCTGGGATGTGGACTGGCACCCACATGGGGTCCCGGCATTTGCAAATGGAGAATTAGCCAGTTGAGTCAGCATGCCAGCCCCTCCCGTCTTCTTTAGAAAGGTACACATGGAGTCCCTTTAATTACTGTCCACATCACATGGAGGGACCAACGTACTTGCAATGCAGAGTTAGAACTGGGAGCATTCTTGGATGATGGTAGCAGTAAGCTCTACTGTCTCTCCTAAATCCTTTGGTATATTATGCAACTGCTTACTGACTTGCAGTTACTCCTGTCCTTACTCCTGAAAGTTTACCTTACTTGCAACCTTTACTACACCAGTAAATCACAATCCCATTCTTCTATTTCCTCAAACCAAAGCAGTATCATCGCATCCGGCTCTCCAGTTTCCTCCGTACCCCGTTTTCTGTGTAATAGAAAATCCTTTTCAGCTCTAACTTGAACTTGGGTCCAGAATCTAACCACACTCACCAATGTCCTGCCTGGACTGCTAACTGACTTCCTGTTTCTACTCTTTCCAGCCTACAAGGCTATTGGTCACATAGCAGCCAGGGTGCTTCTTTTAAAATGCACTTTATTTGGATTTTTAGGAAGTAAAATCCAAAAGCCTTATCACAGGACTGAAAGAGCTTATGGGAGTTGTCTCTGACCGCACCTTGGCCTCATCCATAGCACCTGTATATTTCTCCCACTGCATCGAACTGGCTTCAGGGGTTTCTCTCCGCTATGCTAAGCTTCTCTCTACCTCGGAGCTTTTAAATGGGCTATACTGGAATGCTCTTCCTTTAATATCCCTGTGGTCTTCTTTTTCAATTTCCATGACCTTCTGTGTATATGTTTCCTGTATATGTCTTCTCTGAACAACATACTCTTTTCCCCACAATACTCCATAATATTTTATATAAAATGACCACACATATTGGATTATTTAGGACAGTTGAAGTTTTGTCTATATTGTGTTGAGGTGATTATGAATAAATACTCCTGAAGAGTTCTTGTTTGATTAAAAAAAAAAAAAGAGAAATTGAGCATCTTACCCTAACCATGTTTTGATCTTTTACAGCTTTGATGGCCACCTGATACCTCCTGTCTCCTTCTATTAGAATGTCAATAAGAAGTGACTGTTTATTTTATCCTTTGCTGTGTTCCTAGCACTTAGACGCTCCCAGAACACAAAAGCTTGATAAATGTGTGTTGAATGAGTGAATATGGTCATTGGCTACATGACATATGTCAAGTGCTGTACTGTGTACCAGGGAAGAAGATAAGGCACAACTTCTGTTCCGTCCACAGACCACACCTCAGAAATTCGGATTTAATTGGTTTTATGTATAGATTGGAAACAGACACATATTTAAAGTGGTTCAAGTGATTCTCATGCAAAGACCATGTTGAAAAGCCCTGATTTAGGAGTTATTTGCCAGGTGGGTGAGTCAGAGATTAAGGGCAGCTGGACTTGTCTTCAGTGAACGGTTGAAACGACCAGACTGAGGTTGTAGGTCAACATGGAAATTTCAGTTCTATCTGTGAACTTGTGCAATGTAGCTGGCCAGGGCCACTGAAAAACTCAGCTCCTAATTCTATTATATATTGGGAGAAAAAAAAGTTTACCACGGAGAGAATGTTGACTTTGCAAAGCCTCAACAGCAAATATGAAAACTCTTTGTGTTTTATGACAGCATAAGAAGTGGTGAGGGGGAGTGGGAAAAGGGTTGGTCATCACTTACAATGGAAGTTGAGCTGCTGGTTGGGACCTTCATCCCATATCTGAGTGTCTGGGATTGAGCCCTGCCTCGGTTCTCAACCCCAGTGTCCTGCCAGGCACCCTGCCCGGTGAAAGGGGAGAGTTGATGTATTTGGGTCCCTGCCCACACAGGCGGCACAGGCTGTGTTGCTGAGTTTTGCTTCAGTCCAGCCCCAGCATTCTGGACACCGAGAGAATGAACCGAAGACTGGACAATGGGAGTTCTTACTCACTACTTGTGTCTCTAATAATGATAATAATAATAAGGAAAAATTAAAGTTTAAAAAAAGAAAGGAAAAAAATGTGTGTGTGTGACAGAGACCTGGGCCTTGGTCTGGGTGAAAATGGGTACTCAGACATACTTTATTTGCCGTAGGGAATAGCTTTGTAACCAAGTGTGTGTACGTAACCCTAATTATATCCTTAGGGAAAATTCAGACATGTAAATGTCCTAAATGCAGTTAGTCCCTGCTATTATTATTAAGATACTTAATTTTACTTGAGAATTCATTTTATAATTTATTTTTGTCTGCTTCTATTTGATTTTAGATGTACTCCAAGCAGAAACAATCAAGTTTCTTGAAATTCCAAGGAATAATATTTCTGAATACTTAAAGAATACATACCATTGTTTGAGTATGATTTTGTATTCAGTTTAATACCCAAAGTCTTATGTTAATGGTACTAAGATGGTGGAAACTTAATTCAATTATGATTTTTGGAGATGACCTTTGCGAAACAATTGGATTGAATGAGTCAATAGTGTCCAACCCATCATTGATTCCTGGTGGCTTTATCTAAAGAGAGACAGACATATAACAGACACCTTCCCTGCCATGCCGTAACATGTGCTCCTCTGGGCACCATCACCAGGGCAGAGCCAATGAGGCCTGCCCCATCTCAGCCTGGTACCTCCAAAACTGTGAACTAAATTACCCTTTCTCTTTATAAAGTTACTTGTCATGAGTAACAAAAACAAAACAAAACAAAACAAAAACCCTTGACTAGCACATGTCACTTTGTCAGTATCCTTGGGCTTAATTTCCTCCAACTCATTCTCAGTGTCTTGCAGCTTGCTAAGTCTATCTTTAATGGAACTTAGCACTAGCACAGTGCAGTGTTTGCTTTCTATCTAGCCACATCTCTGAATCTCCATGTCCACACTCCTGAGGTATTTTGTTTGGTCATTATTTGTTTATTTGAACAGACTGTATGTTCTTAAAAGCAGCAGGAAGGGAACTCCTTCAAAGGGTTGCATCCCCGTCTCTAACGTTCTGATTCATGAAGTCTAGGGTGGGGCTGGAGCTTGCACTGGGCTTTTCCTAGTGATTCTGCCTGGTAAGTTTACAGACTCATTCAGAAACTGGAGACTGGTTTACTCAGCATTGCACAACTGTGTCTGGCACACATACATCCACAAATATGTGTTAAAAACCAATTGAATGATCAAGAAAATACCTAGGGCCCAGCGCGATAGCATAGTGGTTAAAGTCCTCTCCTTCCACGTGCTGGGATCCCACATGATCGACAGTTCTAATCCCGGCAGCCCTGCTTCCCATCCACTCCCTGCTTGTGGCCTGGGACAGCAGTTGAGGACGGCCCAAAGCCTTGGGTTCCTGCACCTGTGTGGGAGACTCGGAAGAGGTTCCTGGCTCCTGGCTTTGGATTGGCTTGGCTCCAACCGTTGCGGTCACTTGGGCAGTGAACCATCGGAGGAAAGAGCTCTGTCTCTCCTCCTCTCTGTATATCTGACTTTCCAATAAAAATAAAATAAATCTTTTTCTTTTTTTTTAAAGAAAATATCGGAACTTCTCTGAAGGAGCAACCTTGTAAAGGCCCCAACGTGGTTAAATCAGACAATTCTGGTATGTGCCATGAGAGTATCTTTGTCACAGGTCCTGAGAAAAGAACATTCTAGTGTATGATTACACACTTTATAAATGCAAATCTCAATGTGCGGGTTTGTTTAAACATTTTAGAATCTATGCTAGCCATATTTTATGTTACCTTTCCTTTTAAAAAAAAAAAAGTTTATTTATTTGAAAGATACAGAAAGAGAGAGAGTGATTTCCCATTTGCTAATTTGCTCTCAAACAGCTGCAATAGCTGAAGCCAGGAGCCAGGAACTTTTTCTGGGCCTCCTGTGTAGGTGAGGAGGTCCAAGCAGTCGGACTGGTCTTCACTACTTTCCCTGGCATGGTAGTGGTAATCAGAAGTGGAACAGCTGGATCTCAAGCTAGCGCTTGTCTGGGATGCCATTGCTATCGGCTTTGCCTGCTCTGCCGCAGCACTGGGCCCTATCTGTTTCATTTTCTAGGCCTTGTACTCCATTGTCTCATCAGAGATTTAACAAAAAAGTGAATTTCAAGAGTGAAAAGATTATAATGAGGAAATATTTCTGAAATGGTCTGCAAATGTATATTCCAAAATATGAACTTCAAATTTGCAGTTATCAAAGCATGTTTATGACATACTACAAACCAACTTAATTCTGAGCATTGAATGAAATCACCTTTGATTCATGTTTAAATTCCCTGCCAATAGTTTTTCTAATACATTTTAAAATTTATATTTAATTTTTAATATTATTTACATAGTTGAGAAGGATGTTCACCCATGTGGGTCTCTGATTAGGGTGGGGAGGGTCTAGGTATAAAGGAATTAAGGACCAATGTCTTTACTTTCTTTTTTCTCTTGTGTCTGCAGTGTTGGAAGGATATGGCCAATGCTTACTGTCAAACTACATTAGCACCTGGCGACAAGGGACGGTCCTTTGATGACACCTTAGAGACCCGAGAAAGGGAACCGTGTTCTGAAAGTATAACCTCAGTGGTTTTGATAGTTCTGAGTCACAGTCATCACACCAGGATTGAGAAAATCTTTCCAAGGTCTATTGGCTGACCCTGTCTACCTTAGTGCATCCCTAGGCCCAGGAATAGGTGTGTTGCAAAGCTTGGCCAGGAGAATGGCTCAGTCTCTTCTGCTTTCCACCCTCTGATGAGGTGTTCCATGTTCCCTGCTGACCTAGATGAGCCTGCGATCACGTCCCTGTGTGCACCTGACATGTTGGCATCAGCAACTGGGCACGGGTATCACCAACTAAGGAGACTCAGTACAGATACCTGTACACCAAGGGCATACCACATGTACGATCATTTTCCCTGAGGCCAGAGCTTCAGTCCAATGGTCTACTTGGGAAGTCCCTCCAGAAACCTTGTCTGGGATAACCTTAGACTTGACTCTTGTATGTCCATCACCTACACTAGCCAACATACATATTGGTTGATGCAGCTGACTATTTAATTCCATCCCTAGCCCCATCTCTCAGGCTAATTGATGGATGCTGTAGCCTTGCCCGGCTCAGGCCCCCACAGACCCATGCACACCATGGTTACTTCCAATAACTGCTACAAGGCCTGTCCTCAGCCCCAGTTTTCACATGTACTGGCATGTGCTGTGGCCTAGCCTGGTCTGTCCCGCATCTCATCTGGTTCTCATGCATAGCCATGGATTCTACAGCTTAGCTCATCCCAACCTTGATTCCAGCCAACATATATGCCAATGAGTGCTTCTACTTTGACCAGGCTGGCCCACCCACGGCTCTGGCTCTCATGATTACCAGCAGATGCTACAGCCCAGCAGGGGAGTGCTCATAGTTCCCCTACTAGGCCTGCTCCCAGACTCAAATCTTGCACTTGCCAGGTGGTACAGCAGGTTAGCCCAGCAGGCCTGCACCCATTCTGGCTCTCGAGTACACTAGTGGATGTGGTAACCTAGTCCAGCCTGGTCAGCGTCCAGTCCTAGGTCTCATGCTCACCATGGAAGCAGCAGCCCAGCAAGGAAGTCCCTGGTAGTTCTCCTACCAGGCCCACTCCCAGCCCAGAGTCCTGCGTGTGCCAACAGGTACTGTGGTCCAGTCTGAGATGTTCCATTCCTAGTAGGTGCTACAGCATGGCTCAGCCCAGCCCAACCCCAATTCTGGTTCCCCCTCTCAGGTGTAGCAGCTTAGCTCATCCTGGTCCACTCCCATCCCTCATGTGAACTGATCTAACCAGGCCTGGCCTGTACCCCTTTCTGGCTCTTGTTCATGCCAGTGTGTATTGTGGACTGGCCAAGCCCAGTCTATTTCCAGACTTGGCTCACATATATGCCATGCGTGCTGCAGTCCAGCCTGGACTGGTCTGTCCCTAGCCCTGGCTCTTGTGCTAGCAGCAGGAGCTGCAGCCTAGCAGGAGAGTTCCCCAAGTTCCCTTACCAGGCCTGCTCCCAGCACTGGATCTCACATATGCTGGCAAGTGCTGCAACCTGGCCTAATGTGGCAGCCACCAACCCTGGCACTCACTGGCGGGTACTGTAGCTTAATCTGACTGGCCATGCCTATCCCAACTCTTCCGGTGGGGGCTACAGCCCCTAGCCCAGTCTGGTGCATTATTCTAATATATTTCCAAGTAACATTTCTCAAATTTCTCCTACCAACACCCTGTTTAGAACTCACTTGATGGGTCAGTATTGTGGTGTAGTGGATCATGATGCTGGCATATGTGGTATGTGCCAGTTCAGGTCCCAGATGCTGCACTTCCAATACATTAACCCACTAATATGCCTGAGAAAAGCAGAGGAAGACGGCCCAATGACTTGGATCCCTCCCACCAAAATAGGAGACCTTGGATGAGTTTCAGGCTTTTGACTACAGACTAGCCTTGCCTTGGGCATTGGGGCCATTTGGGGACAAGGAAATGGGTATCTGGACTTTATGCTTGGTAACTACCTCCAATGAAAGAATGTCAGCTGAATTTGAACTATGGAAATGCAACAAGGTGGAGCAATCCGCCGTCGGGGGAGGGTGGGGGGAGGATCCCAGTGCATAACAAATGTATCACATAATGCAATGTAATTATTTTTAAAAAATGAAATGCAATAAAAATATGTTTCAAAAAGATAAAAGAAATGGATAATATTCCTCTGCCTTGCCAAGTACATACATATCTTCCTACATTTTTTTAATGTAAGCCAGTTGCTTAGATAATAACACTTTTACTTTGCATATACCAGATACATGCAAATATAAAATTGTCCTTAGTTGAATAATAAGTTACCTTTATATACACAGTCACAGAAAACATTACAGCCTGGACTTAGCCCTCATAGATAAGGAATTGTCACTTTATGCAAATTGGCTATATTCTCCACTTGACCTCCAAATGGCATTTTTGAAAGATGAAGCCTCTCTAAACCTCAGGACTGTCATCAAGCTGAGTCACCTCATGTTAGTTTCCTTCTTGGGGTGGTAACCAAAAATGAGTATTTCTGTACAAGAAGGATATTGGGAAATTAACTATTACTAATAGTGGCAAAAAGAAGAAAACAACACAATGCTCATATTTGTATGAACCAGCACTTATTGTTAAAAACAAAAACTGGAGGCCTTGTGTTTCTTTCAATTTCAAGTAATAAGTTTAAGACTTGTTGCTTTTACATTTGGCATGGGTCGGGGGCAGACCAGGCTGAATCAGTTCATGTCATCCACTGGCAAATCCTTGTACTGATGTGGGAGACCCTTGCTCAAGTGGGTTTGATAGTTCAACACTCATGAATTTCTGCCAATTTCGCCACTCCAAGCACGATGAGGTCGTTGAAGAATCCACTGACTGACATAGTCCATCATAGAGTCTCCGTTTGCCCAGTATTTCGCTGCCAATATATAGCTGAGGTGGTTGATTGATTTATTCTGTCTTCTGTCTTTTCTTGGTTAGGGTTCTGAATCTGGCAGGTCGACTGGGGAGATCCCCAAAGAAACTTTGTCTGAGGTGTTCCCAGACCAGATTCTTTTTTTTTTCTTTTCTTTTTTTTTTTTTTAAAGATCCATTCATTTCATCACAAAGTCAGATATACATAGAGGAGGAGAGACAGAGAGGAAGATCCTCCATCCGACGATTCACTCCCCAAGTGAGCCGCAACGGCCGGTGCACGCCGATCCGATGCCGGAAACCAGGAACCCCCTGCGGGTCTCCCACATGGATGCAGGGTCCCAATGCATTGGGTCGTCCTCGACTGCTTTCCCAGGCCACAGCAGGGAGCTGGATGGGAAGTGGAGCTGCGGGGATTAGAATCGGCGCCCATATGGGATCCCGGGCATTCAAGGCGAGGACTCCAGCCGCTAGGCCATGCCACCGGGCCCCAGACCAGATTCTTGTATGTTCTAGCAAGTACAGGGCCCGGCACAGTCCATCGCCCCGATCAGCTGGTGGTTGCAATTGCTGGGTTGGTTCTGTTTTCAGCCCTGACTTCCACTGGAACCCATGGATGTTGCAGTCCAGCCTGGTTCTGCCCAGCACAAACTCGGCCCTCACATAAACCTGTGGGAGCTGCAGCCTAGTCAGAGCAACCCCCGATAACCCTCACAAGGACCACCCCCTACCCTGGTTTCCCAGTATGTGCAGCAGACTAGTCCAGTCTGTCCCACATCCCATTCAGCTCTCATACACGTCAATGGTCATTAAAGCCTAGTTCCATCTAACCAGCTCCACTATGCAGTCCCCACAGATGCTGTTGGGTGCCTCTCTGTCTAGCCACCCCAGTCCCTGTCCTAGTTTTTCGTGCCGTCCATGGGGGTGGTAACCCAAGAGGGAGGTGCCCACTATTTCCCTCCCCCCAGGCCCCTCCCACTCCCGGATTATGTACTCTTCAGGTGGTTCTGTGGTTTAACTTGACAGAGTTAGTCCCCAGTGCCATCTTCTGCCAGCTGATGCTGCGGCTAAGCCCAAACAACCCTCACCCACTCTGATTTATGCTTGCACCAGTAGGAATAATCAGCCCAGCCTGGCTTTTCCCTGATCTAGTCCACATGAAGCCCACAGGTGTTGTAACCCTGCTTAGTCTGGTCTGCCCCCTTCCCAGCCCACGCTCTCCAGTGGGAGTAGCTGTCCAGCAGGGGGACATCTCCATATTCCCCCTGCCGGCTCTGCCCCTCCCTTCCTGGTTCTCATGCGTGCTGGTTGGGCATTGCGATCACATCCGGTACAGGCAACCTCACCTTGGCATTCTGTATTGTGCACTGGTTTTTGTCACGACCAAACCTGGCTCCACCCATACCTGACTCGACCCATACTCTGTTCTGGTGCTCGGATTTGTTCAGCCTGGTCTGTCCCCGACCCATGCCAAGCATATGCCAATGGAAAGCTTTCCATGGCCTGTTCTGGACTGTTTCCTATCATGTTTCTTGGCGCTTACCTGCCGGGTCTGTGTCCTGCCAGAGGAGTTGCCCAAGTTCCTTCATCAGAACCTCTCCCAGTTACAGATTTCACGCATACCAGGGGGTCCATGAGCCAGCCCTAGTCAGTTCACCTCCTGTTCTGGCAGGATCAGTGACTTTTCCTGACTGGCCTTCAACCCAATCTGGTTCTTACTGTTGGATGTTTCAGCCTAGCCAGAGCTCGTCCATACTCACATATAGCTCACACATGGCTCAGTAGGGGCTGAGACCTAGCCTAGTCCGTCCCACATCTACCCTGGCCTTCTAGAGCACCAGATGGTGTTGGAATTTAACCCGGCTTGGTTCGTCCAATCCCAGTCCACACTTGTGCCAAGGGAGACTACAACCGTATCCTGATCAGAACGCAGTCCCCGCTCCAGCCCTGTGCTCCTTGGTGGGAACCTCAACCCAGTTAAGGTGTCCCCTTAACTTCCTCACCAGGCCTGTTCCCAGGCATAGATCACACGCATGCTAGTGGTTGCTATGACTCAGATTGGCTTAGCCCCTTACTGTCCTGACCTCTGCCTTAGATACTGTGGCTTAGCATTCCTGGCTCACGCAGACCAGTAGGTGCAAGAGCCTAGCTCAGCATGACCTGTGCCTGATTTCTAATGTTTTTTGTGAGCTAAGGTTTGCTCAGTCCTGCCCGGTCCTCCTTGTTCCATTGCCAATCCACACATTAGCCAGCCATTGGAACTACTTTGCCCAGCTTGTCTAACACCCAGGTCTGGATCATGTGTTCACCAGTTGGATCTATGACCCGCCAGGGGAGTTTTCCAAGTTCCTCCACTTGATCCACTCCCAGACCCAGTTCTCATACATGCCATTGGGTTTTAGGCCAGTGTTCAGCATAGTCTGGTCTTTCATTTGGCCTTGTATAAGCTGGTGAACGTTGTAGCCCAGCCCACCCTATGCCCTATTCAGGATGCACATTCAGGTGCTGTTGCCTTGACCAGTCCAGACTGTTGCGGGTTCCTTTACCTGTGAGTGAGGGCAGGCTCCTTGGTGACACCTAGCTTAGTCCCTCATTACCTTAACACTTGAGCTAACCAGTGGGGCTAGTATTTCCACGGGATTTGGCCCACACATCCCCCACAGAATCTACCCCCAGATTTGGTTCTCTTGTGTGCTAGTTAATGTTGTGGCCCTGCCTAATGTGACCTGATCCATCATGATGTCAGGTAATAGGATATGATTCTGCTAGACAAGCCCCAAGCCTTAGCTTTTGCATGGACTGGTGTTCGGTGGTCAGCACTGTTCAGTGATTACAAGTATTACACAGGATTTAAAGGAGTTTGGTTTATTGGTCTTATTCATAAAGATCATCTGGTCCCTCTCCTCTATAATACCAGGTCTCATTACCCTCGCTTACCTTCAAAGGAAAAGTTACTCTGTCGTAAGGTGTCGTTAAGTTGATTGACAGCCCCGAAGTACAGTGGGCTTAACAGGGAGCTACCTAAGCAGCAATTCAAAGCCCCCAAACCCCAGCGCTAGGCGCCGAGCAGCCAGAAGGTAGAGCCTGGCTCCAAATGGAGCACTGGGCGTCCGGGGACAGGTCACCACGTGTACGTGATGGCTGGAAACGGGGCTGCGAGCATGGAGATGATCCCAGCCTGGCACCCACCCGCAGCCAACAGGCTGCTGGAAGTTTTAATGCCCAAACCCCAAGTTCGCCCCCTCCCCAATCCCATCCACCGTGCAATGAAGGCAGAGGGTGGGGCCCCTTGGGAACACCCAGCTCTCCGGACTTCCCCCTTCCATATGCTCACCATGAAGGGAGCAGCCTCTGGAGTTTGGGCAGGCCCAGGGACAGGTCACTACGTGTACGTGGTGGCTGGAATCGGGGCTGCGAGCATGGAGATGATCCCAGCCTGGCACCCACCCGCAGCCAACAGGCTGCTGGAAGTTTTAATCACCAAGAGATTTAAGTTGAAATTCAAAGGGCTACATCTGGAAGTAACTTTTGTTAATTCTTGATTGGAGTTCTGGTGATCTGTCCTTAATCTAAGTGATCTCCAGCGAGCCACCCTTCCCCATGTTCACAGCCTTGTGTGGTAGCATCCTACAGGGATGCTGAGCTTGGTCATGTGACTGACTTGGCCAAGGACATGTGAGTAAGGATTAGGCAAGAAAAGATTTGGAAATTGAGCCTTATCTTCTTGGAATGAACCTTTCTCGCAATCTTGATTGCCGTTTTGAAAAGAACCTTAAATGTTCAATCAGCTATGTGGAGAAAACCAAGCAATGAACCCAGCAGCTTTCTGACTCTGGTTTTCAGGATTCTTAGCGTTCATCTTCACATTTCCCACGTCATTCTGTCTTTATCTTTGCCACAAGACTCCATCTTTATGCACATGTCCCAAGACACACAGCCTGTGGAGCTATTCCGGTCAGGCCCCAGCCACCTGAACCACCCTTAGGCCCCAGTTATGTTGGAGCAGAGATCAACCACTTGTAAAATGCCCTGAATGAATTCCTCGGCCAGAGGACCCAGCATCAGGAGCCAATAAAAGGGTATTGTTTTAAGTTGTTATGTTACAGGTTTGGACACAACAACTGAATCACTACTAGCAATAAATAAAGTGCAACAAATAACTATCTGTTAGGACGGAATCAAAAGTTCCAAAGGAAAGCTTGAAAAAAGAGGAACAAAGCAGCTGAGATAGAGCAGTTAGATGGTAAACTTTAGTATTTGCTTCTAGGCAATTTACATGAGTAGTCACAGATCAAGATCTTTTCTGAAGACAATTTTGAACTTTATAAAGATGCATGGGTGTTGCTGTTGGTTCTGTTTTTCTTTAATCTGCTGGCCTCTGAATGCTGTCTTCTATGCCTTCATTTTACCTGATGGGAACTGAAATAAACCTGCTGGGAGATACGACGCCTTTTTCTTACCAGGTGTGTCCATCCGGTCTGGTTTAGAACAGTGTAATAAAGGCTTGGAAACATGTATCAATTTCTGCCTCCTCTTAGGTCCTATTCATCCCATCTTTGTTATCTGGATCCGAGCTTCTGCCGCCCCCCTTTTATTGGGTAATACATATACGGGCTATAAGAATTTAATGTAGTGTTTCTTTCCTCAATGTGTGGAGTTACAATTCAAAGTACTTTTCAACCCAGAAAAAAACCAGATTTTTCCACACACCGGCCCTGTAAGCGCCCTGAGGCCAGGCAAAGGGGCCTGGGCTCAACAAGGCTGCAGCCCTGCACCGACTACCTGCTGGGCAAGTAAGTGGCTCTCGGAGAGAATGAATAACTGAGCAGGGCGTTCGCGGGCTCGCCTCGCCAAACGCCCGGGACTGCAGGGCGCAGCCCGAGCCGCCCGTCCGGAGCGGGCCAGGCGACCCCGTCTGGTGGCAGCGGCTGCCGCAGCCCGGTGCCTCCTCTCCCGGTCGGCGGCGCCCGCGGCTGCAGGCAAATCCACAAAGGCAGCCGCACCGAAACGGGTCGTTCCGTTTCACATCCTCCCTCACATCGGGTGCCTCGGTGTTCCCGGAACAAAGTGACCCCCCATCTGTCGCCAGGCAGGTGCAGCCCGTCCCACGCAGCGCGCACCCTCCCGCTCCTCAGCGCGCGCGGACGCCGACGCCGAAGCCCACCCGGGACCCCGGCGGCCCGCGAGGGACACGCCCCCTCGCCGGAGCCCCGGGCCGCCGCACGGCCGCCCCGCGCACGCGCGCTCGGCGGGGGCGGGCCTCTCCGCGGGCACCCACTGGGCGCCCCGCCCCCTCACCCCACCCCACCCCCCGCCGCCCAGGCTCCGCCCCCACGGTGGGGCCCAGGCTCCGCCCCCGCGACGGGGCCGCCGGGAGGAGGCGACCGGAAGCCACTTAAAGCAGAGTCGAGGTGACAGGCGGGCGAGCTGGGACGCGGAGCGCGGCGGCGGCGGCTCTCTGCGCTCGAGCGGCGGAATGGCCCGTGCGCGGCTCTCCGCGTCTCTAGCCTGCCTGCCATAGACGCCGGCGCCCGTCTCCCGCTCGGCCCCTGGCGCGGACGCTGCCCGGGACGCCCGGTGACTCGCACCGCCCGTTCAGGTAAAGGGCTCCGGGTGGGCTCTGAGGAGAGGCGGCCGGGATGGCTGGCGCTGGCCTCGGGCCCCGGCTCCCCGCCGGCACAGTGCCGGGGCCCCTCAGAGGTGAATTGGGTTTTAGATTCTGCCTTTTGGGGGGGTGGTACCCAATTCACTCGGATCCCATCGGCAGCAGTATGGAATTCGTCTACACTTCTGAATGCTCTAAGTCATCGAGAGCCTCTGGCAGGTGGATCGTAGGGCGCTGAAGGTTCGGCCGGGGTCACCAGCCTCTGCCCCTTTTCCTCTGCGGCGGGGCGGGCAGGGGGCGCGTCCTGGCGGGCAGACCCCGGCCCTGGGTGGTGCGGATCAGCCCCTTGGCAGCCCCGGGGGAGGGCGCGGCGACGGCGCCCGGAGCCTGCGGGCCACCCGGCGCCCCGAGCTGCAGCCCTCAAGTTTGCAGGCTGCTTTCACAGCAACTTTTCGGGCTTCGCCTCCGGGGCGGTCGCCTCGCTGCCGCGGCGCCCGGGCAGCTCGGGTCGGCAGAGCCCCCGGAGAGTCGCCAGGCGGCAGGCATTCCCTGTGGGAGGCGCCGTGAGGGGCTCCCAGGGAGGCTCTGGGGCTGGGGGTGGGCTGCGTTCTCGGGGGCGCCCGGGCGGTGGATCTTGGGGCGCGGCAGGGGCGGGGTGCCTGGCACGGCCCCCTCGCCCCCTCTCCCGTGCGCCCCCGAGCTGTGCCAACGGCCGCGGCCGGCAGGAGGCGTCGCTCGGACCCGATCCTGGCGCCCGGGTGTCGCGCGGCCGCGGGCGGTTTCCCTCAGAGAGGTGATCGGCGCCCGCTGGGCAACCCGGGCGTCACGAGGTGAGAGGTGGCGCTCATTGTCGCCTGCAGCGGGGGACTGGAGGAAGTGGCTTCCAATCTTTTATTTTTTCTGTTATGCAAACTAATTGAGGAACCACTCGAGGTCTCTCTGCTTCCTCCCCGGTTTTGTTTCCGAGTTTGACGAGTGGCAATAACAGGAAAAGTTTCAGTGTGTGTATGTGTGTGTGTGTGTGTGTGTGTGTGTGTGTGTGTGCGCGCGCACGTGCACAGGCGCGCGTCTAAGTAAAATAGCTTTAGTGTCTGCTTTGCCTTGATCGGGTGTGATGGGGTGGTTTCGTGTGTGTGTGCGTGTGTGGGGGAGGGCACAGGCCGGCTTGGTGTGGTGGAGAGGGAATACCACAGTCTGTGCCAATTGTGCCTTGAGGCAAGAGCACGAGTGATGAATAATAACGCCTGGCTTGGCGGCGTTCCAGTTGATGTGTGTCTCATGTCAGATCCCTGCTTCGTGGAGCTTTCCCTGATAATGCCAGCTCCCGTGGAACTCTCCTGTGTTTCAGCCTTTTGCTTTTGTGTTTACCATGTGTACTGTTACACAGTACGTGTTTCATTTTTTTAATATTACTGCCTTTTTCTCATGGATTTATGAGCTGCTCCAGTAAGATGTTTAAGCCATTTTTCTGGGGGATTCCATTTTACCTTTCTTTTTTTTTTTTGACCCACAAATAGTAAAGCACGAGGCATTTGGTTACTTTTCTTCCGTAATTCAGCCAGCGGGTTAAGGTTATAATGGAATGTGCACTGGGTACTTCGTGCTGAGCACTGTGTTGGGCACGGAGGAGGTGTGTTGTGGTAAAACCTGGGTGCTTGCATTAAGTAACTCATCAGTCTCCTGGACAAAAAGAAAGCAGAGTTATTGCTAGACATCCTTTATCACTTGGTACAATCTCGGTGAATATTTTCAAATTTTAGTTTTTTCAAGATACCTTCTTGGAAGAATCTTTTTAGTATTGATGGTGCAACTATATGACTTTTGTTTAATTTTTTTTCTAGAATCTGCTTCCATTTGCGTTCTTGTTTTTTAAGCATGTACTTATGCAACTTTTATGAAGACACAGACCAGGAGTCACTTTTTGCAGTTTTTTAAAATACATTTTTTTAAAGATTTATTTTATTTTTATTGGAAAGTCAGATATACAGAGAGGAGGAGAGACAGAGAGGAAGATCTTCCATCCGATGATTCACTCCCCAAGTGACCGAAGTGGTTGGAGCTGAGCCAATCCAAAGCCAGGAGCCAGGAAGTTCCTCCAGGTCTCCCATGAGGGTGCAGTTTTCCAAGCTTTGGGCCATCTTCAACTGCTTTCCCAGGCCACAAGCAGGAAGCTGGATGGGAAGTGGAGCTGCCGGGATTAGAACCAGTGACCATATGGGATCACGGCGTGTTCAAGGCGAGGACTTTAGTTGCTAGGCCACCGCGCCCGTTGGTTTGTTTTTAACCGTGTGAAATAGGTGTTGCCGGGACTGAAAATGATTTTCCTGCAGCAGTGATAACACTTTGTGGGTTGCAGATGTAGCCCGATAACATTGATGGGGACTATTAAGTGAAACTTTCACTTTAACAGGTTCCTGGCTTTCCAATATAACATGTTGGTTGAGAACCCCTGTCTCCTGTGTGTGCCCTCATGTCTTAGGTTCACTTATTAACTAACTCTGAAGTTTATCTTTCATTTGGTGAAACTTTTTTTCCACTGACAAAAACTAACGTTTTGTCAACTCATGAGACAGGTGATAACATAAACAATTGTGAAGAAAACCACAGAGCTGAGATGTGGTTTCCCTTATGTCATCATTGAAACAATTACTCTAATTCAACATTTCTCACACCATACCCTCTCTGACCTTATGGTGAAACTCCATGCCCCAGAGTAATTACAAACTGTTACACATTGAGTCCATACTAAATGCCAGAGGGCCATTGAAAGACACTTTCTCATACTTTGCCTGTTGTAGGCTTCTGAATAGCCTTGGCTGCTGTGGAGCCTTTCTTTCTCAATAAAAATTACAATTGACCTCTAAGGCTGGATAGAGTGCCTGGATAGTCATTTTAGCTACTGAGTCACAGACCAAAACAAAACATTCTAATGAATGAATGGGATTCAGTTGTCAGTTTGCAAATGATCGTCTTCCTTCCTTTTCCTGGTAGGGTTTTTAGACTGAGGAGCAATTGGAGCTCATCCACAGCGTGGAAATGGACACCACCGAACCTGAGCCAGACTGTGTGGTGCGGCCTCCCTCTCCTGATGACTTTTCGTGCGAAATGAGACTCTCTGGGAAGATCACTCCATTAAAGACTTGTTTTAAGAAAAAGGATCAGAAGAGACTGGGAGCTGGCACCCTGAGGTCTTTGAGGCCAATACTAAACACTTTGCTGGAGTCTGGGTCACTTGAAGGAGTTTTCAGGTCTAGAGACCAGCATGCAAATGAGAGCAGCTTACAAGAAACCATGATGAAAAAACCCCTGGAAATCAATCCACCATGCCCACCAACTGAAAACGGTATGTCTGTGCTGATTCCTGATGGGACAGATGTCAGGGGCCAGATACCAGAGGCCCATCCTTCTGCTGATGCTCCAGAACAGGTGGTTTCGATCCAGGCTCACAGCTTTCCTCCAGAAACCATCAGTGGGACAGTGGCAGATTCCACACCAGGGCATTTACAAACGGACCTTTTACATTCGGTTTCAAGTGATGTTCCTGTTAGTCCTGACTGTATTGATAAAATCTTGGATTATGTTCCAGGGGTTTTCCAAGATGACGGTTTTACAATTCAGTACATATTGGACACCAGTGATAAGCTGAGTACTGAGCTCTTTCGGGACAAAAGTGAGGAAGCGTCCCTTGACCTTGTCTTTGAGCTGGTGAACCAGCTGCAGTACCATACTCACCAACAGAATGGAGTTGAGATTTGCATGGACTTTCTGCAGGGCACTTGTATTTACGGCAAGGATTGTCTAAAACACCACACAGTCTTGCCCTATCATTGGCAGATCAAGAGGACGACGACTCAGAAATGGCAGAGTGTATCCAATGATTCTCAGGAGCACTTGGAAAGATTTTACTGTAACCCAGAAAATGACAGAATGAGGATGAAGTATGGGTATGTATTTATAGCAGCTTACGAAAATGGTGTTAAATGCCATTGAGATGGTAGACACTAAAGCCTGGTGGAATAGAATGGTTTCTTTCGCTAGTAATTGTTTTTTTTCTTCTCCACTGCTGTTCTTTTGACTTTTTACTGCCCTAGTTTTTAGTCGAGTGCAGGCCATCAACTGGACAAATTCAGATGTCACGCTGTTTAGTGAATGGGACATTACATGTACATTGAATGTTGTGAGTCAAAGTTTTCAAAGCGTCCATGCTGATTCTTACTGTAACTTAAATAACAAATAATAATAATCATCTAATTTTAAAGTTCTTACCTGTTGAAGATTTTATGTATTTGAAAGAGTGATGGGGGCGGAAGAGAAAGAGATCTTCCATCTCTGGGTTCACTCCTCAGATGGTTACAACAGCCAGGGGAATCCATGAGCTGGAAGGTCCATCCCGGGCTTTTCCCGGGGAGCTGGACCAGAAGTGGAGCAGTGGTACACAAACTAGCATCCATATGCGATGCCATGGCCTAGGTGGAGGCTTACCTGCCATGCCACAGTGCTGGTTCCAGTTTGGAGATTTCTGTGAGCCTCATTTTGAAAGCTATAAACACTTTTCTAGCCATGATTCTGGAGTTTCTCACATACTTCTGAAACATGCCAATGCATCATGAGTCTATTTTTACTATTAAGTTTATCCTACAATTCAGGGGTTACTTATTTATTAATTTTGCTGTATGTGTGTTACGTGTATGCTTGTTCATGCAGGGACTATTTTAAACATGGAGCAGTCTAACAGTGAAAGGAGATTTGTGTTGTTGGATATCACCTACATAAAAACAAGTTTTTGCAAGATGTGTGTTGTGTATGTATGTATAAAATTCAGTTTACATAGTATGAGTGTCTACACAATCACTAGGAGCTAACATTTCCATATCCAAAATCTTCATTAATTGAACTTTAAGGTGAAGAAACTGGTTGCCACATACAAAGTTGCTGGCAGAAAAATGTATGATAAACATTAACCTTTCTAAATTATTTTCTCCTGTAGTGTAGGAAATTAAAATGTGTAGTGTCTAGCTGTGTATGACCAAGGGTAAGGGTTAGACTTGAATGGGGCAAGAGAGACCTCTGTGCATGCCACTTGAATTTGAATAGTGTCAAGTTGGCAGCCTTTTAGATAAGGTTTGGCCTGGGATAGTACTGATAGACATAACCTATAGGAAGGGAAGTATATTGTCTATCTGTCCCAACTCATAAGTTCAGGAGAAGACCTCATTGAAAGTCATCTTTGTTCACAGATAGTTGGTTTTGTACTACCCAGATGGCTGGCAGGTCAGCAAATAGTGGCAATAGGTCATTTCCAAGTTGTCTAATTATGTTAGTGTTGATGGCAGCCCTGTGTATTCTGACATGCTTCCAGAGTATTGTTGGCATTACAGAAACCTGTTCTGTTCCCGTGTAGTATGGGGTAAATGATTTTCTTCAGTTGTATAGTACACAGGTCACCTTGATTCTCAAGAAGTTAGACCTTTACATCTTTTTTGAAAGATGAGAAACTGTAAAGTCCAAGGTCAAACTTACTACCTAGAAGACCCTTTGAAATAAAAGTAAGGTCACATCTAGAAAGTAGTTTTCCTGGCTAAATTTCTTATCTTGGTGATATAATGCATTCAGGACTACCTCTTGCTTAGGTAGCAAAAATCTTAAATTCAGGTATTTTTAGTTTTGTTAAAACCAGCATTAGAAGAGAGAAAAATTTCCCATTTTATCTTAAGAATCTGGTGAAGTATTGTCCAAAATCTCTGATGCCCATGAGCTAGCAATTTTAATTGCTATGTCAAGGGCAATTAATTTTATGTACTCTCAAAACCACTCTAATCCTTCCATCTCCAGATTGCAAAGCTGCAGAACAGTGCCTTGCACTTCACTTTGAGGAAGCACATTTCCAGTCTGCCGAGCACTTGAGCATTTGGGGACATTAAGTGTCTATCCGTTTGAATTGGTCAGGAAGAATCTACCAGGATTACTGTTGAACACATTACTTTCTGTAACTAAGCAAAGCAAGATAGTCATTTTCATCTCAGAAAATCCAGGTGCTCTCAGGTCAGCAGCATACTGGCTGCTTTATGCTGTGATAGGATGACTTTGCTGAAGAGTACTCATAGACACAAAATTATAAGCATGCATTGTTGCATTAGTTAGAAAGCAGCTACAGTGTGTGCTTGATTTCCAAATCAGTATTTTTTTAAAGATTTATTTTATTTTTATTACAAAGTCAGATATACAGAGGAGAAACAGAGAGGAAGATCTTCTGTCCGATGATTCACTCCCCAAGTGAGTGCAACGGTCAGTGCTGTGCCGATCCGAAGTCGGGAACCAGGAACCTCTTCCGGGTCTCCCACGCGGGTGCGGTGTCCCAAGGCTTTGGGCCATCCTCCACTGCTTTCCCAGCCACAAGCAGGGAGCTGGATGGGAAGTGGAGCTGCCGGGATTAGAACCGGCGCCCATATGGGATCCCGGGGCTTTCAAGGCGAGGACTTTAGCCGCTAGGCCACGCCGCCGGGCCCCCTCCAAATCAGTTTTAATGAAGTAAACTAATGTTTGACACTTAGGAGATGAAAAGCGTAAATGAATTATCGCTGCTACTGCATTGGTTAGTAGCAGTACGTGGTCCAGCTTAACAAAATAGCAAAAAGCATTAGCTGTTAATTAGTGGTAAAGTGAAGTTCTAAGTGGCCTACAAGAAGAAATCTAAGGTTGTAGATAACTAAGTGTCAAAAATTAGGCATGTGGTAAGTTGACCTGTGGTCATTGCAACCTGGTTTTCCTTGTGTTCCAAAGCGATGTTGTGTTTCCTGGCAACAAGATGCAGATAACGTCGTGTTGAACCTTGCTGAGAGATTCACAAACAAGCTGGAGCAGCCCAGGTTCACATGGTTACCACATTATTTGGCTAAAGCTCTGAATCTCTGTGGTCAGGCCTGTAAAGCTGGTATATCTGTGCAAATTGCGCACAACCAGGAAGTTTGTGTTCAGCTGTGTATGCGCCCTGTTTAGACCCAGTAGTCTTTGGATTCAGAACTAATGAATGACAACTGTTGATCCCACTGGTTTTCAGTTGTTTATATGACTTGGTAAATCATTATCATGTACTATGTCCATAATTTCTTCATTGTGGAACTGGGGAAAGTTCATAGTGCTTGGTCTGCTGCAGACACAAAGTTTATCTATTCAAATGATAGATGAATTCTTTAGTTTGATTTGCAAAGTTACAGATTTAACATATACATGATCTTTTAAACTGAGGATTTCTATAATAGGTGCTTATTTGGTTAATGGTAATGAAATTATGATATAATCCCACTTTTTTCACTCTGCCGTAAATGTCTAAAGATAACTTTTTTCCATTTTTTATTATATATATATTTTTAAAGATTTATTTTATTGTTATTACAAAGTCAGATATACCGAGAGGAGGAGAGATAGAGAGGAAGATCTTCCGTCCGATGATTCACTCCCCAAGTGAGCGCAACGGCCGGTGCTGTGCCGATCCAAAGCCAGGAGCCAGGAAGTTCTTCTGGGTCTCCCATGCATGTGCAGGGTCCCAAGGCTTTGGGCCGTACTCGACTGCTTTCCCAGGCCACAAGCAGGGAGCTGAATGGGATTAGAACTGGCCACAAGCAGGGAGCTGCCAGGATTAGAACCTGCACCCATATGGGATCCCGGGGCGCTCAAGGCGAGGACTTTAGCCACTAGGCCACGCCACCGGGCCCCATTTTTTTGAATTATAGTTTTGATAATTGTTACATAGTTAAAAAGGTTCAAGGGCTACAGGAAAGAGGGTAAGACTAGTATTTCTACATTGTTTCCTTCATGTATCTGAGGTAAAGGGGGATACTGAGGGAGAAGCCCCACCCAGTCTCCCACCCACCCCAGGTCCCTGATGTGGGGCATGCTCCGACGGTCCTGCTCAAGTGGTTTTGATAGTTCACCAGTTATGAATTGCTGCCAATCTCGCCACTCCAAGCATGATGAGGTCGTTGAAGAATCCACTGATTGACATAGTCCATCATAGAGTCTCCGTTTGCCCAGTTTTTCACTGTCAACATATAGCTGAGGTGGTTGATTGACTTGTTCTGTCCTCTGTTTTTTCATGGTTAGGAGATAACATACTTTCAGCATCAGCTAGAACCTAGGTGTAAATACCAACTTCCTGGATTTAATTCTGAATCTTCTTTTGCACATGGGATGGACTTGAAGAATTTCCAAAATCCAACTATGCACTTGAGAATACAACCTTGAATGTTATATTTTCAATTAATAAAGCACAGTGTCTTAACAGTTTAGGTACTCATCCTTAATAGAAGATGATATTGGATGGCAGCACTAGGCATTTTTGAAAAAGTCTTTTCAACTGCGTGGAATACTGTACTTTAAAATTATAGAGGCAGTGCAAAAATCTCGTAGAGCAACTGAGATGACCATCAGCTTTACATTTTATATATTTTAAAGATTTGTTTACTTTAAAGGCAGATTTACAGAGAGAAGCAAGATATTCCATTTGCTGCTTCAATCCCCAAGTGGCCTCAATGGCCAGAGCTGAGATGATCTGAAGCCAGGAGCTTCTTCCGGGTCTCCCATGTGGGTTACAGGGTTTCAAGACTTTCAGCCATCCTCTGATTTCCTTCTAGGCCACAAGCAGGGAGCTGGATGGGAAGTGGAGCAGCTGATGCTCCCTCATGGGGTGCTGATGCATGCAAGCAGAGGATTAGCCAATTGAGCCATCACACTGGCCCTACATTCTTTTGTAAGTTTGCCAGACTAGTCTTATAATTATTGCCAGTCAAAAACAAGGAAAGAACACACTGGAGGAAATATGACTGATCATTTGTGATTCTAAATGTATCAGGAAAGAGTGGGGGTAAGAAAAAAGCTCAAATTCTGAATCCATGGCTGTTTTTTTTTCTCATGATAGTATATTTTCCTTTTTTGTTGGAATTAGTAATTAATGCTTGTTGATTAGAGTTTTACTTCAGATTCAAATATATTGTCATAGTCTTAGTTGCTGGGTGATGTTGATAGCTGATTGCTTGTATAAGTCTTTTAAATCTGGTCAAGCAACAGTACCATTAGATGGTTTCACAGAAACTAAGACGTATATGCATATTCATGAAAATAGAAAGCATGTACTCTTGTAGTTTGTATGACTTGCAGAATGAATGATCTAAACTAAAGCAAGTTCCTAAGTGAACTCAACTAGAATAGCTGCATTAGTCAAGTGAATGCTGGCTTACACAGCTGCAATGGTGTAGGAACTAATTCATTCTTATTATTGATAACACAGGAGAGAGAAGAACAGCTGAAACTTACTATGCCTTGTGACTTTTTGGTATTTCTTGAATATACACAGCTGTATGAGTTCAAATTTATTTTTAAAATTCCTGCCTAAGAAAGAGCTCCATAAGCGAGAACTGTTTGAAGTGACTTTCAAAAATGTGTGCCTGTACTTTAGGGTAAAGCAATCCAATGAATTTTTTTTGTAGTCTTTACACTGCTATTTACATATGAAATAAAACTAATTGGCATCTATCTGAGCTAATCTGGAGACATTACTGAGTATGTGTAGAGCTATCATGGGAATCAATAGCAATCATTCATTATTTCCATTTTGATTTTTCATCAATAAGCAGCTGTCACCTGGCATTAGGTTAGGGTCAGAGTTTTCCTGATATATTTACAGTAATGAATATGAACCTTGCAAAAAGCCAAAGACGTAACTTTTAAGTCAGATATTTGAAAGAAACGACTTACAGTATGATAATCCCAAAAGCAGTTGCATGAAATGTTATATAATTTGGTGATGCATTGACTCCAAACCTTTAATTTTTGTTGTAAATAAGGAAAGGAAGAGTACTAACTTCGTTCAACATTTAATGCTTCATTATGCATATAATGAGCATGCCAAAAATGCTACTTTTGATGTGCTAATATACATTTCTTGTTATAACCAGAGTTTCTAGATTGTAGAGTTATTTTCTGTCATAAAATAAAGGGAGATTAATCAATTCTGAGAGCTCCTGATGATGGCCAGTGACCCTCAGTTTCCTCCTGGGCTTTGGGCCTATCTGTAAGGGATGTAGCAGTATGTAGCTTGTGTAAACCTTGTCTGTCAAAGCAATGTTACTAAAATCTAGTCTGTGGAGAGTGTGACTGGCTGGATGCGCCCTCTTCTGCTATTCCCTAGCTTGAGACCCTGCATTCTTCGTCCTTTGTGATGGTGATAATCCTAGATTGCTTTTAGTCTTAAGTCAACAACCAGTCTCCTAATTGTGATAGTTGCATATCACTTCTGCAAAGGGAAAAAAATGCATCCTGAGTTATAAAATAATTATTCTGGCACAACTCTGTAAATCTGGTTTAAATCCGACACTGGTAGGTTTTGAAGGTAAACTTACGTTGAAAGTATCAGATTTTCTTTTTATTTATTAAGCTCTAGAGAGACAATGAGTGATTTTCTGCCATTGAAAGACACTGGAGTGCTGAAGAGTGAGCTGTTTTCTGTTTCA
Organism: Ochotona princeps; assembly: GCF_030435755.1. Classification (NCBI taxonomy): domain Eukaryota; kingdom Metazoa; phylum Chordata; class Mammalia; order Lagomorpha; family Ochotonidae; genus Ochotona; species Ochotona princeps. The sequence goes on from NC_080834.1 coordinate 15,251,546, forward strand.
TTCTGGGTTTGAAATTGTTAGGTAGTAGCCCACACTCTTGAGTTGAACTGTTCTTTGCAACACCATAAACACAGAGTGCACAAAGGAAAGAGCTAAGAGTGTAGTTGAGAATCTGTAGGTGCAAAGGAGGCATATTTTAGACACGAAGGAATTCCTTGAGCAAAGCTAAATACTTGTTTTTGTATAATTATCAGAAGTTAGCTTTTATATTTAGTTTTATGATACTGCTTTCTAGGAACCAGGAATTGTACTGCAGATAAATACACCACTACTTAAAATTTCTTCTTGCAAATGTTAAGCCTAAGCCAGCCTGATTCCAGAAACATTGTGAAAGCTTCAAATTTTCATATAGATAATTCCTTGGAATTTGAAATTATGAGTGTTATGTTCTAACACACATTTTGAAATTTTATACGTTCCATCCATTCAACCAATTTTGCAATATCTTACGGTTGATTTTTGCAAAAGATAGTATTGCCGACCAGCTAAGTGAAACAAAATGTATCTGTCCCTGGTCTTTCTCTGTTCTGTGCTGTTTACTTACTTGTAATACCCAGTTGACCAATGAAGAACCTTTGCATAGTCATCCCTATGAAAAGATAAACTCTTTGGCTATTGAGGATGCTGGAATGACTGCCTCTTGCGTTCTGCTGAAACCAGTGATTTTCAAATATGTGTGCTGTAATAAGTTGTGTAAAGAGTGTATCAGAGGGCCCGGTGCGGTGGCCTAGCTGCTAAAGTCCTTGCCTTGAACGTCCCGGGATCCCATATATGGGCACCAGTTCTAATCCCGGCAGCTCCACTTCCCATCCAGCTCCCTGCTTGTGGCCTGGGAAAGCAGTGGAAAATGGTCCAAAGCCGTAGGACCCTGCACCCGTGTGGGAGACACAGAAGAGCTGCTGGCTCCTGGCTTTGGATCGGCGCGCACTGGCCGCTGCGGTCACTTGGGGAGTGAATCATCGGACGGAAGATCTTCCTCTCTGTCTCTCCTTCTCTCTGTGTATCCGGATTTGCAACAAAAATAAAATAAATCTTAAAAAGAAAAAGTGTTAGAATTTCCCCTAAGTTGTTTGAGAGCTGAGTTAATTTGCTTTCTTTCAGCAAACACAAGTGGTGTTGCCTTTAAGCATTCAGAAAGATTTGTGCATGGGTTGGATGGTGAAGCAGCACTTGCCACAATGATTGGAAATATTGGGTTACTAACATTTCTCTTTATTACACTGGCTTTCCCTCCCGCGCCTAACAAAAGGATTTGTGCTCTAGAGTTCTCTCCTCCCCGTTTTTGCCAGCATTCAGTGGTCAGAGAATGGCGGGGTTGGGGACTTCCGGGTGAACTCTGGCGCTGTGTTTTGGGAGTCTTGCACCTTGTGAGCTCACAGCCCTCACAGCTGACAGGGCGTGGAAAGGGCACACAGCACAGAACACTCTGAATAATTTCCTGCTGCGGTTGGTTTTTGGTTTCTGACTGTCACCTGGCCCAGCTCTTTCGTTTCCAGGCATTGAGAGAATAAAAATAAGCACAGGAGCAATACTGGGTTTGCCTTCCAGGGTTCACTTACTCATCCTCGTATGTATGTATGAAACAGAAAGAACTTTTCTTGCTTGCTGTCTGAAATTTGGATTTCCCAAATGCTGCCAGCCATCTGAAACATTGTGTAAAGTGTTCTACAGTTAATTTGCTACTAAAAAGTAATTTAGGCTATCCTAACTAATTGATAAAATAGAATCTGTCAGAGAAACTTGGCTTTGTATATTTCCTCTGTGCCAGAATAAGTTTAACACTGTGTTGAAAGCCTTTGCAATAATAGTTTGCAAAACCTGGCCAGCAGAGCAATTTTCTTTCTTTTAAAGATGTATCATTCTTGGAAAGGCAGATTTACAGAGAAAAGGAGAAACAGAAACATCTTCCATCTGCTGGTTCACTCCGCAAGTGGCTGCAGCAGTCACAGCTGAGCCAATCCGGAGCTCGGAACTTCTTCTGGGTCTCCCACACTGGCACAGGGTCCCAAGGCTTTGGGCCATTCTCTGCTGCTTTCCCAAGCTACAAGCAAGGAGCTGGATAGGAAGTGGAGCAACCGGGATATGAACTGGCACCCATATGGGATGCAGGTGACTGCAGGTGGAAGACTAGACGGCTGAGTCATTGTATTGGCCCCAAAACTTTACTAATCAGTCGCTCACAGAGGTATTTATTTATCTTCATCGAAATCAGTAACTGTATAATTTAAAGTAGTATATGACAAGATATATAACTTAAAAACTAGTCTATGCTTTTTGTTTCAACAGTTCCTGTAAAAATGTTTCACTTCCTCATCAGGTTGTGGTTGAGAGGTTATGTGTCACTTGTTACGTTCTAGTCTCAGGACATGTGACTGAACTTAGATCAAACTTAAGGTTGTATGACAATTCTAGTATCTTCAGGGTGCAAAATTTGATCCCATGCCTCCATAAATAGATAACAATGTGATCTTCTGATCACATAACTGTAATTATTATTTATGCAAGGTTTTAAGCTTTCTGTGTTTCAGTAGAAAGTTGATTTGGTATTTCCTCTTAAGCTCTAGCTTCGTAATAAAACCACAAAAAAGACAGTGGACAGTATTTTATTAGCTGCTTTTCCTGAGGTGAATACTGTAATTTGCTTTTAGAGGTTGCATTGGGGAGGGGAGCCTCCAATGTAGGATCTTATTTGTTCATGATTTAGCAAACATTTTAATGTGTCCAAATGCCTGTATCTTAGTATAAAGCTTGAGATTAAGCTGTGTGTAGATCTTCATGTATTTCTGAAGATCATACAATTACAAAAGCTTTAAAGAAGGGTTACCTTTCATTTAGGGAATTGACTTCTTTTTTGATCCTTTGTCTTGTTCTGTCTTTTTTTTTTTTAAGATTCGTTCATATCAAAAAGTCAGATATATAGAGAGGAGAGACAGAGAGGAAGTTATTCTGTCCAATAATTCACTCCCCAAGTGACCACAATGGCTGGTGCTGCGCCAATCCAAAGCCAGGACCTGGGGCCTCTTCCAGGTCTCCCATGCAGGTGCAGAGTCCCAAAGCTTTGGGCTGTCCTCAACTGCTTTCCCAGGCCACAAGCAGGGAGTTGGTAGGGAGCAGGGCTGCTGGGATTAAAACTGGTACCCATATGTGATCCCGGAGTATACAAGGTGGGATACAAGGTAGCTCAGCCACTGAGCTACTGCACCAGGCCCATAACCTGTTTTTTAAGTTGTCCTTGGAGGAACTAAAAGTTCAGCACATACTTTCTAAAAGTTGATCTCCAAAATTGCATTTTAAAATGGGAGTGCCAGCCCAAAATATTTGGAGGTCTTTAGAACCATTAGATAAATCCATGATCTGCAATTTTATGTCAGTGGCTTTACTGACTGAGCTGACAGTGGTAATCTGCCCTGAGTGCATCAGAGTTGCCTTAGCAGTAGGTATATTCATTTCATTGTCAACATTTTCTTCATCTACCCGGAAAGGTCCATACACATAACAGTGTCAACTCCCACTTTTGAATTTGGGTGCTTGCGTGTTTATAGCTGTTTACAAATAGAAAGGCGGGGGGGTGGAATCCATTATTATCAAGACCCAATGTCACAATGTGGAAATTAGGTATAGAATTTTAACCTCTTTGAATAAAGATATTGTTTTGAATGGAAGCATTTATAGATGAGCCTCCCTCAACTGCCCTGTGCTGTTTGTGAGGCAATGTTAGTAAAATCAGTTAACAGTTCTTTTAATGCATAAAGGTGTGACTACATAGTTCTCTCAAGTTTAGTAACTACAAATGCTTTCACAAAGTATGTTGGTATTGTGTATGCCACAGTTTTGAGCCTCATCACCTTGCAACAAATTTGAAGGGATATATAAGTGAGATATTCCATTACTAAAGGAGTTCCTGGGAACATCAAAACCAGCTGTATTGTGTGTGCCTGTAAAATTTCTTTAGCAGCAGCAAGCATATCCCATCTATCATGTCTTTCTAAAGCCAATAGCAGAAAATCCTAAATACTTTGCAAGCTGCATTTAATCTGTATCTTCTGTCACTTTGACCCTCAATTTTGGGAGGCATTTTCATTTTATATGTCATAGTAATTACATAAAAGGATCTAGCAATCTGAATTGGTTACTCTAGCTGATTAGGGTGGGTGTTAGTAATAGGAGGTCACACGAGTTTCCTTGTAGAAATTAGTTAACAGGCAGGAAGCCAAGGTTCCAAAGTCTAATAGATTTGGTTAAAACTGTAGAACAGGGCCAGCGCAGTGGCATAGAGAGCTAATTCTCTGCCTGCGGCAGCTTCAGCCCATATAGGCACTGGTTTGGTTCCCAGCTGCTCCATTTTGATCCAGCTGCCTGCTTCTGGTCTGGGATTGCAGCAGAGGATGACGCAAAGCTATGGGCCGCTGCACCCACCTGGGAGACCCAGGGGGAAGTTCCTGGCTCCTGGCTACAGATTGGCTAAGCTTCAGCCATTTCTGTTATTTGGGAAGTGAACCAGCCAATGGAAGGTCTCTCCCTCTCTTTCTGTCTCCTCTCTGTGAATCTACCTTTCAAACAAAAATAAATAAAATAACACTACAAAATCTGAGTTTAGAAAAGTTTATACATGCTTGACTTTTGCCGAAGTTTGAGTTGTATGTTTATATACATTAGCTTTCCAATATAAACCTATTCTGCTTCTTATAGTTCCTGTCTTACTTGAGGAACTCCAGTGACCACTCAGATCAGAAAGATGGGATACTTTCCCCCATTTGATCATTCTTCATGCAGTTGGATTCTCATTCTAAATGCTTTTCATATCACCCCTACCATTGTGTTACCTTAATCCTGTCATCGTTGGCCTCTGTGCAATTGTAATAGCTATAGAATAATAGAAATAAAAAATGTTAATATTCAGCAGATGATGCTTGTCTGTACTTCCTTACCTTTTTGTAATCCACCACAGCCAAAATTAAATAACAGTCCTTTTGCACCACAGGCAAACCTGAACCTTGCAAATCCACCAGTGGTTTCTGTGGCCCGCCCATGGGATCAAGTGCTAACCTCTTAACCCAGCACACAAAGCTCTTCATTATCTGGCCCCAGCCAGGCTCTTGAGGCCAGCCTTTATCTCATGCTGTCTGCCTAATACGCTCATGGGCCCTGACCACCCACGTGAAATGCGTGTGCTTCTTGCAGTCTCCTCGCGCAGGCCTCCTGCCTGTGGTGTCCTGCATCTGTTGTCGGTCCGGGGGGGGGGGCTAAGCAGGCTTGGCTCATGTTTCCTCCTCTGGAACAGCTCCCTTGACCACCTTTCAGGGAAAGTGAAACTTCCCTGGAGAGGCGGCCGTGGGTCGTTCCTGTCACGGGCTCTTTGCAGTTACTTTGAATATGTTAAATATGTGTGGGAGAAATGCTGTGTGGAGCATACTTTCTGTGTGTCGGTGTCTGTATGTTGGGAAATGTTGGCTTAATTGGTATTTGAATTATTTGCTAAGAGAAGCAGCCATTGTTACAAAGAATCTCAGTGATGGAACTGGGTGTCCTTTTCAGCATTTTAGGTTCTCTTACTATCTCGCTTCTTACAGTCGTTCATGTGGTAGTTTGATGGCAGACTGTTCAAATTCATTTTTATAGCAAAACTCAAAAACCAATCTTGATCGATGTAGCTATGTGAGACAGAGGGTGGGCTTCAGTTTGCTGATTTACTCCTCAAATGCCTGCACTGGCCAGGGTGAAGTCCGGCCTCCGACTACAGCAGCCTGGGCTGGTACTGTCAGCGTTGCTTCAGGGTGCTGAAGTCAGGAGCTTGGAACTCATTAAGGAACCTGGATATGGAAGCCAGCGTCTGTTGTCTGCCAGGGTCTGCTTTAGCTGGAAGCTGGAATCAGAAGTAGTCAGGACTTGGGTTTAGGTACTTTGAGTCACGGCTATTGTATATGTCAGGCCAATGTCAGGCCAAGTACAAGTTTTTTCTGTTTGCATTTTCACACATCTAGTATTTGCTACTTCGACCCTTTATTTCAATCTGCTCAGTTAAGTTCCCATCCTTAACACCTCAATGCTCAGGGTGAACTTAGTTCCTCGTTTCATGACCTGACATGCATACATACACCTTCCTTTTCCTGTCTTTTTTCTTTGTTTTACTACTTTCACCAAAAAAAAGCATTTATTTTTATTTGAAACCCAGATTTTACACAGGGAGGAGAGGTTCAGAGACAGGATCTTCCATCTGCTGGTTTACTTCCCAAATGCCTGCAACAACCAGAGAGCTGATCTCAAGTTGGGAGCTTCCAGGTCGTCTACCAAAGACTTTGGCCGTCCTCCACTACTTTCCCAGTCCTAAGTAGAGGTGGAGCAGCCAAGACAAACCCACTACTCCTGTGGGGTGCCACTGCCACAAGTGGAGGATTAGCGTGCTGTGTCATTTCACTGGCTTCTGACACCTTTCACCTTACCTTTTATACCCTACCTCATATTTCTTTGTTATATTTTAGGGTATCTCAAAGCGTTATTTGGAATTGGAAGTCGTAAGTTTATTTGGGTGCACAAAAACCACGTTTTCATAATGTATAGAAAATGCTTATTAACGAAACTTTATACAGAATTTCAAAATCTTTGCACAAAAACACACCTATACTTTTCCACAAGTCATTTGCAGTTACTGTGTGCCTGTGACTAAAAGGTTCCCCTTTCTAAGTCTTGCTCCTGTCATCTGCCTGCTTTTCCTAAAAGAAGCAAAGTACCTGAAGAGCTCTGTACTCACCTCATGTTTAAATAGTTCTGTTACAGAAAACTACCATTTTTCCTGAATTTTATCCATTCCTGGATACCACTAAGAACTTAAATTCTTTGTCTTCTCATTACCTGAATCTGCTTGGCTCTGCTGGGAATTTCCTGCCTGTCTGGCTGTGTTGCTCCTGAAGCCCCTGTGCCATAGGGATCGCATCTCTTTGATTCTTTGTTGCCTGATTCAGTTCACCATTACCACACAGATTCCCAACTGCTTTGTACTGTTAGAAAGCACGGTTTGGTAAAGCTTGGGAGCCTTTGGCATCTGTATTGCACACACATACTGATGCCGATCATGAAGGGAAGAAACTCCTGGCTTTGGGCGTTTATAAGATTCTAAGAGATAGCAGGTGGTAAAATTAATCTTAAAAAGATAATTTAATGTTTTTTAAATTTGTTATTTTGCTTCTGTCAATCTTAGAAAAACATATTGAAAGTAAAATGGAACTAAAACATTACTTTGATACATCAATCCAAGGAACAGTTGATTGTACTAAATTAGGATTTGTCATAGAAATTTCATAATACCCCAAGGACTGAAATACATGGAGAATGCAGCAAAAGCTGCAGTTGTCAAGGTCTTTCTCATGCAAATCCTCATTTATGAAGTCTCAATAACGTAGGCTTACAGAGAAAGTGCTACAATGATGTCCAGAATACAATCCAATATAAACAGCAAACAACACCGGCTGTCGTATACATGTTAGCACAGTGAACTCCTCGAAGGAAATATTAAGGATCTGTTAGCTCATATTTGGGAACATTTTCTGGAAAATAAGTTTACATGAGGAAAACGTGTTTAGAAACTTGAAATGGTCTTGAGGGTTAAAGGTATGTATTCCTCTTTCCAATCGTAGCAGTAGGTTCTCTAAACAAATGAAAATTGCTTAAGGCAACTTGGTATGATGTCTAATGTAGTTATGAGAGTTGCATTTTTTAGGGGTTTTTAGAATTCCCAGTAATTTTTCCTTTTTTATGTAAATATTCCTATTTATCAGAAATTATTTTAAAGAAGCAATGACCATGCATGACTTTAAATTGTTTTACTGTCTGATTTCCATTGTCCATGCTTAACTAAAATTATATGCATTTTTAAAATGCACCCTATTCTTTAGTACTCTTTTTGAACAAAAAGTTTGGGTTTCTGGGGAAGTCTTTAGAAATTGTTGAATAATCTGCCTTCTTACAAGTTGTATACCTCTTGACACCATCAATGGAGTAAGTGGTTTGACCTTCATTCTTAAAGAGTAAGACCTTATTCACAAATTGGGAACAAGTCAAAATGTGGTAAGAAGTAAATTTTCTGAGAACTAAATTTTGTTGTCAAAGGTATGTTGAGGCAATAATCAGTATTCAAGGAAGAAAGGGAATGAATTGTCTTGGGTTTGGAAGGAAGCTTTCTCATTATTATTTTAGCTTCTATTTTTAATTGATATAAAGTGTGGAAGGAAACTTCATCGCCCTCCTTCAAGTGCTTTAATAGCTACCCTAGCATGTTAAAGATGAAGAAGTCTAAGTAAATGAACTATAACCAAATATTAACTACAACATGATTTTTGCAAAAAAAAAAAGGAATACCTATCATCTATGAAACATGTTCCAATGGCAGAATCTGAAAAGTATTTCACTAGCCAACTAAACGTGTAGTTTTCAAATTTTGGATTTCACCCATGCCAGTCATTCTGCATACCACTGATGTGAAATATCCTACTTTTTTAGACATGGAAATCTGCTATGGCAGAGTGGAATGTATGAAGGAATATATTCAGGAGTTTAATTATTCTGCTAATGTTCATATTATTTTATCATATGTCCGATTTTTTTGTACTTTATTAGAAAACTTTTCAAGCAGACAAGTTGCTTAAGTGATGAGATATTTCAAAAGCTAGATGAAGCTTCTTTTTAAAGAAGCACAAACATTTGAACTTGGCTGGACAGCTCTTTATAAATCGGACTCCTGTGAAGGGACTTTTTCCAACAGAGTGGAGATGTTTGTAAAGTGCTGATTTAGTAGTAATGTACCAGATAAAATGACAAAAAATATTTTCATATCTATGCTGGTTTTTTCTTCATGTTTTGCCAACATTTTCTTCTCACAGGCTAAAAGATAATATTGATGTTGGGTAGATGAGCAGTACTGGCTTGATCTGATCTCATTTTTCCTTTTTTTGTCTTTCATTAGAGTGTTGTATAAGGGTATTCAGAAAGCTCACAGAAAATAGATTGAAAAGGGAAATCAATTTTAGCACAAAAATTTTTAAATCCATGCAAGTTTTTTCATAGTGTACATTTTATGAACTTTTGAAGACATATGCATGCATGTCAAAATTTTGCACAAAAGTAACCTTTTATTTCCATTTTCCATAAACCTAGAAAAAGTTTCATTGAGAGCTAGAACTCCCATCTGTTGGTTTCACTCCCCCAAATGCATGCAATTGCAGTGGCTGGCTTAGGGCCAGAGCTGCAAGTTACCAACTCAGTCCAGGCTTTCTGTGTGACTGGCAGGAACACAGTTCCTTGTACTAACACTGCTGCCTGATAGGCTCTGCATTAGGAGAAAACTGGAGTTTGATTGTCAAGGCCAATTGTGACACAGGAATCAGTAAGGGATCAGGGTTTTGTTTTTTTTTAATTGCAAAGTCAGATATATAGAGAGGAAGATCTTCCCTCTGATGATTCACTCCCCAAGCGAGCGCAATGGCCGGTGCTGTGCCGATTCAAAGCCAGGAGCCAGGAACTTCCTCCAGATCTCCCACACGGGTGTAGGGTCCCAAGACTTTGGGCCATACTCGACTGCTGTCCCAGGCCACAAACAGGGAACTGGATGGGAAGTGGAGCTGCCGGGATTCGAGCCGGTGCCCATATGGGATCCTGGGGCGTGTTCAAGGGGAGGACTTTAGCCACTAGGCCACCACACCGGGCCTGGATCAAGGCATCTTTAATGTAGGCTAAATTCCTGCCACTCTGCAGACTTAGAGTACTTCTGTAAATTCCTAGTTTTAAATGATGCCTGTGAAAACAGGGCAAGTTTCAGAGAAATCTCATATCCGCTTCATACTCACATTGAATCCTGAATGGCTAAGAGCAGGTTTTAATTCATCTCACTCTGGAGAGGAGGGGAGGATTTTGATTTGTACTAGCGCAATGATACTGTGGTTTATGTAAAACCTACCCCAACTCCATGGGTCTGGAGATTTTGGTATCAAGAAAGGCAACTTAAGGACTGGATGCTAGACAAGCAATCAGAAATGCCCTTTTATTCCAAGTGAAGCAAGTCTTGAAAATTCAGCAACAAATTACTATACAACTAAATTTTTTTTAATCTTCAGTGAAATGTTTAGATATTTTTTGTTCTGCAAAAACATTAACAGTTTCATTGGCTCTTTTTAGAGGACAGGACTTTTGGGCAGACTTGAATGCCATGAATGTGTATGAAACAACTGAGTTCGACCAGCTCCGAAGGCTGTCTACACCATCCTCTGCCAGTGCCAACTCTGCTTATCACACAGTCTGGAAGTTCTTCTGCAGGGACCACTTTGGCTGGAGAGAATATCCTGAGGTACTTCCCCAATTTTTTTTTTTCTAAGATTTATTTATTTATTATTTATTAGAAAGGCGAGGACTTTAGCTGCTAGGCCACCGCACCAGGCCCCCAAATGGTTTCTTAAAAGGCATGTTTAGTTTTTGTGTTCTCCCTCCTGACTAGGCAGAACTACAGATCATAATAAGAGAGCTTATAAAGCAGAGTCATGCTTATTCCAAGAAATGTCTCTGTTTTCCTGAAAATATTTCTTTCTTTTAACCTGAAATCCAGCTACAGGAGACCCCTGTTACCAGGCCATCAGTGCTTTCTCCCAGAATCTTACATTGTTCAAATTGGTGCTGCCTTTGCAATAATTTCAGTGAGATGAAAACTGGTGTAATGTTTGGCTATGTCTGTCTACTGGGTTCATGGAGATAGGCTCAGATGGCCAACCACTGGACATAATAATTGAAGATGTCTTTCCTTCTCTCTCTGAGTACCTGACTTTGCAATAAAATAAATAAATCTTAAAAAAAAAAAAAAGCCTGAAGTGGATTTTCAACATTGATTTACATTTTATAGATTTGATTTCTTTAATTTGTTAAATTAATTTCTAGTATTAAAAAAGGAAGACTTGGCCCTCCTTACTTAGGTTTTTAAAAGGCAATAACAAAAGAAAAAATAGGTCATTAATTACTCCAAAATACATATTGAACTAAGTTTCTGAAACTTTTTTAGAAAACCATTAGTATCATAAACAGGAAGAAGCTTTCACTGTTATTATTTTTTAAGATTTATGTATTTTTACTGGAAAGGGAAATTTCTGGAGAAAAAAAGAAATAGGTTTGCCATACGCTGGTTCACTCCCCAAATGGTTGCAATGGCTAGGCCTCCCACACAGGTGCAGTTCCCCAAGGCTTTGGGCCAACCTCCACTGTTTTCTCAGTCTTTAGCAAAGAGCTGGATAGGAAGTGGAGCATCTGGAACAAACTGGCAACCATATGGGATGTCAGCATCTGCAGGTGGAGGATTAGCCAACTGAGCTATCATGCCAGCTGAAAGAAGCTGTTTAAAATGTGCTCTGGGACCAGCATTTTGGCACAGCAAATTTAAGCCACCACTAGGGATGCTGGCATCATATACTGGAACATAGTTCAAATCCCAGCTATTCTGCTGATCCAGCTCCCTGCTGGTACACCTGGGAAGGCAGCAGAAGATGGTCAAGTATATGGACCTCTGACACCTATTTGGAAGAGCTGGATGGAGTCCCTGGCTGGGCTGTTTTTGCCATTTGGGGGAGTGAATTGCTAATGGAAGATGTCTCCCCTCTCCCCTCACTCTTTGCTTCTCCCCACCTCTTTCTCTGACCTCTGCCTTCCAAATAAATACATCTTTAAAAAGAAAATGCATTCTAGAGTATTTGGACTGCATCAGTGTCACTTTTCCTTGGGGTTACCTTTTTTGTTTTTTAAAAGATTTGTTTATGTCTAAATAAATATAGAGATGGAGAGACAGAAAGATCTTCCACTCGCTAGTTCACTCCCCAAGTGGCTGCAATGGCTAGAGCTCAGCTGATCCAGAGCCAGGAGCCTCGGGCGGGTTTCCCATGTAGATGAAGAGTCCCAGGGCTTTGGGCCATCCTCCACTGCTTTCTCAGGCCATGAGCAGGGAGCTGGATAGGAGGTGGGTCAGCCAGGACACAACCAGCAGCCATGTGGGTCCCGGTGCATGCAAGGCAATGATTCAGGTACTAGGCTGTCACACTGGGCCTGAAGGTTTCTTTGTTTGAAAGATTTGTTTTTTATTGATTGGAAGGGCAGAGTTACAGAGAGGGAGAGACAAGAAAATCTTCCATTTTTTGGTTCACCCCCCCACTGGCCACAAGACTGGGTCTGTGCCAGTCTGGAGCTTCTGTTAGGTTTCCCATGTGTTTGTGGGGGCTCCGGCACCTGGGTCATGTTCCACTGCTTTCCCAAGCATATTAGTCAGGTGGCTGGATCAGACATGGAGTATCTTGTAGTTGAACCAGAGTCTGTACGGGATGCTGGCATCACAAGGGGAGGCTTAACCTGTTCCACCGCCACTCTGGCCTCCAATAAATAAATATTTTTCAAAAATCTAGCACATTGTGAGGTGTAGTTTCTTGGGCTTCACATGCTTGGTTTTTTTTCCACGTGCTTAGCTGTGCTCTTCTGAACAGGAAGGACCTCTCCACTACGCATTTCTAAGAGGGGGATTAGTTTGATTTATAGAAGTTTCAGTGAGATTAACTGCCTCCTGTTATGTTTTCATATTTACGGTGATAGCTTATTAACTTGGCTTATTTCCTGGCTTTCCACTCACCAGTCTGTTATTCGGCTGATTGAAGAAGCCAGCTCTCGGGGTCTGAAGGAGGTCCGCTTCATGATGTGGAACAACCACTACATCCTCCACAACACCTTCTTCAGGAGAGAAGTCAGGAGGAGACCCCTTTTCCGCTCCTGTTTTATCCTCCTTCCTTATTTACAGTGAGTAGCTAGTGCCAAGGCTCATCTGTGTATTCATTTTATGTGGATGGACCACTGAATGCCAGAAAGATTTTAAATTCTGTAGTTTCTTGGTTATCAGCTGTACAGTGTGAATTTCTGAAATCTTTTGGATTGAATTATTTGACAAATAGAGATTAGATAAGCTATACTTAACCTGACATTAAAAGAGCAAGTGTCATGTTACAGTTTTTGAGCTGAAAAGGAAAATGAACGTTTTTAAGAACCAAAGTTAATTATGTTTGGAATAAGGCGCAGAGTTTGTATTTGCCACCTTCACAAGACTAAGTTTCTCGTTTATGAGGAAGTGCTTCTAAGATGAGACCCGTCTATTGAACGACTACCCTGTTCATAGAATTTATATTCTCAGTTGCTAAATGATACTCAGTAAGACTGTTAAACTGAATATAATTTCTTAATAAAACAGTAAGCTGAACTTGCTTTCCCTGAATTGTGATTTCTTCTTCCATTTTCCCAAGGGCCACTTCTTTCATCCTTTGGCCCATTAACACATAGACACCATGTCTGTCTCTGTGGAACAAAGGGCAAGACGCCTTAAACACTTGAGATACACCCTCTTCTGTCATGTTGAAAATGATACTAAGTTTACTAGCTTCTATTAACTTGGGAAATCTAAAATGATACTGGCTAGTCTTTTCTGGTGATCTTTGAGGTGAAGATGTTTCCTGCTTTTTAAAAATTTAAGCCCATGCTGTTTTGCTCCAAGTTGTTAGGACAAAATCCTAATGATTCTAATTCTGGGATTGCAGTGGGAACATTAAAAACAAAACACAAACAAAACTCCCTGAAAAGAAGTGTGCAGTAAGACCAGTTCTAGAAATATGCGTATTGGCTTGGGTTAGATGTGTGCTTTCCTTTAAGCCCAAATATGAAGAGTCTTAACCTGTAGGGCTTTTAAAAAAAGATTTAAATAAAGATGCCATTTTTGTAATTTTGCCAGCACAGCTGGAGCTAGTGTCAGCGTCCAGTAGTAGGAACATATTGTCCTCCTGGTGAGACAGTAGAACTCATTAGTAAGAACAGCAAGCTTGGCATGCTGAGCCAATCAAGCAAGATGTTGCTTCTGTGTGATGGTAGGATTGCTCATTCCAGTGCTGTATTATTAGGGAAATTTTAACAAGTGGTGAAAATGTATTTCATTCATAAAGCAAATAACTATGAAATAGCTATGAAAATATGAACTATAATATAGGCAGTAGTAGAATTAATGCCACATATATGGGTGGCATTACTATATTTATAGGCCAACCAAACAAGATAAAAGGTTACTTTCTCTCCTTTTTTCTCTCTAATCAAGTATAAAGAAGGAAGAAGGTCAAAAAGGTTAGATGTAGATACTTCAAGAGAAGAACAGGGAAACATTTTAGTCCACCATGATGACATGGATAAATGCAGCCGTGCTGTCTGTCTGCAGCTGGAGACACTTGGACTGTTCTAATAGGCACAGAGTAATGCTGGGATTTCCAAAAACTGAATTTCAGTAGATCATAGAGACAGTGATGTCAGTAGAGGAGAAACTTTTGCTTTGTGTTTAATTAAATGCAAAATGTCGAAGAAAAAAGGTTTAAAGAAGCCACCGTTAGGAAATCGGAGATAACCTGAAAATTAGTAATGCTAGAAATGAGAAGTAGCAGTGACTTAATTCCCATCAAGTTCAACTGCTTTTTAGCTTTTTTGTTTTAGTTAGACCAATAGAGAGCTAGCTGGACTGAGGGAGCTTGCATCCTCTGATTCACTCCCAGGTGCTGATAGCAACCCCCAATTCTGGCTGAAGCTGGTAGCCAGGAACTCAAGCATTTAAGCACCCAGAAGTAGAACTGGCACCCACATGGGATGCCAGCACCACAGGTATTAGATTAGCATACTAAGCCACTGTGAAGGTCCTGAAGCTTTGATTTTGTGGTCTACCCCAGAGATAGCAGAAAGTAAGGGAACGAATTATGTTATCAGGGCCAAGTTTTCAATAGTGTTTGGAGGGAGAAGCTTACCTCATCCGTTAACCTTAGTTGACAAGGTCAGCTGCTGACTGTAATGGGACTGCTGGTATGCTGGGGACTTAACCTTCTGTTTACAAAGTAGAGATATGGAGAGAGGCTAAAAACAAGCAGTTGGCGTTATTTGATTTCCAGCTATTTCTTCAGAATAATGGTGACTTTTTAAGGAGTTGTGGAAATTTGAGAATCTGATTGAAGCCACGGGCCTGTCATCAGAAAAATGTCCCATTGTATTAGAAAAATGTACAGTACCAGGGTTCCAAAGAAATCTCTCAGGGCCCTAAGACTATGGCTGTAGAGGAACGCAGCCGTGTGTGTTAGGTCATGGTGGTTGAGGACATCACCACCAGTTTACATCTGGCCCTGATTTAAAGCCCCAGGGAGATTCCGTAAGCCTTGGCATCTACACACCCAGGATCTGTTCCTGTCCCTGAAAGGGACATTGAGACCTCATAGCAACTTCCAAATGCTGCATGTCCAAGAAGGCAATTATCAAACCATCTCTTCAATGAGAAGCTTGTCATATAGCAGACAGAGCCAGATTCAGGCAGACATATAGATTGGGATCTTGGGAGCCCATCTGTCACTTTCCAGCCTTGGTTTTTTTTTTTCATTTTGATTTATTTGATGGGATCATTGGAGTGGCTTAATGGGATAATCCTCTGCCTTTGGCATCAATATCTCATATGGGTGCTGGTTTGAGTCCCTGGCTGCTCCACTTCCTATCCAGCTCCCTGCTTGTGGCCTGGGAGCCTGGAGGATGGGTCAAGTTCTTGCAAGGGCCCCTGCAGCCACATGGGAAACCCTTAGAGTGGCTCCTGGCTTCAGATCAGCTCAGCTCCAACCATTGCTGCCATTTGGGGAATCAAACAATAGACAACCTCTCTGTCTTGAAATTTGCATTTCAAGTAAAAATATGTCTTTTTAAAGTTTGATTTACTTGAAAACAAAGTTACAACGGGAGGAAAAAAAAATTCTGTTCATTGGTTCCTTTCCTTGAACAGGGTTGGGCCAGTGCACCGTCAGGAGCCGGGAACACTGTCTAGCTGTCCCATTCCTGTCCTGCTTTCCCATAGACATCAGCAGTGATGCAGCTGGGACTGGAACCAGACACTGTCCTTGCAAGCAGTGGTCTAATGTACTACATCACAGTGCCAGCCGCTGTTTAATCTTTCTGATCTTTTCTATGTAATCAACTTGTTTATGTGTAAAGGGCATAACTCGCCTGTGTTGCAGAGCAGTAGAGACAGTCATACTGTGTGTAAAATGCCTGACCCATCCATGTGTTGTGTTGGGCAACAGTGTTTATGATGCAGGCTTACAGTAACATCTGCTCCTTGCATGATCTGTGTCACAAAGCTCTTCAATGCCTGCTCTCCAGTCTGTTCGGGTAGCTTGATGGCTTCCTTGTAACCACCGTATGCCTGTGAGCTACAGTACCCTGGCCCTGACATGGGCTCTTCCTTTTTTTTCCCCCTCAGTTTGAAAATGGCTAAGTAATATGGCTTAAATTTATATATTTAATTAAGCAGCAATAAGTAATTTACCAGTGTTGCTGCTTGTCTCTAAATTTATCTTTTAATAGATCTGAATTAAAGATTCAGATTGCAATTGTCAGTTATAATTAGCTCCAACTGTAATATTTGAATAGTATTGATGATTCTGAAAAATCAAAGCAAGTGTCAAATATTAACCTGGTGAGTGATTTTTCTTTATGCAGAAGTTATGTCTCTTTTTTTTTTCACTTTTTGTCTCCTTCCTGTACAACCTTTGCTGATAAAATCCACTTAGTATGAGCAGTAAGGTGTAGAGAAAGCACATACTTCGCAGTTGTTCCCTTTGAAGAAGGGATCTTCATGGGCAGTGTATTCTAAGGTGGCCTTTGCTTGGACCCCTGCAGCAGTACGTTCCAGAGTGCCCTCCACAGGGAAGAGACCGGGAAGAAGCTAACTGTAGGCTATCCACGTGCAGGCAGTGTGTCCCCAGGATTTTCTTTCTCTTAAATAGATGATATTTTTATATTTTAAGCAAGTATTTAGGCTGTGGGCTGCTACAGTGGAAGGTGTATTTGTTTCTGAGTGTTTTCAGTTGCCATGCCTTCCTCTCCATTTTAGGACACTTGGTGGGGTTCCCACACAGGCTCCTGCACCTCTCGAATCAGCCTCGGCATCACAGATCATCTGCCCGGATGGAGTCACCTCAGCCAACTTTTACCCCGAAACTTGGATTTACATGCATCCGTCTCAGGACTTCATCCAAGTGCCTGTTTCTGCAGAGGACAAAAGTTACCGAATCATTTACAATCTTTTTCATAAGACTGTGCCCGAGTTCAAGTATAGAATTTTGCAAATACTGAGAGTTCAAAACCAGTTTCTCTGGGAGAAATATAAAAGGTGAGAAGAATGAGAATGTTCCTGAATGTAGTTAAATGTCAAATACATGATAAACATTCACATAGGGTTTAATATTTTCATCTTTTTCCATATATATTTGTTCTTATCGTTCTCATGGCAGATTTATAAATAGGCTTTTTGTAACTTATATTTTATAGAAAGGAAAGTGAGCCACAGAAAATGTGAGTAACTTGACAGAGATCATGTAGCTAATAAGAAAGGTGCTGGAATTTCAGCGCAGGCAGCCTAGCACCAGAGGCCTCTAATCCCCTGACTGTGCTGCCTCTCAAGTCAACAGATTAGTGTAGCACAAAGGATTATGTCAGATCTGAGAAATCTAAGAATTAGCGGCTGCTCGGATTGGAGAGCTTACACAAAGCATCCCGAGGAAGGTAAGATGTACGCAGAGGATAAGGAATGGAAGAGAAACCAAGGCAGTGACTGGTGGCAAAGGAGAGAGAAGGGCCTTGAGTTGGAAGATGAAAGTTCAAGGTTCTCATAAGATCCGGGATTCCTCTTTGCCTCTGTTAGCTACCTTAGTATTTTCTCCATTATGAAAAGGAGTTTAAGACTGACATGCCTATTAAATTGAATGTAATTCCTGTCCACTTTTTGTAATAGGAAAAAGGAATACATGAACAGGAAAATGTGTGGCCGTGACCGAATAATCAACGAGAGGCATTTGTTTCATGGGACGTCTCAGGACGTGGTTGACGGCATCTGCAAGCACAATTTTGACCCTCGAGTCTGTGGGAAGCATGCTACCATGTTTGGACAAGGCAGTTACTTTGCAAAGAAGGCAAGCTACTCTCATAACTTTTCAAAGAAGTCCTCCAAAGGAATCCATTTCATGTTTCTGGCCAAAGTCCTGACTGGCAGATACACGATGGGTAGTCACGGCATGAGGAGACCCCCTCCGGTCAACCCCGGCAGTGTCACCAGCGACCTCTATGACTCCTGTGTGGATAACTTTTTCGAACCCCAGATTTTTGTCATTTTTAATGATGACCAGAGTTACCCTTATTTTGTTATCCAGTATGAAGAAGTCGGTAACACTGTTTCCATTTGAAAAATCTTGGTACTGCTAAATTATTTGGTATGAACTCAATCCAGCATTTGTAGCAGGTTTCGGATCGGTGGGATTGGGTGGAGAAGAGCATTGGACGTAGGTAGGGCACTTTTCAGACCCATTTTTTTAAGTACTAGAAAATGTAATTTTTTTTTTTGAAGAAAAATGAGTTTTAAAATGATCACTTATGCTATAATTATTTACTAATTGTTAGTGTATTCGTGTGGAGAGGACTACAGATGACATACTCTTTTCCTTCACACTTGTACAGAGAGGCAGGAGTACTATTAGAAGCATAAACAACTGAACAGCCTAACTAATGAAATGTGGTTTGGACTAGGTAGAAGTTTGGCCAAGTCAAATGGAAGCTATCAGCAAAGTGAGGATTCCATTTATTTACATAGATAAAACTGACTGGAAATAGTATGCCAAGCTTAGTTCCCATCCAGCAGCGTATCACTATTTTCGTGTATTATAAGTTAAAATTGTAGTGGGTGGAAAAAAAATTTGTGTTTACTTTTTTGAAATACATCACCTGATTGGAGAGTGTCAATAACTTTAACTGTTCTGGTTGAGCGTTCCTGAATTCAGAGTTCTGTTTAGAGAACATTAAGGGAAAGAAAACACTATTTGAAAAAAATTTGTGTCACCAGCAAGATTTTTCTTTAGTTACATGAATTGTTAAACTTCAGCCTTGGAAAACTCATCCACCTTAGTTTGAAGGAGTTGGGCAGCTAATTTGTTAAAGCCAGTATTGAGGATTCTTTGGGTTTCCACACCCTAGCCCCTGACTGAAAGTTACAACGTTTACAACCAAACGGATGCAGTTTATGAATGTGCTAGGTAGATTCTCAGAAAGATTTGTTGAGTTGAAGTTATTGTTCAAGTTGGTCATCCCACCCCCATGCCTGCTTTGCCAGAGGCAGCCGGTTCTCTGGCTGACTATCTTACACTACATACTGAACAGAAACACAGACTGGGGAACGTGCCACTGGCCCAGCTGGAGCCCTGTGAGTCAGTGTGCTGCTGCCTCGTCAGGGGACAGCGGCCGTCAGGGGACAGCGGCCGTCAGGGGACAGCGGCCGGGGCCCTTCATCCGCAGCAGAGCCAATAGCTGCATTCATGGACGTAGTGCTTGTTCACCGGAATTCCCGGGATTCCTTCAGATCCTAAGCTCTCCTCGTCTGTTGTGGTTATATCATTCGCCCAGAATATTAGGAACTTCTGTGTTGTTTAAAGCAAGATCTGTCTGTACTGGGCCTCAGTGGATCGATCTGCTAAGCACTTACCAGGGCTTCCACAGTGATTCCAGCCTAGTTGATCCTGTTGTCGCTGCCGTTGCCATGCAACGGGCAACTGCGGTTGTCGACAGTTGTTCTTTCATTCAGTTCTAACTTGAAAACCAGTGATTCCCAAACTTCTTCAAGTTAAGACTTGCCATCGCTTCTTTGATTTTAAGAAACTTCTTCCTGTTTTCTCCCTAAAGAAAATGAAAGCTTTATGACATATTTATTTTTTTAATAAAACTAAGCAAAAATAAAAGTTATGGTAATTCCTTAAGACTTTTGTTGTTGTCTTGCTTCCGTTTGAGATGCCTGAATTGAGCATATGGTGTGGAAATGTGGCTTGGCTGGTTAATGGCATGTTGCTTTAACTTTTTTTTCTCAGGAAATCCACAGAAAATATATTAGTAAGCAGTTGGGAATAATCAGAGGATAGAGTGAATATTTTACCACATACATAAGTGTTTGGAGGAAATGCCGGCAAAAGGCTGTGGAGAAAAACAGAAGTGAGTTGTCACCTAGAAGGCGACACCCCAAATTTTAGTCTACTAAAAGTCATATAGCTTGTCTTGTAATGGCTCTATGAATTTAAGATGGTGTAGTCCACGGTACTTGAGGACTTCTCTTCCCACCGGCCCAGCCGTAATTACGCCCGGAGAGCTGGAATTTACTCTTCATTTACTCAGGAAAAGAGTCTGCAAATTCCCTGAGCTATTCCAATGTCTAATCCTATATACAGGAAGATTTTGTTTATGCGGTTCATAAAAACGGAATCCCTTAAAATTACAAATCGAAACCCAGCTCTTATTATAAACCTGTTTGTTTTTGTAACTAATGATTTTGCACTTATTATCATTGGGTTCTGAAACATCAGCTTTTGAAGCAGAGCTTTTATTGTATAAGGCGTACAAAGACTAAACGAAACAATCTATTCAAGTCCCAGTGCCACATTGTTAGTTAAATCCTATA
This sequence comes from Ochotona princeps, assembly GCF_030435755.1. NCBI lineage: Eukaryota > Metazoa > Chordata > Mammalia > Lagomorpha > Ochotonidae > Ochotona > Ochotona princeps. Next base: position 15,272,097 of record NC_080834.1, read on the forward strand.
CTGAATACTGTCACTTTAAGGCAAAGGGCTATTTTCCTCTTTTTAACTGCTAACTAGTTCTTGTTTTCTTTCATTGGAATCCAACAGTTAGGAAATTCTGCATAATACCTAGAATCTAATTTATATCACTTATCTTATTGCAATTGCTATGTGATTTTCAATAAATAAAACTCCTCCATTTTAACTGTTATAATCTAGGACTAATCACGCTCCACCTGCTTAGTTTTGCTTTTGGAAGATGACTTAAAGTAGGAAAACTAAGACTGTCCCAGCTTTGCAACTTTCTCATGCAGTTCTTCTCTGTGAGTGTTGATGGACAAGGAGTGCTGCTCTCGGCAGTCTGGGAGGAGTGGCAGTGAGCAGGACAAGCTCCCCACCCCCCCCCCTTTTTTTAAAGATCTGTTTACTTTTGTTGGAAAGACTGATCAGATTTACAGAGAGGAGACAGAGAGAAAGGTCTTCCCTCTACTGGTTCACTCCCCAAATGGCCACAATGGCTGCAGCTAAAACGATCGAAAGGCAGGAGCTTCTTCTAGGTCTCCCATGTAGGTGCAGGGTCCCAGGGCTTACTCAAGCCATAATCTGGAAGCTGGATGGGAAGCAGAGGGGCTGGGACACAAACCGGTGCCCACATGGGATCCTGGCCTGCAATTGTTTTGGTTTTGTTTGTTTGTTTTATCAACAGTTAGTACTGTTTATTTGCAAGTCACAACATCAGCCCCAGATGTCCAAGTTCTAATCCCAGGAACCTGTCTGTATGACACCTTATATATGAAATAGAGTGCTGAAATAGGGCGATGGCTTAGAGCAGTTTGTTTTTGAGTTTTTTGTTTTCATTTTGTCTTTGTTTTGCTATAATATACCTGAGACCGAATGATTAAAAAGAAGAGGTTCATGAATATTTAGGTCCCAGTTCTACTGGTTGGGCAATTCAAGTTCTGGAAGATGTATCTGATGAGGATCTTAGAGTGTATTTTAAAAAGTGGGAGACCGAAGCTCAAAGAGAGGGGCCCTGAACTCCTGAGAAAGCCAACCCATTTCTGTGAGAAAAGCACTAATCTATTCTGAGGGCTCTGCCCCATGACCCAAACACCCCACACTAGGCTGTACCTCCCACCACCGCCACACTGTAGAACCAATCTGTTTTGGTAGAGATAAACAAGTTCATATTTTAGAAGTTTGTCCTAGATAATCCCATCGGCCCAGTGTAAATTCCTTGGGAGGGAGATGCGAGTGTCAAGATGCTATGTTGCTGGTTTCGAAGATGGAGGCTGAGGTCTTGAGTTAAGGAATGCTGGAGGTCTCCAGTAAGCTGGAGAAGATAGGACATGGATTCTGCAGGTGGCACTTTCAGGAGGAACACAGCCCTGCTTCCAGGATTGGAAAAATATTGAATTGTATTGCTTTAAGTTACCATGTATTAATTTGTAAGAGCAACAGAAAGCTAATGCAACTTGTAAAAACCATGGTAATGCTAGTGGAGAATCCTCAGGAAGCTGTTCCAATGAAAGTAATCAAAAAGCACTAAAAATGTGAAAATTTCCCATGCTTGTTGAAAATTCAGACAATCATATAAAGTCCCGAGAGAAAAACAAGATTTGTGTTAAGGACATGCCAAAGAAAAGCCTGCTAAAGCAAGGTTTCTTGAAAGGAGTGTTTAAATACTGAATAGTGATGTGCTGCAGTGTCAGCCCAGGCCGACAGATCTCATGTGCTGAGAGAGAAGACTGGCTGCTGCTTTCTAAAACCGAGACAGTTCCTCCTGGACAGGGTGCTGTTCTTGGGCTGCCACTGGCATCCCATAGGGGCACCGGCTTGAGTCCTGGCTGCTCCGTGTCCAATCCAGCATCCTGCCTGTGGCCGGGGGAGAGTCGAGGATGGCTGAAGTCCTTGGGCCCTGCACCCACGTGGGAGATGTGCAGGACGCTCGTCACTGCCCACTGGCTACTGCAGCCATCTGAGGAGTGCCCATCTCTACCATTCAAGTGGAAGACCTCTGTCTATTCTCTAACTCTGCCTTTCAGAGAATTAAAAATAACAAATAAATGGAATCAATCCTTAAAAAGAAAAGGACAGTGCAGTGTGCCCAAGGACGTCAAGTAGCTTCCTTAAGCCCAGCAGCAAGAGCAGAGGATTTCCTTCAGGCCCCGTCAGTATTGCCAGGGGTTAGCACTGGGCAACAATGGCATTCCACTTCAATGTCACTCCAGTCCCTGTGCTCTGCTTCCAATCCAGCTCCCTGCTAATGTGCCTGGAAGAGCAACAAAAGATGCCCAAGTCCTAGTGTCCCACCACCAACGTGGGAGGCCAGCATGGAGCTCGTGGCTCCTGGCTTCAGTCTGGCCAAGCCCTGGCTGTCATGGCCATGAAGGGAGTGAATCAGTGGATAGATCTGTCTGCCTCTCCCACTCTGCATTTCTGTCTTTCAAACAAATAAATCTTTAAAAAAATTATTTATTTTTATTGAAAAGGCAGATCTGTGGGGAGAAGGAAAGAGAAAGATCTTCCGTCTGCTGGCTCACTCCACAAGTGGCCAAACAGAGCTGAACTGATCTGAAGCCAAAAGTTAGGAGACCCTTCAGGTCTCCCACGTGAGTGTAGAGTTCCAAGGTTTTGGGCTATACTCTGCTGCTTTCCCACAAATAAGGAACTAGATGGGAAATGGAGCAGCTGGGACACAAACCAGCACCCATCGTGGATACTGGCACTTGAAGGGGGAGGATTAGCCAATCAAGCCATTGTGCTAGGCCAAGTAAACAAATAAATATTGGAAATTCAGATATACAGAGAGGAGGAGAGAAAGAGAAGCTCTTCTGTGCATTGATTCACTCCTCAAGTGGCCGCAATGGCCAGAATTGAGCCAATCTGAAGCCAGGAGCCTCTTCTGGGTCTCACACGGGTGCAGGGTGCCAAGGCTTTGGACTGTCCTCGACTGCTTTCCCAGGCCACAGGCAGGGAGCTGGATGGGAAGTGGGGCCGGCAGAATTAAAACCAGCACCCATATGGGATCCCTGTGCATGCAAGGCGAAGACCTTAGCTGCTAGACTATTGCGCTGGGCCCCAAATAAATAAATCTTAAAAACAAAGCAGCCCCTCCAAATCAAACCAAAACAAACTTTCTGTAGAAAAATTAAGATCTCTCAAACTTTATGAAGATTAACTCTAGCACTAACCAGTTTCTAATTTTTCACAATCTGGAACCTGCCAGAAGACAACCTTTGGAACCTGGCTTTGAGCAATATGACTCCCCTTCATTCTTCCCTATAGAGCGCTCATGAAGGGGGGAAGCAGTATTGTGTTGTTTTAGAAATAATACATAAACTTGCCTTAAATCATAAAATGAATTCTTTATCTCACAACAAGAATTCAGGTACAGTATTTCCAAGGGTTCTTTCTGGTTCCCCTGGCTTGCCACATCTCATTTACAACATCCCAATGTAGGAGGGATAACACTCATCTAGTACTTTCTTTCCTACTTTAAAGAGTTAGCAAATCTTTTTTTTTTTTTTTAAGATTTATTTATTTTTATTACAAAGTCAGATATACAGAGAGGAGAGAAAGAGAGGAAGATCTTCCCTCCAATGATTCACTCCCCAAGTGACTGCAATGGCTGGTGCTGCATCGATCCGAAGCCGGGAACCTGGAACCTCTTCCGGGTCTCCCATGTGGGTGCAGGGTCCCAATGCTTTGGGCCGTCCTCGACTGCTTTACCGGGCCACAAGCAGGGAGTTGGATGGGAAGTGGAGTTGCCGGGATTAGAACCGGCGCCCATATGGGATCCCGGGGCATTCAAGGTGAGGACTTTAGTTTCTAGGCCACGCCGCCGGGCCCAAGAGTTAGCAAACCTTACAAGAGCAGCCAGTGGGCTTCCATTTATGTCTCCCTGTGCTGGGTTTAACCATCAACCATCCCTGAATCCATCTTCGACATTATGAATGCTTTAGACCAAACAGCATTCCCTTGCCAGCCTGGGATGACTTGTTAGTGAAGTGCCCACCCCTGCCTGTGGTGGTGCCAGTGCCGACAGTGGTGGTGAGATAATGATGTCCCCCATCCATGATGCTAGCACCACCACTGCTAGCAGGAAGGACTGGCAGTGGAGACAAGCAGGAGCTCATCTCCCCAGGGACTGAGCTGGGAGCTGAGGCTGGTCAATCTTCCAGTGCCCCAGGTCCCGCTGCAGAGACTTGCGTAAGAGAATAACGCAAATTTTGACTTCGAGCCCTGCTCAAAATTCAATCTTCTAGCTTTGGAGTTAGAAAAACAGTAATTCAAAAACATCTATAGGTTGTTTAGCAAGAGCATCTCGCGGTGGATGATTTTGTATTTAGTACTGTATGTTCACGGAAAAGAGAATACTTAATTTGGGGCTTTTCAGCTTCTAGGACTGTAAGAAATTCCTGTGATTTATAAGTCTTCCAATCTATGCTAATTTGTTACAGCACAATGAATACACTAAGACAAGCACCTGGCAGAAATTCAAGGGTGTGTCCTGGACTGTCACAGTAGAGAAGTGCAAGAGTGATTTCATTGAGCTATTGAAGGAAAAGGTGACCTGGGAGGCTGGAGAGCCGGAGAACCGGGAGACACTTGGGTAGAGTCATGCTCTATGGCACTTACTGTGTGGTATGTTCTGCACTAAGTACCTTATGTACCTTCGCTCGCTTTATCTTAATCGATGGTTAAAAAGCCAAAGTGGGCCTAGCACAGTAACCTAGTAGCTAAAGTCCTTGTCTTGCATACGCTGGGGCCTCATGTGGGCACCAGTTTGTAACCCAGCAGTCCCAGCTCCCTGCTTGTGGCCTGGGAAAGCAGCTGAGAACGGCCCAAAGCCTTGGGACCCTGCACCCATGTGGGAGACCCGGAAGAAGCTCCTGGCTTCGGATTGGCTCAGCACCAGCCATTGCAGCCACTTGGAGAGTGAATGGTTGGATGAATCTTCCACTCTGTGTCTCCTCCTCTCTGTGTATCTACCTTTCCAATAAAAATTAAAAAAAAAAAAAAAAGAAGTAAATCATATCATTCTTTGAAGAGCTTTGTCTAACCTGATACGATGTTTAATTAAGGTTCCAGGATCCCTCACTGTGGTATTGGCGATGAAGTCCAGCTCCTGTTCCTGAGCACAGCTTGCCACCAGCAGCACCGAGGGCCCAGTGGACTGGGCTCCAGCCGCACCTGCAAGACCTGGGGGAGTTCCCTGCTCCTGGCTTTGGCCCCCTCAGTCCCAACAACTGCAAGCATTTGAGAAGCAGCCCAGCAGATGGGATCTCTCTCTCGTATAAATAAAAGCAAATAATTTTTTTAAACGAAAGAATTTGGTCATGAGATGACCCATAAACTCAGGCATTACAGAAAGGTTTTCATTGTGCAACCCTCCTTGCTTTCATCATCGGATGAAATGTTACAAAAATGGAGCTATTCTAGGCAGGGTTGGCAAATGGTTTCTGTCACGTGTTTGATGGTAAACATGCTGTGTTTCGTGGGGCATACGTTCTCACAGCCACTCAACTCTCAACAGCGCTGTCAGCCATTGTTGACTAAAAGCTGCCAGAAGTGAGTGAGTCAGACGGCCCCAGCACAATCTGATTTATAAGAATAGACTAGACTGAACTGGGCCCGTGGGCTGTGAATGGCTAGCCCCCAGGCCACTCAACTATGCAGCAATAAATGGTAGTGGGGACAAGAGTGCCCTTTGTGGTCTGGACTCTCCCTTGGTCCCAGCATATGCCTGCTATGCCCACACACCACACAAACCACACAGGCACAAAGGCACTGCCAGGCTCTCAAAATGTGAAAGGTCGGGAGGCTTAACGTTTCCCTTCCATAAAACACATGTAGACAGATGTTCTGATATTTTTGGATTTCATTTCACTGGATGATGGGATGGACTCCATTTCTAAGATACGAACTGGAAGCATACTGACATATGCCTGCTGGGCTGGAACATGGAGGAGCGGGAACATGGGGCACTCAGTATCCCCAACACCAGTCTCTTTCTGGAGACCAGCTGTTCCTCAAGGCTCACATATCGGAAGTTTGGACCCCAGATGGAACAGCACAAAGCGCTGGCGGGAATGACTGGCTCTGGACCATCCTAGGGAAAGGATTAAAGCTGAGCTCCTTGAGTTAGAGCCCAGGGGAGGGGATTAGTTCCTTTAAACAGCGAACACGGCTGCTGCATGCTATCTCACCATATGACCTTTTGCACACATGGGCTGCCTGCAGCTCTTGTGCAGGCTCCCTGCATAGGATGCCCCGAGTCACGTGGTGACACAGCTAAAACACCCTAACCACAGGCCAAGCAGACAGGGCACCAAACTGTAGAATTCTAGCCTTCAAAATGGTCAACTAAAAATGTGCTGTTTTTTTTCTTCTAAAATTCCTGGCCTTGGGGCGAGGGGATGTGATACAGCAAGCTGAACTGCTGCCTGTGTCGCTGGGCAGATCACAGGGGCTGTGCTTGAGTCCTGGCTGTGCCACTTCTGGTCTGTTTCCCTCCTAACACACCTGAGAAAGCAGCACAAGATGGTACAGGTGTCTGCGCCCATGCGACCTATGTGGGAAATCGACATGGAGCTCCAGACTCCTGGCTTTGGCCTCGTCCAGCCGCTGCCATTGCGGTCATCTGGGAAGTGGACCAGTGGATGAAATCTCTCTCACTGTAACTCTGCCTTTCAGATAAGTAAATTTTTTTTGAAGATTTATTTATTTTTATTGGAAAGTCAGATATACAAAGAGGAGGAGAGACAGAAAGGAAGATCTTCCATCTGATGGTTCACTCCCCAAGTGACCGCAATGGCCAGTGCAGTGCCAGCCCGAAGCCAGGAGCCAGGAACCTCTACCAGGTCTCCCACGTGGGTACAGGGTCCCAAGGCTTTGGGCCGTCCTCCACTGCTTTCCCAGGCCACAAGCAGGGAGCTGGATGGGAAGTGGGGGTGCTGTGATTAGAATTGGCGCCCATACAGGATCCCGGCACGTTTAAGGTGAGGGCTTCAGCTGCTAGGCCACCATGCCGGGCCCAGATAAGTAAAATCTTAAAAAAAAAAAAAAAAAAAGGAAGGAAGGAAGATGTGTCCAGTCTTGAGTGAGTATTGCAATCCAGTGAATTAAGCTGCAATGAGCCTGTCTTTGTATCTTTAACTTTTTTTTTTTTTTTTTTTTTTTTTTGGAAAATAGGTGTTTCAATCACCTGCTGGGTTCCCTAAGGAATGACTGAGAGGTTCCAGCAAAGTCAGAGACCCGGGATCCCTTCTGAAGGAATACGCTGAAGGTTGATTGATTGAGACCCTCTGAAATGTGAAACAGTTTGTCTCCAAAGCGTGGCGCAGACTGTCTCGCATCGGTGATGGGGGAAAGCGCTGGGCACAGCCCTGTGGGCCATCGCTGGGATACTTGTGACACAAAGACACAGGGTATTTTAATTACGGATTTTCACAGAAACCCAGACTGGCAACAATTTATTTGGCTTGATCGAGAGAGACTGCCATGCTGGAAAATCCTGGTAAAACACAATCCGCTTGATGCCAAATTATGCAGTTAGTTTAAGCTTATTGAACTGGAAAATGCCAACTCCCTTCTCGCATGGTGCCACTTGAGTATTGCCTATGTGATCCCGTGCAGAATCTCAGAGCATATCAAGACCTGAGCCAGCAGATGAGACGGAGGCCCCAAGCAGGCACAGCCTTCCTGAACAGAGCTGTGCCCATCCCGGCTGCCAGGGATGAACTGGACTTGGTCCACCCACCTCAAACACCGCTAACTCTAGACATTGTCAGGGAGGGTTCTCCCAGCGCTGTCAGGCTTTGTAGGACCACAGGCACAGAGGCTTGACTGTGCTTCCACGGCTAATCTCTCCTCTCTGAAGGTTCTGCTAAATCAATGTATTCAGCTCTTTCGGTGAAAGAAAAGTGAACCTTCTTGAAGAAAATGATGCTACTGTGTGATCTAGGAGTCACTGAATGATTTAATCAGAAGGAAGTGTTTTGAAGAGATGAAACTAAGAAAACAACAAAACCCATGCGATACAGTTCCCACTGATTTTTGTTGGTGAAGTGTGTCTCTTCTAGACAATAAATAGATGGGTTTTGTTTTTTAATCCAGTCTACTAATCTATGACGTTTGAGCTTAAACCATTTACATTCAGAGTTTAATATGTATGGGTGGTGCTTTGGTCCTGTCATTTTAGCAATGGGTTGTTCATTGGTTTAGTCTTCTGTTGTCATTTTACTGGGATCTTCTTCCCATTTGCCTTTGGTTTTGGTAGGTGCTATTCCTCTTCTCTGTCAAGAGAACATCTTGAAGTATCATTTGTAGGGCAGGTTTGGAAGAGGCAAGTTCTTTTAACTTTTCTTTACTGTGGAAGACTTCTATTTCATTTTCAAAGACAAAAGAAAGCTTTGCTGGATATGTTATCCTAGGCCGACAATTTTTTTATTTTAGAATCTGGAATATGTCACTTTCATTTCTTCAGCTACACGTTAGTCATTTAGTAGCATGTTATTTAACTTCATGGTGTTGTTAATTTCTTTTTTCTCCCTGATGTTGATTTTGTTTTGTGGCTTTTCATTTAAGGGGATGTATAGTAGCTGTGTAATGGAGACTGTCATATCTAGTAACATGTCATTTAACTTCATGGCATTGTAAATTTCTATTTTTCTTTCTGTTGTTGATTTTGTATTATGACTTTTCATTTAAGGGGATGTACAGTAGCTGTGAAATGGAGACTAACATCCAGATGTGAGGATACAATGCAGTATGCATTTCTACTTCCAGACAAAGATGGACTTACAGTGAAACTGTTTACTATATCTTGACAATAGGCCCGCAATGATGGCCATATGACTGAGTATGAAGAACTATATGTTAGTAATGATATAGAGGAACTAGGTGTGGTGGGGAGGGAATTGGGGAAGAGATAAGGGAAATGCCAGGAGCCTATCATTATTATCATAAAATGATAATAATAATAATAAAATGTAAAAAAAAAAAAAAAAAGGGAACCAAACAGTTTGAGACGGGCTGAATGGAAGCGGGAGGAGAACACGAACAGAGGAAATGAATGTCACTTTGCAAGTAGCAAAGGTTGCTCCTAGAAGAAGCAAAGCCGAAATTCCAGTGCCAGCCTTCACCCGATCGTGTGAGCCCCCAGCCTCAGCTCCTCTGTCCGTGAAAGCAGTCAGATCTCTCCTAACTTCCTTCCAACTTCAGCGTTCTCTTCTTCTTCTTTTTTCCTTTTCCCTTTTTAAAAAAGATTTATTTTATTATGACTTGAAAGGTGGAGTTACAGAGAGAAGGAATGACAGAGAGATCTTCCATCTGTTGGTTCACTCCCTAAAGAGCTGCAATGGCTGGAGCTGGGAGGAGCTGAACCCAGGAGCTTCTTCCGGGTCTCCCACACAGCTGCAGAATCCCACGGCTTTGGGCCATCCTCAGCTGCTTTCCCAGGCCACAAGCATGGAGCTGGATGGGAAGTGGAGCAGCTGGGACTCAAACTCGCATCTCTATGAGATGCTGGCACCAAAGGTGGAAGCTTAGCCTAAGGCCGTAGCACTGGCACCTCAACTCAAGGATTTTAAGACCAACTAAGAACTTGATCATCAGTACCGAAGATCTGGTCCCTAGAGACTGAAGGAGCTTCATGAAGCCTTCAGAGAGGAATCTCAGAAGCAGAAAGCAGGAAGCGCAAGCTGACCGCAGACACCCAGGTGTGCTCAGCGCCGCAATGGAGCAGTCCCACCCTGGGTGGGGCTACTTTTGGTGTTCAGTTCTAGAAATGCTCCAGAATTCTCTCTCCCTACACCTCACCCAGGCTTTTCTTACCCCACCTGCACTGCCTAGGTCTGTGCCCTGTCACAGCTGCCCTGGTAATACCAGAGGTTGTGTATTGTCAAGGTCCCCATAAAGAACTCCTTCCTGGGCCTGGCACGGTGGCCTAGCAACTAAAGTCCTCGCCTTGAACGCCCTGGGTCCCATATGGGCGCTGGTTCTAATCCCAGCAGCTCCACTTCCCATCCAGATCCCTGCTTGTGGCCTGGAAAAGCAGTCGAGGACGGCCCAAAGCCTTGGGATCCTGATATGTATTAGACATATTTGAAGTCTTTTGTTTTTTTAAATCAGTTCTCAATCCAAACATCAGTTAGGTTAATTGTTCAGGTCATTTTTTTTCAAGATTTATTTATTTTTATTACAAAGTCAGATATACAGAGAAGAGGAGAGACAAAGAGGAAGATCTTCCCTCCGATGATTCACTCCCTAGGTGACCACAACGGCTGGTGCTGTGCCGATCTGAAGCCAGGAGTCAGGAAGTTCTTCCAGGTCTCACACACGGGTGCAGGATCCCAAGGCTTTGGGCCGTCCTCGACTGTTTTCTCAGGCCACAAGCAGGGAGCTGGATAGGAAGCGGATCAGCCGGGATTCAAACAGGTGCCCATATGGGATCCTGGAGCGTATTCAAGGCAAGGACTTTTAGCTGCTAGGCTACCGTGCCAGGCCCCAGGTCATTTTTTTTTAAGATTTATTTATTTATTTTTATTTGAATGACAGATTTACAGAGAGAAGAATAGACAGAGAGAGACAATTATCCATCCACTGGCTCACTGCCCAAATGACCACTGTTGCTGGGGCTGAGCTGATCTGATGCTTGGAACTTTCTCTAGGTCTTCCACATAGGTGCAGGGGTCCAAGGACTTGGGCCATTCTCCAGTGTCTTCCCAGGCAGTAATCACAGAGCTGGATTGGAAGTGGAGCAGCCTGGACACTAACTGGTGGAATGCTGGTGCTGCAAGGTAGAGGATTAGCCTGTTGCAGCACCTCACTGGCTGTTCAAATCTTTGAATTGGCTAGAAATTAGTGCACTGTCTCCCACAGGGGTGTCTGTCCTACGAGAAAATATCTTTTCAGGGATATTTCCTGCACTGCATCTTGCACACTCAGGCTCTGGCTGAGAAACACCCACCTATTGGGCCAGCAGCAAGTGTGTTGTAGAATAGCTTTGTCTGGAAGTTGTAATGCAATAATTATTTATACCACTCTGTTTTCTTCTTCAAAATATCTGTTTAGGGGCCCAGCGGCGTGGCCTAGCGGCTAAAGTCCTCACCTTGAACGCCCTGGGTCCCATATGGGCGCTGGTTCTAATCCCGGCAGCTCCACTTCCCATCCAGCTCCCTGCTTGTGGCCTGGGAAAGCAGTCGAGGACGGCCCAAAGCCTTGGGACCCTGCACCCGCATGGGAGACGCGGAAGAGGTTCCAGGTTCCCGGCTTCGGATCGGTGTAGTACCGGCCGTTGCGGTCACTTGGGGAGTGAATCATCAGACGGAAGCTCTTCCTCTCTGTCTCTCCTCCTCTCTGTATATCTGACTTTGTAATAAAAAATGAATCTTTAAAAAAAATCTGTTTACCTCCTGTCCTAGCAGGAACTTGTCGATGGTAGAGACAGTATGGGGGCCAGGCATCATGCCACCTCCCAGCAGTCAATGCCTGTGTCTTCTTCGAATTTATTCATGGAGCTGCTTTAAAAACACATGGCACCTTAACAGGATGTGATCAGTTAGTGTATTATAACCATTCAAGTCTCAATGCAAATGTAATTTCCCAAGCAAAATTCCACTGATCACACACACACACACCCTTGTCATCTCCAGCCCATTATCCTTTGTGTTGTCTTACTAGCTCTGGCCACTCACTACCAGCGATTACTTGGCTTCTTCGTGTATTTGTTTATGACCTCTCCTCACCAGAAAGCCAACCTGGGGAGAGCAGGAAGTGTGAGCTCGTGTGCCATTAGTGGCTGGGCACTTTGCACAGCACCGGGCACTTGGCAGCACTCACTAAATGTGTGCTGAATGAAACCAAGTTCAAAGGCACCCTTGGCACCGGAGGAGTTGCGCTTGTTCACAAGAAAGGCCAAGTGTGGGAGCTCAGAGGTGTTCCTGGCACACTGAGGCTCCTGGCGCTTGCAAGGCAGCAGCCAGGGCTGCTAGAAACCCCCCAGTCCTTGGAGTTGGGAATGCAGCTCTGAATAAACCATGGGTCAAAGTGAATATAATAAGAATATGAATTGGTATTCGCAAAGTGCTTGGAGAAACTAGCTTCCAATGAGAGGAGCAGAGGCCTTTGAGTCTCGTCTGGGAAGCGCTGTGTTTTGAGGAAGTTCTGCCAGGCGCAGTCTGAGGCAGTGACTCACGCTGGCTACACTGACTACAGGTGCTAATAAACGAGTGTTTGTGGAAGGCTGCTAAATCCTCGGAGGGCCATCGGGCTGCATCCCGGTGGGGCTGGCAGCTTTGCCGGTGCCTAAATAATTAGAGTTAGCTGTAGAGGAAACGTTAGCAATTCATGTGGGTATAAACATCTCATGCTGCCCCCTGGCTGGTTTGGCACAAGGAAGACCTGAACTGTCATTCGAACTTTGTTTTTAATTTTCTTTTTAATATTGTTTACATCATTAAGAGGGATACACACCCATGTGGGCCTCTGATTAGAGTGGGGAGCACTGAGGCATGGAGGAAGGTGGGTGGGACAAATGTATCATTCTTTTTTATTTTTCTCCTTTGTCCACAGGGGGAAAGGGAAGGAGAAAGTTCCTTGCTGTCAAATTACATCAGCACCCAGGGATGGGGGACAAGCGTATGACGCCCTAGAGAGCCTGATGGCGGAAGAGTGTTCCGAGGGTGTTACTTGAGTTATTCTGACAGTTCTGAGGCATCCCCAGTGTTGTTTGTCCACGGCGGAGATCTTCCCAAGGTCTACTGGCTGACCAAGTCCACTTTAATGCATCCACGGACCTAGACACTTGCTACAAAGCTTGGTCAGGAGAGTTGTCCAGCCTGTTCTGCTGTTCATTCTCTAACTAGGCATTCCATGTCTTCTGCTGGCCTAGACGTGCTGGCTGTCATGTCCCCCATGTGTACTGGACGTGCTGTCCACTGCACAGCCATCAGCAACTGAGGAGGTCCAGTCCTGACACATGCACTCCATGGCTGGACCACAAATCTTGTGACTTTCCCTGTGGCTAGGGTTTGAGTCCAGTCCTGAATCTCACGGGTGCTAAAGCCCTGCTTGGCACGGTCTGCCCTCAGTCCTGGCCTTTGCATGTGCTGGCAGGTGCTACAGACTGGCCAGCCCAGGCTTCTCCCAGCTCTGCACCCACAAGTGTCTATTACAACTGGGGGTGACATTCAAATGTTCTAGACCTTCTGTGTTCAGAGACATCCTGGGTTACCGAAGCAAATCTTCCCACTGGAAAATACTTCTCAGTCTTAATTAACTAAATGCACAAAACAGGTTCCTCTTAATTGCCAAAGAATGCACCTTTCTGAAAACAGCGAGAAGGCTTACGCACATATTCCGTCTTGGCGGATGGAATACACGAAGGTGGCGGTTTCGGGGACTTTAGATTCCTCCCCACGATGACCACTTTACCCAGATCCTTAATTATATAAAAAAAATTGTTTTCTCAAGCTCATACAAAATGCTTCAGGGGCTGGTATGTGGCACAGTACGTTAAGCCGTAAATCGCAAGGCAAACGTCCCTTATCAGAGTTCCAGTTCAAGTTCCAGCTGTGGTTTCTGCTCCCGCTCCCTGCCAAGGCGCCAGGGAAAGCAACAGAAGGTGGCCCAGGTGCTTGGGCCCTGCCGTCCACATGGGAGGCCCAGATGGAGTTCCTAGCGCCTGGCTTTCACCTGGCCCAGCCTACGCTACTGCGGCCATTTGGGAAGTAAGCCATGGATGGAAGATCTCATTGTTTCTTCCCAACCATTGTCAATCTACCTTTCAAATAAACAAAACAAATTACTTTAAAAAAAAAATGAAAAGAAAAGAAAGAACAAGGAAATGTGGTTTTGAGGTCTAGCCAGCTAGTGGAAGTCTGGCCCCTTCCAGCTGTGGTCTCCTAAGCACCTTCGTCTCAGCTGGTCACGAGTGTACTATCCCATGGGAGCAGGAGGAAGCAGCCCACACAGGGCTTCTGCTTGGGGCAGCCTCACCCCACTGCAAGGGCCTTACTCCCCTGCTCTTAATCTCAGCCACCGGGGACCTGACCTCGCGCAAGAATGCAGTACGACTGGATGACCTGCTTGGCCGGACCCAGCACCCAGATTCAGGGGGATTCCTGCAGTTCTCTCTAGCCATTTCTCAGATCCAGGCTCTGCAAGCAGAAACTCGGCATGGCAGCTCTCAGCGATGAGATGCTCACCTCGGAACTCTGTGGGGCTCCAGGCCCCCCAGATCCGGGCTCTGGGGCAGGTGCCCACTCCGCTGCTGGGCAGGAAATGCAGTGCCAATCTGGGAGGGGGATCAGGGCCACCCAGGCTTTGCTTGAATCCCATGGCTTCTAGGAGGGAAGGACCGAATTGGTCTGAAGGACCCAGCTGCTCCCCCTTTTCACAGCCAGTATTCCCCAGACCTTTACATTATCCCTCAGAGAAAAACAGACTGTTTAAAAACATACCCTACACTGACAAGAGGTGTTTCTAGAATTCTCCCCCAGGTAAGACCCCTCCTGCCTCCAGTACATTTCCTTAAGGGCTGTAAACACCCATGCACCTGCCTTGGGTTTTGTGCCTTGGAAGAGTCCACTTTCCTCCACCGGGTTTGGGCTGCGAGGGCAGCAGGCAGCCAGGCTGCATTTGCACACGTGCTGAGAGCAGCCTCTCCATCAGCGGCGTGCAGTTAGGGACCTGAGAGCTGAAGTGCTGCTGCTGCCCGGGGGTGCCGTTTTAAAATGGGGCTGCATGCTTTTCCCTCTGGTCTGTCTCCTGGGTTCGTTCTGGCCAGTGGAAGGGGCCCTGCCCAGAGTGGGAGCCAAGAACCCCAAGTCCAGTCGCAGGAGGAACTGTTCTGCTGGGGCCTGTGGCCGCCACGTTTCCAGGTACCAACCGGCAGCTTGCACAGTGTGCCTGTCCCCTGGGAATGCGTGTGAATCACCCAGCCATTGATGTTGGGAGAGTCCATGGCCGAGCCTGAGGCAAGTCAGTAAAATGAGCTTTGCCACCTGCCTCAGAGCAGCGGACTGGCAGCTAGCCTTTCAGGAGGCCTGCGCGCACACAGGACCGGGTCATGAACCAACGTCAATGCCAGCTGTACTAGGGCACGAGGTGGAGGCTGCCAGGTGGTCCGGGTGCCAGACAATTGGCAAATCGGCAGGCTTTGAAGAGAAGTCCCCTTCCTACCCCCTCCCCTTTTTCTGGCTCATTATCCAGAGTCCTTCAAGGGAGGAAATGAGCTCCAACAAGTGGACAAATGGTTTCTAGGTCGGATGTAGCTGCCTTCACAGAAGAGGGAGCAAAACCTTGGGTCTAGGAGGCACTGCTTTTCAAAGACGCCATGTGCAGCCAGCTCAGGCGGGTTCTTGTCTGGGAACTTCAGGCAGAATCCTGAAATGCCCCCAGTAAGTTGCTTCACATACTGATGGTCTATATACCATCCAGGGCAGGGAAGGTGCCCGGGGTGTGCTCCCGGTGGCTGCAGGCAGTGCGGCGGGGGGGGGGGGGGTGGGAAGAGGTGGGATTTTACGGGTCAATTTCTGTCTTCTGCTTGGTTCAATAGTCTCTTGAGAAAATGATAAATTGCGTTTTAAAGATTTGTTTATTTGCAATGGAAAGGCAGACTGGCAGAGAGAAGGAGAGCTAGAGAGAAAGATCTTCCATCTGCTGGTTCACTCCCCAAGTGGCCACAACAGCCGGAGCTAAGTTGATCTGGAGCCAGCAACCAGAAGCCAGGAATTGCTGCTGGGTCTCCCACACGAGTGCAGGGTCCCAAGGACTTGGGCCATCTTCCACTGCTTTCCCAGGCCACAAGCAGGATGGAAACTGGTCACGAACCAGCGCCCATACAGGATGCTGGTGACACAGGAGGGAGTCTGTGTACCATAAGCAGGTGCGAGGAGCTATGCCTCTGGCTGATCCGTGACCAGCCGCTAGCACCCACCCTCTTTCCTTTCCTCCCTACCTCAAAGGACACCTTTGGGACTTCCACGTGTGACTGAAAGGTCACAAGCGAGACGGAGCCCCGGTCTCTTCCTGGCAGCCAGAGGGCCGTCTTTCCGAGAGGGGCTGGTGGGTGGGCAGGTCACCCACAGGATGTGAGTCCTAGGATCAGTGTCATAGCAAGCAGCCCTCCGCGGGGGGCCGCCATCCCTCTGACAGGCCTGGGAAGGCAGTGGTGGGAGCAGGCCTGGTGTCTGGCTTCCTCAGAGTGCTCCTGCGGAATTCTGCAGGGGAGCAGTCCACGACAAAACAGCTGGAATCCTGGGCTTGCAAGGTGAGGACTTTAGCCACTAGGCTATAGCGCCGGGTCCCTAGTGGATCTCTTTTAAACGTTCTCACATCTGGATGGCATATAGTATTACAGCACAACCCTACATTTTTTTCTCTCTGACTTCATCTATCATTATTTATTTTTAAACTTCTGTTGTGAGAGGATATTCTAAGTACATGGGACCGAAAAAGCAAGGTGGGGAAATCTCACATCCTCCCTTCACGGTCTCATCTAAAATCAGGCAGCACCACACCCGGTGTATACTTGACTCTTACACAGGAAATAGTCTGAAAAGCCATCTCGTCGGAAGACAACGTTGCGTCTTTTCTTTCTACGGAGGGTGTGGATCTAGCAACCAGTTTCATTCTGTAAATGCCAATTTTGATGTCGCATCTTCTTCCTTCCAGGCCAGGGGGAACACTGAGTCTATGAGAACTACCAAGGGTCAGAGGTTGAAGCGTTTCACATTGTAAGTTCCAAAAAACCAGGCAAGTTTCTGAGCTCTCTGGAGGGATAGTTTATCTGAGCATCACGTCAGGCCTTGGGGAACTGCCTCGGGTTGTGAACACTTGCAAGAACAGAATTACACGCCTCATCCCGCCACCCCACCCCTCATACACACCCTACCTGCGCCAGCCACAGCGGGCTGGCCTCTGTCCTTTCCAGGATTGTAGCTATCCCACTTGGCAGGGGAGGGTCCCAGGGCCTCTCAAGAAAATACGCATGGTCTTGTTTCCCATGGGTGTGTTTGTCAAGGCGAAGAAAACATCTGAGCCGATGGCTGCTTCTCTGCAGCAGCCACAGCAGGGGCAGAGGGGGAGGAAATGAGGCCCACCGTGACCTCAAGTTCAGAGAACACAGCGTTCATCAAATGCAGAGATGGCTTTCGCAGTATCTGCCGAATGCTGAGACAGGCAGGACAGCTGAGCCCTGTGGGCACCCACTGTCCTCTCACTCAGGATGCCAGAGTGGCCAGGGAGAAGCAGCCAGAGGCTGAGACATGAACCCAGGAGGCCAGCATCCACGGAGGGCAGAGATGGCAGCAGAGCAGGAGGTCGCAGGCTCCTGTCTCGAGCCCCAGCAGACAGTGCTGTTCCAGGGGTGAGCTCCTTGGGAACATTTCTGGTTCCTTGGCTTTAGGCCGCAGCCACCACGGAGAGGGACCCTTATCACAGGCCCTCCCGAGGGGCCTCCCAGCTGTGCTTAGTCATAGGAAAAGGCAGCCCTCAGAAATAATTTTTCCATATATTCCTTTAATTCCTACAAAAAGTCTCTTGCAAACTACTCTTAAGATTTCTTTTAAGTGAAAAGCAAAAGGTGAGTGAGAGGCAGGGAGCGAGACATCCTCTGTCTGCTCCACTCCCAGCTGGCCCCAACAGCTGCGGCTGGGCCCAGGACTAAGCCAGGAGTCAAGAACTCCACCTGTGTGTCCCACGTGGGCCCGGGTGCTTGCATCATCGTCTGTTATCTTGCCAGGCACGAGAGCTCAAGTACCTCAAGCTGCACCACAAGCAGACCGGCTGGGACTCGAACGTGCGCTCTGACATGGTTGTGGGGAGCCAGGCTGGCTTACAGGCAGTTAGGGTCACAGCTCTTGGTGAAATTTTCCTTTGAAAATATAAAATCTTATTTCTCTCCCATTTAATCCCTTTGGAAAGACACATTCCTCTTAGCTCCTGGTTTTACGGTAAGAATAGCAAGTGGACAGTCATTCTTATTGGAATGTAAATTCCACTTCTCCGAGTTTCAGTTTCATTATGGAATAGAAAAAGTCAGGAAGCCTCTTCTAAGAGAATGAAGAGGGGCTCCTCAAAAGCTGCCTTTGACCCCCCATTTCTTTGATTCTCAGGTTTTATCAGAAGAAAGCAAGGAGAGCCTGAGATTTCAGCTTATTTAAGAACAGAAGTCACACCCTTCTGATGGCTTCTTGTTTTGAGCAAGCTAGACAGAATTAGAATTCTGACCTGTGGGTGTTAGTTGCTGTTCTATTTTTTTTTCCCTCAAAATTGTGATTAGAAAGAACCACTTCCACCCTTTTTCTCAGGTTTATCTCTCTTGAAACTCTCCACCCCTCTCCCCTCCACCAATGTTGCAGCAGGAGGTTCCGATCTTCAATAAATCTTGCTTTACTCAGTGAAACTGTCCTCTGAAAATTCTTCGTTTGGTGTCAGTGTGGTGAGGCTACTCCTCCACCTGCCAGTGCTGGCAGCCCACACGGCCACCCCTTTGTGTCCTGACTCCCTGCCTTTGGTCTGGAAAAGCAGTGGAGGATGAGCTAAGTCCTCAGGCCCCTGCATCTATATGGGGGACCAAGAAGAAACTCCTGTTTCCTGGCTTTGGATCAGCTCAGCCCTGGCTGTTACGGTCATTTGTGGAGTGAACCAGCAGTTGGAAAATTTCTCTTGTCTCTCCCCTCTGTGTAAACTCTGTGTTTCAAATAAAAATAAATCCTTTAAAATTATTCCTTTAAGAAAAGAGCTGAAGTCACGTTTGTCTTTTCTCATGAAATTCCTCATAATAGTACCTCAAGTGGTGGCTTAGCCTTGTATGCAAACACTACTTCTGAAGAAAGCATCTCTAAACTGCTACTACTACTACTAATTTGTTTTGTTAATCAGGTATGCAAGATAATTTTTTAAAAAGATTTGTTTGTAAGTCAAAGCTTCAGAGAATGAGGGAGCGCTGAAAAAGATTTTTACATTTGCTGGTTCATTCCCCAATGGCTACAGTTGCTCAGGCTGGGCCAGACTCAAGCCAGGAGCCAGGAGCCTGGAGCTTCATCCAGGTCTCCCACATTAGTGCAGAGGACCAAGTATTTGGGCCATCTTCCACTGTTTTCCTCAGGCGCATGAAGCCAGATAGAAAGTGGAGCAGCGGGGACATGAACCAGCGCTACCCATATTGGCATGCTGAGGTAGCAGATGATGGCTTTACCTACTATGCAACAATGCTTGGCCCTGAAAAATAATTCCTGAGAAGCCTAAAGCCACCTTCTCTGCTGCGAGTGTCCCCACCAACGCCTAACCACACCTCCCTATGGACTGGGGACCAAGATGGGAGGAAAACTTGTCCAGAACTACACATTTAACTACACAATTAGAACTGATGTGTGCCCAAGTGAGGGGTGAGGTGTACAGCTGTGTGTGTCATGACTGGTCTTCAGGGACGCCCCCCAACTCAGGGACAGAGTCTACATTTGGAAGGGCTGACCATCCTGAGTCAGCCACCAGGTTCTGCAAGAGTGGGCTACTCCTGCACCCCGCGCCGCTGGCACATACGCAATTATGTTCTCTTTAACAAAGGAACTTTGATCGCATACTTCTGTGAGCTTCCTGGGACATTGCTCTTCCCACCTCCCCGCAGAAGCACAGCACATGCCACTGGGAGTGAGGCCACCAACACAGACCGAGGCCACGGCTCCCCAGGGAGCCATCTAGGCTTACAGACACCAGATGCGTGGCAACCCAGGAGAAATCTCTGGGCTTGGATGCACAACACAAATTTCACAGATGAATAAATTTTCCTCTGGCTCTGCAAGAAGAGTAATGGAAAACAATGATGTGATTCTAGGTTGGAGGTCTGGCACCAGACGTCTCCAGCGTAAGGAACAAGTGTAGCGCCATGTTCATGTCTGCTATGAAGTCAGATAAATGTGGATGCCTTTGTAGTGGGCTGTGGTTGATTTTTGCCAGCTTGGCACCACTCACCCTTCTTTTTTTTTTTTCCTAAAATCAGAGTAGAGATGGTTGTGTGACTTGGGAGCTCATGTTGACCAGTTACGAGATAAATATTCAAGGCAATGAAAGCCCCACTATGATGTTTGTTGACACTAACATAAAAGACCCATTTCTGTTTGTTTAGTTTTTATTTTAAGATTTTTTTTTTTTGAAAGCTAGAGTTTTGGGAAGACAGAGAGAGAGAACAAACTTGGGCAGCATTACCAGGGCTGGGCCAGGGCAAAGTTTTGAGTGTGGAACTCCTCCTGGGTCTCCTTCACTGGCGGCAGGAGCCCAAATACTCAGGCCGTCTTCGTTACTTTTCCAGGCACATTAACAGGTAGCCTAATCAGAAGTGGACCAGATAGGACTTGAATAGATGTCCCTACAGGATGCCATAGTTGCAGGCAGTAGCTTAACCAACTATGTCACAACACTGGCCCTGAAACTGTTTTGTCTGTTTTAGGTTTCAGCAGAGAAAGACTTCTCTCTGAAGACAGAGAGAGATGTTCCTTTTGCTGGTTCAATTTTCAAATGCTTACAACAACTAGCACTAGGCCAGGCCAAAGCCAGAGACTAGAACTTCACCCAGGCCACCCACACGGGAGGCAGGAAGCCAAGTACGTGAGCCATCATGGAAGCTGGATGAGAAGAGGATGCAAGCCTCTATACCAAGCTGCTGTATCACAGTGCCAACCAGGGCTCCCTCTTTAAAAAGCAAACACCAAGTTGGCACTGCAGGCGGCCATCTTGCTATCACAAAAGCAAAGCTGATCTGAGTACAGTGCAGCACCATTTGAGCACATTCATCAAATGATAAGAAGACATCACGATTAGGTTTTATCTGATTTTTTTTCTTGAGCACATTTGAGCTGGGCTTTAGCTTTTTGGGTTTCATGCTCAGCTCTGGCTCCTGACCTCTTACTAAAGCAGACCATGGGAGGCAGCATGTTGGCTTAAATAGCTGGTTCTGATTCTGTGCAACCCAAGCAGACCTGGCGTGTTCAGAGGGGAATGGTCTCTCTGGCTTCCCCTCTCTGTCTTGGCTTACCTCTATTTCTCTGTCTCGCTTCCTCTCAAATAAATAAATCTAGAAAAATTGCACTGCAATTTCCACTTGGGCCACGTTAGCCACATGTTATAGCAGAGGTTGGCTACCACATCACGATGCTAACTTGAAGCTCAGATGAAGACGCCTGTGGTGAAAGAGATAAGGCAACCAGCACCACTTACCCAACCGTACATATGAGCTACCCAGGAAGTGGAACCTGCATCCCCAATCTAGCCTTCAGATGAGAGCAGCCTCATCCTGGCTTGGAACTGCTCTGAGTCCAACTTCCTGACCCGGATGAGAGATAATAGTAATTGTTATTTTGGACCACCAAGTTTTGGAGTAATTGATTGCACGGTATTAAGTCACTAGCAGACCCTGGTGGAAAAACAGGACACTGTAAGGCATGGGGCCCCTAGCTCTTGCCCCTGAAGTCTCATCCTATTTCTGAGAGATCCCAGTAGAGAGGTGAGTGCCTTCACGCATTCCTCCCATCACCTTCCCTGACAGTCAACATCTCCTCTCTGCGTAGTGCCTTCCCTTTCATCCTCTTGTGCACTCCCCAAGTGGCCTCTACAGCTGGAGCTGAGCTGATCCAAAGCCAGAAGCCAGGAGCTTATTCCAGGTCTCTCTCATGGGTGAGGGACCCAAGCACTTGGGCCGTCATCTACTGTTTCCCAGGCCATAAGCAGGGAACTGGAAGGGAAGTAGAGCAGCTGGGACACGAACCAGCACTCACAGAGGATGTCAGTGCCACAGGGTGGAGAATTGGCCTGCCCTGGATAACAACTCTACAGGCACAGGTGGGCAAACAGAAAGTTTTCCCTCTTGATCAGGGTCTGCACGAAGACGACTGTGACTTCACAGCACTGTGGCAATGCTTTCATGGCAGCAGCCCATTCTGTTTCTGCTGCCTGTCCCGCCATTCTCTTCTCCCCTGGGGACACAGACAGGAGCTGACTAATCCCACCAACCTCCAGACACACCTGCCCACAGCTCAACCTCAGCCCTGGCTGTGGGCCTCTTTCAAATCCGTATTTTGCTGTCTTCAGCTCTGACATCTTGGGGTGGAAAAGGACCCGGAAGCTCATCTGGCCCAAACTTCCAGAGACCGCTCTCTGCTGATACTTATGGAAAGGTTTACTCTGCAGTCCTCATTTGGGGGAGAAGGGAGCAACATAAAATGGCTTTACTTTTTCCAATTTCCACCTGCCAACTAGATTAACTTCTAACCTAACCAAATAAGCAAATAAGACATAGCCCATCCTCTTGCCATCAAAAATGCCACTCAAGGGGACTTGGGTGGCCTAGGGATAAGGGTGACTGACACTTCTTGATGAGAAAAGCCCTGAACATGAGTTGTGGGGGCAGAGCAGGTACTAGGGTGCTATGCCGGGACCACCGCCATGGGGGCCAGGCAAGGCTAGCAGCGACAGCCCACAGTGCTTCTTGGGGGCAGATGATTCTCCCATGTCATAAGTAGTATCTGGCCATGTCATCAGGCCAAATGCCCAGCTCTTGCCATTCTGAGGGTCCGACAGGTTTGATTTGTGTATACAGGCACCTGCAGCACCAACAGGCTGGGAGTGGTGCTCAGGATGGGGTCCAGCAGCTGTGTGTGTTGCCTTGTCCCAGACCACATGGACTCTAGAACAGTCTGTGTGCCTTTCTTCCCAGTTTTTTCCCTTTTCCTTGCTCCAGTTCTCCCTCTCCTCCCCTTGTGGTTTAAGCACAAGACAGGAGAGACCATGGCCTGCACACCTGCTATTCGCACGGAAGCCTGCTGCCTGTAGGTGGTGAAATGCCAGGCTCTTCTCTCACCGAAGGACAGAGAGGGGAAAAAAACCACAAATGAACTCCCCACGGCCTGAGTGGCAGAGCACCTGCTTCCCACAAACTCTCGGGAAAGAGAAAGGAAAAAGCACCACTGCTCTTACAGCATTAGCCTCAGATCGGCTTCTGGCAGCCCGGATCTATGGCCGCTCTCAGCACCATCTGCTCACACGCCTGCGACCCTTAAAGAGGCCCAGCATTCCTACAGTCGGTGGCTAGCCAGGTAAAGAAGAAATGTGCCTTCCTTAAACTCATCAGATTCTCAACTTATTTACAACCAGCAGGGAAACAGCCACAATGAACGCTTGATCCACCTTGCAAGCGCCAGAACTCATACCAGTGTCATTTCAAGTCCTGAGGGCTCCACTTCCCATCCAGCTCCCTGCTTGTGGCCTGGGAAAGCAGCGGAGGACGGCCCAAAGCCTTGGGACCCTGCACCTGGAGGAAGTGCCTGGCTCCTGGCTTCAGATCAGCTCAGCTTCCACCACTGAGGTCACTTGGGGAGTGAACCATCAGACGGAAGATCTTCCTCTGTCTCTCCATCTCTCTGTGTATCTGACTTTCCAATAAAAATAAATGTTTAAAAAATATTCTGTTGTTTCCTAAAGATGAAGATTTATTTTTACTCACTGCACTTAATTCACTCATTTTCATTAGAATTACGGTAGCATTTTAGACTGTTCCATTTCCGCACCACAGAGCCATGACAGAATATTGGCCCACTTTATCTACCAGAACACTGAGGCACTGAGGAAACAAATTCTAACGTTATATAACAAATTAACTGTCCTAGTTTTTTTTTTTTTTTAATTGGAAAGTCAGACATACAGAGAGGAGAAGAGACAGAGAGGAAGATCTTCCGTCCGTTCATTCATTCCCCAAGCAGCTGCAATAGCTGGAACTGAGCCAATCCAAAGCCAGGAGCCCTGAGCCTCTTCTGGGTCTCCCACATGAGTGGCAGGGTGCCAAGGCTTTGGGCCATCTTCAACTGCTTTCCCAGGCCACAAGCAGGGAGTTGGATGGGAGGAGGGGTCGTTGGGATTAGAACCGGCGCTCATATGGGATCCCAGCACATTTAACGCAAGGACTTTAGCCACTAGGCTACTGTGCCAGGCAACTGACATAGGTTTTAAACCATCATGTATTTCCAGATATTGAAGTGATTGTGCCACTGTTTACCCAATTAGCCAAGATACTTTGCTGTAATTCTTATTTTATAAAATATTTATTTTTATTTGAAAGGCAGGTTTACAGAGAGAGAAGGGAGACAGAGAAAAATCTTCTGTTCTCTGGTTCACTCCCTAAATGACTGCAATGGCTGGAGCTCAGTCAATCCAAAACCAGGAGCCAAGAACTTCCTCCAAGTCTCTCATACGAGTGCAGGGGTCCAAGCACGTGGACTATCTGTCACTGACTTTCCCGGGCATTAGTGGGGAGCTGGATCAGAAGTAAGGCATCTGGGACTCAAATCAGCATCCATGTGGAATGCCAGTACTTCAGGTGGAAGCTTAATGCACTATGCCGTAATACCTGCCCCTCACTTTTTTTTTCAAGATTTACTTTTTATTTGAGACACAAAGAGAGCTCTTTAATTCACTGGTTTACTCCCCAGGTGGCTTCAATAGCCAGGGCTGAGCCAGCAGCTTCATCTCCCACATGGATGCCAACTCTTGGGCCATCTTCTACTGCTTGGCCCAGGCCATTAACAGGGAGCTGGATTAGAAACAGAGCAGCCAGGATACCAAAGAGTTCCCATATGGCATGCTGGCATTGGAGGCAACACTACCACCTTCTTTACAACACTGCTGGCATTTCCATTTTTCAAACAGACCTTAAGAAAATATACAGGGCGACCTGGTGCGATGGCCTTGCAGCTGAAGTCCTCGCCTTGAATGCGCCAGGATCCCACATGGGTGCCGATTCTAATCCTGGCAGCTCCACTTCCCATCCAGCTCCCTGCTTGTGGCCTGGGAAAGCAGTCAAGGGCGACCCAAGGCCTTGGGACCCTGCACCAGTGTGGGAGACCTCGAAGAGGTTCCAGGCTCCCGGTTTTGGATCAGCACAGCACCGACCGTTGCAGTCGTTTGGGGAGTGAATCATCAGATGGAAGATCTTCCTCTGTGTCTCTCCTCCTCTGTGTATATCTGGCTGTAATAAAAATAAATGAATAAATAAATAAATAATTAATAAATCTTTAAAAAAAGAGAGAGAGAAAGAAAATATACAGGGGCCTGGTGCGATAGCGTAGTGGTTAAAGTTCTTGCCTTGCAGGTGCCAGGATCCCATATGGGTGCTGGTTCTAATCCCGACAGCCCCGCTTCCCATCCAACTCCCTGCTTGTGGCCTGGGAAAGCAGTCGAGGATGGCCTAAGTGCTTGGGACCCTGCATCCGTGTGGGAGACCTGGAAGAAGCTCCTGGCTCCTGGTTTCAGATTAGCTCAGTTCCTGCTGTCGGGGTCACTTGGGGAGTGAACCAGTGGATGGAAGATCTTTCTGTTTCTCTCCTTCTTGTAAATCTGACCTTCCAATAAAAACAAACAAATCTTTATGAATACACACACAAGCTAGGGTCACAATTTTGCTGCAGTGTCTATATACACTGTTCTAATGTTCACTATATTGGCATACCATATTTCCAATACCTGTTTCAGACACACTGGGTCAGAAGTAAGGCCTGCTGATGGTCTGCCCCTCATTGTGCTGCAGCCTTCTGGTGTAAGCCTACAGGGCGAAAGGTCTTAGGTTGACCCTACACAGGATCCCCTTCTTGGGACTTACTTTCTGCACGCAGGGGTCTTCTACAGTGTTTCTGTGCATATCAACACCTGCTCTGTCTTCCACCCCTTCCTAGTTCATGTTTGCTTCCCTAAAATCATCCAGATTTACTTTTTCCTTCATATGCCTGGTCAACTGATCTCTCTCTCTCTTTTCACCTTTCTTTCAGTCTGTAACATGTACCTTCTAACAGCAACAGGGGATTTCAGATGCCACCATGTAGGCTTCCCAACACAGCGCTTGGGAGAACAAATATTTGCACAGGCTAAGCCAGCCCTATAGGCAAAGGTCTGTCATTCTTGCTCAAGTACCTGTGTTGGGGGCAGCTCCGGAGAGCACTGCCAGGCCCATGAGCGCCCCAGGAAGCTAGCCTCTGTGTGTGAATGCAAGAGGCAGCTCAGCGTGGGCCACCCGCACAGCGTGGGCCACCCGCACAGCGCGGGGCTCGGCCTCCCTGCTTGCTGCCCTTTGACCCGGATGTGACCGTGTGTCGCTCCCTGACTACAATGACCCTCCATCTCACACTTTTAACAAGAAGGCACTTTTTGAACCACCAAACTGCCCATCTCTTTTAGCCCGCGGAAGACTGAGACCACAGCCGAAGAGACAAGAGTGGCCTGAAGCCACCAGGACCACCTGGAAGGCACAGACGTTTAGGCAAGTTAAGCGCACGCTGTGGGAATGATGGAGAGCTGGAAAGCCAACTTCGGGCGGGGACGGGGGGGGGGGGGGGGGGGGCCTCGAAGGCAAATGCTGGGACTCAAAAGGATCTGGGACATCAAGTCCAGCACTTCCCCAAAGCCAATCTCGATACAGGGGAACGGCAGCTGCTGAAAATGCCGTGCTTGTGGTGGCCTAAGACAGTCCTGGGCACATCCACTCACGCAGTGGCTGGGCTCAAGTCCTGCTTCCTCTTGGGAGTCCAGCTTCCTGATCAGGTGTCACCGGAGGGGCGGTGAGGCCAGCTCAAGCACTAGCAGTCCTGTTACCCACGCGGGACACCTAGCTGAGTTTCCAGCGCCCAGCTCTGCTTCCTGGCTTCAGCCCACACAGGCCTGGCTACTGCAGCCAATCAGATCAACCAGACGAAACGAAATTTCTTTCTGCTATCCATCTCTGTCTCCTGGTGTCTCTCCCTCTGCCTGTCTCTCATCTTCCAAATAAAATCAACAGATTAGGTTTTAAAAGCCCAACAGAAACGGGTGATGGATCGGAGGGCCATAAGTGAAAGTGTATTTCTGGTCTCCAAGTTTTGAAACAGTGGGAATTTTAACAGTGGGAATTTACAGATACAGTCAGTAACAGAAAGATGGCTTTTCCAGTTACCAAGACCACTGAGTGGCACAACTACAGCACAAAATCCCCTAATTTCTTGATAATTTCTCCTAATGCAGCACAGAAATAATGGATTAGAAATGTCCTTAAAAGGGATAATTGTTCTGGCTACCCAGTAATACGAGCTAGAATCCTGAGCAAAAGCCCAGTGAGTGGTGGGGGATGAGTGTGTGCAAGGCGGAGTGTGGGAATGCTGCAGGGGTGCCTCACTGCCAAACCCCAGCTTCTGTGCATTCAGAATGTACTAAGACCGGACATGTCAGACAGACAGCAGTCGTGGGGTCCAGGGCCAGACTGTCCCGCAGCAGGTTAGACCACTGCCTGTGATGTCACCACACCACAGCCGAGTGCTCTACTCTGCTTCTGATCCAGCTTCCTGCTAACGTGCGTGGGAAGCAGCGGGAGATGGCCCACAGCGTGGTCTCCTGCCACCCGCCGGGGAGACCAGGACAGTTTGACTTCTGGCTTAAAACCTAGTTAGCCTTGGCTGTCACTGTCTCTGTCCCTCTCTATCAAATATATATGACACAGTTGGTTTTTGTGGTTAAAAAAAAAAATGCCTGAGAGGCCATAAGGAAATAAAAACTATTTTATTTCAAGCATTAGGAGAAACTTGCTCAAACTTAAGGCCATTTTCCTGACACTGTACGTTTAATTTGCTCCACTGTATTCTTCATTTCTGATATATCAGCTTTCTTTTTTTCTTAAGATTTATTTATTTTTTTATTGGAAAAGCGGACATACATAGAGGAGGAGAGACAGAGAGGAAGATCTTCCATCCGATGGTTCACTCCCCAAGTGAGCCGCAACGGGTCGATGCGCGCCGATCCAAAGCCAGCAACCTGGAACCTCCTCCAGGTCTCCCACACGGGCACAGGAACCCAAGGCCTTGGGCCATCCTCAACTGCTTTCCCAGGCCACAAGCAGGGAGCTGGATGGGAAGTGGAGCTGCCGGGATTAGAACCTGGCGCCCATATGGGATCCTGGCGCATTCAAGGCGAGGACTTTAGCTGCTAGGCCATGCCGCCAGGCCCGACATATCAGCTTTCATTTGATTCATTTCCAGTGTGACATATACCTTAAATTCCTTGAACTCCTGTATTACATGCTTCTTGTTGTTGATTAGAAGCTTTATAACAAGTGTTTTGAATTTTGTATCCCTCAATTTCTTGATGTCTTGCTCAGTTAACTCTGAGGTTGGCACAGGGTTTTGCTCTTCTGCAGGGGAGTTTTCAGTAACATTCATTGTGCTTTTGTCTCTTCTTTTGCTCTTGGTCATTGTACTTCTGGTTAGCAGAGTCTTCTCCTTGGGGCATGTTTCTAACCTGCGTCACCCACAGGTCCACAGCTTGATTTTACTTACTGCAGTTGGTACACAGCTCTTTGCAATTACTTATGCCACTCCATCCAGCGAGTTCCAGGTCTGGGTTCTTATGTTAGACTTCCATCATGGGCTCCATAGCTCCCCAGCTCCTGTGATACTGTGCTGAGGTTGCACCATTGTCTGTACAGCCTTTCTCCCACTTCCGGTACGAGCATTTCCCAGGAGTCCTGGTTAGCTACCTTGTTAGTGGTGCTGATTTTTGCCGGAACCTGCTGCCCATCAGGTCTGAGGGCCACATGGACCCATTTTGACCCATACGATGCCAAAGTCAGTATTATTTTCCCTGTGGGACCACTGCAGTGAACTGAGCTCAGTGAGTTTGCTCCCAGCTCAGCGCATGTCTTCCTCAGTTAACTCTGAGGTTGGCAAAGGCGAAGAACATCCCAGTAAAATATGAAGAATATTCCAGTAAAATAGCAACAGAAGACTAAATCAAAGAACAGCCCATTGCTAACATGACAGAACCAGATTACCACCCATACATATTAACCCTGAATGTAAATGGCTTAAGCACAATCAAACCTCATAGATCAGCAGACTGGATTAAAAAACAAAACACATCTATTTGTTGTCTAGAAGAGACACATTTCACCAACAAAAATCAGTTGAAATTATATCTCATGGATTTTGATGATTTTGTGTTTGTTAGTTTCATCTCTTCAAAAGTTTCTTCTGATTGAATTATTCAGTGACTCACAGATCATACAGTAGCATCATTTTCTTCAAGAAGGTTCTTGATTTTCTTTTTCATTTCTTCAGCGACACATTAGTCATTCAGTAGCATGTTATGTAACTTCATGGTGTTGTTAATTTCTTTTTTCTTCCTGTTGTTGATTTTGTTTTCTGGCTTTTCATTTAAGGGGATGCATAGTAACTGTGTAATGGCAATTATCATATCCTGATGGGATGCTGGGCCATTGTCCTTGCCCACAATGATGAACATATGACTGTGTATGAAGAACTATACTATCCTAATAATACAGGAACTCAGTGTTGGGGGAGGGAGCTTGGGGAGAGGGAAGGGAAATCACAGGGCCTATGGAACTGTATCATAAAATGATAATAATAATAATATAAGAAATAGAAAAATTTAAAAAAGAACAAAATGTGGTCAGAAAACAGTGAGCAGTCTGAGTGACCTTTGCCCTGGTTTGAGTCAGCCCCAAGCATCACAGCAAGGAAGGAACACGATCCTTTTCTAATTCAGCAGACAGTGCCATGCAAACTAACAGAGTGCTCGAGACTCCAGGGTGAGCACCTCCGGCGTGGCCAAGTCTGGCAGGCCAGGATTTCTAAATGGCTTTTCCCATTGTAGGGATCCAGAGAACAATGGCAAGAGGATGGAAAATCCCAGGCCTTGGAGCATTTGTTCAGGCTCTAGGCATAGTGTTCCCTCTACACCTGGGTTTCCTTTTGTGGACATTGGTCTCAGTGGAGCAACCAGCAAGGATGCCAAGTGGGGAAAGTTGGCTGCTTAGTGGAGGCTCATTGGTTTGTCTCAGAAGGACACAAAACCTTCATTATGTACAGCATGAGACATTGTAGCCTGAGAAAAAGGTTGAATTTAGACAACTTCAGGAACAATAATGTGCCTATGTGAAGTCAAACTGTCTTGGTAGGCACCATTTAAAACAATATACCACAAGAGACTCAATACAGAAGCAGGCAGAATCAGCTGTCTTCTAATAGGCCTGATCTTACAGGGATTTTCAATAATGTAAATGGTGTGGTAGCCTAGCGGCTTAAAGTCCTCACCTTGCACACACCAGGATCCCATATATGGGTGCCAGTTCTAATCCTGGCAGCTCCACTTCCCATCCAGCTCCCTGCCTGTGGCCTGGGAGAGCAGTCGAGGACGGCCCAAGGCCTTGGGACCCTGCACCTGCATGGAAGATCTGAAAGAAGCTCCTGGCTCCTGGCTTCTGACTGGCTCAGTTCCAGTGACTGTGGCCATCTGCGGAGTGATTTAACAGATGAAAGCTCTTGCTCTCTGTCTCTCCTCCTCCCTGTATATCTGACTTTCCAATAAATAAATAAATAAATCTTTAAAAAATGCAAAACAATGTCTCTCTACTTATCATTTTTCTTTGGAATACAGTTATTTAGTATAAAAAGATTTTCATATTAACATAAAATGGGATAATTCTGCTTAAATGAATTACATATGTTAAGCTTTTCTTTAATTTTCAAAAATTTAGTTATTTTTATTGAAATGGCAGATTTTTACAAAAAAGAAGGAGAGACAGAAAGATCTTCCATTCACTGGTCCTCAAATGGTTGCAAAGGCCAGAGCCAGGAGCTTCTTTGGGTTCCCCACGTGGGTATAAGGGGCCGGTGGACTTGAGCCAGCCTCTGCTGCTTTCCCAGGTTTTAAGCAGCGGGCTGCATCGACAGTGGAACAGCCAGGAATAGTCCTGCACCCAAATGGGTTGCCAGCACTGCAGACATCAGGCCAGTCTGTTCAGCCACCATACCAGCCCTCTTTTAAAGTCAGACCTGAACTAATCCAAAGCCAGGAGCTTCCTCTGGTCTGCCATGAGGGCTCAGGGTATTAAGGCTTAGGTCCATTCTCCATTGCTTTCCTCGGCCACAAGTAGGGAGCAGGATGGGAAGCTGAGCGGCCAGGACATGAACTTATGCTGATCTGAGATCCTCCCAGTGCTTGCAAGATGAGAATTTAGCCACTGAGCCATTGAGCTGGGCCCAGGATCCTATATATTTTTTAGACTAGAATCGTTAATCCAAAACTTTGAACAATGTTGATCTACTAAATGCACGTAACAAGGCTACCCTAACTGGGAAGCATGGTTAAATGCAAAGAATTCATACAGAACTATCTTGGGATTTGGGTTCACATCCTAATTTTAACCATCTATTAGCTCCTTGACTTCACAAAGATTCTGGTTTCCTCACCTATGAAAAGGGAGATCATAATATCCACTTTATAGAGCATGTGATTAGAGGCATTCATAGACATCTAGTACAAGGTCCATGGGAGATGATTACATATTTATTGACAATAAATAGTGTAACAATGAATGCTTTCAGTTGTGAGGACTGGAGAATGACTTAGACAGTAAGCAAAAGACTTGTAAGAAAGGCACCCTCCACAATAAGAAGATTTCACCTGTGTGTGCCATTCTGGTCCCAACTACCCCACTTCCAATCCAGCTCCCTACTGACGGCTTGGAAAAACAATGGAGGATGGCTCAAGTCCTTGGGACCCTGCACCCACACGGGAGACCTGAAGGAAGCAACTGGGTCCTGGCTTCGCATTAGCTCAGCTATGACCTTTGAGCCATTAGGGGTGTAAACAAGAGGATGGATGATCTCTCTCTGTCTTCCTGTCTCTCTGTGCAACTCTACCTTCAAATTAAAATAAATCTTTAAATCAATGCAGACTTGACAGTATAATCTCCCAGATAGTGGAGCTGCTGTTGGCTTATGGACCGCCCTTTGAAGAGCAGGCATAGAGATCTTTACCCTCCAAAGGTCTGACTCAGTCTCCCAAGTGATCCAGTTTGAGGACTGGGTGTGTTGTGGTAGGACATCAAGAACTACACTAGTTAATATGCATTTATTCAATAATTATCCACAAAAATTCATACCTTGCCAGGCTCTGTGATTACTGCTGAAACTACAGAGGGTCCATATTCCGTTGAGGGGGAGCAGGCAGCCTGTAGGCAGATGTGTTGGATGCAATGTGTGAAGCGCTTCAACAGAAATGTGCACAAAGCGTTCTGTGACTCACCAGCAAAGGTGGGGTTGACAAGAAAGCTTGCACAGAGAAACAGACCTTTCCGCTGGGCTTTCCACGCGTGCCCAGAGTAGACGGATGCGCAACAATGTACAACTATTCATGTGCCACACAGATTTAGGACACAGAAAATTAGAATGTCTCTGTGATTTATGCACCAGCTGAGACACACTGAGAAGTTTATGCAAGTGCTCAGCTGTGAGAGATCTCAAACATATGGTTGTGTGACACTTCATGACTGTGATTCCGCCTGAGAAAGGCAGTTTTGCCACTTGTGCACACAGCAGAGCCCGCTTGCATAAGCCCAGGTGGTAGAGCCTGCTACGTGCGAAGGTATGCCTGTACCTAGGACATAAGGTACAGCCAACTGCTACCATAGGAAATTGCAACAGTGACAGCTATTTGTGTATCTAAACATATCTGAGCAGAGTTCATTCAACTGACAAGCCCTGTGTCTGCCCCTGCAGGATGTTTATGAACTTGGTGGCTTTGGGGTCCCGGTTGTGGCACAGGAGGTTAACGTGCCACTCACAATACCAATGTCCCATACTGGAGTGCCAGTTTAGCCTCCTGGCTGCTCTGCCTTCAATCCAGCTTCCTGCCATTTCATAAAGGAAGGCTGTCGAGAAACGGGCCCTTTACAAAGGGGAGGGAGAATAGGATGAGTTCCTGGCTCTGAGCTGCTGCCCTGCCTAGACCTGGCTGTGAGACCACTGGAGAAGTGATAGTGATTGTTTTAACTTCCATTATTTTCTTATGGGATCACCACAATATACATGGTCTGTCATTGACCAAATGTTACGCGACACAGAGCTGCATACAGCTCATCTGGTAGTACCTGAGATGGAATTCTGGCTCTGCGACTGGTCCCAGCTTCCCACCTGTGCAGAACCTGAGAGGCAGCTACAAATAACCTGGTCCTTGCCACCCACTCACCTCTCCTCCTGCCCAGCCCCAGCCATCACAAACATTTGGGGAATGAAGCAGAACATGGACAGAATCTCTCTCTCAAAGTACAAAATGTTTGCAAAGAAATATGTACTAGTATATTTTTTTAAAATTAATGACATCACTACATAGTTCTTCTCACCCTTGATCTAGAATCATTCGGAGGACTTCTTGAAGTTCTGAAGGTCAGGCCATACCCTGGATGCATTCAATCCTGCTCTCTGACAGGGAGGAGGCAGGCCCCAGCACATTTAGGGCAGCTGACACAGTCCAACTGTTACAGTCAAGAAGCTTGGTTCTGTAAGAGCCAGCAACTGCCTGGCCTGCTCTTCAGAGGCAGCCTTCCAAAATGCACTTTTATATTCAAAATATTCAAAAACCTGTCAAAGCGCTTTCATGTCCTGGAGGCCATGTGATGGGCACTGGAACGGAAGCCCACCTGCGCAGCGGCCTGTGGCGCAGGCGCGGGCGGATGAAGCCAGCCCTTTGTCCCCTTGCCTGCCCCGGGGAAAGCGGATCCCGTCAAGTGGCCGCCACTGGGCAGGGCGCTCCCGCCTCTCTCACCAGCCTGACCACGGGGTGCTTTGACTCAGATGAGTCTGCAAGAACACACTTCCTCCTCACTCCACCCTTTTTTACTGACTAGTAAATATGCATGGGTATTCTGGAAGCTAAGCATATTTTGATTTCAAAAGATAAACTCTCCACAGTTTTTTTTTTTTTTTTGCAGGTGCTTCCCAATATGAATTTAGAATGCTTGCTTTTGGCTTTGATCTCTGTACACAGCTGCTTGCTGAAATGTTACCATTAAGAAAAGCTGTGGTGAGTCCAGGCCAATGGCTCAGCTGGCTAATCCTCTCCCTACAAGCAGTGGCAGCCCACATAGGGCCAGTTTGTAGTGCCGGCTGCTCCATTCCCATCCAGCTCCTTGCTTGTGGTCATGGAAAGCAGCCAAGGATGGTCCAAAGCCTTGGGACTCTGCAGCTGCCTGAGAGACCTGGAAGAACCTCTCCTGCCTTCCGACTAGCTTAGCTCTGGCCATTGTAGTCTTTTGGGGAAGTGAACTAGCACATGGAAGTTCTTTCTCTTTGTCTCTCCTCTCTCTCAATCTGCATTTCCAATAAAAATAAATAAATCTTAAAAAAAAGAGGGCTGGGGCCCGGAGGCATGGCCTAGCGGCTAAAGTCCTCGCCTTGAAAGCCCCGGGATCCCATATGGGCGCCGGTTCTAATCCCGGCAGCTCCACTTCCCATCCAGCTCCCTGCTTGTGGCCTGGGAAAGCAGTTGAGGACGGCCCAATGCATCGGGACACTGCACCCGTGTGGGAGACCCGGAAGAGGTTCCTGGTTCCCGGCTTCGGATCGGCGCACACCGGCCCGTTGCGGCTCACTTGCGGAGTGAATCATCGGACGGAAGATCTTCCTCTCTGTCTCTCCTCTGTATATATCTGGCTGTAATAAAATGAATAAATCTTAAAAAAAAAAGAGGGCTGTGGCACTGGTGTTTTGGCACAGTGGTTTAAGCTGCTGCATGAGATGCTGTAATCCCATACGACCACGGGTTCAAGTCCCAGCTGTTCCACTGCTGAGCCCTCCATGCCTGAGAAGGCATCAGATTTCCCAAACACTTGGGTCCCTGCCACCCACATGGGAAACTCAGATGGAGTGCCCAGCTCGGGTCTGAGCCTGGCCCAGTCTTGCCTATTGTGGGCATTTGGTCATGAACTAGCACACGGAAGATCTCTCTGTCACTATGCCGTTCGAATAAAATAATAAATCGCGGGGCAAGTGTTTTGGTGGCGAGTGTTAAGCCACCTTGGAGTGCCTACATCCTCTATCACAATGCCAGTTTATATCCTGGTTCCTAAATTGCCAACTAAGCTTCCTGCTCACGCATAGTGGCGAGTGTGAGGAATAATCACCCAAGCGCTTGGGGACCTGTCACCGTGTGTGAGACTGGGAGGGAGTTCCTGGACCCTGGCTTGGATCTCAGCTAATCCCAGGGAACTAACAAAGCGCGCTCTCTCTCTCTCTCTGTTGCTGTCTCTATCACACACTGCAGTGCAGATAAAATAGATAACTCCACTATTTAAAGATACCTTTTCTTTCATTTACCACTATTAAAATCCCTGAAATAATCTTAAAATGAAGAAATGCTGGGGCTGAAATGGTGGCATATAGGCTAATCCTCTACCTGCAAGAGTTGGCGTTTCATGTGGGGTTTCGTTCATGTCGCAGTTGCTTCCCTTCCCTTCCCTTCCCATCCAGCCCCCTGCTTGTGGCCTGGGAAAGCAAAGAGGACGGCTCAAAGCCTTGGGATCCTGCACCCACACGGAGGACCCAGAACAAGCTCCTGGCTCCTGGCTGCAGAGCAAGCCCAGCTCAACTCTGGCCATTGTGGCCATTTGGCGAGTGACCCAGTGAATGGCAGCTCTGTCTCTCCTCTCTCTGTACTAAAAAAAATCTGCCACTCAAAACGAATAAATCTATAACAAACAATCGTGAGGAGCGATTTGAAGGTCATCACGGAGACTGATACCCTGCCTGCCTGGCGCCACTCCTTCTTCCTCGCTGGTCTAGCCATCCACCAATCAGATGTAACCCGGCATTTCACCTGAGAATCCCACCCCAACCTCCCAACCCTGCCCACTCACCAATCATCCCTAGGCATTCACCTGCGGCACCAATCCCCTGGGGCCTGCGCTCAAACCCTCCCAATCCCGCCCCCCACACACACCTGGCAGGCCTGCCTGAACATAAGGGGCCCAGGTGCCTCCATCTCCCCTTTTCCCGCTGATCTTCACCACCTCCACCCTGCTCCTGCCCCGCTGGAATAAACCTCTTAAAATGCCTCCTCAGTTTGATGTTTTGGCTCATGGCAAAGACCCAGGTTGTGGGAATTAGCTGTGCGTAATAATATCGTAATAACGTATGAACTAGAACTTTAACTGTTTTAAATAACTAACAATAAAATGTGCTGATTAAAAAAAGGTCGAAATGTTGCCAAGAAACATTTGCTGCTATAGTTGCTGTCTCCTCTAGTCGCTGAATTTCTGGGGCGTTTCAATTTTTTTTTTCCAAAAATTAAATGATTCTCTGTATTAAACTGAGGCACGAGTAAAAATTCCAAGGCTGTTTACCAGCAGACTCAATCCTCCACTTTTGGTCAATAAACATCTTGAATGCAACGGAAGCAGCTCTTGCTGTGGGAGACCGTGGGTGACAGAGGCTGCCGTGGTCTACGCCACAGCCCAGCCTAGTGCTGGGGGGCGCACCTGCAGATCTGGAAGAATTCCGGCGTGGCCCAAAGTCTTATCTGTTTTTGTTTGGCTTCTGCCAGTGTGTGGGTTGACAGTTCTGCACTGCCCGCCCCCAGGAGGTGAAGTGCTGCTTGGCTTTTGGAATTGCTGTTGCCCAGGAAGTCCGGGGCCTCCTGGCTTTCACCCCAGAGGCCCCATGAGCCGGCCATTGTTTCCCCTGCCGCACCACCCCGGCTGTCGCTGCGTGCTTTCGCAAGAACTCACCCACTCGCTCCCACAATCCAATCACTCGGAATCACCTGAAAAGAAACAGACAACAGCTCTGTGCGGCGGCCTTCAAGAACCGGCTTTCCCACAAATCACAGGCTTTCGTTTCTGGCCTGGCAGATGGAACAGGAGTCCCCGGCTCCATGGCTGATGCTGCAAGGACCGAGCCTTGGCCTGGGCCTCCGGGTGCGCAGGCCTGCCGGGCCCTTCGAGGTGGGGCCCCAGGGATGCGGCCCTGATCCTGCCTGCTGCCTGACCACTTAGCAAGAGAGTCTGTCATTCATAAACAAAATCTCCCCAGTGCACCAACCGCTCCCTCCTGGGCCAGGGAGACGGCCCAGGCTGTGCGGAGGCCTCCACTCCCTGGCTGTGGGCTCCTGCCACCACGCTTGCAAATAAGGCTGCCTTTGACTTGGGGAAGGACTGGTGCTCCCTCCAGGTCGCTGGGCTTTTAATTTGGGGACTGGAGGTCATTACCTCCCTTCTCTGGTGAATCACTGATGGCTTTCAAAAATGCCAGCAAGCACTATTTGACCTTCCCGGGCTCTTATGCACTGTGATTAACTCGGCGAGCGTTCCGAGGAAACAGCAAATGTCTTATTAGTTCTCATTTTACAAAGCAGCGGTGTGCTGAGAAGGGCTACTTCCTGCCACCCCTTACAAGCACCCTCCCTTTGTCACTGGCTCTCAAGGAGCCTCTCAGCCCCCCTAACGCCAAGGAAAGCAAGCAGAGATAGGATTTCTACCCTAAAAAAAAAGTCCCAGTTTCTAATAAGATAATTTCATGCTAATTAGCAGGGAGACATAGCGTGCATTTTGGAGATAGACGGAACAAGTGTGTGAGTTTCACGTTTCACTGGAAAATGGCTCAAACGAAAACTCACTTTGAAAGCTTGCTCCACAGCCTGAGGGAGGCTCCCAAGCCACTCGTGCTCCTTCCCCTTCGGCTCTCAGTGCCAGACACCAGGGCCAAGGCATGAGCCTTTACAAGACGTTTAGCACATCTTGGGTGGTGCAGAAAGGCAAGGATTACATACCCAGGCAGGGGCTGGTTTGGCAGGCACTTTGCCTGGGCCATGCACGGCCGGCTCCCTGCGAGCCCAGGATGCCAGCGGCCAGGGGGTCAGCCAGGGCCTGGGAGTCGCAGCGTCTTCTGGAAACCTTGTCCAATCTCTGGCTCTGTCTCCAGGGACGCATCAGGATGTGCCAAACTCGTCCCGGTGACAGTTTAAACCGTGCCCTTTGCATATGTTTTTAATTTTTATTTAATAAAGGAACAAATGCTTTATTACTAAAGACCAGTTTGTGATTAAAATCAGTTTTGATGACGGCTAGCAAGCACAAGGCAAAGCTGATAGGAATCTGTGAGGGCTGTGTGGCCCACAGCTGCGACAGCCCCCCGCCTTCCCACGTTTCTCTGAAGCGGTGGCTCTCTGCTTCCCCTCCACTTTGTTTTGGCCTAGTGATTGTATCTTGCTTACACAACCCGCTCAGCCTTTATCCTCCTGTTTTTGATTACCAACTGGTGTTTATTTTAAATGCAGTTACTAGCCAATTAAATAGAAATTAACGACATTTAGAGCGGGGGGCTCCTGATTAGCGCCTCTTCCTTTGGCAAATGCCTTCTTCAGGCTGTTGGGAGGGCAGAGCTCCCACAGGCCGAGTCCAGCAGGGCTCTGCAAGCCCTCCGGGCAGCGAGTTACCTATTGGGTCCAGAGTTGAAGCGAGTTGGGATGGGAGGCACTGTTCGGACCCGGAGCAGGCTGAGCTGTAACCGGAGCCATTTCCTGTTGTGATTTGGTTAAACCATTTCTGATTCAAGACAGATTCTCCTACCAGAAAGACAGGCTTATTTCAGTAGAGAAGGGGAAAAAAAAAAAACAAACCTTTCTTCTGCTTTCATTTTTTTTGTTGTTTTGGACGGCTGGAATGCACCTCTTTTTCTGCCCACTGACCACTGCTCACGGCAGGGAGGAGGGGGACAAGCTCCATCCCGTGCTGGGTAGGCCAAAATGCATTCCGTCTGCCACTCCAGGGGACACTGGAGCTATGGGCTGCCTGTTCTGGAATCAAACCCACTGAGCTAATCAGATAATCTGATATGGGTTTCATTTATTCTAAAATTGGAACAGGAAACACGTCTGTGACAGAATTGTTCAAGGCAAGCCTTTCTAAGCCCGTGTGCTTCTGCAGCTTGCGGGAAGTGTGTGGAAGTTCATGCTGAATGTCTTCTCCCTTTTTTACTTGCCTAGAGTTCCCTGACCTTGAAATGTTCAGCTGAGGCCCATCTGCTGCTTCAGGAAGCCTTGCATGGACATGGAGTCCACAGCCCTGGCTCCACGCCGCATAGCTGAGCGCCCCTCAGCCTCCAAGGTCCTGGAGGTCTTTTCTTTATCTTCTTTTTCTTTTATCAGATTTGTTTATTTGAAAGGCAGAGTTCCACAGAGAAAATCCTCTTCTATCCACTGATTAACACCCCAGATGGCTGGCTGGGACAGGCTTACCCCAGAAGCCAGTACCTTCATCTGGGTCCCCTCAGGTGGGGGGAGATCGGACAGGCCATCTTCCACTGCTTTCCCAGGTACATTAGCAGGAAGCTGGAGGTCAAGCTGGCATTCCTATGTGCTGGCATTGCAGGCAGTGGCATGACGCTGCGGCACAAAGCCATCCCTGAGAGAGCGTTACTAAGAGCAAAAGGTGTAGTGAGCGTGAAGAGCACGGCTGACTTGCGCACAAATGAGGCACCGTTGTAATGCCGCTGTAACTCCGTGGGATGCAACGTGTGGCACTGCATCGGCTTCACATCGTTACCTGCCTATTCTAACGCCAGGAGTAGATGGCCAAACAGGAACGGAGTGATGAACCTTAAGATATGTTTTACTTTGTTTCTAACAGCAAAAAAAAAAAGTAAGTTGCCAATAAGTACAAACTAGGAATTAATTAAGTAAAATATACTGACATCATGGGATGTGGTTCAGACATTAAAAATGGAAGGGGAGACAGAGAGCTGTAAGGAGCTTCACTCTCAAAAGGATGTGGTGAGTAGGGAAATGCAAAGCACTTAAAGGCAGACGTCGCTGATGCCAGGTGAAATGGCTGAGAAATTGGTGAGGCCCGAGTAGAGGCTTGTGGGCAAATGGGAAACTCCTGGGGGACACAGCCCTTGAAGGCGTCTGTGCCTCTCCCACCAAACGCCCCCGTCTGTGGTGCTCACGGCGCGACTGAGGAAAGCCCTGAATCGGGCCCATTGCTTTGCTAACCTGAGAAAGAGTTAGGGCAGTCTTAGAGGAGAGGTCATCTATCCTGCCTCCAAGCAGAAACAGGAGCCTTAATCTGTGCAAGAAACGCCTGCTGGGCAGCGGCGAAGACCCCTTGGAACTGGGTGAAGAGAACCAAAAGAAATCCAAAATGGTTGGTATATTTCACACTGGACTCACAAACACAAAGGGACTTCCAAAAGTTCAAGGGGCGAAGACGGTGTTACAAGATGGTATCTGGGCCCTCTTGTGGTAAGCAGGTAAGGTCGTCGCCTGCAGTGCTGACATCCCATATGGGCGTTGGTTTGAATCCCGCCTGCTCCACTTCAGATCTCGCTCCCGGCTAACGTGCCTGGGAAAGCAGTGGAAGATGGTTTGCTTAGATGCCTCCCTGGACCACATGGGAGACCCCATAGCTCCTGGCTCCTGGTTTCAGGCCGGCCTAGTTCCTTCAGCTGCAGCCATTCAGGCAGTGAACCAGCAGATTGTACAGAAAATCCTTTTCAATCTCTCTCCATTTCAAATACATGAGTCAGCCTTTAAAAAAAACAAAAAACAAAAAACAGATGATGCCTATTTTCCATGAACTTATTCAAGACTGCTGTGCAGCTGAGGTAGGGTCAAGGGACTGAAAGGCTATGTCCCTCCCCCAAATCAGATATAGGATGCAACCAAGATGGAGGCTTTTTCAGAACGACAAAAATATGAACTGAGCCCCTTCCCCATTGAGCAGCAGAGCAACAGCGGGAGAGGGATGGGAAGCGAGAAAACAGACTGTGATGTGCAGTGCTAGGGAGGACCTTGAGTTCAGACACAGTGCAGCACCACCTCTGCAGGCATCTGAAACAGCAGAGAGCACAGCCCTGGAGTCAGCCAAACCACTGCATTCAAGTTCTAGCAGAATGAAGGACACCCCGTTATCAACGTTCCAAGCCACGCATGCCAGCCTCTACGCTCCTGTGCAAAATGACCAGCTCTTCAACGAAAACTGCAAGGCGCGTGAAAGAGTAAGAAAAACCTACTGGCAGAGACAAGGCACTCATCATAAACATCTCTGATATGATACAGATGTTAGACCTGCTGGGAAACTATTT
This sequence comes from Ochotona princeps, assembly GCF_030435755.1. Lineage (NCBI taxonomy): Eukaryota > Metazoa > Chordata > Mammalia > Lagomorpha > Ochotonidae > Ochotona > Ochotona princeps. The sequence goes on from NC_080834.1 coordinate 15,313,028, forward strand.
CCTTGTAATACTTTCCTCCCCAGCTTTATTAAGGTATAACTGACCAAAATTGCGTATATTTGCAACATAATGTTTAACTACATCTTGAAATGATTAAATTGAACAAATTATACATTCTTCACATACTAACATATCTTGTGTGTGTGTGGAGAGAAAATTTAGAACTAAAATACAGCTATTTCCAGTATGTGTTATTATTACTTCGTCACCATGCTATAAAATACATTTCCAGAACTTGTTCATCTGTAAATGAAACTGTATACCATTTGAACGTCTTCCTATCAGGCCCTCATAACAACTGTTCTATTCTGAGTTGAAGAAGTGAGTGAGTTTCTCCTACAAGTTAGATCATGCTACATTTGCTTTTCTTCTTTTTTTTTTTTTTTAAGATTTAGTTTTACTTTTATTTGAAAAAGCAGTGTTTCAAAGAGGAGAGACAGAGATCTAACTGTTGGCTCCCTCCCCAAGTGGCTGCAGTGGACAAAGCTGAGCCGATCCCAAGCCAGGACCTGGAGATTGTCGGAGTCTCCCCCAAGGGTGCAGGAGTCCCAGGACGTGAGCCATCCTCCTTCGCTTTCCTAGGCCAGAAGCAGGGAGCCGGATCGGAAGTAGAGCAACTGGGACACAAAGCGGGGCTGCAGGCGAAGGTTTATCCTATTACACCACAATGCCAACCACTTTGTCTCTCTGTACCAAGATTATTTCAGTTGGCATAATCACTCCAGATTCATCAAACCTGCCATAAATGACAGGAGGTCCTTCTTCTCAAAGTTTCGTTAGTTACATTATGTTTAGACACCACAGTTTGTTTATCCATTAATCTTTCAGGGTGACATTGGTTGATTCCCAAGCTCAGCAACAGTGACTAGTGTTCGATACACACAGATATAGGGATCTTTTAACATTTATCCAATTTATGGCAGGTATATGCCCAGTAACAGGATGACTGGATCAGTTCGCAATTCTATTTTTTTTTTTTAAGATGTATTTTTATTTGAAAGGCAGAGTTACCGAGAGGAGAGACAGAGAGATTTCCAACTGCTGGTTCATCCCCCCAAATGGCCATCATGGCTGCAGTTGATCCAAAGCCAGGAGTCAGGAGCTTATTCCTGGTCTCCCATGTGGGTTCAGGGCAACAAGTACTTGAGGCTTCTTCCGCTGCTTTCCCAGGTCATAAGCAGGGAGCTGGAGCTGAAGTATAGCAGCTGGGATTGGAACCAGTGCCCAAATGGGATGCTGGCCCTACGGTCAGAGGATTGACACAACAGGCCACTGTGCCAGGCCCACGGTTCACAACTACAGATATCTTACTACTCTTGTGCTTTACTATTATACAGTGTTAAAAGTCAAATTGACTATAATATTGCCTTTATAGTGAATTTTTATGTTTTCATTTTATTGTCTTTATTTCAAAATTAAGAGCTCACTTCAGAATTTCTTATAATAGTGAACTCCCACAGCTTTCCTTTGTCATGTGAAGTTTTCACACTTCCTTTAGTTTTAAGTAGTTACACAATACAGGATCTTGGTTGACAACTTCTTTCTTTTAGCACCTCAAATATATTATTTCATTCTCTTCTGGCCTGCAAGGTTTCTGCTGAGAAACTGCCGATAGTCACATAGTGATTCCCTTGTGTGGATTAAATTGCTTCTCTTGCTACTTTGAAAATTCTTTATGTTTGGAGAATTTCATTACAGTCTGTCTGAAGGAATACCTGTTCAGATGTTTAATATATTTGGCTATCTTGATGATGCATAAAGCTGGATGTTTACTTCGTTGTCTCCTCAAGCAATTTTTTCTTCCCCTTTCTCTTTCCCTGCTCTTTCTGCTGCTTCCATAATGCATATTCTCTATTTTGATTGATTAGATCTTTTGGTTATTTTTTTATTTTGGATTAGATCTGTTTTTAAGTACTCTATGTATTTTTAACTGCAATCAGTAGGGTCTTTAGCACCTGAATTGTTTTGGTAATACATCTCTTTGTTCAAGTTTTCATTTCATTTCATTTGTATATTGCTTTTATGGATTTGTTTAATGTGTTTTCTCTGGGAGCTCCCCAACTTTCTTTTTGCTTTTTTTTTTCAAGATTTATTTATTTTTATTGGAAAGGAGGATATTCAGAGAGGAGGAGAGACAGAGAGGAAGATGTTCCATCTGATGGTTCACTCCCCAAGCAGCCGCAATGGCCAGGAACCTCCTCCAGGTCTCCCACGCAGGTGCACGATCCCAAGGCTTTGGGCTGTCCTCAACTGCTTTCCCAGGCCACAAGCAGGGAGCTGGATGGGAAGTGGAGCTGCCGGGATTAGAACCAGCACTCATATAGGATCCCGGTGCGTTCAAGGTGAGGACCTTAACCGCTATGCTATCGCACCGGGCCCCACAACTTTCTTTAACATAATGATTTTGAATCCTTTGTCATTTGGCTCTGTAGGGATTTCTACAAGTGATTTATTTTGGTCTCTTGATGGGATTGCACTTGGCTGATTGCTTATGTGATTCTTAGGGTCTTGTCTTGGTGTCTGTGGAGCCTCTTCCCTTCACCAGCCAGCCAGTGAAGAAATTCTTAATCAGCCATCTGGTGGCATTCCCGGGCGAGTTGACTGTGGTGCTTCAGTCAGCAGGTGGGCAGAGCTGGTACCTGTTTCACAGAAGCCACATTGGATCTCAGGCCCGCAATGTCAGGCTTCGAGCCCTTGTCTCCTGGGAATGCAGCTTGAGTCAGTGAAGGCTGTCTTCAGCCTGCGTCCAGCAGTGCTCATCTGCTCAGTAGGTCCACAAGCTGACCTGGCTCCAGGCTGACTTTAAGTCTGACTCTGTAGGAATGAGCCTGGGTCTTTAGTTTCTGGGATTTAGCTAATGTGTAGCTCCAATCAACAAGGATATTCCTAGAGCCTCAGGCCACAAGTGCCAGCCTAGGAGTCTGGGTCCGTGACTGCCAGTCTGGAAATCAGGGCTACAGGGGCTTTGCTAGAGTCCCAGGCTAAAGACAGCAGCTCCCAGGGGCAGGCGTAGAAGACAGGTCTGAGGGAAAGCTGGCCCAGGGTCTGGCTGCACTGGGAAAGGTATGGTTGCTTGGCCTGTGTGATCATGGGGCCAGGGGAACTGTCTGTATGCTAAGCCCACGAGCGTTGTCCTGGTGTGTAGGACTGCAGTGTCTGTCCGGGGCTGGGGTCCACGTGAGTTGGCTTGGCCCTAGGGCAGGCCTGCATCCCAGGGTCACGGGGCTCTTCTGGTGTTGGCTGCCAGTGTGTATCCTAAAGCTGAGACAGGTCTGGTGCTGGCAGCCACAGCAATGTCAGGTGCTCATTCCACCCCTTTCCCACACAGAAAGTATTGTCTGGACTCAGGGAAGGGATGAGCCAGTCACGGCAACCCATGGTTCGTATCTGTTGTGATGTGGATATGGTTGGAATGTCTCCCTTTGGGGACAGGTGTTAGAAGCTTGGTCCTCACTGATGCAGTATTGAACTTATAAAAAATGGGGCCTTAGGCCAGGATGTGTTAGCCTAGTGACTAAATCCTCACTTTGCACATGCCAGCATCCCATGTGGGCACCACTTCATATCTTGGCTGCTCCACTTCCCTTCCAGCTCCTTGCCCATGGCCTGGGCAAGCAGTAGAGGACGGTCCAAAGCATGGGACCCTGCACCCATGTGGGAGACCTGGAAGAAACTCCTGGCTTCAGATTGGCTCAGCTCTGGCCATTGCGGCCACGTGGGGAGTAAACCAGCAGACAGAAGAACTTTCTTTCAGTTTCTCCTTATCTCTGTAAATTTGCCTTTCCAATTAAAAAAAAAGAAAGAAAGAATAAAGAAACAGGGCCTAGTGGGAAGTAACTGGGCCAAGACTGTCTTCGTAAAGACATTCATATTTGCCTTGAAAAATAAGCTGTGCCTTGCCAAGACTGGAGTTCAACATTCCTGCTTTGGAAATGAAAAGAAGACCCGAGCACCATTACCCACAGCCACAGCACACTGACGTCTAAAGGAACCTCCACCCACCAATGGCAAGCTACACAGATGGAACATTCAGCATGACATATTCTGAACTGTAGAACAAACTTCATTAAGTTTAAAAGAATAAAACCACGTAAATCTCTTCTCTTAACACTGTGAAATTACATTAGAAATCAATAACAGAAAGATTTATATAAAAATCCTCAAATATTTAGAAATTAAAACAACCAACTTCAAACCTATCATGAGTCAAATAAAGAGACTCAGGAAAAATGTTTAAAATATTTTTGACTAAAATAAAAATACAATACATATAAACTTGTGCAATGCAACTGAAGTCATGCTTAGAAATGTAGGCGTTAGATGTTTACGTTACAAAAGAAAAAGGGGTCTCAATTCAATGATCTAAGTTTCAGTTTTGAGCAAGTCACATACAATCTAAAGGAATAAAATTACAAATACTAAAGCAGAAATAATGAAATTCAAAACTGAATCACAGAAAAAATACACTAAAATTCTGGAGATTATTTGCAAACACTGATCAAGTTGATAATAACTTGACTGAACAAGAAGGAAAAAAGCAAGAGTGTCTGGAGCAGCATGAACACTACTAGATACTGTTAGACACTAACAAGGCACATTTTCATATATTGCCAACATATACTATTATGTTATATAAAGGTATATCACAAACTATTCCCATACATTTGAAAACCTTCGACCTAAACAACAAACGATCATTCAAAAGCAAACAGATAGTCTGAGGAATTACAAATGAATCCCTATTATGAAAAACTTTTTAAAAGATTTATTTGTATTGGAAAGGCATATTATATTTACAGAGAGGAGAGACAGAAAGATCTTCCATCAACTGGCTCACTCCTCAAATGGCCGCAACACCCAGAGCTGAGTGGATCTGAAGCCAGGAGTCAGGATCTTCTTCTGGGTTTCCTACGCTCCTACAAGGTCCCAAGGTTTTGGACCACCCTCTACTGCTTTCCCAGACCGTAAAAATGGGGACTGGATGGGAAGCAGAGTATCAAAGACACAAATCAGTGCCCATATGGAATCCCACTGCTTGAAGGTAGAAGATTGGTCTTGAAATTTTATTATTATTTTTTAGGATTTGTTTATTTTTATTGGAAAGTCAGATTTGCAGAGAGGAGGGACAGAAAGATCTTCCATCTTCTGGTTTACTCCCCAAGTGGCCACAATGGTTGGAGCTGAGCTGAGCTGATCTGATGCCAGGAACCAGGAGCCTCTTCCAGGTCTCCCACACGGGTGCAGGGTCCCAAGGCTTTGGGCCGTCCTCTACTGCTTGCCCAGGCCACAAGCAGGGAGATGGAAGGGAAGTGGAGCAGCCAAGATATGAACTGGTACCTACATGGGGTGCTGGTGCTCTGTTTCCCCTCTAGCTTCCTGTCACTGTGCCTGGGAAAACAGCAGAAGATGGTCAACTGCTCTGGCATCTGCTATGCATGTGAGAGACCCAAAAGAATTTTCTGGCTCCTGACTTTGGCCTGGCCCAGCCTTGGTTATTGCTGCTATTGGAGAGTGAACTAATTAATAGGTGGAAAACCTCTCTACCTCTCTGTCTCTTTCTTTGCCCCCTCTCTCTTTATAACTGCATTTCAAATAAATAAAAATATTTTAAAATACTTTTTAAAACTGAAAATCATTTGAAAAAAACATTAGGAAGTTTAAATGAATATCCAGAAAGGGTAGATATACCAGATCAAGCGGCATTTATCTAAGGAATGTAAAGCTAACTCAGCTTTCAAAACACAGTCAATGTTTGTCTCTATATTAACAAAAATGTAGAAAACTCATCACTAATATTCCATATGCCTTTATAATAAAAATAAAAACTTACAGCAAAGTATAAATAAAAATTCCTCATCAGAACAAAAAGTATCTATAAACTACAATTAACACATTACAATTAGTGCTAAAAGACTAGCTACCTATCCGATAAGAAATGGAACAAGGCAAGGATATCCTTTTTGACAATTTCTCAATATCACCCTACAAATACTAGCCATTAAAATAATATATGGAAACAGTAGGAATATTACCTTATTCACAGATGGCAAAACTATTTTTAAAATACTACACAGGGACCGGCACAGAGGCCTAGCCCAAAAAGTCCACGCCCTGAACGTGCCAGGATCATATATGGTCACCGGTTCTAATCCCAGCAGCTCCACTTCCCATCCAGCTTCCTGCTTGCGGCCTGGGAAAGCAGTCGAGGACGGCCCAAAGCCTTGGGACCTGCACCCGTGTGGGAGACCTGGAAGAGGTTCCAGGCTCCTGGTTTGGGATCGGCGCTGCACCCGCCGTTGTGGTCACTTAAGGAGTGAATCATCGGAGGGGAGATCTTCCTCTCTGTCTCTCCTCTTGTCTATATATCTGACTTTGCAATAAAAATAAATAAATAAATCTTGAAAAAAATTAGAAATGGTACTTCAATAGAGTGCTCCTTACCTCCTAAAATAGGCCAGCGACGGGGAAGAGATCTCGGTCCCTCGCCACACACAACTAGAGGCCCGGAAGGCGCCCACCATTTTGGATTCGTACCATTTGAGGTATCTGCTTCCCCTTTTCCACAGTTTGCAAATGGTACCCGGTTCTGACTGTCCACCAATCCCTCGCGGCCCCTGCTCGTAATTTCTGCCCACGTACCAATACACTGCGGCTCCAACAATGCCACTCACAAATCCGTCACAGCCGCCCTGCCATCCACTTCCTTTTCCTGCTCCCGCCCCTTCACACGCAGTGACTTCCGGGCTGCGTCATCCGCCTCCATTTTGTCCCTTTCCCCTAGCCTGGGAGCCGTGTCCCACCGTGGCCTTTGGTTCTCTTTCCCTTCACCCCCACTCCACCCTGCTGGAGGAAAGGACCTCATAAATGCCTCGCTGCATCTGGCGGATTGGCTTATGGCAGCGAACTTATCCTGAAAAGAAGACTTGGCTGTGGGAATTAGCTCCAGGTAAGGATTTGCTGCGTGTACAAACTAAACCCTCACTGCCCACTCAAGATGGGTGCTCGTGTCATATAACCCTTTCTGATATGTTTGAGATTTGAATCAATTTTGCTACCATTTTTTGTATCTAATTGGTTCTGCGCGAAGAATGCTTATCTTTGTGCAAAGAGCTGAAAAAAAAAATGCATTGCATGTCCACAGTAACTTCAGTAGCCTAAAACATGGATATCAAGTTGCGCCATCATCGTTTGCTTCAAAAGACACTTCTTAATATTGGATTTCTATCACTATCAAAAATCAGTTGTGGAATTTATAGGAGTTTATTTCTAGTTTCCCATTCCCTTGATCTATATGCGTATTCTTTTGCCATCCTCATGGCCTCAGCTACTATCATATTGTGGTGATGTTTGAAATCAGTTACTATGAAAAAAATCAGTTAATATGAGTCTCCAACTTTATTCTCTTAAAAAAAATATTTAAGAATTTTTGGCTTTAGCCATCCTGTGTAACTTTTTCAACCAGTAATTAGTAACTGCCTAAAAGTTTTCATTAGAATTCCAATACATCTATATTAAAAACTGGAAAGAATTAATATCTTAACAATACTAAATCTTGTAATATAAGGACATGATATATTCTTTCGCATATACCATGGTTTTTTAACTCCTTAACCAACAGATACCATAGATTTTTTATATTGTTATTTTAATTTTGAATTTGAATTGTTCACCTCTTGTGTACAGAAATACCGAGTATGTGTATGCACTGACTTTGAATCCACTTACAGCTCTAGTGGCTTTTGTATGGATTGTGTAGGAATATATTTTTTTTAAGATGTAGTTAGTTTTATTGCAAAGTCAGATATACAGAGGAGGAGGAGAGACAGAGAGGAAGATTTCCCTTTGATGATTCAGTCCCCGGTTACCTCAGTAGCTGGAGCTGAGCCCATCCAAAGCCAGAAACCAGGAGCCTCTTCCCGGTCTCCCACGTGAATACAGGGTCCCAAGGCTTTGGGCCGTCCTCGACTGCTTTCCCAGGCCACAAGCAGGGAGCTGGATGGGAAGTGGAGCTGCCAGGATTAGAACTGGCACCAGGCGCGTGCAACGTCAGGCCTTTAGTCACTAGGTTGCTGCTCTGGGCCCTAACCCACTTTTTAAATGCAGAGCATCCAAACAGATTCTTAACCAAAAAAATATATTCAGATGCAAGATAAGCACACGAAAATACTAAGTGTTACTAATCATTCCCCATTAGATGCAGACAAATTAAAATCACAGTAAGATTATTTGAATATGTGCAGTGGTGAAATCTGGCATTACTGAGTGCTGAAAACAATGCAAAATACTAAGAACTCTCATTTATTCTTAGCAGGAATGCAAAATGGTGTAGCCATTTTGAGAAATTCGTTGTAAAGTTAGACATAAGCAGTCTCACTCCTGAGTATGTGACCAAAGAAAGGAAAGAAAAGAGGTGCAAGCTGTTGGAGGGAAAAATCAATTTTTTCTCTCCCCCACAGTTTTTTTTTTTTTTAATTCTTTTTGCAATTTTTACTGGAATGGAAGATTTACAGAGAGAAGGAGAGACAAAGACAGAAGTCTTTCGTTTGCTGGTTCACTCGCCAAATGGCTGCAGTGGCCCTACTGAGCTGATCTGAAACCAGGAGCCAGGAGCTTCCTATGGCTCTCCCACATGGGTGCAGGGGCCCAAGGACTCTGCTCCTGCTTTCCCAGGCCATAAGCACGGAGCTGGATGGAGGTGGGGCAGCCAGGACATGAACCAAGTGCCCACGTGCTACCAGTCAGTTGAGTCAACACATCAGCCCCTCCTTCACAGTTCTTAGTTGGGACAAACCACTTGTGACAGAGACTAGCAAGAGAAAATGATGTGTTTTCTGGTTGTGCATTTGATAAATCCACAAATAAATGAATAAACCTCAAAGATGAGGTCTTGAATTCAGGCTTAAGTTTAATTCACTGCTGAAACAAGGTATGGGGAAGGCCAGTTCTATGGAGATGTTCAAGAAAAACAAGATAAACACGGGCAGGTTTGTTTTGTAAATTCAGGCAGGTGTGTTCTCCATTGATGAAAGCCTCGGATTTACAGTCATCCTTCTCTTCCTGGTACAAGAAAGGACTCATCCTTGCAGATGGAAATTTCCTTTGTGGCTGAAAATTTGCCTGACAAAAAGACAACTTTTATTCTGTTTTCAGAACAAAACCAAAGAGAAATATTTAGAGGTGGGGTGTTCTGATTTCTTGCAATGCAAAGACCTATAAGCCAATGTACATAACTGATTTTAGAAAGTGTGGCGCAACTCAGATGTACCACAAACAGATTTATCCTTCCTATGGGATGCCACAGGAATAAAATCAACAGTTGCAACTGTATAGTGATATGGGATAGGCAGGGAGCTGGCTAGGTCTGCTGACGTGGCATTCATAAGCCCCATGTATACAGTTCTGTCCTGGTTGTCAAAAGGGCTCTTTCCCTGCGATATGTCTATTCATCCAGGACCTAAAGGGAATGCTGTAGCAATATAGATGTTGAGCTGTCTCAAGCCTGGAAGTAGCACCCCCAACTTCATAAATGAGATCAGCAGGGCCCTCCTTTCCCCCTCTTTATTTCTGTCTTCTGCCACAGACCACAGCTGGAGGGGCTCACAAGTGCCCTCTCCACTTCCCCTCGTCACCTCTTCTCCTTTGGGCAGTCGTCTGGCCCAGTGCCCACTCATGATGGATACTTCTCTGGGTGGGGCAACCCCTGCCCACATGTGTGTACGTGTGTTTACTTCTTCAACTTTTGAATAAAATTTCTATCACTTTTCTCAACTTAACGCATGTCAACATTTAGCATTTTTGTCTTTGTGATGACAAGAACCTGGAGTAAAAAAGTGAACACCCCCTTTCCCATACCAACAGCATGGATAAATCTTACCAGCATTTCATTTTGCAAAGTGCAAGAACCATGTCCAGATGTGTCTGATTCTATTCATGCTGTGGTAAAAAGGGTCACCCCACCACCACCACCAAAAAAAAAAAAAAGAAGGGGTGACCCTAGCTGAGTTTATTTCAAGTTCTTGTGGGCCCGGCGGCGTGGCCTAGCGGCTAAAGTCCTCGCCTTGAACGCCCTGGGATTCCATATGGGCGCCGGTTCTAATCCCGGCAGCTCCACTTCCCATCCAGCTCCCTGCTTGTGGCCTGGGAAAGCAGTCGAGGACGGCCCAATGCATTGGGACCCTGCACCCGCGTGGGAGACCCGGAAGAGGTTCCAGGTTCCCGGCTTCGGATCGGCGCGCACCGGCCCTTTGCGGTTCACTTGGGGAGTGAATCATCGGACGGAAGATCTTCCTCTCTGTCTCTCCTCCTCTCTGTATATCTGACTGTAATAAAATGAATAAATCTTTAAAAAAAAAAGTTCTTGTCTGAGAGAATTCGAAGTGGAGAACTAGATGAAATGCAGGAACAGGAACAGAATCTATTTAAAGAAAGCAGAGTTAGTGCACAGACAGCAGTGTGAGCAGTCTCACGAGGGAGTTCCTCACACCCTGCTTTGGTTGCCTCCTTGATCAGAAGGGATGGACTCTCACCAAATACACGCCGAGGTGGAGTTTTGTATGCCTTGAGATGACTTCCGGGAAAGTTTTGATAAGATTCTTCATAGCAGCAGGTTGAGAGGGACGAGGGATCCCAAGGAAGGGTAATGTATCCACAGCCGTCGCTGGACATGGCCGCGTTAGTTAAGGGCATCAGCAGGAACCTGTTGGAGCACTCTATCAGCTTCTCCGTGTGAAACAAGTTACACTGGTTCTGATCTGCGCGCAGCTCCAGACAAGCCCCTCAGTTTCATCTCATTAGCATGTCTATGCGGAAAAAGGGTGATTCTAGCAACTGCTCCCTGAGTGGCCCACATCCAGTACAAGAGGTTTTCACCTTATTACCATGTGTATGTGTAGTAACTCATTAGGGAGAGTTCAATATTTAAAAACATCTAACCCCTAGACAGGACTTCATCAGTGACCCCTTCTTGACCTTTCCGGTGCTGCCAAGAGCTTTCACTTTTGTTTTCCCTTTCCAATCACATTTCTCCACATTGTTCACTCTTCCTTGTCCATGTGCTTAAATCTTCAGAGTTGTTATGTTGTGGGGTGCAAGAGAGATCACGCCAGACAAGTCTAAGATGTATTAAGGAGTCATTATTAACCACGCTTCGTGATGGCAGGGCCCACTAGAACTTAGCAAATTATAAATCTATGTAGCAATCCAGTCTGGATCGAAACCCTGCGAGGCACAAATGGTCATTACAGTGAGGTCTGTCTGTCAAGCTACAGACCTATGTCCCAGCTTCTCCAGCATTATAAATTATCCTAAGAGACATGCAGTGAACAACCTCGACCCACTAGCAAAGTTGTGAACATCCACCTTTTGCTGGCTTCTACATTCCATTCGTGCTGGACCTCACCTCTGCGGGAACTCTTGAAAGTACGCAAATTAGAAATACAAAGCATCTTAGTATTTGCGTCTTCACTGACTCACTCCAGCAGTGAACGTAGGGTAGGGACTACAGCCATACAGGGAGCATGCTCAGGGGCTACCTGTCCTCTGATTCTGTCCCAGGGAGTTGGTGAGCAAGCAGGTACCGGGGAGGCCAGGAGTCAGAGTGCCAGAGCGACAGAAGCATGTGATCCAGAGAGCGAGCCCCTCCCTATCTTGGGCTTTTATGGGGGATGGTGAGGGGAGTGGTTACACAGCAATGCAGTACCACCCCATCTCAGGTTCCATGCGGTTGCGGGGGTCCAAGGACTAGGGCCATCCTCTGCCTCTTTCCCAAGCCATTAGCACTGAGCTGGAATGGAAGTGGAGCAGCTGGGATGTGAACTAGTACCCATGTGGTATGCTTCCGCTGACCCTCAAGTATTGAAAATGTAATCCCCATAGCAATAGTGGTGAGAGTGAGGACCTCGAAAAGGGTAATTGGCTTGTGAGTATTCCGTTCTCCTGAATGAATTGACGCCTTTACCATGGCCGTAGATTAAACATGCTGGAAGTGGGTTCCTAACTGGCAGCTTAGTCCCACTCCCTCTCCGTCACCCGTATGCATCTTTGTGATCCAGTAAAAAAAGCCATTCGTAGATGTGGCTCTTTGATTTTTTTTTTTTTTAATTGGAAAGGGAAATTTACAGAGAGAAGGACAGAGAGGAATACCTTCTGTTCGATAGTTCACTCCCTAATGGCCACAACAACTAGAGCTGAGCTAATCCATAGCCATGAGCCAGGAACTTCTTCCAGGTCTCCCATGTGAGTGTAGGATCCTAAACCTTTGGGCCGTCCTTGACTGTTTTCCCAGGCCACAGTTAGGGAGCTGGAAGAGAAGTGGAGCTGCCGGGATTAGAACCGGCACCCAGTTGGGATCCTGGCTTGTGTGAGACGAGGACTTTAGCCACTATGCTATCACGCCGGGCCCACTCTTTGATCTTGAATTTCCCTGCATTTTAGAACTATGACCTAAATTTCAGTTCATTGTAAGGTACCCAGTTTGTGGTATTCTGTAATCCATTTCAAAACATAATGTGTATCACATATATGTGTGTTTATAAAAAAGTTAATGTGTCTACCTATACACAGAAATTCTCCTCTATAACTATTTTTTTTAAGATTTATTTATTTTTATTGCAAAGGTGGATATACAAAGAGGAGGAGAGACAGAGAGGAAGATCTCCAATGGCTCACTCCCCAAGTGAGCACAATGGCCAGAGCTAAGCCAATCCGAAGCCAGGAGCCAGGAGCCAGAAGCTCTTCTTGGTCTCTTACGCTGGTGCAGTGTCCCAAGGTTTTGGGCCGTCCTCAACTGCTGTCCCAGGCCACTAGCAGGGAGCTGGATGGGAAGCAGGGCCGCAGGATTAGAACCAGCGACCATATGGGATACCAGTGTGTGCAAGGCAAGGACTTAAACCCCTACACTGTCGTGCCGGGCCCTATAACTGGTTTTTAAAAACAGATTTATTTATTTTTATTAGAAAGTCAGATATACAGAGAGATGGAGAGACAGAGAGGAAGGTCTTCCATCTGCTGGTTCACTCCCCAAGTGGCTGCAATGGCTGGAGCTGTGCCCATCTGAAGCCAGGAGCCAGGTCTCCCACACGGTGCAGGGTCCCAAGGCCTTGGGCCATCCTCCACTGTTTCCCTGGCCACAAGCAGGGAGTGGGACAGGAAGCAGGGCTGCCAGGATTAGAGCTGATCCCCATATAGGACGCTGGCTCATGCAAAGCAAGGACTTTAGCTGCTAGGCCACCGTGCCGGGGTCCCCCATCCATCTTTTTATCTATTATCTATCTAATCATCTTTTTCCTCTTCCTGTTCACCTAGACGGATAAAAATGAGCAACTCAGTACATGGTGAATATTTAATTACCAATGATATTGGTTTCTAAACACCGTCCTACAATAAAAGGAACTGGGGATTCTTGGAGAACTAATCCAGGACTGGGCCAGTAGACATAAAGATGAGCCCAAGGATCTCGTGGCAATTTATATAAGAAAATTATATATATATATATGTTTAAAGAATATAAAGTGCTTGGGAACCAATCTGAAAAAGCTCCAATAACCAAAGCTAGAAGAATTTGATGAATAAAATAAAAATATGAACAGGGTTACCATATGAGATTATAACTGAAAGAATAAAATTAATACCCATGAGTCTGAAAGTATAAAATAAAGGTCAGAGGCAGGGAGTAGGTCAGTCTTCCTTAGAGAAGAATTTTAGTTTGTAGGTGTAGATGGCCTGAGAAAAATGGAAAATACTGTTAAGTACTACAGTAATTATTGCAGCAGATAAGACCTGCAGAAAATAGTAAACATTTTAGGATGGTGAAGGTTTACGTAGAAACAGGCTCTCTGTATGGTCTCCACATCTCTCTGGTACTGTTATTGCAACTGTTAAGTTTGAACTACTTCAACGTAACAAATAAAAGCTGACTCCTTTGTGACCTGCAGATATCTTTATGATCTATGAAATTTTAAAAATCAGCAAGGTTTTCATTTTTGTGTACCTATTCACACATAACACAGAAAACCAAAGTAAAGCCTAGCCCCTAAAGTCCTGCCTTGAACACACCGGGATCCTGTATGAGTGCCGGTTCTAATCCCTGCAGCTCCACTTCCCATCCAGCTCCCTGCTAGTGGCCTGGGAGAACGGTCCAAAGCCTTGGAACCCTGCACCCACATGTGAGACCGGGAAGAAGATCTGGGCTCCTGGCTTCAGATCAGCGCAGCACCAGCTGTTGCAGTCACTTGGGGAGTGTATAATTGGACGGAAAATACTTCTCTCTGTCTCTGTTCCTCTCTCTATATATATCTGACTTTGCAATAATAATATATAAATCTTAAAAAAAAAGATAAGCCCCAACATAAGGGATATTTATCTCCCATTGCTGGAAAAACTGGTGATTTCATTTTTTGTGTTTCAGTATTATCATTATTGTTTATCAGTTTTTTTCTGAAATTTTCTGCCATAACTGTGCACCAATATTAGAATAAAAAAGGTTGAAAATATTTCTTGAAGGATATGTTATGTGTCTGTTGTCCCCTGAATTGTGTTGAAAACAGTCGGGTGCTGTTAAATAAGTTGTTAACTTCATGCACTGCCTGGCTTTTTTCTTTGAGAAGTAGAAGTGCTGTATGCCTGAAGAAATTATAAATGTATGGCATCTGGTTGGCATAAATTTTAGGAAATATTTAGAGCTAATTTTTTTTTTAAGATTTATTTTATTTTCATTACAAAGTCAGATATATATAGAGGAGGAGAGACAGAGAGGAAGATCCTCCGTCCAATGATTCACTCCCCATGTGACCGCAACGGCCGGTGCTGCGCCAACCCGGAGCCAGGAGCCAGGAACTTCTTCCCTGTCTCCCATGTGGGTGCAAGGTCCCAAAGCTTTGAGCCATCCTTGACTGCTTTCCCAGGCCACAAGCAGGGAGCTGGATGGGAAGTAGAGCTGCCGGGATTAGATCCGGCACCCACGTGCGATCCCGGGCGTTCAAGGTGAGGACTTTAGCCGCCAGGCCATGCCGTTGGGCCCTAGAGCTAAATTTCTATGTAAGCACTTTGATATTATCCAATTCTCATCCAACTCAAAACGGATGACACTCCTGTTACCCCATCTTGCAGACAAGAAGATCTAGGCATAAGAACCAAGGTCCCAAGCTATAACAAGAAGTGAGCAGTGACACTCAACACCTCTACCTATAAATATCCGCTACCAATTAGCTGCTCTTTGCTGGCTCTCTGAGTGTCATTACTCCCACCATCACTTGTAGAACCTGAAGTGGAGAGAAATAGTTGGTGGCCTGGCTAAAAGTGGCAGGGAGAGGACACTTGACCTCAAAACCCACCCTGTTTCAACTATGTCATACTGCTTCATGCATTTACATGAAGTCAGAAAACCCAAACAGGAAATCATCAGAGAGCTATCAAAACATCTCCAGGGGAGCATGCCGCATGTGGATTAGCTCTTTCCCAACTTGGCTTGCGTTTCGGCCTGTCCACCTGCGTGCGTTTCCCTTTCCCACAAGTTGAGAGTGGTGCCATTTCTTATTCTCCAGTTTAAAGGGGAAAAGCTTGTGGTTCTACAATCACCAAAAGAAGCTACATATGAACTTAATGGGGATTTGTTCATATCCTCTAAAGAGGCCGTAGAAAAGGTACAATCCTGCTTCTATTCCTAGGGTTGTGAGAAAGTAATTGCGGGCATTTGCTGGCAGAGAGAAAGCAACTTCATTTTTTGAGAGTAAATGCCCTGTTGACAAGTTGGCAGGGCTGCCTTGTTTGGGAAAGAATGTGCAGAAAACCCAAAAGATAATTAGTGTGCTGTAACTTAGCAGCGTGCAGCAGGGCTGTAGCGTGCCTGGCAGAGGCAGATGTGGCCACACAGTTCATTAACGCTGTATAGTTTGTTTAATTCCAGTTGGGGCAATTAGAGAAGGCTCTAGAACCTGCGTAGAGCTCCAAAATAGACTTTCTGATCTCAGCAGTTGTGGGGTCAATCTAAGCCGCCACGGTGGGCCCCGGGAGATTAGAAGACTAGAAGTCCTCATAAACCCAGTTGCTTTCCTCTTACAATCATTTCTACACTGACCATCGCATTGGAAGAGAGCAGCAGCCTGCATGGACCAAACAGAAGAACTCAGACATTGACTTCCAAAGGCACTCTGCACTATTTCCGTATTATTCCTTAAGCAGCAATTGAAATCATTGAAGTGTTTATCTTTTTGACAAAGTGATTAAATTTAGCGAAACTGTTTGTGAATAATTTTCTGCTAATGCAATTTCATTTTTCTAGTGAGTTAAGAAAGTGACAATCTATTTTATTAGAAGAAAGCAAAAAAGACGAGGTAACACTAGATATTCTAAATGCTTTCTAGTACTTTGAGAATGCACCTTGGTCTTGTGAGATTTCTCCCGTTTTACAGCCCTCTCTTAGACATAGGATCACGTTAGTGCTCAAAGATCCTCTATCTCTGTGTGCATGACTCCTGACTCGGCCCTGCCAGCTCTGTCTGCGTGCTGACAGTCTGGTAGAGCTGGGTGCACTGACACATACAGTCAGTAGGTGCCACTTTAAAGTGTGAGGGTCTCCATTCTTTAAGTCCACTTAGTAAGTCTCTTATGCAAAGGAGTGTCACATTTTATAGGTTCATTGAGGGTGGTAATCTGTCAAGTGAATTTGACCTTTAGTATGTAGTCTCTGATCCTAGCAACTGCCAGGGAGGGAAGCGGTTCAGCTGTGCTGAACAAACAAGGAAGCCAAGTCGCTGCTAAATATTTTCCAAGTCTTCCTCTGTGTGGTTAATTAGCCAGCTGATAATCTTGTGGCCTTGACTCGTTTTAAAAATTTAAATAAGGACACAATTTTTTTTCTAGGCCACGTGGCTAGCCTGTCAAAGCAACATGGAACTGTTTGCCAAATGCCTGTAGCCCCTGTCTACAGCACACGAGACAGAGAACATGTGTGGGTTTTGTTCATAGCTGTTAGGTCAGTGCGGAGTGTTACTGATTTGATCACCGCTACTGTGTACCTTGGGCACAGCTCCAACTGCCCAGCAAAAGATTACCGTATCTTGCCAGGATTGTGTACTGAGACTTTATGTTCTCTCTGTTTTTACCTGCTTTCCTCTCTCTGCGTGAAGTCAGAGAGTAAAGCTGGCTTTTCCTCCCCATCCATGCGTACCTTCCACTCCCACGGCTGTTTTTCTGGGGAGTGAGATAAAAAAACACTGTGTCTCTTGTACCTCCTCAGAGAAGCGAGGACCAGTATCTTCAATGTAAAGCTTATGGCTGGGACCAGAACCAGCCCGGCTGGTAGGCAAGAACTCCAAATGCAACTGAGTGCTCAGGAGAATGAGCCATTACCCAAAGGAGGCTCCATTCAGCAAATGGCTTAGCCTGCCTGGCTTCCTTCCCTCTGCTCTGGAGTTCATCCCGTCATAAACCGCAGGGACTCCGTAGGCATGTTGTTGTATTAGCACCATATGGAGAGTCCTCATGGAACCCACATGCAGAATGTGTGATGTCAGACCAGTTTACAGGAGTCCACATTTTGTGCAGCTGCTATACGCAGATGTTTTGTTTCATTTTTGATGTCAGCACCATATCCCTATAAATTCACCAAGCCCGAGACTGAAAGGGTTAGAAAGCTCTGTGTGCTCACACGTGTCTTTGGGACCTGGAAGTTCCGTGTCACTTCTGGGTAGGCCTGCACTCAGGACCAGGGCTCATCTCAGAGCTGTGGGCGTCAGCAGGGACAGCCGTCTTCACACAGAGGGAAAGCCGTTAGCTGGCATCTGAAGGGCCCCTTGAAATTCCTGCCAGGAAAGGCTGCAGGATAGACACTGCAAGTTGTTTTGAAGGTATTTGATAAAAATCGTCCATCAAAGCAAAATGGCTTCTGAGAAGGAAGTGTGGATGAACAAGTGTCCCTGGCTCTGTCTCTCAGACTTGGCAAGCCTGACGTGGGCTTGCCTTCGTCAGGGTGAGGTGAATCACTGTCTTTTACCTTCAGAGGTTGGTGCCCAAACGATGCTGATATTCAGAAATGAGTAATTCTCCATGTTTCCTTGGAATTAAGATTAGAAGGTCTCATGCTCTTTTGAAATGGCTGTACATCTGGATTTTGCATGTTATTTATGACTCCATATTATGACTAGATGGGTTATTTTAAAATAAATGTGGGAACTGTGCATTTTTTGATTCACTTTGGATATAGGTTGCAGGTTTTTGTGGTTTGGTCAAGCCATTGGACTTTGGGAATTTAATGTGGGGGGCCCCAAGTACTCTCTGCTGTAGGCAGTTTCTGGGTTGTTTATTTTCCCTTCTCTGTCCCATCATTGTCACTCCACTGCGGGGACTTTCGCCGGCTCATCTGCTCGCCTTGTGAGATGGGAAAGCTTTGCAAACATGAGGCCCTGTCTCAAAGTGACTCATGCATGAGAAACATGCAGAATTGTCTGACTTGCTTCTCATCTTGTGTTGTGTGGGTTTTTGAAAATCAGCGAAAGTAAAACAAAACTACCCCAGCTTATCTTCTGAAGAAGAGAGAAAACATTTGGCTGCAACATGCCGAGAACCTTGCAGGGCCTGCTTCTAGTTCCAGATTGATGGCGTGCTTTGCTTAAGACAGGAAGTGCCCTGCTGTGCTCCTTTGGCAGGCCCGGAGAGGGGAGCTTCCCGGATCCTGGGTTTAGGTTAGACTTCAGTCCTTCACGGTCACGCTTGACAACTGTAATGGATGCCATCACTCCCCGGGAATTGCAGAGTACATTCACTGGTGGGGAGAAGGAGCGGATCGCAATGGAAGAATCTGGAAAGGCTGTACCTGGAAATAGTCTTAATCTGTTTCTTTTAGAAGATTCTACTCCGAACAGAAAGCTCTGCTCCATTGCACCATCAGCTTCAAAGATTCCTGAAACTTTGAAGACCTGGTCAGAGATGCTAAGGGGCCCAAGTTTTTTTCTTTTTCATTTTTAATGTTTTTTTTTTTTTGATGATGTTTACATAGTTGTTCAGGGTAGGAAGGATTGAGGGTTCGGGAAAAGTGGGTATGATCATTGTTTCCAAATTTTCCATTTCTTCTTCCTGTTTCTGGGGGTAGAAGGAGATAAGGGGAGGAGCCACACCCAGCCTTCCAACCACCCCAGTACCCCAAGGATGGGGAATGGCCACCGATATCAACACAGGGTCCCCATGTGACGCATGCTCCCAGGATTCTTCCCATGTGGTGTCGATAGTTCTGAAATGCTCTGGATCTCACAGACCCATGGGCCTGCCTGCGCAGGGGGACGGGGGGGTTCTGGGTCAAGGCCGTTTTAAGTACTGCTCTGGCTAGAGATTGTAGCCAGGTTAAGCCACATAGCAGCTCACCACACACTGCTGGAAATTCTCATTGAGGGAAATCAAAGACTTGTGTAAAGGTCTGCTGATAATTGCTGCAGACGACACAGGCCGTGTACGCTACCCTTTGTCAAGGCGCAGCTCTTGCTGAATGAGACAGTTTTGAAGGCTTTTTTACCCATAGTTTGTCGTGATTCATGCCATTAAATCTAAACTCATCATTCTACCAACAGTCATATTGTTTTCCTTGCGATAAATATATATCCATTTAATGAGGACATGTGGGAATTTGAAGTGTAAAATCCTGTAGTAAAAAAAATTCCGTACTATATGCCCAATTTCCGGAGGTGGTTTTATTCTTACATTTTTGCTCTTTTTCTACATCTCTGACTCTCAACACCCCATGCCCTAAAAAGATTATTCATCTTTGAGTAGAAATAATCCATCAACTCTTTCACTGCAGAAAATCCTTCAAGTTGTTCCTACTAACAAGCTTTAATAATTAGATATCCAAACACACGCAGTGAGAATACATAAGATGTATAAATGGACCAATAAACTTTCTTTTCAAAGCCACCACTGACTTTATACTAAACATTGCAGCATATATGCCTACTAATCTAACTTGCCAGGACTGTATTTATTTCAAGTATTTGACTATAGTAGAGTCTATTACATACAGATGTTGTCTGTTTTTCTCTAGTATCCCATAGTATCTTGGGTTTTCAAATTCTTTTCTCCCTGTGTTTCAATTTAGGAAGCCTCAATTGAATCCTCTTTAAGCTCACTGGTTTCCTTCTTTGGCCATGCCCGAAGATGAGCCCACCTAAAGCATTTTTCGTTTCCATTCAGGTTTTCATGTCCAGCATTTCCTTTGCAGCCCTGTAGTTTCCAATCCTTTGTTCTCTGCTTTGCTGTTGCATGCCATCTGTTTTCCCCTTAAGCCTTTAGTACGTTCATAAGTTATTTTAAATTCCTTTTCTGGTAATCTCAACATCTGTGTCATATCTGAATTGGTTCTGATGATTGAGTTCTCGCTTATCTTTTAGTATGCCTTCTAAGTCTGTTGAAAGCCAAGTGCGAATCTCTACACTCTTAACAGGCGCAGAGGTAAACAGGCCTTTGCATGAGAATTTATGTTGATGTGGCTTAGAGGTGGGTTTTGTCTAATGGTTGTTAGCTGTAACTTCCAGAGCTTCAGAGTCCTCTGGTGTCCTGCATTGAGTCTCTTCTGACATTGGGATACCTTGTGGACTACTACCTGGGCACTCAGACACAAGCTTGTTCTCACGGTTCTTAAAGCTGTTTTCACTATTGGTTTGCTACCATGGTCATAAAATATGAGAAAGAAGATGTCTTCTGTGATCTCTTGTTTCAGGCTCTTATAAAAAAATTAACTTATTTATTTTTACTTCATTTGGAACGGGGACACAGAGGAGAGACACACACAGAGCTTCTGCCCACTGGGTCACTTCTCACATGTCCGCAATGGCTGCAGCCGGTCTAGGTTGAAACCAGAAGCCCAGAACCAAATCTGCCTCCTGGGGTGCATGTTATCAGGAAGCTGATAATAAACAGAGCCAGTTCTTGGACAAGGCACTCCAGTACGGGCTCTGGGCATCCCCAGTGGTGTCCTAAATACTGAGCCAAGCGCTTGCCCTGTCTTGGGCTTTTGGTGGGCATGCACTTCACTGTTGTGGGCTTCCCAAGTGTTTGTTGCTGCTCCCCGAGTACAGAACCCCTCATTAATAAAAGCTGTTCCCCAGCCACTCTGCACTTCCAATATTCTGCTAACTGTATTTTAAATTTAGCTTCATGACTTCTGTTTTGTTTGTTTAGGTAAAACAGAAAGGCTAGGAATTGGAGCAGGGCAGAAACTGTCTTTTTCAGGTGGGATTAGATTTCAGGATCATCCGAGAGTGAAGACTTTACCTTAAAAAGTAGTAGGGTGTTGATTTCCTCACTGACTCATAGGTCACACAGTAGCATAATTTACTTCACTTGGCTCTTTGATTTTCTTTTTCATTTCTTCAACAACACATTGGTCATTCAGTAGCGTGTTATTTAATTCATGTTGTAAACATTCTGTTTTTTTCTGTGTTGTTGATTTTGTTTTATGGCTTTTAATTTAAGGAGATGTGTAGTAGCTGTGTAGTAGAGTCTGTTACATACAGATGTGAAGATACAATGCAGTATGCATCTCTACTTCCAGATCAAAGATGGACTCCCAAAGAAACGGTTAAGTACATCTTGACAATAAGATGCTATACTCTGCCGTTGTCAACACCTACAATGTCAGGATAGCAGGATGATGGACTGAGGACTGATTGTGAAGGACTGTACTATTGTAATGGCATGGGGGAAGTGGGGGGAAGGACAGGGATTTGGGGAGGGGGGAAGGGACATCCCAGAGACTATGGAACTGTATCATGGAATAACAAAGTTAAACAATTAATTAAAAAAAAAAAAGCAGGGTTTTGATGTGGAGAAGCAGCTGGAGGGTTATACAGGTATCTGTTCTCCTAGCTCTTTGCCGGGCCTACAGAGGGTCTTTCTCAGATTCTTTCTCTGAAAATCAGATAGGGTTCCTGGGAAAGATCTCGAAGTATGAAGGAGGCAGTCCCCTTATGATTGGGGTCTCAGGTGTTCCTCAACATCACAGCCCTTCACATTCAGCTTTTAGCCATTCATCATATTACTGATGACATAAGTGGCATCGCTCATTACTGTGTATTTCTGGATGCAACTATCTGCAGATTTTGGGGTACCCAAGAAAAATCACTGATTTTCAGTTTGTCCACTTTCTGTTGTTTTAAGAATGGGATTGGTGGTGTGACTTGTTGGCTAATGTTTTACCTTCAGCTGCTGGCATCCCATATGGATGCTGGTTCATGTTTCGGCCGCTCCTTTCTGATCTCTCTGCTTATACCTGCAAAACAACAGAATGGCCTAAGGCTTTGGCCCCTACTCCCACGTGGGGGATCCAGCAGAGTCTTCTGGCTTCCAGCTTCGGATGGGCCTCAGCTCTGTTGTGAGCATTTGGGGCATGCACCAGCAGATGGAAGACCTCTCTCTTGGTTTCTCCTTTTCTGTCTATAAAACCTGTCTTTAAGATACAAGTAAATACATATTTGGGGGAAAAAATGAGGTTGGTGACCTCCAAGCATTTTTACACATGTCCAAAGTGAAAATCACAGCACATTTAGTTTAGTTCTCTTTGGAGCAGTCTTCACTCTTTAAAGCAGAATGAGAGTTTCCAGAGGGAATTTACGCTTTTGTAAGTTGGGAACAAGGAAATAGAACAATAGAGGGAAAAACTAATTGTTTATGTCAAGTTAATTCAGGTTTTTTTTTTGCTATTTCCCCCTAAGAGTTAAAGCAAAGGGGACTTCTTTTACTCAGTGTCCTAAGCCAGGCAGCCTAGAATCTCCTGCTTTCAGGAGTGTGCCTGGGGATCTGCTTCCCTGAAGTGTTACTCTGATGACGTGAAGTCTAGCAGGAAGGACTCCGTTTGGTTTGGTCTGGCCTTTAGGGGCCTTGTGCAGGAGCTCAGTCCAAAACAATGGTCTCCCACCATGTTGGTTTCATACATTCAGAGAGGAAACTAGAAGTCTTTCAACTAAAATGATACCCTGCGTTTTGTTTATCAGATTGACAAACATTAAGAATGACAATATTCAGTGCTAGACAGGGAGAGGGAAGACGAGCATGCTTGCATTGTGCTGATAGCATTCTGGAAGGCAATTTCATGTTACCGAAGTTTAAAGCACAAAATTCATTTGGCGTAGATATTGTATCTCCATGATTCTGTTCTACAGATAAACTTATACATATGTGAAAATATATAAGGACAGGGGAGTTAATTATGTAATTGTCTATAAAAGCAGTACGTTCTAATGTATTATCAATAGAGAATTGAAAAATACTCTAGGATTTATTTATTCTATGGCTATTGTGATGTCCATTAATAAAATATGTAAATAAATATTGCCAAAATGGTAATTTGCCCATGAAATGAAACAAACAGATTACTATGGGCAACAGGGGACAGAGGTGGGTTTTCAGTACATGTATGTGTATTTGCTTGGAAAAAAGTTGGGAAGTGTAGATACCAAATTCTAGCTGATGTAGCTCCTCCTCCAGCAAGGACAAGTCCTCCATTTTAAGGAGACTAACACATTTTAAGCATGTGTTATATTTGTGGTTTAAATCATACACATGCAAAGGAAGCAGATCCTGTTCCTCTGTTAGAGAGAAAGTTGTCTGGGAAAAAAAAAGCCAGAACCTTTAGTTCATATTTCTAAACAATTCCAGGAATCTTAAGTTGCATCTTCGTCTGGGTAAAAGTCCTCATGGGAACGTAACATGGAAGGGAAGTTGCTTCTGAGCCAGTAGAAGCAGATGGCTAGCCATGGCCTCTGTCAGAGGGGGCAGGGACTGTCTGTCTGTCATGGTCAGTTGAGTGTCTCCATGGTAGGGTTTTAGTATACACTGATTGGATTAATAAGCTATATGAAAAAATGTGACAGTGACTGTATGACAAATCATTGTGCATGTGCGATAGAGAAGTCTGGCCAGCAATGGAGAGGAAGTTTCTCTGTTGTTAATAAGCATTCTAGAATCTAAGCACTAATGTTACCAGCACCACAGCAATGTTGAGGAAATTGAACAGACCAAGAAAGCTCCTCACTGAGCTCTTCTAATATTGAAATAATAGTACATTCTCTGGGCAGTTTTGTCTTTACCAGCTCACTAGAGAGATTACATATTTAATAGTGTCCTAAAAGTATTTTAAATGATGAAATGAAGTGAATTAGAATTAGAATGACTTGGGGTTTTGGTGAGTTTAAAGTCTGTGACCATAAGCTGTTGAGATTAAAAGAGAAAGGACACCAAAATTGATTGAGTAATATTCTCACTATTCATGGAGGCACCAGGGTAGTCATTCAACTCACGACACCCAGTTACAGCTCACAGCAAGTTTATGGAGTGTTGTCATCATTTCAGAAATGATGCACCTGGGATTTGGAGAACTTGGATGACTTGTCTGAGAACACACGGCTGCCAAGTGGGAGAGCTGGCATTTGGTCACAGGTGGGCCTGATGCACAGCCTGTGCTTGCCTCTCAGGTCACGTGACTGACCTGGGTGACTGTGGCACGCCTCACTTGTCATGTTAGCATGGGAGCAGTCCCTGTAGGAGGGCTAGGCTGCTGAGACTCGACTGGACTGAACCATTAGGGCTGTAGAGCTAGTCGGGCTTCGCACCCAGCTGGAGGGTCAACACTTCACCTCTCACTTCTCTAGACCAGGGGGAAATGACTCAGTATTTCCATCCAGGACTCTCGACATTGTGAATAAACAAGGTGTGCTGGGCGTTCTCCTGAACCCAGGGCACAGACACCCCCATGCTGAGGTAAACCACAATTTCTGAAGAACTGCTTTCAAGGCTATCAGCGATGCAAAGATGGTCACTTATTATAAATACCCTCATGGAATAAATGTCTTGGGTTACTTTTCCATAGTATTTGCTAACTCAGACAGAATGGTTTTCATTTCAGCAGAAAGTTAACCTGTCAGAGAATACTGCCACTTTCAGCATGTGTATGTCATCCTTCATTTTCTCTCTAGTCTAGGCTTGGGGCTGGGCCTGCGTGCAAAGGTGGAGAAGAGTTTTCTGTCAAGGGCCATGGAGTCCCACCTGCAGTTGTCTTAGCAGGACTAAGATCTATCTCTTGGCACACTCTACTAGGTGTCTGAACTGTGGAGTGTTACGGGGCCTGCTGCTGTGCTCCCTGCTTAGGCCTCCTCCCAGGGCTCAGAAAGTTTGTGGTGGGGACCAGTGCTGTGCAGCATTGGCACCTAGTGCAGTGTTGGCATCCCAGATGTGCACTGGTTCAGGTCCCAGCAGTTCTGCTCCTAAACCAGGTCCCTGCTAATGGGAAAGCAGTAGAGGATGGCAGAAGTCCCTGGGCCCCTGCACCCAAGTGGGGAATCCAGGTAAAGCTCCTTGTTTCTGGCTTCAGACTCACCCAGCTTTCTCTTGTGCGAGCACGCGGTCTCTCTCTCTCTTTCCACCTCTCTCTCTTTCTCTTTTTCTCTCTGTCTGAAAAAAGTTGGGGGGAAATGCGATTTAGATACAGTTATTTTGATTTTAAACACTTGAAATTCGTGGACACAAGGACTGTCCAAAAGAACGCAGAAAATACATATTATAACAAAACTGTGTGAGGCAGGTGCAGTGGCTCAACTGCCTAATATGCCTGCAAGGGCCCGTATCCCTGTGCATGCTGGTTCTAGTCCGGCTGCCAGAATGATCAATTTAGAAACACAAATACCACTGATTTCTTGCTTTAGTTCACTGAATGGCTTCCAACTGTGTTTTACCAGTGTAGGGATTGTATTATGTAGCCCCTATTTATCTCACCTCTTACAACTTGTTCTTCCTTGCAGTTACATTGCAATGTAACAGTTCTGCAGTTACATTGTCTTTTGTCAGTGTAACAGCTCTGCAGTTACATTGTCTTTTTTCTTTCTTCAGCACACCACACTCACCTCCTTGCTGCTTCCCAGATCCTGCCTCCAGAATATCTGTGGCTGGGGACTTTCCCAATATTGTTTAGTTCTAAGCTCAAATGTTATGTTACATAGCCAGTGATTGTTCCTTGAGCACTCCAAAGTACTTATCCCTTACTTTGCTACGCAGACTCCATTGCGATAGTCTGTATTATTTTCTTTGTAGAGCTAGTTTATAATTGCCTGGAATCATTTGCAGATAGATGTGGTGGTGCAGCTTGGGACACCTGTACTCTGTGTTGGAGTGCCAGTTTGAACACTGGCTTCTCAACATCTGATCCACCCTCCTGCTAATGCATTTAGGAGGGCAGTGAGTTAACAGCCTAAGTCCTTGGCATCCTGGATGGAGCTGTGGGTTCCTGGCTTCTACCTGGCTCAGCCCTGACTGTTACAGGCGTTTGGGGAGTAAGGAAGCAGATAGAGTCTCTCTCTTCCACCCACATTCTGTTTCTCCCTCTCTTCCCTCACTATGTTTTTCAGAACATAAATAAAGCATTAGAAAAAAAAATGGCCAAAAAAATAATTTTGTTCAATTGTTTGTCAACCAATTTTTTTTCTGCCCCTTCCACTCCCAATAAAATGATTCCTCCACGTGGGCAGGGAGTGTTGTTCTCTTACTGGGGAGAACATCCCCAGAACTGGGAGTCTTTCTTTTAGGGAAATAGCAAAAGCTGCCTGGGAAGTTAATGATAGATTACTGATTCAAGAAATGACCTAGAAGCATAAACTGGTAGTTTTAACTTTCGCATTGAAAAAACAATGTAAGGACAGGCGTTTGATGCTGGAATTAAAGCTGCTTAGAACACCCACATACTACAACAGAACACTTGGGTTTGAGTCTGCGCTGCTGCTGCCAGCATGCATCCTGGGGGCGGTGGGGCAAAGCTCAGGAGGCTGCGTCTCTGCACGCAGGTGGAACTCACTTTGCGGCTCTAGCTTCAACCTGCCCCAGTCCATTGTTGCAGGCGTTTGGGGAGTCAAGCAGCAGTTCAGAGATTTCTCTCTTTCGATGTTTCAGACAAACAATAAGTCAATAAATAAAATTTGGAAAGCCAGAAATTAAAGATATAACGTAGTAAATAGGACCATAATTAGGGTTCTCGAATCAGAATCAGACTAGCAATAATAGGTATCCAGTGATTGTGCGTTGAGTATTGAGTTCACTGTTGCTTGAGTATGATTACAATAAAGGGAAATGTTGCACCTAAACAACTTGAGGCTACAAGGTGTGATGAAAACACTGCACTGAGGCTGAGGCTTGTGAGGAGCAAACAATGATGCCAGCCTCCCACATCAGCATACATTTAAGTTCAAGCAGCTCCACTCCTGATCTGGCTCCCTGCTAATGTGCCTGGCAGGATGACCTGGGTGTGTGGGCGCCCACATCCATGTGGAAGACCCAAAGGTGACTTCTGGATTCAGGCTTCGGACTGCCCTCGCTTGAGCCAGGGTGGCCATCGGGTGTGGGAACCAGTGAGTGGAAGATCTCTCTCTCTCTCCTCCTTTCTCTGTGACTCCGCCTTTTAAATAAAGAAAGAAGTCTTTTATTTTAAAGGAACATTGTGCACAGTATGTGCAGCATCTAGTTCAGCAGTAGACTCTAGCTGTACTAAAAAATAGAAATTGTGTTACGGCATGACTTTTAGGATGCTGTGAACCGTTCTCTGCCTGAATTCATCTCAAGAAAGAACAGCATGGGGCAGTCTGCTTTGCTGCTAGTGTCCAGCTGCCCCTATGAACATTCCTGCTGGATTTTCATCACTTCGGATGTCTAACATCACTTCTAAAATGCTGAGATGGCCAAATATGGGCTGCTCTGATGAGTGACCGCCATATCCCCTTCAAAACAATCCCTCCCAGTTAGTTCATCTGGGCCCTGGCAGTCCTGGCTGCCAGCCAGTGAGCCAGCAAGGAAAAAAAAAAGGGCTAATTGCCTTGGAGTGCCACCTCTCCTCAGCAAAGGCCCATGAGGAGGACCCCAGTCCCTTTTGGGCAGGATGGCAGTATCAGCTGGGCCCCTTCGCTGTCCCCTTGCAGACGGGGCTGTTATTTATTCTCCTCACTGCTCTCAGAACGCCGTCTGAAAGCAAAGATGCAGAATGCCAAAACATGAGAAAAGCTTGGGGTTTCCTTTTGCCTCCCAAGGAGGACTTCTAAATAGAGGCATTTTATAAACAGCTGCATGTTCTTTCAGAGAGGAAATTGGAGGAAGTGGCTGGCTGAAAGAAAATGAAACATGGCGTTGTATGAATGCCCTTTCTTTTGATAAACTGTGGGTAACCCTAACGGAGCAGAAGAGACAGTGGTCCTTTTATTATCTGCAAAGCGAGCCCCAGGCATGTGCTGTGCTCCAGGGTGACTTGTCCAAATTGAAGTGGATATTCCATAACTCCAGGTTAAAAAGCAACAATGTCAAACTGTCTTGGCGAGTTGCAAGGAAGGGGTTGTTCATTTGCACTGGATTTGTCCCAGCTAGGTTCTATGGATCTGTTAGATCGAGGCAAAGTTGTCTTCTGCAGGTTGTAAGATTTATTTCAGGGGTCTGTGTCAACAAAGAGTGCAAAGTGAGTTCAAGTCAGATTCCACATAGATCTGGAGGAAGGAGAACACACAAATCATACTGGATGAAGGAGAGAAAGATTTCCTGAGGAGTCACAGCAGTTGAATTCTTTGCGTGATTATTTTTTTAATCTGGAAGAGGGAAGGCAAGATAACTTACACCTGCAAGGGAGTTGAGCTTTGCTGCTTGTTCCCGAGACTCGGGGAAACCAGACGCGAATGGGAGTCTTTTAGGCGCAGAGCCTGTAGGCCCACGGGGCTTCAGGGGTCTCTCCCTCCATCTGTGAATGAGGACACGGGTCCAGAGGCTCCTACTTCTTTGTTTTTAAGAAGTGACATCAGGTTTAGGTTCACACCACACTCCTCTCATTCTTTCCTGAATCTGTCTTCTTCAGCTTGGAAATTTTAAGTCCACATAAAACCTTAGCAATCAAAGAACACCCAGGGAAAGGGTAACAGGCTGGGCCTTCTGTCGTAACTGAAAATGCATCTCCAACTACAAAATGAAATCCAGTAGGAATACAAGCCTTAGTAGACGGACTTCAAAACATTTCTCTGAGTGTTTCTGTTTTATGAGTCAAGGTCATCTTTTTTTTCCAGAGGTCTCCAAGAAAAGCGAATGA
Source organism: Ochotona princeps (assembly GCF_030435755.1). NCBI lineage: Eukaryota > Metazoa > Chordata > Mammalia > Lagomorpha > Ochotonidae > Ochotona > Ochotona princeps. The sequence goes on from NC_080834.1 coordinate 15,342,108, forward strand.
GAATGTTGGCAAGGTTCAATGATGATTGTTTACCTTAATTTTAATTTCCGTTTATTAAAATTGTTTATTCTTCAAACATCATCTCACCCAGTCCAAGGCCAGATGGCACCTACTGCTGTTGTGCACTTGGGTAATGCGACAGAAGCTAGTGGCTGGAAGTTCAGGTGGGCACAGCAGCTGGGTCTTGCATAGTTGCCACTGATACTTGGAATTGCAAGTCCTTATGGAAATACTTCAAATTGCAGTCAGTTAGCTTATGTTTGGGGCTTTCTGAAAACTTTATGGCCCCGGAAGTATCCCCTAGATCTTATGCCTATCTTCATAGACAACAACTGAGAAAAATGGAAATTCCTTTAAAAACAAATCAAAACAAAACAAAACTGACACTCTATCAGAGTAAGAAAAATAAAAAAGAACATTTCTTCACAAGGAAATACACTGCTTACATAAAAGTGCTTTCCTCTGTAAATTATAATAGTAAGCACTGGAAGTTATCTTAATATCTAATAATAAAGTAGTGATTTATGAAATCATGGCATGTAACCTCAACAAAACATTGCTCAAAGATCAAGAGTGATAGCTAAGGAGACCACAGCGTTATGGAAGTGTTAATGTAACAATTTTGCACTCCATAACTCTTGTGTTCTGAGACTCTCCTGGGCAATGCAGGTGCAGGAGCATCTCAAACAGCCTGTAGTACTTCTAGAAGAAAGGATTATGAGAACAAAGGCCTGGAGGTGTGTTCAGGGAGCTGGGAGCCATTCAATGTAACCAGAATCCTAGGGCTGGGAGACAGATGGGACTGGAAAAGGCAGGTAAAGTCCAGATGGAAGGATTTATTCTGTGGATAAAGAGAAGCTGTTGTCAGTTTTAGTATGATAAAATACATGACTGCTCCATGTAATAGTAATGCTTTCCTTAATTCATTAAAACATTCATAGTTGTATATTTGTTAATTTGTTTGTTCATTTGTTAATTCAAGGACGATTTACTCAGTGTGTATGGGCAGAAGTGCTGCCCCTGGGAGAGGCCGACAGCTCAGTGGTAGAGCACTGTCACCAACAACAACAATTAGAATACACTCTGATAAGAACTTCAAAGCAGCCCTCCACGCAGTGCCCCCGGGGGCACAAAAACAAATGTTTGGGCGGGGACCCAATAGACAAAATGGTTCAGATCGTCTGAACAGCAGAACATCAGCCAGAAAAACAAAACACACTAAAAATCTCAACAGAGAAACATTCCTAGAGTAGAGGGAGCCAGCTGGCAGGTGCTGGGGACCTGCAAACGCAAGATGGGCACACGGGTTTCACAGAGAAAGCAGTTCAGGAAGCAGCTACCACCCCAGGTCTGAGCCATCCTGGGCTGTGGTTAAAAGCTCAAGAGAACTATTGCAGGCAGGTGGGCTTCGACCTGAGCCAGGGCACGGAGCTGGGGCGGGAAGGACCTGAAGAAGCTGGGGCCTGGACAGTGGGGCACCGCAGAGTGGCACCCACACGTACAGCTAGCAAACAGGAAGGAATGCGTTCTCACCTCCTCACCTTCCTGGCTTTCTTCAGTGCCCACTGTGTGAAAGGAATCCTGCGGCCAAAAAAGTGGCCTAGTTCCACCTCACTGCCACAAAGCCCAGTAGGAAAGGCAGGTGTGGCGCTCACAGGAAAGAGCTTCATGGCCAGCACAGAAGTTTTAGCTGGAGAAGCTGAGGAGGCAAGGTTACAGGGAGGACCGTCTGGGTGGGAGGAAGTTGTGTGCACGAAGATGTGACGTCACCCAGTGCGTGGTGCTCTTGGGAGCAGTGGCCACATTCCTGGAGATCACTGCCCTTTCCTGAAAACTCCAGCCAAATTGCTCTCCCTCAGGTCTCCAGATCACATTCAGGGATGATTCCCAGAGTGGTGAGATGAATCTTCCTCTAGAGCTTGCCAATGTTCCTTCTTGAATTTATACTTTTGCTTTGCTGATAAATCTTACTCGTCTGCTAACCTTTATCTCCACATCACATTTCATCTTCTCATTGCTTTGTGCTTTGGAGACAAGAACCTTGACTCCACACACCTGCCAGGCGTGCCACGTTTCCCCCCGACCCTGGTAACCTCCTCCATTCTACTCTCAATTTCAAATTTGCCTTTTTCAGACTAAACCACGTTGACTCAAAATTCCAAAAGCTTTAAAAAAAAAAAAAAAAGCAAGTGTAGAGAAATGAAGGGCAGAGTTGATTCTAAGGAGGCATGGTGGAAGGAGACATAGGCAGGCCCCAGAGCACGCTTCCTCCTCACAGAGCAGAAAAGCTGCAGGCGCAGGCTGGCGCTGAAGACAGCTGCATGCCATAGCAGAGTACTGGAGTTCCAGTATCAGCTCAACTCCTTTTTGCAGCCGCCTGCTGCTATGTGCCTTGGAAGACAGCAAATGACTGCTCAAGCCCAGGGTCCCTGCCACCCGTGTGGGAGACCTGAATCGAACTCCTGGTTTGCCTGTTTGCAGTCTGTCTTTGCCTTTCAAAAAAAAAAAAAAAAAAAAGCAGGAACCAAACACAATCTCAGATTCCAGTGTTCCCTGCGAGTTCCTCCATCCCACCTCTGGGTCAGGCCTGGGCGAGGCTGAGGGGTACGTGCGTGGATGTGAGAACTTCCTGAGACATTGAGCAGGAAGTCTCAGAACAAAATGTTTATTCTGCAGTTCTCCAGAGGCAGGCTGTTCAAACTGCCTCCCCCTCAGAGGCCGATGTGTGCGCGTGTTGATACAATGGTACCGTAATATGGAAGTGAGAAATGTATCCCTAAACAATATAATGCAGAAGAATTTTTTTAAAAACTTTACAAATTGGGTATCACATTGTGTGCATGGGACGTGATTTTCCCATTTTGTTGCCTGCAGCTGCTGTGCACTCAATGACATTTAGATACAATGCAGGAAGAGTATCCAACAATATAGTAATCTACTTTCTGACCAATGGATATTTGTGTTGTTTCTGCTTTATTTTTGTTATGAACATGTCTTCCATTTAATCAGTCTGTGTAACAGGGATAGAATTGTTAAATTATTAGTTAGATGATTGTTTATAAGACAGAGCTGCAGTTTGCTAGTGTGGCATACCCATCAGAATTCTCAACAACATTTTTGAGCTCCTGTTGATTGCATCCTTTTCAACACCTCAGACTTGAATTATTCTCAGACTTCTCAATTTTGTCCATGTTGTGAATGTAAAATTATGGCCCATTATCATCTTCATTGGCATTTTTTAATAATTGAAAAAGTTGAATGTCTTTTCATATGTCCATTTATCATTGGGATTTGAAACTCTATGAAATTTATTTGTATGTCCTTTTCCTTCTCTGTCTTTTGCTAATGTTTGTACTCCTGCAAACATCTTTGGATATTCTGGGTTCTAATCCTTTGTTGCATTTATCTCCTCTTATCCTAGTTTGTTTTGTTAATAGCAAATAGTCAAATTTATTAATATTTTCTTTAATGGTCAGGGCTTCCTGATATTTATTTTAAAAACTTCTTCTCTACCTTGAGATCATAAAACTTTCTTCTAAAAGTAAAAAATTTGCTTTTTAATTTTATATTTGCAATCTATAAGTAATTGATATTTCAGAATGGTGTGAGTTAGGGATCCCATTTTATTCTTTTAATACGGATAATCAATCGTGTCACCCACTGAGTAATCTATTATGCATGTATCAGTGTTCCAGAACTAATATAGATTTTTGACAACTTTATATCAGCTATGAAAAATCTGTGGTTATTTTTAATTATATGGCTATTCTAGGTTTTTAATTTCCTATATACATTTTAGACAGCAACACATCAGTTTTAGAAAAATATCTTATTTGAATTTTTATTGGAGTTTTATGGAATCCATTCAACCTAAAATCACTCTGTTCTGGCTTCAATTGCTAAAGTTTCACTGCAAGATCTTATAAAAATTACTCAAAATCTCCAAAGTGCCAAGTCCAAAGGGTTTTACTTCATTCTCATCTCACTTGACCTGCTAAAGTATATAATACAAATGATAACCCTCTTCTTGTGACCACTTTGTGCTGTGGGCTTTGGAAACATCACACTGTCCTGCTTTCCTTCCTAATGCACAGATATCTTATCAGTTTTCATAGCTGGGTATTTTACCTCTTTTTGACCTCTGAAAGTTGTAATTTAAAAACATGGCCTGGGGTAAACATCTGGGGCAGGAGTTAAGATAAGTTGGAATGTCCACATCCCATTTGGAGTGTCTGGGCTGAAGTTACAGTTGCAGCTTCCTGCTAACACACACCCTGGGAGGGAAGACCCAAGTAGCTGGGACTCTGCCACCTAATGGGAGATCTGGAAGGAGTTTCTGGCTCCAGTTTTCAGGTTGGTCCAGCTCTGACTGTTGCATTTGGGGAGTGAACTCTCTGTCTGTCACTTTGCTTTTCAAGTAAATTAAAATAAGCAAGTAAATCAAGAGCAGGAGCTGGCTTTCAGGTCTCCTCTCTGGCTCACACTCACCCTGATTGTTCCCTTCTAGACCTCGGCTTACCATGTTGCAGTGAGCTTAGGGCAAGTGTTTGATGCAGCGCTCTCAGGTACTGCTTGAGATGCCTGCACAGCATGTTGGAGTGTGTGAGTTTGAGTCCCAGTTTCACTTCTGATTGGATCCCTTTGCTCACCTGGGAGACTTGGCCAGAGCTCTGGGCTCCTGGGTGCAGTATGGCCCAGTCTGGCTATCGCAGGCATTTGGGGAGTGAATCTGTGCATATCTGTCTCTGTCTCTCTTCCTTTTAAAGAAATAAACTTTAAAACTTAGCATGTGCTAATGATTCACAAATTCTCTCTCTCCCAATGTGTATGTATGCGTGTGAAACTGATCTGAGCTTCAGATTCGTAAATATAAATAAGTATGTGGCCTTTCCAGTTGGACTCCAAATAGGCATTGCAAATTTAATGTCCATCAAAAGATGAACAGTTCTGTCCTAATATAGATCCTCTCCCAGTTTAAATAAATAACTACATCACATGTCAAGTTGCTTAACTCAAAAATGTAGAGTCTTAATCATTATGATTTCTTTCATTTGCATGATGCTCTGTGTCTAATCTATCAGCAGGTTTGCAGGTGGTGCCTCCAGAATACATTTCGAATGTGTCCATCGTGTTTTGCCTCCTCTGGCATTTAAGCAGTCATACTTCCTTGCTTTGACCACTGTAACAGCCTCATTAGTGTTCCTGCTTCTTTTCTGTCTCATCTTCCACCAGGTAACCAAAGTGACAGAAGAAGCCGGGAACCTGGAACCTCTTCCAGGTCTCCCATGTGGGTGCAGTGTCCCAATGCATTGGGCCGTCCTCAACTGCTTTCCCAGGCCACAAGCAGGGAGCTGGATGGGAAGTGGAGCTGCCGGGATTAGAACCGGCACCCATATGGGATCCCGGGGCTTTCAAGGCGAGGACTTTAGGCACTAGGCCATGCCGCCGGGCCCGAGGGTTTGGATCTTGTGTGTCTTGTTTACCATTGCATCCCAGCAGCTGCCAAAGTGCAGCTAAGTAAGTACCTAAGAGGTACTCACTGAGCATTTGCAGGGTGGACTAAAGTTCTGGAGGGCTGTGTTGGGAGACAGGCAACATGGACAGATGGCTGACACCTACATTTCGCTTTAAACATACACACACAGAAAATGTGAAAATGGTCATGCAAATAGTTTTGGTATAGAAAGGAACAAAGGAAAAATGAGAATACCTGATATTTTAGGGTGTGAATGTCAATGGCATGTCCTTCCTTGTATTATTGCTTTTTTTTTTTACTCTTTGTATAATAAATCAAATTAGTGGAGAAAATTAACCTGGAGTTCATATATTCTCATAATGAAATGGGCCATATTGGATTGATGAAAACAGTTATATTTATGATTTTGAAAGAAGAAATGAAACCTATAAATGCAACCTCATTTGGGTGCCCTTTTTCACCTCGTCTAAAAATTCAATTTGTGGCCAAAATACAGAAGTTATATATTGTGCAGAACTTTTGAATAATAGTCTACCTCCACTGCCATAATTATGCTGTTTTAAAAACATACATAATGTCTGAGCTATTTTGGAGAATGGGAGATTTAAATCTCAATGTTTATAAAATTTTTCTGTTCAACATTAATTAAGGCATTTTAGTTGGCTATATAACTGAAAATAGGCTCTGGCTAAGACAATATCCTGCCTAACAAATACAATATACTAGATTAGTCAGTAAATGATAATAAACATGCATGTGTGCAATGGACTGAATACACATGCCCTCCTCCCAAATCTTGGATATTCAAATCCTGATCCCAAGGTCATGTCTGCTGGAGATGAGAGCACTTGGCCATGAAGTCATGGACCTGGAGCCGGGGAGGTACCCAGCCCTCAGTCCACCACGGGAGGAGACTGTGAGAAGTTTGCAGACTGCAGTCTGGAAGCTAGGCCTCACTGCAGCCCAGCACACCGGCAGCTGCCCTCGGACCTCTTGCTTCTAGAACTATGAGAAACACATTTCTGTCGCTTATAAGTCAGTCACTCCAGTGAGCCAGCCTGACCATTTATCTTTAGGCTTGTTTCTTTATTTGTAAGGCACAGCTCAGGGAGGAGGGAAAAGAGCTCTGGAGGGCCAGGAGGGGAGCTCCCAAGTGCTGACTCGCCACTCAGAAGGCTGCATCTGGAGCTGAGCTGGCCTGAAGTGAGGACCCAGGAGCTTCCTCTGGCTCTGCCATATGAGTACAGGAACCCAAGCACTTGACTATCCTCCACTGCTCTCCCAGGCACGTTGGCAAGGAACTGGATTGAAAGCGGAGCGCCTGGGACTCAATCTGGCACCCATATGGGATGTCAGTACTATAGGCAACAGCTTTTGCTATGCTACAGTGCTGTCTCCAAGTCTTATCTCTATTTAACAAATCCATAAGCAGTGCTTACTGTGTGTCAGGTGATATTCTAGGTACTTTATTGTATAAACTCATTCTATTCAATTCTCATCAAATACTACTTTATCCCCTTTTTGCGGATGAGGAGACTGATACACACAGAGATTAAGTTGCAACCCCAAAGCTACCACAGTATCAGTAGATGCCAAAGCTAAGATTTGAATCCAGACAGTTCTGGCTACTGAGCATTCACTGTAACTGGATGTGACTCGTATAGTGACTGAAAGCTGGCTAAGTAAAAAACAACATTTGCTCTTTGTCCAACTGACATCATTTTGTCTGTGCTTGTTGTTTTAATAGCTGGTAGTTCCACAGCAGACAGTAGAACATGTGGTGCTCTGAACACCGTTAGCAGTCCTGTGCTCGTGGCCACTTGTGTAATACATTGCTCCTGAAGTCAGCACGCACAGAGACTCAGTGTGAACAGTACCCGCTAGAGCTGGGGAGTCTAACCGTCTACAGGGGCCCTGCCCATGGCCTGAAGATGTCCTGGCTGTTTTAGAAAATGTCTTCCACCTGAGAGATGCTTCTCTCTTATTTTTAGTTACATATTCATCACAACATATTAGTAACAGAGTGTATGAAAATGTCATTCCCTATACCTAATAATTATTGTGTTACTTTTCCATTTGTAGCTCACAAGAAAGAAAAAATGCTTTTGTATATGGTGAACTATAGAGACATTTTTAAAAATGTGGAATATTGGGCCCGGCATGGCAGCTCAGCGGCTTAAGTCCTCACCTTGCACGTGGCAGGATCCCATGTGGGTACAGGTTCCAATCCCAGTGGCCCTGCTTCCCATCCCTCCTTTGGGCCTGCGAAAGCAGTTGAGGATCGCCCAAAGCCTTGGGATCCTGTACCCATGTGGGAGACCTGGAAGAGGATCTGGGCTCCTGGCTTCGGATTGGCACAGCTCTGGCCATTGTAGTCACTTGGGGAGTGAATCATCGGTTGGAAAAAGAATGGATGGAAGATGTTCTTCTCTGTCTCTCTTCTTTGTATATCTGATGTTCCAATAAAAATAAATAAATCTTTTTAAAATGTGAAATATTATGAGTTTAAATGACTTTGTGGGGATGGCGTGGTGGCAGAGTAGGTTAATCTTCCAACCTGTAGCACCAGCATCCCATATGGGCACCCACCCATTCATGTTTCGACTTGCCTCACTTTCCCCTCCAGCTCCCCCTGTTATGGTCTGTGAAAGCAGTAGAGGATGGCTAAGTGCTTGGGACCATGAACTCAAATGGTAGGCCTGGAGGATACTACTGGCTCCTGGCTTCAGATCAGCGCAGCTCCAGCTCTTGTGGCCATTTGGAGAGTGAACCAGTGGATGCAAGATCTTTCTCTGTGTCTCTGCTTATCTCTGTAAATCTGCCTTTGCAATAAAAATAAATAGATCTTAAAAAAATGTATCTTTCTGGATATATTTGGTGATGGCAACAGATTCTTTTTTTTATTATATTTTGACAATCTTTACATAATTAATTAGGGTAAAAAGGTTCAAGGGCTATAGGAAAGTGGGTAAGACTATTATTTCCATATTGTTTCCTTCATGTATCTGAAGTAAAGGGGGGTATTGAGGGAGAAGCCCCACCCAGTTTCCCACCCACCCCAGGTCCCGGATGTGGGGCATGCTCTGAGATTCTTGCTCAAGTGGTTTTGATTTGTCCTTGTCCACACTTCACTGGTCAACCCTGGAGCATTGAGTGCTGTCTACTCCACCTTTAGGCAGGAAAAGGAAGTGACTAACTCAGACATAGAGACTGATGGCTTAGTGTTGTCACTCCCAAATCTGAGTCCTACCACTAATGGTACAAATTAGTATTTGGCAAGTTAAGTTCTGTGGCTTTTCTCTGACAGGACCTGGAGAGGTGAGAAAGTGGCCTGCCAAGGATTCCTGACTCTTGTATTCCGAGTCTCTACACGTTATCATCCCAGCTCCCAGCCATCGGGTGCCCAAGGTGCTTTCAGAACACACAGCACCCTTTTCAGGTCTTCCTTAAAGGAGATCATACCATTTAATAGACTAGCCACTTTTGCTACTTTATTTTTTAAATGTGACTTGCAGTTCTTACTATCCTAACCCTCTAAGGTTCTCTTTTTTTGCCTGCAGGAGTACTCCTGGTTACATTGTCATACTCCTGGTTACATTGTCATACTCCTGGTTACATTGTCATACTCTTGGTTACATTGTCATATTCCTGGTTACATTGTCATCCATTGCTTCCTTCTGACTGAACTTAGACTGCCCTTTCAGTGTTTTTATCATTGTAGGTGAAAGAACTCTCTCAGGTGACTCTCCAGAGTCCTGGGACCCATCAGGGATTGTCACATGACCACACAACTCTGATTAGAACAGAAGTTGGGGTCTGGTCCAAAGGCCCCAGGTTTCTCGCAGAGAACTTAGCTCTGTAAGACTGGAAAGTGAACAGGAGACTGACAGATTCTCTCCTGGAACATTTGGAGGCACCAAAAGCAGGCCACGGTGCTAGTTCATGTCTGGCTGCTCCATTTCCTACCCAGCTCCCTGTTAATGGCCTGGGAAAAGCAGCAAGGGATGACCCCACTGCATGATCCCTGTTGCCCATAATGGAGACCCGGGTGAAGTACCTGATTCCTGGCTTTGGCCTGTTTCCGCCCTGGCGCTTGCAGCCGTCTGGGGACAGAATCAGCAGATGAAAGATCTCCCACTCTGTATAAAAGTCTGAATTTCAAGTAAAAAAATGTAAAAGAAAAAAGTGTAGGCCACACACAGAAAACAGCAACAGAACTTCAGGGGCATGGCCTGCAAAGGCCCACAGCAGAAGGCACGGAGAGGAGAAAATGAGAGAAGTACGGAAAGCACAAGAGAAAGCAGCCGAGTTACAGAAAGTAGTGCACTTGCTGGCGGGCTGGTCAGTGAAGCAGAGGCAATGAAGCAAGAAGCAGACACGCAGATAAGCAGAGCTCCTAGATTACGTGGTGTCTGTCAAATCCATGCTCTCGGCTCTGTCACTGCTTACGTGATGTATGGTAGTCGACACTCGCATAGTAGACACTCAGTAAAGTTTTCTGAATGGAGTAAAGATATATGGGATTCCTTTGGGAGTGAATGTGCCCATGTCAGGCTGGTGCAAGAGTAATTTCACATAAGGATCAAAGTGTATCCGAAATTATCTGGAAGCTTGAGAGCTGGAGCAGAGCAGGGCCTTATGCGTAGATGAGGGAAGAAGTGGTCTGTGTAGTAGTTACCATGAAGGATCTCAGCTCTGTTGCTTCTAATTTGCCGTAATGTTTGAAGTTCACACTGGGAGACAAACTTCTGCAGTGAAGGTGACGCCTCTCCAGGTGCGCACATACAGAGTGCTTAGGCGCAGAGACAGGCTTAGCACCTGACGCTGGCACGGGGATTTCACGTCTCAGTGTGCGTTCCTCCAGCAAACCATTGCTGAGCAGCTCCTTTCTTCAGAGGCAGGGGAAATGGGAGGTTTGATAGTGTCACGTAACAGGGGATAGCTAGGACATGCTGTTAGAGCAGGGAGTCCTGCTGGAGGAAATTAGGCCGAACATACAGAACACCTGAAGTTCTAGTTACTCTTGGTGAATGAAAGAGTCACGAACATAGCAGGGATGCAGCCAGATGCTGGATTTCTCCAGGCTCTATTTGGGATGGCTCCAGTTACCAAATACAGCACACAAGGGGCAAGCTCTAAGATGATTCACCTTGTGTGACAACGGCTACAGTCTTTAAAATAAAGACTTCGTTCCCTGTTGTTGATCATTTGCATAACTTGCGGTCTCTGGGCTTCAGTTCGCCATCTGGAAAATGGGAGAGAATAATATCATGTACTTGTTTGCAGTAAGGCAGCAACTCCTCAGACTGAGAGAATGGGGCTGAGATGACTGTAACTGTGGGCTGTGTGTATTGCAAAGGGCAGCTAAGAATGACCTTGACTGAGCCTTGTGACTCAGGCTCCCTGGCCATGAGCCCAGGGAGAAGCACTATGCTGATTTTATTCACTTCACACTCACTATGGTGGTTATATACAATTTTTGAGATTTTTAAAATTTATTCTTTTCTCAGTAGCAGTCTATTAAAAACGTTTATTGGCCTTTTCTTTTTTTTAAAGATTAAAATTTTTGGAAAGTCAGATATACAAAAAGGAGGAGAGACAGAGAGGAAGATCCTTTGTTGATTTACTCTCCAAGTGGTTGCATCATCCAGAGTTGAGCCAATCCGAAGCCAGGAGCCAGGAGCTCTTCCAGGTCTCCCACACGGGGAGGCGGTGCAGGGCCCCAACCTTGTGCCATCCTTGACTGCTTTCCCAGGTCACAAAGGGGGAGCTGAATGGGAAGCGGGGCCACCAGGGTTAGAACTGGCCCCGAAGTGGGATCCCAGTACATGCAAGATGATGACTTTAGCCACTAGGCTATCGCACTGGGCCTGGCCTTTTCTTGAGCTTCTTTATTTAGTTATGAAACTGACTTTAAAAGTAATCTACTAGTTTTTTCTTTGTCCCTTGCTTTTCTTTTATAGAAATTGTGTAACAGGTAGGTATGGCACTTAGGAGGCTTTGGTTGCAAATTTCAGAAACTTGAGTTCAGCTGGCTTCAGTAGTATTGACGAGTCAATGGCTTGTTTGAATGGTCCAGAATTAGATCTGGCAACGCTGGGCCTTGTTTTACTTTGTTTCTTGACTCTTATTCTGCCCCCTCATCCCTTGGGATTTGCTTTGTTCTAAGGCTGCTCTCATCATCATCCTACAATGATTGCCTGCTGCCTCAGTGGTCTCATCCAATAAAAGCCTTGAGCTGTGCTCTGATAGGCTGAGTTTAGGTCACACACCCCACCCTGCACAAGCCAGGGAAGATAGTATATCTAGGCCACGCCTTCCTTTTCTGGGGCTTGGAGACAGATTGCACTTTTCCAGAACCTCATTTATCCCAAAAAACAGTTTCCAGCAGGCTAAGGCAGTGAGTGGGGAGAGATGGCTGCTTGGAGGTCTCTGATACAGGTCTACTCTCACAGGCTGGAAGATGGCAGTCTGTAGGAAAAGCTGCAGTGGCCGTGCGCTGAACGACTTGTCATTGGAGAATTGGGGTGCACCATCGCCATCCGGCCTGGCAGTGAGGGCACCCACACCCTGTGCCAGGGCTTGGGCTCAGTGTTTCATTCCAGATCCAACCTCCAGCTTCCTGCTAGACTCATCCAGCGTCGCTCCTGCCATTCACATGGAGGACCTGGATCGCTTGCCCGAGCCGCACAGCCGCTGTGGGCACTGCAGAGACAAGCAGGTCCCAGGAGCTCTTGTGTTCTGCCTCTGCGTATCCCTGAGCTTCTCAAATAAATACAATAAAAAAAGATAAAACTAGAAACCATGCAATTGAAATCACATTTGATGTGCCTTGTAAGATACGAATTGACTTCCACCTTTGAATTTTGTGATTTTTGTAATGAATGCATTTGAATTCTATACTTCAGTGCTCTCACAAGGGAAGCTCTTTTGTTTATGCAGTTTAGCCATTTTCAACTGCTCCTAATTGAAAGAGAATGTATTTTTTTTCCTTCTAGTGTAAAGTCAGATAAGCAGCAGCACACTGCAGGATGTCAGTCTAGCCACAGCAAATCTGCACTTGTTTTTGTGAGAGAGGATGGGAAGAATGAATACTTGCCCTGTGGCATCAATTTCCTGTAAATGTTCTCCAAGAGGCGTGTGGAGAGTGCCCAGTAGCACAGGTGTACGTCACTGCCATCCATAACTTGCGCTTTTGAGTAGCGAGAGGAGTCTGAAATCATGACAAGGCTGCTTTCCCTCACTGCTGGTGGTCGGTGAGTCACCCCACCTTGAACTCAGTGGTTTCATGCGTGGATTATTCCTGAGCTTGGCACTCAGAGGACAAACTACAGCAATAGTGTGCCATTTATTCATTTAAAGCTACTTTATTCATTTAAAGCTTTATTCATTTAAAGCTACTTCTGTGTCCAAGTTTGCATGTACCTGCTGGAGTTCCCCTTCAGGTTAACTGTAAGAAAGATGTACAGGGTAGGCACTGTGGCCCAGCAGGCTAAATTAACTCTTGCAACACTGGCATCCAGTATCAGCTACTCCACTTCCTATCCAGCGTCCTGCTAAAGGGCCTGGGAAGGCAGCACAAGGTGACCCAAGTACTTGGGCCCTGTCACTCAAGTGACCCAGCAGCAGGTTTCCCAGCTCCTGGCTTTAACCATTGTTTTGACCATCTGGGGAGTGAACCAGAAGACTTCTGTCTCTCCTTATCACTACCTATCAAATATGTAAATAGATTTTAGAAAGTATATATACCAAGACAGTTTTCTAAAATTAACTGATCATCCTCCTCAGACAGAAACTAATCTGTAAGATTTGTTGACACCAATTTGTTTTCAAATCACAGAAAAACGTACATACATAATACTCAGCATCTCAGAAGGTATGGCTGGAGAGTTCTGAGTTCTGTAGAGCCATGTCATCCTCTGCAGTTCACACTACTCTTGTTTAACAGACCATTTCTTTGAGCAGGCATTTGGCATAAAAGTTCGGACATCAGCAGCCCATATCAGAACTCAGGCCTGGAATGAGTTCAAGGCTCTTGGCTTCAACCTGGCCCATACCCAACTTCTGCAGGCATCTGGGGAGTAGACCAACAGATTTGGAAGGTTTCTTGCTTTGACTCCCAAAACACACAAAACAAATAATAAGAATTTAAAAAGTGATAACTTTGTATTATCACTTTTAATCTCTAGGGCTGCTATCGATTGTAAGACATTGAGGGCTGGCGCTGTGGTGGCAGAGTGGGTTAAACTACACCATGCAACACCAGCATCCGTATGACTGCTGCTTTGAGTCCTAACTGCTCAATTTCCTATACAGCTCCCTGCTAATGTTCCTAGGAGGGCAGTGGAGTGTGGTTCAGGAGCCAGGATCTTGTTTCAAATCCCACATGGGTGCAGGGGCCCAAGGATTCAGCCATCCTCCCCTACCTTCCCAGGCCATGAGCAGGGAGCTGGATTGGAAGTGGAGTAGCTGGGACATGAACTAGCACCCATATGTAATACTGGTGCTGAAGGTGGAAGTGGAAGCTTGGGTTACTATGTCACAGTGCTGGCCCCAAGGATTTCCATTTGCCCACATCCTGATCTACATTCATTTTCAACCTTGATCTTTGTGATAATAGCCACTCTAATAGGTATGAAGTGATATCTTACTATGTTTTGGTTTGCACTTCTCTGATATTGTGCAGAAGCTTTTCAGTTTGATGTAATCCCACTTGTGTTTTTGTTTTTGTTACATGTGCTTTTGGTTCATACCCAAGAAGTTGTGCTCAGACGAATGGCCTGCAGCTTTCTTCCAGTGTTTTCTTCTAGTTGTTTTATTGTTTCAAGTCTCCTATCAGTTTGGAATTCAGTAGACACATAATATTTGTTCAATGAACAAATAACTGCCAAAATACAGAATTTAGTTGATAAGCTTTTAAAAAAAAGATTTATTTTTTATTGGAAAGGCAGATATACAGGGAGAAGGAGAGAGAGAAAGACCTTCCATCCACTGGTTCATTCCCAAGTGGCCACAATGGCCAGAGCTGAGCTGAATCAAAGTGAAGAGCCAGGAGCCTCTTCCGGGTCTCCCAGGTGGGTGCAGGGTCCCAAGGCTTTGGGCCATCCTCTACTGCTTTCCCAGGTCACAAGCAGGGAGCTGGATGGGAAGTGGAGCTTCCGGGACAGGAATTGGCACCCATATGGGATCCCTCAGTGCATGCAAGGAGAGGATTTAGCCACTGAGCCATCATGCTGGTTCCAAACTGATAAGCTTTTAAAAACTATTTAATACTTATATGAAAAGATAAAACATTTTAGTTATGATTTCCATGGATTTTTGGAAGAATCATTTATCTTCATAAGGAAGGCAGATTTACAGAGAGAGAGAGAGGTCTTCAAGCTGCTGGGTCACTCCCCAAATGGTCACAGTGGCAAGAGCTGAGCCAACCTGAAGTTAGGAGCCAGGAGCTTCTTCTGGGTCTCTCACATGGCTATAATGACTACAATGGCCAGAAGTTAGCTGATCTGTAGCCAGGAGCCAGGAGCCAGGAGCTTCTTCTGGGTCTCTCACATGGCTATAATGGCTACAATGGCCAGAAGTTAGCTGATCTGTCGCCAGGAGCCAGGAGCCAGGAACTTTGTTTGGATCTTTCCAAGGATTTGAACCAATTTAACCAATTTCCTCTGCTTTCCCAGTTCACAGAAAGGAAGCTGGATTGGAAGTGGAGTAGTTGGAATACCAGAACTGTAGGTGGAGACTTAGCCTGTTGAGTCATTGCACTGGCCAGGATGTTTTTTCTTAAGTGAGGTCACAGGTGGATTGGATTGGAAACTGTTCAGACCAGCACTTCAGAATGCATCATAATGAGAAGTATACGTGTGGGCCCCATTTATAATTCAAAACTTTCTAGTAGGCACACTTTTGAGAAGTAAAATAAACAGATACACCTCAATTTTTGTTATCATTTTGATTTATTTGAGAGGCAGAGAAACAGACACGGAGACTCACAGTGAGCGAGCACCCGTCTAGCTGACCTCTCTGTTGCCGCCACCATCCAGCCCAGGGCCGGGTCTGGAAGCAGGAGGTGGAAATGCAATTCAGGTAGACCACATTAGTTGCCAGAACCCAGTTAGCAGAGTCATGCCTTCTGTCTGGGCCTGCGTAGGCATGAAGTTGAAGTCAGGGACCAGAAGCAGGCATCTCACCTCGGCGCTTCCGTGTGAGATGAGAGGATCTGCACCGCTTGGCTAAATGTGTGCTCCAAAACTCCAATTACAATAATACATTTTACTTACCTGGATATATCCCAAATGTAATCATTTCAACCTGAAAGAAATATTGAAGAGCTTTCCCCATACCAAGCATTGAAATCCAGTCTGCATTTTCTACTCCATTCAGAGCGCTGTCCTGGATGTGCAGGTGAGGACCTGGGTGAGAGGTGGCGGGTTGGCGAAGAGAGTGCAGCAGGTCTTAGCATGTGGGGAGACACTGCAGTGATCCAAGACACAGTGACGTTAGGTGTGGCTGCCAGCTCATAGTGCCAAAATTGCAGCTTTGTAGGTGATTATTAAGATAGGCTCGAGAAAACAGCTGAGCATTCTGCATTTCAGCAGCAGATCTTCCCATCCTGAAGTCACCTTCTTTTCTCAGAAACAGACGTGCGGAGCCAGGGTGCACAGGGAGGGGAAGACGTGAGGCAGAGTGACTGCAGCTACGCCCAGTAATTACAATGATTTTCACCCACACCTAGAACAAAGCATCTGTGCATTGCAGAGTGGGAAGCAGTCCGCAGCTCCTTGGGGAAGAATGGCACAGTGGAGGTGCCAGGAAAGGAAGGAGGCTGAACAGAGCCCGGGGTGGGAGGTGGAGGGAATCTTGTAGAAAGGCCACACCCTGAAATGACCCAGGAAATCTGGTCTTTCTTTGTCATCAGGCTTTACTCACTGTTTAAGTCCTTCTGAGTCGGAAGATGGTTGGATGGCTTTCCCCAGGGTGTGGTCTTACTCCCTGCTCTGGCCCACCTCCTGATGGTGGGCACACTTAACTTTCTGCTGCTAGAGAGAGCAGCTTTGAGATCCAGAAAGAAGTGGCTTTGCTTTAAGATTTATTTGAAAGGTGGAGTTACAGGGAAACAGATAGATCCTCCATTTTTAAATGACTGCAACAGTCAGGGCTGGGCCAGACCAAAGACAGGAGCCAGGAGTTTCATCTGGGTCTGTGTCTGGCAAAGGCCGTCCTCTGCTGCTCTCCTTGGCATATTATAAGGCAGCTGGATCAGAAGTAGAGCAGCTGGGACTTGAACATCACCAGCACTGGTGCCTAGAAACCTGTAGACATGAAGCTTCTTTGGGCTTCTTTCTCGTTTAATTCTTTAAAGATTTATTTACTCATTTGAAAGGCAAAGTGGTGATGGTGGTGGTGGTGGTATGTGTGTGGGATAGAGACAGACCCAAGGATTTTCCATTTGCTTCTTCAGTCTCTAGGTGCTTGTGGGGCTCAGGGGCAAAGAGGTCACTATGTCAATAGGATGGCGACTAAGGTCAGTCCAGGTCACTGGCGGGCAAGATGGCGACCAAGATCAGAGCCCTGGGCATGAACCAGGGCAGGAGTCACGTAGCTCCAAGGAAATACTGATTGGCCAGGGCCATCTCACTCACCTACCCCTGGCCTATGGGAGACGGCTTCCGCAGTCATTCTCCTAGCAATTGGCTCCTAGTTTCTCCCCTCCTGGAATTCCTGAAATTCCTGGCCTGAAGCTATCCCTTACCCTATATAAGAAATTGAATTTCCCCAATAAATCGGAACTGCTTAGACGAAACCCCTGTCCGTCTGTTTGTTTCTTGTGGGCTGGGAGGCTGGGTGGCGGGCAGCAGGCTCATCCCCTCCAGCAGCGGGGTACTAAAGGAATCTTTGGGGGAGACCCCGCAGTGTTCACAACAGTCAGAACTGGCTCAGCCTGCAGCCAGGAGTCAGAAACTCTTTCCTGCTCTCCCATGTGACTGGCAGGAGCTCCAGTACTTCAGCCACCTTGTGCTGTCTCCCCAGGCGCATCAGTGGGACATTGGGTCTGAAATGGGGTAAGCAGAACTGAAACCAGCATTCCATGGTGGGATGTGGCAGTCTTAGGCTGCAGGTTAACACGCTACCTTTTTAAAAGTTATTTTTAATACTATTTGCATAGTTGAGAGGGATGCATCCCATGTAGGCCTTTGATTAGGGTGAGGAAGGTCAGGTATGGAGGAAGGTGGGTGGAACACATTTCAATTGTTTTCTTCCTGTGTCCACGGGAGAGGTGGGGAGGAGGATGCTCTTCACTGTCAAATTGTATCAGCACCCAGTGAGAGGAGACAGTCCTTTGATGACCCCTAGACACTCCCTTGTGGGGAAGAATGTTCCAGGGGTGTCATTTGAGTGGTATCAATAGCCCTGAGATGTCGGTTTTGTTGCTGCAAGGTTGAGAAAATATTTTCAAAGTCTGTTGGTTGACAATGTCCATATTAAGTGCATCCACAGACCCAGGATCATGCTGTAAAGCTTGGCCAAATATTAAATGGTGTGCCTTTTTTTTTTTTTTAAGATTTATTTATATTGGAAAGGCAGATATATAGAGAGGAAGAGAGACAGAGAGGAAGATCTTCCCTCCAATGATTCACTCCCCAAGTGAGCTCAACAGCCTGTGCTGCGCCAATCCGTGGCCACGAGCCAGGAACTTCCTCCAGGTCTCCCACACTGGTGCAGGGTCCCAGTGCAGGGCTTTGGGCCATCCTCAACTGTTTTCCCAATCCACAAGCAGGGAGCTGGATGGGAAGTGGAGCTTCCGGGATTAGAACCGGTGCCCATATGGGATCCCAGCAAGTTCAAGGCAAGGACTTTAGCCGCTAGGCCTCCGTATCCGGCCCAAGCTTGGCCAAAATTGTCCAACCTATTCTGCTTTCCATCCTCTGACAAAGAAGTTGATGTCTCTCACTGGCGTATCTGAGCTGACCATCATGTCTGCCATGTACATCCGGACATGTTGTCCATTGCGCAAGCATCAGCAACCGGGGAGACACTGTCCAACACATGCACCCCAAGGTCAGACTACACATTCTTTGATTTTCCTTGTGGCCAGGGTCTGAGTCTAGCAGTCCAGTTAGGGAGCTAAAGTTTTCAATTACTCAGTGGGTTGCACACTATATTGTTTTCCTCCATAAGATGCTTACAATCCACTTGGGAAGTACAGAGTTTGGTTAGCATGAGTGCCACACCTAGAATTCCACGTAGTTGAGACATTGTCTGAATCCATCTGACATGGTTGCATTTTACCCCCGGCGTTAAATTGAAGCATTTCTTTTAGAACCAATGGTAGATACTTTCCAGTTTAAAGGGATAAAGAAAACCATATGTGAAGACCTATGTCACTTAAAGAAAGTGGAGAGGCTGCATATTGTGAACCCTCAGTTTTAGCAACCTCAGAGAATCTTAATAAACTATGAGATATTCATAAGGAAAATACAAGTATAAAAGAGTAGAATGAAATTCTATACTAATAGCATTTGGTGGGTAAGGGCCTACATGTTTGAAAAAATCTCCACGGGCCTGGCATAGAAGCCCAGCTGCTAAAGTCCTCACCTTGCATCTACTGGAATCCCATATGGGTGCCGGTTTGTATCCTGGCTGCTCCACTTCCCTTCCAGCTCCCTGTTTGTGGCCTGGGAAAGCAGTAAAGGATGACCCAAAGCCTCGGAACCCTGTACTTGCATGGAGAACCCAGAAGAAGCTCTTGGCTCCTGGCTTTGGATCAGATCAGCTCTGGCTGGTTTTTTCTTTTTTTTTAAGATTTATTTATTTTTACTGGAATCTCAGATATACAGAGAGAAAGATCCTCCGCTCGATGATTCACCCCCCAAGCAACCACAACGGCCTAAGCTGAGCCGATCCGGAGCCAGGAGCCAGGAATTTCCTCCAGGTCTCCCACACGGGTGTGGGATCCCAAAGCATTGGGCCGTCCTCGACTGCTTTCCCAGGCCACAGGCAGGGAACTGGATGGGAAGTGGAGCTGCCGGGATTAGAACTGGCATCCATAAGGGATCCTGGTGAGTTCAAAGCGAGGACTTTAGCTGCTAGGCCGCAGCGCCAGGCCCAGCTCTGGCTCTTGAGACCACTTGGGGAATGAACCAGCCGATGGAAGATCTTTCTCTCTGTTTCTCCTTCTCTCTGTGAATCTGCCTTTCCAATAAACATAAATTTTTAAAAAAGAAAAAACAATTCCCCCGTAGTGCTACTGTTACTATGACCATCACCCACACTACAGCTGTCCTTGCTCAGCTGCTCAGGGAGTTGGGGGAGGACAGAGAGGATGTTTATGAGGAATGTCCCGAGTTTAAGCCCTACCTTCCCGTCAGGTAGGAGCTATGGGATGGTATGAATTGGAAAGTGCAGCATTTGCAAATCAGTCCCCAATCCAAACAATTTCTTGCTCTGATACAAAGATCCAAAGTTACTTGCTGAATTGGACATCCATATCTGAGTAGAAGGCTCTAAGAAAGCTGCCAACTGGGAGGGTAGGAATACATGTCAGATGATTACAGCTGAAAACTGTAACGAGGCAAGAATTCTAAGGACTTCCTCAATGGACAGCATCAGCCTGCAGAGGAGTGGACGGGCAGGTGCGGGCTCATCCTCCCAGCAGGGACAACCTTAAACGAGCTTATCTTAGAAGTGTCAATGCAAACCAGTCTCAGAGCTGTGTGATCTCTTACCCCGTGCTGGTTGATTCTAAGCCTGTGGGACAGAGCCGGCCCTGCTCGCAGCCAGTTGACAAGCAGAAGCCGCCAGGAGGATGGCTCTTCAACAGGCATGATCTGCAGCAATTTTCCTCATTCCCTGAGCCTCAGGGTCTCCTTTTGCACATTTTCAAATGGAAAAAATGTATTCCTCAGAATCTTCCACCTGCATCAAGAAAAGTGATGAAGATGTAAAGCTTGTTTACCTTAAATCCCGTTGCATGCCTCGTAGCTATAGCAGTCTTACTACCCCGACTGTACAATGAGGAAACTAATACTCAGCAAATTCCAGGCCACACTTTGCAGAAAGATCTCTTGTACTATGCAACTAGGCTTCCTTAACGTTTAAGCTGTGTACTTTGTGATAGTTTAAGCATCTACGGAAGATTAGATTATCCAAAACAAAAATACATCTAGCAAAACTCATTCATCTGGACCTACTGGGCCATTTCAAAGGAAAAGCAGTTTTATTACTTTTAAGTATACATAACAGAAAAATGACTTTCAACTGTTGGCATTTCAAACCTAGATTTAGTTACTAGATAAAAAAGAATAGCATACCTCAGGAGTTCTGATCTTGCCTACACTTTGAATAGAGCATTTTAGATAAAGGAAACCTAGGGCCCGGTGCCCGGCGGCCTAGCGCCTAAAGTCCTCACCTTCAACGCCCCAGGATCCCATATGGGCGCCGGTTCTAATCCCGGCAGCTCCGCTTACCATCCAGCTCCCTGCTTGTGGCCCGGGGAAGCAGTTGAGGACGACCCAAGGCCTTGGGACCCTGCACCCTCATGGGAGACCCGGAAGAGGTTCCTGGTTCCCGGCATCAGATCGGCGCGCACCGGCCCGTTGCGGCTCACTTGGGGAGTGAATCATCGGATGGAAGATCTTCCTCTCTGTCTCTCCTCCTCTCTGTATATCCGGCTTTCCAATAATAATAAATCTTTAAAAAAAATAGATAAAGGAAACCTCACGTATTGGAAAATAAATTATTTTCTTTGGTAAGTGAAGATTTCTTTTCAAATCCTATTTATACTATTCATTATATACTAAGTCTTGTTTTTTTCATAGATAGCACAAAACTGCAGTTTGGCTCAGTCCGCACACACAAACAAAAGGAAAGCAACACAAAGGCAGAGGGAGACAGTGAGAGATTAGAATGTCCTCATCAGGGGCCAGTATCCTGACTGGTGGGTAAGTCGCTGCTTGCCATGCTGGCATCCCACCTAGGGGCTGCTTCCCGTCTCGGGTGCTCTACTGCTAATCAAGTACCCTGCTTAGGGCCTAGGAAAAGAAACTAAAGATGGCTCACAGGTTTGAGCCACTGCCATCCGTGTGGGAGAACCGATGAAGTTCCAGGCTCCTGGTTTTGGCCTGACCCAGGCCTAGCTGTGTGGTTGTCTGGGAAATAGAAGAACTGATGGAAGAGTCTGTCTCCCTCACTCCCCCTCTCTCTGTGACTTTTCCAAAATAAATGAATCTTTTCAAAAAATGTGCAACTTAGGGTAGGCATTTGGTTTAGCACACACCATGGCCATGAGGGATGCTCAAATCCCCCATCAGAGTGGTCTGGGTGGGCCCAGTGCAATGGCTCAGTGGCTTAATCCTCGTCTCGCACGCACTGGAATCCCATATGGGTGCTGGTTTGTATCCCGGCTGCTCCACTTCCCTTCCACCTCCCTGCTTGTGGCCTGGGAAAGCAGTCAAGGACGGCCCAAAGCCCTGGGACCCTGCACCCGCGTGCAAGACCCGTGTGGGAGACCCATGTGGAGGAAGCTCCTGAATTTGGATTGGCTCAGCTCTCGCCATTGCGGCTACTTGGGAAGTGAGCAAGCAGATGCAAGATCTTTCTCTATATCTTTCTCTCTGTATATTTGTCTTTCCAATAAAAATGAATAAATCATTAAAAAAAATAAGGAAAGAATGGCCCTGGTTCTAGTCCTCGTCCCAATCCTTATTCCAGCTACCTGCTAATGTGTATTGTGGGAGACATCAGGTAATGAATGGGTCGAGCACTTAGGTCTCCGACAACCACAAGCAAGACACAAACTGAGTTCCACGCGCCTCACTTCGGCCAGCTGAGTTGCTATGGGCATTTGGGGAGTGAATTGGTAGATGTGGAATCTCTTTGTCCGTCTCTCTCTGCTCCTCTCTGCCTTTGAAAAAAAAAAAAAGTAAAACATTTTTCAATGTCTGAAGTAGAAAAAAATTTTTTTCTTTTATTTTTTGATTGGACAGTCAGATTTACAGCAAGAAGAACATACAAAGAGAAAGATCTTCCATCTGCTGCTAATTCACTCCCCAAGTGGCTGCAATGGCCAGAACTGAGCTGATCTGAAGCCAGGAGCCAGGAGCTTCTTCCGGGTTTCTCACATGGGTGCAGAGTCCCAAGGCTTGAGGATAACCTTGACTGTTTTCCCAGGCCACAAGCAGGGAGCTAGATGGGAAGTGGTGCAGCCAGGATACGAACTGGTGTCCATATGGGATTCCGGCAGGTGCAAGGCAAAGATTTAGCCACTAGGCTATTGCTCTGGGCTCTGAAGTAAAACATTTTTATTCAAATGTTAAATGATCACTTTAACTTTCAGTGCTTTAGAGTGTTATGTTACGAATTAATGTAAATTTCCAAAAATGTTTTACAAACCATTCAGTCATCCAAACTTCACAAAAGACCTATTCTGCTATTTCATGTAAACAGAATAGTATTACCCATGTCTTCTGTTGCTGTCCATAGAGTTTGAGATTGGAAGCTTTCCTCTGTGAAATATTTAGATCGTTTCTGAGATCTCCTCAAGATGCAAACTGGAAGGAAAGAGAAGGCTGTGTTCAGACTGGCGGGCTTGAGCGATGCTAGGAGTAAGCCTGGCCTGGGTCAAGGAGCTGTGACTCCCACTCACTTTAATTTACTGCATATGGCCTGACTTGGGTGTGGAATCTTTTAGCTAATTCTATTTATTCATGGAAAATGCTTTAGCATGCTGTGTTCTCCTTAAAAGTTAATAAATTATTGTAAGAAGAATCATGGGATTTCTTTAATATGGTGATCCTGAATTATGCCAAATATCCTGTGGTTTTGTGGAACTACAGCAAAGGTAGCTGTTGGTGTTGTAATAAAAGAGGGTCTCAGCATGTCCCAGCTGTTAGACAGATGAGCATTACTGGGAGGACAAATAGCAATAGTTTCCCATCCCTGGAGGACATTCTGCTCCTTCTATGTCCGCATAACTACAGGGAACAATGAGTGGGAGTTGGACACAGAGGAAGGAGGCTGAAGAACTATATTGCTTTTCTCTTGCCTAAATAAGACTGCTTTGTTACGATCTGTGCAGAGTTAGACTTTCCAAATCATACAGGCATATTTTAATCCCATTTTGATAGGAATCTTTCTTTATAAAAGCCAATTAAACATCCACAATGAGTTTTTATTAGGTGATTTTTTTTTTTACTGTGTAGTTGTGGCTGTAACTACATTGAACACTCAACAAAAACGTTTAAAGTCCTCAGTCCATGCCCAGTGCTGTCATCTACACAAATGAGGAAAGGCAGTAGGCGCTGCTGCCCTCCAAGAGCTGTAAGTCTACAGCAGGTGTCACGGCATGGAATTCTACATGAGGACTTGGGCTCAAGTCCTGGCCATTCTGCTCCCAACCTGGTTCCTGCTAACAGCTGTGAAGCAGCAGACTATGCCACCCAAGTGGTTGACTCCAGCGGAGCTCCTGGCTGCTGATTCCAGCTTGGCTCAGTGCTGGCTGTTACAACAATGGTGGGACAGGGAGGAGGAACCAACAGAGGGAAGATCTCTCTCTCTCTCTGTTACTCTGCTTTTCAAATAAATACATATATTTTTAAAAAATAGAATATGGAGCTGAAAGGTCATATTTACACACAGTGCTAAACACACACATGCTGTCTTGGCAGCTTACATTCAGACTTTTCCGGAAAGTTCATCTAAGCAAGTGAAGCGCCAGACCAACTGGCATGCTTCACAAAACTGCCTATGCTTACTGCTAAGGGACGGTGGTTTTTTTTCTGCTAGTGAATTTTCCTTCAGACAGAAAAGAACATTTCTTCTTACTTTATCTGATTTTTTTCAAAGATGCTAGAGTTGCAAACTTTCCTAATTTGTAAATACTGTCAACTACCGTATCCATCTGTGGCCTGCCATTTTGCAAACTCTGTTTGGACATGTCTTCTATTTTACTGAAGGAAAAGGATAGAACCGCTATCCATGACTCTCCAGTTCAAAGTTGTCATATAGCCACAGGTTCTCTGAACAGTAACACAATAAGATGCCTGAAAAACAAAACCAAAGCAAAACAGGGCCTGGCGCTGTAGCCTAGCAGATTAAGTCATCACCTTGCATGCGCCAGGATCCTATATGGGTGCCAGTTCTAATCCTGGCAGCTACGCTTCCCATCTAGCTCCCTGCTTGTGGCCTGGGAAAACAGTCAAGGACGGCCCAAAGCCTTGGGACGCTGTACCCGCGTGGAAGATCTGGAAGAGGTTCCTGGCTCCTGTCTCCGGATTAGCGCAGCAGTGGTTGGCCGTTGTGGTTGCTTGGGGTGTGAATCATTGGGCGGAAGATCTCTGTCTCTTCTCTTGTCTGTGTATCTGACTT
Organism: Ochotona princeps; assembly: GCF_030435755.1. Lineage (NCBI taxonomy): Eukaryota > Metazoa > Chordata > Mammalia > Lagomorpha > Ochotonidae > Ochotona > Ochotona princeps. Next base: position 15,366,946 of record NC_080834.1, read on the forward strand.
TGCAATAAAAATTAAATAAATCTTTAAAAAAGAAGGTCCGAGAGCAGCCAGGACCGGATGTGTGATGCTGGTGTTGAAATTGCAACTTAACCCACTGTAGCACAACGCTGGCTCCAAATTGAATTTCCTTTAATGAAAATAAATTCTTTAAAGCTTAGAGATAATGTAGTGAAAATTATAGGGATAAATTGCCTGGGGCAGAAAAGTATGCTCAGAGGAGAAAGATTTGAAGAAGGCTTTCCTAAGTGGCATTTCAGCTAGGCTTTGAAGAATGTGGCTGATCCAAATAGACAAGAAAGAAAGAGAGAGAGAGAGAGAGGAAGGAAGGAAGGAAGGAAGGAAGGAAGGAAGGAAGGAAGGAAGGAAAGAAGGAAAGAAGGAAGGAAGGAAAAGCAGCAATAAAGGCCATTTGGCAGAGGGACATCGGAAAAAGAAAACATATGGCTGGGAATTTATAAGTGGATATGCATGACAGCATAAAGGATGGTTTGACTTAGGGAGTAAAAATCATGTTGTAACAATTCACCTGGTAAATATAACTTGAGATCTAACTTGCATCAGGCAGAGTTCTATGCCCAGAAAATACAGCACCGGTCAAGACAGGCACGTTCCACGTTCTTGGGTGCTACTCATTCCAGGGACATAACTAAGTGATGAAGAATATGAAGTACTATGAACAAAAGAAGACTGAGCCACGTGCCTGAAGAAGGCTGCGTGTATCATCTGAGACAGGATGGTCTGGAAAGCTCACTCAGGACAGAACGTTTGCAGCTAATCGCAGGTGATGAGACACCGGTTGTGCAATGATCTGGGCCAAAGCTCACACAAAAGGGAAGGAGCAGAAGAAGCTGGGCTCCAGGAGACGGGGCTCTATGGTGAAGGCGGTTGACAGATGCCTCTTTGGCCTTGGGAAGGACCTTGGAATGACGTTAGGTTTCCTTTGGAGAAGCATCATTAGCTTATTGTAAGTGGAAAGTTTCCAACGAGGAAGTGATCTCATCAAAGAGGAAAAGGAGGTAGATAATGCAAGTTCTTGGATGGAAGCTGAGGAAGTATTGTCAGCTTCTGGGAAATGCTGGAGGTATCTGTGGGCTGAGCAAAGGGTGGAAGTTTTTGTAAGAATCCAAGTACAGAGCCCGGCACGACATTGTAGTGGTTAAAGTCCTCACCTTGACCGCTCCAGGATCCCATATGGGCGCCGGTTCTAATCCCGGCAGCTCCACTTCCCATCCAGCTCCCTGCTTGTGGCCTGGGAAAGCAGTCGAAGACAGCCCAAAGCCTTGGGACCCTGCATCCGTGTGGGAGACCTGGAGGAGGTTCCTGGCTCCTGGCTTTGGATTGGCGCAGTTCCGGCTGTTGCTGCCACTTGGGGAGTGAATTATTGGATGGAAGATCTTCCTTTCTATCTCTCCTCCTCTGTGTATATCCGCCTTTCCAATAAAAATAAATCTTTTTTTTTTTTTTAAAGAGTCCAAGTACAGGGGAGGATTAGAAGTCATTCAGCAGGGTTAGCAACCAAGAGGAGTAAGAAGTACCTGAATGTTGAAGAATGAACTAATGCAAATGAGCACATGAAAGTAAAAAACAAAAACAAACAAACAAGAACTGCTGTGAAGAACTTGCATGCTTCAGTTACAAGGCTGATTTGAAAGCGGCTCTAAGACGAGAGATTCTTCCTCTGATGTTAACTTTTTGGGCATCATGAGACATATATGACAGGCAAGTATAAATCCAAAATTAAAGAGGCCTTGGAGCTGACAGGAAAGGGCAGGAGAAAAGTTAGCAATAGAAATTGAGACTGGGGCCCGTGAAGTGGCCACACCAGGCTGATTCTTTGCCCTGTGGCTCTGGCAGTCCATATGGGCACTGGTTCATGCCCCAGCTGCTCCACTTCAGATCCAGCTCTCAGCTTGGCCTGGGAAAGCATCAGAATAGGGCCCAAGCCCCTGGGCCCCTGCAGCCACGTAGGAGACCTAGACAACGGTCCTGGCTCTTATGTCCTGCCTACTGGCTCCTGGCCTCAGATCAGCCTGGCTCTGGCCGTTGTGACAGCTGGGGAGTGAACCACCAGATAGAAGGCCTTCTCTCTGTTTCTCCTTCTTTCTCTGTAAAATCTGCCTTTCAAATAGAAATACATGTATGTATATGTATGTGTATATACACATATATACATATATTCATATATATTTATATACATATATATGAAAAAGAAAGAAATTGAGGCTGAGAAGCTGAACTCCCAAAGAGCAAAATGATAAGAGAAACTATAAGGAAAAACAAATGAATTAAAGAAACTGCACCTTAAATCTACACACAACAAGGTTGAAAGTACACTGTAACAGGGCATTTGTTCATTTGACTTCTAAATTGAGCTATCCAGTTAAGGCAGAAACATAAAGCTCTTCTGTGAACTTTGGGCTAGGAAAAACGTCACTTGATCAAAGCAGTCGTTTATCAGCGTAATAATCACTAAGGTGTTTCATTATAATAAAATGCTTGCCATGGTTTGGATGGAGTCTGTCCCCCCAAGGTTCTTGCGTGGGGAGCTTGGTGCCATGCGGGTGAGACCAGTTGGGTCAGTAGGTCTTTAGGCACACCCCCCCATCAGGGATTAAGGTGATCCTGTGCCACTTGGGCACCTCTCAGGAGAGGCTTGTTCTAAAAGCCTGAGCCGAGCCCTGTGTCTGGCTTCCCATCTCACTGCCTGGTCTCTGCCCCACACCTATTTTTCCCGATGTGAGGTCATCCACCAGAAGCCCCCAGCAAAGCTGTCAGTAAAGCTGCATGCTTTTGAAGCCCTCAAACTGGGAGCTAAATACACATCTTCCCATTTTAGTGACCCAGCCTCAAGGAGTTTGTGAAAGCAATAGAAGCTAGGTGAATACAACATCTGGAAATGAAGGTTTAGACCTAACATGTAGACTCGGTTGACAGCTTCTCTGTGATGCTCGCTTGCCCTTGCTGATTGCTTCGTGCTTGAGTGAACACCTGAGCCTGTTCCTGAGTTCTCCAGCCTCCATTCCTGGGCCAAGGCTGAGGATAGCACTGAACTTGATGCCTCTGAGTTTACAAACAAAACCAAGCAAAACAGCACAGACTTTTAAATGGTCTCTTGATTCTCTTTCTGCCTATAGGATAACAGCAGATTAATAATTGTTGTGGCATGGCACAGAGCAGCGGGTAACAAAAGGCACAGTTTGTTCTGTCAGAAGACCCTTGGCCACCATCAGTTCATCTTCAAAGGGGACTTCAAAAGGAGCAGCCTTGCCATCAAAAGCCACAGGGGGCCTCCCAGGAGGGAATGCTGGAAATCTAGGCAATTCAGGAAAATCCAAAAGGACTTTTCCCCAAATATCTTTTTTGAAGATTTATTTAATTTGAAAGGCAGATTTTGCAGAGAAAGAAGGATAGAAAGTCCTCCACTGACTGGTTCACTCCCCAATTGGCTGCTGGGGCTGGAGCTGGGCCAGTCGGAAGCCAGAAGTCAGGTGCTTCTTCTGGGTCTCCCATATGGGTGCAGGAGCCATTGGGCCGTTCCTGGCTGACTGCCCAGGCCACAAGCAGAAAGTTGGATTGGAAGTGGTACAGCTGGAACATGAACCAGCACCCATATGGGATGCTGGTGCTACTGGGTGGAGGGTTAGCCTGCTGCACCATTGAATTGGTTCCTTCCCAATTTTTTTTTAAGATTTATTTATTTTTATTACAAAGTCAGATATACAGAGAGGAGGATAGAGAGGAAGATCTTCTATCCGATGATTCACTCCCCAAGTGATCGCAACAGCTGGTGCTGTGCCGATCTGGAGCCAGGAGCCAGGAACTTCCTCCAGGTCTCCCACACAGGTGCAGGGTCCCAAGGCTTTGGGCCGTCCTCGACTGCTTTCCCAGGCCACAAGCAGGGAGCTGGGTGGGAAGTGGAGCTGCCGGGATTAGAACTGGCGCCCATATGGGATCCTGGCGCGGTCAAGGTGAGGACTTTAGCCACTAGGCCATGCTGCTGGGCCCCCAAATATTTTTAAAATGCTTCAACTGGGGGGTTGGTTTTAGGCAAGAATACTGTTTTTGTAAAATGTTAAACGTGTTCATTAATGCTTATCATGAGTGATTCAAACAATGCAAATCTGAATATGAAAAATATTCTCGTGATATTGGAAAAACATATTTAGGTGCTCTCTCTGCACATGGATGGGAGGATAAGAAGACAGGGTGAAGAGTAGAGAGGAGACACAAACTTGCATGAAACTTAGGATCTGTGTTGCTGTTTTTAATAAAAGACAGTGCATTTAACTTGACATGAATTTCAATATAAGGAAAAAGGCAAACAGTAGTAGGGAAAATATGGAATAATATAATGGGAGTTCCAGGGTGAATGGACCACCCCCTGCTGAGTTCACGGGTGCCCAGCCCAAAGCTGCAGACTGGTCTGAGGGAGCGCAGGTGCCCTCCGTGCCCATCCAGGAGTTCCCCACCGAAGACTGGAGCGCCCAGCGTGCCACTGAAGACTGGTCTGCAGCCCCCACGGCTCAGGCCACTGAGTGCGTGGGAACACCCAACGAGGGGGCTGAAGTGATCTGCAGTCTTTGAAGCAGATGTGGAAGGAGGTTGATGGAAAATAAACACCAGTTTCTAAAGAGAAAAAAAATGAAAATGGGAATCATGAGAAGCTGTTGTATTTTGGCCCCAGGCAGCATGAAACTCTGTCCTAGGTGTACTGATCTTTGTGATTTACTAGGCGTTTATTAGCCTCGTTATGTTCCAGTTACATGTTCTCACACGTCATTTTGATGAATTGCCCTTATTAACCTTTCATGTTTAATCCAATTCAGTGATAATTGTGTATTAGTCTGCTTCTCATTACTTTAGCTAAAATACTCAAGAGGAGCTACTTGGAAAAGAGAAGTTTATTTCATCTTCCAGCATAGAGGTCATAGTTCAGGATCCTGCAGCCCCACGGCCCGGGGTCTGGAGGGGCTGGTCCTGGTCGGAACGGAGCAGGAGGACATGCTGAGCCAGGAAGGAGAGAGAGCCAGGCTGAACCGGAACTCAAATCAATCAAATCTCTGTGAGAACTAACCTCCGAGGACACGTCCCCACAGACCCAAACACCACACACCAGCCACATCTCCTGGCCGCCACAATTAAGTCTCTACCCTTAATCCATCAACCATTAACTTGAAGATATTGAGTTTAAGATCTGCATACGTTCTGGGGAGATGAGTGCTGCTGTATCCATAGCAGACTGTATTGCATAGGTTTTGATCCCAAGAACATGCTGTGTTTAGCACCGATATGTGCTTAAAAATAAGAATGGTAATACTTCCGTGGTATAAGTAATCCTGTCTTTGCATGTGTGTGATATGCATGAATTTCAGTTACCATGTTTTATTTCAATAATGCTAGTCTTTCAGTAACATAGTTCAAGTTTCATTCGCCATGCTATATTGACTATGAGTATTGGTATAAACTTGGCTGCTATAGCTCTTTACTACATAAATAGTAGCTTCCATGGCCAATCCGGTGACAGCCTTCCAAGACAGGTGGTGCTGGGTCACTGCCTCTGTTGGCTTGGTTCACAGAGAGCAAAGTGCACAGTTCTGCTGCTTTCTTGTTTCTCGGTGATAAACTGCTGTAACATTTTACAAAAACAGTCAGCCGAAACAGTGAAGAATCAACGAAGAAGAAAGTGAAGCAAAGAAAGGAAAACTGGTGGTGCTGGGAGAGGAAAGGAGCTGATGGAACAGCAGGGGACTGGCAGCGTCGGCCTGCCCAGGATCGCTGGGTATCAATGGTGGGACTTACCAACGTCAGGGAGAAAAGTGGCTGTGATGAAATGAACGACAAGGTCCCAAGGGAAGTAATTCCAAGAAAATACTTCATGACATCAAAAGCACAAATGTTGGAAACTGATCTACAGTTGGCCAGGAATATGACAAATTGCCAAGGCGTGTAACAGTGTAGTAAGTTGTTAAATGTTGAGAAGAAGGCAGGGACTGTTAAAACTACTTTTAGAAAGTTTTTTTTTTTTTTTTCTGAAGAAGTAAAACACTTAAGCCTTCAACGTTTTTAAATCACAGTGTGCTAAATAAATGTTAGTTTTGACTACTTTTCAAATCCCCACACATTTATAAATGACTGTAAGAGAGTTTTAATCTTTTCACAGAAAATGTTGAAGGCAATGGAATAATCATTTCCCACTGATTATTTACAACACTTCCCGTGGTTTCTGCTTACATAGTCATTTTATGGGCCTGAACTACTGTGCAAAGTGAGATCTGACTGTACTTAATTATATGTATATATTGGCACGAAAGTGTATTTTATCCCCATTTCCTTTATCTCTATACCCCAGCTGAGTTTTAAATTGCTTCATCACAGAAATAAAGTACTCTATAACTCCTTCAGTATTCCCTATCCCTCAATCGTGGTGTTGAATATTAAGTTAATGATTTAATTAGTACTTATTGATTTACTAAGTAGTTATTCCTTAGTTGAACGGCAGTATAGATGAAATGTGAAGTCGTAATGGTCAATGTTGTTCTTCTCATTAGCGTATGAGCTTATTTTGTGTTCTGCTGTTGGGGCTGTAAAGAGTAGCTTTTCGCATTGTGCCCTGTTAGTGCCAGGGAGCACTGTGCCCTTGGTTGATGATGCAAATGGCAGCCTAAATATTGACTTTGTATACAGCCTGTACAGTCCCGTATACAGTCCCAATTCCCATGCTTAGCACAAAAGAGAAATAATATTTATTGAGTGCAATTAATTAATAGCAATAACTATACCTGTGCATTGAACATGACTTTGTGTCAGATATTTTTATTCATTAACTCATTTTATCTTTGCAGTAATCCGAAGGCTTTTGTATTATAGATTCAAAAAGCCTGGCTCTCCAAGATTAAGTGATTCCCTTAGCAAAAGCAGGTTCAACCTGGAATTTAAATCCAGATGCGTCTGAATCTTCTGTCTCACCCAGTGCACTGATGCTAAAATCCCATCAGTGCCACCAAATGATGAAGAAATGGGTTAGAGGGAAAGATGATGTGATTAAAAGCTCTTGAAATTCATTTCTTTTTTAATCATAAGCCCACCCCTTTTCAAATTTATTTTTTATGCTTTCTTTCATTTATAACTTACCTTTAAAGTTTTCCTTTTTAATTTTCTGGCCCAAGAGGAGCTAGCACAGATGCTTGGTTTATCACTGTAAGAACTGAATCCCTTTTTGTCCAGCTCCACTTTGAGATGTACTGTGAAGATAGAGAGGCCTGGCTGGCAACCTAGAGTGCACGGTGTTTTAAAAGGCTCAGAGGAGATTATAGACGTTTTAGCCTTGGGCTAATAAGATTTGCCATGGGCCAGTGCAATGGCTCAATTGGCTAATTCTCTACCTGAAAGTGCCATATGTGTGCCAGTTTGTGTCCCAACTGTTCTGCTTCCCAACCAGCTCCCTGCTTATGGCCTGAGAAAGCAGAGGAAAACAACCCAAAGTCCTGGGACCTTGCACTCATGTGGGAGACCCGGGAGAAGCTCCTGGCTTCAGATTGCAGCTATAGTAGCTGCGGTCATTTGGGACACAAACCAACAGATGGAAGATCTTTCTCTCTGTCTACTTTTCTCTGTAAATCTACCTTTTCATTAAAAATATGTAAATATTTAAAAAAAAAAACCCTGCCACAAGAAGTACATGTTTAATTGTTCAGAAAGAGGCCCTTCTCGCAGGTTCTCAGGCTTCAGAGTGCATTACAACTCCCTGGAGGACTTGTTAAAGCATGTTGCTGGGTCTCACTCCTAGGTTCCAGTAGGCACTGTGCGAGCCCAAGGATCCTAATATGTTTCTAGGTGATGCTGATGCTTGAAGGACCACACTTACATGTTCACTGCCTGAATGTGAACCTAGAAAGAAGATGTGATTGCTCGTGTAATTGGCACCTGTCACAAACAGAGGTTATCCATATCAAGGGACAGGATGTCTTCAAACTAAAGGGAAAAGCTGTCTCCAAATACAATGTCTCTCAGCTCCCAACAGAAAATTGAAACACTGGCTTTCAATGTCAATTGGATTGGAAACACAATTGGCATCAAGAAAGCAAAATGTACGAATATGCTCAAAAAAGCATCTGTCCCCACACTGTGCACTAAACAGGCCTAGCCTGTATCACAGCAACTCCCACACTGCATCGGAAGCAACCCACTTCCTCATGGAGATTCCTGTGGAGTTGCTCACGAATGTCACTCAGGGTCTGTCACTGCAGGTAGACACACTGGCTCAGAGAAAAAGATATGTTGGAATTGTCCTACTTTTAGATCCCAGTAGGTGTTTTGTTTCTGTTATACAGACAGGTAAGGATGAGATGTATTGTTTTTAAAATGAATTCTTTTAAATTCATTTCTCTAAAAGATTTATTTATTTACTTGATAGAATTGTTGAGAGAGAGAGTGAGCCAGAGGGAAAGCTTTTCCATCTGCTGGCTCACTCCCCAGGTTGCCACACCGGCTGGGGCTAGACCAAACCAAAGACAGGAGCCAGAAGCCAGGAGTGAGGAGCAATGTCCAGGTCTCCCACGTGGGTGGCAGGGCCATTAGCAGGGAGCTGGAGCAGAAGTGGTGTGTCTGGGATGTGAATTGGTGCATGTGTGGGATGCTGGCTTCTCAAGGTGCAGCTTCACCCTGTATGCCGCAACGCCAGCCTTTCAATTCATTCGGAACTTTGTCCCAACCAAAAAGCAACAGCTGAAGTCGTGTTGTCTGTGAGCCATGGCAGCCTCTTTTTCTCGGCCGTGGAGGCTGGAAGGGCACTATCAGGAATCCAGGTGGCTGCGTTCTGCAGGCTGCCAGCTTCCTGTTGTGCGCTCACATGGCAGAATAGCGAGCGATCTCATGACTCTTGAAACAACACTGATTTCCTTTCCCAGGTCTCTGCCCCAGTCAAATCCTCATCACTTCCTGAAAGCCCTACTTCCTGACACCTTCACACTAAGAGGTAAGAGTTTGGCAAATGAATTTGGGAGCTACACATTCAGTCCAAAATCATGCCCACCTAATTCTGGAAGAAAAGTCATTGTGCAGGTTGGTTCTGCTTGAGTTGTCTGGTCCTAGATCTTCCCTTAGACCTTGTTTTGTTCTTCTTGGAGAGTTTTTGAATTGTTTATTTATTTAAAAAAAATTTTTTTTAGCTATATAGAAAGAGACAGAGAGAGCTTTCTACCACATGGGTTTGAGCCAGCTGAAGACGGGATTCAGTCTAGGGCTCCTGCATGGGAACCAGGAGCCTCGAATTCTTGCCACCTCCCAGGATTTGCATTAGTAGGAAACTGGAGTCTGTGGTTAGAGTCAGTTATGGGACTGAGGTATTTCTCTCTCTCTTTTTTAAAGATTTATTTTATTTTTATTGGAAGGGCAGACCAGGTTTATGGAGAGAAGGAGAGACAGAGAGAAAAGATCTTCCATTTGTTGATTCACTCCCCAAGTAGTCAGAATGGCTGGAGCTGAACGTATCCAAAACCAGGAGCCAAGAGCTTTTTCTGGGTTTCCCACGCGGTGCAGGGTCCCAAGGCTTTGGGCTGTCCTTGACTGCCTTCCTAGGCCACAGGCAGGGAGCTGGATGGGAAGTGGAGCAGCCAGGGCATATAGGATCCCGGCACTTGGAGGTGAACGATTAGCCAGTTAAGCCATTGTGCCGGACCCAGACTCACATCTTTTTAAAAATATGAATTTATTTTGTTTTTGATGTTGTTTACATAGTTGAAAAGGATGTATACCTATGTGGACCACTGGTTAGTGTGGGGAGGATTGGCAATGAGGAAAAGCAGATGAGACAATTGCTTCCAGTTTTTTTTTTCTTCCCATATCTGGAGGGAAGGGAGGAGAGAAGGGGAGAGGCTGCTCCCAGCAGCCTAACCGCATCAGTACCTGGGGACGGGGGTGGCCACTCGATGGCCTTTTAGAATCCCTGATGTGGAGCACGTTCTGAGAGTACTGCTTAACTAGCTTCAATAGTTCTGATTTGTTGATTTCATCGCTCCAAAATTCAGAAAATCCTTCCGAGGGCCTTTGGCTGACATAGTCCACCCGAGAATCTCCACTCACCTAAACATTTGCTTGGCTGAGAGAGTTGTCCAATTTTTTCCTGCCCTCCATGATGCTAGACATCCTCTGCTGGTCTCTATGAACTGATTGTCATGTCACCCGTATGCGTCTGGGCTTGCCATCTACTGCAGAGCGTCAGCGACAAAGGAGACCCAGTTCTGACACATGCACTCCACAGTCAGACCACAGATCCTGTGATTTTCACTATGGCTGGAGTTCTGAGTCCAGTGGTCCAGTCAGGGGTTCCACAAAGAAACTGCCTGAAGTGACCCCAGACCTAACTCCTGTGTGTTCCAGCCAGTGTGGGTTCCAGTTTATCCCCACACCAACCTCCACACACACTAGAGGTTGCATTCACCGGGTGTCCCCAGCCCCATTTCATACACAAACTAATGAAGGCTGTGGCCCAGCCTCATCCTGCCCACCACACACTGGGCTCTCACGCACACCAGTGGGAACTGCAGCCTAGTCTGAACAACCCCCAACATCCCCCACCAGACCTGTCCCAGCCCCAGTTCCTGCCCATGCCAGTATGTGCAACAGGCTCATCCAGTCCATCCCACATTCCGTTTGGCTCTTGTATACATTAATGGATGCTGCAGCCTGGCTCGGCCTGACTGACCCCACTATCCAGCTTGCATTTATGCTGGCTGGTTCCACTGGCTGTCCAGCCAGGCCCTACCCCAGTCCTGGTTTTCATGCTCACCAGTGGGTTCTGCAATCTAGCCTGACAGGACTTGCCCCCTGTCCCAGTAACTGGCCAGCTGATGCTGCAGCAAAACTCAGCAAGACTACTCATGCGTGGACAAGTGGATATGGTCATTTAGCGCAGTCTGGCTCTCCCCCTAACCCAGCTCACATGTAGGCCAGCAGGTTTTATAGCCTTGCCTTGCCCCTGACCTCAGGTATTTCAGTATAGGGTGCGGGTGTCTTAGCTAGCATTTCTACCACAACCTTAGTGCCTACCCTTCCTTGGGGACTTTCTTGGTGCCTGGTTGGTTCCTAAATACCCTTGTCCCTTTACGTCACAATCGCCTTGACTATTTTTCCCTCCTAGACAATCCATCTGTTGCTTTCCCTCTTGTTTCTGAAGGTACTGATTGTGTCACTCAGATAAAACTAAGTTATGTTGCAACAACAAGGGACTCTGACAGTTTAATGGCCTACCGCAAATGTTTTCTCATTTTTAAAAAAGATTTATTTTTTATCAGAAAGGCGAATTTACAGAGAGAAGGAGAGACAGAAAGATCTTCCTTCCCCTGGTTCACTCCTTAAGTCGCTACAATAACTAGAGCTGAACTAATCTGGAGCCAGGAGCTTCTTTCAGATCTCCTACGTGGTTACAGGGTCCCAAATCTTTGGGCCATCCTCTACTGCTTTCCCAGGCCACAACAAGCAGGGAACTAGATGGAAAGTCAAACATCTGGGACAGGAATCGGTGCCCATCTGGGATCCTCCCTGCACATACAGGGTGAGGATTTAACCACTGAGCCATTGTGCCAGGTTCCAAATGTTTTTTCGTTATGTTATGGCAGGTCAGTTTGGGTTTTGTCAACTTTTAACCACTTTTTTTCCATCATTTATGTTATCATCAGATAACAAATGATTTGAAGTTATCTTTGGTTGAAAGGCTGAAAAAGGAAACAAGGAAATAAAACAGGAGATAAAGAAGCTCTTTCCTTTTTAAGAATCTTAAACCAGTTGTACTTCCATAGATACCAGCAATATTATGCTTCCAAGGAACGAATCAATGGGCAATGACAATGACATTGCCAATCGTTAATGAGCATTTTAGTCTTTGGTCATGCCTGCTATGTGCTTAGAATGCATAGTGTGTATTTTATAAGCATTTTGATTCTTTTGTGTTCAGAAAGTATAAAGGCAGTTGTGAGAGCAAATGGATACATATGGTTATGGTGGAGAGAACAAACATTTACAATAAGGAGAAAATGATGAGAGCTGCCGTGTGTAAAGGATGAATTGTTTCACGAAAGGAACGGTTCTGAGGGACAAAGGGAATCAGGCAGCAATTGAAGAGCTGGGATTTTGCAATCAAGAGTAATCAGCAAGAGATGGGACGAAGTGATTAGCAAACTGGAAAGCTTGGCCCATAGAGTGAGATGATCAGAATCAACACTGATGTCCTTTAGGCCTGGGTTAATTCAGGAGAAGGCCAAGAGTTTGAGAACATACAGGCTAAATATGTTTGTGGTTAACCAAGGCCAGGTCTGCGTTCAAAATAAGTGGGAAACTCCTACACTGTGCTGCCCAGGTGTAGATAAGGAGAGAGTGCCCCAAATTGGCACGGTAAGCATTTCAAGGTCTGGAATCTGGCCATTAGCCCAAATGAAGCTGTTTGCTAAAGAACTGAATTTTTGCCTTATATGGTAGCTTAAGTTGTTTCTGGTTGCTCATGTGGCTGGAGTTATGAAAACTTGGGAGCCCACACTCCTGGGCTCTCCTGACCTCCCAGAAGTCTAACTCTCTTCAGGCTGCCAGAACCACTAGATTTATTGTTATCCTGTGGAAAACAAAGGCAGCAACGAACGGCTGCATCTGCCTTAGCTCATATCTACCCTTCATCGTGCATACACACGGTGTTGGAAGTAAATCAACTGAACTGAACGCAAAATGTCATTCTTGCTCATTCTCTCATCTAGCCAGGCTCCATGTTCCGACTGTAAAGGGTGAAAGTGCTGCCAGGCGAGCTCTTGTTAAAAGCCAGGAGTGGTCCATTAGTTAGAGGCCTGACCCTTCTGAGCTGTCAAACAAGTGGTGAGTGCAGATATTTTATCTGCTGAGGTTGATGGGTTACTGCCTTGATAGATTTTCAATGATCTATTTTGGTGGGGGGAAAAATGTGTGTATATATCAGTAGAGAGAAGTCAAATGTATCTGCTATAAAAGTTGTAAGACTCACTTAATTTCCATTAGGTACAAATGTGTTCTTATGACAGCCTTAAACTCCTCTTAGTCACATGGTGTTGGGGCCCAATTTCCACGTGTTTGGGCTCTTCCTTTCTCTCTGGAAGTCTTCCCCAAGCACTCTTCACATCTGTATGGCTCCAATTAGAAGACAGTATGAATTGCTTCACCTCATGCAATCTTGCTAAGTTGCTGTCTAAACCAGCACACCAGGGCTTGAAAGGGGGCACTGTTAGTAATTATGCTGCACACCTTAACAGGGACTGTGCTGGGAAGGCTGGGATTCTGCTTGTCCCTATAAATAGGATTCCAAGAATTTGCCTGCCCAAGGTTCCTTTCTGAGAAACTGTTCCGCAGCCCCTCCGAGAGATGCAGTTGCAGACTCATCATACTGACTTTGGGCCACCAAATTGGATTCTAGCAATGACCATGAACTAGCAGCTCCAGGAGAGCTGAAGGGGCTGGATTTGACAAGGCTGGCCAAGCAGCTTCTCATTTGGATAAATCAGAAATACCGTCCCAGAGAAGCCACTGGGACAGGGATTCTATTTTTCCTGTCTGCACACTCTCACATGTAGAGCACACACTCTCATTATTAGCAACATCTGTCATTATTACGCTGCAGTAATTCGCAATGGCTTGAGGGAATGGAGGCAATATACAAATTTCCAGCAGTGTCTGACAAAACCACAAATCGACACACCCTTGACCAAGTAATTTCAAGTCTAGACCTTTGTCATACAGCCACACTTACACTCTGGTAATGACGTAGTAGGTTATTTGTTGCAATAATGCTTTATTAACAAAAGATATGCAAAAAAAAACCCACAAAATCCCTAACTGTTGACCACATGCATTCAGTTTTGGCAATTTTGATACTGGAATAGTGCTATGGTCTGAATGCTCATGTTCCCCACATTTCATATGTTGGGAGCTCTATTTAAAAAGAAAAAGACTTATTTATTTAAAAGGCAGAATTACAAGGAGAGAGATCTTCCATCTGCTGGTTCACTTCCCTAATGGCCACAAAGCTGGGCTAGAGCTAGGATTATCCATGCAATAGGTTGATCCGAAGCTAGGCTGCAGCAGTTCTGGGTCTCCCATGTGGGTGTAGGGCCCAGCCCCTTGGGCTTTTCACTGTTGCTTTTCCAGGCACATTAGCAGGGAACTGGATCAAAAGTGGAGCAGCGAGGGCACAAATCACCTCACATATGCTGAAATTCTAACTCTCAGTGTGATATTAGCAGGTAGAGCCTTGGTGATTAAATCAGGAGGACAAAGGCTCTATCAGTAGGTTTAGTACCTTTTTAAAAAAGCTCCCTGGGTCAGATGAGATGGCTCAGTGGCTAAGTCCTCGTCTTGCACTTACTGGGAGGATCCCATATGGATACCGATTCCTGTCCCAGCTGCTCCACTTCCCATTCAGCTCCTTTCCTGTAGCCTGGAAAAGCAATAGAGGATGGCCCAAAGCTTTGGGACCCTGAACCTGTGTGGGAGACCCCGAGGTAAGCTTCTGGATCTTGGCTCCAGATCAGCTTAGGTCTGGCTGTTATGGTTAACTTGGGAATTACTCAATGAATAGAAGATCTTTCGCAATGTCTCTTCTTCTCTCTTTAAGTCTACCCTTCCAACTTTTTTTTAAAGAGGCCCCAGAGTTTCCTTAGCCCTTCTACCATGTGAGGAGGCAGCAACAAGTCACCATCTGTGATCCACGCAGTGGACTCCACAAGATACCAAAGCTAGTAACTTAATTTTGAACTTTTTGACCACCAGAGGCAGGAAGAATGTCTTTTTAAAGATTTATTCGTATTTATTTGAAAGACAGAGTTAGAGAGAGAGACAGAAAGGTGGGGAGGGAGGGAGAGCGATCCATCTTCCACTTGCTAGTTCACTCTCCAAAGGACTGCAATGGCCAAAGCTCTAGGCCAGGCCAAAGCCAGGAGCCAGGAATGCCATCCAGGTTGCCCAAATGGGTGCAGGGGCCCAAGCACTTAGGCTGTCTTCTGTTGCTTTCCTAGCATATTAGCAGGAAGCCAAATTACAAGTGGAACAGCCAGGACTGGAACTTACACTGAGATGGAAAACTAGTATCACAGGCAATATCTTAACCTGGGTGCCACAATGCTGATCATAATGTGAAGAATAAATTTGTATTGTTTATCAGCCACCAAATTTATTTTATTAGGATAGTCAAAATTGATTCAGACAGATGTCAAAGTCCTGACTATTCAATGAGAATGTGCTAGTCACTAGAGGAGTTGTAGACATCAATAAAATAGTGTACGTTGCACAACAATATAGAAGTGTAACACTACTGAATTGTACAGTTATGGCTCAGACTGGTTAAGATAGAGATGGGTATTTGATATGGCAGTTAAGACAATACTTTTGGGCGTGGCATGGTAGCCTAGCGGCTAAAGTCATCGCCTTGCACACGCCAGGATTCCATGTGAGC
Organism: Ochotona princeps; assembly: GCF_030435755.1. Classification (NCBI taxonomy): domain Eukaryota; kingdom Metazoa; phylum Chordata; class Mammalia; order Lagomorpha; family Ochotonidae; genus Ochotona; species Ochotona princeps. The sequence goes on from NC_080834.1 coordinate 15,382,406, forward strand.
ACGGGTTCTAATCCTGGCAGCCCTGCTTCCATCCAGCTCCCTCTTTGTAGCCTGGGAAAGCAGTAGGCATGGCCCAAAGTCTTGAGACACTGCACCTGCATGGGAGACCTGGAAGAGGCTCTGGGCTCCTGGCTTTGGATTGGCTCAGCTCTAGCTGTTGTGGCTGCTTGGGCAGTAAATCAGCCGATGGAAGATCTTCCTATCTGTCTCTCTTCCTCTCTATATCTGACTTTCCAAAATAAAAACATAAAAATATAAAATAAAATAAAATAAATCTTTAAAAAATGACAGTACTTTTAGGGCTGGCTTGTGGTGTAGATTGTGATGCTGGCATTCCATATGGCTACTAGTTAGTGTCACAGCTGCTCCATTTCTTATCCGGTTCCATGCTAATGGATTGTGAAAAGCATCAGAAGTGGGTCCAAGTGCTTGGGCCCCTGCCACTCATGTGGGACACCAGATGAAGCTCCTGGTTTCTAATTTTGACCTGGTCCAGCTCTGGCTATTCTGGCCATCTGGGGAGTGAACCAGCAGATAGATATGATGCAATATTTTGTCTATAAAAGATGCTGAACAAATGTTTGATGAATGGAAAAGAAGCAGAAGAAGAGAGTGAAACAGTAAGATACAAAATGGAGTAAAATGCTTGTTCTATTAAGAGGATGAGGTAACAGTGGAAGAAAGGCCCATCGGTAATAGTATGAAGAGGCTCAGGGTCAAACGCAAGGTTCCAAGAGGAGCAAGATGAAGTCTTTGACTTCTTTTCTGCATAAGTGACTTAATTCCTCATTGGCTCTTTGTAAGCAAGGATTGATAATACCTACCTATTCAGGCTGCTGTACGTGATGGCCCATGACCGTAAACAAGGTAACTCCAGCAAAGCATTTTAGCAAGCTGGTAGGCACCCAGAGAATGCTCCGCCTGTGTCGGTTCCCTGTGAGCTTTCAGAAGAAATATGAAAGTGAATAGAAATCTGATAGTCTGGAAAAAGTTATTTCAACTCAAAGAATGATTATAATTGGGTGAGTCAAGCAACAGAAGTCTTAGGATTTGTTAGAATGTTTTTGGAAATCATCAAGGAGACTGAAGTTCCTCTTTTCTTTTGCTTTTGTTTATTTTTTTTTTAATCTGACTTCTAATAGCTTCTCTAATCCTTCCATTTCTCCACCCTCATCTTTCGTTTTGGTGTCAGAATATTCTGAGAACCATTTTGATTTCTAAGGTGGTCTTAAGGGTGTAAGTACATAAGTTAAAGGTGAAACTCTTCCAAATTTTAGCACAGTGTCGTAGGAAATCAGAGCTGGAAGGAACACAATTCCAAATTCAAGACAGAGCATTATTTGCCTCGCCGAGACATTATTCACAAAGGACAGATGACTGATTGCCTCTTAGGTACTTCAAATCTAGCACTGTAATTTCCCATGACTACAAGAAAGGTACTAACTCACCATTTCTCCCGAGGGATGAAGAGCCTAGACTTAGAAGAGCAAAGATCTGAGCCCAAGTCTGACTTTTAAAGACACAGGACTTCTCTTTGTTTTACTATTCCTCCCAAAGCTCCTGATTTCTCTCCGGTTTCCCATCTATTGTAACATTTGCAGTCTTTGTTTCTGAAAGTAGTAATTATAATGAGTTTGCAAAACTGATATGGATAGGTCCTTCATAGAAACAACAAACAATAAAAACAGCATGCCTTGGTTCTTGGAGTGGATTTTTAACAGACGACAAAGCTGTGAGACGGTTCATGACAGGCATGCGTATGCCTTAGCTTCTAACAGATTCCTAAGATGATTAACACTGAATCAGAGGCCCTCTCCCTCCAGAGTGCTTTGTTCTCCATGCCCCTGTTCATGCAGTTGACCTCTTCCTGCTGCTCCTTTGCTTTAACCTGACTTCTGCTGTGCACAAAATTATCATCACGCAGAAAACACAATCTGTTTATGTTAAATCATAATGGTTCTCAGAATATTCTGACACCAAAACGAAAGATGAGGGTGGAGAAATGGAAGGATTAGAGAAGCTATTAGAATATTTAGGAGAAAAAATATCGTTTAGAGGAGTTAACAACTATTGGACACCTTTTATTCACTTTCTTATTGACAAAGTAATTATAAAGAAGCTTTTATGTTTTTAGACCGGTGGCACACTTTAAATGCTAGCATATATTCTTTAGTATTTCAAGTATGATTTGAAGTCTCAAGAGTTTTAAATGTTTTAACTGGGAATATGTTTGGATTTAATAAAATCAGAACAACTTCTTGGGGGAGTTCTTTTGCTTACATGTAGGGATGTAACTTTTTTGAGTTTTGTGACATGCTTTTCCCTGATCGAGGAAATCCTGATATAACTTTACCATGGTTGTCTACATACATACATACACACTGCTACTGCTGCTGCTGCTGCTACTACTACTATGGACATTTCTAAGATAGTTTCTTTTCTCTGAGAGGAAACAAGACAAATACTAAAAGGGGAGGGAAAGATCATAGATTCTTTGTTTAAATTAAGCAATATTTGGTGTGGAAAAGGCTTTAGAGAACATTTGTCCTAAGATTTCATTTTATGGGTAAGAAAACCAACACACAGAGAGACAAAGTTACATGTCCAAAGTCATCCTGTTGGATGCTGTTGAGGTAGGACCACAGTCTACTTCTCTTAACTGTCAGGTTGACAAATGGTAGATTTATCAGAAGAAAGCCTTAAAACCAGTTATGCTGAAGGCTCCACTTTGGAAAGATGTTCCCTTGCTCCTGGGTCCCTTTAGCTCCCCATTACCAGGATTTTTGGTTGAAGCCTCTAGTCTAGAATTTTCTATGCCTTTAACCTGCCTTCAGTCTTTGTCTTGTGCTTCCCCAGCTCTACTCCAGGTCTTAATTCTAGTCTTGCTTCTTAGTGGGAAAGTATTTTACAAAATTGTTCAAAATTTAGAGGTCACAGAGAGAGGGATTGCCTAATGCCGAAGTCAATTGATAGAAAATTTGGAAGACAGTAAGATTTTTGTTTTTTAATTAAATTAAGTAATGTTGGTTGGTAGTGAGCTTGGCTAGTAATAACAAACAATAAACATCCAGGCTTCTCTCACATACATAGCTCTTCAGTCACCTGTGTGTCAAGTCAAGCTTGAAATCCATTGTAAAATGAGAACTATTATTACAGGATTACCCTTTAAACCTGTAAAACAACTAACATTTGTATAGTTCTTTACAGTTTACAAAGCACTTGCTCATCCGTTACCCTCTTTGGGCCTTAATCAAGTGTGTGAGCTTAGTCAGACAGTCTACATGGTTATTTAAAGAGTTAAATAGAGGTTCTAGGTTACAGAGACTTGCTCAGAGTACACTCAAATGTAGGTTCTCCAATTCTATAAGCCCATGTTCTTTGGTTTCACCATTCTGTCTCCCAAAGGGCTCAATAGCAGAACTCCACAATTTCAGAAATTGTGGAAATCACATCAAACTCATATCCTGACAATAACTCAAGTGGATTTGGGTGGTTCCAACATGATAGGACACAGCTGCCCATTTTATTTTTATGAAATGCTTCTCCCTCACATGCATACACATGGAGATTTTCTTGATGAGAAAACTGACATCTGTGGGAAATTGGGCTTCCTAATTTTAAAATCCAGTGAGATCTGTCTAGTCAATTGCAGAACCTGAGGAGGCCTCCTTCTGGCCCTGAACCCCTAACCTAATAACCATCGCCTTCAGACAGCTTGGAACCACCCCCACCTCCTGAGGAAAAAGAGAAGGGCAGGGGAGAGACTGGAGCACTGAGAATGTGTTAGTCCATTGATCTTTCCAGACTCAGGCAAGTCACTCTTGCCTTGGGCAGAGGAAATGACGCAGCATGAGATCAAGGACTGTGGTGTTCGTGGAGCCCTTCCCCGTGGAAGGAAAGGAGAGTCAGAGTGGGACTGCTGCAGATGCCTGAGATCACGTGGTGTAGGTGAAACCTTAGGACCCGCTCCGGAGTCAGCACTGGTTAATGAAAGATTTCCAAGTTAGCCACCTCCGGGCCTGCCCGCGGCTCCATCTGCCTCAGTGACGGTGGGACGCGGGGAAGAAAGCACAGCGGCCTTGCTCATTGCTGGGGCCTGAGACCAAGCGCCGTGCCTGTATGGCACCTGCAGCAAAACACTCATCCCAACAACGTGGCTTTTTTCAATAAATGAACTCTTCTCTATGAATTTGTTTCCTTACCCATAACGTTGAGAATTTGCTCTTGATGACACTGAAGGTTCTTCCTTGAACTGGTGATCTGATTCTCTAATAGACAAATTGAAGTAAGTCTGATACCTCCCTGTGGTTATTCTTGTTTAAAAGAAATACAAACATTTGCTGCCAGCATTGGCATTTAACCTTCGTATGTTGAATTTCAATATTCAGAAAGGGCAATTCACTTTGAATAGCAACATATGTAAACTTCTCCAATAATATTAAAGTCAATTAATTTTTCTCTACCTCAATATGCTATCAGTTTTAGTGATAGTACTAATGCCTTCTTCGATTCCTTATTATTTTTTAAAAACTCTCATTTAGGGGGGATAAAGAGCTTGCCTATGTGAGTCAGGTGGTCCTTAGCTAGGTTACCATGAGGCCTTTTTACTTTAAAGGTTGAGAATGTCTAGGGAACAGATTCATTGCCCACAAAGCTTTAAATACTTGTTTTAGGAAATAAAGTTACTCACTCCGGAGCCCAAAGTAACACCATTCTCCAAAGGTTACAAATCGGAGTTGAGAAAACAGGCTCAGAGCCCAGAGAGATCAGAGGACAGAGCTAGCGAGCTCCCTCCCGGTGCTGAGTGCTGACTTTTTGAGCTACCTTTGTAAGCTAAACCACTGGGTACTGCCCCAGTGAGAACAGGCTCCTTCATCCACACTGCCTCAAGTCAGAGTGCTGCAGCCCACAGTGTGCAAGAAGCATAGCATTGCCAATGTTTGCATTTTTTTCTTTACGTTTGAACAGCTCTGCCAGCGAAGGTGAGCATTGCAGTCTACAATGAATGGCCTCACAAGGCACGAGGAAAAACTCCGCACTGGGAGGATGAACTCGGAGCTCTGAAAGCCAAGCTCCCCTGGGACTCAGATGTCCTTTGTGCCCTGCTGTTTCACTGCGGAGCCTTAAAGGCCATCTACCTTCTGTCTGACTTATTTTCCTGTCAGACAGGAACTGAAATTTGAACTTTGCTCTCCAGAAGCCAAAGGCCAACTAATTGAAAAGGAGACTCTCAAAATCAATGATGACTCCTTCCAGTTTCATTAGTTCTGTCCAAAGTGATTAAAGGATCTGATTCCCAGATAACCGTGATCCTTATTGCTATTTTTAAAAATCACATTTATTTCTGCACCGGGTTCTGAGTGCTGTGGCGTTCCTCAGGCAAGTCTGGCTTCATGCAGCATTCCAACCCTGCATGAGGCTCCGAGTCTCCAGCGGAATCCGGGGGCTGCCAGGGATGATGCTTTTATTGTAGTAGCCTCAAGGTGTGGAAGCTGCTTCCTGCAGCCCAGTCTCCGCCCAACCCCTCCACTCACTGAAACATCTGCAAATACTTTGTTCATTCCAGAGACATCTGACCACAGCTAGGCTCCCATCTGGAATGCTTCCTTTTCCCCTTATTGCCCAAGTTAAAGCATCCATAATGGGAAGGCAGTCACCCGCCTGGGAGGAATGCAGAGTGCTGGGAGATGGGTTCTCACGGGGTTTCTCTTGTATGAATTGATTAATTGGACCATCATCATTTATTGGGTGATACTTGCTATGCAAACACCAGCTAAGAGCAGGTTCTGTCTCAACAATGGATCAATTTATTGAATGCCACATTTATTGTGCTAATGGGAAAGTGGGCTTACTGTCTATAGTGATATATTTACCAAATTTCTTCCATGTGTAAATTTCCCCCTTGCTTTAATTTTCTTATCTTTGACAGGTATTGGATCTATAGAATCACTTACTTAACTTTTTAAATATGACTCTTCATCTTGAAATCACATAAAATGAAAAAACATACTCTAAATGTTTTTTGCAAGTAATAATCATTTATTAACTAAAAAACTGTAGGAATCTTTACTTAATAAGTAAGTGATCAGTTGTGTAGTGCAGAGTAATCAGATTTCTTCATATATTTCATTTGCTTGGGACAAATATTAAGTTACAAAACCAATTAACTATTGTTAAAAATTATACTTTAATAGGTATTATTTCATTTGAAACATTTTATACTCTTATATGTCACAAACTCTGTTTCATATATTTACATTATCATACATTTGCACATTTTACTGTTATGCTTAAACTCTCACTTTATGAAAGTCAAAGCAGAAATTGCTGCTGTCCCTGAAGTTGCTGAACAATAGCTACAGCTTCAAAGTCCCAGGTTTAAGGTGTGTTGCAGGGTGTGGCCCATCCACCCGGGATTTCAAAACCACAGGGCTCTTCAGGTCCTGTTGGGGCTCATCTGTTTGCACGTCTCCTCTGCAGGAGTGTGGCTCAATCAGCTCACTGCCTCCTGACTCGGCAGTCTCCACCACTCACTGTTTGCCCCATGATGTCATGTCAACAGAGCACGGAGAAGTCCGTAACAGGAAAAGGAGAGCGCATTAATCCGAAGGCCATCTCCCAGGTTCAGCGGGACATATGTCCTCTATCAAACCATCTATCTGACCCTTCACAGGAGCCTGGTGAAAGTTTGGACCACACTGACTGTGTCATGGTCGCAAGTTGCAACGCAGGTCTGACATGGCGTGTTGTAAACTGACCATCCCCCCAGTCTGCTGAAATGGAGGAAGCAGGTCACTGCTCTATTGATTTCTTTTGGCTGCAGGGTATTTCACCCAGCGTTGCCATGCCTCTGCTGGTCTTCATGTATGTAGACATTAATTAAACACCTTGGAAGCCCACAGGGGTTAGCTCAGGTCTTCTGTGACCTTGTCCCATCCCCCAAAGCTCCCTGTCTGGCCACTAAAAGCAGAGCACTCCTTTTCAACACAACAGAAAAAGATATCAAGGGGCAGATGGAAGCTGGATGACTGAGAACTCTGAAGAACAGAGTTACTGAGGACCTGTGGTACTTTTGTTCAAATCAGAAAAGAACACCCCTTCCTCAGGTCTGGGCTGGTGAAGCCCATGCTGGAATTCAATGCCTGTGTACTGCCTTCAGCAGCTACCATAACATAGCTGGCCAACTGTGCTACTGTACAGCCCTGACATGAATCACTTTACAGTGATGGCAACAAGTGTTAGGGAAAATGTGCGTAACAGTGACAGGGAGAATGATGGAAAGCAGAAGATTGTGCGCTTTTGTCCTTGGGATTTTCTAACTAGTAGGGATTGGCCAAGACAGAGATCTTCCTTCCCGTGCTGGTAAAACTCACTTGCCACTGGGGCTGGCACAGTGACACAGCAGGCTAATCCTCCACCTATTAGCAGCGGCATGCCTTATGGGCACGGGTTCATGTCCCAGCTTCTCCAGTTCTGATCTAGCTCTCTGATTACTACCTAGGAAAACAGTGTCAAGTCTTTGGGGCCCTGCATTCATGTGGGAGATCCAGAGAAAGCACAAGGCTCTCAGCTCCAGAATAGCTCAGCTCTGGTCTGTTATGGCCATTTGGGAAGTGAATCAGCAGATGCAGGAACTTTCTGTCCCTGTAAAATATCTGTTTCAAGTAAAACAAATAATCCTTAAAAAATCATCTGGTGCTGTCCTGTCTGAATTTCCTTTCTAGAAAGTCCCTCTGTGGCGACTTTTCCTCTCCCTTGAAAGGCCCTCCCAGAAGCTTCAGACGGGAAAGGTTTTACACACATATGTGCGATGGACAACGGTCTTGCCCCTGCCCCCTACACCTAGCAGAGTGCCTGATACCTAGTCTATTGATACATTCATACAGGCAGCCTCTGAGCCTAGACTTGGAGTCACTCAGCAACAGGAAATGACACCAAGAAGCTCTCTCCCCTTCAAGATCCTTCAGCAGATATCAAGTTAGTTCTCGCAGGTGAGCATTTTGTTTAGTGGTTGAATCACTGATTGGGATGCCAGCCAAGTACCTGTCTGTGACTCCTGACCTGGGTTTCCTGCTAATGGTGTCCTCAGGAGGCAGCGGTGGTGGTTCCAACAGCTGAGTTCCTGCCTTCTGTGTGAGGAAACCTGAACTGAGTTCCTAGATAACTGCTATGGCCTGGCCTAGTTCTGGCTGGCCACAGCAAGTGTTTGGGAAACAGACCAGGGGATGGGACAGCTGTCTCTCAAATTAAAGAAAAAAAATGAACTCCTTTTCTCCTAGATACTTCATAGGTCTAAGGTTTTAGTGCTCAACAAAATACCACCACCATAAATACTACTAAACAGTATACTAGATACCACCACCATAAATACTACTAAACAGTATACTATGATTGTGATCATATATTACTAATAAATTATAATATTACTATCAGGTATATTAAAACACAACATTGATGATTTAAAACTTCGATTGCATATGAAATATGCATCAAGGATGAAGCTCCTCTAAAGGTCTTAGGATTTCAATACTTGATGGACTATGCACAATGAAATTGAGTGGCACTGTTGTACTTAAACATAAGTTTCTACTTTGGTAATGTTATGTGTGGGGTAGCATAATGGTAGTGCATTACAAGGCTGAATGTATCGTCTTCCTGCAAGGACGTCAGGTCATCCCTCACCCTGCTGAGCAGGGCACGCTGTAGTGTTGGTTCACAGGCTGGATGGGCAGGACGGCAGTACTCATGAAACACACTCTTTGTTCACAGCTTCATCATTACGGAGTACTGTCCACACACCCATTCACTCATCTACTCCTTCACTGGTTTCATTGACCTGATATAGTCTGCAGCAAAATTTGAGACGTCTCAAATTCTTCTTCAACTGCCATCATATAAATGCTACAAAAAAATTCCTAACAAAAATCCAAACTTCAGAGCATTTTTTGTGCATATTTGTCAATCCTAATTGTTTTGAGGTGACCTGGCTACCGTTAGCTGTGTACAGGAATAGTCAGGAAATGACAGAAAGATGTTAGCCATATACTCCTTCCAACTGCTGTGCTGCGTGTTACACTTGTTATTCGTGTGTGTGTGTGACATACTGCTCTTTTCATGTTTGCCTGGTACAGCTAAATGCTTGTATTCTCTTTGTCTAATTACAAGTTTCCTCCGTGTATTACTGAGCTGGTACAAGATGTTCAAGACCATGAAAAGAAATATAATGGCTTCCTCGTGTCACGAAATTATTATTTTTTTTCCAGCTCATTAGTCCTTTTTAAGTAATCTGACTGTTCTCTGACTCTTACTGGATTCACAATTATTCCTCTTGCTAAACCATGCTTCCAGAGTTGACTGCATAAATTAAACCTCATGCACGCACAAGCAAGTCGTGTTAGACGGAGTAAGAGACGAGTTCAAGGCTGTTAAAGATATTTTAATCATCTTCAGAGTTCCTGGTTACAGTTCAGTTCATTGTAGACAATGACTCACTTGCTCACAGAATGTAGTCCCCCAGTTGTGCAAGTTGCTTTAAAAAACAAAAACAAAAAAACAACCCAGCCTCCTTGCCCGGCACCCAGCCCCTCCACCGGCCCGGGAGGGGCTGCTGCACCGCCACCACCCCCACCTGGCTCAGCCGCGGTCGGGGGCGGAGGGCGGCCGGCACGGGCCCAGGTGGCGGCTGCGTGACCGGCTGCCTGGCCGGGCCCCGACGCCGCGGTCGTTCACACTGAGCTCACGGGCGGGCGTCACGACACGCGCTTCCCCTGGCTGCACGCGGCGCAGCGTGAGGTGCGCCCGAGCCTGGCCGCGAGACTCGCCTCCCCTGGCAGGCTGGGCGCTGTCCGCGTCCCCTCACTGCGGTCCCCGCGGCCGGGCCGTCCGACGGAGCGGCCTTCGCTCCCTCGCTGCCGCAGCCCGAAAGTGGAAACGCTGAGGCGCTCGGACGAAGGCCCGGGCGGCGCTGGCTGAGGCGGGAGGCGGGGGGGCGGGGAGGGCGGAAGCCGGGATTGCTCGCCGGATTAGGCGGCCGAGCTGGCACGCGAGGCGGGCGGGAGCGCACGCGAGCGGCCGAGGCGGGCGGCGGGCGGCGGGGGCGGGCCGGGCTGCCGGCACGCAGGCGGCGGGGCCGCCGAGGCTTGCGTGACCCGCCGGGCCGCGGCCGCACGCACTTCGTGCTCGGCGCGGCCGTCGCCCGGCGGGAGGCGCAGGTGCTGGAGGGCGGCGCCTGGCTCGCAGCTTTACAGTCCCGGCGGGGAGGGCAGTCACGCTATGCACCTATTTCTGGGACAGGGAGTGAGTTCACTGGGGAGGACACGGCGTCCCCTTGTTCAGAACGCAGGGGTAACATTCGGCAATAAAAGCCGCTCAGACAGGACGTATTAAGCAAATTAGGAACCAGAGCTGCTTCATCAGTGAGCGATCCAGCCAGGGAAAACATAACACCGGCGAGCCTTGGCTTCAGAGGCGCGGGGTGCACGCGGAAGGACGGCCGCGGTGGGAGCTTTGTCCACTCTGCAGGGCTCTGATTCTGTGCATGCTGGCATGCCTCCTGGCAGCGTCCCTTCCAGTGTCTTTAGAATCAGAGGGGCCACATCTCTCTAAGCACAGTTGCTGGACACACTGCTTTACAGGTTGACTCAGAAGCCTCAAGGACATTTACAAAAAAAGGTGACGTGTTTTTAAGAAACCAAGTTCCTTCTCACGATCAAGTGGACAAGAAGCGCCTTTTTCGGCTCAGAGAGCTATTTACACAGTTTAAATGTTTGTACGTTTGCGGGTAAATCAGGTCAACAAGGCAGAACAAAATGACACCACTTTTCATGTCAGTTCAACACACAAAACCACCCCAATTCAAATGAAAACCCAGAAAATGACACACTGTTTTCTATTAAAGTTCAAGTTGGTGAATCTCCGTTTTTCAGTTCCCTCTTACCAGTACCCTAAAACCTATGGTCTCTAGTGAAAAAAAGACGTTTATTTTTGTTGCATAAGTAACAAACAGCATAGAAAAGAAGCTCCTGCCAGGGCGAGCCCATAAACTCCATGGGAAGTGTTTTCAAAACCACACATTCACTCACCACGGCGGGGAGGAGCGGGCAGGAGCCACTGCTGGCTTGCTCAGCGTTTTCCCCCAGCTAATTCTGATTTGCACTTGAGTGTCCGTAGGAAATGTTTACTCTAGTCCCCCAGCAACCTTCCTTCCTTCTGGGACACAAGTGCCCCCTTCTTTCTGGATTCACCTAGGTCCCATGAGAAAGTGACGTGGCAGGGCTTCTGGCCTGGCCTACCGGTCCCCACCATTACTCAGGAAGCCCGCGCCCAGCTCAGTCAGGTGCTGCGCCTGACTCCTGCCTCCAGGTGATGTGCTCACGGGATTGGCATGTGACTCAGGGGACACCAAGGAAGTCATGTTTCTGATATTTCTCCAACTGGAGGATTGGAGCAGAAGCTCATGCCCCGTTCCTGCTGGTGGCAGAATCATTACAGTCCCCGGGTGCAGGGGCTGCCAGCCGTAAAAGGTGGTGGCAGATTGGAGGTGCTGAGCTCCCGTCCGGCTGCCCAGGGTTGCTGAAGCTGAGCTTCTCAAAACAGCCAAAGTTCCTGTTTTCCTGAAACTCCAGTCAACTTCTGTTGGTTCTATGAGATACCCTGGAGTTCTCATGAAACATACATTTATAGAAATAATACAATTATATTTAGAATACCATTTTGGTACTTCAAGTGCTATTTTTAACTTGCTTGTTTCACAATCTGTTGAGACATTTTTCTGCATCATCAAAGTACTGAATCATCATTTCTTCACAGCTGCACAATCTTGTTTGAATAAATCAACTTATCACAGTTTGGTATTTCCCAGTTTTGAAACACTAATACGTGTGGTCATGAAAAAGCACTTTCCCAATGCTTCCAGGACCTTTCTCTTGGGGTCTCTGTCAGAACTGGGCCATGGGCTTCCTGCTCCCTTCCTCCCATCCACTCTCCCTCCTTCTATTCCTGGCTTTACTCCTACAACTTACTTGAAAGCATGCGAGAGGAAGGAAGTTGGGTGGGGAGCGAGGAGGAGGAGGAGGAGATAAGTCTTCCTCCATGGGTTCGCTCCTCAAATGCCTGCAAAAGCAGGAGATGTGCCAGGCCAGAGCCAGGGGCCTGGACTCCACCTGGGTCTTCCCAAGTGCTTTGGCCATCATTGGCCGCCTCTGAGCACAGCAGCAGGAAGCTGGACTGGAAGTGGCTCTGTGTCAGGGCTGAGAATGCTGCCTGCAGCCCCCTGCCTGCACCACCACACCTGCTCCATCTCACCTGATGTAACCACGGTGAACTGGAAGGACCTGAACCAACAGTGACCTCATCAGAACTCACTCCTGGATTTGTGCTGATTCACTTGTGGTTGGAATAAGGCGGAGGGTCGAAAGGGAGAGGGATGGATCCCTGAACACGAGGAAGTCAGGCAATGAAATGTCATTACAATAGGGTTAAAATAGCGAATATATTATTTCTACCCTAACATTAATGTCTGGAGGCGCTATTTGCTCTATACCATTGTGAACCAGCCTACTATAATCTAACTTAATCTGTTCATCTGGTAATACCTACTTACGTTTTAAAAAATATTTATTTATTTTTATTGGAAAGGCGGATTATACAGAGAGCAGGAGAGAGAGGAAGATCTTCCGTCCAATGGTTCATTCCCCAAGTGAGTGCAACAGCTGGAGCTGAGCCAATCTGAAGCCAGGAGCTAGGAGCTCTTCTGGGTCTCCCACACAGGTGCAGGGTCCCAAGGATTTTGGCCATCCTCAACTTTCTATTGGGCCCAGTGCAGTGGTCTAGCAGGTAAGTCCTCGCCTTGAATGCACCCATATGGGCGCCAGTTCTAATGCCGGCAGCTCCACTTCCCATCCAGCCTCCCTGCTTGTGGCCTGGGAAAGCAGTCGAGGATGGCCCAAAGCCTTGGGTTCCTGCATCCCTCATGGGAGACCTGGAGGAAGTTCCTGGCTTCTGCTTTGGATCAGCGCAGCACCAGCCATTGCTGTCACTTGGGGAGTGAATCATTGGACGGAAAATCTCCTCTCTGTCTCTCCTCCTCTCTGTATATCTGACTTTGCAATAAAAATAAATAAAACTTAAAACTACTTTCTATTAATAGAAATAGGAAAACTGCTACACTTTCTAATAAATCCAGCAACTTCCTAAAATTATAGGTACAGAAACATGACTTTCATCTCCACAAATATAGGATGAAATAAATTCTACAAATCATTTATTACAGTAAATGTGAGTTACATGCTTGAGATTCTTCACTGGATGATGACAGAATTAAAGATGCATGTTTTACCAAATAAGCAAATGCTAAATTCTACAAAAGCTGTTTTTAAATGCATAAGAGAATTACAAATTTTCATCCTTAAATTCACTCATTACTTACTTCAGGCCAGATGGTAAACAGTAAAAGTTTAGCAAAAAAAAAAAAAAATGGGTAATTTACATTATTGATTGAGAAGCTATTAATGTCATATTTTCTAACATCAGTTTCATTATAGCAGTGTTACCTTAGTGCTAGGAAAGCCTGATTCCTTTTGTGTTTTGAAAGCATATTCACATAACACATATAAGACTATACAGTTTGGCACACAGAATGTTTTTGGAAACAGGCGTATCAGTAGCCAGCAGGCAACTAGGAAATGTATTTTTAAATCCTCAAAGATTTTGCTGCAATGCTTAATTTTTAGCATACGAGAACACACATTTATCATCAAAGGCCTGACTTGTTTCTTTGGAAATTTTGATCCATAATCATATTCTCAAGGCTACAAAGAAGAAGGTACACAATTTAATTCTCCACAGATGAAAAGGCCTCTGACTCCTGTAGAGAAATGCTACGGAAACACTACAACCTTTATTTTATTAGGCTCTGAAGTTCACACTGTACATTTGAACGATTAAAGAGCTACAGCACATAAACCCACAAATAGTATTGTGTGGTAGAAGCTACCTCTAGACCAGAGTTATTTGGGACTCACAACCTGCAAAGCAGGCTTATAAAGCCATCTATAACTGCAAATGTTGTTAGCAGTTAAGGAAAAAAAAAAAATCCAATCCAATTTTCATGGGAAAAAAATGTGTTGGAGTAAGAAAAGAAAGCCACGTGGTTCTCAGCAGCTGATCTTTTCTGAAATCCAGAAGCTGTATCATCAGAAAAGCTATGAAGAAAGTGAAGTCTAGGACAAAGTTAAGTCTACAGAATAAATACTTCTTTGATGTTTCTCTAAATGACTAATCCACAGCAGGCTGATGCCTCACGGGCACTGGCTGTATGAGGCCAAGGTGCTTCTGCTTATACTCTCACTGGGTCCAAGTACACTTGTGTGCTCACATGTTGGGCCGTGACCTTGCTCACCTCTACCATTTGGGCCAAAGCAAACAAAAAGAAGGATCTGAGTTATATTTGGAAGGGTTCTCAACTAAGCAAGACAGTGTGCTTGAAGTGCCTGGCCAATCGGAGCCCAGTAAATGTTAGTTTAAAAAGAAAAATTCTGCACTTGCTTGATGGAACCCAGAACGGCAGTGAAAGCTGTGCGTGCTTCCAGCCCGGGAAGCCTGCTTGCACCCATTGGACTATATTTTGATTCAGAGGAGGAAAGTCAAGGTGGGGCCAAGCTCTCCTTGTACAGTTCTGAGCTCACTTTAGAATTAGCAATCCTAGGTGGACTGCATGAGATATTATTGTATATATTATATATTATTATATATAACACGCATAATATATATTTTCAGACTTGCAGATAAAATACCTCTTCTGCTACATCTTGTCACGAGTGGAGGCTGAGAGGCAGCTGAGAGGAGGTTGTGCATGAATGGTTTGAAGGACAACAGTCTGCTGGATGAATATCTAAGGTACAATTGCTAACGGTGACAGGCATAGACACAGTGTTCTCATAAACCTACACAGGGTTTGAAGGTCACACAGGAAGCCTTTGTTCAGTTCTTTAGATTCCAAAAACTTGGCAGCAGTATTTTTTTCTTTGTTTCCAGAGGACACACAGGAGAAAATAGTCACCAAAAAAGTTAAAAAGAATTTAATTGCTTATTATTGGATTATTAAGAGGACAAAGAGTGAAACTTTTTAAAAATTAACAGGGTACCAAAAATTTTAGTCAGTATGCCCAAACATGAGAACTACTCTTTTTTTTTTTTAAGATTTATTTATTTTTATTGGTAAGGCAGATTTACAGAGAGAAGATGGGAGATAAAGGTCTTCCATCCACCGGCTCACTCCCCAAGTGGTCACAAAGGCCAGGGCTGAGCCAATTCGAAGCTGGGAGCCAGGAGTTTCTTCTGTGTCTCCTGTATGGATGCAGGGTTCCAAGGCCTTGGGCCATCCTCCACTGCTTTGCCAGGGCACAAGCAGGGAGCTGAATGGAAAGTGGAGCAGACAGGATAGAAATTGGTGCCTATATGGGATTCTGGTAGATGTAAAAGCGAGGATTTAGCCACTAGGTTATCGTGCCAGGCCTGGGAATATTTTAATTATGCTAAATTTTAGTGTGGCCACTAATGGAGTGGGGAAAAGAGGGAGGACAGTGATAGAGCAAGAGGAAAACCTGGAAGGAGACAGAGGGATATCTTGAGAGTAATAGAGAAGCAAGACATCAAGAGAGTGGGCACGTTGGTGGCTTTGTTCTTCTTTTTTAATCTATTGTGTAACACCCTGTCACATTTCATCTGTGCTCTCTTCTTTAGGAATTCACATTTTCGCTGCTATCCTTCTAAGAAACCTATTTTTCGTAGCTTATCATCTCTTTCCCCTTGAAATTCTTGGTAGATCTATTGCTGCGAGAACTTTGCGCAAGGATGAAAATGTTCTGCATCGGTGCTCACACAGCAGCGCTTATTGAGCACTTGAAGTAAGGCAGTGCAGTGCAACAATGGACCTGTAGAATGTACTTCATCTCAAGTAGATCAGAAAGTCACAAGTGGCTGTCTGATTGGACAGCGCTCATCCAAGGGCCATTTACAGGGGAAATGGAATTGGTCTCAAGGCAAAATGCAGATGAAAAAACCCAGGTAAAGTTAAAGCACAGACTGGAGTACATAGTCCCCCATCCTTGTAAGTGTTGCCTCTGCTTAGCACCACACTACCAGGTGGGGAATGTATGGCCTGCGGGCCCCATGGGGTCCTCCAAAGCTTTTTGCTCTGGCCCTAGCAACACAATCTTAGGCAGGATTCAACACTCAACAAATCTACAGCTGGCTCATTTTAAGTAATCATTCTGTGTGGCCTGTGAATGATGTTATAAATATCTAAATGGTCCCTGGCACAAAGAAGATTTCCTCACTCCTTATACACGCAAAGTACTCAATAAATATTATTGTTGCTAATAATAAGACACTCGTGACGTAACATTTCAATTTCTGACCACATCTAAAACAGCCGTCCTATGAGACTACAATGGAGTTGAAAAATTCTTGTTGAGGCAAGGAACGCTTGTGTCTGGTGACGCTGGTGTAAGCAAACCTGTGCTGCCTGTCCTATAAAACTTGAGCACATAGTTATGCTCAGCCCTTAGTCCAGTTATGTGGTAATGCTAATAAGTGACTATGTTACCGCTATCACTCAGTGTGTACTCCTATTTATCAAAAAAACTTCTTGTAAATGACATGTTGTGTTCATCTGCAGCTGCCTCACATCTCTGGTTGCGATACTTTGTTTTGTGGTTGACTGAGCCTCACGTTTCATTCATCATAGTCCTAGAAGCCACAGGCCATATAACAGAAGCACCAGATGGGCTCTATGGGCAGCATGTGACCGTGCCTAGCTTTGTGTAAGTATACTCTGATGCTCACACCCTCCTCCCTGTTGTTGAGCAACACCTGGCGGTACAGGTAAAAGCAGCCTCAGAACAGCCCCATCTTGCTTTTAGGGGTGCAATTGCTGTGCCGGAGAAGATGCTCAAGATATCTGGAGAAACTGGTTTGTGTCCTGTATCGAAACCCTCATCTTACCTTCCCTGAGCCTCAGAGAACTAGGTGAGGGTGAATAATTCTGAAACCCTTTGGGCTTCCCACAGCATGCTGTACGTGACCACTGGCCGACCATCCTCCACCCTGCCTTCAACCCTTTGACCTTGGCTTATCCTTCTCAAATGAGGGACTGTTTCGGCAGGTGGGCACAGCAGGGACATGAGGGAGGGTAAGTGTTCAGGGTACATCCGTGTCCCAGCACAGCGCTTTATGAAATACATCATGCTGTCACTTTCATGAGCCAATGCAGAGCAATGGGCAGCCTGAGCGGCTCTGCAGCATTTAGCCGCTTCTCCACATGGAGGGGTTTCATTTATTGCTTCACATTCCATCTTATTTTATTCAGCCTTTCCCTGCCAGGCAGCGGTAGGTGTCCTTAGCTTTTTGGAAGACGTGTCTTCTGGACCTTACATAATCCCCACATACTGGAGATTGGATTCGGAGTGAATCACTGTTAATCATACCATGGCTGTTTCTGTCTGGGTTAGTCATAGAGCCTCATGCTATCCTGGCACGCAGCGCTCGTCTCCTAGCAGGCCCTCAAAAAACACTTACTTTATGAATGAATGTATGAATGAAGAGAAGCTACTTATGCGCAAGAGTGGGCAGCCTTCCCTAATTGAGGGCTCAAGCGTCTCAAAACATTTTCTGAGCTAAGTCTTTCGTTTGGATTCCTTTTGAAGAAAGATGAAAATCATAGCAGAGCTGCTCTCGGTCACTCTTGCGCAGTGACCGAGAGCAGGGTTACCTTTCATGACCTCTGCAGGTATCTCTTTGTCTCCACTGCCCACCGCTGTGACGGCGGGGGTGGGAGGTAGGGCTACCCTATCACCTGTCGCCCACCCGGCGTCTGTGCGGTGCCCTGCATCGGCAGCTCTGCAAGGCTCCAGGCCGCCCCTGCCGCCCTCGTGCAGCCCCCGGTGCAGGGATCCTCTCTCCAACCCCAGACACACGCGCTCCCGCTCGCGCTGGGCGGGGGACGGGAGCGCGGCAGGAGGCGTGGGCCGTGACGTGGCCGCGCCCTGACGTCAGGCCGACGTGCAGCGCGGTTGCCCGGGAGATGGGGAAAGCCGTCTTTCCTCCCCCCGCCCCCGGCGGAGTCCAGGTCTAGGTGAGAGACAATGGCTTCCTTCCGCCCCTGGATGACCCAAGCCTCAGTTCCGGAGCGAAGGCGTGCTCGCACCTGAGGGGAGAGAGGAGCCGCGGCGCCGGGGCCTGAGCCCGAGCCGGTCGGGCTGCTGCCCGTGGCCTCGAGCCCTCTGACCCACGCAGCTCCTCAGCCCCAGTGCCTCCTCGCCCGTGCCGCTTCCGGACAGCAGGTCCCCAGGGACAGATTTCAAAGCCCTTCCCGCAGTTGGTTTCTATTTGGAAAAATCCCGTCGCCTCAGGAAAGTCTTGGGACGTGAACTCGCGCTTCACCTGCCCTTGACCAGAGCTCGCGGTGGGTGATTCACTGCAAGGGAATGGTTCAGCCTTGAGAGCCGAACGTGAGCTAGTGGCCCCGCGTGACACAGGGGTGCGGAAGTGAGCCCACAAGGACGTTTCTGCATTTTTAGAATATCTCTCTGGTGATCTTGGTAGGGAGCAGGCTCGCACGGACCCTGTGGCGCGCAGGCAGGCTGCCCTGACGAGGCGTGAGACTGCAAGGGACTTGTTCGCGAAAGCACGCGCACTAACGTAAATGACACGAGTGGGTTTAAACCGGTACGTTTTCTCAGTGGAAGGGAATGAGACCTCTTTCTTTTCTTGAGAAACCTGGTCTTTGGGATGCTTTCTCATTCCTTTCATGTGTAGCAAATCTTTGAACACACAGCAAGGCTTTTCTTGAAGTCTGGAAGCCCGGAAGCGATTTCTTTGAAATGTAAAGCATTAGGAAGGGTGATACCAGGATCTGCAGTCACCTTCAGAGTTTAGTGGCCTTCTACCCCAGCTGTAACCAACCAGCTGCTTTGTGTAAAAGCTGTTGCATTCCTTAGCAGGGAGGCAGTTAGCCCCAAAAGCTGTCCTATTTACAGCGTGCACTTCAGACGAACTACAGGAGACTGTATATGTGTTGAATTTGCTTCGGTGAAAATAAATGACCAGTTTGAGGATCTGTAAACAAATAATGTGTTTCCTTGATGTGTAAAAAGAGTGGGTTTTCTTTGTCATCTCATTAACCAGATTGGCAGTGATGTAGCTTGAAACCTATATGTTTTTAAATTTCCCTTTAGAAATTTTGCTTTAGTTTATGGTGCAGGTCCATAGGCTTTGGGGTTCTCCCTCCTCCCCCCACCCCCGTGAACTCTAAAATCTTAAAGATAGAATTGCTGTCTTTCTGCATGCTGGAACGTTATCTGCACTGACAGGAAGTTTTACTTGGTGATTCACTCTCAGTTGTAGCTAGCGAATGTCAAAGTGGTGTCCAGATTCAGTCAGTGAAGGGAACTGAATCAAGAGGTTCCACAAGAATTTTGTTTGCCCTGTTGCCCACAGGCAGGTTCCTAGCTACTTTTCGCCAGTAAAACTTCTAGAAGGGAACTTGCCATATGGCCTTTGGCATAGAAGTTATGACCACATTTGCGCCGTCCCCGTTGTCTCTTGGCTGGCTGGATTCTGAGGACTGGTTCCACTCTGGATTGTAGCTTCCTGCCTCCTGCTAAGTCATGGATTAAGGAAGTCACCCAGATGGGACATCTGGATTGGGCTACTTGCTCCTGGCTTGGCCCAGACACAGCTCTTGTGGGCAATTGGAAAGTAAAACTCCAGTCGGGAAATCTATGTCCTTCGAATTAATAAGTGAAAAATTTTTTTTGGGGGGGGGGTTAGCAATTTTAAGAAAAAGTATACTCCCAGGAGAGTTGAAGGTGAAGCTTTTATTTTACTGCTGGAAAATTTACTGATAAATGGCAGAGATGAGCCTCTGGGCTCTTGCCGTGTGACTGCCAGTCTGGCAAACATGAGCCCAGTACTTGGCTATCTAGGCACGTGACCTGATAATTGGCAAACAGACACACTCTCCGTGGTGTGATGCTTTCTGGGAGAGGATAGCTCGTTTGTGATTTTAAGCAGCTATTCTCTGCAATGAAGAATGTTGGCAATGACACAGGGCGTGAGGGGTTCCCCCTTCCCCCAGTGGTTACACAATGACCGAGATAGTGCCAGGACTGTTTATCAGTGGCACCCTCCCTCTCTCCTTGCCTTCCAGTGTAGAGCATGTGCCGCTTTCAGAATCTGCCCTGAGCAAGCCTGATCCCCCTCGGAAGCTACACCAGCTCCCCACCCCCATCCAGAACAGGAGCCCCTCCGCTCCGGAACCCTTGGCCTGGTCTCTAACCAGCTCGGAGCCCTCAGGCCCTCTTCCTCGCTGTAAAATTGTGCCTTTGTTATCTGACCCTGCTGCCCCTCTCCTCCCCCAGCTCCTCCGATAGAAATAAACATCTCTTACTCAAGAAGATGTTTATTACTGTCGATATTCTTTCTCCATATTTGGGGAGGATTAAGACAAAAGAAAATTGAAAGGGCTCTTCCGGTCTCCATGGTTTTATAAAAACTTACATAGTACAGGTTTTTTTTTTTTTTAATTGAGTTGCTTTTACTAAAAAATGATAATCTTTTAAACTGTGTGCATAAACTGGCATAACGCCACCTTGGATGAAGTTGGGCCCTCTGATGCTCTGATGGTTCTTCAGGGTCTGCATGTCACATTTCATCTGGTTACTTTTTCCTCCTGCACGTTATTTGAGCCAGCATTCAGGCTGTAATTGCTTTTCTTATCTGCTGAGCTCAAATACTATATTTAGATATTTTTCCTAGTAGCTTCCAGGAAAAAGTTTTTTTTTTTTTTAAATGGCACTGTAGTAGATCGGTCTATTTAAAATTTTACAGTCATTCTGTGTGCATATACAGTAGTAAATTACACTGAAATTAATGTTTGGGCCGGCTCACTTTGCCTGGTGGCTAAGTCCTCGCCTTGCATGCGCTGAGATACCGTATGGGTGCTAGTTTGTGTCCAGGTGCTCCACTTGCCATCCAGCTTCCTGCTTGTGGCCTAGGAAAGCAGCAGAGGATGGCCCAAAGCCTTGAAACTCTGTACCTGTGTGGAAGAACCAGGAGAAGCTCCTGGCTCCTGGCTTCAGATCTGTTCAGCTCTGGCCGTTGGAGCCACTTGGGGAGTGAACCAGCTGATCGAAGATCTTTCTCTCTGTCTCTCCTTCTTTCCGTAAAGCTGACTTTCCAATAAAAATAAATCTTTAAAATTACTGTTAGACTGTACAGCCCTAGCAATAAGGAAAATGCCATTTGTAACTCAGCAATCTCTGTAACTTTTTCCTGTTCTGTTGGTGTAATAGATGAGAAAATCCCAGTTGTAGCTTTTAGCATCACATGCAAGCATTTGTTGCAACAGGTGTAGGCATCCTTCCCCAGGTACTCCTGAGGACCTGTACATGATTCTAATTAGATTTTTTTCCACGTTACTGATTACTGTCATCTATGTTTTTAGGTTATTTTGCTTCAGAGCTCTCCCAGCTTAATTTTGAAAATTATGGATCGTCACATTCCCATGCATGCTTTACCTGAAGAAATCCAGAAGGTATGAATCTCTGTTGTGTATAGCACTGGGAGCATTTCAACGACATTCAGAGGAGTGCATTTTTGAGGTTTTATACTTATTTTGTTTACAGGATCAGCGGTGAATTGGTGGAATGGGAGAGGAAATAATCTCATTGGGCATAATTGTATAATCCGTTTCAGAGCAAGGAATAGTTTGTCCTGTGAAAGAAGACAGGTGATTCCAGCACAGTGTTTGACCAGGTCGTTTGGATCCTTAGGGAAAGGAAGGACTCAGAAACGTGCCGTGTTGGTATCTTTATGTGATGCTAGCTTTCTCAGTGTTTTTTAAAAGATTTATTCATATAGCAGCCGGTCCTGTATATAAACTAAAATTGAAATGTCAATGAGCTAATCAGAGGTTGTGGTTAAGAACTTGCTTTTTTTTTTTTTTTTAAACATACTGGTTACTCAAAACCATGTCAATTCCATAATGTTGCAAATTGCTGTTGATGTTATATTGGGACTCTTAATTGACTGGGATGATATTCTACCAGCTCTAACTTCGGACCAGAGATGGTCTCCCCAAGAAACTGTTTAACCCATCTGGACAATAAGTAGCTGGACTCTATGCTTGGTATACGTTTGCAAGGAAAGAATCTTGATTGAATTTGAACTGTAATGCTGCATCAAAGTGGAGGAATCCACCAGGGGGGAGGGGTGTGGGGCGGGGTGGGGGGATTCCCAGAGCCTATGAAACTGTCACATAATGCAAAATAATTTAAAAAAAAAGAATTATTTATGTTTATTACAAAGTCAGATATACAGAAAGGAGGAGAGACAGAGAGAAAGGTCTTCCATCCGATGATTCGCTCCGCAAGTGACCATAACAGCCTGTGCTGCGCCGATCTGAAGCCAGGAGCCAGGAACTCCTCCCAGTCACCCACGGCGTTGGCAAGGTCCCAAGGCTTTGGGCCGTCCACGACTGCTTTCCAAGGCTACAAGCAGGAAGCTGGATGGGAAGTGGAGCTGCTGGGATTAGAACCGGCGCCCATATGGGATCCCATTGTGTTCAAGGTGAGGACTTTAGCTGCTAGGCCACCATGCCAGGCCCTAGATTTCTGAATTTCTGACACAGTTCTACCTACACCATTTCTCTCCACTTACCGTGTAATAGGCATTATTTTAATTCCTTTCGTATACACACATGAAATTTAGATGTATATAAATTCATTGAATGTTTTTACTAGTTTTTCGTTATGTCTGTCTGTCTCTTCCCTGTCCATCTTTATCTGTCATCAGACAGATGTTATCAGTAGAAAAGACTCTCTCCCTTTTTTTTTTCAAAAATTAAGATTTTCTTTTTTCTTCAAAAATTAAGATTTATTTGTTTATTTGAATTTCAGAGTTACAGATAGGTATCTTCCATCTTCTAGCTCACTCCCAAATGACTGCAACCTCTGGGACTGTGCCAGGACAAAGCCAGGAACCAGGACTTTCATCCAGGTCTCCCCTGTGGATGCAGGGGCCCCTGCATTTGAAGCATCTTCTGCTGCCCTCCCAGGCATGTTAGCAGGGAGCTGGACTGTAAGCAGAGCACCTTCGACTTGAGCAAGGGCTCATAGGATGCCGGCATGGCAGGCAGTAGCTTAATGTGCTGAGCCACAATGCTGACGTCTCCCTTTGTTCCGCTCGAGCATTGTCCTAATCCCTACCATAAAAGCTCTAGTAAGCTACTTCTTGTGAGGCAGTTCTTCTCAGGAGTTATATCGTTCCACTTTCCTTTTCATAAGAAAATACAAACTTATGAACATCACGTGCTGGAAGTTGACTATTTAATGACGTGCCAATCATAGGACTCATTTGGTTGTCTAACAATATTTGAAAAAGTACATATATTATTTGTCAAACTAAATATGGGAGTAATTCTATCTGCATTCCTTCAGCCCTGGGGTTTTTGTCAGACCTTCTTTGTTTACTTCAGTGAGTGGAATCGGGCATTCTTCATGGCTGCTCAGGAAGGGTTCAAGGGTCGCCTCCCTTTGCCTCTTGGGTCTCCCATCCACCCTTCCCTGGTAGGGGTCTTTCTGCGTCTCTTGCTGGCCTTCCTGCGAGCCTGCCAGAGAATACTTAGCTTACGGTTTGCAAGGGGACAGGAAGGAATCCGTGGGGCCTGCTCTACCCCCTGTCAAGGCTGTTGGCTTGTCTGCAGTGTTGGCTAGGTTGTTCATGTTATGATGTCAGAGCCTGCCCCTCCTGTCCTTACAGCATCTAGCAGCTACTTTGTGGTTTTTCTACAGCTTGTAGCAACCTGAAAAATCTTTCTCCATACTTAATTTCCTTGTTGTTAGCATTTGAGAGCCCTCTTTCTCTCCTATCCGGACACACCACTGAGAAAGCATAGCTAGCGCCAGGATGGAAGCTTTTGCTCTTCCCATAGGTCCAGTTCCAGTGTTGTCTAAGTCTTTCTGTGCAGACAGCCCAGGAGAGGAACTGTTAGCTTCCACAGGTGCACATGCTGCACTGCACTGACCATTGGCCATGAAGCTGCTGCCACCTACAAGTCCTGTTTCCTCTGTGTGAGACAGAGGAGTTTCTGTGTGAGTTTCATGTCTCGGATCTGTCACTTCAGAGCAATCATCTGTTAGGGCCCTGAGATGCTGGCAGCAGTGGGCCAACGTTCGGAGTCTGACACAATCTTCGAGTGATGCTCAGCGTCTACGACATTCAGCCGCCATTCAGTATGGCCCCTTTCCTTTTTAAAACAGGCTCGTTCATTTGTTTGAAAGGCAGAGTTTTGCAGAGAAGAGGGAAGGAGAGAGAGAGACCTTCCATCTACTGTTTCACTCCCCGAATGATAACAAAAACCAGGGCTGGGCCAGGCCAAAGCCAGGAATCAGGAGTTTCTTCCAGAACTCCCATGTGAGTGACAGGGGCCCAAGCGCTTGGGCCATCTTCTGCTGCTTTCCTAGGCCATTAGCAGGGAACTGCATCAGAAGTGGAACAGAAAGGACTCAAACCAGTGTCCACTGGGGATACTTGTGTCCAGGTGGTGGCTTTACCTGTTATACTGTAATTCTGGCCCTACAGTATTGTCTTTTTGTATTTGTTAAAAGAGCTATTTTTATTTATTTGAAAGGCAGTTACAGAAAGAGGGAGAGGCTGAGACAGAAATATTCCGTTCACTGGTTCACTCCCCAGATGGCCATAATGGGTGGAGTTGGGCCTGTCTGAAGTCAGGAGGAAGGAGTTTCATCTGGTTCTCCCACATGGGTGCAGGGGCACAAGCACTTGAGCCATTCTCTGCTGCTTTCCCAGACGCGTAAGCAGAGAGCTGGATCAGAAGTGGAGCTGCTCATCTAGAGCTGGTACCTCTATAGGATGCTAGTCAGTGGCTTGACTCACTGTGCCACAGCACTGGCCCTGGTGTTGCCCATTTGTTTCTAGATTTGCCACTTATGCTGGCACCCGGACAGTGGCTGTCCCATAGTTAGTTTTTCTGATCAGCAAACAAGTGGCTATAGCTCCCCACAGGCAGGGTGGCCATCCTCAGAACACTGTATGTGGTTGTTTTAATGCCCCAGCATTTGGGTCATGCTCTCTACTTGTTCTTCAGATAAACGTGTACTCAGTTCACAGAGCTTCCTGCATCAGACAGCCCCAAAGAGTGTGGAAACTTCAGACAAGAGCTCTCCTAGCCTTTTCAAGCCTCGATGGCATTGTTCATCCACTCACAAAGGCCGATTTCTTTTCCTTCTAAGGTGTTATAAAGTGTTTTTGCCATTAGACCAATATTAGACCAGAAGCTGGCCATTCTCAGGAATGCCTGTCATTTTTCCTATTGGTCTTGAACTGAGCCTAGGTACAGATTGTTGAATTACAGTCTTAGAAAAGGCTTGCTCTCCTTGGGTTACAATTTCCTTGGAAGTATGTGCTTTTGCATTCTTAAGTACTTTAGAAATCTTTGCCAGTTAAATAGTATTTTTTATTTATTTAAAAGGCAGAGAGAGAGAGAGAGAAAGGGAGAGAGAGAGAGAGAGACGGAGATCTTTCACTCACTGGTTCATGTCCTGAGATGCCTGCATTGGCAATGGTTGAGGGAAACTGAAAGCTGGGAGTCAGAAACTCGAGTGGGTCTCCCACGCAGGGGACAGGGAGGCAGGTGCTTGCCTTCCAGGGTGCACTTTAGCAGGAAGCTGGACAGTGAGCAGAGTAGCCAAGAATTGAATGGACACTGACACGGGGTGCAGGTGTCGTAACCACTGGGCCAAAGGCCTACCATTGTGCTGTCTCTTCTGGTCTTTGGATCTTCTCTCTGTCTGGTAATTCAGGATTTGCATGAGGTTTTTATTAGAAGCCCCTTTTGAGGGGCTAGGAATAAGAATGACATTCGTGTAATACTTTCCCTTTTTACTAACAGTAGTACCCTCAGGTCTGTAATCAAAATGTCCCCCCAAATTTTACAAGAAATTATAAACCTGTGGTAGAATGGTCCAACAATACTACAAATTTTGCTGAATTTCTGAGCTTTTGCACTCAAAGGCAGATAATTTTTGATACTTAGGAGAATGTAAAATAATGCATCCTTTAAGTCTTGGGCAGAATAATGCCTGCTGTACTATGGCAAATTGGACAACAACGGTACAGGGGTTGGGTACTAATAGGTGGTTGTTTGAATTGGTTTACTCATGGTCTTCCAGTCCTGTTCACACGTGTATTTATCGGGCCTGGGCTTCTTAACAGGTGGCAAAGGTGATGCAATGGGATCTGCAGGACCTGATCAATAGCTGATGGAGGAGTCTATTTAAACCTGGCAAGAGCTTAGTGGTCACTTTGGGTCTCGAAGGGTCCTGTTCAACCGTGGGCCAGTGATCAGTCTACTTTAGTAGAGTTTATAGGTTGGGCCTTGATAGCCCATTGCACCTGACCATGAGCCCATACTGGAGTGAAAATATTTGCTGAAATTACTTATTGCTTCAGTATCCTTAGGTGTTTCTTGGAGGTGGCCAAGAATTCTGCCCTTTGGGACTTCCACCTTTGTGTTTTTAAAGTTAGTTGATTCATTAGAGAGGGGGAGAGAGAGAGAACAAATGCTAGTTTCCCATCTCATGTTTTACTCTCCAAATGCCTATGGTGTCCTTATACTGGGAACCAAAGTCAGGATCCCAGCTTCCAGTCCATGTCTCTCCAGTGTGTTCCAGGGCTTGAGCCACCTGCTGCATCCCAAGGTGTGTATCAACAGGAAGCTAGAAGTGGGGCGCAAATGTCCATGTGTGCAAATACATGGTAGCACCCAATCTAGGTATATCAGGTTCTTTCTGAAGCTTGATGAAATGCCCAGGGACATGTGGAAAAGACTGAATCCGAGACTGGTGCTGTTGGGCAGTGGGTTAAGCCACTGCCTGTAGTGCCAGGCATTCTGCCCGCTTTGAATCCTGACTATTCCACTTTAAATCCAGCTCTCTGTTAATGGCCTGGAAAAAGCAGCAGAAAATGGCCTAAGTCCTTGGGCCCCTGCCACCCTCATCGAAGACCTGGAAGAAGCTCCTGGCTTTAGCCTGGTATAGCCCTGGCTGTTGCCAACAGTGGATCAGTGATTCTCTCTTTTCTGTTTTTTTCTCTCTCTCGAACTCTGCCTTCCAAATAAATCAGTATATCTTGAAAAAGGGAAAGAAAAAGTCAATCAGAGCTTTAGAACTTGCTTCTCGTGTCAAAGGCCTGCACAATCTCTTTTTGCTGACGCTGCTTTAATGGTGCACTCCCTCAAAGAGCTCTGTAGTGCACAACAGACTATGTAACTTCTATGTCAAGCAAAGACTTGACTTTCTTCCCTTATCTCTCTAGGGTAACCTGAAGCTTTTCAGGGGGAGATTTAGAGCCAGTCAGCATCTGACCCCATCAGTCTCCTGTCAAAAGAAGTTGGAAGGAATTAGGTTTGCCCCGAGCTGAAGAGGTTTGGCTGGTCCCTTCTGCAGTAACACTGCTGTTTGCAGTGTGCCTGTTGCTAGAGAGCTGCCTTCGCCGGTGAGCCACTGTTGGGTCTTTGTTTGGGTGGCTAGGGTTACTTGCCTGTAATGGCTTCCCTCACCCTTCCTTCTAGGTTACCTGGGGCAGATTGGAGAGCGTTTTCATCTCTTTTTCATCTTCTCACATGCTGAAAACCTTAAAGGACTTTCTTACCATCTGAGAGAGTTTGGTTTTAGGACCAATAGCTCATTTCTAGGGCTTTCTCTGGATGCCTGCAAAACTTTGAAATGATAAGTATGTATTCTGAATTCCTGACTTCCCTGGGCATCTGTTGGAGCGTGAGAGGACTGCTTACTCGTTGCATGCCTTTTGCTTTTTTTTTCTTTAATTTTTATTTTTCATGATACAGTTCTATAGGCTCAGGGACTTCCCCTTCCACCCTCTCCTCTTCCCCTCCTGCACTGTTGTCCCCTATAGTATTACAATGGTATAGTTTTTCAGCAACAGTCACAAGTCCATCATTCTGCTGTATAAGTGTATCGTAACATTGTTGACATAGACAATGGTACAAATCCAGCATACTATAGTCAAGATATACACAACAATTCATTTGGAGTTCTTTCATTCAGAGGTAGAGTTGCATACTGCAATGTAGCTTCACTTTTTGGTATGCTTGTCTCCATTATACAGATCCTCTAGATGAATATATATACATACATGCTTACCTATATAGCTCTTGTTCTTGTATTTTGCATGAAGGTTGGCTTATAACAAGAGAGAACATATGGTACTTGTCCTTTTGGGATTGGCTTATTTCACTGAGCATAATGGTCTATAGTTGGGGCTGTTTAGTGTTATATGCCTTTTAGCAACATATTCCTGTAATGCTCTAATTGCTGGCACCCAGGGGTCCTACTGGGGCCCAGTGCTAGGCCCAGTCCCTTGCCTGGCCTCCATACCTGGTTATCAGGTTGAGTGGCCTGCCACCTCTCAGTTTCCATACTAGCCTTTGCCTGCACAGCTGTTTTTTTTTTTTTTTCCTTTGATGTCAGAGGGTGGTCATTAAGGTTGGACTGTCTGCTTGGATAGGATCGTGAGTTTTAAAAATGCCTGTTACTGGTGACAGGAATTCCTCAGGATTGCCTTTGACGCCTTTAACCTTTGCTTTGCAACGTTACACATCACGGGTGGCAAGTGGTTCCTACACGTTTGATCAACTCTCCTTCCTCATCTAGAACCCGGCAGAGCGGGAACACATGTATCTCCCAAGGCTTTCCTGCGAGTTTCCTGAAAGGTAACTCTGATAGTGCTACGAGAAGTAGAGAGATGAGTTTTGGAGATGGTGTGAGTTGAGCCTCTTCCATGAATGGGAAGCTGACTGTTGAATAGGCGAAGTTGCCTTTTGTGCATTGCCAGTGCTGTGAGTAGGCCACACATTGTTCAGGATTAGTTGCTGGAGATGGCTCGGGGCTTAGGGTGCTTGCCAGAGTGGCCCTTCTCTATTTCTTCTTATAATTACGGGTCTAAAGAGATTCTTTCCCTAGGGGGACTCTTTCAGGGGTAGGGGTTTCCTTTCAAGGTTTAGAAAAGGGAACATTGATTTTTAATTTACACAGGTTGCACTTTTTCTGAAGCGCTTTATTTTGATATAGGGCCGTAAAATACTGGGCCCAGGGAATGTCTTTCCTTCTTTCTTCCTGTTTACAGCTGAAGTCCAGTTGTAGCATGGAGTTGTAGTTAAGAGATGCACCCAACCATGTTTCATGATCTCTAAATGAATATTGTGGCCAGACTGCATCACAAAAAGAATATCACCTATTTTGTTATCATCAGGTCGTACCCAAAGCACTGCCAATGAAATGGAATGCTCCCTCAGGGTTTATCTCCAGATGTGACTATGACTCACGTTCCTCATTAATCACTGGTCATTCCCTAGGCTAGCTCGTGGCTGTGAGTTATGGATGTCACAGTCCGGTGCTCTGTGCCCACGGAGAGCACCGCTGCCTCTCCCGGAGAGGTTTCTGTCCATTGTGCAGCTTTCTTTGAGCTGCCTGTTAGCATTCATCATGACGTTGATTGAAGCTGATGCTGACAAGTGCTGCCTGTCCTTCAGATTTATGGAGCCTGCACTTTGCAGGGACAGGAAGGGAAGTCCAGTTACCAGAAAAGACATTTTAAATCATTACATTTCGGGGTTTTTTTTTTTCACTTTTTAAATGAGGCATAATATAGTAAGAACGAGCTCATGCCATAAGCAAGAGAATAGTCATATTGATCAGAGGAGTGTTTATCTGTGTAGACATGGGATGTCGCTTGTCATGCAGTGAACTGAGTTCTTTCCACATATTGGTGTAAGAGTGTTAGAGATTAAATAAAACGAAACAGGACCAAATGGGGGTTTGCCTGCATTTTACGCCCTAATCACCTGTCAGGAGGAGGGTATGTGATGAAGTAGGGGAGGTCTCCGTCCTACAGGACCGTGACTTAGCACCGTGTGGGGTAGTGTCTGCTGTGAGAATGGAGGGAGTGTAGTCCCTGCGTGCTGAGGCGCTCAGAGGGAGCCTTCATGCTGGAAGTGGAAGTGGTGTTGCCCTCAGCACTGCACATTGGTGGACAAGAGAGAGAACGCATCCCAGGTCAATGGAGCAGACGTTTCCCAATGAGAAGTAGCTGGCCAAGTTGGAGAATGTTGAACAACTTCAGTGTTTGGCATACATAAAATATGTATTTACTTTGATAAGGTTTTTGAGAGTGGTAGTGTTTTTTCCTCATGGTTGTGGTACTGCAAAAGTTAATTGTTTAGCAACTGTTAAAACCACACATTTCATAAATTTGCAGTTAGCATCTACAGTGGGAGTGGTGGTGCGGCCAAGTGGGGAGCTCGGCAGAGGCTCGGCTGGGACCATGGTGGTGGTGCGGCCAAGTGGGGAGCTCGGCAGAAGCTCGGCTAGGGCCCTGGTGGTGGTGCGGCCAAGTGGGGAGTTCGGCAGAAGCTCGGCTAGGGCCCTGGCCAGTGGTGCTCATCTTGCCCCTGTTCAGTACGTGCAGTAGAGCGTTGCACTTCTTCAGACCGAAGGTGGATACAGTCACACACCAAGTATTTATTATGTCTGTGGTGTGCTAGACAGTGTTCTCTATGCTTGATCCTAAGACAAGGAAAAAGTGTCTGTGCATCCCCAAACCTGTAAAAGCACAGTCAGGAAGTAGGTGTTGTTTTCCACACACTCTCCTTTATGTCTGCGTCATGTAGGCTCTATGTAATGTGATTTGTTTAGCTGCGTAGTGATCAGGCAGTGGACTGATTTAGTCAGCTGTGTGCATTGTTCTTTACAGAAGCACGCAAAAGGTGCAGGGCCGTCTTCAAAACATTAGTAGAAAATACATGTTGTCGTTAACTCCACTTTGCGTGAACTTTTGTCATTGCCATTGTGTAGCCAGTAGTGGTAGCCAGAATAGTGAAGGTTGGAATCGTTTCATTGCTAAGAGAAAAACAAAGAATATTTTTTTCACAGTGACTTGGAAATTGTGCTCCATTTCTTTATAGAAGAAAAAAGGATTGAGGTTGGTGGATCAGTGTATCGCCACAGAGAGATCTTTCAAGGGTTTTTCTTTTTTTCTTGTTCTTCTGTTAACTTTTTCTGTTCCTTTTTATGCTGGCTCCTCTTTCTGGAGGAGCCCCTGCTGTGTTTTCTTTCCACTCCATGTGTAGTCAAGGAAGCTTGATCTAGAAGGGAATGTGAGAGCAGACCTTCCTATTTCCTTCTTTCTGAACTTTTACTTTGAGCTTATGGAAATAGAAGATTGCTAAATTACAGTGTGGCAGACTGTACTACATCGCATCGTTAATCCAAAGTGAGTAGTCCCGAAAGGAGAGATGCAAGACAATGTAAGGGCATGGGGGGGATGGCCACCAAAGGAAGTGTGGAGACCAGATCGTGAGAGCAGGCTGTAGTTACACAACCTACTGCCTGATTAGACGCAGGCTGTTCAATCACCTCCCGGCCTCCTCTCCCCAGGGCAGCTTAGAGGCAGGCATCAGATCATCTTTGAGTCTCATTAGCAGGTCATTTTGCTTTTAACACAGTTTCTGACCCAGCTCAGAACCGTTTTAGACTTCTGTGCTCAGAACTGGTAGAAGACATGAAAGAGGTCCCGAGGCTGGGCAGCAAGACCACGCTTTTCTCGTGTGTCCTCACACCGTGTCTGCATAGCAGTCTGCCTCTGCAGCCTTAGGCTAGCTCTTACCTGCCCCTGACTACAGTCATGAGCATGGTTAGAATTTTCATCAGTATGCTAAAGGTAGACGGCACTTGTAATGACAGTACTGGGTCTTAGATGTTATTGCCACTATTTAAGACAACGCTTCCCGACCAGGAGACGTGATCGTACTGTAACTCCTTAGTTCAGAATCTCTTATTCCATTTCAGAGATGTATGGTCTCTTCTGTTTTAGAAAAAAAAAAAGCAGCAAACAATTTTTCTTCTGCAGTTTTCGCTAGAGGGCATATGCAGAAGTCAAAACAACAGCAGCAAACTGGTGAAAAATATGTTTGCCAAAGCAAAACTGATCTATTTTTTTAAGTGGTGAGAAAATGAGCGCTTGTAATAGGATTTTAGCTTCAGGAGATCTTTATTACCACAGGACACAAAGTAAAATAAAGAGACCAAAGTTGTTTATTTTGCAAAACAAAACGTGGCTCAGCCGGGGCAGGAGAGCACACTGTTCCTTGTGGGATAACAGGCTCTCTCCCCAGCAGTCACAGCTCATTTTGTCCTGTTTCAGTAATTTTAGTACTTTGGAACTTTGAAATTTATTCCGAATAA
Organism: Ochotona princeps; assembly: GCF_030435755.1. Lineage (NCBI taxonomy): Eukaryota > Metazoa > Chordata > Mammalia > Lagomorpha > Ochotonidae > Ochotona > Ochotona princeps. Next base: position 15,414,748 of record NC_080834.1, read on the forward strand.
CAGTTTTATATTCCCAAGCACAGATTGTCATTGCCAGAAAAAACAAACTTGATTTTCCAGGTCATTTTGGGCCACTGTGGCTAGGTTCAGGTCTGAATGTTGGGTTAAAGTAGAGGAAAAGGAAGAATTGTCATAGAACTGTCAGAGCCAGCAGCCTGGAGAGTAATGTTATGTCTTTGTGCAAGTGTATGTGCGCTGTATTTTAAGGGATTACAGTTTTAAAATTTCATGCCAAATGAAATAGAAAATTGTATAATTTTTGGAGATTGTCCCCTTAATGTCATATTCCAGGAAAATTCATTAGGAAGAAGTTTTTTTTTTTTCAAAATATTACCATGAATCTTGAAAAATCTGTATTTTTTCAGTCTCAAATAAAAATTATTTTTGCTGATTGGCCTTTTAAGATGATAGAGTTTACTTAGGTAAGATTTCCAGGTGGGTAAGTGGGTACTGGAGGAAATGAGCTCTGGAAGGATACTGAAGTATGTACTGTTTACATGTATTACACAGCCAACACTGCTGCCTGCTCAGCAATGTCTTTGAGGATTAATGTATTATAGGTGCAAATTTTAAAATTATTTTATTACTGAATTTCTTAATTCAAAAATCACCGTGGATTCATAAGCAGTTGTAAGAAGTGATACTGCGAGACCCCATGTATCTTCTCCAGCTCTCCCTGATGATAACAACCTGGCCAGGCTGACGTGGGCTTTCCTCTCCAGGGAACTGTCAACTGATGCAGTTGAGATACAGAAAAAACCCATGACAGGGACTCCCTGTATTGCCCTTTCATAGCCTCACTGACCTCAAGATCTGCAATCTTTCTCCTCAATCCTTGACTTAAAAAAAAATATTTATTTTATTTTTATTTGAAAGTCAGATTTTATAGAGAGAAGGAGAGACAGAGACAGATCTTCTGTCTGCTGATTCACTCCCCAAGTGGCCGCAACGGCCAGTGCTGAGCTGATCCGAAGCCAGTAGCCAGGAGCTTCTTCTGGGTCTTCCACACTGGTGCAGGGTCTCAAGGCTTTGGGCCGTCCTCTGCTGCTTTCCTAGGCCACAAGCAGGGAGCTGGATGGGAAGTAGGGCCGCAGGGATTAGAACCTGCGACTATATGGGATCCTGGCACATTCAAGGTGAGGACTTGAGCCGCTAGGCCTCCAAGCTGGGCCCAGAATAACTACTCTTTTTTTTTTAAATGTCAGCTAGATCAATGGTTGCTAAGAGTCGTGGATTGGGGCCTGGTACGATAGCCTGGTGGCTAAAGTCCTAGCCTTGCATGTGCCAGGATCCCATATGGTTGCTGGTTCAGGTCTCTGCTTCCCATCCAGCTCCCTGCTTGTGGCCTGAGAAAGCAGTCAAGAATGGAACAAGGCCTTGGGACCCTGCACCTGTGTGGGAGGCCTGGAGGAAGTTCGTGGTTCCTGCCTTTGGATCAGCTCAGCACCGGCCATTGCAGTCACATGGGGAGTGAATCACTGGACAGAAGATCTTTCTCTCTGTCTCTCCTCCTCTCTGTAAATCTGACTTTACAATAAAAATAAATAAATCTTTAAAGAAATAAATAAAAGAACAAAGTAATAGCATTATATATTCTAATATAAAAAATCACTTCCATGTGCACATAGGGTATGAAAAACATTAAACATAAAAAAGAATAGTTATTCCTTTTTATTGTTGCATAATATTCCATAGCTTGATGTGCCAAGTGATTTACCCATTTTCCTATTAAAGGGCTCCCCCTCAGTTTTTGTATTAAACTTCTGAAAGCATTCTTGCGTTTGAACATATGTTTTCATTTTCCTGGGATAAAGGCCCAGAAGTTCATGCTTGGTTGTTTGGTAGTTATGTGTTTAGTTTTTTTGAGATCCTTCCCAACTGTGTTTCCAGAATGGCTGTACTATTTAATATTTTTACCTGCAATATGATCAGGTTTCTCCATCTTTATCATCATTTTATGTTGTCCTTGGTGTGGTAGTCATATCTCACTGTGACTTAAATTCACCTCTGCCTAACAGCCAGTAACATTGGGTATCTTTTCATGTGCTCATTGCCATCTGTAAGTATTCTTAGAAATGTCTGTTCCTGAAATGTTTCTCCATGTCTTTTGCTCATTTCAGTTGAATTTTCCTCTAAAACTTCAGCTGTATTGTTTACATGTATTTTCTCCTAGTCTGTAGCTTGTGTTTTCAGCCTGCTCAGTGCATTTTTAGCAGAGTAAAAGTTTTTTAAGTTAGATGAAATCCAGGGTATCACTTTTCTGTTTATGGGTTGTGCTAGTAGTGTGACATATAAGAGCCCTCACCTTGTTTAAATCTCCCCAATTTTTTTCGAAAATATTATTTTTATGTTTTACATTTTAATCAATGATTATTTTTGATTTTTTGAAAAACAAAGGTTGAGGTTCTTTTTTTTTTTTTTTTTTAAGTCTGTGGCTATCCATTTCTTCACAGCACAATTTGTTCAAAAGGTAATATTTTCTTAACTATTGCTTTTGCACCTTTGTCAAAAGTCAGTTTGATAGATTCCTGTAGGTCTGTTGCTGGGCTCTGTTCCCTTGACCCGTGTGTCTTGGTAACTAACAGTTCTGTATGTCTTGAAATAGGATAATTCATTTCACTTTGTTCTTTTTCAGAATTGTTTTACTGTTCTAGTTCCTTTGGCTCTCCATATTTGCTAGCGTAATGATTGGAATTGCATTATCCCTATATATATGTTTAGGAAGAATTAATATCATGCTGTTTTGAGGCTTCTATCATAAACATAGCATCTGTTTATTTAGATCATCAGATGGTTTCCTCAGCATCTTACAGTATTGAGCTTATGAATTCTGTCGATACTTTGTTTCCTTCTACATCTATGTGTTTAATTTTTTTAAAAAAAGAACTATTTTCTTTTTTATTGAAAAGTTAGAAATACAGAGAGGAAGAGAGACAGAGAGGAAGATCTTCCGTTTATTGAGTCATTCCCCAAGCGGCCACAATGGCCGGAGCTGAGCCAATCTGAAGCCAGAAGCCAGGAGCAAGGAGCCAGGAGCCTCTTCTGGTTCTCCCATGCGGATGCAGGGTCCCAAGGCTTTGGGCCATCCTCGGCCACAAGCAGGGAGCTGGATGGGAAGCGAAGCTGCCGGGATTAGAACTGGAGCCCATATGGGATCCTGGTGTGTTCAAGGCAAGGACTTTAGCTGGCAGGCTACTGTGCTGGGCCCTAAGTATTTAGTTTTTAAGCAATTGCAGTTCATATTGTATTTTTTATTTCAGTGTCTGTGCACTCACTGACAGCATATAGATAAATTGCTGGTTTTTCTAGATGTCTCTTTAATCATGCAAGATTGTTGGATTGACTACTCGTAGGAGTTTCCCAGTATATTCCTAGGGGTTTTCTATGTGTGTTTTTTTCTAATATGCATGCTGTTTGGCTTCTCTTTATTGCTAGGACTACAGCTTCAGGACTGTGTCAATATGGACAGTAAGAGTGGGCGTTCCTTCTTTTTTTTTTTTACCCAATCTTAGGGGAAAGCATTTGATTTTAATTGTAAGTGTATGTAGCTATAAGGGTTTTGGTGAAAGCTCTTCATCAAATTGATGTTTAGGTTGGCAGTGCAGTAAACCGACTGAGGGTAAGGAGCACTCGTGGTGGCCATCCAGGCTTGTCAGGGATCTGTGCAGCTCCATTGTTTGAAGAGTCCCCTGTTCAATCTCAAAAATGTCCTCTTGATGGAACCGAATCCTAGTTAGACACTCGTTGGTTTGTGTGAAGTCTTCTGGGGGGCTGTTGTTTTATACTGCCGTCACTCTGTGGGATAGGTATCTATCCCCTCTCTCCTTTTCCAGGCACAGAAAGCCATGTGATGGGTAGGAGAGAAAGGAAGCGTGATGTTTAAAGCCGAGAAGGCCCCGCTGGGCAGCAGAGAGTACCAAGTACCTTCTCCCGCTGGGGAGCCCTGAAAATCATCTGGAGCCTAACTTAAGTTTAAAAATTTTAACTTATGTTAAAAAAAATGTTTAACTTGAGTTTAAAAATTTTCTGTCGTTTTATATGACTCTAATTCTAAAAGCACAGATACTGCACTTGAGAAGTTTATTCAATGATTCATTTAAGAATGGTTCTGCGTTTGCTTAATATACATTTTGTTAATGCCTCCTCCAAAGTGCTTGTTGTAGAAAGCAAAACATCCTGCTAATGAGAGCCCTTTTGTTAAGAATGACAACGTGTCATTATTTTACTTTCAAAATGAGGAGATGATCTAACACTAAGTTATAATAATGAAGCACAAATTATAATTCAGAAAAAATAGATAACTTTTATTTGCTTCATTTGGAAACTTAATTACAGTATTTCATACTTTCTCAAGTTTCACAAAAATGTTCTAAGTAATTAGCCCATATAAGACACTAAGAATTTGAAAGGGTTATTACATTTTTTTTTCTGCTATGGTTTTGCTTAGAGAAAATTTTTTACAACTTAATAGCACTGAGAAATTGTGTGCAATAAACTTGTTTAACATAGGTGACTCAGTGGTTCACGTAGAAGCCTGGAGACCACTGCTAATGACATTTTGTTATTTTATTGTTGGTTCAAGATTATGCTTCCCCTTTCTTTGCTGAATTTCCAAAATGCCTACCTAAAATGTATTGCATCTCTTATTTCTGCTTTTACTTTTCTTGGTTACTGTGATGAAGTAACATTTTAATAGCTTTCACATTGTGAAGTTTATACTATTTTTAGCGCATCAGGCTGCGAATCTATTCCATTCATCATAAGGTGTCTTTAGAATAAAGATGGGGCATCTTGCCAGGAGCAGGGCTAATGACTGTGATGTATAAGGGAGGGTTAAAGATGGAGCTGCCTTGGAGTAAGTGAAATAATTTTCAAATTGGCAAGAAGGAGCCGAGAGCTGGTAAGGTGAGAGCCAGCAGCTGAGAGTTGGTCCAGGTCACTGACCCGGGTAAGTGATTTTCCTGAGACTGACAGTATTCTTCAAATGGGATTGCCAAGTCACTCTTGGTTATCTTTGAGGACATGTGAAGACCAACAGGATAATGCAAAAACAAACAAACAAACAAACAAACACTATTCTGCATGTAAAATGCCTATCAATTAGAATCAGTGGCCTTCATTTCACTCTCAAACGAGAATGTACAATATATTTGTTAGTAACTGGTGGTTTGTGAGAATATGCCTCTTAGTGAAAACAGTAACCTTAGTCCAATATTATGTCCCTTAAGAGTCAATATGTAGGCCACTTTATGTAGGATTATTAGAACCAAAAATATATTAGGTGTAGAATATCCAAATATGGATTTTATAAGGGTGTTTGACAAAGTTTGTCATAATATTTCTGAAGATGGTATGAAAAAAATACACACCCACACCCACACACAGGTTACAAAGAAAACTGGACAGTTCAGTAATGGTTAAGTTACACTTGAAATGTACTGGATAGATACCAAATTGATATGACATTCTGTGGTGTTCTGTAACTTTTCCATTGTTAAGACTTGCAAATTTTGTCAGTCTTCTTATTTTCCAAGATATTCAGAGAAATATAAAAAGACTTTCCCTCTGCTGGTTTACTCCCCAGATAGCCACATGGCCAGGGTTGGGCAGGCAGAAGCCTGGTGCCTGGAATTTCACCTAGGTCTCCCAAATGGGTAATGGGGGGCCCAAGTACTTGGGCCATCTGCTGGTGCTTTCCTAGGCACATTAGGAGGGAGCTTGATTTGCAATAGGGCAGCTAGGTTTCCCGCTGGCTCTCTGATATGGGACATCAGTACTGCAGGTAATGACTTAACTGGCTGCATGACAATACCAGCCCACATATTTAATATTTTAAAACCAGTAAGTAAGATGGATAATTGACTAATGAGGATTAAGTTTGCAAAAACTAGAATGCTGTGAATCTTCTGGATACTGAAGTTAATAGCGAAAGGCTGAATTAAGGTATATTTGCGGGTCTGGTGCTCTGGCTTAGAGAGTTAAGCTACTGTCTATGGTGCTGGCATCTGATATGGGTGCTGGTTCACGTCCCAACATCTCCATTTTCTGTCCAGCTCCCTGCCAATGTGCCTGGGAAAGCAGTGGAAGATGGCCCAAGTGCCTGGACCTCTGCAGCCATATAAGGAGCCTAGAAGAAGCCCCTGGCTTTGGCCTGGCCCAGCCCCAGCCTTTGTGATTATTTGGGAGTGAACCAACAGATGGAAGACCTCTCTCTCCCTTCCTCTCCAACTCTGCCCTTCAAATAAATAAAATAAAATTTAAAAAGGCATTTATCTGTATCTGTCCATGTATCCACATGTGTGAATATATGTATGTATATGTGTATATGCACATACACACTCTTGAATATAATGCATGTATATATATATATATATATATTTAAAATTCTACACTTAAATCTACAATGCAAAATGCTCACAGAGTAGAATAGAAAGTATTGGTTGTAAGAAATAAGTTGCTTATGGGGAAAAAGAGAATAGCAGTAGATTGGGTGTGGATCCCAAAGGGAAAGTTGGGGCAGCCAGTTTTTTAAAAAAGGTTTATTTACTTAGTTGAAAGGCAGAGTTATAGAAAGAGAGATAATCATGTGCTGGTTTACTGCACAGATGATTACAATGGCGAAGGTTGAAACCAGGCTGAAGCCGGGAGCCGGGAGCTTTTTCCAGATCTCCCCACCTGGGGTCAGCGACCCAAGGACTTGGGCCATCTTCTGCTGTTGTCCGGGGAGCTGGATCAGAAGTGGAGTAGTTAGGTCTCAAACCAGTGCCCATCTATGGGATGCTAGACTTGCAGGCAGTGGCTTAAACCACTAGGCCTCGGTGCCAGCCCCAGGGGAGCCAGATTTCAAGAGGGAGCAAAGCGGGTAACTAGAAGGTGATCACATATGACAATGGTTCCATTCTTTTTCTTCCTCCTTGGAGCCACAGTGTCCTTGTGTTAGCTTCGCTTTGTCTGTCTGCTGTTTCTTTGTTGTCATCCCCATAATGTGGCTTATTCTGTACCTTACACATGGCCCTTCTCTCTTATGGCTGCCCTAAAACTCATCAAAATGCTGGTGTTTTCAATATTTACAAACCTAGTTGACTCATCCCAGTCTAGCATTTGGCCATTGTCTGATCCTTTCCTGTCAGTTAGCTGTACTCAGGGCAGAATCTTTCATTACAGCTAAGGATGTGGAAAGTGTTCTTTGAGAGAACGCAGAAAAGGGAATGAAATGATTGGAGTATTCGGTGTAAAAAGTTTATGTTGCCAGTTTTTTTTTTCCTGAAGTAGGGCATTTGTTTAATATAAAAGTCAGTTACAGTGTATTAACAGCAATAATGCAAAAGGCCAATGTAACCTCAGTCTGCAATAGAAGATATTGCTGCTGTTAATGTAGTAAGATATTAAAGTGAGGCAAGTTTGAATGCTCTCCTACTCTGTTTTAGTGGAACTAACCACAGTGCGCTATTCGTTTCTAGTCACCTTGCTTTGAAACACACATGTAGATCACTGGAACAAGTTCTGAGAAAATGATCTAGAATAAGGAAAAAATTCAGAACCCTTATCATGGGAAGCAGCTGAAGCAAAAGCATCAGCATCGGGCTTGCTCCCCCAGCCTGCAGCTGTTGGAAAGATTTGTGTGTGAGAGTCCTGGGGTGGTTCCCTGTGGTGACTTGGAAGATGAGGATGCGTGGCGGTCCAGAGACAATTTTGGGGAGAGCATGAGAAAGGCTTTCCCTGAGAAAAAACTGGCATCAGGTGGAACAGGCTGCATTAAAATGTAGTGTTCTCATCTTTGGAATGCTAAAATAGAGGCCAGACAATGCTGTTCAGGTTGGGATGGACCGAATGAATCCATCTTGAAACAGTTCATATTTTTTATTTCTTTTAAATCTGCAGTTTTACAATTCTGTAAATTTGAATTAAATAGTGAATAGATGATTTTTATAGCTAATCATTTTTGTCCCATGGTGTTGTATTATGCTTTACAATTTTCTTTTTATTAATGAAGTTTACATGAGCTGAATTCTACTTTTTTGTTTGAAGATTTATTTATTCACCTGAAAGGCAGAGTTAGGGAGAGAGTGGGAGACATTGAGAGAACCATCTTCCCAACTACTGACTCATTCTCCAAATGGCTGCAGCAGCCAGAGCTGGGCTGACCCAAAGCCAGGATTTTCTTCTGGGTCTCCTGTGTGGGTTCAGGGGCCCGAGGCCTTGGGTCATCCTGCATTGCCTTCCCATGAACAGTGGCAGTGACTCAGGTCAGAAGTGGAGCAGGTGGGGCTCAAATTGGTGCTCATGTGGAAGTAAAGTGTTGCAGTGGCAGCTTGAACATCTATGGCGCAGTGCTGGCCCCAGCCACATTTTACTTAACAAAAATGTATTGTTAGTTTCTTGCACCCAATGGTGAAATAGCATTGATATGCAAATATTATGGCATCATTCTTAATTACAAGAGTACTTTCTGTCCTCTCAAGGGAGCTTGCATTAAAAGTAACTATTGTTTGAATAATCCAAGGGTTGATTTCAAGTCAGTGTCCCAGAGCAAATATTTATGAAGCTGCCTCTTAACACTTTTTGAGTAGCAAAACAAGCAAAAGCTACTTTAGGACTATTGATACCTCACAGAGAAAAAAGAACCCATCTCTTCTGACTGCTAGAATTAAATTTATAATGCACCTATGCTGGCCAGAGCCATTGGAATACTATCTGGAGGAAGCAGGTGAATTTAACTGGCATATGCATGGTAGGTGAATATTACAGGTAAAGTATAGGTACTGGGTTCTATTCCCTGTGTTTCTACATATCAACCAATTATTGAACTTTAATAGTCTCAGTTTTTAAATCTGTAAATTGGATATAAACATGCCTACTGAAGAGAAAACTGATTTTAGAGAAGAGAGATTAAATTCAAAGTGTTTTTCCTATTTGTAGGTTTATGACAGAATGTTTAATTCTGTCCAAGTTATAAAATGTTGACATCGAGCAATTATTTAGAATTTGGTCCAGAGTGGTAATTTTACAGATGAGAAAAACAAGATACGGAAGGCTAAGAAGCATCTCCAGGGTCACTGAGCAGTGGGAGCCCAGTGATCTCTTCCAAATGTGTGGAAAATTCAGTGGAAAGAAGTGTTAGAAAGGTGCTTTCTCCACTTCTAGTTTTATTTTATAGAAAATATTTCAAGAGTAAATATTTCTTAGAGGTACCATGGGGAAATAATTATTCTAAAAGACCCTTTTCTAATGCTAAGATTTTGTGTCAGAGTCAATATGCTAATTTCTAAAATGGTATCCAGATGGAGCCAATGTCATGATTGTTGCTCCATGGATAGTACAATATGTGTTTATGTCATCTGTGTACTTGCGGTAACATTATCCTTTAGAATCTAAGAAGTACCATTTCAGGGGCTAGTGTCAGCATAGCAGGCTAAGCCTTTCTCTGTGGCACTGGCATTCTTTATGAACACCAGTTTGAGTCCCAGCTGCTGCTCTTCCAATCTAGTTCTGCATTTATGGCCTGGGAATACAGCAGAGGATGGCCCAAATGCTTAGGCCCCTGCACCCACATGGGAAACCCTGCTAGAAGCTCCTGGCTCCCGGCTTCAAATCAGCCCAGCTCTGGCCCTTTGGAGAGTGAATCGGTGGATGGAAGATCCCTCCACTGCCCATCTCTCCCTTTCTGTTTCTGTCTTTCTGTAACTTTCCTCTACCTTTCAAATAATAAGAAAAAAATTAGCTTATTTTTTTCTTTCCCTTTCATCCTTCCTTCCTGTTATTTTTTAAAAAATACCATTTCAGTAAATGCGTGTTCTGTTTCCTAGATGTTGCCTGAGGAAAAAGTTTGTAAATACTGTGGAGTCAGCTATCTAATTCTTCATGAATTTAAGGCTATGGAAGAAAAAGTGAAAGCAATGGAAAAAGAGTTGAAATTTTATCAAGGAAGTATAGAACGTGAAAAGAGACTTCAAGAAAAGCTACAGTCTCTGAGCCAAGACTTCGAACAGTACAAAATTGACAACGAATCCAAAACAGAAAGGTTGGAGTATTCTTTTCTTTTCCATCTTTATTTGCTCTCAAAGAAAAGTATAGAAAACTAACAGATTTTGAACATTTTTCTAGAATCTGTGTCAAATATTAATTTATGCCTTAATAATTTCATTTGCTTCTTTAAGTATATTAGTAATCACTAACTATAGATGTTAATTATTGTTTGAAGCTTCTGTTTACCATCAGTGCTCACATAGAAGTATCAGTTGTTCAACTGTAGGTTGAGATGAGCCCTTTTCTTAGAAATTTATCTTTTTATTAAGATGGATTTCTCAAACATATGATCAATTTTAGTAGCTTTTATAGTTAGCAGTTATTTTGAATAGCAGGTAGTGGCTGAACATTGGCTCCTAAACTTCTAATTCTACTTTCCATGAAGTTTTTGAAGTTTCCTCATATTTGAAAGTTTCCTAAATTTTATGTACTTGCTTACTTTCTTTGTGATTTTTGCCTCAGTGGTAAGTATTGGTATTATGTTCCTGCCAATACTTTCTTCAATATATGTAGATCTATGGTTATGGTGGTGGAAAAATATTATCACTTGCCATAAATGGGAGGTTAAAAGTAAATACGTAATTATTAAAAAAGTGGTTTTGTTGTTAAAATAATTATCCTTATTATTTGTGATATATAGAACAACTCATGGAGGGAATTGTTCTTTTAGTATACATTAGCATATATTATTATATAGCAATATGTATTTTCTAATATTTTATGTAAGTTTTTTGCAGCTGTGTTCACAAATGATATTAGCCTGTGTGGGTTTTTTGGTGTGTGTTTATGAAGACTGGGTTGTACCAATCACTTCTAGTTAACAAGCCCTTCATCTCTGCATCAGACATTTTGAGTAACACAGGAGTTGCTTGTTTTTTGCAGTTTGGGTAAATATTTACAGAAAAATATTTTGGGTCTTTCTCTGGGTAGTTGAATTTTGTTCACCTATTCTGTTTCCTCCATAATTACTGGTTTATTTACGAAGTTTTACCTCTTCTTGAGTCAATTTTGGAAATATTTTGTTAGACAATCAAGCATATCACTTGGCGTTTCAAATTTCTCAGTACTGAATGATGTATAAACTCCCTTTAAAAGTTTTTCTGCTGTGATTGTTAAGACTCCTCTCTCTTTTCCTTGGGTTGATTATTTGTGTTTGATTGAAAAAGGGATGAAAGAGGAAGAGAGAAAGGGGGAAGGGCGAGAGAACTTTTTCTCAATGAAAATAAACGTTGTCAATTTTATTGGCCTTTGAAGAGCCAGATTAGGTTTTGTTAGATCTGTTTCTTTACTGGTTGTTTTTACTTTACTAGTTCGGACTCTTTTTGATAGTGACTGATTACTTGTGTTTCCTTTCATTTCCAGTTCTGTGTAGTGACCGGAGCTGAAGTCTCGATTAGTTTCAGTTCCTCTTTCTGGTTCGTAGGCTTCAGATGGTCACACTTCCCATGCTGATGTGCTGCTGCAGCTGGAAGCCTTTTGAGAGCAGTGTTTTGTTTTCACTTCTAAATACGAAAGAAGTTCAGTTTTGCTTTTCTTTTTAATTCAAGAAATACCTAGAGGAATGTGTTTAAGTTTCTGAGTTAACAGGTTCTTTCTTGACTGTGCTATTTATGTCTGCTTTTATTCCGTTGTTGGAGAGAGAAAATAACCTATTTGGGAAAACTTGGTAAGAGTTTAATAAATAGGAAGCTTTAGCAATATTCTATAGCTACTTTAAAAAGGTGAATATTCTTAGCTTGATGCATGTAGCTTTTTAATGGGTTCAATGCTATTCAAATTATTCCTTAGTTCTGTGTGTTTAGTTTGACATATGAGTAATGTTTCACTATTGTTTTTACTTGCGGTTCCCTCATGACATATGATGTTGAACATCTTTTCATGTACTTGTCATCTTTATTAGTATATCATTTTTGACGAGGTGTTTGTTAGGGCCTTTTGCCAATTTCTCAGGTAGTTTATTTTATTTTTTTGAGGTTCAGTAGTTTTTTGTATATTTTGGAAGACAGTCCTTTATTAGATATGTCTTTTGCAAATATTTTCTCCCAGTCTGTGGGCTTGTGTTATTATTCTTTTGATACTGTCATTTGCAGTGCAGAAGTTTTTAATGTGAATAAAGTCTAGTTTATCAGAGCTATTGGTGGAAGTTTATAATGCTCAATAGTGGTCAGGACGACATCCTGGTAAACTGAAGCTTTCGCAATGACTGAGAGCAGCTCTCAGATTCTCCCGATTGTGTTAGGGAACTGAAGAGCGTACTGGTGCGTCTGTTGGTCAGAAATGTTTTTATTTTAGGATTTCATTGATCCTTGAAAGTTAATGCTTAATGTTGTATTCCTCTGAATTCGTAACAAAGAATATATAGATCCCGTGTATCCTTCACCCCGTGTTTCCCAAATGGTGACAGTTTATAAATGTCAATTTTTGTTTTGGGGCTGCAATCATGACCGTTAACATTCCACGCTGTTGTTTTATCCAGTGAGTAGTTTATTTTAGCTCTTGTAGTTTCTGTGTGATAATTTTTGTAACTTTTTTTGGTTGAGATTTTTCATTTTGTTTTTTTAAACGAAGTCTATTGTTGCTTTCTGAAGGATTTTTGAGATGACTGCTTCTCAAATAATTGTAACATCGAATTCATCCAGATTTTCCTGATTCTGGTTTGGCGAGGGCTTTTCAGTTGTTTTCTGGTCGCTTTAGAGGCTGTACTGAAAGAATCTGTATCTAGTTCTATTTAGGCTTTTTTTTAAAAAAAGATTGAATTGGTACTGCCACCCCACCCCCACACAATTGGGGTAAAGCCAAGCGAATATGTGTGATGGTTAGTTGGGTTAAAAGAGGTTGATGAAAACACTGTTTCTGAGTATGTTGTGAAAATGAGGAAGAGGTTGGCCTGTGAACTGGCCGACTGAGTAGACAGTGAAGGTGCTGCTCATCCGTGTGAGCTGGCATCATCCAGTGCACAAGCGCCTGAGCAGAGCAGTGGGCAGAGCCCGGGCGGGTTTGCTCTCCGCTCGCTCCAGCAGCTCATGTTCTGCTGCCCTTGGGTTCAGGGCTCCACTTCTCAAGCCTTTGGGTTTGAACAGCAGCTGCAGTGCAGGCTTTCCTGGGCCTTTGGTTGTAGATGGCATATTGTGAGCTTTCTCAGCCTCTGTAATGATGAGATGCTGTATAATAAATCTCTGTCTATCGTACGTGTATCCCCTTATTTCTGTTTTTCTGGAGAAGCCTGATTAATATAGTATGAATGTTGAGCGTCCTGCTATGCCCACTGACACTGCTGGGCTTGTGGGGCCTTGACTCAGAAAGTCCTGTCACAGGCTGTGTAGAGCTGAACTTCAGAATCCTCCCCCGGTCCCAGCTGTCACCTTTTTATGAAAGGTCAGTCACCAGCTTTTACGGCCTGTGTCTGTATGGGGTGTAGGATTAGCTGCTGGATGCTGCAGGAGTGGAAGGAAAATGTAGCGCTAACTTGGCGCACATGCACCATCTTGTTTGGTTGTTTGGTTTTGTTGCAAGGTTGGGGTAGAGGCTCAGCCCTCTGCTAGCCCAAATGACAGTCCTCTGGGAGGGAAATTGGAATATCAAGTGCCTCTGCAGTAAGAGGAGGAGCAGCTCTCAGCTCAGCCCCATGGCATTATTCCAGTAGTGGGAATTAAGAGTGTATACTACTGCTTCAGTAAGGCAGAGATGGGCTGGAATGGAAGACCTTCAACTCCCTTGCTCAGCCTCGCAGAAACTGTGGGAGGGAGCGCTGCACTTCTCCAGTTGGGTTTGGCTGGAGTAGCATGAGACTTGCCAGGAATGCCTCTGTTCCTTAGCTCCTTTTTTCCTGGTGAGGTAGGTAGATCAAACTTTTCTTGGAGCTTTCCTTTTAATCTAGTGGTTCTGGTTAGAAACTTCTACAGTGACAAGAGACAACAGGGAAACTCAGGAGCTTCCTTACCCTGGTGTTTCTCAAGTTCCATGATCCCCTAAGCTATCTGTTTTCTTCTTTCTACATTTTACAATCTTTCTAAGCTGGTAGTTAAATTATTTGTTTGCTTTTTTTCCCCTTTTTTTATGTAAGGATGAGAATCTGAGAGCAATGGGGTTACTCCATCTTGATAAAGTCTTGTGTTGAAGTTTAGTCAAATTAAATATTGCTTTGGAGAACTAAGAACATTGTTTTAAAAAACTAAATTCTTGTAAATATGAATATGTTGTAGCACAGATTTATTTCTTTTGTCTGTCCGAAGATTATTTCCTGCTTAATTTCTGTCCTATTCATGTCCGTTTGAGTTGGTTAGGTGGAGAGTAAAGCCACAGTAGGCTATGTTGTCTGTGTGAAACAGGACTCGGCTTCTGTTGCTCCCAGCTAGTATACGTGCTGCTGGAGTGAGATCTGTTGGTCCATTAATAGTTAACTTATACCAGGTGAGCCAGATAGGCCAAGTCTAGGGTAGTCAGGCCAAGAAAAGGTCTTAGGTAGATACCAAAGATCCAAGGGGCAGGTTGAGTCCACAGTTTGAGACAGCGTTAAAAAAGAGAGTATGTTTGAGTTTATAAATGGTGGGAGTTGGAGGAATAAGTATCTTTGGCAGGAGCAGAGGGCGATGTGACAAACGAGGCAGATTTTACTGATTATTTTCTCATCTAGACCTTGTTTCTTCCTACAGTGGTTATGTAAGTCAGAATTTTTTTCTGTAGCAAGTGGCTTAAATGAACAAGAGTTTATTTCTTGGAGCGAAAAGAGGTATAATAAACTGATGTTGCCAGGGACCCATCCCCTTCTATGTCTCTGTCTGCCTCACTTAGGACTTCTTCAGCGGATGTTGATCTTCTTATAATTTCAAGATGGCTTCTGTACCAGCAGACATCATGTCCAGTTTTTAGAAAGGAATGTGAAGAAGGAAGTCATTACAGGAAAGCCTGTATTTGGAGATCAAAACTTTGCACATGCCCAGCGCTGTGCCCTGGTGTCTGGAGTCCTTGCCTTCGAGTCCCAGTGGCCCTGCTTCCTGTCTAGCTCCCTGCTTGTGGACTGAAAAAGCAGTCGAGGATGGCCCAAAGTCTTGGGACCCTGAACCTGCCTGAAGACCCAGAGAAGGCTCCTGGCTCCTGGCTTCAGCTTGACTTGGCTCCAGCCATTGCGGCCACTTGGGGAATGAATCAGCGGACACACGATCTTCCTCTCTGTCTCTTCTCCTCTCTGTATATCTGCCTTTCTAGTAAAAAAAATCAATAAATCTTAAAGCAACAAACTTTTTTCCACAAAGTTTCAGCTGATGTATTGTTGGCTACAATTGCAGGGCAGTGTGGGGCACTGACTGCAGGATGCACCTCACTGTTGCATGGACACAGGCCTGCTTCGCCAGACCACTGCGTTCTGTCCCAGAACATAGTCAGATGTTTCGGTGCTTGCTGTGCCTGAGAAGGAGAGACAATATCTCCAGAAAAGAAGTACATCAAAGATCTGACTTTGCAAGGTCTGCTGTCCTGTACATCTCTTCCCCAGGCTCTTCCTGCTTCTACTCTTGCAGCACCTTTTGATGTTCATGGAAATATCATAATCAAGTTAAATATGACTGGGACAACTGAATTTTAAATGCTTAATATTTTATAGGCTAAACAACTGTTGCAGAGTGATAGGATACGACCTACTTCCTGGAGAACCATTTCAGAACTCTGGCGCTTTCTCAAATGCCTTTCTCTCTCCAAGATTATGATTCAGTCATGCTGGGGCAAGGTGACAATCCTAGCACTAAAATCAAAATTGCTGTTGACAAGAGAGAGTAGGATTGAGTTTATGTAGATAGGCAAGGCAATAATAATAATAATAATAATAATAGGCTGAGTACCATGTGGAAAGCATTTTTTGGGGCTGGGGGAGGCTTCTGAAAAGTGACTCTAATAGACACAGGGCCACTAATAAATTTAAATTTAAACCTGGAAGTTAATATCACATTTTTTTAGTCAAGGGATATAAATAAGAATTTATTGTGTTGATAGTTGTACTATGCATTACTTGAACTTTGAAGCACGTAAGTAAGTTTTACTCATATCATGCAGTTGTAAGACTAGCTAATCCTGTTATTATCTTTTCCTTTTTCTCCTTCACATCAGACCAAAGTCCTGAGGTTTATAACATAGTTTTTCTTTTATTTCTTCTCTCAATGGACATGTGCAAACAGTAAATACAGTTTGACAGGTGTTTTTATGATTGGTATAAATAATGTTTATATGAGTTTCCTTGTTACCAGATCTGGCAAGGCTACAGAGATTGATATTTATTCAGCAATATTGATATACCTATCTATGCATGTGTATCTTTTATTACTAGCATAACTTTGAAACCCTTCTGTGTATCATTATGATGTTGCTATAGCAACATGGTTACCAAAATAAGACACATTTTTTTCTCTGATTTGTGCTTTAAAGGCACTGTTTTATAAAAGCCTCATTTTATTTTATTAAATTCAAGTTTCAGGTTTCATTATTTTTTATTTTTTCATTATTTGTTTCTGTCATCTTTCCACCCTGGATTTTCCCTACTTAAAATTAACTACCATTATACTAAATAAAATGCAATTTTTTATTGGATTAAATCCTAGTGGGAAAATAGTATGGATTCTGCTACTGCTTAGTTCTGTGACTTTGCCTCTTAAGCTTTCTGTGCCATGGTCAGTCATTTGTAAGCTAGTTGGGGGGCTGGTGTTGTGGTGGAAGAAGTTAAGCCTCCACCTGTGACACCAGTATCCCATCTGGGCTCCCGGCCAGTCTACCTCTGGTCTAACTCCCTGCTAATGTGCCTGGGGAGGCGGTGGGAGACGACCCATTGACTTGGTTACTGGCATCCAGGTAGTAAACCTGGAAGATGTTCCTTGTTCTTGGCTTTGATCCGGCCCAGCCCGGCCCTACTGTCGTGGCCTTTCTGGGAATGACGGTCTGCTTTCTCTCTTGCTGTGTCTTTTTCTCTTTGTGTAACTCCAATTTTAAACAAAATAAACAAATCTTAAAAACAAATAGAAAAAATCTACATGTAGGAATGATGGGGATTGCTCAGTGCCTGGAGGAATTTTCCCTCACCTTCTTTTGCCCTCACCTTCCTGTGTTTACCAGCTAAGGCTAACAGTGTGCCTGTTTTTTCCTCAAAGCTGCAGTCATATTCACACCTGCCTTTGATGTCTAAATACTGATGATAGCGCAGGGGAAGTTCTTGGGTCAAGGAAGTATCCTGATGTCATCTTTACTATAATTCTACCTGAATTAGCCTTGTATATTTCCTATCCCAACTTTGTTGAGGTCCACAGCCTATGTTTTTGCTCAGTGAAAAAGAGATTCCAAAACATAACTTTGGAACCTGATTATTACCTTTATTATACCTGCCTTTGTTTCTAAAAGATATGAAATGGTTTAAAAGGAAATAAAAGAATTTAGAATATAGGGGGGGAAAGGGGAATGAAGTGTTGGACAAAAACCAAGTAACCAAAAATGTCAGTCTCACAGGTCGACAGTTAAGTTCAACTTTCCTGTAAATTTTTTAAAACATTTATTTATTTTTACTTGAAAATAAGATTTAGAGAGAGAGAAGGAGAGACAGATCTTCTCTCTACTGGTGCAATCTCCCAAATGGCCACGGTAGCTGAAGCTGAGCCTATCCATAGCCAGGAGCCAAGAGCTGCTCTGGGTCTCCCACATGGTTTCAGGGGCCCAAGGACTTGGGCTATCCTCCACTGCTTTCCCAGGCTGTAAGTGTGGAACTGAATTGGAAGTGGAGTAGCTGGGATACAAACTGGTGTCCATATGGGATGCTGGTTCATCCAAGTGGATGATTAGCCAATTAAGCCACTGCTCTGGCCCCTTTTAAATCGTTTTATTTGAGCTCCAAGGATGTTCCTACTCATCACCTTAAAACAGTAGGGAGGCACATGAGGATGGAGAGCTGATTTTCAGTTTGTTTCAGCAAAGGTGACCTGGCACGGGTCTAAGGAAGATAATTCAGGAGAGCAGTTAGGAGATCAAGAACTTCTTATTTGAGTGCTTGTGTTTGTCCAGCTGGTCCTAGAAGGCGATAGCTAGCTCTTGTAATGCTGGAGTTCAAGACCCTGTGCAGTTAGGAGGCAGGAAAACTATTCTAAAGAACACACAGCCCAGGCTTGTCTTACTGTTAACGTTTCTCTCCATTCTCAGCCCCTCACCCACATCCTTTCTGCTTCTCCTACCACCAGGCCTGAACCAACAAGTCAGATCAGGTTATTCTAGTTTAGAAGTGTGGCAATTTGCATTTGTTGCTGACTTGAGTTAGTGAATTTCCCCAAAAGTTTGCAATTTAGTTTTTGTCCAGATTCCAAAAAAAATTATTAATATTTCTAAGTGGGAAGACTTTTCCAATTGGGGGAAAAAGTGAATGAATTCATTGAGTGTGATCGGTAGCTCACACTGTAGATGGCTAAGTGCATGTTCAAAAGGCTAATGGGCTCCCCAGCCCTCTCCTTACCTTTCTGAGGTAGAGCTTTTTTGCTCTTCTCTGTAGAATAGTTGTGTGGACTTGTTGACGAGACCCAGCAAACACGGCCATGGCGGGCTACTGCAGAATAAAAATCCTGTCGTCACAGAACTATTCTGATGGGGCAGGGCACACCAGACCTTAAGCCTTGTCTTGCTGGACTGAAGAAACCCAATTATACAAAAAAACCTGTCCAGTGTTGGCAAGAGGACTTGGATAAAGTGACCAGGTGTTGGATAATCTGTCTTTCAAACAAGGCAAAGAACTCAGACATCTTCGTATATGATTGCCTTCATTTCAAAGTAAAGGGAAGATGTGATGAGAACAGAAAACTCTTCTCATCAAATTGGCTCCACAGCTGAAAGCTGAATACCCTCTTTAAAAAAAAACTCTCAATGCAGTTTTCCTTAAAAATTTTTAAAAAGGTTATTTTTATTTGAAAGAGTCACAGAGAAAGAGAGAGAGAGAAATTGACCCCATCCACTGATTTACTCCCCAAGTACCCACGACAGCCAGGACTGGGTCAGGCCGAAGCAGGAGCCAGATACGTCATTCAGGTCTCCCATGTGGGTGACAACAACCCAAACACCTGAGCCATCATCTCCCATCTTCCCAGGAATGTTAGCAGGAAGACAGAATGGAAGTGAAGTAACTGGGCCTTGAAGTGGCTGTCCAGTGTGGGATGCTAATCCTGAAATCACCAGCTTAATGTGCTATACCACCAAACCTCCCCAAAGCACTCTTCTTTTACCTTCACGATGTGTTGTTCTGGTGTCCGTGTGATCTCTCCTGATAGCTGTTTTACCGCATTACTCTTGCTCAGCCTGTCAGCTGGAACTGTCCACGGCTTTCTTCTGTTTTGTTCTATATGCTCTCTTTCAGTTTTTAGTTGAGCTTGTTCAACCCCACGGCTTTGGTTACTCTGTGTCATAGACTGCTTAATCACCGCTTGCCACTCTCACTTCTCTTCTGAGCTCCAGATTCATCTCTCCAGCTTCCTGTTAAACATCTTCATGTGGCTGCATCACAGGGCACCACATGCCACAAAGGAAGGGAACCATTTATCTGTCATTTACATTTGCTGGTTTCGTGTTCTTCATCTCAGGGAATTTGAGCCCCTTGGCTACTACTATGCAGCGTTAAGGCAGTGGGTTCTGCAATCAGACTGCTTGGGTTCTTTAAAAATAACTTTTCACTTGGGCCCGGTGGCGTGGCCTAGCGGCTAAAGTCCTATCCTTGAAAGCCCCGGGATCCCATATGGGTGCCAGTTCTAATCCAGGCAGCTCCACTTCCCAACCAGCTCCCTGCTTGTGGCCTGGGAAAGCAGTTGAGAACGGCCCAATGCATTGGGACCCTGCACCCGCGTGGGAGACCCGGAAGAGGTTCCAGGTTCCCGGCTTCGGATCGGCGTGCATCGGCCCGTTGCGGCTCACTTGGGGAGTGAATCATCAGAAGGAAGATCTTCCTCTCTGTCTCTCCTCCTCTGTGTATAATAAAAATGAATAAAAAATGAATAAATCTTTAAAAAATAAAAAATGAATAAATCTTTAAAAAAAAATAATAACTTTTCACTGACAGCGATAAACTCTACAATTTATGTGGTACCATGTTATATTTCAAGACATGTATACATTGTGTAATGTCCAGTCAGGGTAAATGTATCTGTCTCAGATATTTTACCATTTCCACATAGTGAAAACATTCGAAATTCTCTCTTCTGATTGGTTTCTTTTTTTTTCCTGTAAAGGAAACAGTATATTATTATCTAGAGTCACCTTACTGTGTAATAGGACAGTGGAAGCTAGTATTTGTTAACCTTTTCCCACCGTTTCTTTCTCCTCACCCTCCCCAGCCTCTGATAACTTTCACAATACTCTCACCTTTATGAAAGATCCACGTTTTTAGATTTCACATAGGAGTGAGATCATGTGATATTTGTCTTTCTGTGCTTGGCTTATTTCACTTGGCGTAATGACCTCCAGTTCCATCCGTGTTATTGCACATGACAAGCTCCTGGGCTTTTAAGGCACTATGTACATGTCTCACATTGTGTCCATCCCTCACTGGACGGACACTTAAGTGGTTTTTATTTGTTGGTTATTGTGAATAGCGCTGCAATGGACACAGGAATGTAGATTTTTCCTTGACAAAGTGATCTTATTTTCCTGGGATAAAATACTGAATAGTGGGGTTGCAGGATCATGCATTTTTTAATTTAATTAATTAATTATTTATTTTTTGGTTTTTGAGGAGCCTTCATGCCATTCTCCATTGCAACAATTCCATGGAAAATTGTCATTGGGATTTTGATAGGAATTGATTTGAATCTGTAAATTGCTTTGGTTGGTGTGGGCTTTTTTTTTTAAGAACATTGATTCTCTCAATCCCTTTATTTATTGTTTCGTCAGAATTATGATGTTCTTTGGCAAATGTCATTCCCAATGCTGTTTAAAACAAAATAACCTGTATTCAATGAATGGCTGTCAAGTAGTGTAATTCTCTGCTGAGATAGTTCATTCTAAGTAAGATAAATCGACTTTAGAATTTGTATCCAAATGTAGAAGTTTTTGAGAGTGAACAAGGTGTTGTCAATAATTATTCTGGATAAGTAAGCTAGACTGGAGCTGTCCCAGGACTTATGAGTAATAATTAAGAAGGTAATTTGTTTTTTATAACTAAAAAGTCTGTAATTCTGATATGGATCGGAGTGAGTATGAAACTCTCCGAGGCCATTCTCCTTGGGTTGCATGGTTTGTTTTTGCTTATCCAAAACTGCCAACTTTACTGCTTATTTCTCCATAAATTGTTTTTATCTTTTGTGATCTCTTTTTTTAACATGATGTTTTCTCTCATTATTCCAATTCACAATGATCTCTTTTAGAAATTATGTAGCACTTACGTTTGTAGTGATTTTATTGATTTGTTCATTTATTTCCATTTTATTTGAAATGGAGGCAGAGACAGAGAGACAGAGCAAAGTCTTCCAGGACTGAGCAAAGCCCTGACCAGGAGACATGATTTCATTCAGCATTTCCTGCGTGGGTGGCCGGGGTCCAAGTTCTGGAGCCATCGCTTGCTGCCTCCCAGGATGGGCATCGGTGGGAGTGGATTGGGAGTGGAATGCTGGAACTCAAAGTCTGAACATTGCTATAGGATGTCTGTAGCAGTGACTTAACTGCCTCGCCAAGACCCAGCCTGCATTTCTCAGTAGTTTAGCAGTTGAGTTCATTTTGTCTTATTATTGATGTTTGATAGATTAAAAAAAATTTTTTTTTGGTTTATTATTTTTACTTGAAAGACAGAAAAGAGGTGGTAGCCTAGTAGCTGAAGTCCTATCCTTGAACGCACCGGGATCCCATTTGGGTGCCGGTTCTAATACCGGCAACCCCGCTTCCCATCCAGCCCCATGCTTGTGGCCTGGGAAAGCAGTGGATGATGGCCCAAAGCCTTAGGACCCTGCACCTGCGTGGGAGACCCAGAGGAGATTCTTCCATCCACTGGTCACTCCCCAGATAGCCACAGTGGCTGGAGTTGGGCCCATCAGAAGCCAGGTACTAGGATCCTCTTCTGGGTCTTCTACCTGGGTACAGGGGCCCAAGGATTGGAGCCATCCTCTACTTCTTTTCCAGGACATAAGCAGAAATCTGTATTGGAAGTGGAGCAGCTGGGACATGAACCAACGCCCTGTGAAATCTGATGGTTCAGGCAGAAATTTGGCCTACAATGCAATGGTACTGGCCCCTAGTATTTGATTTTAAGTCTAACCTTTTTAATATATCCAAGTCTTTAAGAATAGAACCTGTGTCTTTATTTTTATTTTCCCTTGTATTAGCTGCAGGACTTAACACAGTGTGAGTACATGCTAGGTGTTTGCTAATTTGATGAATAATAGAAATGTATGAAATGAATCATGAAGCTAAGATTTTTATATTACATTTCGTTTTGATTTTACCATTTTACCACTCAAAAGAACACGGGAATGTTTATACACCTCCTCTGGAAGACACTCAAGCTTATGCTTGTTCCGTTTTTTTTTTTTAATTAAGATTTATTTACTTTTTATTGGAAAGGCAGATATACAGAGAGGAGGAGAGACAGAGAGGAAGATCTTCTGTCCGATGATTCACTCCCCAAGTAACCGCAATGGCCGGTGCTGTGCCAATCTGAAGCCAGAAGCCAGGAACATCTTTCCAGGTCTCCCACGCAGGTGCAGGGTCCCAATGCTATGGTCCATTTTTGACTGCTTTCCCAGGCCACAAGCAGGGAGCTGGATGGGAAGTGGAGCTGCTGGAATTAGAACCGGCGCCCATATGGGATCCTGGTGCATTCAAAGAGAAGACTTTAGCCTCTTGGCCATGGCGCCGGGCCCAGTGCTTGTTCTGTTTTAAATGATTTCCATTTCAAGACAGGAGATGTGGAAACAGAATCTGTCTTGATGCCACCTCTGTTTTTTGTTAACATGAAATGCTTGTATGCCTACAGAGGGCTGTCTGCCATGACTGACCACTCTCCACTTTCTGTGATACTGTGCTGGGGCTGCACCATTGTCTGTACAAGCTTTCTCCCACTTCCGGTTGGAGCAGGTCCCAGGATTAGGGAGACACCAGGTGTCCTATATAGCTAGGTTGTTGTTGGTGCTGATTTTCCCAGAACCTCTTGGCTGTTAGGTCTGAGGGCCACACAGACATATTTTAACCCATATAATGCCAAAGTAGGTATTGTTTTCCCTGTGAGACCAGTACAATGCACTGAGCTCAGCAAGTTTGCTCCCAGCTCAGTGCATACACAGCTCAGTATTGTCCCTGCAGTATTAAAGCTATTGCCACAGTGTGCAAAATGGTGCCTGATGTACCACTGCTAGAGTTCTTGATCTGCTGGACATCAGGTCTGAGGGCTACTCTGACCTATCTTTGGTGGAACCTATAGAATGCCACATTGTTGCAGTTCACTGAGTCAGAAATGAGTTCACTCCCAGCTTAGCTTATGCTCAGTCCTTTCCCAAGCCTTTGCCTCCTGAAACAAAATGGCACCCAACATGGCTCTAGAGTACAGACTGGGGTGTGAAATCCACCCTGTTCCCACACCACCATCTGGGACCAGCCACTCTGCCTCTGCTGCTTGTTAAATCAAACAGACCAGCAGGATGGAGAGTTCCTTGTCTGGGTTCACAGTGAGCTCCCAGTGAACGTCCTTCCCACCTTGTTGCTGGTGGAGTTCTGGCTGCCAGTGCAATTCAGATTACTGTTAGCTGAATGCCGCTGGGGTATCAGTGCAACACCACACTGTTGTATCCGCTGCTTTAGTGACCTTACCAATCCTGCTATCTTGATTCCGGAAGAAAGCCTTGTCTGTTTTTTAAGACTTCAGTTAAAAGCGACATTTTCTTGGAATATTTGCATTATCTTCTTCTGCGTCAGACTTTGTCGTGTGTTGAAATGTCCTTCTTACCAGCATTACATTCCAAATACAGGTCTGTCTTTGCATCTTTATTTTTTCATAACTCGGGGAAAAAAACAAATAAGAATATGAGCCAAACCCAAGAATAGATTGCTTTTGCCTTTGTAAACTTCAGCATACCCTGTTGTATAGCTCTAATTTTTAAAAGTTTGTTTTCTTACAAATGCTAAAGCATATACTTTATTAGTCATTTGTTTTCTGATAGAATTTTTTTTGTTCACTCATAATCTTATTTCTAGTTGAATAGGTAATTATTTTTCCCATTTCCTATCTGTCTTTAAGGGGAAAAAAGTTGGCCCCTGAAATAAAACTCAACACTGTCACAGAGTTACAAAGCAGTGGTTTAATACCTCACTTAAGCTATAATATTGGTGTGTGCTTTATGCTCTTGTGGGAGTAAAGATTGAAACTCGAAAGCTTCGTGGGGCTGATAGCAAGAATGATACCAAAATGTTGTGCTTCACATAATTATAACCACATTTTATTTGTTGGTGCCCCCAAAAAACAGCAAACTGCTTCTACCTCCTTTTCCATTTTTCCTCTAATGCCTTTTTCCTTTTTGCCCAAATTCAAAGTCGGTTGTAAGACATTTGTAGGAGATGAAAGTGATTTGTTATGGAAGCTAGACTATTAAGTGATCTGGCAAGCGTTTGGAGTTCTCCCGCGGGAGGAAAGGAGAGCCATGCCAAATCCTTACCATGCTGACAGACAGACAGAAAGCAACTGGGGTTGATTCTGAAAACACTTTATGCCTTGAACATGGTCATGAGAATTACCACTGAATTCCTCCCTCTGTGAAGCCGTGGGTTTTGCACGAAAAGATTTCCAAAATGCATATATTTGGCAATATGGGTGATCTTCTGCTAAAGTCTCTTTCAATGCTCAAAACATTTGTGATTTTTAGTTATTATTCACTTCCTTTCGTTGGTGATGCTTTTCCCACTCCTCAGTTCCTGTCAGTTTATATGATGCCTTAACTTAAAGCAGAATTCAAAATAAGGTACAAAACTGAAAATCCATCACTTAAAATGACATGTGGAGGGGCTGCTCCTGTGATGCAGGGGGCTAAGCTGCTGCTTGCAGTGCTGATGTCCCATGTGGGAATGCCAGTTTTTGTCATGGCTCTTGCCTTCTGTGCTTGGGAAGCAGCAGGTGACACACCAAGTACC
The DNA here is from genome assembly GCF_030435755.1 of Ochotona princeps. Classification (NCBI taxonomy): domain Eukaryota; kingdom Metazoa; phylum Chordata; class Mammalia; order Lagomorpha; family Ochotonidae; genus Ochotona; species Ochotona princeps. Next base: position 15,439,882 of record NC_080834.1, read on the forward strand.
ATTCTGAGAGACCATGATGGAACTCCTGGCTCCCAGCCTTGGACTGGCCCAGAACTGGCTATCGCGGCTGGTTTTTGGAGAGTGAACTAATGGATGGAAAGAAAATCTCTCTCTCGCCTCTCCACCCCACCCCATGTCCACTTCTCTCTTTGCTGCTCTGCCTTTCAAATAAATAAATAAACCTGTCCATCAGTCTTTAAAGAATGGCACACAAAGAAATACTACAAAGAAATACAGAGACAAAAAGGAGGAAAATGTAGTTACACATGAGTAGCAGGGTGGGTGGCTGCTTGGGTTTCTGTCCTAGCTTGGTAACTGCCTGGTCGGGTAATTTTGTTCTTCCCAGTGGCTGGCTTAGTTCCTGCCTCTCCGTTCTCTTGTTTGTCAAATGGGGCCAATAATATATCTACCAATCAGGAATATTGTGATGTTGAAATAAGAAACCTTATATAAATATTAGGCAAAATGCCTAGCATGTAGGAAATGCTTGACAGAGTTTTATCTTTGTTGTTGTTATAAAAATTTCCTTAATTGTAGGAAAACACAGTTTTGAAAAATAAATACTTTGATGTGTCAGCAAATGAAGTTGTTTGCCATACTTGGCTCATTTAAGTATCCAGATGAAGAAAAATGAAATCTGAGAATTGACCCAATATATGGAGTATAATCTTATAATTCTGTGTTATTTGCCAAGGTCAGTCTTGTAAAATGATATATATCTAAATGATATATTTTAATTCATTTAAATACATATAATTATTATAACTTGGACAACAAATCTTTGGATAATTTAATGGTTGATAGATTTGCTTTAATAAACCTCCAAACCTAATCTTACAACTTTGATTTATTCATGAATGCAGATAATTCATATTAAGCATTTTTTTATTTTAAGCAAGAATTATGTTAATATTTCCCTCATAAATAGTGCACACTTCAGCTTAGCTTTTGTTACAGCTAAAATGAGTGAGAGAACGTTTAAGCATGCAGAGTTTCATTCCCCAAGACCTGCAACTAGCAGTCCTGGGCTAGGTGGAAGCCAGCAGCAAGGATTTCATCCAGGCGGCAAGTAGGGGGCAGGAACCCAAGTATTTGAGCCACTCGCTGCTGCCTCCGTGCGTACATATCAGCACAGGTGGAGCCCCATCCCAGCTACTCCAATATGGGTCCAGGTATCTCGAGGAGTGGCTTGATTTGTTGTGTCACAATACCCTGGGCAGTTGTTTTTGAAAAGCCATACTCTTATGAGCAAAGACAGCTGAAGGATTTATGGCAAGCTAGATAAGCATGTTTGTGTTTGCTTAAAGTATTGGATTTTAGAAGAATTTCAATTTTGAAAAGCACAGTTTAAGATTACTGAGGTGTAAAAAAAGTATATGCATTTTCCTTTGAGGTTATGTGAGTCCATACTTAATAAATTATACTTCAACACACACTCAATACTGTCTAGTTTCTCAAAGTGGAAGAACAGAAGGATTTATTAACTTTTTAAAATCGGGGTTAAGAGAAGGAAAGATTGAGAATGCCTGAAAGGGAGCAGAGTAAGGTGATTGTTGTACATACACAGTAAGGTTGGGTATCAGAGAATATCCATCTCTGTGGCCAGGTTATCATCCAAAAGAACAGTTAGAATCCATTGTATTAGGCACCTCCCGGTGCTCATCTGAATACGGCTCAGTTTCTTATGAAAGATACACAAGTTACTTGAACGACTCAGTTGATTTTCTTATGGCAAGTATACAACTTGGACCTGTGATTCTAGCCATGTGCTGGTGAGATCAGGTGCTGAGGAATACAGCCTTGTAAGTATTCTGTAGGTGTAGTATTCCATTGCTACCAACCCATATACTTTTCAAGTTTTTTAGGGAGTTGATATATCTCGATGAGTAGTGAGTAAGTAGAATTCAAGGCAAGGTACTAGTAAGTTTTCCCAGTAAATGGCCTGGCTCATGCTGGGGAATCTAAAGGTGTAATCATTCATTCAGTGACAGAAACTGAATTGCAAAACTGTGTCTTGGTATTAGAAGAAAATATTAGGGAACTAGACTTAAGTATACAGGAAACCGAGATATGTCCGCTTATTAAAAGAGGACCCCCAACATCAGAAACAGGAAGGAGTTAGTACAGATAGTTGGACAGGGTTGTTGAACTCAGTCCTCAAATCAGAATTGGTCTGAATGGGCAAGGGAAGGAGAAAGGCGTGAGTGCGGAGAGCTAGAAGGTCTGTAAGCTGGGGGATCATATGGCCATGGCTGTGACGTACAGTGAGCGCTGCCAGACGAAGGGCAGGTAATGGGTGCAAACATCTGTATGTCACACTTCATTGAAGAGAGAAGTTTCTGAAGGCAGAGACTCATGGCAAAACATCTCGAATGATTCCTCAGCCTTGGTCTCAGTGGAGGTTTCTTAAGCAATTTCCAGTGGAATATTTTTTTAAAGTGCTAAATTGGTTCCTGGCTTAAATACTTAAGTGCCCCATAGCAGTGAGGAGAAAGCACAAGTTGTGCAGCATGGCCCGCAGGTCCTCAGTTTGTGTTTGATTCCTTTGCCTACCTGTGAATCACATAGAGTTGAGTGGAAACATGCTGTCTTCTCTAACTTTTCCCCCTTTCGTTAGTGCCCCTCTGAATTTCCGTACTCATATGTCCTCCTCATCTAACACTAACCCCGTTGACCTGCCTTAACTGAGTCCTCCCCTGTGCTTGCGTAAGATTCAGTACATACCTGCTTCGCTTGTTACAGCACTTACCTTTTGTGCTGGTTGGTCTACTGAACAGTCTTCTACATGAGCTAAGTTTCTTTGATAAATAATAAATGTATGACTCAGATGAAACCCTGAGTGGAGAGAATTATTGCTAAGATTTAATGCATCATTTTTCCCAGGAGACTTCTGTGTTTCCTTTTTGTCACTCATGTGTTGGTTACTCAGTGGCACCTTTTTTTTTCTCATGACACTGTAACTTGTTGTTGATGTTGTTATTGTTGTTGTTGTGGCTATTCTAACTCATACCAGTTGTTGACCTTGTTTCATGGCTTCTCACTTATGGTAATGTATAGTGATGGAGTACTGGCATCTTTCATATACAGACATGGGGGTATAATGGAGCATGCATCCCTGCATCCAGACGAAAGATGGATTCCCAATGAAACTGTTGGACATGTGTAGACAATGGGATGCTGGACTGTCTGACACAACAGTAACATAACAGCCAGGACTCCATAAGGGCTGCTGGCACTGTAAGTGGTAGCTTGTCTCACAATGCCACATCGCTGGCCTCAGTATTTTTTTTTTCTTAAATATTTATTACAAAGGTGAGGGAGTTACAGACCCACCTGAGCCTCTGATTGGAGTGGAGAGAGTCAGGAGCAGGGAGATGGATGGGGTAATATTTCAGTTTTTCCCTCCTGTGCCTGCAGGCTGGTGTTGGAGATGGGGGACAATGTGTGCAGCTCCTTGCTGTCACACTGCCTCAGCACCTGAGGACAAAGAGGAGTCCTTTGAACCCTGACGTGGGAAAGAATGTTCCAGGGTGTTACTTGAGTAGTCTTGATTGTTCTGAGACATTGTCAGCTTTGTTATACAGAGGTACAAAATTGTTTCTGAGGCCTGTTGGCTATTGTCTACCTTAGTATGCTTGTAGATCTTGGTGCATACCTCTTGTAGAGCCTGACCTAGAGTGTTGCTCAAGTTGTCCTTAGTTCCATCTTTTGATGAGATGCTCAAAGGTTTCTGTTGGCTTAGATGAACTGGCTGGACTGTTTTTCTTGTTTATATGGGTATGCTCTCCATTCTTGCACAAGGGTCAGCAACTGAGGTGGCTCATTCTTGCAAAGTGTGCTCCAGGTTCAGACCCCGTGTCTATGTGATTTTCCCTGAGCTCAGGAGTCCAGCACAGCAATCTAGTTGAGGAGCCCCTAAGAAACCTCACGTAGGAGATCTTCAGACCTTGTTCTTGTGTGTGCTAGCTGATGCAGGATTAGGTTCAATCTGCTCTCTGCACCAGTCAACACTGGTGCCAGTGGGTACAGTTGCCTGGTCCGTCCTACCCCAAGCCTGTGTTCATACGAACTGGCAAGTGCTGTGACCTAGCCCTGACCAGCCCACCTTCTGACCCAGCTGTCATGTGCATCCGCAGATACTACAGTTTGGCCTGGCCCAGCCCACCTGCAGCCCCGCTTCTCATATGCACCAGTGGGTGCTGTGGCCTAGTCTGGGCACCCCTATGAACCTCTGCTATGCCCAACCTATTCTTGATTCTTACAACATACTTTGAGGTATTCTGGTCCAGCCAGGGTATCCCCAAAAATCTCCTATCAGACCTGCCTCCGGCTCCAATTCTCACATGTTCTGTGTTCCAGTGGGTGCTTCAGTCCAACTTAGTGTGGCCTGTCTTGTTGTGTGCTGCAGCTTAGCCTGGCCAGTATATCATTCTTAAACCATTTGTTTGACAAAGATATAAAACAAGTTTGGCAAGACTATATTCACAGTAATTTTGGTACACAGAGGCATTTCCTTTTTGGTTGTTTTTGTTTTTTTTAACCTTTGACTCTTACATATAAAACACATGCAATATTTGTCTTTTGTGTTCAGCTTCTTTCACTCCACATAATGCCCTCCAGTTGCTTCCATTTTGATTCAAATGGTAGAATTTTTTTTTATGGCTGAAGAATATTCCAATTCCTTTATACATTTCTCTAATGATGGGCATTTTTAAGTGCCACTGTAGCAGAAGTGAAACTGCATTACCTTTGATTTGTAAGTAACCATAATAATACATCTTTTCTTGATTATTAATCATGTTGAGCAAAAGAGTCTTTTCTTCCCTCCATCACTGCCTCACAACCTCCCTCCTCAGCCTCCCCCTGAGCCTTGCCTGCTGTCAGCAACACTTGGTGATGCGTGCAGACTCTTCTTTAGTCAAGTCTTCCAACTTTCAGACCACACAAAGGACCTGCTGGTTCCTTGCCATTGCCCGCCCCTCGCCTGCCATCTTCGTGACAGTGTAGTGGAAGTGTTTCTGTCTTCTCCCACGCCTGACCATGACCCGCCTGAGGACAGGTGGCATTCCGTTGTTTCTGAATTCCTCATTGTACCTGGCATGAGTCATCCACATAGACTGAGTGATTTCTGTTTCCTTTTTCCCCCGTATGGTAATTACAGGTCTTTTTTAAAGTTATATTTGTATGATTTCTTTATTGAGTATAGATATTTACAAACATTAACAGAATTATGTGGTGAAATCCCATTATTTCATCTGCCAGTTTCTATTTTTTCTTTTTTTTATTTATATATAAACTTTTTTATTGCATTTCATTTTATAACATCGTTTCATAGGCTCTGATGTTCCCCCATCCCCGGGAATTACAGTTTTATACAAAATTTAATTTTTTACAAAAGTTAAAAGTTGTGAGCAGAGCTGTTGTGTGTCCTTTGTTCCTCTTATTTAGCCAGTTACTACTGCTTCAAATCCAAGAATAGAAATAAAAGGAAATCTCAAATTTTAATGATTCTTTGAACATCTTTATAGTTCTCTTTGTTCTTTCCAGAAGTTTACATTTCACGCTCTTAAATATTTTTAAAGAAAACAGATGTATGAGCCAATATTTAAAATAACAACTGTAATCTATTGGTATTTTAGGATGCATTAGTAAATGAGCTTTCAAACTGTGTTTCAGATGCACTAACTTTATGTAATTTCAAGCATGGATTTATTTGTTGATACATTAGCTGTTCCTTTATAAAGATTAAATCTTTTCTAAATGTAGTTCTAAAAAAATTTTCAAGTTAAAGTAGGTAATAAGATTTATTATATGTGTTTTAAAGTATTTATTTTTATCTGAAGACAGATTTACATAGAGAAGGAGAGACAGAAGAGGTATTTTCCATCTGTTGGTTGACTCCCCAAATGACCACAGTGGGTGGTGCTGAGCTGATCTGAAGCCAGGAGACAGGAGCCTTTTCCAGGTCTCCTGCTTGGATGCCATCCTCTGCAGTTTTCCTAAGCCTTAAGCCAAGAGCTGGATTGGAAGTGGAGCAGGTAGGACATGAACTGGCCCTCTGCTGGGAGACTGGCACTGCAGGCTGCGGCTCAGTAAGCTGCACCACCATGCCGACCACAGTGATCCTTTATCAGGTGTGCACCCTATTGCTCGATGAAGCTCACAAGTTGTCTTTTAGGGTATCTTTCAGTGAGAAAAAGTATTAGAAGCAGAGAGCATTGCAATCAGAATTTTTTTTCTATGAGAATTTTAATGGAATTTTTCATAGTTTTTAAATAAGCATTCTTATATATTAAAATAATAAAGATTTAGCTAAGAAGCAAATACATACCTTAACAGCAGAAAAACTGTCCTGAGCAACAAGTAAGACTATATTAAAACTGCATTTCTAGTTATTGTTACCCATTTTGTAGCCATAAATAGCAAAGAAAACGGGCAAAGGCAGGTGAGCAGGCAGCACCCTGGACACAAGTGCTGTCTGTTCCTGTAGTCGGAAGGTCACAGCTTTGTTTCTTTCACTTTCGGTACTAGTTTCAGGTAGAGATCGACTCTTCATGAACATCAATCCTGAGAACGCAAGCCACATTCTCTTTTAACCTGTTGGATGATATCTGCCTCAGATTAGGAAAGTTACATAGAAAAGTGCCTAAATCATTTTCATGGTGTATATTATATACTTTGTGAAACATCTAAGTTAGTAATCTGAGTATTTTTTAAACTCACATCATAATGTATTTCTCTGTGTCTCCATGCTTTGTAAACACTGTCTTGATTGATGTTACATTGATTGTATCAATAAACTTGATTGTTTTCATGCTGAGCATTGATATTACTCTCAGGAACTTTTCTTCTGCGAATTACTGTGATTATTGACTTTCTTGAAAACCAAAGCACACAGAAAAGGTTTTGCTATTTAAATCTGTCTTCTTAGACTAGAGGACGAGCAGTAGAATTCCGGGATGCAAGAATTTGTGTGTTTTGTGGTATAGCAGGGAAAGCTGCCACCTCTATGCCAATATTCTCTATGGGCACTAGTTCCCGTCCCAGCTGCTCCACTTCCCATCCAGCTCCCTGTTAATGGCCTGGGAAAAGCAACGGAAGATAGCTCGAGCTTGGGTCCCTGCTACCCATGTAGGAGACTTGGAAGAAGCTCCTGGATCCTGGCCTCAGCCTGGCCCAGCCCTGGCTCCTCGTGGAGTGAGCCTGTGGATAGAAGATATGTCTTTCCCTCTCTCTTGGTAACTGACTTTCCAAATAGAGAAATGAGCATTTTTAAGCTTCATGATGTGTAGTTTCAAAATATATTACAAAAAGACTATTGGGCCTGCCACAATGGCTCAGTGGTTAAATCCTTACCTTGCAAGCGCCAAAAAGATCCCATATGGGCATTGTTTTTTCTCCCAGCTGTTCCGCTTCCTGTCCAGCTCCCTGCTTGTGGTTTGGAAAAGCAATGGAGGGTGGCCCAAAGCCTTGGAACCCTGCACCCATGTGGGAGACCCAGAAGAAATTCCTGACTCCTGGCTTCGGATAGGGTCAGCTCCGATCACTGAGGCAATTTGGGGAGTAAGCCAGTGGATAGAAAATCTTTCTCTGTGTCTCTCCTTTTGTTTGTAAATCTGATCTGCCTTTTCAGTAAAAGTGAATAAATCTTTTGTTGTTGTCTATAATAAATTTATTTTATTTTTGATGATGTTTACATAATTGAGAAGGATATATGCCCATGTGGACAACCAGATATGGTGGGAAGGGTCAAGGAATGGGGGAAGGAGATGAGACAATTGCTGCTCTTTGTTTCTTCTTCTTGTATCTCTGAGAAGGGAGGAGGGAAGGGGAGAGGGCTGCTCCCGGCAGCCTCAACACGTCAGTACCTGGCCATGGGGGACAGCCACCCAGTGTTATTCTGTTCCCAAAAGTGAATAAATCTTAAAAAAACAAAACAGAACACAACAAGCAATTAACATTCATGCTGCAGCAAACAATATAGGAGAATGCTGTTTCATTGTATCTTGTCAATATTGGGTATATTTACTTTCTAATAGTATTGTTTTAATTTCCGTTTATTTGACTTTTAATTTTTTTAGCTCAGATATTACTTTTTTTTTTTAAAGATTTATTCATTTTATTACAGCCAGATATACATAGAGGAGGAGAGACGGAGAGGAAGATCTTCCATCCGATGATTTGCTCCCCAAGTGAGCCGCAACGGGCCGGTGCGCGCCGATCCGATGCCAGGAACCTGGAACCTCTTCCAGGTCTCCCACGCGGGTGCAGTGTCCCAATGCATTGGGCCGTCCTCGACTGCTTTCCCAGGCCACAATCAGGGAGCTGGATGGGAAGTGGAGCTGCCGGGATTAGAACCGGTGCCCATATGGGATCCCGGGGCTTTCAAGGCGAGGACTTTAGCCGCTAGGCCACGGCGCCGGGCCCCGGATATTACTTTTATTTTGCCTATTTATTATTTTAAAAATTCATGGTTTGTTTTGTTTTGTTTTTGTACTGTTAGGGACTGGCTGGAAATCAGTCTTCAAACTAGCCTCTTGTAAGTTCATTTTCATGTTGTAATGTGATACACCTTGGGCCATCTAGTATTAGTTAGGACTTTGAAATTTCACTCAACCTAACTTAGACAAAAAGAGTTTCGGGGAGCATAGGTTTCAAGGACAAATGGAACCGCCACAGGAGAGCCCCGTGCAGCCGGGCCCCAGGGCTTTTGTAAGCCAAGGCTGTGACCACCTCTAAGGGATCCCGTAATCATTCACCTGTGCCGCTCCTTGGCATGGGATCTACACTCTACAACTGTAAAGTAGCTTTCTCCACCAAGAAGGCAGAGCTTTGCTTCTAATGCTGCCCCCTGAGAGGCCGTCTGCGTCTTCTCTGATCTCTGGACACAGACCCTAGAGATGAGCTTGGACTGGGCAGCTGGGTCTGGGTTTGCTTTTCCTGGCCAGTTATGCTAGCTCACAGAACAGGAAAGCTTCCGTGGCAGTCCCGTGATTGGTCGAATAGAAAAAACCGCTCAATCGAGGGATGAGAATTTCCCGAAATTGTAACGGGGAGACAAATGAGCAGGTGATAATTATATTACAAGGAAAAATATACAAAGATTTTGTATACATTGTGCTGTTACTTAGAATGAGAAAGAAGAATGTTTAGCAATGACTGCTGTGTTACTAGAACTAACAGAACAATGAAAGAAGGAAGAAAGGAAATCCTTTCATTGAAGGAGAAGTTATGTTATTTCATTAAGGCTACTATCATCTCTTGCTATTCCTGGGGAATTGATTCCAGGATCCCATGGAGATACCAAAATTTGTAGTTATTTAAGTTCTTTTTATAAAATGGCATGGCCTTTGTGTATAGCACACATTCTCGCAAATAAGTTATCTCTGGATTACTTGTAGTACCCACTGCAATGTAAATTCTGTGGAATTGTTATGCTGTATTGTTTAAAAAATAATGACAAGCAAGATAGTATGTGTGTGTCCATTACAAATAATACCATTTTGTCTCTGAATGTTTTCCCCTTGAGATTGGTTGAAGGCACAGATACAGAATCCGTGGCTGCTGACAGCCTCCTGTTCTTTCAACTGATGAGAGCACTTAAGACAATGTTGTCTTCAAAATGTTTTTGCTTCCATTTTGGGAAATTATATGTCAGTCCTACAACATGGAATTATGTATCTCATTTTATTGTGTCAGTTTAGATTTTTAGCTTCTGTATTAGTGAAGCCTATGAGTATCATATTTAGTAAAAGGAAGACTTATTATTTTTTTAAAAAATTTTCTGCATATTAAAGAGACCAGTTGGAAATAGGGGTATACTTAAAGACTGAAATGAATGCAATTCAAATGAGATTAATTAAGTTAGATTTGTTTAAACGGCAGAATGATTCATCCCATCCAGGGTATCCTTTTCTTGCCACGTTGGGTACTATGTGTGCATTGATAGTGTACAAAATGATGATACTTGGACATAAAATTAAAGCCATCTATTTTAGTGATTAAGTTAGAATTTTGTAACTTAAGATGTAAATGGGTATCATATTGATTTTCTAAATAAAAGCAACAGAATATTACTCAATGGGCAATTGAATATTTGTATAAATAATTTTATTTCAGATATTGCCATGTTCCATATACTTGTATGTTAGTGGCATTTCTGACACTGTGCTTTCGTTTGTGGATAATTTCAAAGTTGGCATAGTTCCTGATAAGAGCTAAAGTGGCTTGGTTTCTGTCTCAGTGGCTTAACAAAGTGCTTAGGACTGGTCTGTGAAATTATAGTTCTTACTGCATCCAAAGTAATTCATCCAACCATATTTCTTAGACTCCCAGCCCCCTAAAAGTATTCCTAGTTTCTTGAAAGGTAATTTAATTGTGTGAATGCACTCAAGTAGCGGTGATTTCCACAAGAACATTTACAGAAGCCACATCTCGTAATCGGCAGTTGTATGTCAATTTCTGAAATTCGTTTCCGAGAACTCCTGGAGTGGCGTACTACCTTGTTTTGATTGATTTCTTTTTCGCAGGCCTGATTTTCCTCCTTGATATTTGGATGCCTTTCTCTACCAAGACCTTGATAGGATGTAATCCTGATAAATCCTCCTTCTTCATTTTTTCAGATCCTGAATTTTCTGTCATCTTTTATTGCTGCAAAGCAGTTTGGAGGAAAAGCTGAAAATAAATGGATCTTTAGAAGCAGGAGCTTGAAAAAAAAAAAGAGGGTAGATTACAGGTGGTAAAATCTCAGCACTGAAATGTCTAGTTTTCTTGTATGTTTTCTAAAGTGCTTGACAATAGAGATGGGAAAAGCTAAATGGGAACTTTAAAGGAGTTTTAGGGTACTCTCATCATTAGTAGTATTAATAGACAATCTAAATGAAAATTAGTGAAGAAGGGAGTTAATGCCTTTCTGCTGTTTGTTTTACTTCTCAGTGTTCCTCACACGGCCCATTTTAGGTTGTCTAAGAAAAACTGGAAAATGGAAAAAGGCAGTAAATGTGTTCCCCTGGGCGTGCTGACGAGAGAGTTATAATCCAAGTCCTGCAGCGCTCAGAACAAGACGATCTCCACTAGAACTTGCTGTCAGTGCCCACTGCTTTCAGGAACACTCTCTGCCTAGACAACATCGTGTCCTCACATCAGCACAGCGATCGGATTTCTGTGCAGAATTATGACTGTTAGAGAAAACAGTGTGCTGGCAGAGCACACACTGTATTGCAATATTTTGTGAACTGCTGATTTCATAAAGCTGATCTATGGAGTACAAATGAATATTTGTACTTTATCAGATTGATTTGAAAGAGGTAGCCTTAACATAGCCAAAACAGCATGAACTGATGTGTCCAGACTTCTCAAGGACTGTAAGCAGAGGCTTTTGAAGTGTGTTGGCCAGTTACTCTACAGAGTCTCCCTGAGTTTGGATTTGTCTGATTTGACTTGTAATTACACTGACTGTTGAGTGTGGCTGTGGATGTGGTTGGTACTCCCTTCTCCCAGCGTCCTGTCAGGTGTGCAAGTCAGTGTCATCATGTGTTACTAATGATGATGTCCGCCTCCATTGTTTGACAAAGCTGCTATTTCCTGTGTTCCTGCACTCAGATTATCTTTCCTTTCGTAATTATAAATATCTGAAAGTAGATACTTTGAGACTATGCACAAACTCTGTTTCCTGAAATTTTCACCTGTTTTATAAGCAACCACCATGAAGTTTGTCTGCATTAGGTAGTATTGTGCTTTGTGATGATAGTGATTTCTTTGTTTTGGTCCTTTTTTATTGGATTTTTTTTAGATGATTCTTCTGTCCTATTTGCTTATTCGGTTATTTCTTTCAGTGTGTACTCATTCATCTTTATTTTAGGGGTGACAGCAGCCAGTAGTGTAATATAACCATTGGGCTGTCATCTAGTACTTACACTTACTTTGTCATTTGGTTATTCCAGTTTTGGACATTTAGGAATGCTGAGTTTCCGCGTCACACCCAACTCCCTCTCTGTTGAGCCATTCCTTACTTTTTGGCATCATGAAATGTCCTCAGCTCATCTTGAATTTTCCCTTGTTCAGTCCTGGAAACAACCAGTTAAGATGCTCTGACACCATGTAGTTGGAGGATGGCACTGAAAAACCGAGATCCGGGCACTGGGTGTTTTCATTGCTGCTGGGTGATCTTGCTGCTGAGTATTTCATGTGTTTGTTGCTTGAATTTCTTTCAGATGATGATGCTCATTTTGTTCATTCATTGCTTTTTAATAAATACATTTAAGTTTATAAAATTTTATTCTGAGTACTTGATTTTTAGTGTTTCCATTACAATTCCCAAAATATTCATAATTTTCTCTTTTATTTTCTTTTCCAACAATTATTAGGTGTATTTAAATTCTCAAGTATATTTTTTACTGCTATTATTAATTTTTATGCAATTTTGTTGCAAATAAACATGTATGTATTATTTTTTATTTTTAAGAATACATTAAGATTTTTGACAACATGTCAAAAAATTTAGCTTGTTCATTGTGTTATGAAATTCTCAATAGCCTTACCTATTTTTTCAAATTATTTTAACCTCATTTTTATGAGAAATGTTAATATTTTCCATTATAATTATTTTTCCATTGGAATTTAAGATAATCAAGGGCTAGGTACTTGGCATAGCAGTTAAGATGGCACGTGACCCCGCATCCTGCATCAGCATTCCTGGATTCGTGGCGTGCTGCCACTCCCTGTCCAGTGTTCTGCTCATGTGTTCCTTCGGAGGCAGCAGGCAATGACTGGGGTAAACCAGCAAATGGAAGATCTCTCTCTCTTTCTGCGTCTTTCAGTTGACTTGTGTTATTTAACAGACAGACAGGTAGAAGACTCTCCCATTCTTTCCTTCCCCAAATGCCCACACAGACATGGCTGGGCCAAGCAGAAATCGGGAGCCAAGAACCCAAGTCCGGACCTTGTAGGTGAGTGGCAGTAAGCTAGCTACTGGATGCATTGCCCACTGCCTTTCTGGGGTGACATTAGCAGGAAGCTGGAATATGAAGTGAAGTCAAGGCTTCAACCCAGCTGCCATGGGATTAGATATGGGCATCCCAGTGACGTCTAACCTGCTGAGCTAAACACTGACCCCTATTCATTGGATTTTTAAGTTACATTTTTGGGTATGCATGAGTTCCTGATCATCATTTTCCATTAAAATGGAAAAGTCTTTTGTTTCATGTTTAATATGACTTTATGTCTTGCGCAGATGCTTGGCACATCAGTGAAGTTGCTACTTAGGGCGCTTTAGTCCATGTCAGAGTGATTGAGTTCAAGTCCTAGTGAAAGCAGAAGAAAAGTAAAATGGTAAAATGGTAGAGAAAGAATAATATGATTATTATATCTGCCAAAAAAATTTTGTATCTACATAATAGGAACTTCTTGAAAAAGAGAAAATGGATCTGGTGCGGTAGCCTAGTGGCTAAAGTCCTTGCCTTGCACACACCGAGATCCCATATGGGCGCCAGTTCGTACCCAGGCAGCCCCATTTCTTTTTTTTTTTTAAAGATTTATTTATTTTATTACAAAGTCAGATATACAGACAGGAGGAGAGACAGAGAGGAAGATCTTCCGTCCAATGATTCACTCCCCAAGTGAGCCGCAATGGCTGGTGCGCACCAATCCGAAGCCGGGAACCTGGAACCTCTTCCGGGTCTCCCATGCGGGTGCAGGGTCCCGATGCATTGGGCCGTCCTCAACTGCTTTCCCAGGCCACAAGCAGGGAGCTGGATGGGAAGTGGAGCTGCCGGGATTAGAACCGGCGCCCATATGGAATCCTGGGGCGTTCAAGGCGAGGACTTTAGCCGCTAGGCCACGGCGCCGGGCCCGCAGCCCCATTTCTCTCCCAGCTCTCTGCTTGTGGCCTGGGAAAGCAGTTGAGGACGGCCCAGTCTTGGGACCCTGTGCTCGTGTGAGAGACCTGGAAGAGGCTCCGGGCTTCTTGCCAATACAGCAGCTTGGGGAAAGACTCAATGGACAAAAGATCATTCTCTCGGTCTCTCCTCTAAATATCTGATTAAAAAAAGAAAGAAAGAGAAGAAAAAGGGATAATGTAAAGGGAAAACCATTCCTTCTAGCTGAAAATTTCTGAAAATGAAGAATGCTAGTTTCCATAATATGTTTTCACTAAGGGCCCAGCATAGAAATTGACAGTAATGTGGTGCCATAGTGCCATCAAATGTAAGAATCCCAAGTGAAAAGAGAAAATAAAAACCTTCCAGAACAATGTGTGAAGTGGGAAGAGGGAGGCAGAGGGAGATCTGGCATGTTTCACACAAGGAGGTGGGAAGGAGAGTGCAGTGCGGCTGGCGCTTCGGCAGCCCCAGTGGGCCTTGCAGGCGCGACAGCAGTGCCACCAGTCTCTGGTCATTTTTTTTTCATCAGTGTTTCTGTATCAGTCAAACTGTGCATCCTGAGCTAAAATAAAAGCATTACAGCCACTTGGCTTACCCGGTTTACCTCTGACACACACAGATTTTGTGTTCTGGGTAGGGAGGTAAGCTAGGAGGGAAGAACCAGGATCTGGGAGAACGGGCGTGAAAAAGAGATGAGGACCATTCCGGAAGCGACAGGGAAGCTAAGCCAGTCCCAGGATGCAAACTTTAGTTAAAGCAAGGCAACTTTAGCCTAGAGTAAAGGAATAGCTGTCTCTTGGAAGAAGCACTTCCTGGAAAAGAAGACGTATGGGAAGATTATCAGCTGTGACTGAAGGTTTGAGAGGTGAATAGGAGAATTACGCTTCTGTTAATGCTGGAAGGGGAAGCAGTGATGGGCAAACCAAAAAATCAAGAAAGGAGGCAATTTTTACTCTAGGAACCACAGAAAGTTGCACGAGAAAATCATTGTAATTATGGCATAAAATGTGACTCAATGCAAATACTGAAAGTAATTTAACAAAAAAGGGTTTTATTCAACCATACAGGGGTGATAAGGAGAGGAAAGGTGTGTGTGTGTGTGTGTGTGTGTGTGCCAGGTAGTGTATGTATGTGTAGAAGGGTCACTTCTTAGTAATTATCTCTCCCCCCTTTTTTTCTATATTGGTAACAGATGTTTGAATGTATCTGGCATCTTCTTTTCCTAGTTAAGATACTATATCTCCCGGCTTCCCCTGCAGGGAGCTGTAGCCATGTATCTAAGTTCCCCAGAAGTTTCAGTGCTATTTCCAGATGCTTGACTTTAAAAAGATGGTAATATAAACAACATGAGTGTGTGTGTGTGTGTGTGTATAAATATATATTCTAGATTATATGTTATTCAAGATAATATGTATAATGAAATATTAAGAATAGCAGGATAAACATATAGCACTAAATTTAGAAGAAGCAGGAAAACTGCATTTGTTTTTTCTTACAAAGCTTTCAATCATACTTGACATCTTAAATTATATATGTTTCATACAATTATTATTTATTAACTATTGCATTCACTTATGAATGCATGCTCATAAAAATTTGAACAGTAAGAAGAAAATAGAATAAAAGTTCTGCCTCTCATCTGGGGGCAGCTGGGCCAGGCCAGGCTGCAGCACCTGCCAGTAAATGTGGAGGTGAGATGGGCCATGCCAGACTGAGCCCAGCACACTTGAGACCCTGGGGAAGGGAGGAGTGTGAGCCTGGTAGGTGGATGCAGGGAGCTCGCCTGCTGGGCCACAACTCGCACAGACAATGTGAGAACTGATATCGGGCAGATCAGACCCGGCAGGGATACAACACCTGTTGGCCTGCACGTGAACTGGGTTAGAGGGAGAGCCAGGCCGGGCTAACTGACTGTACCCACTGGTACAATCATAGGCCAGAATAAGAGCAGGCTGGTTAGACTTTGCCACAGAATCAATTGGCAAGTTCTGGGAATGGGGACTATTCCTGTCAAGCTAGACTGCAGAACCATCTGGAGAGTCTCAATATGGGACTGGGAGTGGGCCCAGTAGGGCAACTGTGGGCACCTCTCTGACGGATTGCAGCTCTCACTTGTGAGCATGAGAACCAGGACTGGGGGCAGGCCTGGCTAGACAGGTGGTGGCACCTGCCAGCATGAATGTGGGCTGGATTGTGAGGTGAGTTATGTTGTTAGGCTTCAATGCCCATTGACATGTATAAGAGCTTAATGGGATGTGGAACAGACTGGACCAGTCTGCTGTACAAATTGGTAAGCACAGGAACCAGGGCTTGGAGCGGGCCTGGTGGGGGTTATTGGGGGTTACTCTGACTAGGCTGCAGTTCCTGATGGTGTACATCAGGGCAGAGTGTATGATGGACAGGATTGGGTTAGGATGTAGCCTCGAGACAGGACTGGAAACAAAACTGACCTAGCAATTAAAACTATCGGTGTGTGTGTAGGCTGAAATGGGTGACAGACAGAAACAGACCCCATCCCAGCAAGCACACACAGGAGTCAGGTCTGGGGTCACGTCACGTGAAGTTTCTCTGGAGATTCCCCCAGCTGAACCGCTGGACTCAGAACTCTAATCGTGAGGAGAATTGCAGGGTCTGTGGTTTGACTGTGGAGTGCATGTATCAGAGCTGGGCCTCCTCAGTGGCTTGGATGGAGCTGTGGACAGCATGCCCAGATGCACATGGAGATTATGGCAGTCCATTGGAGCCTGCAGAAGACAGCTGATGCCATAGTAGAGCAAGGAGGGCAGAGCTGATTAATCTACTACCCAGCCAAACACTGACAGCAAATATCTGAGCAAATGGAGACTCTAAGGTGGACTTGGGAAGGATTTTCTCATCCTTGGATGGATGAGATCGACTGCATTGCAGAACTATCAACCACTTGAACAGGACCCTGGGATGACATCAAGTGGCCGTTCCCCATCCCTGGGTAATGAGGCGGTTGGGCGATTGGGTACAGCTTCTCTCTTTATCTCTGTTTTCCCCAGGATACAGGAGGAAGAAAATGTAGAAATGGTGGTCTCACCTGCTTTCCCCTGACCCTCTACCCTTCCCACCCTAATCAACTGTGTAAACATCATCAAAAATAAAATTAAAAAAAGGAAAGCTCTGCCCCTCGTCAATATTGAGCACCTTTTCCTGTAACTTCAATTCTCCTCTCTGGGAATACTGACTGGTCCATGCGTGTCTGTCTCTCCTTTTATACATTTAAATAGTGTCCTTATAGGTTTTAATTGAAGTTATTTATTGTCATTTAAAAACAGTCCTCAAAAAGGAAAGCTTTAACCTAACAATCTATGTTGTTTCTCTATGTTTTTAGAATTCTAGATGCAAACATGCAGTTAAAAAGTCAACAAGATGAATGCCAGAGAGTTCAGAAAGAATTGAATCATTTGCAACTTGAGTTAAAAACTAAACATAAACAATCACAGGTCTTCAGGTAAGATTATCTTGAAAGAATTGAAAATATGCATTTAATTATTAATTTTATAATCAAAGTAATCTGATTTCTGTCTGATATTTCTGAGTGTCTGGTATAATTGAGAAAAATAGAAACAACCTCACTTTTTCAGAAAAAAAGTCTGGATCGAGAGTCTTGTTAATAAACTATAAACTGGGGAAGCATTATGTTCTTTTAGCACTTTGTGCCCATTGTTATTTTGCAGTCACATTTAGAATGGAAGACCAT
The DNA here is from genome assembly GCF_030435755.1 of Ochotona princeps. NCBI lineage: Eukaryota > Metazoa > Chordata > Mammalia > Lagomorpha > Ochotonidae > Ochotona > Ochotona princeps. Next base: position 15,457,486 of record NC_080834.1, read on the forward strand.
GTTTCCTCTTGCCCAGTGTGTACCTTTTTATTAATCTCTTAAGTGATGGATAGTCCAGTGACATGGAAAGTAAGTAACAGATTAGGGGAACTTCCCAAATAGTGATAGTACAGCCCCTGAATTTAGAAATTTCTAACATAAATAATGCTAATTCTTTTTTCTTTAAATCTTTATTTATTTGAAAGGCAGAATTACAGAGAGAAAAGGAGTGGGGGGGGGGGGATGTGAGGGGAGAGGGGAAGTGGGGGTGGGGAAGGAGGAGAGGGGGGGGAGAGGGGGAGGAGGAGCAACAGGAAGAGGAAATGCGTCTTCACATCCCAAATGCCTGCTACAGCCTAGTCATTACCAGAAATGCTCTGTTAAAAAATTCTGTGACCCAATAATTTGTTTATACATTATTGTTATAACCTATTGGGGGCCTACCTTATGTTCAGTAAATAGTTGTTGAATGAATGAAATATACGGAAAAAATAGACGTCTTTTTTTGCCATCAGGAATCCTTCTGACCTTTTCTTAGATATCTGATATTGAACCGGCAGGATAATGTCACCCAGGTGACTCCAGCTCCCCTGTTGTAATCACGACCATGAGTATTAGTTCTCGGTTCCTATAACAGAGCTGATCCGAGCCTTCCAAGGAAGTCTTATCCACCCATGCCCCAGGAATGGTGGGATTGAATAGATGTTAATGGTTGTACTGGAAATACATGAAATAATTTCTACTGTTTCAGGTTTTTATGGGATTGATACACTTGACCCTCATTCGCATCTTTGCATGGCATTTGCAGTATTATAAGATTTTCAAGAAACTTACACATATCTAAATGTCATTTTTGAATGTTATTTCTATATCCTAAATTTTATTATCATTGGGTTGTACTCTTTAACTGCTTATTTTGTTTACAAATTTTCAATAGATCTGTGATTTTTGTTCATTTTTAATTAAAAGGTGACAAATTAGGGGCATGAACTCTGATGTATATATTACATGTATATATAATGTATGAAAGTGATAGTACAACAATTTTGGAAGTAACTACTTAACTAGATACTTAATACAAGTTGGAAGTTTGTGGTGGATTCATGTCATTACTGGTTTTATTTTATTCTTACTGTTAGGCACATGGCACAAGAACAAGCCTTATTGGTAAAAATCCAAGCAAAGATTATAGGGCCCAGTGCCTTTTGTTGCATCATTGGAAGCTGATTTTTAACTATCTTACTGATTCTTTTAAAATATATATTTTGAAGTAGTAAACTTAGTGATGGCTCAAAATGAGTTTATAATCTCCCCTGCTAAAGAGGTAAGGGAAAGAAGCCTGAGCTTGAGTTCTGGAGCTCAGAAGGAACTATGAACAAATTAATGATCTGTGTTTTGGGGTCACATTGCTCTTTCAAAATTCTCCTCTCATTTGTTTAATTACAATGGGGCTTAATCACCCTGCCTGCAGCAGAGCTGCTTCCTGCTGCTTGCTTCTCCTGACATCATTTCTAGCCTGTCTTTTGCAAGGGAGGAAGGAGGAGGAAGCGTGTTAAATCTCATTTGGTTCAACACAGCGGCTGTCAGGACAGAGTGTCCTTTGAAAATGGAAACCAACCCTAGGCTGCCAGAAAGCAGTTGTAGGATCTGCACATCTGTGTCTGCTTCTAGATGGCTGAACAGGAGCCCACAGGAAGGAATCCTCGGCGTTCTGCTTGGAGGCCTTGGCAGTGCTCATCTCCCAGCATCTTAGAACAGTTAAGGTGACCAGTATACACAGTTTCACTGTGAATCACTGTGTTTCAGTCTCTCACTCAAGGCTTCCTTCCTGCAAGGTTCTGGGAAGGTTCCAGGTGAAAGTAAAATGAGCTTAAAGGAACTGGTTAAAAATTACCTGTATACTTCTGTCTCTTCTTATGTCCCACCTCTGATGCCGGTCTGCCGTGGGGGGTAGGCAAAGCCATTTGAGAAACCTGAATGAGGGAAAGTTAACTTGGAAAAACAGCATGATAATTGCTATTTGGAAATGCCTTTTTAAATGTTTATTTATTGGAAAGATAAGGGAGACAAAAAGAGAGAGCTCCAGACTGCTGAACCACCCACCAAATTAAATCAACCAAACCCATGAAGAGAAAGATAAATTTTCAGCAAATATTCTTGGATTATTTGATAATCCGCTGAAAATGAGTTAACTATTAAAATGAACTGGAAAAAACTTTCTTGTTAATTTTACAAAAATTTCTTACATCACTGAATATAACATTAAAATCGCAATACACTAAAGGAGTTGAAAAACTGTTTCTTGAGTATGATTATTTCAAAAAGAATTTAAGATTAGTCACTATTAGGAAACAGACACAGAACAAAGGAAAAGACTGGGTAGATATTCACAGCCAAATAGGATTTATTATCAAAGAGAAAGCATGGCAGGAAGCTGCCTACCTCGTGTAGACGGAGTGAACATGTGCTGGGGGTCCAGTCGTTCTGCTGCTGGGCCTTGTTAAATAGTGCTGGGAGTGGGAAAGTGGACAGGGATTTCAACCTTGGTGCCTCTGTTCCTCTTACTGCTGGTGGTGGAAAGAAAACGCAGGTTAGGGTGGTGTTTTGAAAGGCAGTGAGGGGACTGGCTCTGTTGACTGGGAGTGCAAATGGCTCCTGGGTCCTGGCCCCTTCAGTCACTTTCCCAGGAAACTTAAAAATGCAAAAAATCGTAACATAATCATCTGTGAGGAAAACTCGTAAGAATTTCCTTAAATTGGACAACATGAAATATTTGTATGGCATTACCACAAATGAGTTCTGGGGCCAAAAGATCTTTCTGAGCTACTATTAAAAGAAAAATTAATGGTCATGTTAGGTAAAAAGCTGTATCATCTTCATATTATCTCCATTTCAGTAATGTTATAAAATGATCTCATAAAAAATATGAGTGTAGGACATCCAAAATTGTAGCAAAATATATTGTAGAGCTGTTACAGTTATATTGCTGTGAAGTTGCATTGTTTATTGTATTTTATAGTAGTAGCACCTGTCAAATTTCAATATTCTTTGTAGTGAATTTCTATAAACGTATACTTTCTAGCTTAACTTTACAGTCATCCTTTTGATATCTTTTTTTAAGAAATCATATGAATTATGCCCCCACAAAACTTGGACCTATTCCTAACTGATAATTTTGATTTTTGTTTCTTGCCTCTCTGTCTATAAATGCCGGGACATTCACATGTCTTTTCTTCCTTTCAATGCCCTCGTAGGCCCTGACCCCCATTTCTGTGGCTTGATCTCAGCAGCCACCTCATGTGAGGCGTTTCAGCACGCTGACTTAGTTTTACCGCTACTCTCTGCTCAGTCAGCCCCTGCCCCTACATTCTGAACATTGCTCTTAGCCTGTGTGCAGGTTGAGTCATTCCCTAGGCTTCTGGCCTCTCCGGGTGGGGTGGGGGGATACCCTGCAGAGCACACTGACTCACACTGTCCTGTTTTCTAGATATTCCATTATCCTCTGCCTTTTCTGACACAATTCTTTTGGTTTTTCCCATAAGTCCTATTGCCCTTTGGGATTCTTTTCTGTTTTAGTAACTTAAGCGATCGTGTTTAGTGTGTATTTATTGTACTTGGCACTCGTCGCTTACCTCTTCCCACTGAGGAGGAATCTGCGCTCATTCCTTTGTTCTTGTTTCCTGAGTGTACACCGTGTGATAGGCAGTGCTAGCCGCTAGGGAGCTTGTTATAGGCAAGGTATGACCTCTGCTTCCTACAGCTGTACAGGAACCTAAATAGCATCTATGCAGTGTACCTTCATGGCTTCAGTCATTGCCTTTTTCCTCATAGCTCCTAAATCTTTGTATCTTGAAGTCTTTCATAATTATTAAGGAATTTTTAGCCAAGATATCTGAAAATTATTTCACTTTTCAGTAAATAAAAATCAGCGAGATGGCAAGAAGCATGATGTTTCTGAGCTGTGGCATTTGATGAAGTGAAAGCACGGGGTCAGCAGCTTTAAGTGGTCTATTTATTTATTATTATTCTAGATTTTCCATCATCTATAAACCCATATTATGTGGGAAGAATGCTATCAAAGAGTTGCAGAAAAGATAGGTAGAAAATCTTTCTTTGAAGTGAAAGTAGTGAGCAAGTGAAAACGGATGGGAAGTACTATCTGCCTCAGTCTGCTCGAACTTGTTCTTGTTTATATAAACTCTTCAGGCACCATTCGAACAGCACCTCCTTTTACTTTCAGAATTGTCTCCAGGTACAGTGGACTAAATGGGCACTCTAAAATCATTGTATGAGAAAACATTTGTTATTGTGATTTCTCTTTTTTAAAATCCTAATTTTTATTACTTTACAGTCAGAGATCGCTGGAATACAAATATTTCTGGAATAAGACTCTTTCTTTACTTGCCTTTACTAAAAGAGAGTTAACCACTATTAAAAATGAAGTGTATGATAATTTTCAAAACTGGACTTTGCTGAAAGGAGAAGTTTTTCTACAAATTAAATCTATAAGTGAAACGGCCTTGACAGGTTTGTTTATTATATTTAGAACATAATCTCCTTTTTTCTGTAAATGATACATCATGGGTAAGAAAAGAATGATATTTAATTCTGTATACTATGATGAGAATTCTAATTACCTTCTTAAGCCTCCTATTGTTTGGTAGAGTGCATGGCAATTAAGATCTGTTTTATTCCTAAAATTAGAAAATTAAAGGGAAGGTAAAAGATAAGCCATGGTGAATTTATATTGAGCTGTGGCCAAAAGCCTGCTTATTTTTATCAAATATACTAGTTTTTGCTTAAAGAATTTTTTCTTAATGGCTGAGTAGCACTAGGTCATCCTTCCCATAGATTTATGAATGAAATAGCTACCAAAAATGTTAGTGACCAAAACCAGGCACATGATGGAAGTACTATCAGAAATTGAAAAAGGCATATTAGTAAGTGGAAGATAAAAATCTGAAAAGGCTGCCTATTATATTAATACATCAATATAACTCTTGAAAAAACAGAACTATGAAACAATAAAAAGATCAGTGGTTGCCAAGAATTCTACACAGCGAAGACTGAAGAAGTGTGCCACAGAGGATTTTTGAAACTATTCTGATACTGTGGGAGTGGATGCATGCCACATACAGTTGTTAAAACCCGTAGAACATACAACACAACAATGAAACCTAGCATCAACTCTGAATTTGGGGTGATGATTTTGTGCAGTGTTGGCTCTTTGATTATAACAAAGCATCCACTCAGGTGTAGGATATCGGTATTAGAGGAAGTTATACATGTATGAAGACAGTATCTGAGAGTTTTTCCAACCAGTTTAGCTGTGAATCTAAAACTGCTAAAAAAATTAGCGTATTAAAATAGAATTTTAAAAAGTTGAACAAAGAACATGACTTTGGGTGGATTCCCTCTGGAGAAAGGCAAGGGCACATCTTGTTCCATGCGGGCAAACGAACAATCTGATAGAAATCTGTCGTCTTTATGGCCTGACGTGGGACAGGAAGATCAAGGTCGCTGTGGCCACTGAGATGTGAGGGTGTATTCCAGAAAAGAAGCCAGAGAGGGAGAAATGACATGTTATTATCCTTTTTCCAAATCTTATGTCATATCCTGACATTTACTCAGGAAGGCTCAAGACAGCCCATACAGGACTAAAACAATTGGTAGTTCTGCGCTTACCTACCCTAGATGAGACTGATTCTACAGTTTAACTGATAACTAAATTAGCCACTTGTTAGCACAAAACACTACAAAAGTTCAGTACTGTTAGGAGGAACCTAACAAAATCCAGAGTCTCCATAGCATAATATCTACAACTATCTAGATACTATTCAGAATAAATTGTCCTTTGAAAAAAACAGGAAAATACTTCTCATACTCAAAGAGTATACCATCGCTAGAGACCAAACCCAGGTTGACCCAAATGAAAAAATTAGCTGACCAGAATATTAAACCAACTACTTACAACTGTGATCAAGGACATAAAGGAAAATATGCTAGTAATGAATAAAAAGAATATCTCAGTGAGAAAATGAAAAAGGAAAAAATGGAAATAGGCATTATAGAAATATGAAAACTGATGAAGTATACTTCCTCCAACTGTGTTGCTGGAAGAATGGATAGCATGATGTTCACACAGAGCTCAGCCTGGCTAAGGATCACCCAGAAACTACAGATGTTTTTTCACTGTAACTCTTACGTCAAATGTCGATTCTCTGAAAGGATCTCTCCTGGTCATCCCAAAGTGATCTTCCTTTATATTTCTTCTTTCAGGTTTTAGTTTTAATATTTGTCCCCAGGAGAAATATGATCTGCTTGTGACTTATTTACTGCCAGGTTCTCCCTTCTAGACCCAATATTCATTGAGGAAAGCAGCTTTGATTGCTTTCCGGAATGCTTTGTTTGGAAGGTTCTTGGAAAATTCTGCCTGTGACATAGGAGATGCTGCGCGCAGTGTGTGCAGCCGATAGTGAAGGAGAAAATAGCCTCAAATTTCAAAAATGATGTTACAGATCGTTGTATATATGTATACATGTACGCCTCTGAGTATTTTTTAAAGATTTTATTTATTTTTAGTGAAAAGTCAAATATACAGAGAGGAAGATCTTTTATCCGCTGATTCATTCCCCAGGTGGCTGCAACGGCCAGAGCTGATCCGAAGCCAGGAGCCTGGAGCCTCTTCCGGGTCTCTCATGCAGATACAGGGTCCCAAAGCTTTGGGCCGTCCTCAATTGCTTTCCCAGGCCACAAGCAGGGAGCTGGATGGGAAGCAGGGCTGCCTGGACACAAACCAGCGCCCATATGGGATCCTGCCATGTGCAAGGCAAAGACTTCAGCCACTAGGCTACCACACTGATGATTTTCTAAAGTATTTTGGTAATTCTCACATATTCTGTAATCTGGGAAGAGAAACTTCATATTTATAAGCTGAACTTGCCTGAAAGATAAGAACAATGTGTGCGTTATTATGAGTACAATTATTATTTGGATTATTAATTCTGTTTCGGAAGTGTTTTATTGAACTTCTAAGGGGTAAATATATAACAACTTAGTTCTCTTTTCTTCTCAAAATAGAAAGTGTTTAAGCAAAAATGTAAAAACTACAGAAAAAAGGGCTAAAAAAGTTGGCATTGTCTGTGATCTTCTATAAAACTTTCTAAGCTTGTTTTCCCTGCACATATTTACATTGAACTAGGGTCATTCCAACTGTGTTGACATAGTATTTTATTATAGAAATGTGTTTTATTCAAGTGGTTTTCAAGTTTGTGGACATTTAGACTGCTCATAGTTTTTGCTGTTACAGCTAGGCCTCAGCGAGCGTATTTGCACATACATCTTTATGATATTGTTCCTTTTTTTTTTTTTACTTTATGTAATCAATTCCTGAAAGAAATACCAGAGTGGACGTGTACACAATTTTGCTTTTTGTTTGTAGATAATGCTTATATTTTACATTTTATTTTCACGTAAGAAGAAAGGAGTGAGTTTTCAACCTTTGGCTTTTTTATTTACCATGGGAGTAAATTACTTCTGCTGCGGGAGTTGGAAACCTTTTAAAAGGTCCCCATGGTGATTGCATAACTGAGGTGGAGATAGGTCTGTGGGCCGGGATATTCAGTTCCCAAGCAAGAGCTCAGTGCACGTGACAAATGGAGCATGTGAAACTGAAGCTTTATTACGCTGAGAGTCGTTTTCTCCTTCCCGAGTGCCATTGGCATGATCACAGCGTAGGGCGTGGATGTGCAGGCGCGTTCACAGGCAGGTGCAAAATCCGGAGGAGGCTGATGCTTGTTGCCCTTTTAGTTTCTTTCATCAGTTAAAACACTTTGAATTCAGCAGCAGCACTAGTAAGCAGGTACATACAATTTCAAAAGAAGGAATTTTAAGTAAATAATAAACATATGTGATATCTCCAAAGGTTAATTTGGGTAAAGCTTGGAAAACTAGCACCCCTACAGAGGAAAATATCACCGGGAATCTAAGCAGGTTTTAGGCTTGACTGAACATGCCTGAATAGCACATGAAATATGCCGGTAGCCTCTTGTTCAGTTGATAGCATTTTGTGTAGATGGAGGTAAATATACCATTAAAATTAATCTTACATGTTTGAACATATCAGCCAGAACCTTGAAATTGCAAATGTGGCTTATGTTACACGTATTTCTTTCGGATAATGTTGCTACAGAGAAATAGTGAATTGAATTTTCCAAACTTAAAAAAAAAACTTTAAAAAATATTAAATTTTATAAGCTAGTCAATTTTACAAAAATAAGGACAGTATGATTCATATTTGAAGAGTATTGTCCACAGTCATACCTATTGTTTTCTATTCTTGGTTCACTATTATATTTATGCTTTATGTAAATTTAATAAGGAAAGTCTGTTGCAAATCACCAGTGTTAGAACTCTAGGTAAGAATTTGGCAGAATCCGGAGGGTGATGGGGCTTCTTAGAGCCTTTCCCTTTTACAACCCTGTCTAGCAGACTGGAGAAAGACCACACAAGCCACTGTGTTTGTGCCAGCCTGTGTTGCCTTCTGTCCTGTACGTGTCAATTCTCTATGTATTTTTAGATAAAAAATTCACTATCTGCTCTGTATATTTTCTAGAAAATATTAATTGTTTCAAAAAAAGTGTGACAGGGAGGGAGAGACAGAGAGATCTTGGTCCACGCCCAGACTGGCCCAGCACAACATCTGGAGCTGGCATGCCAAATCCCAGGCCATCCTGGTCTCCCACATGGACAGCGGACCCGGGCACGTGAGCCATGCCCTGCTGCCTTCCGGAAGCATCGGCAGAAAGCTGCATTGGCGGTAGCGCTGTTGGGACTTGAACTGACATTGCTAGCAGCGGCTCAATCCACTGCAGCACAACAACGGCTCCTTCAGTTCTTTTTCCCAAGATGTACAGGTATCCTGAGAGCAGGGCTGCCCCAGCTGTAGGCAGCTGCCTTGGTTGCCTCGTGCTTAGGAAAGTGTTATGCTGCTGGGAGAAAAGCAGGCAACAGCTGGCAGACATTCTGGTCCTGGTAAACACCACATTTGTTTTAACTGTAACAGTATGCCAGCATAGTTGCCTATTCTGTTTATTTCATTTCATTTCATTTTTATTTTTAAGATACATTATGTGGGGAAGTTGACTCTGGGACCCACACTGCTACAACCACGGGGCCGGGGCTTGGGGGCCTTGGCAGAAGACATCCCCTGGAGCCCAAATCAGCAGGAGAGCTTCTGATTACCTGGGGAAGTGACTCTGGGGATATGTGGGAGTGAGGGCTGTCAAGGGGGTGCTTTAAGGTGTGGACTGATTTCTGGGGCTCCCATGGACTTGGCCACTACACTCAAAGGTCAACAAGCTGAGACTGTGTGACTTAGAGAGGGAAAACTGGAAGGCATGATGTCTGATCAGATCCATGCATCCACCCATGTGGGAGACCTGTGCTAGGCTTTGTGGCATTGCCACCTGGCAGGGCTGGGCCACAGTACCAGTTAGTGAGTGTTGAGGAAGGGGATGGCCGCGCAATGCTAGACCTTGACACCCAAAAGAACTAGGCCTGGGGGCAGAATCTGTAGGGGATATGTGAGCTCACTACGTGGGTCTGCAGTGCCCAGTGGTTTACATGAGAGCTGGGGTTATTGATGGGCAGAGCTAGGTAAACCATGGAACTCACTGACACTCAGGGGAACTGGGGTTGGGAATGGGCCAGGTTGAACCAGGCTGTAGCGCCTATGGTCACACCTGAGAAATGAGTCCAGGGAAGGCTGGACCACACTCCCTGCCAGCACATGCAAAGGCTGGGACTGCAGGCGGACGAGGCCTGGCAGAACCTAGTACCTGCCGACATGACAGATCCAGGTCTGGGAGTGGGCCTGGTGAGGAGCTCCTCTACTATGCCACAACTCCCACTGAGGAGTAAGAGAGGAGGAGCTGGGAGTGGGCTAAGCCAGGCACGGATACTTCACTTGTCAACCTGTATACGGGCTGGCTTGGGCTGGGATGTGGAGGACCAGACTGGGCCCTAATACCCACTGGCATGTACAGGAGCCAGAATAGGGCAAGGGTCACACTAGGCTAGGCTACTTCATCTGTTGATTCACGAGAGAGCCAAGGATAGAGGCAGACCGGGCAGGGTTAGGCTGCAGCACCCATCAGTGAAGAGCTGGGACTGGGGGAAGGACGGGCCAGGCCAGGCTGTGGCATACACAGGCAAGTGCCATGACTGGGCACAGGCTGCTTTGAAGCACCAGTCAACGTGTGCAAAATCCTGGTTGGGAAAGGGTAGGGGAACTAAGGGGACCCCCTTGCTAGGCTATGATTCCCATAGGTGAGTGTGAGTGTCGGGGCTAAGGTGTGGACTGGGTGAACATGGTTGCAATACCCCAGGCATGTGAGCTTGGTCCAGGGATGGGATGGGCTGTGATAGGCTCCAGCACATGCTGGTACTCACTAGAGCCAGAGTAGGTGCAGGATGGGCTGGGTTAGGTTGTGGCAACTGCTGGTCCACATTAGAACTGGATCTGGGGGTGGGCTGGCAGGACTGGGCTGTAGCCCCTGCTGGTGAGAACCAGAATGGGTGTGGGCTGATCAAGCAGGGCTACAGGGCCCACTGGTGAATGCCAGGACAGGAGGCAGGCCATGTCAGGCTGGGCTGAGCATGCCAGATCCAGAGCTGGGAGCTGGTCTGACAAGGGGACTTGGGAAACTCCTTTGTGCTTCGACCCATCCCACCCTAGCCAGTGGCCCATGTGGGTATCTATCCTTCTCAACTATGTGAACAGCATAAAAAAAAATAGAGCCCAGTGCAATAGCGTAATGGTTAAGGTCCTCGCCTTGAACGCACAGAGATCCCATATGGGTGCCGGTTCTAATCCCGGCAGCTCCACTTCCCATCCAGCTCCCTGCTTGTGGCCTGGGAAAGCAGTTGAGGACGGCCCAAAGCCTTGGGACCCTGCACCCGCGTGGGAGACCTGGAAGAAGTTCCTGGCTCCTGGCTTCGGATTGGCAAGTACTGGCCGTTACAGCTCACTTGGGGAGGAAGATCTTCCTCTCTGTCTCTCCTCCTCTCTGCACAACTGCCTTTCCAATAAAATAAAATAAATCTTTAAAAATAAATAAATAAAAATAGGGCCCAGCACGATGACTGAATTGCAAGTGTCGCGATCCCACATGGGCAGCAGTTTGTGTCCTGACTGCTCCAGTCCCATCCAGCTCCCAGCTTGTGGCCTGGCTGAGTAGTGAAGGGTGGCCCAAGTCCATGGGACCCTGCACCCATGTAGAGCCCTGGAAGAAGCTTCTAGCTTTTGGTTCCTCTGGCTTCAGATCAGGAATGAACCAGCAGATGGAAGAGCTTCCTTTCTTTCTCTCCTCTCTATAAATCTGCTTTTCCAGTAAAAATAAATCTTTAAAAAACGAAAGAAAATTAAATAAAGAAGCAGGACTGTAGAGCCAGAAAGCTGAGGCTCACATCCAAGTTCTGCTGCTCACAATACAGTGTCCGCATCCGGAAACTGGAAAAAAACACCCCCACAATCTGCCTAATACAGTAGAAATTAAAATATCCTACCTGCTAATATTTTATGCTTGCTTATTCTAAGGTTCCTCTGCTTTCTGCTGTATTAAATTCTTCACATACATTTTATAAGTTTTAATTAGTGTGAGCGTATAGCTTTTTTCCTAAGTAAAGGATAAAAGTCAATATCTTTCACTGTTGGCTTCTTTAGAAATCTGTGTATCAGATCCACAAAAACAAACTCAACTGCTTCGTAAAGAGTTCACAAGCAGTTCAGTGGAGGAGGGCTATCCTTTCAACAGGTGCCGGAGCACTTACAGATCATAGAGAATAAAAAAGCATTGACCTTACATCTTATACAAAAAGTAACTCAAAATAGGCCAGAGATTGCAAGTGCTGAGACATACGATAGATCCATTTTTAGTTTTAGAGGAAGTCGTAAAATGATTTTTCTACATTGATGTATTTTTTTACATTCCTACCTACATAATAGGAATGATCTAGTTTTCTGATCCTTGACAACACTTGGTGTGGTAAGACTTTTTAAATTTTAGACATTCAAGAAATGTGTGGAAGTATTTCACTGTGGTTTCATTTTGCATTTCCTTGGTAGTTAATGGTGTTGAACTTTCTTATGTATTTTTGTCCTCTTTATGAAGGAAAATAAGTGAGGTCATTGTCATGGGCCCCATGGGGTCCAACCTCACCAGGGCCATAAGAAGAAATTTTTTTTTAAGAAGAAAATTTTTGAAAGATTATTTAAGTAAAGTGACAGAGAGAAAGTGATCCTACATCTACTCCATCTTCACCTCCCGAATGATTGCAACACCTGTGGCTGGTCTGGGCTGAAGCCAGAGTTGCTCCTATGTGGGTGACAGGGCCCAAGCACTTGGGCCACCCTCTGCTTCTCTCCCAGGTGCATTAGCAGGGAGTTGGATCAGAAGAGGAACACCCAGAATTAAACCAGCAGTTCCAGATGGAATGCTAGCATTGTAGGCAGTGGCTCAATCTCTGCCAAAAGACCGACCTCAAGAAATATTTACACGTTTACCTACAGAAGGGGGACCAGAACGAAACAGGGAGAAGGCAGCATATGCAGGCAAGGAGAGAGACCTGGACCAAATCTTTGCTTCATCACTCAAAGCAGCCTGCAAATCGGGTGCAGTGCCTTTAAGATGCCAGTGATGTTCTTTACAGAGCTAGTGAAGGCAATCTTAAAGTCAGTGCAACTCAAAAATGAGTCAAAGGCTTAAATAGGATACTTAAAAATTACAAACCCATTAGAAGAAAATGAGGTAGCACCTCAATTTCAGAGTATAAGTGGTAATTTTATAAACAAGACCCCGAAAGCACAGGTAACAAAATGCAGCCAGACAAATGGAGATCAGACTACAAAGATTCTGCACAGCAAAGGAAATAGCAGAGTGAAAAAGCAACTTACAGAATAGCCAGAAATATTTATAAATTATCAGATACAAAGTCAATACTTAAAAAATATACTAGATACTACAAAAAGTTTGTGGAAAAACTGAACTAAAAGGTAAGACAGCTGTGGACAGTTGGTCTAGTGGTTATATGATACTGATTAGGAGTGCCTAGGTGTGCTCTTCGGCTATACTGCCTGATCCCAGTTTCCTGTTCGTGCGACAATCATGGCTCAAGTAATTGGGTTCCTGCCACCTGTGTGGACAAACTGGATTAAGTTCTCAGCTCCCAGCTTTGACCCTGGGGCAGCCATTTGGACTGTGAACCAACACATGTAAGCTCTCTGTGTGTGCGTCTACCTCTGTAAATATGCTTCTAAAACTGAAAAAAAAAAAAAAAAAAAAGGGCAAGGCCAAAATGAAAAGGATTGAAAAGCATACATTGTTTCTTCATTTTTCATGAATTTTTTAAAGATTTATTTATTTTTATTGGAAAGGCGGATATACATAGAGGAGGAGAGACAGAGAGGAAGATCTTCCATCCGATGATTCACTCCCCAAGTGAGCGCAACGGCCGGTGCGCCGATCCGAAGCCAGGAACCTGGAACCTCTTCCAGGTCTCCCACACGGGTGCAGGATCCCAAGGCTTTGGGCCATCCTCAACTGCTTTCCCAGGCCACAAGCAGGGAGCTGGATGGGAAGTGGAGCTGCCAGGATTAGAACCGGCGCCCATATGGGATCCTGGCACGTTCAGGGCGAGGACTTTAGCCGCTAGGCCACATCACCAGGCCCATTTTTCATGAATTTTTGTGGATCCTTCATATGCATAGATTTCAACCTTTATGACAAGTAAAATAAATTTTATTTTCAAGAACTTTCTGAAGTATCCTTATAAAAGGAATTAAATGAAGTTAGCAACCAAAAACCCAAATGCTCTAGTTTTAAAATGGGCAAATAATCTAAGTAGACATTTCTCAAAATAAGAAATGTAAATGACCTACACATACATTAAAAGTGCTCAGGAAAATGCAAATTGAAACCATAATGGGGTATCATCTTACCCTAGTAAGAAAGCCTATTATTAAAAAGACAAAACAAAAAGTTTGTGAAAATATGGATAAAACGAAATTCTTATACCCTGTTGGTGGAAAGGCAAATTAAAAATAGGCATTACAGAAAACAGTGTGGAGGTTTCTCAAAAACTGAAAATGAATCTACTATATGGTCCAACTATTCTACTTCTGGGTAGATATCAAGAGGATATTGATTGGCATATCACAGGGATAATTGTGCTCCATATTTACACCAACAGCATTATTCGCAATATCCAAGATATGGGATAGCTTGAGGTGTCCATGATGAATAAATGGGTAGAAAAATGCACTGTTGGGACCAGCGTGGTAGCCTAGTGGCTGAAGTCCTTGCCTTTCATGCATTGGGATCCCATGTGGGTGCCAGTTCGTGCACAGGCAGCTCCGCTTCCCATCCAGCTCGCTGCTGTGGCCTGGGAAAGCAGCCGAGGACAGCCCAAAGCCTTTGGATGCTGCACCCATGTGTTAGACCTGGAAAAAGCTCCTGGCTCCTGGCTTCAGATCAGCTCAGCTCTCGCCATTCCGGCCACCTGGGGAGTGAGTCATCAGAAGGAAGATCTTCCTCTCTGTGTCTCTTCTTCTCTGTAAATCTGATTTTCCAATAAAAAGAAACAAAAACTCTTCTTAAAAAAAAAAAAGGAAATGCACTGTGTATGCCTGATACCATTCAGCCATAAAAAAATGAAATCCTGTCATTTGCATTAAAATGAGCAGAAATGAAGTCATTATGTTATTAAAATAAGCCAAGCACAGATGTTGTCACTCTATATGTAGATACTAGAAAAAGAAGCTAAAATGATTTGTGGAGTTTGGTTGGGAAGGCAAGAGGAGGGAGAAATACAGGGGAGACAGACAGTAGACACCGTAACACAGTTAGGTGGGAGGAATAGGTTCCTCTGCTCCAGGTCTCAGTTGACATTAGCCCACAATAATGTGTTGCATGTTATTGAAAAATTAGAAGAGGTCTCGGATTCCAAACATAAACAATAGATGGGAATGCTAACTACCATGCTTTACTCCATAGATGTCATATAAAATACCTTGAAATACACTGCATCCCATAAATACATGTAATTATTGTGTCAATCATAATATACAGTTTTTGTGAAATGTAAAAATAAAAAGGTTGTATATGAGGAGGCCATTTAGAAGCTTCGATCAGCAATGCCTTTAGTAATTTAGTAGGTATTTATTGAGCTGCTCCTTTAGTATGTCACGGTACAAATTTGAGGGGTAATAAAGTAAATAAGGTACTATCTAAGGCCTATACAAAGTGCAATACAAACAATATAAACAGATTTCAGTTCCAGAAGATCAAGGTCACTTCAAGATTTCTCTCTAAGTAGCTTTTGAACTATGGTAAGGAAAAAATATAGGAGGTGGTGGGGGTGATCCTGAGGTGAGAAGGCCCAAAGTGGGTACAGTGGCCATCATGGGTTAATATGGTGGGAAAAGAACTTGTGGGCCCCAGATTGGGACATAGAATAGACAAGGATGGAATTATGTAATAGTGAAGGCAGGACTGACCCCTTGACACCAGGATGGCCATAGGCACGGGAATGTTTAGTCTGTCATGGGTGAGCTCATATGCTCCACTCATTGGAAGCCTGATAGGGTCTGTCAGTTTTGAAATCTTGCTGGACTCTTACATTTGTAAGAATATATTTTACAAATAAACTTGTATCACAGGTTCATGTTCTTTTACTGCGAACTGGAAAGTCACACTGACATGAGTAGTTATTTTAGAGATAGCAGTGTATGCTAACGGGCTGCTAACCTAAGCAGTGTCATTTTGGCAAGCAATAAAACAGGTGACAGCATGTGTGTGCTGCTCTGTGGTGTCATTCTGACTTAAACATAGACTGATATGATTACAGTGTGGTACAGTCTATTCAGTCACAAGAAGCCACCTTTATGGCAACAAAAATATACAGGCTTTTTTTTTTTAATACACAGACTTTTGGCATGAAGGAGAACTAACTTTCTTAGTTTCTTTATGTCCTTTCTAATAGTTTTAAGATTTGATATTGTATTTTAAGTTTTCTTTCACACAAATGATGCCAAGTCCTAAGATTTTTAGAAACATATAGCTCTTCTTAGGAGAAAAACTTCCTACAGACAGTAATCATTGTTTTGTAGTAGAATTCTGTTTATTTGGTCTTTGCCAGTTTATTTATCCAAGTTTTCCTTTTTGATGTGGTTGTACAAATGAAGAAGGCACGCTATGCTCACACTCCGGGTCTCAATAAATGACATGTTGTTCTCTCCTGATACACCTTCTGCCCATATGTATTAGTCAGTTTTTCATTATTTTAACTAACATACCTGGAAGGAGCTTCCTGGGGGGAAAAAGGGTTTATGTCAGGTTACAGTTTTGGAAATTCATAATTGAGGTGGAACGGTCCCATTTGTCTGATGTCTGTTGGAGGCTGGCAGGAGTGGATGTGTGTGGAGGAATTAATCTCATGGTGATCCAAGAAGCAGGGACAAGCAAGGCTGAGCTCAGCTTCAACAACCAACTTTCCAACCTTCTCTTGAGAACCACCTACCAACCGGCAGCCCCCTAATGACCTGAAGACCCCTCCCTGGTGCCACCTCCTTGCTATGATTAGATCAAGTCTCTACCCTAATCCATCCATCATTAGTATTAAGCCATTAACTGCTTACATAAGATACAGGGGCTTAGAGATTAAATGAGTTTGAGGATCCAAGTCCTGTTCAATTTATAACACGAAGGAAAGACATTTTGCTTTTCTGTCCTTGAGCCACATGTTTGGTCATGTTCATCACCACCCCTGAAGACACACTGTCTTTTCTGTGCTTGTTTGATCTGGCTCACTGTTTTCCTGTTACCAGGTACTGGCCACATGGTGTCTGATGCCATGTTTG
This sequence comes from Ochotona princeps, assembly GCF_030435755.1. Lineage (NCBI taxonomy): Eukaryota > Metazoa > Chordata > Mammalia > Lagomorpha > Ochotonidae > Ochotona > Ochotona princeps. Next base: position 15,474,383 of record NC_080834.1, read on the forward strand.
TCCCATCCCTCTACAGTGGCCTTCACTGGCCCGTGTGACAGCTCTGTCTGCTCTGGGAGCTCCCAAAGCAGTGAGTGAAGGCAGCCTCTTTGGGCATCTTATTCTGTGCTGAATCATCACCCAGCCCCTTAATGGATGGCCAGTGAGTTAGCGGGAGTTTCATGTAGATCACATCTTCATCAGTTCAACTAATTGTTGTACAAATTTCATAGTATTTTATTATAGTTTGTATGTGTTCTTTTGTTTTAATGGTAGTTTATTGCAACAGAGTTGAAAATGTCATTGAAGGGCGAACTTGACAGTTATCATTCCGAAGAATAATGCATTCATCTCATGAAATTATATAAAATTAATCTACATAGAACCATGGCAACATGTTTTTTTTGAACTTACTCTAAGTTCAAATCTACCTAGAACCATGGCAACATGTTTTTTTTTAACTTACTCTAAGTAGATAAAGAGAAGACATTGCTATGATAAATTCTGTTCTTGCTTTGGGTGACAATATTAAACCTATCAAAATGTAATTGTTGAATAAAAATTTCTGCCCATAAATTTATTAGTTTTAAGGGTCTAACTCCTTGGAGTCCTTTACATATATACTACCTTTCTTAATCATTTGTATGGAATGTATTCTAGTTACTTTCTTAGAGATGCTACCTAGTCAGCCAGCTCCTTCTGCCACGTTTAAATTTACCTATCTGACTCACATTGCCAAAAAAGCATTGTAATTCCACTAAAACTCAGAGCATTATACAGCTATTTGTTATTCATTGATGCATATTTTAAAAAGCCAACTGTATTGTTTTTCAAACGCAAATTAAAGGCTAATAAAAAAACTAACAGAAGATTTGATGCATCATTTAGCAACACAATTTTTCTTCCTTTTCAGAATCACTGTTAGTTTTAAATCTCATGTTTTGGTTAGGTATCATTGTAATCTCAGAAATGCCATATTAGCTTTCGGCTCTTATTTTGCTAAAAGAAATAAATCAGTTTTTGGTGAAATGTTTTCGGATTCAGTGTTGCCCATTTGTAAACTTTGAATTTTTTTTACAGAAATAGACAGACTAAATAAAAGCCTGACAATGTCACAGAGAAGTAAGTTTTGCCTTGAAGAGGAAATGAAAAACCTGAGATTGTTGTCAGATGCAGCTCTATTGAGGTCTCAGCAGATCGAGACATCGAAACAACAGGAAGTGAACCTGCAGGCCAGATGCCATGAGTTTCAAAAAGAAGTACTAGGTAAAGAGAGCTATTTTTTTGTTATTAATGACTAGATATAAGAAGGAAATATCTGAACTTTTTTCTTACAACAAAATCTTGTTTTAATTGTTCTGCGTTACAGATATGCCTAGTGAATAGTAGTTGATGATAGCTGTGATTAATGTTGGCTGTCAGCCCTTCCACTTAGCCTTTTAAAGTGCGAAGTAGTCAATGTGCGAAAGATGTTTCAAGTACAAAGCAAGATCAGAAAAACAAAGTTAAATTTACTTGGATGTGTTGTTATACCTATTGGATTAGTGGTTTAGGAAAGTGAAGGAAGATACAGTATGTATGATGAGTCTAAATTTTTTTATTTTTAATATTTCCTGAATTTTTAAAAATTATACAAAGTGTTGAAACTACGATTATTGATTGTGGTGCTTTCTATACTTTTTATTGTGTCAAAAATATATGGCATTACTTTTTTTATTTTCAAGATTGATTATCAGAAATGCAAAAAGACAGGGAAAGGGAGAGAGAGATGCAGAGTGAGAAGAAGAGAGGGAGAGAGAACGATGGGGGAGCAGGGAAGAAGGTACCTTCCGTCTGCTGGTTCACTTCCCAAATGGTCATAATGGCCACAGCTGGGTCAGGCCAGTGCGGGGATCCAGGAACTCCACTCAGGCTTTCCTAGTGAGCACAGCAGGCCAAGGGGTTAGACCATCTGCAGGTGCGTTTGCAGGGGTGGATGCTGTTATGGTGGCTTAACCCATTGTGCTACAACACCAACCCCAGCCTCAACTACCCTAAAGTGCACATGTCAGCAGTGTTGCTACATTTGCATTTTCTGTAACAGATCTCGAGAGAACTTTTTCATCTTGCAAAACTGAAACTGAGCACTATTTCTATCCTCTCATTTTTGACAACTACATTTCCACTTCCCATTTCTCTAAGTTCATCATTTTTGTAATCCACATGTATGAGATCATATTAGATTTGCATTTCTGTATCTGAAGCATTTGACATTGCACATGTCTTCCAGGTTCATCCAAGTTGGAGATTTGTGTTTTTGTGTCCATTTTGTCACAAATAGCAGGATATCCTTCTTTTCATGACTAAATCATAAAAATAAATATATTCATATATGTACACATGCATATGTGTATAATCTCAACTCATGAATCAGTAGACACTTAAGTTACTTTCCATATTCTGTCATTTGGCTGTTGTGAATAATCCTGTGATAAACATGGTGTGCAAATAGAGATTGTGTTTTGAATTCTTTCAGATATATATATATATATGTGTGTGTGTATATATGTGTGTGTGTGGATATATATATATATATCCAATTGCTTCTTGGCCTTTTGGCCAAGCGTAGAGAGATAATCCAACTGGAATTGTGACCTATATGCTAGTTCTCTTTTACTGTTGTGAACACCTGCTTGGTATTTTCTATAGTGGCAGTGCCACTTCACATTCCCAAGAGGAGTGTGCAAGGGCTCCAGTTTGTGTTTTCTGTAACACTTGATGTTGTCTCTTCATAATAGCTGTCCTGATGGGTGTGAAGGGGCATGTCACTGTGACTATGATTTGCATTTGTCTTGTGACAATCACTTGATGGCCACTGATGCAAATTCCTTAAAGATTTGCCATCCAAGTCCTTTGCCTTTTTAAAAAGTGTTATTTGGGTCCTTTTGTTGTTGGGTTCTAGAAACGTTTCATAAAATGATGAGCTTCAGCCCCATCTTGGATATGTCATTCTACTCCAGCAATTGCTTTCTCATGCTGTGGGTTGTTTACTTTGACTGGCTGAGGTGTTGGTCTGCTTCTGCTTTCGGTGACAGGTTGGAGAACCACTGCCAGATGAATGTCTTGAAGCTTTTTCCCAAGTTGTCCTAATAGCAAACACGTTTCTAGATAATCTTCTCTTTGCCCACTTGAAAAGGTGAAAATTTTGTTTGTGGAATCTTTGCAAAGCTTTACATTTCTCTTCTAAGGAATGAGTGTCTTCCTAGAAAGTCCAAGGAGCTTCACTTTTACTGGAAGGCAGCAAGGAATAATTGAAAATTGATTACCAAGAGAATAATATAATAAAAGAAGGATTTTAGAAAAATGAATGTGTTAGCAGTGAATGGAGGAGTTTTGAACATCAAGAGATTGCAGCCAAATATCTTTTGCTCTGACCCGGTTCCCAAACTACACATAATGAACTGAAGTAATGGAGGAGAGCCAGGGGGGGAGGAATGTAACATTTCTCAGGTCCTAATTGTGCTAACCACCATGTTAGAATTTTGCATAAATAACCACAGTCCATTTTACAGCAACCATAAAATGCAAATAAAATGATCCCACTTTGCAGAGGAGAAAAGCAAGGCCCAGAAAGTAACATGGCTGGTTCCACAAAGCTGGTAAGTGGCAGTGAGCAAAAGAAAGCAAATCTAGGTGGACTCTAAGGCTCAAGTTTGTTGTGCTGTATGTACTTGACCATCTCCTTGGCTGCAAACAGAAGGCTAAGACTCAAGACCAGGGAAGTGACTATGAGTCTGAGCAGATTCAGGGGAGAAGGCCAAAGAAGGAAGCAGCCATCAGTTAGGTGGTTCTGAAACACCTGGGCCTGGGAGTCTGGTGATGGGCGGGGACCACAGCTGGAGAGCTGCTGGGGCAGATCATGAATCATCAGAGGAGCCTGACAGTGATGTGGAACCAGACACACCTTTGAAAATCAAATCAAATTATAAATAACCAGGAATTCTTATTTTCTGTGAAATTACTTATTTATAAATTGTGACATTTTTCTCGTACTAGAATTTTTAAATAATTTTAGAGCAATTTCTGTAGTATAATTGTCTCCTATACTTGATATTTGCTAGTGCATAATTTACCTGTGTTATGTTAAATGCCACTATGTCAAATATTTTCCTTTGGTATGCCTACCAATAACATTTCCAATTTTATTTAAATCATTAAGTTCTTAAGAATTCATGTTTTATATGGTGTTGGATATAGGGGAATAGCTTATGGTGTAATATTATATGACAATGCTTCAAAAAGTTCATGGGTAGGTGAAATTAAATATTTATTTTGGTGTAAAAAATTTGAAATCCATGCATTTTTTTCATAACACATTTTACACAAACTTTTTAAAACCTCTAAAGTGCATATATTATACTTTATTAAAGATATATTTATTTTTATTTGAAAGTCAGATTTACAGAGAGAAGAATACAAGGACAGGAAAATCTTCCATCTGCTGGTTCATTCCCATAATGGCTGCAATGGCCAGAGCACAGCCAATCAAATCTGATGCCAAGAGCCAGGAATCTCCCTCGCTTTCCCACTTTGGTGCAGGGTCCCAAGGGCCTGAGACATCCTCCACTGCTTTCCCAGGCTATAAGCAGGGAGCTGGATCAGAAGTGGAGCGGCAAGGACACGAACCAGCACCCCTGTAGGCAAGGCCAGTGAAGGATTAGCCTGCCACATCACCATGCTGGTCCCAGATTATATTCTTGCTTCCAAATTAACTTACCTTTCAGTGACATTTTCTGTGGTCAAAACATTTAAAAAACCATGCATACCTCCTTCATATTATCTATTTCCATGAATTTTTGAATACTTCTTATAATTATTTATATTTGGACAAAAAAATCATCCACTTTTATGTTATAGTCCAAGCTTTGTATCATAAAGTGTGTAACCTCTAGAATTTGTCCTGTATCTATCTGTGGTGACACCTGATTTCTGATGTTAATCTTACCTATTTTATCTTCTGATCACACAAGAGCTTTTAAAGAGTTAGCTTTGGTAATTTTAATGTTTTCTACAACTTTTATTTTCTATATTAATTTTCACTTTTATATCTAATAATTACCTCTTCTTAGCATCCTTTTCCTTTTTTCATTTTTTATTTATCTTCTTTTTTTAAATAACAGAAATGCAGACAGACACATATTCCTGAGCACAATTTCCTCTGTCTTGTAGCTTGTAGCTTTTAACATGAACTAGTCTCCCTCTCAGTCCTTGACAAATAATCTGAAAGGACTCAGGCTTTTTTCTTTGCAGGATTATCAGAGTGTATTTCTTGATTTCTGAGTATTGCTTTGGAGAGACTTATTTAATTGCGGTATTCTGATTTCAGAATCTGGCTTGTAAGACCTCTTTGCTTGTAAGCATCTTACTATGTTCAGTTATGTAGGGTTTGTAAATATTCCTTTAAAGTGAAACAAGGTGTAATAATTCTGTGCTTAATGACTGTGGCAGTGTCTTACACAGATGTAGAGTTCTTGCATTCTTTTCCATCAGTGATGTGTAAATGCCAGTGCGTCCCCCTCCTGCCTTCAGTGTTGCTTCTGGCTTTCAGTCTACTGCACCTCTGATGCTGTTTCCTTCAAGCTCATTTTTTTTTCCTCTGAAAGCTTGTTCAGTTACCTGTTTTATTTCCCCCCTCTGCCTCTCTTGTTCATTCTCTCCCTCACTGCTTCTTGGGGCTCAGAAGCACACACAGGAAACACTCATAACCTTTGGTCTGGGACACACAGACTGTAACTCTCCTGCTCCTGAACTAGAACTCTGCCTTATTATGGCTGTTTCTAAACAAAACAAAACAAAAACAAAAACAAAAAAAGCTGTATAGGACAATTCATTGCATGCCAATCAACTGGGCTTGCCATGTCCTGTGCATTTCAAGTGAGCGGTGCCACTCAGCCTCCCCCATGCCTCTGTCACTGGTGGCTGTCGGGAATACCTACACCTTGGCAGCCTCTGCAGCTGCAGGCCCCACCTCCATGTGGCTATTGTAAATGCCGCCAGGTTGGCCTCATTTCACTGTGTCTTTCTTGTGTTTTTTTTTAATTTATTTTTATTTGAAAGGCAGATATTTTTTAAAGATTTATTCATTTTATTACAGCCAGATATATACAGAGGAGGAGAGACAGAGAGGAAGATCTTCCGTCCGATGACTCACTCCCCAAGTGAGCCGCAGTGGGCCGATGCACGCCGATCCGAAGCCGGGAACCTGGAACCTCTTCCGGGTCTCCCACGTGGGTGCAGGGTCCCAATGCATTGGGCCGTCCTCAACTGCTTTCCCAGGCCACAAGCAGGGAGCTGGTTGGGAAGTGGAGATGCCGGGATTAGAACTGGCGCTCATACAGGATCCCAGCGCGGTCAAGTCGAGGACTTTAGCCGCTAGGCCACGTCGCTGGGCCCCTGAAAGGCAGATTTACACAGAGAAGGAGAGAGAGAGAGAGAGATCTTCGGTTTTCTCGTTCACTCCCCACTGGTCATAGCAGCCAAAGCTGAGCCAATCCGAAACCAGGAGCCAGGAGCTTCTTCCGGGTTTTCCACACAGGTGCAGGGTTCCAAGGCTTTGGGCCATTCTCCACTGCTTTTCCAAGTCACAGGCAGGGAGCTGAATGGGAAGTGGAGCAGCTAAAATATGAATCAGTGCCCATGGGATTGGTGTGTGCAGTCAGGATTCAGCCAGTGAACCATCACGCTTGGCCCCTCACTGTCCCTTTCTGGGGCTGTGTCTCACACTGTGGTTGTAAAGCCATGGGATCACTGAGAGGGGAGGGGAGAGATTTTATAGAGTATTGATAGAATGGTGATTGTATATATCTTTGTCTCATTTAGAGTTACACAAAGATAACAGTGATAGACAACCTCGGGGTTTAATATGAAATTCTTCTGAAGGTGTAAACGTTCCTAGAAATGAATGCTAGTGAAAACACTGCCTGTCAAAGCTTATGGGAAGCAGCCAAAGAGGTGCTTTGAGGGACATATGCAAACTGAAATATGTAAAAAGAAAGAATAAAACCAAAGAATGTAAAAGGAAGAGCAGCACCCATTAAGTAGAAAACCAGGATAGCAAAGAAGATCAGCAAAGCACAACATTGGTTTTAAATGAGCAGAATGGGGCCCGGCACAGTAACCCAGTGGCTAAATCCTCCCCTTGCAACTGCCAGGATCCCATATGGGCACTGGTTTGTGTCCCATCCAGCTCCTGCTTGTGACCTGGGAAAGCAGTGGAGGACGGGCCAAAGCCTTGGGACTCTGTACATGCGTGAAGACCTGGAGGAAGCTCCTGACTCTTGGCTTTGGATCAGCTCAGCTCCGGGTATTGTGGCCACTTGAAGAGTGAACCAATGGGTGGAAGATCTTTCGGCCTGTATTTCCTCTAGGTCAATCTGACTTTCCAAGTAAAAGAAATAAATTTTAAAAAAGAAGAAGAAGGAGAAGAAGACGAAGACGATGAAGAAGACGAAGAAGTCGACGAAGAAAAAGCAGAAAAAGCAGGAGAAGGGAGTGAACAGAATACACAAGCCACTGCTAAGTTTTGTCCTGATACCATGGAAGATACAAATGAACACTATAAAAGAGGCAATGCTTAGATGTAAGACTGAAAGAAAAGAAAGAAACTGCCCTGGACAGTGTTGTGGCCTCTTTGAAGTCTTGAATGAAATGGATAAATGATCAGAAAAACATTTTACTAAGATTCACTCCAGGGCCCAGCGTGGTGGCCTACCTGTTTGAGTCCTCGCCTTGAACACGCTAGGATCCCATAAGGGAGCCGGTTCTAATCCCAGGAGTCCTGTTTCCCATCCAGCTCCCTGCTTGTGGCCTGGGAAGGCAGTCAAGGATGGCCCAGAGTCTTAGGACCCTGCACCCATGTGGGAGACCCGGAAGAGGCTCTAAGCTCCTGGCTCCAGATCAGCGCAGCACCGGCCATTGCTGTCACTTGGGGAGTGGATCATTGGATGGAGTATCTTCCTCCCTGTTGCTCCTCCTCTGTATATCTGACTTTGCAATAAAAATAAAATAAATCTTTAAAAAAATATTCACTCCAAAATCAGTAGTTCCTGTAACGAAAGAACTGAAGCAATAACTTTCCACAAAGAAAAAGCCAGATGATTTTGTAAGGAGATCTACCAAATCTAGTAGAAGGAAATTGTCAAGAAATAGAGAATCTTTGTTTTTTTTTATGTGTGTCATGTTTACCTCTCCCCTTTCACACTTGGGTGCAAGTTTGCCTTTCGGTTGTTTTTTTTAAAGATTTATTTATTTATTAAATATTTTTTTTTTTATTGCAAAGTCAGATATACAGAGAGAAGGAAAGACAGAGAGAAAGATTTTCCATCTGATGATTCACTCCCCAAGTGACTGCAAGGGCCAGTGCTGTGCTGATCCAAAGCCAGGAACTCTTCCAGGTCTCCCATGTGGGTGCATGAACCCAAGCGTTTGGACTGTCCTTGACTGCTTTACCAGGCCACACGCAGGGAGCTTGATGGGAAGCAGGGCTGCTGGGATTAGAACCGGCAACCATATGGGATCCTGGTGCGTTCAAAGTGAGGACTTGAGCTGCTAGGCCACCACGCCGGGCCAAAGGTTTATTTATTTTTATTGCAAAGTCAGATATACAGAGAGGATGAAAGACAGAGAGGAAGATCTTCTATGGAATGATTCACTCACCAAGTGAGCGCAACGGCCAGTGCTTCCTCCAGGCCTCCCACACAGGTGCAGGGTCCCAAGGCTTTGGGCCGTCCTCGACTGCTTTCCCAGGCCACAAGCAGGGAGCTGGATGGGAAGCGGAGCTGCCGGGACCAGAACCGGCGTCCACATGGGATTCTGGTGCGTTCAAGGCGAGGACTTTAGCCGCTAGGCCACTGTTCCGGGCCCAAGGAATAGAGAATCTTAATTTTATGTAATATTTTTGAAAAAGAACAAGAAAGTAAGGTCTATTTCTCAACTCATAATGCAAGAGCAGAATAATCCTGTTATGAAAAGCAGACTAATATCTAAACATAAAAATATGACATACCTATTTGTATTATGAGTCTTAATGTGGCAATTTCCAGTGAAATAGTAAATTGAAACAGTAACTTTCTTTATGCTGATTGAATAATCATTTCTTATAAATACTTTTTTGAAATGAAGAAAATGATTACTGTCTACTCCCTACCAAAAGCTCCTTCTATAAGAGACTTAAGTGGGGTATAAACACGGTGTTGAGGCCGGGCTTCCAACAGTGGCAGCCAGTGCTGGAGCACTACAGTTGCTTACAGTCGCTGAGAGGGCTGTTCGCCAGCCATTGTGCTAAGAACTGACACACATTATCTCATTAAATTATCAAATAGCTACATTAAAGAAAGTGCTGCTATTTTATCATCACATCACAAGTAATGAAATCTAGCTCTAGTCAAGTTACGTAACTTACTAGTGAGCAACGAAATTAGGATCTGTTTTAACCATGAAACAGCCCAGATTAGAAAAATTAAATGTCTCATTCAGTTTATAACTAAAGCCTTCTGTGCAATGTTGCAGGCTCTTTCCAGTGCAAATTGGCATCATGGAGTCTGGAGATCATTTATTTGAAAATTTTGAGAGTCTTAAAGTGCAAAGTTTATTAAAAAAAAAAAAAAAAAGCTGCCCTGGTTCTTAATGAGCTGCCATACAGAATAGGGACGTTAAGTCTCTTTCTTCCTAACTAGCCCAACCAAGTCTAGGAGGTTAAAATTTAAGGGAAGCCGCTTTACAAAAATAGCTTTACCTTAATAGAGCTGTTTAATGACTTGGGGCTGCCTTACAAAGAAGTACGCTGGGTCTGCACAGCCATCTTTCAGGTTCATTATAAAAGGATTTCCACATCTGGTGAAAATTCTAAGATCCTAATACTTCAAATACATTGTTGCTAGTAAACGTTAGCATAAGAATGAACCAATCAGCTCTTAAATGGTGACCATACAAGAGTTGTATTCAGATGAATACTTCGTGATGTAAAATATGTCAATAAGGTGTATGGAGTTTTGATTTTGTAAAAAGAGAAAAAACAAACGAACGTGACAGGCTGTGTGTGAAGGCTTATCTTGAAATGGACATTTGCCCGTTAGTTAAAATCCCACTTGGAATGTCTGCTCTCCATCCTGGAGTGTCAGTGTGGTCCTAGTTTCCTGATGACTTGCACTCTGTGAGGCAGTGGTGATGACTCATGAAGTTGGGTCCCTGCAGCCCAAGTAGGCACCTGGACTGACTTCCTGGCTCTGGCATCAATCAGCCTGTGGTTCCCAGGCGTGGGCACTGGGAACATTAGGGGAGTGGACCACCAGATGGGGGAGCTCACTCATTTGCTTACTCTCTTGCTTGCTCTCTGCCTTTCAAATAAATAATCTTTACGATATATTCTCCCTTATGTTTCCTAGGAAATTAGAATTGTCTCTTGCCCTGGACTTTATTCTTGTCATGGGACTTAGCCCCCCAGAGTTGTAGCTTCTTGGAGAGTTTTTCGCACTCGAAGCTGTCTCTTGCTAGGTGGGGGCACTGAAGTCATGGAAGAGTAAATAGCAGCCAACGTAACTCTGGAATGTATTGTACCAGTGTTGTTAATGGTGAAAATGGGAGTGGTTAGGACGCTCTCTCATGAATGAATAGTGGAGCCTTGTGGAAACTATACCTGATGTTTTGACTTTTTCTTCTCTCACCACGTAATCAAAACTAGATTCTCCGGTGATTTACAAGATCACTGAAAAAGCTACTAAAATAACGATTTTCACATATCAGATGAACAAAATAAAAAACAATGTAACTACAGGTTGGATTGGGGAGGAACTCTGACAGATTTCCAGCGGTGCTGGAAACTGGTGTGGTTGTCACTGAAGGTAATTTGCCAATATCTGCATGAAATACATACACAATCCATAATCCTACAATTTTCTCTTTTTTTAGAGGTTTATTTATTTATTTTTAAAGATTTATTTATTTTTAATGGAAAGGCGGATATACATAGAGGAGGAGAGACAGAGAGAAAGATCTTCCATCCGATGATTCACTCACTAAGTGAGCCGCAATGGCCGGTGCTGCACAGATCCGAAGCCAGGAACCTGGAACCTCCTCCAGGTCTCCCACATGAGTGCAGGAACCCAAGGCTTTGGACCGTCCTCAACTGCTTTCCCAGGCCACAAGCAGGGAGCTGGATGGGAAGTGGAGCTGCCGGGATTAGAACCGGCGCCCATATGGGATCCTGGCGCGTTCAGGGCGAGGACTTTAGCCACTAGGCCATGGCGCCTGGCCCAGAGGTTTATTTTTTTACATTTTATTATTATTATAATTTTATGATACAGTTCCATAGGCTCCTGGCATTTCCCTTATCCCCTCTGCCAGAACCCTCCCCCCCCCCAACTAGTTCCCCTATATCATTACTAACATATAGTTCTTCATACTCAGTCACATGGCCATCATTGCGGGCATGGACAATGGCAGAGAGTCCAGCATTCTATTGTCAAGATACAGTGAACAGTTTCACTGTAAGTCCATCTTTGTCTGGAAGTAGAAATGCATACTGCATTGTATCCTCACATCTGGATGTTAGTCTCCATTTCACAGCTACTGTACATCCCCTTAAATGAAAAGTCATAATACAAAATCAACAATAGAAAGAAAAATAGAAATTTACAATGCCATGAAGTTAAATGACATATTACTAAATATGACAGTCTCCATTACACAGCTATTATACATCCCCTTAAATGAAAAGCCACAAAACAAAATCAACATCAGGGAGAAAAAAGAAATTAACAACACCATGAAGTTAAATAACATGCTACTAAATGACCAACAAGTAGCTGAAGAAATGAAAATCAAGAACCTTCTTGAAGAAAATGATGCTACTATATGATCTATGAGTTACTCAATGATTTAATCAGAAGAAAGTGTTTTGAAGAGATGAAACTAACAGAAAATAACAAAACCCATGCGATATAGTTTCGTCTGATTTTTGTTGGTGAAGTGTGTCTCTTCTAGACAATAAATAGATGGGTTTTGTTTTTTAATCCAGTCTACTAATCTATGGTGTTTGATTGAGCTTAAGCCATTTATATTCAGAGTTTAATATATATGGATGGTATTTTGGTCCTGTCATTTTAGCAATGGGTTGTTTATTGGTTTAGCCTTCTGGTGTCATTTTACTGGGATGTTCTTCCCATTTGCCTTTGGTTTTGGTAAGTGCTATTCCTCTTCTCTGTCGAGAAAACATGTTGAAGTATCCTTAGTAGGGCAGGTTTGGAAGAGGCAAATTCTTCTAACTGTTCTTTACTGTGGAAGAATTTTATCTCATTTTCAAAAACGAAACAAAGCTTTGCTGGATATGTTATCCTAGGCCGACAATTTTTTTCTTTTAGAATCTGGAATATGTCACTCCATTCTCTTCTTGCCTGTAGAGTTTCTTTTTAGAGATCTCCTGTGAGCTTAATTGGCATTCCTTTATATCAATTGAATTTTTTTCATGTGCACATTTCAGGATCTTTTCCTTATGTTCAATTTAAGAGCTTGATGATCATGTGTCTTGGTGAAGATCGCTTTTGGTCAAGCCTTTTGGGAGTTCTGTGCCCCTCCTCCATGTTGTTTCCCAATTCTTTCTCTGGATTAGGGAAATTTTCTTTTATTATTTCATTAAATATATCTGTAAAACCAGTTTCTCTTTCTGCACCTTCTGGGACTCCCATAACTCTTAGATTTGGCCTCTTAATAGTGTCTTTCAATTCTTGAATACTACTTTTTTTGGCCTGATCCAGCTCTGCTTCCAGCTTTTTGTTTGCTTTCCCCTGATGACAGGAAATATCTTCCAATTCTGAGATTCTTTCTTCTGCTTGCTTCATTCTGTTTTGGAGACTCTCCATTGTACTTTTGACTTGCTCTACTGTGTTCTTCAGTTCTGATATATCAGCCTTGATTTGCTTTGTTGCTTCTTTAAATTCTTTGAACTCTTGCATGTGATTCTCATTTTTGATCAGAATCTTTAAAATGAGTTTTATGAATTCTGTGTCCCCCATTTTCTTGATGTCTTCCTCAGTTAACTCTGAAGTTGGCAAAGGGTTTTGCTCCTTTGCAGAGGGGAGTTTTCAGTAACATTCATTGTGCCTTTGTCTCTTCTTTTGCTCTTTGTCTTTGTACTTCTGGTTAGCAGATTCTTCTCCTTGGGGCAGGTTTCTAGGCTGTGTCACCCACAGGTCTACAATGTGATTTTACCTATTGCAGTTGGTACATAGCTCTTTGCTTGCAGCCACTTGTGCCACAACCTCCAGCGAGTTCCAGGTCCGGGTTCTTATGTTAGATTTCCACCATGGTCTCCACAGCTCCAGCTCCTGGCTCACCACTCTCCACCTCCTGTGGTACCGTGCTGAGGCTGCACCATTGTCAGTTGGAGCAGGTCCCAGGATTAGAGAGACACCAGGTGTCCTATATAGCTAGGTTGTTGGTGGCGCTGATCTTGTTGGAACCTGTTGGTTGTTAGGTCTGGGTGCCACATGGACCTATTTTGACCCATATGATGCCACAGTTGGTATTATTTTCCTGAGGGACCAGTGTAATCCATGGAACTCAGTGAGTTCTGGCGTGCTCAGCACATGCGCAGTTCACTGTTGTCCCCTGCAGTCCCAAAGCTATTGCCACAGTGTACAAAATGGTGCCTGACGTACCACTGCTAGAGTTCTTGATCTGCTGGCCATCAGGTCTGAGGGCTACCAAGACCTGTCTTGGGTGGAACTTGTAGAATGCCACGTTGCTGCAGTTCACTGAGTCAGAAATGAGTTCACTCCCAGGTCAGCGTATGCTCAGTCCTTTTCCTAACCTTTGCCTCCTTACGCAAAATGGTGCCCATTTCAGCTCTAGAGGGCTGACTGGGCTGTGAAATCCACCCTCTTCTCGCAGTGTCCGTCTGGGATCTGCTGCTCTGTCTCTGCTCCTGGTCAAATCAAACGGACCAGCAGGATGGACAGTTCCTTGTCTGGGCTCACCTCCCAAGCTCCCAGAGAAAGTCCCTTCCCACCTGGTTGCTGGTGGAGTTCTGGCTGCTGGTGGAGTTCAGATCACCGTTTGCTGAATGCCGCTGGAGTATTAGTCACTGCCACACCACCCATTGTGTCCGCTGCTCTCCTGTGTCTGTCAGCCTTCAGTTACCCCTCTACTGTTGTTCTGTCCTTTCCTGTTTCCTGGAATATGTCCTCTCTGCTTCATCCTGATTAAATGTTTTTCCGTCTGTTTAAATGTGTCCTTACCCTATTCTGCCATCTTGAGTCTCCCAATCCTACCATTTTCTTTCTAGAAGTTAACATAGGTGTACCATCTTATAATTGAATTACCAAATGCACAAATTTATACGTTGAAACACAGTGTTACCAAAATAGTGTAAACAATCTAAAAGATGGTGACTAATTAAATTTGCAGAATCTTGAAGCAGTAGAAACCATAAAATAATGGCGCAAGATCCTTACATGTTGATATGGAGAGAAATCCATGCTACAGTTTCAAGTAAAGAAAGCAGGATGCATAACATTACATGTGTACTGTGCACACAAAAAGTGAAATATAGTGTGTATTCACATTTACCTGTGTGTGAAAGTTTATCTTTTTAATTACATAAATTTTATTTTTGATCATTTTAAATATTTGATTAGGTGCAAAGAGTTAAGGGCTAGAGAAAAGTGGGTGAAATCATCGTTTTGAAATTCTCTTTTTTTCCTTCCTGTATCTGGGAGGAGGGGAGCGATAAGGGAAGAAGGTACACCCAGCCTCCCAACCATCCCAGGGTCCCTGATGTGGGGCATGCTCTGAGGGTCCTGCTCAAGAGGTTTTCTTAGTTCAGCAGTTCTGTATTGCTAGTGATCTTACCACTCCAGTCACGAAGAGGTATCTCCAGACTCCACCTGTTTACATAGTCCATCTTAGAGTCTGTGTTTTCCCAGGTATTCACTGCCAACACTTGGCTGGGGTAGTTGATCCATTTGTTCTGTCCTCCGTCCTCTGTTATAGTACCAGGTGTCCTCTGCAGGCTCCAGTGTGCTGCCATATTCTCCATGTGTACCTGGATATGCTGTCCACTGCTCCATATAAGCCACTGAGAAGGACATTTACATTCCATGGTAAGACCATGGAACCTGCAATTTCTTCCATGGTTGGAGTTCTGAGTCCAGCGGTTCAGTTTGGAGGATTCCCAAAGGAACTTCATCTGAGGTAATCCCAGACCGGATTCTTGTGTGTGCATGTCAATACAGGGTCTGACACAGTCTGTCATCCAAATTGGCGTACACACACACTGTTAGTTGCAATTGCTGAGTTGGTTGTGCCTCCAGCCTTGTCTTCTACATAAACTAATAGGTGTTAGAGTCCAGCCTAATCCTGCCCTCCACACACTCTGCCCCCACACAAACCAGTGAGAGCTGAAACCTACTCTGAGCAACCCATAATAACCCCCACCATGCCCACCCCTGCCCTGATTCCCATGCTTGCCAGTATGTACAGTAGACTGGTTCTGTCTGTCCCACATGCCATACAGCTCTTATATATGTCAGTGGGTCTTGAAGCTTAGTTCAGCCCAATACTATCCAGCCCATACATGTGCAGGCCATACATGTGGCACTCTCTAGCCATGACTGTCCCAGTCCTGATTCTCATGCTCACTTACCCATTGGAGTGGCAACCCAAGAGGAAGGTGCCCACTGTCTCCCTACTGGGACTACTCCCATTCCTAGATCTTGTACTTTCCAGGTGGTATTGCAGTTTAACTCAACAGAGTTTCCCCCCCTGTGCCAGCATCCCCCTGATGCTGCGGCAAAGCCCAGCCAATCCTCACCCCCTCTGGCTTATGCGTGCACCAGAAGAAACAGTAAGCCCAGCCTGGTTTGTCCCTAGTCCAGCTTACATGCAGGCTAACAGGTTTTGTAGCCTTGCCTGGCCTGGTCTGCCTCCAGTCCCAGCTCTCACGCTCACCAGTGGGAATGGTAACCCTGAAGGGGAGCTCCATGTAGCACCCCCTACCAGGTTTGTCCACTCTCCCCGTGATCTCACGTGAGCTGATTGGGTGCTGCAGTCCAAATTGGCATGACCTGCCTCCTTCACTTACCAGTTGGTGTTGTAGCCTGACTGGGCCCAGCCCACCCCCAATTCAAAAGTCATGCTGGTAGGGGTTACAGCACAGCCCAGCCCAGCTGGCCCCTAGTCCTGGCCCTCATGTTGTGAGCCAACCCAGTCTGACCAACACTCCATTCTGGCGCTCAGAATTCGCCAGTGGGTTGTAAGAACTGGCCGAACTTGATTCGCCCCTGGCCTGTGCCAAATGTATGTTTTTGGGTACCATTCTCTGGCCTTGTCTGGGCTGCTCCCTATCGTGGTTCTTGCACTCACCTGCAGGGACTGTGTATGCATGAAATTTTAAAATGTTGGAGTGTTGTGTATTTACAAGAAATTGCAAATAGTGTTCACCTATTTGGAGGCGATAGTTAGATAAATGAGAGACAGGTGAGAGGAGTATTTTAAAAATCGGCCCTATTTTATAGCAATTTGAGATTTATGGAAAGCAGACAAGACCCTACATATGATTTCCCCTGTTGTTAACATCTTCCATGGTAAAGCACATTTGTTATAAGAAATGAACAGATATTACCAGGAATAACATTTTTGTTTGTTTAGTAAAATCCTTAATTCAGATATCGTTAGTTTCGACTCTACTTTTTTACTCCTAAATCCCTCCAGGTTATTGCATTGCATTTAGTTCCCATGTCTTGTTAGTCTCATCTTTGACAGTGGTGGTTTTCTCAAACTTTTCTCTGTCTTTAGTGTCCTTAATGGCAGGAAAGAACACTGTGGAGGCATACTGGTAGGATGCCCTCTATTAGAGATAGGGGTTTGAGAGAGAAAAAGTATTAAAGCAGAATGCCATTTTCATCATATATTATCAAGTATTATCAATCTGCTTTTTTTAAAAAAATATATTTTATTATTTAAGAGGAGGGAGAGGTGGCTCGGCATGATGACTTGATTGGCTAAATCCTCCCCTTGCAAGCGCCAGGATCCCATACAGATGCAAGCTTGTGTCTTACTCCACTTCCCATCCAGCTCCCTGTTTGTGGCCTGGGAAAGCAGTTGAGGACAACCCAAGGTCTCAGGACCCTGCACCTATGTGGGAGACCTGGAGGAAGCTTCTGGCTCCTGGCTTTGGATTAGCTCAGCTCTGACCATTTCAGCCATTAAGAGGAGTGAACCAGTGGATGGGAAATCTCTCTCCATCTCTCCTCTCTGTAAATCTGCCTTTCTAATAAAAATAAATAAATTGTGTTTAAAAAAGAAAGAAAGGAAGGAAGATGGAGGAGGGAAGAAGGGAGAGAGAGGAAAAAAAGGAGATATGGATTGAAAGTTCTCCCCTTCCGCTGGTTTACTTCCCAAACACCTGCACCAGACAGGGCTGGGCCAGCCTGAAGCTGGGACACATGAGTGCAGTCCAGATCTCCCACATGGCTGGCAGGAAGTCCAACTCCTTGAGCCATCATCCCAGGATGCACATTGCCGGGGAGCTGAACCAGGACTGAAACCCAAGCACTCAGCTACAGAATGCAGGCCAAACACCCAGACTTCTCAGTGTGCTCTGTTACCACTCTAGTTGACTTTGGTCACCTGGTTGAGGAAGTGTTTGGTTTCCCTGGAGTAAAATTACTCCTTTTCCTGCTCTGCATGCTGTACTCTCTGGGAGGAAGTCTGTGTGCAGCCCAGATGTGGTGGGAAGGTTACACTCCTTGTTTCTTTTTTTTTTTAATAATAGATTTATTTTATTTTTGATGATGTGTGCATATCTGAGAAGGATACATCATGCCCATATGGACCACCAGTTAGGGTGGGAGGGTCAAGGAATCACTCCTTCTTTCTTTGGGAGAAAAATCTGCATGTATTATTTCAAATTCTCCTGCATGGGGTATTTATCCTTCCCACTTATCAACTTGCTGTTTCTATGAGTTTGACTTGGAGGTATTTATTTTAGCTTTAGACCATATATTCAATACTACTGTTTGGGTTTTTTTCTAAAATTGTTTAGCATTAACTATCAGAAATTGTTTCTTGTGTCCTTTTGAGATATTCCCAGGAATGTACATTTTTTTCCATACTTCTTTATTTTCTTTCACTATTAGAAAATTTTATCTTGATATTTACTATCCTGGCCTGGAATGAGCCATTTCTCCAAAGAGGTCTGATTCCTTTTGTTGAAAACTGATGTTCAGAACCAAGATTTTGACACATTTCTGAGGTGTTACTTTCTAGGCACTCTCAACTGACTGAGCAAAGGACTGTCTGTGGAAAGTTATGTGTGTGTACACACATGGCCATAAATGGCTCTACATGCAGCCATCTGTAACTGCACTAAGATAAACATGAGTTCTGACTGATGTTGGCATTTTATGGACCCCTGGATCATTGCTAGCTCTCCCTAGGGGACTTTTTATTATGTACATTATAGTTTGAAAATGATTTTGAACTACTTTAATGTATTACCCACTCATAAAATTAAATAAACTTATAAATAGACTATAACTCTGAATAGGGCATATTCTATTTTAAACTTAAGAGGACGAATTTAGGACAGATTTGCTAAAATATACAGTTGACACTTAAAAGCAGTTTTCCAAAAAGCATATTATTTTCTGTCTTCTCTTTCATCCTTTTAATCTGACTTATGAGATAAGCAGTTTCCTTGAATATCTTATTTTATTAGAGGAATAATAAAACATCAGAGAAAATAATATCATATATTGCACGAACAGATGGTTAAGGGTTAAGTAACAACCTCTCCCATATTTAAGAAATGAAGTGATAGACCACATGGGATTTGTGGGAATAACAAATTCTGACTAAAGAAAAAAGGAAAGATGTTTTCATTCTCTGAGACCCTCCCCTCCCCATGCCAATCATTTGGCTAATACTAACACTGGACTGGTTTTCTCTCATCCCATCCTCACATTATCTTTTATATGTGAAAGTTTTTATTATTACTGTTAGAGAAATCCATGGTCACACAGCTGAGAATCAAACTCAGGTCTTTGTCAGGCCATAGTCTGTGTTGACTCATTAATGATTTCAATGAATTCCATAAAGGCGTGTGAAAATACTGAATTCCTTTTGCTTGGCAACAATAAAAATGATATGTGGGGGGGGGTGGGGTTCCATTTTACTAAAATACAAAGTTGGCCTTGTAAGTCTTTGGAGAATGTAAGCGAGGGCAGTGTTTCTCAAAAGCACCTGACCACAAGAACATCTGGAGCTGTGAGTGAATAAGCAAAGAGATCTGTTGAAAATGCACATTTTGCATGTCTGTCCAGACACACCAAGTTAGAATCTCCAAGAACCTAGGAATCATTTATTTTTTGAAAGATTAATTTACTCCAGTTTAGGTTTTGAAATAGTACATCATTGGCCCACTCATTAGTAAGCGGTGGAGCCAGGCTCGTTATTTTAGTTTTTGAGAGGCAGGAAGATTGAGAGAACTCCTATCTGCTAATTCACTGGAAACATACACACAGTGCCTGGGGCTAAGCCAGATCAGAATCAGGAGCCAACAGTGCAGTTCTGGTCCCCACGTGGGTGGCAGGGACATCGCTGCTGCCTCCCAAGGAGCTACAGTAGCAGGGAGTTCTCAAGGTTAGAGCTGGGACTCAGATGCGGCTACTGAAATGTGAGCAACTGAACCAGTGACTTAGCCTTTAGGTCAGATGCCCACCCGAGCTATGGTCTTAAGATAACAAGTAGTTCTTAGGACTAGACAAGTTTAATACTACCTTTAAAAAATGAAAGAAGAGGGGTTAGGCATTTAGCACAATGACTTAAGTTTCCTGCCTTGGAATGCCTGCATTCCATTGTTAGAATACCTGGTTGAAGTCCCAGCTGCTCCATTTCTGATCCAGTTTCCTCAAGTACTTGGATGCCTAGCACCCACATAGAGGACCCAGATGGAGGCCTGGCTCCTGGCTTCAGCTTAGTCCAAGCCATGGCTGTTGTGGGCATTTGGGAAGTGAACCAGCAGAGGGAAAATCTCTTGTCTCTTTACCTTTCAACTAAAAAGTAAAAAAACAAGGAAGGAATTTTTGTTTGAAAAATGATTTGGAATTTAGAAAAAAACTAAGTTGTTTGTTTTTTTTTAAAAAGTACATTTTTGAAGTTGCTTAGTTGCAAATCATGGGAACTCTTACTTAATTTAAACAACAAAGGGCTTTACTGAAAGAATTTCAGTGTTTCAATAATGAGAATCTCTGAGAAGATAGAAGAATCAGGATTGGAAAGTGGTTAAGAGTCCAATGAAATCTGGAAATGTCATTTTGGCTCCACTACATCTGAATGGGAAAATTTTGGCCTTCCCAAACTATCAAATGCTGTTCTATTCAAAGCGTATGAAGTACCTTCTACATGAAAAGTATTCACAGTTATATATGGTGAGGGAACAGGGTTTAAAGAAAAGAGAAGTAAAAAAGAGAAGTAAGAGTCTAGTGGGGATGACAAAGAAAAAGGCCAATTGATAATTATAATTCAGTGCTAGCTAGAGGTACAAGTTGTAGAAGAGGATTATTCCAGGAAGAATATAGAAGAAACTTCTGCTGAGACCCAAAGTGCAGTCTGTTTGGGTAGAATGTGACAGGAATCACATGCAGGATGTGTTTCATTACAAAACATAGAACAGTTCACCCAGACAATGATGGGTAAGGATCACACAAGGCAATTGGAGTCAAGGATGCAGTAACTGAAGAACTTGAAGAGAAGCAGTGAAGACGAACAGAGAATGCTTTGTGTGTCCTATCACAGGCAATGAGGAGCCCATAGGAAAAAATACGAAAATCAGGTATAGAACACAGGAAAGTTAGCATTTTCAAAAAATCTTTCTGACAGTGGTATGACTGGCTGGTACGTAGAAGAGACCAAAAAGAAAGAAGCACTCATCGTAGAATGTCATTGCAGAAGGAGGCTAACAGTGATAGAAAAGTAGAAACTAAGATAACAGGGATTTGGGAGCTGCTGAGGAAATGGAACCAGCAGGAATTGAGTGACTTACTCAGTGGCTAGAAAGAGAAAGAAAGAATCAGGGAGAATTTTGAGGGTTTGGGCTCAAACAATGAGTAAGAAGGTGGTGACACTTTCCCAGAAAGGGAGGTAGAGAAATTTGACATGGAGTGATTTTCAAAGCCTAAGCATGAAGCAACTGGGCAACATACAAATCAAGATGTCCAATGAGATTAGGAAGGTTACAAGCAAGTCAGAAAAAGGTTGTTCTGGAGTTACCAAATCAGGTAGAAATAGAAATGAATGGAAGTTGTTCAGTCAACAAGATTACCTTGGTAGAGTAGCGCATGAAAACAAAACTAAACAGAATGTCTTAAGAGAAAACCAAGGGAAGAGTAACTACTTAGAGGAAGACAGGTAACCCAGGTGAAGATGTATTAATGAGAGGAAGTGTAGTGTGAAGAGCCAGAGGGGCATGCCATAGAACAGGGGAGAACACATTGTCCCAATGGGAGAATGCTCAGTGCTGACAGTGGATGTTAAGTCCAAGAAGGTGACGGTTGGGAGATGCCCAATGGATGAAGACATCTCTCTTGTGTCATTCAAGGGTTACTGTGAATTTGGAACAGATTATTGAAGGAGAAAGGATTTTAAAAATAATGTACACATATGAATCAGCACTGTGGCCTAGCCAGTGTAGTCCCTGCCTGAAGCAACAGCATGGTGTGTAGTGCCAGTTCAAGGACTTGCTATTTCGCTTCCCATCCGGCCCTCTGCTAATATGCCTGGGAAATAGGCTGCCCCAATTCCATGGGACCCTGCTCCCACATAGGAGATCTGGAAGGAGCTTCAGAGGGGCCCAGCTCCATCTGTTGCAGTCATTTGGGGGAGTGAACTAGCAGATGTAAGATTTCTTTGTCTCTCCCTCTTTCTGCAACGTTCTCTTTCAAATATATAAAAATAAGTACTGTTCAAGAAAAAAAAGAACCCAATAAAGTGAAGCTGCCAGATTTGCAGCTGTGAATTATTCCCCAAGAATTGCCTGATTAGCACACAACCACTGTATGCTTCTAACACTGGCCAACTCCCTGAGCTGCCACATCCTCTCATATCAGTTGTTGTAAGGTAAGATCATGGGGGAAAATAAAAGGACCATGGCTAATGTGGACACCTAGCCTGGAAACAAAACTAGTCTCCAATAAATTCATGGAAAATGTATATGAAAAAATTGTGCCTGGATTTCAATATTCTTTCATCCCAGAACAAACTCATACTGACTTGTTGAAACATGTCCAAGCAGGCTCTACTTGAAGGATAAAGCATCAAAAAGAGGCCCTTTCAGAACAACATAAATTCTGCTGAAATGAAAGGAAAAACAAACATCAGATTTATGGTGAATCCTGAGGGGAAGCATGGTGAAATCACTGATGCTGCATAAAAAGTTTATGGCGACAGTGCCCCAAAGAAATAAGCAGTTTGTAGTTCAGTTTAAGATTTTCTGAGACAACGTTGGAGATGGAAGGCTGTAGCACATTACAGCAGAATTTGCGAAGCCTTCTCCGAAGTCCCCTTGTGTGATGAGAGGACTAAGCAGGAGAGGAGTGTCGTATGATGGAGAAAGGTGTTCTGGTGAGACTTTGTCAAACATTTTGCAGCCGCAAAGCCTTGGTTAAGTTGTTCAGGACACTCTTCTGGTAGCAGCTACTGTTGTTCTTTGCTCTTCGACACCCTCCTTCCCCTGCTCCAAGAAGGTCAGCAGCATCCCGAAAAACTGGTGTCACTACCTTTGCCCTGGAATAGTCCAGTATTCCTTTTAACTGAACCAGTTCTGCCTCTTAGTAGCCACTGATTTGTCCTGCTCAGGATTACATTGAGAAAGCAGGTTTCATTTCCTGGTACAGTTCTGGGAAGAAATGCTTCAGAAACCTGATCCCACTTGTTTAAAATTTCTGTTAAAAGCTCTGTATTTACCTGTAGATCTGGCCCAACAGTTTGATTTTTCAGTCAGAATTGTATCAGTTCAGTCTATTGAATTATTCATGACATTGGCTAGTGTTTCTGTTCTTAATTGTCAATCCCTTCTGATTAGGGAAGAAAAGGACACATTTTTACCTCACAATTGGATCTGTATGATCTCCCTCTCACTTTCGCTTTCCTTCTTCCTAAAAACACACTGCATTGACGTGAGTGAATTTCCAGGACTGTGTGTCTCCTTTAGGAAGGGACGGGATGGCTGTTATTGTGTATGAAAGAGTCTTGGCTTTGATGGAGTTCATGTTGAGAACTAAAAGTTCAGTTTTTTTTTTTAATTTTTATCTTTCAGGTCATATAAGTAGGAATAATTAAAACAAGCAAGTACCCTAAAGTACGATTCAGATTAAGAAGGAAACAGAATGCTATCACACACAAAAAATATAGAACATGTCTTAATTACAAAGGGAAAAAGCAGCACGTTAGCATATTTAACAGGATAAGATTTTGCCTATTAAAATGTAGGGGTAAGTGTTTGAAGTAGCAGCTCACAGGCCACTGGGACATCTGCATGCCACATCAGAAAGTTGGGGTGCAAGTTCCCCTTGCAGCTTCTTGCTCGGAGGCCTCTGGGTGTATGCCACCTGCCTGCTGGAGCTGGTGTGAATTCCCTGCTTCCAGCCGAGGGAGGGTTCTCCCCCTCTCCCTCTCGCTCTTTCTCTCCTTTATTACTCTGCCTTTCAAAAAAGTAGGTAGTTCATTTTAAAAGCAACAAATTAAAACCAAAGTAGAATTTCTGAGTTCAAGAACTGAAAAACTAAAGATAACAGACTGACAAAATGTATTTGTGTTATATTTGGTATACAAAGGGTTTAAACCCACACCATATGAAGAATTTATTCAAGTATTCAAGAAAACTCCAAGACTCTGAGCAAGGAAATGAAAAAAAAAAAGATAATTAACAGGAAAACAGACATGAGAAGCATACAGAAAAATTTAATTACTAGGGACTAAATAAACTCTGCCTTAATTAAAATAAAGGCCTGTGGTATGTATGGTATAGCAGGTAAAGCTGCCACCTGCAGTACCAGCATTCCACAGGGGCACTGGTTCAAGTCCAAGCTCCTCCACTTCCAAACCAGTTCTGGTCAACCTGGGAAAGCAATGGAGATGGCCTGAGTACTTGGGCCCCTGCACCCACAGGGAAGACCTGGAGGAATTTCCTGGCTCCTGGCTCCTGGCCCCTGGCTCCTGGATGCTGTCCCCTGGCCCCCTGGCTCCTGGTTCTTGGCCCTCTGGCCCCTGGCTCTTGACCCCCTGGCTGCTAGCTCCTGGCCCCCTGGCTCCTGGTCTCTGGCCCCTGGCTCCTGGCCCCCTGGCTCCTGACTCCTGGGCCCTGGCTCCTGGCTCCTGGCCCCCTGGCTCCTGGCCCCCTGGCTCCTGGTCCCTGGCCCCTGGTCCCTGGCCCCTGGCTCCTGGTCCCTGGCTCCTGGTCCCTGGTCCCTGGCTCCTGGTTCTTGACTGGCATCAGCCCTTGCCACTGAGGCCATGTGGGGAATGAAGCAGCAGTTGTTGCATCTCTCTGCTCTTGCTCTTTCTGTTTCTAGTAAATAAACTAAATCTTAAGAAATAAATGATTAAAGTTTTCCTTTTCTTTGATGATATAAATTATAGTTTTAAAAAAAACACATAGAACTCCTTTTGATCAAATGATCTTGAGAATTTCTTCGGAAACAATTCAGAAGAAAAATTATTGATGTGAAAGGGTCATATTTATAGTAGTGACCGATTAGAAATAACTTCTATCCACCACTAATGAAGTAGATAATAAACTGTCATCTACTAGCGTGTGAAGCATTATGCTGACTTCAGAAATGGCAGTATGAGCATTGTCATAGAAGCATTTAAAAAATCCACACTAGTACTAGTCAGCTTTTAATCCTATAACAAAAACCCACCACGAGCTACTTACGGAGGAAGTTTCTTTGGCTCATGGTATTAGAGGTTTGCAGTCCACAGTGCCTGGCTACTCTGGCACCTGATGAAGGGCTTCTTGCCTGTGGAGTCCTGAGACAGGAGAGCACCACCTGCCATGAGGAGGTACAGAACAGAGGACCCATTACATGGCTAGCGAGAAAGCAGAGAATGACTGGGCCCAACTCGGACTTTTATGGCCAACGCTCTGAGGAAAACTACACTCTGAGTAGGACCTGCCGGTAGACACCCTCCCGAATATCACAAATGGTTTCTGTTTTCTTTCAGTACTTCACAACTTTCTTTTGGTAATTTACAACTGTGATTTAACCATCTACATGGGTTTAGGAGCCAAATCCTGTCCAAACCATAACAATATGTTTTAGTAATTATGTCAGGAAAAGGTATATTTATGAGTATAAATCAGAAAGAAATGTGGAGAAATGAAAATCATTTTTAGAGTGATAGAAATAGGAGTGGTTTTCCATTTTTCCTTCTCTGATGTCATTTTAACAATAAATTTCTTCATCCAAAAAATCCCCACACATGTTTCAAAACTTAGCTCATGTTAACACCTCCTGCATTAAGAAGACCTCTGCAGAAACAGTGGGGCCCCTATGTTCTACTCATTAAGCCATCACCTGCAGTAAGCACATGTGGAGACTCTGGTCTGTTAGTCATCGTACAGAGCTTGTACAGGCTCTGCTCGGGGCCAGTGTGACTACACAGCAAAGAACCATGTCATTTCAGGGCCACACTGGTGTCTCGTTTTTGCTTCTGGTGTTGAATATGAGGTGCTTCAAAAATTCAGGACAAAATGGAATTAAAGGGCAAATATTTTGATGCAATAATGTTGAAATACATGCACAGTTTTACTAATGTTTAATGCATGGTGTGGAGACCACTTGGTATGCACAGATTTCATTTCTTTTTGCACCAAAATAAGATTGTCATTCCATGTTCCATGGATTTTTAAAAAAATACTCAGATTCATTCTATATGTAGCAGCCAGATTATGTTAACAGGAGTAAGCTTTCCCATGTTGGAGTGCTAACTTAAACCCAGGCACCTCTGCTCTTCATCCAGCTTTCTCCTAACACATCCTAGGAAGCAGTGCATGGTGGTCCGAGCCCTTGGATGCCTGCAACCTGCATGTGAGACCCAGATAGAGTTCCTGGTTGCTCCTGTTGGCTTGGCCCCGCCCGGCATGCTATAGGCATCGCTTAGGAATTGAACCAACAAATGAAACATCTCTTTCTCTCTCTCTGTCTCTCTCTCTCTCTCTCTCTCTCTGTCTCAAGTAAATGAGAATAAATGAACTTTTTAAAGGTTCTCTGTAAAACTCCTCTTGGTTAAAGCCATTTAAAAGTGGTAGGTCAGGATGGACAGGATTGCAGCAGTGAGGACAAGTACTGCCTCCTCTGCACCTGTGCAAGAAGACGAACAGGTGTCAGTTCTTTATAATTTTTTATGTGACCAACCATCTTGCTTGTTCCTGTATCAGGGCTTCAGAATGAAAATCATCTAAACATTTAGGAAAATGTTCATGAATATACTCCTTGCTTTATCTACAAACACCTTTCTGATAAAACCAACATCTTCTTTCAAATTTCAGTTTGCAAGAAGTTACTGTGAATTACGGTGGCTATAAGAGCTACAAGTACAGAAAAGACATTGCAGAGTTTCCATCTTGGTTCTTGCAGTGTTGTGTCTCAAACTAGGGGCATGTTCCTCTTGCCCTGAAGGTCCCTGGGGGGCTTCCCCGGATGCTCCCACCTGTAGCACTGTAAGCCAGCCTCTTGGCTTTTCTCTTCTCCACTTTTGTGATAATTTATTTTCTGTCTCTGCCTGCCATCTATTAGCCTACTCATCAGCCTCTTCCTATAGCTCACCTCATGGTTCGCTCTTCCTTCTGACCTTGACTGCGACGGGATTTATCTCACCTGTTCAGTAGGGCTCAGCTTCACTTTGAATTCTAGACCTTCCTACATCTTCACGGAGCTTCACAGGACATGTCACAGAAGTGGTATGTGTGGGTACCTTCAGCTCCAGCAGTTCTTGACTCAGTTTTTTTTTCATTCTCTGTACTAGTACTACTTTCTAAATCTTTCTGGCTCCAACCGTGTTACCATTCAAATTCTATTGTTTAGTTTTACTTTCTCTATCTTGCAATGTTTCTTTCATAATTTTTGTTAAGCATCATAATTCTTAATCTGCTTTCTTCTAAATGCACGCCAATTTTTTTTCTTTTGCTACCTGGCTCAATAGTTTTCTCAATTAGCTTGAGAGTTGTCATTGATAGTTTTCCCAGCTTGTTGATATAGTTCCAGATATGCCAACCTTATGAGAAGAGGAAAATCCAACGAATTTACCTATATTCTCACCTAAATCATTGCAAAATGGGAATAGCATTTTAGATGTTCCTTGGGAAAATTAGAATAAGGGTAAACTGATAGTTATGTCCCTTTTCTTGTGCCTGTATTTGAAGAACATGATTATTTGTTTAAAGAAAGAATAGAGTCATTAAGACACCCACGTTCCGTAAAAGGACACGTTGTTTTCATTTCTGGCTTTGTTAGTTTGCTGTTAACACACACCTTGCATTAATAGCAGGTGATTGGCAAATGATTGGATTTTCGTCACCCATGTGGGAAACCTGGGTTGAGTCCCAGCCCCCTGACTTTGGCCTGGTACAGTCTTGGCAGTTTGGGATATGAACTAGTTGACAGAACTCATTTTTGGCATAAGCTTTATCCTTCTGCATTTGTCTGTATTGTCAGAGAGAAAGCTACATATTGTAAAATGGAGAAAGATAAAGCTTATGCCAAAAGTGAATTCTAAAAGTAAATACATTGGAACATGAAATACCAGAACTGTTAAAATGCACTTATAAGGAAACTCATAACAATATAACATTCAGCTCAGGATTAAAAATTCAGGAAATAAGAGATATATTTCACATGGGTACAAAAAACCAACAGTTATTAAGAAACAATAAAGAACAATTCAGTCACAACTAAGTGAAGTGAAAAGATTGCAGAACAGAACAGGGAATAGATAAGCAGATGTTGAATTTCCTGAAGGAAAAGAAGAAGAAGGGAAAAAAAAGGCAGCGCGCCAGAGGAAGACGGAGAATTGGGCCAGGAGAACAAGGAAGGATGCTGAGCTGTCATCTGCAGGAAGCCCTTCACAGCTGGATCTGCAGCTGGGGGAGCGGGGAAGGGGGCTTGCAAGACGCAGCACAGACACTCAAATGCTCGCGATAGACTTCAGACGGTGAACCATAACACTATTCACACATTTAACATCAAAAAGTGAATTCAAATACTTTATACTGTATTATTTTTCAAATATTTAAGTATGAGAGAGAGAGAGAGTGAATCTCCCATCGAGCATGCTTCATTACCACTTCGTTCGTGAGGACTGTGGAGTTAGGGAAACGTGCTAGCTCAGGAGCAGAAGATAATGAGCCACGCCCACATGGCCAGATGACGCTCCTGCCGTTTTTTCTCAGTGACTGTGTCCATCCCTAGTCCATGAATAAGTTAGAATAACCTGTTCACTGGCATTTATTTACGAAAGTTTTGTGATTTTGAGTTTAGCTGACACTAAGATAACTTCTAAAATGTACAATTTATCTCAATTGATATTACTCCTCTCAGAGGTCACTGTGACACACAAATCAGTCCACTTAAGTGATTTGCCTTCCACCTGCTAGAATAAAACGTCCTTTACTTTTTCTAAGCAGTCACAAATATTAGAAGACAGAGTCCACATAACTCATTTCAGCATTAATATCCTCCCATAAAATTCTTTGACGAACTTTCAAATTTATTCCAAGTGAAAAATCTTTTTTGTGTTTATTCTTTCAGTAAACTGTTTGGTATGGCAGATAATATACAAATATTTGAATATGTTTGGATATAATGTTTTAACAATATAACTTTTAAAATATTTTACGTATCATAAAATTCAGCTCTTTGAAGTGTGCAATTCACTGGTTTTGTGACATTCATAAAATTGTATAAACATCAGAATGATCCGATTTTCTTTTTTCTTTTTAAATTTTAATTAATTTTTAGCAGATTCACTGTGATTTGTAGATGCAATTCTAAGTATATAGTGATATTCCCCTTTTTCCCTGCGCCTTCCCTAGCCCTTTCTCTCGCTTATTATTTTAGACATAGTATGTTTTAAATTTACGTTAGAATAAAAAGGCTTAATACTTAAGAAGTTTAACAAGTAAAAATCGAAGACTATTGTTTGATAAGAATACGGAGAATGACTACAAAGAACAAGTGAACGGAAACATTCCACCCACAGATGGCAAAGTTGAAAGTAATCACGGATCATTAAAACTATTATAGTATAACATGCTTAACAGTTGGTTGGACAAAAGTGTATACGTTTTATGGAAGTTTATTTGCAGCAATACTGATGGACACAGACATTTCTTTCCTCTTCTTTTATGTTTATTTATTTTTGTTTTGTTTTTAAATGTTTGCTCCCGTGCGTAGGGAGAACACATGTGTCTTAATTTACTCAACAGGATGACCTCCAATTGCATCCATTTTGCTTCACATGGTAGAATCTTATTCTTTTTGTATCTGAAAAATATTCCATTGTGTATTATACACCATTTAAAAAACATCCATTCATCTGGTAAGAGACACCTTAGTTGATGCCAAATTGTGGCTGTTGGTGTCGGTGCTGCTGTAAGCATAGTGGTGCAGGTAGCTCTCAGACCCGTTGTGTTCCAGTCTGTGGAGTACATACCCAGTGGGGAGGTTGCTGGACTGCATGGGAAGTATATTTCTACTCTCCACAGTGCTTTCTCCTGTGGCCGCACAGGTTCCATTCCCGGCAACAGTGTGTCAGTGGTCCGTTGCTCTGCATCCTGAGCAGCATCTGCTCTGCTCTGCGCTGTGGCTTCCCCTGTTCTGACAGGGATGAGGACATACCTCAGCGTGGCTTTGATCTGCATTTTCCTCAAGGCTGGGGATGTTCAACATTTTATTTCATGTATTTGTTGGTCATTTGTATTTCTCCTTGTGAAATTGGTTGGTGTTTGGTTGTTGAGTTTTTCAAGTTGCTTATACATTTAGGATATTAATCCATTGTTGCATAGGTGGCTTTCAAATATTTGTTCCCATTCTGCCCTGCGTCTCTTCACTCTGTTGAGCAGTGTCTTTTGCTGTGCAGAATCTTCTGGGTTTGCTGCAGTCTCATGGCTTCAGTTCTGCTTTTGTTGCCTGTGCTTTGAGGGTCTCATCAAGAAGGCCTCCCCACACCAGTGTCTTGGAGTGTTTTCCCTAATATTTCTTCCCGAAATTTGTAGCCTCAGCTTATGAATTTAGGTCTGTGATTCATTTTGAGTTGACTTTTATATATGATGAGAGGTATGGCTCTAATTTCATTCTTCTACATACATCTAGTTTTTCCAGCATCATTTATTGAAGAGATGACCCTTACTACACTGTATAGTCTTAGCACTTTTGTCAAAACCCATTTGGGCCTGGCGCAGTAGCCTAGCAGCTAAATCCTCACCTTGCACTTGCTGGTGTTTGTTGTCCTGCAGCGATGGATTTGGTGAACCTAGCCAATAATAACATGCATGGATTACTGACTGATGGTCAATAGCCAAAGTTTGCTAACAGCGTCAGACTTTTGAAAGAAGGTTGTCACATAGGCATCCAGGAAGGGGGCCTGAGCCATTTTCATCTCAACAGCAAGAGACAGTCCCCCAATACACAACTCAATACACCTGAAAACCAGGAGGTTTCCTGTTCATTCATCTCCTTCCCTGGCCTTTCAGAGGAGATTAAGCTGGCTCTGTCTCCCTCAATAGCAAAGATTCTGAATGTCCTTCTACATGCTAGGATCCCATATGGGTGCCAGTTCTAACCCCAGCAACCCTGCTTCCCATCCAGCTCCCTGCTTGTGGCCTGGGAAGAAGTCGAGTACGGCCCAAGGTCTTAGGACCCTGCACCCATGTGGGAGACCCAGAAGAGGCTGTGGCCTCCTGGCTTTGGATCGGCACAGCACTGGCCGTTGTGGCCACTTAGGGAGTGAATCCAAAGACAGAAGATCTTTCTCTCTGTATATCTGCCTTTCAAATAAAAATAAAATAGGTCTTTAAAAAATTAGTTGACTATAATGTGATTAATTTCTGGGCTCTTTATTCTGTTCCATTGATATGCAAGTATCATTGCCAGTATCATGCTGTCTTAAGTATTATAGCTTTGTTGTATGCTTTGAGGTCGGGTAATGTGATATGTACTGCTTAATTTTTCTTGTTCAAGATTGCTTTGGCTAATCTGGATCTTTTGTGAATCCATATGCATTTAGGATTGCTTTTTCTAATTTTGTGAAGAATGTCATATTGGTATTTTGATAGGCATTACTTTAGGTAATATGGACATTTAATAATATTGATTCTTCTGTTCCCAAAACAAGATCTACTTTTCCTAATTATTTTACACAAGTAGAATCATAAGTATGAGATCTTTCGGGTGTGTCTTTACGTTTAGATTAGGGGTGGGGGATGTCTGCCCACAGGCCTGTGAAATCATTTGGCCTGGCTCTGCCAAGGAAACTGCAAATGGTACTCAAAATTTAATAATTGTATAGCAGGCTAATTTTTAAGTTGATAATTTTGTATGGTTCACTAATGATGTTATAAATTTCCAGATGGCCCTTGGCAGAAAAAGGTTCCCCAGCCCTGATCAGTGTTTTTGGGTTTCATCCTTGTTGTGGTATGGATGCATACTATATTCCTTAATTAGTAGCTTATTTGGGAAAAATGAAATAAAATCCAAGTGAGTAATATGGTTCTGCTGGAAAAAAAATGTTGCTTCAGGTGTCAAATACTTGAGCTTTCTGGCATTGTAGATGCCCTGAGCAGGCAGTCTGAACAGATCATTACACTTGTGGACTCATGTCTCATCTATAAAATGGGAATGTGGTGATTTTCATTAGCTGACTTAAAGTGGTAGAAGAATAAACAAACTAAATTTGTAGCTAACCCTAAAGAAATAGAATTGGTTGTATTTAGGATAAAAGTATTAGAATTCGCTTAAATACTATTTTGATCTCAAAAGAAAATAAGAAAAATGTAATTTCTCTTTGTCCAAAAGTCCAGTTTTTCCACTGATTTATCTTCCCATCAGTCTTTGTAAAAATCAGCCCTTTCCCCCTTTCTGTAACAGTTGTCTGTCTGCTCTTAGAACAGGTTGCTGGGGAAGGGAGTGGCTGTGGTTAATTCAGGAGTCAGCTAGTGTTTGGCAATCTGTGACCTTACCTGCAAGGTATGGCTGTCAAAAGGAGCTCACCATGGTGACTTGGCCAACTTTTTTGAGTCCTTTTGAGCTCATGGGCTCAAGCTGGAATAGAGTTACCTTGGTTTCCTATAAAAAGGGAAGGGGCTGATTTTTACGAACAGAAAACCAAGGAAGTTTTTAGTGATCTGAACTATACTGAACTCGATAATCCTTGGGAAAAAACCAAGCTTAGTATTGAAAGTATGGTATCCTTCTGTATCCCAAAGCCAGGGGAACACAAACAGTGCCATTTGCCCAGGTGCAAGTCAGATAGTGCTGATTAGAACCTGAAAATTCTTTTTTTAGGACCAGCTCATCGTTAAAATATGATGCCTATCATGAATTCTAGGTTTAATCAGGAATAAATGTGGTAGATGGTCTCTGTCATAGATAGCTTCCGTCCCAGGCATGATGTGTCAAGACAGCTCCAGCCGATCAGTGACCAGGGAGGAGCTTCCATCCCTCTCTTCTGTAATGCCCCTGTGGACAGGGCGCCTTCCTACGCAGAGGTCCTCTTTTACAGCCACAGAACCTCCCTGCTCCTTGGAGATATTTACGGATAATCCACACTGATGGGCTAAGAGCATGAGCAGTAAAGATACTGAATGGGAAATAAATGACCCCTCTCTTCCACCCCCACCCCCTTGCCTAATGTCACTTACCTTTTGCCTGCATCTCTTGCGTCTCTCCTTCCAGCTGACTGCTGATAACTATCCTCATATCGCTGAAGAAGCAGTCACTCCTGTGAGCTGAGATGTGTTTCTTACTAACATTTACCACAGTACCCCTCCGTGGCCCCTCCTGGGTTAAGCACCTTTGTATCTCCACTGTAAGGTTGAGACGGCCGAGGCCTACAGCCATTAAGTCGTTTGCTCAAGACCACACTGTTACTAATCAGTTCTGGAACCTGAGTCCAGAATTGCGCAACCAAAATTTGGGCTCCCAACATCTGGTCTCCACTGTGAGCATCGAAGTATAGAGACTGTTGTAACTAATGCCTACTTCAGAGTGAGTTATGGCACCAAGCACTACCAGTGGGGCTGGTAGTGAACATGTTTCTGTATAGGGACAGCGGAAGGGATCCGGAGGACAGAAGGCAACTGACAGTGGGTTACAAAGACCTGTACTAGGCTAGGATGTGGTTTGTTAAGATGGGCATGTCACCCAGTTTAGTGTCAGGTTACTTTAATGTGATCTTTTTGTTTCATAATATCAAAATAATCCATGTTCACTGCTGATTTGAAAATCCCAGCATTCAGAGAGAGCTGTAATAAGCATTTGATGTGGATCCTTCAAGACTTCATATTTCAAATACATACAGATGTGCACAGAAATCAAATTTTTACACCCAAATCAACTTGCCTGTCAATTTCATTTTCCTTGAGCCTTTTTAAAGAACTCTCATATTTTAAAAACAAAAATAGTAAAATCTAGTTTTAATCGGGGCCTGTGTCATGGCACAGGGGATCACCCTGCCATCTGCCCAGTGCCAGCATTCCGTAAGGAACTTGGTTAGAGTCCTGGCTGCTCTGACTCCATTCCTGCTGCCTGTTTTCACACCCAGGAAAGCAGTGGAAGGTGACCCAAGTACTTGTGCCCCTGCCGTCTGCATGCGAGACCAGCATGCGTGTCGCAGTCCAGTCCAGGTGGTCGTGCACAAACGCAGAGTGAGACGGCGATAGAAGAGATCTCACTGTCTCTCACCGCCTCTGTCTCTCTCTATACAAAACGCCCCCTCTCAAATACAACTAGATATTTCAAAAACTATTCATCATGTTCTGTTGTTTGGATGAATCATAATTTACTTATTCTTATACAATTGTTTTCACTTTTTCGTCTGTTAAAATGGCATTATGGTGAACATCTTCTTAGCTACCTGTTTTAAATAACATGAGCATTACTTCATTGTCTTCTGCCTTCACATTATAAGGAAAAAAATGCTTTTGCTTTTTCACTTTTTTTTATTAGGTGATTATGTGGCAGAATATTTTTGAGAACACAGTTAATTCAAAGCAATTTTGTAGCATGAAAGCACTCTTTTTAAGGGACACCTTGTGCTTTGCTTAAGTTACTGCCAGTGCAGCCCTGGGAGTGAAGGGACGGGAAGAGGTCAGAACTTGGTGTGGCTGAACATACACTCCCTTCATCGTTTGCAACAGCATCAGTCCTGCATGCAGCAGTCTTCGTACACGCTCTGATCAGAAAACACCAGCTCACTTAACGAAGCTGCTGTTTCTGTGGCTATGCGACTCAATTAGAAAATGCTTTAGATATTTTACAGCTAAACTTGCCTATCTTCCATTTATTCATTTGCTTTATTTTTTAATCCTAAATCTTACTCTCTATTTTTTTTTTAATCCCTGAGATGCTTTCAGCTATCCCTTCAAACCTAGCTCATGCTGAAAATATCCTTCATTCTCATTAAGACTTACAAACACGTGTGATTGTGGGAGTTTATTTTTACAGATCCCTTAGAAAGCAAAGTGCTGTTGTAAAGCATTTGAAGTTTCTGAATCCATCAGGATAACGCCTGTGAGATAGAAAAAAATATGCATTTGTTTTGCCAGTTGAAAACGAGTGGTTAAATAATCAGGCTGCACAGTACAAACACACACGCACAACTGGAATTTAAGACTTCCTGTTGTATTCTTCCATAGGCTGTCACCTTTTATAAGCTACCATAAATTTAGTTTATATTCACGTTACATATGGTTGATGCAGTATTTAGAGTAAAAAACCACAGTGGAAATTTAAAAGTATATTTTGTCATAGAAAATTCTGAAAGTCTTGGTTCTTAATATTGGAATATCATTTATTTGTAAACTTATAGCAATCTGCATATCACCTTAGTTTGATTTAATCCCACACCATACACACATCCATATAGTTTTCTGGTCTTAATGTGACCACATCTGTGCCGAATTGCAACTTTCAGCTGTCTCTTTGCACCTGTTCTGGCGTCTGATTTATAAAAATTACTGTATTTCAGTCCCTGCTGGTATAATTCAGAAAAGATTAAATGTGCCTCAAGAATACTTGTTTCAAAATAGCTGTGAATCAGATCTCTGAAATGTAAGTTAAACTAAACTGGAATGAGTTTTCCAAGTGACTGTATCACCATCCAAGCTTTGTAAAGTGTTTGCCAAAGTCACAACATTACTCACTAAAGAACTTTCTGCTATTCTTGGTGTATATTTTTTATATGTGCAAAGGTTTCCTCTGTGAATGCTCATAAAAATTGTAAATGAGCTATTATTCTAAAAGGCTCAGAGTTATCATACTATATGTAACATATACATACATATAAATAAATGTATATATACTAAAGCAAATTTATTTTTTATTCAATTCAGTCACATTTGATCAGAAATCCTAGTTTCAGCCACATAATTAACGTTTAGCTGAACAAGGTAACCTAAAATGATGAAAAAACAAAACAGACCTTAGTTTTAAGTAGTTGTTTGTTTGCTATTTAAAACATTATGATTCCTCAAGGCTAAATGAGATACGCAATTATAATTTACCTATAGACAAGGACCTATCTTACTGATATTTGTACACTGATTCTAGAAAGCTTGAAGTTAGCTATAAATAGAGTGGGTACTCTATATGTGTCTATTAAAATAAAGTTATATATTTATAAGAAAATTACATTATAATGCCGAGATACATACCAGGTAACGTCAGTGAAAGCTGCATATCTATTTGTTTAGGTGTTTTAATATTAGATAATTAATTTATTTACATATATTAGAGAAATAGTCTAATTTTTAGCATTTTTATGGCATTTTTATTCCTGAAGTCTGCAAAAATTTATTCATTCTTTCAATGATGTCTTTTTAATCTTTTTTAAAGTAAGATTTCTTTATCTATTTATTTATTAAAATTGGAATGACATAGTTACAGAGAGAAGGAAAGCGAGAGATCTTCCATCTGCTTGTTCACTCCCCAAATGACCATAATGACCAGAGATGGCCGATCCAAAGCCGGAAACAAGGAGCCTCCACTGGGTCTCCTGCATGCATATCGGGGCCCAGGGACTTGATGCGTCCTCTGCTGCTTTTCCAGGCCATAAGCAGGGAGCTGAATCAAAAGTGGAGCAGCCAGGACTTGAACCAGCAGCCATACAATATGCTGGTGCTAAAGGCAGAAGCTTGGCTTTTTACACCACAGCACTAGTCCCTTCAATAATTTCTCAAGAAACTCCTTCATGGGCTCACATTGTGGCACTACAGGTCAAGCAACCGCCTACAGTGCTGGATCCTCTATGTCAGTGCCAGCTTCAAGTCTCAGCTGCTCTGCTTGCAGTCCAGCTTCCAGGTAAGGGGGTATCAGGAACAGCAGGGGAGGACGGATCAAATGCTTGGGCCCCTAAACTCAGATAGGAGGCCCACATGGATTCCTGGCTTCAGCCTGCTCTTGTCCCAGCTGGGGCTGACATTTGGAAAGTGAACCAATGAATGAAAGATTTCTTTGTCTCTGTGTTCTGACTCTCTGTCACTCTGCTTTTCAAAAAAATAAATCTTAGAAAAGATCAAATTGAAAGATAAGTTTAATTTTTTTGAAAGACACTTCCCCGTGTCCTGCTCTATGAATAGAATAGGTAAGATTCTGTTCTGTTGATGTTGTTAGGATTCAGTGAGCCCAAAACATTTAGAATATAGTGCGTGCTACGTTCAGACTTTGTAGCTGTGGCCATGGGAGAGGACCATGGGCAGATGCTCTTCAAAGCCATGAAAACAAGCATTTTCAATGTTATTTAGTTAGATGTTAGTTAATTATATAGTTGAAAATACAATTTCTAATCAGATGTAACTGATTTGAATAAAATCACCTTGGGAGATAGTACAAATAGAAAAAAGAGCTAAGGACAGTTTTGTATGTGGAGGACAGAACAAGAAAGCTCCACTAGAGTGGATGAAAGCAGGAGACTAGAGAAAAGCCAGGTCAGAAGGTCGTAGGCGAGAATCACGAGTGGCTCGGAGTCAGATGGGGCACTTAACATCAACGGAGCCCAGAGAACTGCACCGTAAAACAATAGTGAGGCACTCTTGGACCGGAAAGAGTTAGAAAAAGAGCTGTTTCTATTGCACATGAGCAATGCAGGCAACTTTCCTCACTGAGGAGAGTGAATACCTCCACTGGGCGAACCATTTGGCAATATGTGCCTGGGACCTCATACCTGTATCTACTAACGCTCTGGGCCAACCTGCAGAAAAACTCCCCTAAGTATACAAGAAGATGGGCCTTAACACAAACAGAAATCAGACAGTGCCCTATTGCAAGATTATTTGTGACAGAATTTCAGGTAACCCAAGTTCTATCACTGAAGGATCAGATCAGAGAAATGTGGTATGTTTATGTGATGAAATTTTACGTGCCAGGCAGAAGGGAGGAGAGTGTGTCTGTGTAGCCATGTGGGCAGATCTCGAAAACGTCATGTTGAGTGAAATACAATTTAAGGTAAGATTTGCAGTTTAACACCGAGTACTTTTTAAAATATCTCTACACATAATTTAATATTAGAACACAAATGCACATCAAATTCGTAAGACTGGGTGCCCCCCAGACTAGATCACCCCCAAAGGCAGGTGAACACTGTTACCCATCTTCAAATCTCAAACAGCTCTTCTGACTGGCGTGTCTCCCTCCAGGCACAGTGGAATTTTTGTGCTCAGAATCAAATAAGCAGTTTCATATCCCTCGTGGTTTGTTTGTCCTGTTGACACATTATAGAGTTGATTAGACTCCTTAGGGATCAACATGCTGTCATCCTCGACCGGTATAAGAAAGGTCCCTTTCCAAATACAGAGTTTTTCAAGTACAGAAAAATGGAGTCATTCATGGCTATGCTTGACAAGTTTTAACATTTTGACATAGTTACTCTACATTTTGCTGAAAAGCACAATTGAAACTTCTGTTTTTACTTCACTCTGTGCAAAGATGCCCACAGGTAACATCAGGCTCAAGTGCAAGAGTGGTCCTCAGGGTCGCAGTGGAAGGGATGGAGTGACCTTACCACCACCACCAGTGACAATAGCTGTTATGTAGACAGTATTCTTCATATGTGTGCATTGTCATTTAATTCTCAAAACTGGCATAAGTGCCAGTAACCATTTTACAGATGGAAGCAGAAGTGCTTAAAGTCATTACAGCCAGTAGCAAACACGGGTGGGTCTGAAGTGGGAAAGTCTGGCATTAGAGGTCACTTATGATGCCTCTGTACTACGAGTAGTGGGCTTTTTCATGTTTATTTATTTTCACTTGTTTGAAACAGTGGAAAATGGAGAGATCTTCCATCTTCTTGTTCACTCTTCCGATGACTGCAAAAGCCAGGGCTGGGCCAGGCCTAACCCAGGAGCCACAACTACACAGGAAGCTGGATCACAGAGGGCTCATACCTGGGGCTCCAGCTGGCATTCCAGTAAGGGAAGTGGACTTCCTGTGCCACATGATGGCTTAACTTGCTATGCCACAATACCTACCCCTGTTTTTTAGTATGTTTGTAAAACATGCTTTTTATTATTATTATTTAAAAGGCAAATTAAGAAAGGAGAGTGAATCTTCCATCCTCTGGTTTACTCCACAAATGGCTGCAGCAGCAAGAGCTGACTTGATTTGAATGAAGCCAGGAGCTAGGAGCTTCTTCCAGATCTCCCACATGGGTGCAGGGGTCCAAGACCCTGCCTTGGCCCATGCTCTGCTGCTTTCCCAGGTTATAAGCATGGAACTGGATGAGAAATGAAGCACCCAGGATTTGAACCGACATCCGTATGGGATACAAGCACTGCAAGGTAGAGGATTAGCCTGTTGAGCCACCATGCCAATATCTAGTATTTCATTTTATTCATTTGAAAAGCAGAGCATCAGAAGAAGAGAGCGCGTTTCCATCCATTGTTGGATGGAGTGCCTGCAACAGCAGGTGCTAGGCCAGGCGACAGTCAGTAGACCAGAACTGCGCTGATGCTTCCCGTGGGGTAAACAAGGACTCCAGTGACGTGCCGTCCTCTGCTGCCTTCTTAGGTACATGAGCAAGACTCTAGCCTGGAGGCAGACTAGCTGGGGCTGAATGCCAGGCACTTTAACGTGGGATGCCGGCATCCCAGGCAATGGTGTAACACGCTGTACCGCAATACACACTCATGGTTTGAAAGTGTGGAGCTTTTATTTTTCCATGGTCTCAACCATTAAAAAAAAAGCCTACAATTTCTTGTTTTTTCAAAACAATGTCTCTCGGATCTCCAGTGCAAGTTCCTCTGCCTTCTTGTTCTTTGAGAATTCTGCTACACGGGCCTGAATCACCTTCCTCCAGATAGCACTCGGAACCAGGTTTTACATTTTGTGTCTTCATCCAGGAAATGTTAAGCTTGAAATATTTTTCCACTGTAAAGATTCCATGTGTTATTTTCTCAAACATTAATTTAATATACTTTCCAATAACTATTAAGATTTATATCATCATACAGAATAGTTAAATCTGAATACTTTTGTATTTGTTGTTTCTAGAAACCTTTCAGAATACCAGGATTCTCTTAAATGGGTAATTTCCCCAAATCTAATGCCTGTGTAATGCTGGCCAGCAAGCAGCTGGCTGCATATGAAGAGAGACGAAGAGCTCTTTCTTGTCTAGTGCGTTTAAAATCATTTGCTTCTCATTTAATATCTGCAAGAATGCAGTCACATCATAGCAGAATTTGCTGTTGTAAGTTTTGGATTGTTTCCATGGGCTCCGCCTTACATCTGCATGGTGTTTAAAGCCAATGGTTCCTTTCTTTTTGTAGGCATTCAGGGCTTTTTGCCTCATAATCCAATGTCATGCTGAATGACAGAAAATTGAGGTTGAATTTATTTAACTATGGAGAAGTGCTGCATGGAACAATACACTTATTTAAGAACTCCTTGCCTCAGAAACTGAAGGAGCTGTTTTGTGCAGGTGGCTTAATCTCTCTGCTGCTTATCCCAACTCTGTTTCTTTATTCATGAAGGACAGGAACTGGGCACTCGGCGTCTGGAGACAAAAGGACTCCACTAGTCTACCAGGACTTACAATAAACCAGTGGGATGCTCACGCCTCATTCAAAACAACAAAGAGAAGCCCTCAGATTTTTAAAAATAACTCTCAGTACTTCTAGTTTAAATATGCTCAAAGGTTAAAAGAAATAGTAATGAGAACATATTAATCAACTCCTAATTATACCTCGATGGGCTTTTTATATTATGGCTTATACATAGTGAATCTCTTTTTCTCAATTCTGTGTGATGTCTTTATATAAAATGGGCTCTTTGTTAATATTACTTGTATTCTCTGTTTCTGTTTACTTCCTACAGCAGCTTTCAGAGGTTCATTTTTTTTTTCAAGTATGATAGATAACTTACCTTCCCAGTTTTTACTCAGAGTTGCCGGGAAAAACATAGCAAAAAGTGTTGGGTAATATTCACTGAGCACTTGATTAATTACTATTTTTTAACGATTTATCCATTTTTATTTGAAAGGCAGAGAGAGAGAGAGAGAGAGAGACCTTCCGTCTGCTGGTTCACTCCCCAGATGGTTACATGGCTAGATCTAGGCCGATCTGAAGCCCGGAGTTTCTCCTGGATCTCCCATGCTGGTGAGGAGCCTAAGCACTTGGACCAGCTTCCACTGCTTTCCAAGGCACATTGCTGGGGGATGGATCGGAACTGGAGCAACCGGGAGGTGAACCAGAATCAAAATGGGATGCAGGTGTGAGCTGCAGGCGTCCAGATGAGATGACATTAGCTTTACCCACTGAGCCATATTACCGGTCCCTATTTGTTTATTTTTTAAATGTTCGTTTTCTTGGACAGACAGGGAGACACAGAGATGTCCCTTCTGCATCCTTCCCCAGATGCCTGGAACAGCCAAAGCCAGGAGTCGGGTAGTCAGGCTACAGCAGAGTAGCAGAGAGCTGGAGCCGAAGCAGAGCCAGGGCTTAAACCCACCACTCGGATATGGGATCCCAACCCGTGACATCTTAACTGCTTGACTTAAAGGCTGAACTATCTGTTTATGTTGAAATGGAGGGCAAAGCAAAGATTTACATGGTTGGGCAGAGAGAAAAGTAGTGAGAGGTATAGTACCCTTGCTTTTCTTCTTGAGTTTAGTCATAATTGCCTAGTCTTTATTTACTTTAAAACTAGTAAGTTCTGAGACCATCGTACACAAGCATAATCAAATACGAGTCCTGGGATACTGTACAGTGGTATAAAAATGGGCTTTGAGTTAGCAACATTTCTACTGTTTACTTTTACACTAATTCTCAGGTAATTGAGAAACATCACGATATGTTTTATCAAGTGCCAATTATTTGGGGTTTCCTTAAGGTAATCAATTCTTCACTTTAACTATTGCTGCATTTAAAAGTAATTATGAATGTATCACCTGGGCTCAGATCTGGACTTCATTCAGTACAGTACTGTGTCCTGACAAAGCACCAGGGAGCACTTAATGCAGAGACGTGTTTTCCACTGTCAATCTCTTAAATGAATTGCAATGATACCACATGTGTCGTACCGTCTTTCAGTTAGTTATATTCATTCTGAAACTTGCAAAAATTAAAATCTAAACCATTCTTTGGAGTTAAAAAGTCTCAAGTTTACTACAGTATATTACTTCTGGTCAAACAACACTTTTCATTTGTCTTAAGTACTCTGGGACTATAGTAACAGGCCTGTGGTCAAGCTAACTACAGTTTTATTGTCAAATATATCATGTTCCCTTGCAGCTTTTAAATTTCAAGAGACAGTGTGAGACATATAAGGACGTAGGGCTCAGACGCACCTGGGTTTGAATCACAAGACTATTTCTAACTGTGTGACCTTTGACACGCTCATGATTGCTCTAATCCTTACAGGCTTTGCCAGTAACTGATAGTTAATTATTTACTCTGGGTTTTAGATTCTGCA
This sequence comes from Ochotona princeps, assembly GCF_030435755.1. Lineage (NCBI taxonomy): Eukaryota > Metazoa > Chordata > Mammalia > Lagomorpha > Ochotonidae > Ochotona > Ochotona princeps. The sequence goes on from NC_080834.1 coordinate 15,516,574, forward strand.
GCTATAAAAATGTATCTGTTGTCTGTGGTCGTGAGTAGGAGTGAAAAGGTGCAAGGGAAAGCCCCTTGCACGCTGCCTGAGGGTGTGTACTGTCCATAAACATCCCTTTTCCCTCCTCATTCTTTGGCTCCGTGTGGAACTCTGTGGCCTCGTGCTGAGTACAGCCCTCGGCAGGGCTTCTTGAGCTTATTAACAAAGCAGCACAGGACAGAACATGTAAGAGTTACTGCTTCTCCAGAGATTTGGACCAGGAGAGGAACCCTCCATGTGTGTGCTGCTTTCCTCCTGTCTCCCAAATGCTATCACTTGACAGATGGACGGATGCAGCTCAGATAATATCTAGTAAGACTATGTTCAATCTAGAATTGGGGGAACCAGTCTCCTCATAAAGTTTAAAAATCTTGTAAGACATGGACAAGACAGAGAGGATCCCATTCTTCCCCCTCTAAAAAATGGGGCTGTTAGCACCTACACAGAGGATGTAAAATTCCAGCTAAGATAGATGAAATGAATTGATCTATTGTGTGCATAAAATGGTGACTAGAGTTCATGTATTCTTGAAAATCTCTGAATTTTAAATGTTCTCATTATGAAAAAGGTATGTGAGGTAATGTGTATGTTTAGTCCATTTAGCCATTTCACAATGTATTCATATTTTAAAGCATCTGGTTCTACACTGTAAACATTATTTTTGTCAGTTAAAATTAATGTTTTAAATGAATATGAGAATATTGGACAAAAAAAGATTTATATAAATGATAAATTCTAATTAAATATTTGTTTAGAGTGCTTGTGTTTTTGTGATTGAAGAAACCAATTTCATCAATGAAGACAAGTTGAAGATTTTAGACATCTTATGTAATTGTATGAATGCACAAAGATTTTAAAGTTTACTTTTCAAACTATCTTCGTGGGCCCAGTGCAGTAGCCTAGTGGCTGAAGTCCTTGACTTGCACACACCAAGATCCATGTGGGTACGGGTTCTCATCTCAACAGTCCCACTTCCTGTCCAGCTCCCTGCTTGTGGTCTGGGAAAGCAGTCAGGACGGCCCAAAACCTTGAGACCCTGCACCCGCGTGGGAGACCTGGAAGAGGCTCCTGGCTCCTGGCTCCTGGCTCCTGGCTCCTGGCTCCTGGCTCCTGGCTTTGGATCGGCTCAGCTCTGGCCATTGTGGCCGCTTGGGGAGTGAATCAGTGGATGGAAGATCTTCCTCTCTCTCTGTCCTCCTCTCTTTTTTTTTTTTTTAAAGATTTTATTGTTATTATTGTAAAGCCGGATATACAGAGAGGAGGAGAGACAGAGAAGAAGATCTTCCATCCGATGTTTCACTCCCCAAGTGAGCCGCAATGGGCCGGTGCGCGCCGATCCGAAGCTGGGAACCTGGAACTTCTTCCGGATCTCCCACGCGGGTGCAGGGTCCCAAAGCTTTGGGCCGTCCTCAACTGCTTTCCCAGGCCACAAGCAGGGATCTGGATGGGAAGTGGAGCTGCCAGGATTAGAACCGGCGCCCATATGGGATCCCGGGGCGTTCAAGGCGAGGACTTTAGCCGCTAGGCCACGCCGCCGGGCCCCTCCTCTCTTTTTATATGACTTTCCAATTAAAAAAAAAAAAAAAACCTATGTTCCTAAAACATAGGAACATTCCACCTGAGAGTTCCAATACTTTGAATTGCTTTTTTTCTGTAGAAACCTGTGTAGATGCATTTTCTATCTTCGCTTTTCTGGAAGAGCCTGCCAGAAAGGGCTGTCCCTGGGCCTAGGATAACGGTGTTCATTTAGCAGCAAATGGCAAGACTCAGATCATTCAAGTGTTCTTCTGTTTCGGTTTCCCTTCTGCATCCACATACTTGTTGCGTATGGTTGCTTGAATCATCTTCCTCGCATACTGCACGACTTCCCCAGAACAAAGCTCCGGGAAGCCAGTCCCCTGCTTGGATTCTCCTGCTTTGAAAGTTAGCGACAGGCCCTGCAGATACCACCCAGAGTTAAACAACTCTTCAGCATGTGCCTGGTTCAACAGCACTTCTGGGTTCCAGACCCAAGGGCAAGTTCAGGCACTCAGATGTTGAAGAAGTGAGCCACACTTTCAGAAATTTCACATGTGTGTTGGCTACATAAAAACCCTCTGAATGACAGAGTACAGTTCAGCTGTTGGAAATTGGCATAATGGGTAGTAGAGGCAGAACGAGGCCAACAAATCTATCCACATTCTTTAATCCCTCTCAGGGAAACGTGGGCAGTCAACGTACAGGTTACACATGACACTGGCAAAGGAGGATCAACAATATTCTCCCACAATGTTCTTCAGGAACTGAACAATGGCTGTGAAAACACAGGCTTTAGTCCATGAAAATACTGGCCTGCTTCAAAGTACTCATCAGATCAATACGTTTTGTCATTTCAGATTTGCAATGTCAAGTAGAGGGACTTGCCTTGAAACTTCAGAGGGCAGTGACCGAGCTGGACAACTGTAAAGAAGTGCTCATGTAAGATGCTGACCACGAAACAGCTTGTGAAGTCGCAGTAACCTGTTGCTGTGTCGCAAAAGGCAGATGCAGCCCCTGAGGTGTTTGCTGGCACTCCCTGTGCGCTGGCACACTTGTGTGGGTGACACGGTGGGCCCCTGCTTTTCCGGGCTCCATTGCTGGCCTAGGTTAGATAGATGGAAGGAACGCTCAATAGTTTTAAATATAGTGGGATTCTCTTTCCTCAATAAAAAACACACTGACCAGCCTTTCGGGGGAGACCAGCTCTAGAAACTTAACCTACCCACATAGTAAATCTCCTCCTGTTTCTTCCAGTGCAATAACTTGATGGGAACTACTCTTCTGAACGTTTATAGTTAGTTCTTTATTTTCTGTCTACCATATTGTTTCTTAGATTTATAAATCTTAGGCTCAAAAAAAAAAACCAAAGTACCACAGAAGTGATGGTATACTAATATTTCATATATGCGAGAAGAAAAATACTGGAAAAGAAATGATAAGAACATGACCTTATGAAATGCCCAGAGCACTATTCCTTTAAATATTAATTTCACTTCAGAAATCTTAAAACTTTCTTCACAGTGTAAACATAGTACATCTGTAATTAAAACACCAAAATTATAATTTGAAAAGCAAGTAAATTCTTTGGTTTTCTGGTATATAATCTGGTGGCTCTGGTTTTCAGTTCCTGTATTTTGGAAGGATGAGCCTCATAAGAAAAATATAAATATTTAAAATGCTTAGCAACCCAGGGTTTGTGTTGTCTGTGGGTTACTCCTAAAAACAATGTGTTTAATTAAATACTGAGCAACAAAAGGAGGAGTAAATTCCTTACATTCCCTATCAAATTAGCGTATATTTGAGTTATTTTTACGAAGGCAGTTTGCTTTGGAAAAATAAGGGACATCAAGTATGCATGCCTTGTAACACTGCGGCTAACCAGACAGTAGGAACAGTAGCTCAGCCGTCTGTATTTCATGGCTGGCAGAAAGGATAAGTAGATGGGAACTCCTCCCTGAGACACTCCCTGGACATAAGCAGTAACTTTCCGGAAATCAAAATATGAAAAACAAAATGGTGGCTGTAGGGCATGAGGGGCAGCGTCCTCCTCCTTCTCGTTACGTCATCGGGTGCCCCGTGTGGAAGGCCCGCTCCGTGAGGCCATGTAGTGCCAGGCATCTGCAGGGCAGAGCTCATGAAACACAGAGGGCACAGCTCAGACACAGGGAGCATGTTCCCTGCTCCCTTGGGGACATGCCAAGACTCCGCACGTGGAGTGGAGTCCCAGGAGACCGGAAGCCTGAGGCCTGGGCACACTGAGGAGAAAGAGCAAGGTGTAGTGCTTGTTACACGGATTGATTTTTGTTATTATTATTTTTTAAGATGTTTTAATTTTTATTGGAAAGGCAGATATACAAAGAGAAGGAGATACAGAAAGAAAGATCCTTTGTCTGCTGGTCCACTCGCCAAAGTGGCCACAGTCACCAGAGCTGAGCCAACCGATATAAAGCCAGGAGCCAAGATCCTCTTCCGGGTCTCCCATGTGGGTGCAGGGTCTCAAAGCTTTGGGCCGTCTTTGATTGCTTTCCCAGATCACAAGCAGGGAGCTGGGTGGCAAGCGGAGCACCCGGGACACGAATCGGCACCCATATGGGATCCTGACATGTGCAAGGCAGGGATTGCAGCCACTAGGCTACTGTGCCGGGCCCGCTGAATAGAGCAAGTTTGCACAGAAGGCTTTGTGTATACAAGGAGTCTCTCCGTTTCATATTAAATACTTTGTGGGACTTTGTGTTAATTATATTCTTAATGTGATTTGTGATGTAAGTGTTAAGGCGTGGTGAGAGTCAGGATTGGCTGAGGAAACCTGTCAGGAAACCCTGTGCAGTTACATGCTGATGCTGTTGTATGTGTTCATAAGATTGAAAGTTCCTGCTCATAGAAGACCTTGTGAAAATTAAAAAGTGGATAGAGTATCTGCTTTCAGAAAGTGTGAACTAAAAATGATAGAAGCAGAGCCACTGAGATGGCTCCGTGTGCTGGAGACCTTTGTGAATGCCGCCCGTGTCCGGCTCTTCTGTCTGAACTCCATCAACTCTCCTTCCGCGGCTGGAAGTTGGGGAGGATGAGCATTTAGGATCAAAACCTGGAGCTCACTGAGTCCCATGGTACTTAGGGACTGGGGATCCCCAGTAACATCTAAGTACTTGTTATTTATAAGTTCAAGCCAAATTTGTGGGTTGGCCATTTTTTTTAAATGATCGACTGAAGTTGAAGTCAAAATAATTCACTCAATTTATTAACAACACAGAAACTTATTGTGTGTGCTTGTAAACCTCTCTGGACCTCCAGAAATTGGAAGGTGCTCTGAAATCGAGTTTCTTCACATTTTTAATCTTCTCTTTGTGGGGGCTAGAAAGCTGTGTTCTCACCTGTCCGAGTCTGGATACGCTGCAGCATGAAGATTTTAAAATCTATGGATTTGACATGAAGAGACAAGGCAATTAGCAAATGGATGAAAATGAGGTCCTTCTTTCCTAAGATTTAAAAAATACATATTTCCCATGGTTCATGAGCATCACTGTGTATTTACAAAATAGGTATTTGATTTGTTAGGCTGCTTTGGGCTGCAGGTCTCAGGGCTGGGGTAATGTCAGGCTAGGTTGGTCCAAAGATTCAGCAGTGTCACTAAGCCAGGTCCGTATCATTGTGAGGCCTGAACTCCTTCTATAACCTATCCGTGGTGAACTATTGCCAAGAGGACCAGAACCTGCCATGACTAGCTTAGACCAAGCAGGATTTATCCAGAGTGCAAACAAAAATTGGGACTCTGGCAGCCAGGAGAAGAAGCTGTGATGAGTGTCCAGAAGGTAAGCGGCGGGTAGTGTTTGCTAAAAACAGGCAGAGCATTAGTAAGAGTTGGTGATGACATTTTCTACCAATTTTGTTTTTACACCTCATGATATCCGGCTCAGTTAAGGAGGAAGACATCGATGAAAAAATATGAAGCTTTTGCAGTGTAGTTTCATTACTTTTAAATGTAGTCTGTCTGTAAGAAAGAACTATATTACTTCCAAATATATGTAAAAATAGATCAGGATAAAACCAGTCAAATAAAGCTAGCAAGAAAGGCTGCTAAGGATGGTGAAAATGATAGGAGAGCTTGAAAGATAACAAATAGAAAGGATAGAAAGCTGGCTGGGGAAGTGGTGACTGTGCGCATGCCTTACACAGTGTGCTCTTGAAGCAATCAAGGCAACGTGGGGAAGAGTAGGAACTGGTGAATTATGGGAACGGTGGTTCTCAGACTCCATTCCGTATGAAAATCCAGGGCAGCTTCTAAAAGCGGGTGTTACAGCATGGCCTCCCCAACAGACCCAACTGCAGGATTAGATTTCTGGGCTCCACTTCATTCAGATCTTATATCTGAGCCATGGGTGGCTCTAACTAGCCAGTTTGTGATGCACTGCCCACATGATAGTGATGCCCCTCTGAGGAAGCACATTTGGAACATTTCAGCCCATTGGCCCTTCATCAGATTGCCTCCCATCCACCGGCTCTGGGTGAAGCAGCACTTGCCGAGTATTTATACCCAGACTAAAGCAACGGCTGTTGGGGACTGGAGCTAGAGAGCCTGGGGTCCCCATAAACCTAAGTGAATTTGAGTGTCCAATCAAGTGGCATATGCTGCCCGATGCCTAATCACAACCTCCAGAAGCAAACTAGGACAAAACTAAAGAGCACAGAACCTACAGGATGAGGAAGAACATACAACCAGGGATTACCAGTGTGTGAGGGAAACTTGCCCAACTACCCCGCAGACAGGGACTGTGAGAGGCTGGCATTGTGGCTCAGCAGGTTAGGCCAGGACTGCTATGTACAGGCAATGTATGTTGTATAAATTAACCACAGGGTAACTTAGGTAATTTCAAGTAATTTTAATGCAAAAAAGATGTTAAACAATGTGGACGACAGGAGAGGTGGTATGCTTTACATGGAGCAATCAGGTGGCGTCCTTAACCAGAGCCGACGAACTTTAACATCTAAATCACACCAAGGAGCTAACCATGCTGTCATTGGGGAGCAGTGAGATCAAGGGCAAGGCCCTAAATCTTTACAGAGGTATTTTGCAAGTTCAAGCAACATGAATAGAGTCAGTTGGGGTAAACGGGATAATGACTCCCCAAAGATTTCCATGGCCTAAGCTCTGAAATCTAAGTGGATTCCCTTACACGGCAAAAAAGACTTGGCGGATGTGATTAAGTGGAGGATTTTGAGATGGGGAGATTATCCTGTAACATGCAGACAGGCTCAAAATAATCACAGGGTCCTTAGAAGGGGGAAGGAGAGTTAGTCACAAATGTAGGTGGAAGGATGGAAGCAGAAATTGCGGTGATGTGACTTCAGAACAGAGATGGGAATCACAGCTAGGAAATACAGGTCTCTGCAAACGAGCAAAGGCAAGGAAATCAGTTCTCCTCTGGAGCTTCTGGGAGGACCATGGTCCAGCGCTCGCCTACATCTCAGTGCTGTTGGTCCCCGGAACTGAGACATAGCCTGCGTGTGCTGCTTTTAAATACTGAGCTTGTGGTTCTAAAAAGCAACACGAAATGATTGAATCCCATACATGCAGAAGAGTCTTTGAGGGGTTGAGATGTTTGTGGAGAGCAGCGGGAGGCCATAGGAGGAATTCATGTTGGAGAGTGATCTGTGTTGTGCCTGCTACTTGTGCCGGGGCGGGAGAGCCAGGGAACTAGGCAACACCAGAAGGGAGGCTGTGTGTTCCTGCAAGTGAGAAGTGGCTGGGGTTTAGCTCAAGACTGTGTCTTGGAGATGGAAAGAACTGTATGTTGGCAGTGAGTCTGCCAGGCCTTACTGATGGAATAAACTTGGCAGGGAAGGAGGGAGATGCGGAAGATGGAGACTGGGAGAGAAAGAATAAAAAATGGACATGGGGGTTTTTCACCATCAGGGTAAGAACCAAACTCTAGATCCAGACCACTGGTGTCTGACCCTGAGCACCAGCACTGCACAGTAGCTGTGCTCCTTGCCAGTCACCTGTCTGCTCACAGAATAGGTGTTTTGCAGAGTGCGCCTGTAGAAGGCATTACATATTAACATCATGGTGTTGATTCCATTGACTGAACTGGCCTTTCCGATTGGGAGAAATATCCATTTATTTCATGTAATTTCCTTTGCTCTTTGACTGGCAGGAGCAGCACGGCGCTTTGTGAGGGCTTATTCTGGCAGTGGAAGAGAGAGGGTTACCATTCTTTGCTGAGAGGACAAGGGGGAGCGCCGTGCTTGAGGAGCTGCGGGCATCTTCCTCGCCCCACACTTCAGAAGTTCATAGGAAATGGCACTGCAGGATGAGTGAATTTTGGTGCGAAGAAAATTGAAAGCCATTACTTTCTTTGTTAATTAACTAATTAGTTAATTAATTAATTTGAAAAGCAGAGACAGAAGAAGAGAGATCTTCTGTTTGCTGGTTCACTATCCAAACAGCTGAAGCGGCCAGGGCTGGGCCAGTCTAAAATCAGGACCCAGGTACCCAGTACCGGTCCCCCTCATGGTGGCAGGACTGAACTAGTGGCGCCATCACCTTCCTCCCAAAGATGCCCATTCTCAGGAAGAAGCAGGACTTGAACCCATGAGTTGCTGGCTGGCAACCGAGACAATGGCCTAACCAACAGCTATTGCCGAGTGTCTGCCCCCACATGTATGTTCTTAATGACGTATACTTGTGGGAACATGTAGAAGATACCTTATATGTACAAATACAAATTATATAAGGATTTGAAAATTTTTGTATCAAAGTAAACATCCTTATAACTTTTGGAACGGCGTGTGTTTCCCTGAGCCATTTGAGAACGTAGTAGATATACTATGGACTTTGACCTCTAGGTATCTCAGCCTGCCTTTTCTCAGGGCAGTGGTATTTTATATAACCATACTTGGGTGCCATAATTTACATGCAATATTTTAGCCATCATCCATATTTCAATTTTGTCAGTTGCCCTAAAGATGTCCTCCATAGAACTTCTCCTTCTAGCACGGAATTCAGTCTAAGATCAGACTGACTTTCATTAATCTGAGAGTTCCATGTCTGTATCTTCTTATGGCTGACATTTCTGAAGAATGGAGAGCTCCTCATGCAGTTTTAAAATAAATACTTGCTCATTTTGAGCTGGTCTGATCTTTCTCTTGACTGGGTGTAGGATGTGTATTCCCAGCTAGAAGGTGACAGAGACGCTGCAGGAAGGAAAGGACAGCTTCCGGCATCCTCTGAGAGCTCACCCCAGCCAGGCGAAGCAGCGGAAGACTTCCCAGACATGTTGGCATGCGTGGGGACAAAGCGCTGTGCTGCTCCCGTCGACGCTGGAGAGCCAGAGGCTCACTGTACCCTTCTTTTGTCAAGCAGGAGGAGACAGGGAGTGTGGCAGTTGTGAGATTTTTAATGGAAACAAAAAAATACTAACTTTATTCCTGATGAAGGCTATGATGGAAGAGATGTAATGATGTGACTATGTCACACTTTTAAAAAATAAGTTTATTTATATCATATTCCACTAGGATTTTACATATATTTATTACCATGTAGTTGCTTATTTTTATGGGAGTCAGTCTGATGTGTCCAAGAATTTGTACATGGCATACTGATCAGTCATATGCTAATTAATATTTCTGTCTCATCATCTCTTCTTGTTTAATGTCCGAGTTCCTCCTGTCTTTGAGTTCTTAAAAAGTTTAAGACCCCATTCTTTCTCTGAGTTTGATGCCCATTATTCAGTCTGCCTTTATTCGCCTTCTCACCCTTCCCAACTCTGGCAGTCTCGGGAATGGGACAGTTTTGGAAGTTAATGAATGATTTTAGCCCAGTATTCAGACAATAGCTAGTAAATGATCCTCTTTTGGAACTGAATAAGTCTGGGAAGACAGACAAAAATGACCAAATTTGTTCAGGTGTGGTTATATTCCTAATGTTTCTTTTCTGCAGGTAGTAGTTTAGTTAATGAAAACTCAGGGAAAGGGCTGAGGCAATTTTCTTTGAAGGGTCTGGTCTTTAATTGTGTAAGGAAATATCAGAGTACAGGCTCTTCCAGCATCTGCTGCTCTCCAAGGCTCTTTCGTTTAAAATAACCAGCATAGCAGAGCGCCATACTGTTAGCACAGTGCTGCCTGATGCCCGGCAGTGCAGATGTGTTTGTCTCAGGGCATCACATCTGGTGGCACATGAAACCATTTTCCCCTTAACTGGTGATGTTAACTTTGACCGTCTGGTGAAGATGTGGCTCAATTCATTATTGGGTGTTCTTTTTCCTTTCCAGCAAATAGAAATTTCTAAGGGACATTTTTAAATATAGTAAAATATCGTGCATATTATGCAAATACTGCATGAATTTCAACTGGGTTGGTTTTTTTTTTTTACACCAAAAAAAAAAATGTCTTTTAGCTCCATTTTTCTGAGTTGTTGGAGGACCCTCATCTGTGAGTACTTGAGAGCCCTCTCTGTGTCCTTGTATGTTCCTCTTCCCTTTCCAGAAGCTGTTGTGGCTCCCACTGTCCTGTGGTTCTGCAGCTCAGAAACTGGGAGCTTTGTTGCTTTTGTTCATCTATGAGAATTTTATTAGTTTCCTTGCACGGTGCAGAATAGAACCTGCTCTTAGATTTAAAATAAACTGGGGCCCGGTGGCGTGGCCTGGTGGCTAAGTCCTCGCCTTGAGCGTGCCGGTATCCCATATGGGTACCGGTTCTAGTCCCGGCAGCTCCACTTTCCATCCAGCTCCCTGCCTGTGGCCTGGGAAAGCAGTTGAGGACGGCCCAAAGCCTTAAGACCTTGCACCCACGTGGGAGACACCAAGGAGGTTTCTGGTTCCCGGCTTTGAATTGGCGCAGCACCGGCCATTGCGGTCACTTGGGGAGTGAATCATCGGACGGAGGATCTTCCTCTCTGCCTCTCCTCCTCTCTGTATATCTGACTTTGTAATTAAAAAAAAAAAGATTTAAAATAAACCAAAAGCCCAGCCCACCTGCACCCTACTGTAATGCCATGCGTGCTGCCAGCTTCACTGCTGGCTCTGGCAACTTCCCACTTCCTTCTCAAAAGTTTGGTTTGGTATGGTTTCTATTCCTAAACGCTGTCCAAGATTTATTCTTATTATTTTATACAGGTCAGTCTGACAGTTTACTTGACGATTATAAAAATAAACTGTTAGTTCTTTAAAGAAAGAATAATGTGAAATTGTTAACTTAATTCTGTGGATGCAGAAAATAATGATTTAGAGGGGCTGGTGTGGTGGTGTGGCAAACTGCTCCTCCATCTGTGGTGCTAACATCCCTATGGCTGCTGCATTTCCAATCCAGTTCCCTGCTTATTGGCTTAGGAAAGCAGCGGAGGCTGGCCCAGTGCCTTGGACCTTGCACCCATGTGGGAGACCCCAAGAGGCTTCTGGCTCCCAGCTCCATAGTAGCTCAGCTCTCGACATCGTGGCCGTTTGGGGAGTGAACCAGTGGATGAAAGAATCCCTTTGTCTTTTTTTTCTCTCTCTATGATTCTTTCAAATAAAAATAAATAAATCTTTTTTTAAAAAAAATGATATAGAAACAATGATTTTGAAATAACTTGTTCTGAATTTGTTTTGTATTATCTTAGGAATAAATCTAATGAAGCTGATGATTGTCAAAGAAAACTTAGAAAACTCAAGTTTGAAGCCGTTATTTCTGAATCACGGTACACATTTTAAATTTTAGACTGTTAAACTCCTGGATTTTAAACCACGTGTTAAATAATATTTAAAATATACTTACCTTTTCTTATTTTCTCATTTTCACATATACAATACCTAATTTGAGCTTATTTCTTACCATTTTTATTGATTTTACCTCTGCCTCATAGGGTATAGAATTATATGCAGAATACAGAAGTAGCCATTTTAGTAACACTGTAAATTTTTAGGTTATGATTATAATCTACAATTTCAAATGAACATTTTATGTAGTTTTGCCAAATCATTTAAAATAGTATTTTAATTCTTGTTGATTTCTTTTATTTTTTAGGCACACGAGGCTACTTAAAGAAAAAGAAGATTCTCTAGTGAATTGCCAACAAATATATAAAGTTCTGCAGGAACAACTGACTGCCAAAGAGAAGCAAGAAGAAGACATGAAAAAAAGAATTAACCTTGCAGAAAACGAGCTGGAGATGACCAAAAGTCTTCTTAATCAGACAAAGGAAGAGGTTGTAGCGCTGAAAAATGAAAGGTGCAGTGAGAACCATTGCTCGCAAAAATCCTTTACATTCAAGTAGCAGTCCATGTGTCTTTTCAAGTGTCAGTGATATGCATCTTATAATAACGGTGAAATCACGGTGAGGTCATTGCATCCCCCCACCCATCTCACTTTATGAATGATAAAAGTGAAACCGAAATTGGCTGAATGACTTGCTTAAAGTTACACAGTTAGGGAAAGTATGGATGTAACCCAAATTGCAAATGGCATCAGATTTTTATTAGAGAGAAAGAGAGAGAGAGAGAGAAAAAAAGCCACCTTGTGTCATACTTGCACTATTAAGTAAGTTTAACCTGGGTCAATAATTGGTCAGTTTTACCATTTCCCAACAAAAACATCGTTTTTGTATTATTTACATTTTAATTGTCTCTTAACTTTTCTCCTACTTATCTATTAAGGTCTTATCAAAAGCAAAGATATCTTCTCAGATGGTGTTAAGGATAGCAAAAAACATTGTCATCCAACTCCCCAAGGTATTTTTAAAATTAATTTGTCCTCATATTAATCTGTCATATGAGATGTTAGTCCCAACTGCTCGACATTTGGAGACTGAATCGGTGGATAAGGGTTTTCTCTCTCGCTCTCTCTTGAATAAATAAATCATTTACTTAAAGGCATTGTAATTTGGTCCAATATAATAGAAATAAGTAGTCTCATACACAGCAGTAATGTCAGAATCTGCATTTTTGAAACATGGTTAACCGCTGATGACCATGATGAGGACTCTGAGAAAGAATAAAATCAGTTACATATTATATATATAAGGCACAGAATAATATTTCTTCATAAGAATACAATAAAATCAGTAGAAATTTCTTTGATTTAGACCTTTGATTACCTGAGCAATCCCTATACCATCTAGAATATTCCATTTTCAATGATGTCTCAATTAATTAGGCTTAACTATTTACTGAGATGAATGTTATCTCTGACAAGTAGTCACTGGGAGATCCGAGCTTTGTTCAAGTATTTCTAGAACACTTCTCTAAGGATTTACTTAAGTACACATGCTTTTAATAATCATTATGATAATGAATTTTTATACTTTAAGAAGAAATTTATTACTTGAATCCTTCTCTATTAATTTCAAAGAGAGTAAGTCTAGCAAATATGATGGGAAACTGACTTAGGGAATTGTTTATGATTAAAAATAATGAAGAATATTTTCTCTATCTCTTTTCCTCCCTCCCTTACTTCCTCTTCTGTCTCTTTTTCTCTTTCCAATTAATAAATTACCTTAGGCTACAATTTGAAGAAGTGAATTTTATGAGTATTTTGAGGATTAATAACACCAATAGAATAAATACAGATCTTTCTTGGGATTTCCTTTGAAATATCTTAGTTGCTTAGATATGTGTGCTTTTGAAAATAGTGAATATGATCATAATTGTGCCTTCTGAATGTTGGGTGGGAAGAGCAGTCACTGTGAGCTCTCATAGAATAGCAATATCACTGAACTACCTTCTCTCTCCCCTTCTTAACTGTTCTGTTGTCCTTGTTTCTTTGGTCTCTCTGCTTTATCCGGAAGCAGACATGATGTTACTCAGTCATTTGTTCACCAAGCTTACAGACATTCTGTCTGTCACATAATAAAAACAAAAATGTGTTGTTGACCAGGAAGTGGTCAGAGAATTACTCCTAGATATTAATGGCCTTCATGATTTTGCTGTTGTTGTTCTGGGCTCCTTTCAGACTTTGTCTGCCCTGTGCCTCACTGTGTCTCTGGAGTCCGGCACATGCAGGCAGCGAGTGAATGAAGGAAGGAATCACTTACTTTGAGTAATTCAGCCAACCAACCAGTTATTGATTGAGTGCTTGTTAGAGATAGGCACTATGTACCCCAGGCTACAACAGTGAACCTGAGTTGTTCCTTTTCTCATGAAATTTGCTTTCTAATGAAGAGATGAACAGTAAGGAAAATAGACAACTAACAAGCGTCCAATGCTGTGGTGTTGTGGGCTAAGTTACCACCTGAGACACCAGTATCCTACATGAGTGCTGATTCAAATCCCAGCTGTTCCACTTCTGATGCAGATCTCTGATGATGTCCCTGAGAAAGCAGAAGACTGGCCCAAGGACTTGAGCTCCTGCCACCTACCTACTTGGGAGACCTAGGTGAAGCCCCTGGCTCCTGGTTTTTACCTCTCTCTCTGTCCTTTCTTCTCTCTCTTCTCCCCTCTTCTCTGTAACTTTACTTTTCCAATGAGTAAGATAAATATTAAAAAGAGGAAAATATTTAACCAACTAGGATAATTGTAGACTGTGAAAATGAACATGAAGTAACTAATGAGGCATTACAGACCAATAGGACAGCTGCTTGCTTTGAATAGTGTGGTCATAACATGGACTGGTTTTTTGGTTTTTTTTTTGCTTTTGCTTTATTTATTTGTTTCAAAGACAGAGAGATACCTTTCCTCCACTGTTTTGCTTCCCAAATGCTTATTCCATCTGGGGTTGGACCAGGCCGAAGCCAGGAACCAGGAACCCCATTCTGTGCTTCCACATAGGTAGCAAGTGCTTGGGTCACTGCTGACTTCTAAGTGCCTCAGCAGGGAGCTGGATTTGAAGTGGAGCCGGAACTCAAACCCAGGCTGGACCTGCTGCGTCACAATGACCATCCCTAAAAGTGACTGCTAAGATGATGCAGAAAAAGGGAAGCAGAAGTTGTCAGGCCCAGAGTCAGGGAAGCAATTGGCAGCAAAGCACAGCGTGATGGGTGTGTGTCACTGGAGGAGAGCGCTTGGATCGCTGGCAAAGCAGATGTAAGAGAGCCAGACAAGGGCCTCACCCAGCAGGCCCTCACAGGCCCTTGCAATTTGGGGTACTCATTTCAGTGCAGCGGACAGAGTGGGTTACAGGGAGAAGGTACAACACCATGATAAGATCGTTGTGTTGCTGCATGCTGGGTGGAAAAGGCATGTACTGGGAGCAAGACAAGACCATTCGGTAAAAGATTTTTGTGTATAGTTCAGCCTAAGGAACATGCGAAAAGTGAGAATCTGCAGCGATGACTTCCTGCTACCTTTGTTAGGTTCCCTAGGTTTCTGTGTCATATAGATAGTTGCAAAATATGCAGAGCTTACTACTCCGTGGTAAACCACAGGTTAAAAATAGACTCTGAGAGTCAGTGATCTTAGACGCTTCTGACATTGCTGTACGAACCTGCCTTGAACTTTGCCTTCTTAAAAAAAAAAAGCTTTATATGTTTGCAAGCAGAGTCACAGAGAGGAGAGAGAGACCTTCCACACGGTGGTTCACTCCCCCATGGCTGCTGTGGCCAGGGTCGGGCCAGGCTAAGCTAGGAGGCAACCTGGGATCCTTCTGTCCTGCTGCTTGCCCGTTTCCTCTTACAGTCACCTGACACTAGCTATCCCTTAGCTTCCACATGAACCTGTGTGAGCTCACTGTGGCTCCCAGCTTGCATGTGAAGCACAGTGGGACCTCCAACTAAACGTGTGCTGAGGCAGTTGGGAGTGCGAAAGTGCCAGAGAAGGAAGAGACACTTTCCATCCGCAGGTGCTTGCTGACACTCAAGAAGATCCAGGCTGTGTCTAGGAATCTGCAACTTAACAATGTCCAAACCACTGCTTCAAAACACTGCAGCCAGGCAGGTTGCCAGATGTGTGTACGAAGTCAGAGCCAGCCCTCTCCTGGTGACTGTGTGCTTTGGTCAATCCAGGCAGTCTCAGACACCAGCTGTCTGCTCCCTGGCTCTGGACAGCAGACCCCTTGCTGATGTTGCAAGATTATTCTTTCATTAGCACAGGTCTGCATCACTTTATCCCAGGCCCCCAACCAAGGAAACTCTACCAAGGAGAGAAGGTTTCACTGAAAGGGGTGGGGGATCTTGAGATTATGCAGGGAGAAACAGACCAGCCAGCTTGGTGCCAGCTTGGTGCCAGGCACAGCAGGGCCTCAGGGAGAATGCTTGGGAGCAGTGTGGTTCAGACATATTGTGGGTTAAAACAGTATTCTGTAGATTCGGCTGGCGACCTGATTTCATTTTTATGGTTAAGTATTTCCATGGTAAAAATGTGTTCTAAGTTCCCTGTAACAACCTTGCAGATACATTTTATCAGGTCATATGTGTTTAAGCTTAATAACTGCTTACAGAGAACACTTAGAGAAACACACACACACTGGCACGTGGCTGCAGCCATGCCGCCAGAGCACACGCTGTTTATAACTCATCCTCTTCACCACCTAGATGCTCAATGATCTCAGTGAGTCCCAAGGAAAAATATAAAGAAATGCTTACTTGGATCTACTTGGGATGCTGAAGAGTGTTACAAGAAGAGTTTAGTTGTAACTAAAGTTAGGTATGAGTACTTAAGTGTAAATTATTCTGTGACATAAATAACACATGCTGTGTCTCCTTGCCTGTTTATTTATAGTAAGTGATCTGTCTAATTGCTTCTCTCCTGATCTGAGGCAGTTTTCCTGTACTGCAAGGAAAGGGTTTTATCCACTTCCCTCATCCCACCTGGGGTACCTTCTCTTCTGTTCTCTCCTCTTCTGTTTCCATTTTTTCAAACAGAAAGCTATGTACATTGCAAATTACTTGAGAAGAGTGATGAAGTTTCTGTTTTCCCATATGCGGCACAACCTCATGATTAAACACACCTGCTTTTTCCTTCTCTCTTCCCTCTGTCCATCTTTTTTTCTCTCTTCTCCCTCCCAAGCTGTCCCTCATCCCCAATCCACAGGTTCCCATGTTCCAAGTAACACTCTCCATGCTTGTGTCTTGCCTTCTGGTCTCCATGCACACGATGCTGTGCAGCCCTGGCTGGGGGGTGCAGTGGAGACTGGCTGAGATGCTCTGCTAGCTGTGTGCCCCAGGGGAGGGGGTTCGTTTTCTTGCAAAGCGAACTCCATGGTGCGCAGCCCTGGGTGGCTAGGTGTGCCCCGTACCAAGAGAGCACTTTTCTCTAATTCACAATCCCAGTGGGAAGGCCCTGAAATGTGCACAAGGGTCAGAGCTGTGGCCCTCCCCTATGAAATAGTGGTCATTTTGCATGTTTATGTGTGAGGACAGCAAGGTTAACCCAGGCCACATTTCTTGCCCAGGGCCACATCATTGGCAAAAACAGGAATCAAGCTGCCTCGCGTCTGGTCTTACAGCTCTTATTCCCCTCTCTGCAGTTGGCTCTGATCCCCCACGATTGCTGAGTAAGGGCTAAGTTTTGTCAACCCCTCTTTCTCAAACATGTGGTAACACTTTGTACGGGAGACTAACATCCCTGCAGGAGTAGAGGAGCCCGGAGAGCTGCCTCAGGGTCCTCTCGCTTCCTTCCAGCTTCTTCCCCACCATGGCCCGCAGGCTCCTTGCTTGCCCTCAGTGTGAGGTGGCGACTTCAGCTCTCCAGGGCTTTGGCAAATCAACGGTAGAACTCTATCATTAGATTGAAAATAGAATAAAAACCATTTCCACTTTCATAAAAGAGGAGAAACTTAGTATTTATTTCCTTCAATGAAGGTTGTCATAGTTTAATACAGGTCGGAGGCACTGTAAGTGATTAGGTGTGTGTAGTGCTAGAAATGAGGGAATGTGCAGAAACGGTTCACACTCAGGATGGTGATGGGACTTCAGAGTTAGGCCAACACAGGTTTCAGTCTCAGATTGACTGATGTCAAGCTTGAGCAGCTTGCTCCCTTCTGAGCTCCTCTTCCCTGTCTATACGGTGGCCATGTTGGTAATAATTATCTTCTGGTACGTTTTTAGGCTAGTAGGTTGTAGTTGCTCATAAAGCAATACTAGCTCCCTTTCTTTCCCCTCTTTAATTCTCTTTAACTCCTGAAAGCATCACATCCTATTTTCACAGCCTGTACTAGCAACATAGCTATTGAGTAAATACCTGTTAAATTCAATATTATCTGTTTTACTCATAAAATGGTAAAAGTTCATCCTTGAAGATATTTTATCTGGATGCCACTGGCTTAAAGCATTATGAAATCAGTGTGTTATTTTAAAATAACAACACTTACCAAGGTCACCCCGCAGCCGAAGGCTCACCTCCTTCTCTGAGTTGCGTCCAGCAGCAGCCCTTGGAAGGAGAGGCCTGCCAAACCTCCTGTGATGTCACACACTTGCTGCTTGTAATGCAGGCAGGAGTTGTGGTGAATCAAAATGATCTCTATGATTGACAATGTGAAGATATCTTTAAAAGAACAACTCGTGAAACAGAATATAAAGCTGTTGTTTTGACACTATGGTTTGACATTTGTTTGCAGCTACATTTTTAAATACAATTAAGAGAATCCAGATCTTTTTTTCTATGTGTGTTAAGGAATTCAGCTCTCATTTTTAAGAGTCTTTAAAATGAATGCTCTTCTATGTGAGTCAGTCTTAATGTGCCTATTATGCCAATTCTAAAAGTGTTATTTCTTTAAAATCTTGGTGAAATTTCAGGGTAGAATGTCACAGACTGCCACAGCTCTCTCTGAGACATGCAAAGGCAACATGACATAGTGCAGAGAGCCCTGGATTGGCACAACTTTAGCTGCCTTTGTCCCCTGTGACTTACGTCAGCTCAGATGGGCAGTTAGCCTTGGGTCTTTGTTTCTCCTGAAAACAGCAAACAACAAGAAAGAGTGTTGGTATCACCGTGCAGTGGGTTCGGCATCCTATGGGAGTGTTGGTTCAATTCCTTGCTCCTCTGCTTTAACCCAACTCCCTGCTAATGAGCCTGGGAGGCAGCAGATGGTGCTGCAAGTACTTGGGCCCAAGCCACCCACAGGGAGACTTGGATGGAGTTCCGGGCTCCTGGCTTTGGCCTGACCCAACCCTGGCTCTTGTGACCATTTAGGGAGTGAACCAGCAGGTGGAAAATCTGTCTCCATCTCTGTCTCTTCTCCCTTCCTCTCCCCCTCCCTCCTCTTCCTCCTCTCCCTTCCCCTTCTCTGTCCTCTCCTGTGACTCTGTCACTTTATCTTTCAAACAAATGTGTGAACCTTCAACACAGAAAACAAAATTGGTAAATATAGGAAGGAAACTGGCATTTAAAAGTAATAACATACACAAAAAGCAAGAACTGTAGTAGCTCCAGAACCTACTATTTGCCTGAGATGTAATGGATGCCCAGTCAGTGGATAGACAGCTGGATTGGGAATGAATTGAATTCTAGACAACTAATTACAGGATTTAAAACTGGCTGTTTTTCCCTCAGACAGACCCAAAGAACTTAGCACTTAACAAAATCTGATAGTACAGTGCAAACCCCTGGATTCTCATAGTGATCAGCTTTACTAGATTCTTGGTAAAATTCAAATTTAGGGCTTAAATACGCATGGTTTCCTGTAATTCAGTGGCATTGACATCTCTAGAACCTGTTCTGAAGAGGAAGTCAGAAGGTCTAACAGCTGCACTTCTTCAACCTTCTATGACAACGAAAAGTGTGGACTATGCCTTTACAATTAGCATTTTATTTCTTGTAATTCGCTTAGAATCAGAGTCGGTCCTTTCAGCTTCTTTGCACCCAGCACTGCTTTCTCTTCCTAGCTTCTTAAATTGATTTTATGATCTTGAACACTGTGTGAGCCCTTTCATGTGCGTGTACTGTACAAGTGTAGTTTTTATTTTTGGAGTAGGGATTCTCTCTTCACACATATAATCGTCTCTGTATACATTACTCACTGCCTACTCCTGTCTAATCAACAATAGTGAGTGTGTATAATGTCACATATAATTATTCTTTATGCTTTGTTCCATTAAAGACTTGTACTGAAGGCTCCTTAGAGTCAGTAACTAAAGCTCAGCAGGAAACCACAGAGATACCAAAGTCCTGCTCATTTCTGCAAAATAAAGATATCATGCAAAATTACCTCCACAGATGGAAAATCCGATTTTTCCAACAATTTGTACTTTGTGGAAATGCAATAACAAACTTAGTATTTCTTAGAAAATTCAATGGATAATCACTGCATTCACCTAGCCTAACATATTTTAGCTGTTATAATCCACTGAACTTTTTTTTAAATAATAGGGTTTTTTTTCAGTTATTTTTTTTTTTACTTGAAATTCAGAGTTACAGAGGAGAGAAGAAAAGACACAGAGAGATCTTCCCATCCGCTGGCTTACACCCCAAATGGCCACCCAAGTGTGCTGATCTGAAGCTAGAAGCTAGGAGTTTCTTCAGTCTCCCATGTGGGTGCAAGGGCCCAAGCAGTTGGGCCATCCTTCGATGCTATCCCCGGTCACAAGCAGGGAGCTGGATCTGCAGTAGAGCAGCCAGGACACAAACTGATGCCTTTGACATTTTCCATAGTATCAAAATTGTAACTATCAAGCTCAGTGCTACGGCTCAAGGACTAAATTTTCCCCTTGCCTGCACCAGGAGCCCATATGTGCACCAGTTCCTGTCCTGGCTGATCCACTTCCCATCCAGCTCCCTGCCAGTGGCCTGGGAAAGCAGTTGAGGACTGCCCAAGACTTTGGGACCCTGCACCCACATGGGAGACCTGGAGGAAGTTCCTGGCTCCTGGCTTCAGACTGGCTCAGTACCAGTCGTTGCAGCCACTTGGGATGTGAACCATTGGACGGAAGATCTTCCTCTCAGTCTCTCCTCTCTATATATCTGCCTTTCCAATAAAAAATAAATAAAATCTTTTTTAAAAGATAAGCAAAAGTAAGTAAATTATAAAACAGGAAAACAATGGAGATTATCAAAGAAACAAGCAAAATATGTTTCTTTGGAGAGATCAGTAAGACCAATAAACTTCAAGCTAGACTGATATGAAAAAAATTTGAAATTGCTAATATCAAAAGGGATAAAAGAGACATTAAGTAGAGATCCCTCAGATATTAAAATGATGACAAAGGAATATTATGACATGCTTTACATCATTAATTTTGATAACCAATTAAATGAATCACATTTCTGGAATGCAAACTGTCCAAGCTGATTACAGAAGAAATAGATATCTTGCGTAGACCTATGTATGTTTATTTTTTTCACAAGTACTTGTGAAATTTTATTTTGGGGCTTAGCAAAGGGAAAAATATTTTTAGCTAGCACTTTTATTGCTGATACACTTATTAAGATAGTATACATGCTTTCAATGACATTTTACTTGTGAACATCAAATCCATAGGAAATTTGGTCCTAAAATACGAAGCAAGAGGCAAAGGTATAAATGTGCAATAGTTGAATAAGGAAAAGAGATGAAGAAACGCCAGTGTCAGTGCTACAGGGTGAGAGGTACGTGGAGAGACTTATCATCAATGCTTCGGGAAATAGTTACATTCCCTGGAAACCACAGTGGCAATCTTAGGAAAGTAGGCTTTTCTAGATAAACTGTGAGCTAATAGGAAGGCATGTTACCAATGTCTAGACAGTGGTTCATGTTCTAAAACAGGGATTGGGGAACTATGGCAAACTATGGCTATATTAAGCACGCACTGTTTTTGTAAGTAAAATTCGATTGGGATACCGTGACATTCATTTGTTTTGTTGTTGTTGTTTGTGAAGTATTCAATTTTATCTGTTTACTTTTTTATAAAATTTTTAAATTATTTCATGATACAGTTCCGTAGGCTCTGGGATTTGCCTTCCCCTTTCCACAGATCCCCTCCCCCTACCATTTTCCCCCATATTATTACAATAGTATAGTCTTTCACAAACAGTCATAAGTCCATCATTCTGCTATTTAAGTGTATCCTGACGTTGCGGATACAAACAATGGCAGAGAGTCCAGCATCCTATTGTGAATATATAATTAACAGTTTCACTGGGAGTCTGCTTGATTTGGAAGTACAGATGCAATACTGCATTGTATTTTCACATCTGGATATGATAGTCTGTATTACACAGTTACTGTACATCCCCTTAAATGAAAAACCATGAAACAAAATCCACAAAAGGAAGAAAAATAGAAAATTTACAACAGCATGAAGTTAAACAACTTGCTGCTCAATGACCGATATGTCGCTGTGGAAATGAAAAAGAAAATAAAAAACCTTCTTGAAGAAAATGATGCTACAGTATGACCTGAATGGTACTGAAGAAATTAATAAGAAAAAAGCTATTCTGAAGAAATTAAAACAAAAGCAAAAATATCAAAACCCATGAGATGTAGCAAAAACAGTACTGACAGGGAAATTTATAATATCAGATGCTTAGAAAAAATCAAAATATCTCAAATCAATGTTCTAGTAATGCATCTCAAGGACTCATTAAAAAAGAAAAATGAAGAGGAAGCAAGAAATGATTTTTTAAAAGCACAGCAAAAACAAATGGAATTGAAACTAAAAAACTGCCAATTGCAACAAGAAAGGGCCATTTTTAAGAAGATGAGCAAAACAAACTTTTAGGAAGACTAGCAAAGAAAAGCAAGAGAGAAAAACCAAGTAAAGTTAGAGTTGAAAAACAAAACATCCTAAGAAACTAATAAGATGACCTCTTCTTGCTGAATAGATCCTGTGATCACTATATGGTGTCCTTTATCTTTTAATGTTACTCACGTCAAAGTCTATATTATCTAAGAATGGTTACGCCAGCTCATTTTTCCTTTCCATGAGCCTGGAATATCTTTTTCCATCCTTTCACTTTCAGCTTCTGCTGATCTTTGTTGGTGAGCTGTGTCTCCTGTAGGCAGCAGATAGATGGATCCAATCCACTGTGCCCTTCATGACTGTGAAATTTGAGGGCAAGTTCATTAGCTTTGGAAAGTATGTTCACAGCTTCAAGCAGTGTTTACTGCAAGCGTTCTTCCTTCCACTGCTTTTGTTTAAGCTTTAGTTTAAAAGAATTCTAGATTTACAGAAGAATTACAGACACAGTACAGAATTCCTGTTTTCCTTTAACCAATATTGTGTAATTATGGTATCTTTTAAATTAAGAAATTCCAGAGCAGTGGCTCAACTGGCTAATCATTTATCTCCAAGCGCTAGCATCCCATATGGGCACTGCTTTGGATCCCAGCTCTCCACTTCACATTCCACTACCTGCTCGTGGCTTGGGAATGCAGTGGAGGATAGCACAAGTCCTTGGGACCCTGCACCCAAGTGGGAGACTGGAGGAGGCTCCTTGCATTGGATTGGCTCAGCTTCAGGCATTGTGGCCATTTGGGGAGTGAACCAGTGGATGAAAGATCTTTCTCTCTGTCTTTCCTTCTCTCTGTCAATCTGACCTTCCAGTAAAGATAAAAAAAATCCATTAAAAAACTAAGAAATTAACATTAATATAACATTAACTAACCTACAGATTTCATTAATATTTTACTGTTTCCTGTTGATAATTTTTATCTGTTCTTCATTTGAGCTTTGTTCTCCACATCTTTCTTCATTTTTGTCCAGCTAACCAATGAACTTCAAGGTCTTTTCTTTGCATTTAAACTAGGACTTATTTATTTTGTTTTTCAGTAGGAAAGTTATTAACAGTACTTAGTTTGACATACATCTGGAAAGGGAAGTCTGGAAGTTTTGTCATTTTTGATAAATTTTCCTCAAATGATATTATGTCATTAGGGTGCTAGTGTTCCATGAGCAGTTACAAATGAAAGTCACACATTTGAGAAAAGGGTCAAATCTTAAAGGAATAGCGGGCGCTGCTGGAAAGCAAAGGCGTGGGAAGAGGAGCAATAGCAAAGACTCCCTTAAAGTGCATTTGTGTCTTCTAGTTTCTAATGTGTTTGGTATTCCACCACGTCCCTGTCGTAACCCTCTACTTAATGTGGTTTCTTCCTATTTGAGAAAAGGAAAAGTAACTAAATCAACAAGAATTGCAAATGACTTCATGGCATATCGCCAACAAAATATTGTCTGGTGTTAGAATTTAGTCATATATTAAAGTCATACTTAAGTAACGTGTTGTTGTATTTCTGACTCCACATCTGTTTTTGATATTTCATGAAACGCAATAACTGATACCTAGTAAGCAAAAAAGTAAGCCTAAAAACCTACTTTACAGGTAGTGTTTGTAAATTGCTGGAAATTGTTAAAATAGCACGTACAGTAGTGTACGCATGCATGTGCCTGTGGGTATAACAGAACAGGAAGGCTCACCTGTGGGGTCGTATGTTTTAAACCAGGAGGACTGGCAGGGACGATTGATTCATTTGTTGGGTTTATGGTTTTCAGGGATTTGATGCTGATTTCACATCAGAAAAACATTGAGCAGCTGCAAGAAACCCTCAGACAGAAGCTACTGAGTGACGAGAACTGGAGGGAGAAGGTAGGAGGTGATGATGGGCTTCTGTCAGCATGAGTCTTACTTGCTTTTTAACCGTTCTATCTCCCAGACTATTCCAGGTAGTTGCTTCGCTTCTTTTTGACTCTTTGTATAATTTCCTACACTAAATGTGCTTATGATGTGTGTCCTTTCTATGACATGAAGTAATACAATGGAAGTTTTAGCAGAGCAGATTTTAATCTTGTAAAGTTAATATAGCCCTCATTCTTGTGCAAAAGCATAATTTTTTGCTCTTAAATGTTTTTCCAACAAGGTCAGACTCTAGCTTTGATCCAGTTCTTAAAATCAGAGAAATAATTACTTCTTCCAACTTCTCTGCTTCATTGTATTATAGGAAGGTAATAAAGTAAAAAATAAATTGTTTAATTATAAAGATTTAAAATATTTATATAGGCAATTTAAAATGAATAGCCTTTAGCTTGTTTTGATCTAAAAATTAGTATTTTTTTGATAATGAAAAAATGCTCTTATTTTTCAAAGCTTCAACAGTAAATATGTATTGCTTGCATAATTTTAGATAATATAATTAGGATTTTGTTTGTATTTACTTAGTAGTACTTATCTGTTTAAGAAGTGGAGAGAGAAAGAGAAACACAGAGAGACAGCTCCTGAAATGCCTGCAGCACCTGGGCCAGGCCCAGCCAGGAGCCAGGCACACAATCTGTGTCTCCCGTGGAGGGGCAGTCACTCAGCAGTGACCTGAGCCAGCAGCCTCCCCGGGTCTGCCTGAGCAGGAAGCTGAGGTCAGAAGCCCAACCTTGGTGTTGAACTCAAGCACCCTGATGAAACACAGCATCATGACTGGTATCACCCACCAGGCCAAACACTCACCCTCAAAGCAATATTTAAAGATTGCTAGTCCCTACCCGCTCAAGCCAGGTACAGCTCTGGCCATGATGTAGCAGCCGTCATCTCCCTCCCCTAAGTTTCTAGTTGTCCTGAGTTGACCCTATCTGAGCTGAAGTCTTCCAAACTCCTTCACTTGCCCAGCTGGCATCTCTGCCCGCCTGGATCCTCTGCCCAGGTTTCTTACTGTGTCCTGTTGTGTCTGGATCTGGCTAGTTCTGAATTCTGACAGTCTTGTTTGTTATCAGATTTGTCTCCTTGGGCAGTGGCTCTTATAACTTGTGACCTCAAGCAACTTGCAGTGGTCACCTTGAAGCTAACATCTCCCCGAGAAGTCCCTTATTTTGCCTTCTAACATATTAAAACCTTTTAGATATTGCTACTGGTTCAAACCAATTCAGAGTTTATCACTTCCATTTCCAATCTTTGAACATGCTCAGTGAGTACTAGCCCTTATAAGTCAATATCCCCTCCCTTGTCCTTCAGGATGTGCAGTCATGCTGTAATAAAATCACCATGGTTCTATCTAAGCGAAAATAAAATCTGAGAATACAGGGTAAGGCTGCTGTGTTTCTGGCTTTGCACCCCAAGCCTTACCCTTCTCGAAGGTTCGTGCTGCTTTGAGTTTTTCTAGTTTTTATTAGCCTCAGTATTCTCAGTTAACTGGTCTGCTCTTATTTAATAATTCATTTTTTACAGACATAAAAATAAGATGGTCAACCTAACTAGCAATCCAAAATGTGCAAATTAAAGTAACAAGAGATTATAAGTCAGCCCATCCAGTCAATAAGATTAGTTTTGGCACTGTGGCAAAGGTCTGAGTGAAGCAGGCTCTTGTACTTGTGCAGAGCTAGAAATTAGAGCAACCATTTGGAGAGCAGTTTTTCTATCTGTCTCAAGAGATACTATTACTGAACTTCTCCTCGACTCCAACTCCGCTTCACTTCTGGAAGTGGTGCGGACAGGACAAGTAAGCATTAGCCTCTCGCTTTCCTATCATGCCAGTTTCATGGTGAAGCTAATCCTATGTGTTCTTGCTACACCCATGATTTCTTTCTAATATATTGATTATGTCACCGATATTTTTTGGCATATATAATTGTCTATAGTATAAATGCGATTTCATTTTGTTAGAGGGGACACAACCCATTGTTACTAAACGTTACCCTTTAGCTAGCAGGAAGTCAAGATCCAGTCAAGCCAAGATATGATTATTACGTCCTGGCTGTGTTAGCTGTTGAGACTATGAATAAAGAGTTGTCTAAAAGTCCTCCCATGGGAAGGGAGAATCAGAAACATGACATTATCATCTCTTTCTTAGGTCACTGTGCCTTTGCCTAGGAATGAAATATTCCCTTTACAAATATGTAATACACATATTGGAATAAACTTCATAACTTCAGTGCTTTTAGCATTCAAAAAGTAGAAAGCAATTTGTGTCTGCACTTAACTATTGTAAAAAGCACATAATAGAATCAACAGTTGCTATGCAACAAGGATAGCACATTTTAAAATAACTACATATTTACTAATTGCCATCGATTTTTGTTTATTTCAAGTATTGCTTTGATGTGAAGAAAACAAATGAATGTGCCTGTTGAACCTGTAAAATTGATTCCAAATGTACAGTTTTGTCACTACTCAATTGAAATTTTGTAATTAAAAAATCTCCCATAAAAGCCTGCTTATATAATCAACTCAGATCACTTTTTGACCATCACATTTTAGTGCAATGAACAAATTTCAAATATTTTCTTAGATTATCATCAAGATAGCACATTTTGGAACATTTTGGAAGTGCGGCATTGACCTCATTTTAAATGATACATAGAAATTTTTTTAAAAAACAACAGTTAAAATGAAACAAACAAACTTACTTCCTACTTAACGCAACTGGTTTGATAGTGAAAATTCAAGGATAACTTTAAAAAGTAGGAAATTCCAATTTTTAAAATGATTTATTTACTTTCATTTGAAAGGCAGATTTTACAAAATAGGGAAAGAGAGACAAAGAAAGTCTTCCATCCACTGGTTCACTCCCCAAGTGGCCACAACAGCCAGAGCTGAGCTGATCCAAAACCAGGATCCTCCTCAGGGTCCCCCGCATGGACACAGGGTCCCAAAGCTTTGGCCCATCCTGCAGGGCTTTCCCAGGCCATAAGCAGAGAGCTGGATGGGAGGTGGAATAGCTGGGACACAATGGTGCTGATAGAGGAACCTGGCACCGCTGGACGGAAGGTAGCTACATCACCCCAACTGGCCTCAGTACGTTCCAATTTTGAAGAGAGGTTTAAATAAACCTCACAGATTTTTTTGAACGTGAAACAGTCAAATAGCCTGATCATTTCTAATGTGTTTTACTACTATACAGACAGGTTAAAAAACAATAGATGTTAAGTTGTTTTTCTAATACTGTTTTTACTTATGCAGAATAAAAACAAAGCGTAAAAGAATATTGAGGTCTTAACATCTTAAGTTGCAATGCAGATTTTAAAAATGAATTACTAAAGTACCCAAATTTGTATCTGAAATCACCTACAAAAATTATCTAATGTAAACCATAAACATAGTTACTAAAAGTAATTTCCATTGGTAATTTACGTTATTCACTGTTCAGCCAAGTTTTGTGCTGCATGCTTTCCAAAGATCTAATTTAATCATTGTGACATTTCTGTTTTTACATATAAATGAGAAAGACTCAGAGAAGTCAGATTATTTGTCAAGGTTATACAGCAAGGAAATGAGTTGAGAATGAACTTCATGTATTTAAATGCAAAGTCCAAAACCTGTCCATTGAGCCCAGAAGGAATAATAGGAACCAGATCTGCTGTCTCACCTAAAACAAAACTTGAAAGCAAAGAGAAAGCAAGTTTCAAGATATTGGAGATGAGATGACAAATGGTAGTGGTTTTTAGTGATGGAAGACAAATGTGGCAAGCCCTGTGATTGCCGTAACTCAGTGCCTTTAAAGAAGTTTCAGGCCATGATGTTGGAATGGGAATCTAACCTGAGCTCCCCCTCTCACTCCCTACCCCAGCCAGACAGATTCGTGGAGATGAAAAGACCCTGCTGAGAGCTCAGGGAGGTCAAGGTTGTCAGGGTTTATGGAAGGAAGTTGCTTGGGGAAAACTGCTAGATATACAAAGATTCACTCCCCCTTGAGAATGTGTGTGATCAGTACATACATGTGGGAAACTACTGAGCACCAAGGAGAGGACACCTGGAAGGATGAGAATATTGGCTACTCAGACACGGCCAATGGAAACTCCTCGTCTCACCAGCCAGACTGAAACATCTGTCATCTCAGAGACACTGGGGAGAGTACTTCCAGAGGGGTCTTACATTATTAGTCGGGGATAATTAGCCCTAGGTGAAAGGCTGATCTGGCCCTGTCAAAATACATTTTTAAAAGAAAATCTAAAATAACTAAGCCCATGCCAAGAAGCTTCCTATTTTCAAGAAGAGGAACCAAGAACATTCAGGGAATACAAAAGTATCTGGCACCTAGGCAAAATAAATTTCTCAATGTCTGCATTCAAACAAAAAGTGTTATGCATAGAAAGAAATAGGAAAATGGGACCCATAATGAAAATTTGAGATAAAATCAATGAATAAAAACTGATGCAGAGAGCAGCACAGTGGCTCAAATGGCCAATCCTCTGCTTGCAAGCACCAGCGCCCCATGTCAGCATCTTTGTGTTCTGGCTGCTCCACTTCCCTTTCCACTCTCTGCTCATCATCTGAGAAGCAGCAGAGGATGGCTCAGTCCTTGGGACCGTGCACCCACCTGGGAGACCCAGAGGCCGCTCCCAGCCTTGGATCAGCTCAGCTCTGGCCGTTGTGGCCATTTGGAGAGTGAACAGAAATGGAAGATCTTTCTGTCTCGCCTTCTCTCTGTAACAAAAAACACTACTTCTCTAACAAACACAAATAAATCTTAAAAAAAAAAAAAAAAGGAACACTGACATTAAAAATAGTCATGCTGGCTGTATTTTAGATACCCAAAAGTAACAAGAAAAAGTGACCATAATAATTAAGTACAATGAGAACATGCAGGTGAGAACCAGTGTCCGAAATAAAAAGTATAGTGGTTTTGTTGTGCCCAGGTTTTACAATCCCCAGAAAATCATCAGGAGTCATAAGTTGAGTCAAAGGCATAAAGGCGGTTTATTCAGACTGGGTTCCCAGCTGCCGCCCCGGCCGAAACTGCAGCAGAAGGGGCAAAAGAAGAGGGCAAAAAAGGCTGAGGTTCAAACAGCACAGGGTTTTTATACATTTCAGGCCAAATCCACACAATTATACAGTCATGATTGATCAGTTTATCTGCTAACTTTCAAAAAGAGCAAGTTGGCAAGCTTCTATTGGTGGGTTTGAAGCAAGCAACTTTCAGAAAGTACAAACTGATGGGCTATGGGACAGTGGGTGACTTATCTGACAGGCACACCAGGGGTCTCCTTCTGAGGAGTGCTCTGCCACGGGACCTGCCCAGTGGCACATAAACTGCCAGGCCTGGAGTTCACACAGCTCCCAGCAAGATAGAACAATGGGAGGGCAGAGGGTGGAAGGAGAAATTGTTGAGCCTAAGGAACTGTATCATGGAAAATAGAAATTTTTTTAAATTAATTGAAAATAAATAAATAAAACAAGAGAAAAGATACCCATATCACATATACCTTACTAGGTAGGACATGAAGTTATTCCTCACTAAGGAATTGAAGAGTTCTCTGCACACCCCTCCTAAAACTGTTCTGCTCCTCAATTGTTAACATATGGCTTGTTAGAGTTATAAGCCTGTCTGGACTATCCTAAAATTCAGGTAGCTCAGTAGAAATCACGCTTGAATACTATATGCTGCTAAATATAAAAATGAAAATAGACACGAGACAACTGAATGGTACTCTGTAACTATTTTAAGGTGTATAATAGCCGGTTGTGTATAAACTAAAATTGAGATGTCAATGAGGTAGTTACAGGATATGGTTAAGAACTTGCATATTCTAACATATTGGTCACTCAATACCATGTCAATTAACTTCATAATGTTATAAATTGTTGTTGAAGTTGTGTAGTGGCTTTTCATTGGAGGGGATGATATTCTGTCAGCTCTACTTTCGGACCGGGGATGGTTTCCCAATGAAACTGTTGAACATGTCTGGACCATGAGATGCTGGACTCTCTAGATGGTCCATGCCCGCAATGAAGGAATCATGACTGATTATGATCTGTACCAATGTAACAATATGGAGGAATTCAATATGGGGGGAGAGTTTGGGGAGGGGTCGGAGGAATCCGAGAGCCTGTGAAACTGTGTCATAAAATGAAATTTTTAAAAAAATTAATTTAAAATAAATAAAACAAGGGAAAATATATCCAAAGGATATTAATAAATTAATTAAGTATCAGTGAGCTGTGAGACAAATTCAGATGACCTACCATGTGCATAACTGGAATTTGTGAAGACAAAAGAGGGGACAGAAGAGGTCTCTGATAAAGCAACGACTGAAAGTCCTATAAAACTCACGAGACAACGTCCCACAT
Source organism: Ochotona princeps (assembly GCF_030435755.1). Classification (NCBI taxonomy): domain Eukaryota; kingdom Metazoa; phylum Chordata; class Mammalia; order Lagomorpha; family Ochotonidae; genus Ochotona; species Ochotona princeps. Next base: position 15,546,921 of record NC_080834.1, read on the forward strand.
ATTTAAGAAGCATAAGAAAATCATACCAAGCAACAGCATAGTAAATTGCTCAAAAACAATCGTAGAAGCAGAAAGTTCAACCCAATTTGCAGGTGGCAGAGAGGCATGTAATACAGAGAGGAACAAATGTGACAATAATAAGATTTTTTTTAATCAGAAATAATGCAAGTAAGAAGGCAGTGACGTTGAAAGTAAGAGAGGCAAGGGATGGAATTTGGAATCATCTAACATAAAGTCCTTCTTATAATAAAGTATCAAATGTCTCTAATGTATGAACTACTGTACAGAAAAACTGAAAGTAAAAAAAAAACTCTGTGGTGATTCTGCTTCACTAACCTGGGAAAATATCAAAATTTCAAGTATGTTTCCTACTGAGAGCATGTCACTTTATGCATCACCATAAAGTTGAACAATTGTAAGTTGAGTCATGTAAGTTTTTGTACTGCTTGTATACTTCCATGAGATTGCTACATAATACAACTATTAATATATCCCCAGAAGGTAGGTTGTATTAAATTGAAGGTACACTCTCTAATTCTAAAATAACTATAAATATAGAAAAATAAATGAGAGCCAATTAATCAAATAAAGGACATAAATTCCTACCTCAAAAAAAAAAAAAAACAGGAAAATAGTAGAAAGTAGAATAGGGCAATACACAACAGATGGAAAGACAGCAGATTTAAAGCAAGTGATATCTACAGTTACATCACGTGTTAATGGTTTAGTAAAAATTTGAGTGTTTTAAAACTGCCATAAGCATTCAGTTCTGCAATTTTAGCAAAACAGGCAGAGATGTGGATCGGGCATGCCTGAATTTAGTCTGTGGGCATAAGCTGCTATACCCTGGATCTAAATATCCCCATTCAAAATCAGAGATTTTCATGTTGGATAAAACTGGATGATCCTGCTATACGTCGCTTATTTTTTAAAAAGTTATTTAACATAAAGAAACAGACTAAAAGTAAAAGATGTTATAAAATATGTGTGTGTGTGTTTTCAATAACATGCTAACATCACAAGGAAACTGAAGCACCTGTATTACATCAGAAAAAGTAGACTTCAGAGCAAATAAGTGAGAATATGAATAAGGATAGAGACGGTAATTTTGTAAAGACCGAGAGGTCCGTTCACCAGGAGGTCCTATTACTCCATAGTGCTCATTTTAGTGGCAGTATAAAGATACGCGAAGCCAAAGCTGATGCAGCTGCAAGAGAAAAAGGTCCACATCAGTCTAAGATGTCAAAATTCCTCTCGATAATTGATAGAAAGCTAACTAGAAATTTGGTAGGGACATAAACTACAAAAAATGATAAAGTCATTTCTTTTTAGGAGATGCAGCAACAAATATTGTTATGAACCCCCGACCTAATGTATGTTGATGGAATTCTCCATAGAACAGCACAATGCACTTTGTTCTCATGGCTACATGAAACATTTACCAAACTGGATCTTATATTGTGTTATAAATCCCAGTAAATTAAGTGGTTTCTTGTCATAAATGTAATTAAACTGGAAATCACTAGTTTAAAAAAAATATCTGGAAAATTTCCAAGTACCTTGAGGTTATCCCAACTGCATCCTCTTGATCACGCCTTCTGGGTAGTCGTGCAGGGAGATGGGTTACCTGGAGACTAGGCGTGCTGAGCCGTGGCGCTCACCGGGGCATCTGTGCACGCAGGCTCTCTGCCCTGTAATCGTCATGTGGTTCTGTCAGGCTCCCTAACCTCTCTAGGCAGATTTCTCGATCTAGACAGTGGGAAACAGTGTTATCTGAAGTTCTCAGAGCTGTGGTCATTAAATGAAGACATATGTGAGTGTCATGCTGTACCGTACCACTGAGTCTGTGCACACCCGTGAACCTTGTCCTTTCCACTCTAAGTTCAGACAAGTCTTGGCAGGACATGACCTCAACCTTATATTCTGATTTCCTAGCATCAGGTTTTGTTTGTTTTGTCTTACTGCAAATCCTTTTTGAATAATTATGTTATTTTATTCTTTTTTCAGGAGTTTAATGCAGGAATAATCTGAAGTGTTTTTAACCAGTAGTTTTTTGTTTTCTTTTGGAAAATAGAAGTTATTTATTTTTATAAGATGTATTTTCAAAAATGACATTGGCAGATAAAATATAAATAGATGATCTGATTCATACTTTGGCATCTGAAATTCCCATTGGTTTTGAACACTATTATGCAGTAAATGATTGTAACATGGTAATTAGCTTCATGGATAGTTAGAAAATGGTAATAACAAGATCAAGCACAAAACTCTTACTTGAAAAATAGTGACAAGTCAGCTTGTACATCAGCAATAGATACAGATTTGTAAAATTGAATTATACAAAAGAAATTGAATTATACACTTGAAAACAAACACACCAGGAATTAAAGAATAAGGCTCAGCAAACTCTGAAATTATCAGGAGACATGTAGTAAGGAGATGGTGTTAGCTTTTTTTCACAAACCCTAGACATCGGACACAGCAAGAGAGCCACATGAGAGGCCTTTATTTCAGCAAGAGAGGAAGCACGGGGCAGGGAAAGTAAGAGAAGAGCAGAGAGAGAGACACAGAACATGAGAAGAGAGAGACAGCAGGGAGAGAGAGAGCAAGAGAGAGAGGAGAGACAGAGACGAAGAGAGAGAAAAGAGCAGAGATAGAACAAGGAGAGAGAGAGAGAATTAAGGGCAGAAGCATCTTTATAGCCTCAAGGTTGGTGTGTGGAGTGCAGGATCAGGGATTGGCAGATGCAGCCAAGGGACACCAGGGATAAATGCCTCAGGGGACTGGTGGGTGCACAGTTTAAACCTGAAGGCCACTTAGTTTAATTAGGAATATGGGCCTTAAGGGGGTTGAGATCCAGGAGGTTGGTAGTGCTGGGTACCCTAGGGGATTTAAGGCAGTACTAGGTAAGCAGGCATTCAAGCTGGCACTGTGTCCAGGATGGTGGGGTCAGTCTTAGGGTTACTGAGTCACTCCTTGCAGATGGAATTTGAGCTAGAGGAGACTGTAGATAGATAAAAACCAATAATAATTAAAACCTGAAAATAGACACAAAATAATTTATTTTATTTTGTACAACTCTTGAACTCACATTATTCATGCTTCTCTAGGAAATAGGAATTGCATCATGATTATCAACATTATCACTTTATTAGATGGCTATGTTTTATATATGCATCATCACCAATTTGTGACGGTGGCTTAAGGGTTACGGAGGATGGGGCCAAATCCTCTTGGGTTGGGTACGGAAGGTAAGGGGTGAACGAAAATGCCTGAGTTACTGATTCAAGTGACCGGGTGGCAGGTGGTGGTGCTGTTTCCTTGTGGTGGCAGGGGCTGGGAGAACAAGAGGCTTTGGAGGAAGGTGTTACATTGAGATTTCTGATTCAGGCAAGTTAGTGGAGGCTAGTTATCTAGATGGCTGCCAGGAGACAAGTGAATAGAAACCTCATATTCAGAGTAGTATCTCCTTTCTCTTCTTTTAATTATTTAATAAATGAGGGTGCAGAGAAAGAGAGACAGACAGAGATCTTCCATCCACTGGTTCACACCTCAAATGACTGCAATACCCAGGGTTGGGCCAGGATGAAGCCAGCAGCCCAGAGCCTCCTCTGAGGTTTCCCACATCGATGGCAGGGGCCCAAGGACTTGGGCCATCTTCTGATGCCCTCCCCATGCATCAGCAGGGAGCTGGACTGGAAGTGCAGCAGCAGCTGGAACCGAACCCGCACCCATATGGGACGTGAAGGCAACAGGGAACAGCCTCATTGGCTATGACACAGAGCCCGTCCCTGTTCCTTTCTCTGACTGGCTCGAATACTTCCCTATGTTTGGCAGTCTGAGAACAGCTCATCTGAGTAATTCCACAATGTTTATGTGAGATCTTCGGTCATCTCTCACCCAAACAATTTAAAAATTTATTTTGAGACAGCCAGAATAATGTTTTGCATTGAGGCTAAACATAACTACTTAGCCTTGGAACAAATGTTCAGTCCCATGCAGGACTGAAAAAAAATAAATAATTGACTCCACAAATATATAAGATGTAATTGACTCCATACTGAGGATGATCACCTGTCTGCCTTTAATTTAATTTAAATAGCTTAATGTAAACTTTCTTAGCGAACCTTCTGTGTCCTAGTACCCTGGTTTCATCTTTTTCCTTGAAAAACCCAACTGACATCTTTCCTTCTTTGCCACCCTGCATCACACAGTCTGTCAGGGAGAAGGGGAGAAGTGAATGTTGCCATTTACCTGGCACTTGCTGCCTCTTGGGCTTTGTAATCATGGCACAGTGTGACTCCAAAGCCTGCCTAGCCTTGGGATCCCTTCTCTTGTCCTCAGTGTGACTTTCTGTCCCTGCTGTAGGCAGAGCCAGAACCAGTGATTGAAAACCACATGGAGGAGACATTTGCTCAGCTAAAGGAAAAACTACCTAATGTGTAGTGCTGCCTGAGAATAGCAACTCCCTGCTGGGGAAGCAATGAGTTATGGTTTCGAGGTGTGAGGCTCACTGCCAACAGCCATGTGCTATGGATTCTGTAGGCAATACCAAAGGGCTGGAACATGGAAAGTAGTTTCCACTCACTAGTGAGCTTTAGCTTTCAACAAATGCTTTAGCTTATTAACCCACCGAAAGATCCTCCAGGGAAAGGAGAGGTTACCGCCACGAACCGAACATCACACAAGCTAGCAGGCAACGGGGCCAAAATGCAGAGCCAGGATTTAAGCTCAACTCCACCTGAATCCAAAGTCCTTGTTTATTCTTTCCACAGATCACGCAAGCTGGAAAGACTGAGCGAGGGGATTTCTAAGGTCCCTTCCAGTACTGTGACCCCATCTGAGTCAAAACATGGATACGGGCAGTGTGGTGTTTTCCTTCAGTCACTCCTGCCTCTGCCACATCCAGTCCATTCTATGAGCTCCATCTAGAAACAGGCACTGGGAGAAGCAGCATTTGTACTTTGTAGCTCCTCTGAACTTTCACCTAGACATAACATAAGCACCTTAAAATCTGCGAGGGGATTTTTTTTCTTTATAGACTGGCAAGAACTGAGTTTACAGTACAGTGACCAAGCTTTTAGTCATTTATGTAGAAATAAGTAAGCGTTTAGTGTTTGTGAAAGCTGTCATATCTGCAATGCTAACTTTTCCACTTATTTTTCAGATTCTGGAAGGTCTTACAAAATCTTGGGCTATTTGGATCAAGATTAATTCTAAGAATTTTTTTAATACTGTGATTTTTAAATAGTTTAAGTAAAAACTTGTGTTACAGTTTTAATGCATTAGAGTCTGAAAATAAGGCCAGGCGTCTTCTTTCAAGGTAAAGTGGTTTCATACTGTGCTGAATCCTATTTTCCAGATTGAAGCTGAACTTGCCAAGGAAAGAGCCCAACATTTAGTTGAGTTTGAGGAACAAGCTCTTCTCTTTAAGGAAGAAGCAAAACTGGAACTTGATATTGAAAAAGAAAAGCACCAAGAGCTTATCCGGAAGTATAAGAAGGAACAAGAAGAACTACAAATGAAGGTCTGTCCTTAGTCTACTTAGACGTGTTTCTGTGTGTTTGAAACTTCAGAGATAGGTATTTTCTCCCCCAAAACACTGTGTCTTTTTGACTTCATAACTTTCCTCATGATCAGCAGGCCTTGACTTTAGCTACACAAGTAAAATGATGTGGCTAGTCTCAAGAGTGGTTAACTGAAACAAGCTGTACAAGCATACAAACCAGATATGTATGGATTTTTTTGGTACAACTAAAATAAGGTTATTTATAAAACAGGGGGGCCAACACTATGGCACAGAGGGTTAAGCTGCCATCTGCAAGGCAGGCATGCTATGTGGGTTCCAGTTCCAATCCTAGCTGCTTCACTTCTGATACAACTTGTTGCCAACGTCCTGGGAAAAGTAGGGGAAGATGGCCCAAGTCCTTGGGTCCCCGCACTCACGTGGAAGGCCCGGAGAAGCTCCTGACTCCTGTTTTGCTTGGCCCAGCCCTGGCTGTTACAGTCAATTGGCAAGTGAACCAATAGATGGAAGAGCATCATCTCTGTCTCTGTCTTTCTGTGTGTCTCTCCCTCGCCCTCTAACTTTGCCTGTCAAATAAATAAATAGACAGGTAAATGAATCTTTTTTAAAGCATAAAATATATCAATAAAAAATTACCATGGCTAGTTAGTCCAATATCTCAAATACCTAACATTAAAACGCAAGTATTTTACATAATTAAAAATTTTTTTGACAACTAAAATATACCATTTTTATGTCTGCAGATATTTTCAATTCCATACAGTTTGAAAGAAGAGCAAAATTTTTAATTTTTCTATTTTAAAGGCAGAGTTTCATCTACTAGTCCACTGCCGGTATGCCTGTTGTAGTCAGGAACAAAAGCTGAGAGCCTGGAACTTCAGCCAGTCCCTTTTGTGGACGGCAGAGACCCAGGTACCACTGCTCCCAAGATGTGTGTTAGCCGGAGGCTGGCTCCAAAGGGAAGTAGCTGGGACCTGACTTCATTAGTGGATGGAGGCCTGCTGTCCCACAAGGAACTCTCCTAGGGAAAACTTCTGAGATGTACTCAAAGCAGAGTTTCCCAAATATAATTTAGGGTTTTCTTAAAGTTCCCTTGTTTTCCTAGGACTTAAAGTATATGCGTGTCCATTGATCAGCATTCAGTGGAAAGATAATATTTTGAATAAACTCATTAACAGCCCATGTTAATTAAGCAGCAAATGAGACCTGATGACCTCTCTGTTTGTGTAAAGGAGCCGTGGCGCCATCATTTCACTAGTCCATTGTAAACGGCAGACAGGACCAGCTGGTTGGATGTATGACCAGTGCAGTGCCATGGGGCCCCACTCTGAAACAGGCCTTGTGCTTTGTATTTAATGCTCTACAGATGCCACCTTGGAATTTGTCACAGTTTCGTCTCTGCATTTGTGTTTTGTAAGTGGATTCCTAGTGGGACGATGGAACAGGTGTGGTGAGCTTGGAGTTTGCATTCCTCTGAGGTTGTCCCCACGCTAGCCTGTCCTCACCTCCTGCTGCCTGCCCTTGGCACCCCAGGCTCTGTGGAGTCTCCCCTCCCCTGCTCCTTCACCGCTGACTGCGGGCACAGTCCTGGGTGGCTCAGGAACCCATCAGCAGCGAATGTAAACAGCAAGCTTCAACTGGCCAGATGTTAGTGCTTCTCAAGAGAAATCACAAGCCCAAATTTTGTTAAGTGAAATCTGACTTTTACATGTTGACCACTTAAAAACAAAACAAAACAGAGCAAAACACACGTGTGGCTGGGTGAGGCTTCGCGTCCGAGACAGCCTAGCCCTGAGCGTCGGCTCTCCATCCGGACCCAGCAGTGACCCCCCTCCCTTCCTGAACTCACTGAAGATAGCAGAAAGCTAATTCATAACATTACTAACTTGTGGCAAATATGTTTCTTGCAAAAGCTATTCCACATTAAAATTAAAATTTGAAACAAATGCTGGATGATACATAACTCTTTTAAAATAATAGTTCCACAACATCCTGGGAACTTTGGTCTCCGAATGTTTTCCAGAATCTCTGTGGGTTGGCTTCTGGTGCTAATCTTCATAATATGACAGTATCGGTAGCCTCAGTAATTAGGAAATGTTCCATCAGAAGCAGCTCTGCTCTTTTTTGTTTTGTTTTGTGTCTTTAAGAAGAAAGAAAACAAGAGATTTTTTTCATTTCTAAGGACTTCATGTGATGAGGAAATGCAAATTATTTTTGCATTTTTCTAGAACTGCCATCTGAGAGGCAGTGTATTTTCAAAACATTCTGGTTTTCTGTAGAACTATATTGTCTGTTACCACATGTGGTTACATATATGTCCACCGAATTTATTAAAGTTAAGTAAAATATGAACTTCATTCATTCTCTTTCACTGGCCGTATTTCAGGTCGCCAGTGCTGCCCTTTGGGGCCTGTTAGCGTGTCTCCCAGCTCAGGCGTCAGTGAGCACGCACTGGTGGCCAGGGGGAGAGCATTTCTCTCGCAGAATGGACTTGTTTGGTTCTTTGTTTTGTTTTGTTTTGTTCTTAAGAGTTAACATTTGCCAGTATGTCACTGTCAATGGCTAGTGTCCACCATATTTAATGACACAGAATGTCTTTATTATCAAAGAAAGTTTTTGTCGGGCACTGTTGTTCTGCAGTACATAGTGCCAGGGGACACCTCCAGCACTGAGATACAAAACCAAGAATCTTACCAAAGGAAAGCACGTTGGTATGGCAATAATGGAGTATAACTGAGGGGTTCTCCTCCCTGGAACACCAAAAGTCACACATCTTGAGGTTCCTAAACCAAGCAGATTCAACACAGAGAGGGTCCCAGTGGACTTGGACTTGAGCTATCCCTAGTAGCTCAGAGCAGTTTAGAGATTTGTGTATTTCCAAGTGAGCCACAGTGCCTGCTGTGAGACTCCTATATGGGAAAATATCAAAGCTTGTCTAAACTATTAAATAAAAGAAAATCTAGAAGGCCTACATGTCCTGGAGTTTGTTTTTATCTGATGAAAGAGTACGCTGACTAATTAGAATACACCTCTTAAAGACCAAAGGAACTCAGTAGGTATCTTGAGAATATTGCTTCCAAGCTAATGTGAGACTTTTCTTACAGGTGTCAGACTTAATCGCAAGTGCCACAAGAGATCTAAAGCTGGAAGTGACCAACCTCGAAGAGAAACTCCGAGAGTCCCATATCCAATACACTGAACAATCTGAAGAGAAGCAAAAAGAAATTGAAAACCTTAAAATCTTGGTTGCAGAATTTGAATCTCGCTTGAAGAAGGAAGTTGACAGTAGTGATTCACTTGCAGAGGACCTGCAGAAGGAAATGAAACAGAAGTCAGATGAACTGGAAAGAGCCATGCTGGCGCAGACCCAACTGATGCGGCAGTTGCAGCAGTCCCGGGAAGAGGTAAGGCAAGGAGGAGACCTTTGCCGTTGCCGAAAGAGCACATGTTATTTAAACAAACACACAAGCACAAGCCACAGCTTGATGTCTTGCAAGGAGTCCTGGGCCTGAGACAGAGCTGGCTCTGCTCACCAAGGCTTGTTAGCTGTCTGACCACCCGACCCTGTTGCCCGTGACTCCATGATTCTTTGTGTGTTATGTCTGGTTCTAACTTTACATCTCTGCCATAGAAACTAAGAGATTTGCTGCCTAGGTTAGAAGGAAGTTGGGCTATATATTTTTTATTATTGTTTATGATACAGTTCAATAGGCTATGGAATTTCCCAGCCCCTTCCTCAAGCTCCCCCCCCCATTGATCTCCCCTCTGGTACTACAATGGGTGGTCCTTCATGAACAGTTGTAAGTCCATAATTCTGCTGTTGAGGTGTTTCCCGCCATTGAGGGCGTGGACAGTGTCAGAGAATCCAGCATCCTACTGTCAGGATAGATCCAGCAGTTGCGCTGGGAATCCATCTTTGGATGCAGAGAGACCTACTCCACTGTGTCTCCACATCCAGACATGTCAGTCTGCTACATTTCCATTATATTTCCCCTTAAATACAGAGTCAACAAACACAGTCCATAACAGGGAGAAAGCAAGAAAATTTGCATCAACATGAAGTTAATTAATATCTACAGAAATACCACTGCATCGCTAGAGTGATTAAAAATGAAATCCAAACCTTCTTGTAGAAATTGATGCTACTGCATGACCGATGTGGCTCTGGAGAAATTACAGTTAAAACTAGAACATCATTACCTATGAGATGTGGCAAAAAAAAAAAATGTTGAAAGGGACAGTTGCAATCTCAGGTGTTACTAGCAATTAGACCGTCTCTTATAGACGGTCAATTAATGAATCACAAGAACTTATTCAAGTAGATACAAATAACTAGGAAGAACAAAAAGGGAAATTCACAGCAAAAATAATTAGATTTGAGCCACAAAACTGCAGATTAAAACAAGAGGAGTTCCTTCTCTAAGATGAGCAAAGCAGCCCCTCAGCCATGTTAGCACTGAGCGTCACCAGGGCACAAGCATTACCATCAGTGATGAAGGGGAAACGGCTCCAACGTTTTGCTCTTCGCGTGCGTCGCGATGTTATCGGCAACCAGGTATCTGAAATGGAATGTTCTTCCAGGGTTCTACCTTCCTGTCCGTCTCAGCTCAGGAGGGGAATGATTGTTTCAGCAACGCTTTCATTTAAACTGGAGTGCACCTTTTGACAACTGTCTCCTAATGAAATTTTGTTTCTGAACCGCTCAGCAGTTTGAAAATAGTGGGACAATTACTCTGTTTGCTTATCACTAGCAGCATGTCACATATTTGATTTCATTTATGACAGTATAGCAAGTAAAGGCAAGTCCTGAATGTCGGGGAGAAGTAGTATTCTTGCTGGTTTTAGGAGCATCTTTTTATAAAAGATTAATGTTATGTATTTGAAAGGCAGAGTTACAGAGAGGGAAAGATAGAGAGCAGGATTGAGAGAGAGAATTTCCCATTTGTTGGTTCAATTCCTTTGTGGCCGGAAGAGCTGGGACTGGGTCGGGCTGCAGCCAGGGGACAGGACGCCAGTGCAATCCCCACATGGGTGTGGAGGCCTAAAGTGGTTGTTGCATCTTCTGCTGCTTTCCCAGGGTCGTTTGCAAGGAGTTTGATCGTAATTGGTGCAGCTAGGACTCCAGTTAGTACTCATGTGGACTGCCATTGTGCAAAGAGTACCTTAACTCACTGAGACACAACACCAGCCCCCAATATTGGTATTTAATAAAGGAATGAAAGTATACTAATGCTAATCAGTATTAATCATTAAAATTGTTGTTTATGAAGAAGTAATGTGTTCTTGCTACATTTAAAATAAGTATTATAATTATTATAATTATGAAATGAACTTACTGCAGTGAATTGTATCAATTACGGAATGGGCAAAATAAAGATCAATAATAATACATAAGGGTGCAGCACGCAAAACGCTCGCTCACAATGCCAGAGTACAAGTCTGAGTCCTGGCTGTCCCGACCCAGCTGTCTGCAGCAGCAGATGGCCAAGTGCTTGGCCTCCGTCGCCCTTGCGAAGGGCCAGGCAAGAACCCCTGCCCCCCAGCTGCAGCCTGGCTCAGCCCTGGCTACTGACATGAGCCAGCAAATAGGAAATTTCTCTCTCTCTCTCTCTCTCTCTCTCTCTCTCTCTTCCTCCCTCCTTCTCTCCCTCCCTCTCCCTCTCCTTCTCCTCAGTTCTACCTTTCAAATAAGTAGTTTTTTAAAGTAATAATTATATATAATTATATAATAATTAAAGTATTATTATTTAAAAATAATAATAATACATAGCAGGTAAAGCCATGCCTGCAATGCCAGAATCCCATATAGACGTCTATTTGTGTCCCAGCCACTCCACTTCTGACCCGGCTTCCTAGGACAAAAGCACTGGCAGATGGCCCAAGGGGGTCCCTGCCACCTGTGTGGGAGACATACGTAATGTGTCCACTGACTTCCCTCAGGGCCAACAAGGCAGGGAGACTGAGAGAAAGAGTGCCCAGCATCATTAAGTAACTTAATCCTAGAAGTAGCATCTCATTGCTTCTGCTGTGTTCTGCTCATCACCAATGAGTCAGTAAGTCCCACCCACATTCAAAGTGAATTAATTACGTAAGTACGTAAGGTGTGACTGTCAGAAGGCTGGGTAGAAAAAGCAGGGCCTTTTTAAAGCCATCCAGTCCCTGGGTCTTGGCAGGTGATTTTAGTAAGAGGAACTAGGCCAAAAGTTGAGAGTGAATCTCTCTTGGAAACAAGGGATTGTTTACAACAAGAAGTTGTCCACAAATTGCTAAGCAGAAAGCTCCTTCTGTTTAGCAGTTGCAAAAGGAAATCACTGAGAAATGAAGTTTTTTTTTTATATATTTTCAAGGCATCCATATCTAATACAATGTTGTTTTATTGTTATAAATAATCATGAATCATTACTAGAGAGGGGAAATGGATCTTCTCAAAAATAAATACTAATTAAGGCTCTGCTTTGGGGCGGGGGGTGATTTATATTTGTGGGAAGAGAATAAACCAGGTTTTCCATTAAAAGCTACCAAAATGCGGCCTCTTAGTTACATAATTAGAACTGAACTCTAGGAGCAAATAGTTGCGACTGTGTGTCTGGTTAAGCATGCCAAAGTCCAGAACATGCTTATAAAGATAGCAAATGAGCCAATAAAAGTGATAGGATTTATGAGCCAGAAAGAACCAAGGCTATAATCTGTAAAGTAAAAAACACAACTTTTTTGATCATGCGTTCCAGACACTTGAAATTTCTCAAATTCTGGAGGAGCAAAGCTGCATTGAAGTGGAGAACAAATTCCCATCAGAAAGGAGATAAATTAGTGGCCTAATAAGGAGGTTAATTAAGGGAGGGAAAGTCCTGTTCGTTTCAAGAGGCCAAAAAGTGGGTGGGCTGTTTCTAATTGCATGAGGAAAGTTCTCCAGACTAGGAAAGAAGCCAAGCGAAGCTTCTCAGCGGCGAGCGGGCCGTCCCAAGTGGAACAGGGATTATTGGAGAGAATCCACAGAGGTAGCAAGGGTCACGGGGACAGGCAACAAAAGGTAATAGGTCAACAAGAAGAAAGCAAACGGAAAACAAAACCGCAATGGAATGTGAATGTCGCCGAGGAAGCCTCTGAGGATTCTTGTGGCGAAAGAACACATGCATTCGTGTTTATGTGGAACAGAGAGGAGAAAGTCACTATGTGAGAAGAAGGCACGTCATCATTGAATCCAAGTAGTTGAAATGGATCCTGCCTTGTTCGCAATGCCTGTTTTCTGTCCTGCCAGTTCCAGGGGAGGCTGTTAAGACGGTGTAGCTGCACCGCCAGGGGCCTTGGGACCCTGAGGAAGGAAAGGGGGCAGTGTGTGAAAAGGAGGGGAGGGAGGAGAGAGGGAAGGGAGAGGGAGAAAGAGAGAGAAGGAAGACAGCTGAGGAAGGAAGGGAGAGAAGCAAAGGATGGAGAGAAGGAGGAAAACACATCAGCTCACATACAACTATAAAAGGAAAACTAGGGTAAAGAGTTTAGTATTTTGTTATTTTAAATCCAAATAAAAGGGGAGTGGGGGTGGCGGTGGGGAAGGGAACAGAGGGCTTAAATTCCATAGTTCCAATAACCATGTAGTGAAAATAAAAGGTACTCAAAGGAAAAAAAATTAGCACTCTAGGTTAAACTTGTAGAATTGAACACACACCTTTATGTTTATTTTATTCCATCGCCACTGAAACTGCCCTAAGCAGGGATGGCGTTGTGGCACAGTGAGTTAAGCTGCCGTCTGCAACACCAACATCCCATTTGAGTACCAGTTTTGATCACCATTGCTCCACATCCACATCAGCTCCCTGTTAATGCACCTAGGAAAATAGCAGAAGACAGCCCAAGTGCCTGGGTCCCTGCGACCCACATGGGAAATCTGGATGCAGATCCAGGCTTCTGACTTTGGCCTGGACCAGCTGTGGCCATGTGACTATTGGGGAAGTGAACCAGCAGATGTAAGACCTCTTTCTGTCTCTCTCTCCCTCTCTGTCTGTTACTTCGTCTTCCAAATAGATAAATAAATAAATCTTTAAATTTTTTTTAGAAAAATGAAATTCCAATAATTCATAAGGACAAAGAGAATCAGAGTTGACACTGGATGAAAAATATATCAACAGATGTTTGTGAAATGGAAAGCAAGTGGCTGGGAGGCAACTGAGTTAGCCGACCGTAGGACGTTGAAAGTAAATGCCTGTAGGGTGTAGGTGGGCTTAGGGGGTCCCAAAAAGAGCAAACCAAACTGTGTGATGCAGTACAGGAGACTGGGGAGTTGGAGGTCTCAGATATCTTTGAAAGAAGAGCAGAGCTGAAGACAGAACTATCTGGAAGATTCAAGAAGGGACAGGCAGATCCTCACTCACCCTTCCCAATCCCCGCAGCCACTGCCCACCGTCCTCGAAAGAGACCAACATTTCACTCGCCAGCACAAGAGAGGCTTGAAACCAGAGGGTGTAAGAAAACAGAGTACAGGACGCAGCCAGAGAGGAAGTCTGTATATTAAGTCTGTGACCGTTCCTGTCACACACTTGCACCCCGGAACACAAGTAGCGGGCTTATGTATCAGCAGCTGGGGCTGGAAACCCTCTCTGAAGAAATGGACTCTTTTTGATTATTATTTATTATTTTTAATTCATTAATTACATTGTATTATGTGACACAGTTTCATAGGTACTTGGGTTCTCCCCACCGCTCCCCTAACCCTCCCACCATGGTGGATTCCTCCACCTTGTTGCATAACCACAGTTCAAGTTCGGTTGAGATTCCCCCATTGCAAGCATATACCAAACATAGAGTCCAGCATCTTATTGTCCAGTCAAGTTCAACGGCTTCTTAGGTATACCCTCTCTGGTCTGAAGACAGAGCCAGCAGAGTATCATCCCGATCAATTAAAAGCTCCAACATACCATCAGCAAAAATTTACATCATTATGTAATTAATTGACATAGTAATGAGTAACCAATATGTTAAAAGTAAATGCGAGTTCTTAACCACCTTCTGTGACCACCTCATTGACATTTCAATTTTAGTTGATACACAACATATAACATACATAACATAACATGTTATACATAACATCATATCATCTTAAATTAAGGCAAACATGTGGTATTTAACCTTTTGGGATTGGCTCATTTCCCTTAGCATTATGGTTTCCAGTTTGGCCCATTGGGCCACAAAGAACTGCATTTTGTTTTTTTTAATAGCTGAGTAGTATTCCACGGAGTAGATGAACCATAGCTTTCTTATCCAATCCTCTGCTGATGGGCATTTTGGTTGCTTCCATGTTTTTGCAATTACTGATTGTGCTGCTATGAACATAGGGGTGCATGTTGGTTTCTCATAAAACAAGTGTTCTGGATATATTCCTGGGAGTGCTATTGCTGGATCATACGGTATGTTGATTTTGAGTTGTTTGAATGTTCTCCATACTGATTTCCATAGAGGCTGTACCAGCCTGCAGCCCCACCAGCAGTGGAGTAGGGTTCCCTTTTCCCCGCAACCTCGCCAACAAGTGTTGTTGGTGCTTTTATTCATGTGGGCCAGTCGTACTGGCGTTAGGTGGTACCTCATTGATGTTTTAATTTGGATTTCCCTTATTGCCAGGGAACTTGAACATTTTTTCTTATGTTTATTTGCCATTTGGGTTTGTTCCTTTGTGAAGTGTCTGCCCATTTTCCATGCCCATTTCTTGAGTGGCTTGTTTGTTTTGACATTTTGGTTGTTTTGTAGCTCTTTGTATATTCTGGAGATTAACCCTCTATCACCTACGTAGTGCGCGAAGATCTTCTCCCATTCTGTGGGTTGTTTTTTTACTTTGTTGATTATGTCCCTTGCTGTACAGAAGCTTTTTAGTTTGATGTAGTCCCATTTGTTTATTCTGGTCTTGATTTCTATTGCTTTTGGTGTAAGAAATGGACTCTTGAAGGAAGAGCCCCATGGGCATTTTCAGTGGGGAATCCTAATGCAATGGCTGCAGCCATGGCCAAGGGTAGAGTTTCTGTTATCATGTGGGAGGCTCATTTTAAAACATGAAGCATCCCTAATATAAAGAGCTAAAAACCAAAAACAGAAAAAAACAGGGGTGAGGGGGTTTGGTTAAAAAAAAAAAAAAAAAACAAATACAAAACCATATAGGGAACAAAAGAGTTTCAGAGAGAAAGAGATAATATTGTGTTCATTAAAAATGAATTGGGGGCTGTGACTAAAAGAATAGGAAAGATGCTAAAATGTAAAGGCTGAAATTTAAAAAAAAAGGTTTAATGATGGAGATGAGAAATCTCCCAGAAAACAGAAGGAAGAAGACAAAAAAAAAATGGGGAGAATAAAATGAGAGGATTACTGCGGGCAATCTGACACCCCAAGAGTAGGAGTTCCAGAAAGAAGCAACAGGAAGAGGGCAGGCAGGAGACCATGCAGAAATGACTTCCAGGCTACCTCCAGGAGCTGAAGGTCCCACTGAGGACCCAACACAGTAGGTGCACCTGTTCATCGTGGTGGAAGCGCCCCATCAAGGCACTCTATAACGAAATATGAACACCAGCAGGAGAAACCCAAGTACTTCAAAGCTTGAGGGGGTGGGAGGGACCAGCCAGTGAGAAGTCAGCAATCAAAATAGCTTAATTCTTCATAACAACGGCAGAAAACAGAAGACAAATTATGAAGGAAAATTATTTCCAACCTCAAGTTCTATAGCCTGTCAAATGATTAGTTATCAAATAAGGATTTGGGTTTTTGTTTTTTGTTGTTGGTTTTTGTTTTTTTACGAAAATGCTATTTTCTTTGCAGACTTTCTGAGAAAGTTGGAGAGGCCATATGGCACCACAAGAGTATAGATACAGGAATCAGGTTTCCAAAGCAGGGCCATGACAGGCAGCAGTGCTCAGAATGCAGCAGTGGGTCGGACAGACAGCAATCCATACAAGCAAAGCAAACTGCGTGACACAGCGCATGGGAGACTTGGGAACTGGAGGCCTCGGGTGCCTTTCAAAGAAGCATGGAGCTGAAGACAGGACTAGCTGTGCTGTGCCGAGCTGAGCTGAGTGTTCCTTTAAGTGTGTCTCCAGGAACAAAGTGGAGCTGAATAGACTACAGAGCGCACCTGAACATTCTGAGACGATATTAATACCTCTGTGAATTTAGTGCAGAATTGATGAGTACCACCTGGAAAACTGAGTGGATAAATAACGAGAATTCTTCTAGATGGAAAATGCCCAGGACGTGCTATGGAGGGTCGTTGGCATTGTGGCACAGGAGCCACAGCCAGATACACCAGCATCCCATAATGGCACAGGTTGGGGTCCCAGCTACTCCACTTCCATCCCAGCTCCCTGGTCATGACCTGGGAAAAACAGTGGGGAATGGGCCTAGTGTTTGGGGCCCTGCCACCCACACAGGAGAGCCAGTTGAACTCCTGGTTCCTGGCTCCTGGCTTTGGCCTGACCTGGGACTGGCTATTTAGGCCATCTGTGAAGTGGACCATGAACGGAAATCTCTCTGTCTTTCTCTCTCTCTCTTTCTCTGTCTTGCCCTCCCTATTTGTAACTTGAATTTTCAACAACAACAACAAAAAAAAAAAAACCAACTTCAAAAAAGAATCTGTATTGCTCAGATGTGCATAATGTTAATATAAGTTAGTCATATAAAAATACAGATCCGACTACAACTTGTGATAAGACATGGTGTGGCTGTACTGGTGGTGGAGACGCATCTTTGGGTAAATGGTGTAGGAAGCTAAGCCCTCGTCTTCCATTATGTGGAGTGAATTGGTCACGGTCAGATTTTAAAAAGAGAGAATATAAATTTGTACAGCCATTGTGGAAAACAGTGTGAAGATTCTTCAAAAAAAAATACTAAAAATATAACTACCATATGATCCAACAACCCTACTGGTGGGTGAAAAACAGAATCATTCTGTCAAAGAGACATCTGCACTCCCATATTTATGGCAACACTCTTCACAATCGCCAAGGAGTGGAAGCAATCTACATGTCCATCAAGCTCTGCATGGATCATGAAAATCAGGTATAAATGTGCAGTGGAGTATTGTTCAGCCACAAAACTGGATGAAATGTCATTCACACAAGCATGGATGGGACTGCGGGTCATTATATTAAGTGAAAGGTCATGCCCCAAAAACACAGATGCTGCCTGATCTCACTCACACGCACAGTCTAAAACAAGTTGATCTATTAGAAATGAAGAGCATGATGGTAATTACCAGAGCTGGAAACAGTAGGAGGAGAGAGGAGAGAGAGAAACTGACTAACAAATGCTGAGTTACAGTTATATAGGACCAAGGAACTCTAGTTTGCACAATAAGCTGACTATAGATAATGTGTATTTCTCTAAAGGAAAAAAAAAAAAAAAAAAACAGAAGAAAAGATTTTGAATGTCTTTACTATAAGCAAACATTTAATGCTTAAGGAAATGTTTACCTTGATTGTACATTATGATGTGTGTGAAAGTAGAAACATCACATGGCATCCCATACATAGGTGTTTTGAAAGCAGAGGCAGGCATTTGGCTCAACAACTAAGAGGCTCCTAGGACACCCCCATCCTGTGTCGGAGAACACGGGTTTGAGCTCTGACTCTTGCGCTCATGATCCAACTTCCTGCTAACGCAGACCTGGAAGGGAGCAGGTGATGATGAGGTCTCAGAGTCCTTGCCACCCACAGGAGACACTGATTGAGTTCTGGGCCCCAAGCTGCAGCCTGCTCCAACCAAGGCTGTTGCAGGCCCTTGAGCAATGAATCAGCTAGTGGATTCCCTCTCTCTCTCTCCTCTCTCTTTCTGTCTGCCTTTTGAAAAGATAAAAATAGATCTGGGACTGTGGGTGGGCAAAGCCAGTCCACAGCCCCCCCACCCCCAGCGCATGTGAGAGCTGGTCTGGAGAACGGACTGGTAGGGGCTCAGGGGACACATCCCCTTCCCCTCTCACCTCCATGGACACAGGAGGGAGGGCAGAAACATTTCTCTCTCCCACCCTCCCGGGCCCCACCCCTCTCCATCCCAACTGATGGCAGTTTGCAATCTCCTCATCATTGAAATGAACATTAAAAATTAAATTTTAAAAAGTGAAAGTAAAGAGAAAATTTCAAAATAATTTTAGAATTGTTAAGTTTTAAACATTGAAAGGGTTCTGGCTCCTGAACGGCTCAGCTCCAGTCACTGTGGCCATTTGGGGAGCGAACCAGCAGATGGAAGATCTCTCTGTCTCTCCCTCTCACTTTCTCTCCCTAATTCTGACTTCCAGACATTTTAAAAAAGTTGAAAAATATGAGCTATAGTTTGATGTTATTTAGAAATACAGAGCCAAACATCAGAAATGATAGCTTTAAAATCTGACCATGGCATAGTTCCTGGAAGCACCACTTGGAAGTGTGAAGTAATGTTCTTTTAAATTGTAAGTTTTATAGCATAATTTTAGCTGTGTATAACATACCACTTTAATTTTTAAAACTCTCAACAGGAGTATAGTAATAAAAGAATGTGATTTGCAGAAGGTGGCAGAAGTAAGGATAAGCCAAGGAGCATGGAAGAAAATCAAGAAAGTTGTAAATAAAGCAAATAAATGGCAGACTATGAACCACATGAGAACTTTTTCAAAATTATGAGAAATAAAGAAATTAAGATAGAGTGTAGCTTTACCTTTAGTAATAGATGCCTGATACATCTCCACATATTCCTCCAATCTAAGCGACTATTCACGGAGATGGGAAATACTAGGTTAGTAATGAAATCAAAGGAAAAATAACAAGTATTTGATTTGGGGTTTGTTAATACGCTTATTATACATTTGCATAATAGACATTCCACATCTCAGGCTTGGTGTCCACAGAGAGAGCTGGCTGAAAATATGGTGTTGGAGATATTCACATGCAACTAGTACTTAAGCACTGGACTCGAATGAGATCACACAGGCAATGAAACCACAGAGAACAGACATTCTGACTTCTAGGGATGGGCAAAAAAATAAGAGAAGAATCTAGCAAAGATAATGGAGAAAAAAACTTCTGGGGAACTAGGAAGTAAACCAGAGAAGAATTCTGTTAAGGAGTGTAAGGAAAGAGTACTTAGAGAAGGGAATTTTGTAACCTACTTAGGTCCCTTATCTGAAGACTTTGGGTTCAGATATTTTAAAATATTTTGAATTTAGTAAGTTAATACAGGAAGCCAACACTGTGGTATAATGAGTAAAGCTGCCACAGGCATCCCATATAAGCACCTGTTACGAGTCTCCACTGCTCAACTTGTGGTCCAGCTCCCTGTTAATATGCCTGGGAAAGCAGCAGAGAATGGCCCAAATGCCTGAGCCCCTGTAACCACCTAGGAGTCTGTAAGGTGCTCCTGGCCTGGCTTCAGACCAATCCAGCTCCAGCCATTATGGTCATTTTTTAAGTGAACCAGCAGATGAAAGATTTCTCTTTCTTTCTTTCTCTCTCTCTCTCTTTAGCTCTACCTTTCAAATAAATAAATGTCTTAAAAAAATAAGCAAAAAAAAAAAAAAAAAAACAAACCAAGGAGTTACCACAGTGCATATACTTCCGGAACCTCAGGCAGCTCCCTCCCTTGCCATGGCATTCATATTTCTGCAGTGAAACATCTGAAGGTTCACATTAAATGTGAGCAAGACTGTAATTAGCTTCCTGTCAGTCTGGTCAGATTTTATCACCAAAGTAATAAATTACAAAAATTGTCAAAGCTTTTTGGATTTCAAATTGTAGCTAAAGGATAATGGGTTCTCTTCCATTACAACAGCTGTTTTCATTTTTTATGTTAGTTCATCTGACCATCCTTCTGACATCCTGGACCTATTTTTGTTTGAAAAATAAAAAAGAAAGAAAAAGGGCATGTGTTATCTCTGTAGGGTTGCAGACACACAAAAATGGCCCAGGAAAAAGCCATGTAAGAGTTTGCATCCAAAGTATGACTGGTGGTTATCATTAAGGAGTAGGAGATGAGCCAGGGATTGTGTAAACTGTAGTAGTAAATTCTAAGAAGACGTAACATTTCTAACACAGCTTCTTTGCAGAGGATTTTCCTAGGCTTAGGGTATGCACTTATTGTGTTTGTAAACTTTGTCAATTTAGAGAAAATGACCCACACTTCTCTTCCTCTATAAAAAAGGGGAAACCGATGTCCCAGTTAATAGATTATCAAACAAGTGGCTCTCAGTTCTGGGAGCCGAGAATATCCGTGTCTCTTCCACCCCACCGGAAGGGGCATATCAGGAAAGCTTTGGGGTAACATGAACTATTGATAGGCTTGGCTCTCAAGGAGGGTGTGTGTGATCAGGAGCACTGCAGCACAGGTGAAAAGGAGCTTCACCCGGGGTCTCCCGGTGTGGAGAGAGACTAGAAAATTGACTAGCTGAGCAGAAATATGGAGAAACTGTTTTTGTTGTGTTTAGTTTGTGTTCATTCTTAACTAAAGTTGGGTTGTTGACTTAGAAAAGTAATCCTAAATACTGCGTCTTTGTGGGTTCTTCCCACCCATCCTCAGACATCTCTTCTTGAACCGTCTCAGTCTGAGGGGTCACTGCCCCTGTCTCTGCCTTGTGTTCTGATGTGTCTACCGTCATTGGTTTTCTGTGTTCACAAGCGTGCACACGTAATTTGAAGAACAATCTACCTGACATTCCTCTTCCTGGAAATTTGTTCAGATCCTCATTTGCCCTCCAGAAGTCCATTTCCACTCACGCTTCATCAGTGTTTTGGACTGAACAGCTGTGTTAAACAGAAGCCTGTGTTGAACAGGATCTGGGCACACCCTTTGCTAACCTCCTACTCATCTTTCTGATTTCCACACCTTTGCCGCA
The DNA here is from genome assembly GCF_030435755.1 of Ochotona princeps. Classification (NCBI taxonomy): domain Eukaryota; kingdom Metazoa; phylum Chordata; class Mammalia; order Lagomorpha; family Ochotonidae; genus Ochotona; species Ochotona princeps. Next base: position 15,568,274 of record NC_080834.1, read on the forward strand.
GAACCTCCTTCCATTTCAACCCCCCATGCAGCCAGCTGGCCGTCCACTTACCCTGAGATTTATCAAGTTAGATTTGGTGGAAACTGTGTAATCCCATCATTCTGTGATAGGTTCAGATCTCATGGAGTATAGCGTGACCAAAGTCACTCTCTGGGCTTATTCTTCAATGAGGACTTGCTGGCATGTCCCCCCTAAACTCTGCCAGTACAGCTGATTCTCAATTTAAATGGACTCTAACACCTTCAGATTCATCAAGTGATCCAGCAAAGTCTTCTCTTGTTTCTTCCACTGTTTTTGGAATTGAAAAAGCAACCCAGCTGTCATTAAGGATGAAAGTGAAAACAAACACAAAAATAAACCACTTTTACATGTCAAGCAGTGGAGGAAATTGGCCATTTTTTTTTTAGTATTAGAAATTTCAGACAGATGGTGAGCTAATTTATATTTTCATTTTGACATTTACCTACTCAGTGGCAGTGCCATTAAGCCATTTTTAAAGCCCATTCAAAGCAGCCTTCATCTGAAAATGCTGTAGAGAGATCGATAGGGAGCGCTCAGGACTAACTGAAGAGTTTAAGCATGCAGAAGCACTAGTTCTCCCTCCCCTAGACCAGTGAGATCAGGCGTGCTCAGGATGGTGTGGCCACTGACAAGTTCTCCCTCCCCTAAACCGTTTCCACCAAGAGTCACTTAGAACAGAAGCCTCCTCCATGAAAATGTTGAATTCCTACCTCCCACGATGCCCCATTCCAGCACATTTTCTGCAGAATCGGCAAAAGGCGCCTCCTTTCCTGCAGTCTGGCCCAGGCTAGGACTCTGCCTGAAACCCAACTCCCATGACTCCAGATGGCCCAGAGAATTCTGTCAAAGTGCTGGATATTAATGTGCTGCTGCGGGTTCCTTCTTGATCTAGTCTGCTCCCTCCTCCTCCCTCAGCCCTAGTCTCCTTCCATGCACCTGCCTCACCTTCCATCCCTACATGTGCTGCAGGCGTTCTCACTTTCTGCCTTCTGTCCACCTGGCTCCTGCCTCCCGCTTCTTCTTGACTTCCAGTTGATGCACCAGCGATACAATTTTACCACACTAAAATACCATCAGAGACAATGTTATCTAAGGCGTGTGCAGTGCTGTGGCTTCCCTGAGTATTTTCCTGCTTGCCTACCAATTTCTGTCATGTTGAATGCATCCCACCTTGCACACTTTTCCATGTTGTTCAATGAAAATGGATATTAAAATGCTGCAGCAACCCAACTTTCCTTTTGCCTGAAGTGCTGAAGACAGTCTAATCACAAGTAGATGATTGTTTTCAAGTCGAATAGAATTTTCCATGAAGGTGTCTACTGACTTGAGCCATATCCACATGTCCTCTTGTCATGCCCTGTCACACTCCAATACTGAAATAGCAACCCTTCAAACCTGCATGTGTTCTCGTTTCCATTTTTTATACCCTGTGATTGAGGCAAAATTGCAACATCTGAACTTCCTGTTGAATAGAATTATAATCTCTATTTTAGAGGAGAAAGTACTGGTGGCAAGGATATGAAGATTTAGAAAACTCAACCAAGATTTCTTAGTGTTTTGGCACAAACAAAAGTGGGAGTTCTGACTTGCACTCTCGTTTTCAGTTCAGAGATCCTCCTGCTTTGAAAATAATAAGGAAAATTAATCCAGTGTCCTGAAAAGTGGTAATAGTCTTGACGAAGGCCCCATTCCTGAGTGGTGGGCTCCAGCCCAAGACGGTCAGCAGCGGTTGACCGTACACACTTTGAAACACATCTGGCTAGGGTTGGTGGGAACTGTGTGATCTAATCATGCCCTGACTGCTTCAGACCATACTGGGTACAAAACATGGGTATAAAGTTCAACACGGGGTCTTCTGGCTCCTAGCTCCCAAGTACTTCCCATGGGGATTTGTTGTCCCCTCCACATTTTCATCCCCTCCTTTAGGGAAGTGTCACTTGCCTAAAATGACTTTCAGATGACTTGCTCTATGAACATTTTCTATAGAAGACCACGACTTTTTAAAAGACTTATTTATTTGAAAGACATACTTACAGGGAAAGAGAGAGAGAGCAATCGTCCATCCACTGCTTCATTCCCACAAATGGCCACAGTGGCTGGCACTGGGCCGTGCTGAAGCCAGAAGATGCAGCTCCATCTGGGTTTCTAACATGGGTGACGGGCGCCCAAGCACTAAGCATCTCTTGCTGCTTGGCCAGGTGTATTAGCAGAGAGCAGGATGGGAAGTGGAAAAGCTGGGACTAGAACCTGTGCTCATATGAAATGCCGATGTCGCAGGCAGCGGCTTCACTTGCTACACCATTCAGGTCCCTCTCATAGCTTTCTTATCCAAGCGTCTTGACAGTAACTTGCTGAAATCTACTTTAATCATTTCTGCACATTTTGCCAGCTTATTGTACCTGTAGGGGAAAAAAATACACAGTTGTTTTAAAGAAAAGTTTACATTAGTTTAGAAAACAAGGGCAAAATCAGAGGAAATGCCCCCATTGGTTTTTTTATTGCATCAGTGTCCAAAGAGCAACATGGTCCCTGCACGCTTGGCATGGCTGAGACACTGAGCTAGCCACAGGCTTCTACGGCAGGAGGGCTCCACCCGTGACAGCTGGATTCCTCCCAGCAAGTCACCGCTCCAGTCTGCACCTCGGTGCCTTTCTTCGTCAAATATAATTGTTTGGAGAAATAAATCAGCTGACGCCCAGCATAGCTCCTTAGTAGTCTTCCTCTCTGCCCTTACCTCCCATTCCTTTCCAACAAGTGCTAATATTCAGGCAGAGTTAATGTGAACCAGGCAAGAAAACCACAAACATCATTCCTTGTTCAATTCCTCTTTACAAAGAGAGAATGTTAGCGATAACGAGGAGTAATTAACCCACAATTTTTACAAACTACAAGACTAAGTGGGTCATAGATGCATGTAAATAACATATGTAAATGATGAGCCAGACATGCTGCTTGTCTTATAGAACATTACTATGCAACCAGGTAATTAGAGTATTCTTTTTTGATTTTGATGACCAAATTTGGAATTGAATTGAATCCTGCCACTAAACACAGGAAGATGCTCCTGTCCCTGACACTGCTATTTGGTTCCACTCACGGCAGATTAGTCAGCAAACCCTCCAGCAGATTTTGCACCCGGAGTCAGCAGGGGAATGCCCTGGCTGGTTTTATATACAAGCTCACCTGATGGAAATTGACTTTGAGTTAGTGAATTCTATGGCACAGTCATTTTAACTGTGATTTCTAATTAAAATAACCTACCACTTAGAGCTTCTTACTTTTTTACCTCCTTCAACCTCCCAAAGACATGAGTGTCAGGACCTTGACGAGGTCCTTGAAGTAGTGTTGCTGAACTTCACAGACAAAAGATGGGTAACTCAGCTGGAAATGCAGAATGGCAGAGTCTTCGGGCACCCTGGTACCCTCTGGTCCAGTCACATACTGGAAGCTTAGATGTGCTCCAGGACACCCTGCCTAAATGAGACTCAGCTCTTAAGTCCTCCAGACAGCTCTGCTCAAAAGTTCTTCCTTGTCTTGAAATCCGCCTTAGGCTGAGGCTCCTTAAGGGACATAAAAAGTGGCTCTGCTCAAACTTGGGGGTGCAAACTGTACCCACCATGGCTTACAGGAAGTTGGTATATACCAATAGAAGCAGATAATAGTCTGTGTTTAGGGGACATTATCTTACAGAATCACAAATAATCAGTGTATTTCAGTTAAGAAAATATTAAAAGCTTTTTATTATTTAAATACTGATATGTTATTCTCTTATAATTCAGTGTTACTAATTTGCCTCATGAATTCAGTTGTGTCTTCACTATTAAAAACTCTGCAGTTAGTCACCATTTCCTATCATATGTGCAGAACCTGCTCTGCCGCACAAGGCAAAGGAGTTGAAACCCTGCGGAGGTGGCCATTAGAAGCCCTAGGTTCTAACTCCAGCTCCCCCACAACCAGCAGAGTGACCCTGGACAGGTCATTCAACCTCCCTGGTACCTAATTCTTCCACTGCAATGAGCAGGGGTTGAACAAGGTGCTCTGGCCCCGTTGTTTCCAGCTTTCACACACCCTGCTTTGGTAGGGTATCCTAGACCCCTAAGGATCGGCTTGTGTTTGCTGTTTAAGGCCAGGGGTGGCTTCTGCCCTTCTGTCGTTTCAGAACACGTTTCTTCAAGAGACAGTGCGCAGAGAGTGTGAGGAGCGCTTTGAACTGACAGAGGCCCTGAGTGAAGCCAAAGAACAGCTCCTGGGGCTCAGAAAGCTCAGTGCAAGTTTACCTCTGTCCCCGTGTTCCCCGGGCAAGGGCAGCCCAGACGCCTGCCCTGGAAGTCACAGAGAGAGAAGCCTGGTAAAGCTCAACGCCGAAAGCGGAGTCCGCATGCCCCGCCTGCATGGAGTAAGCAAACCCACCAGGGCCTCGGCCTCCGAAAACCCCACGAGGGCCAGCAACTCAGGCTTGCCGCTTCTGCCCCAGCCTCCCAGGGGCCAAGCACTTTCGGTCAACGAGACCAGGCGGAGACTGGCTGCCATGCTGCGGAGGCGGCTTAGTCAGCAGTGATGGATCTGGTATCCAGAGCAGCTCCGCCCAGGACGCACGCACTCTGGCGGGGTCCCAGGGACTCCCTGTAACTGAGAAGGACGGAGATCAAATAGGCTCACATGTTAGGAATGTACGTCCGTGCCTATATTTAACAAAAGAATGTAAGAAGCCAGAAAACTGAAGGCACATTTCCCAAGAATCGACTGAACTTGAAATTTCGGCAATGAATGTATTGGTCTTCCAGGCAGTCAATTTCTCTATGTATGAATCGTGTGTATTTAGAAGTGTCCTTAAGAATATGCTATGCTCTTTAGAAATCACAGGTATTTTTTTATCCTTAGCACCTTTTTTTTTCATACATTTCCACACACATACACCAGAAAAAAAAATTAGATTGCATTGGTTCTATTGATGTTTTTTCCTTTGTTGAGCTAAATAGGTTAAATACATGCAGTAAGTATTCCAATCGGGGGGAGAAGTTTTTAATCTTTAGTTAAATAATTTCAAAAATGCTTAGTTCGAATGTCCACAGAGCGCATCAGGACTGTCAAAACTTTCTCTTCCTTAACCTTAGAATCCGGTTGGTTCATGTGACTTCTCTCTAGGCTAGGTCAGAAGTAAAAAACATTAGATAACCCTCTGCAAGACGGCTTTCCATGAGATGCTGCAGACCCTCCAGGAAAAGAGACGGCAACTCCATTTCAAGGAAAAAAATGACTTCTTAAATTAGAAAAACCACTTCAGAGAACAGGCATGGAAACGTGAGCGTATTTCAGGATGTTCATGGAAAAGGCTACAGTTAAAAGATTAAGTTTAGGGGTTAGGCATTGTGGCACAATGGGCTGAGCTCCAGCCTGGAACACCACATCCCTAATTCCAGTCCCAGCTTCTCTGCTTCCACTCCAGCTTCCTGCCGATGTGGGGGGCTTGGGTTCCTGCCACCCATATGACAGATCTAGAGGGAATTCCTGGCCCCCGGGTGGCTGGCCAGCCCCGCTGTTGCCAGCATTTGGGGGACAATCTCAGTCTCTCCCTTTCTCTGTCTGTTACTTCCCTTTTCAAATAACAATTTAAAAATTCTTTATTTTCATGTGAAAAAAAAAACCTGAAATCCATGCATGATTTTATATAATGTGTGTTTTCCATGACTTTTTTTTTAATTCTGCGTGTGAAAGTAAATGTTCTACATTGAATGAGTTTTGATTTGGGTTTGAACTTGGAGGCTTGAGACTTTCATTCAAGGCAGTTTAAGAAAGGCACATTTAGCTAGTTTGAGATTCAGATTCTACTAACCCAATAGTGGATAGCTGGTTGGTATGTTTCTATTTTCAAAGTGAAAACAGTAAAACCAGAAAGCATTCCAGCCAATTTGTCTGGAGACAAACTTTAGCCTGCAGAAAAGAAACAAACAAAACAGGATTTGCCTATTTTAACTCTACCTAGTAGAGGTATGTATTTTTTTTCTAAACCGACTTAGCTTCGATCCTCCCTCTGACTGCTTGAAGCACTTTCAGCCTTTCTACTCCCACATCAGAATAATCGTTCATGAAATACTATCCACAAATTGTTCTCCTTTTTGGCTGCCTTATTAATAAACAAAACCAAAGGGACTTGGGAGTCTTCCCATGTGCAAAACAAAAACAAAGAAAATAAAATAAAGGTGAAATTAGTGAGCAAAAATCAAGTTTATCTCATCTTTGGGAGGATTGCTTTAACCCACCACCACCTCACAACACACATTAGGTGCATTGATTTCCCTGACTGGTTTCGGTAAGCTATTTGGTGTTACAAATTAGACTGTTTACTTTTGTGTTTGGAGTTCCTTATAATGGAATCTGACAGGAGAGAACAGTAGTACAGAAGGCTAGCATAGTAGTCAGGTTCTCAATACTTAACTAAATACCTAGAAGGCACTTCTTGGGACAGAAAAGGTTTGTTGCAGCTTCCACTCTGGAAGCTCACGGTTCAGGATCAGGCAACCCCATGGTTTGCATCTTTTAGAGACTGGTAGTAGCAGAGCAAGTATGTGGGTCCAGTCCCATGGTGAGCCAGGATGCAGGCAGACGGTTAGACAGAACTCCATTCAAAAATAAGCAGCCCTCTTGGATGACCTCCCGATGAGACAACCCAGTGGCCTGGGAGCTCCCACCTCGCCCACCTCTCAAATGCCATAGTTAAATCTAGTCTCCACTCTTAAGACTTCAGAGTTTACACACTGGCATAAAGGTTGGGAAGCCAAGTCCTGCCTAATCCACAACAGGTGGCCCGAGGGTTGGCCCCAGCCATCTCTTTACAAGAGTGCTCAAAAGATCGCAGCTCGTCTAAGGTGGTTCTGGCAGTTAGTGACAGAACCGGAGGCAGATCCACTGTCACCAGACCCAGAGCTTTCAGAGCCTCCATCGTGACTTTGGCCTGTCATCTGCACTGTGTTTAATCAAGGTTCTTCCTTTAAGTGCACTCACACAGTAAACTTCAATTTATATAAAATGAAAATGTATTCCTGGGAAGAATAACTAAAAAGCAGTAAGTTTGATTTGCAAGTTACGTATGTTTTTAGCAGGCATTTAGTCTAGCTGTTCAAACGGCTGGATTGGCTTGAGGGCCCAGCTCCGGACACTCGCCTCCTGGGTGCCGCAGACCCTAGGGGGCCCACGTGCCTGGGTTCCTACCACACCTGTGGGAGGGCTGGATTTTTCTGGCTCTCAACTTCTGCCTCAGCCCAGTCTCCACTGTTGTGGGAGTCTGAGGAAGGATCTAGCAGACTGAAGCTTTCTCTTTGTACATCTGTCTATCTGCCTTACAAAGACATTTATTTATTTTTTGTTTGTTTTTTATTAATTACATTGCATTATATGACACAGTTTTATAGGTACTGGGATTCACCCCACCCCTCCCCGTACCCTCCTCCCAGGGTGGATTCCTCCACCTTGCTGCATTGCCACAGTTCAAGTTCAGTTGAGATTCTTTCATTGCAAGCATATACCAAGCATAGAATCCAGCATCTTATTGTCCAGATAAGCTCAATGGCTTCTTGGAGAGACCTTCTCTGTTCTGAAGGTAGAGCCGGCAGAGTATCATCCCGATCAATTAAAAGTCCCGACATTACATCAGTAACAATTTATAACGTTATGGAATTAGTTGACATAGTATTGAGTAACCAATATGTTAAAAAATATGCAAGTTCTTACCCACATCCTGTGACTTCTTCATTGACATTTCAATTTTAGTTTATATACAGCCGGGTTCTATAAACCTTAAAATGGCTATAGATTACTATTCAGCTGTCTCGTGTCTATTTTCATTGTAGTATTTAGCTTTTTATAGCGTTGAAGCATAATTTTGCTGAACATGGCTTTTTTCTTCAGGAAGTCTAGACTGGCTTATAACTCTTACAAGACATATGTCAACAGTTTAGGTGCAGAACAGTTTTAAGGAGGGGTGTGCAGAGAAATCTTCAATGCCCTAGTGAGGAGTAACTAATCTTTGTGTCCCACCTAGTAAGATATAAGTGAATCCACTCTGACCATTTTCCTGTCTGAGTCTAGGCTTTCTTTGTTGTTCTCTGTCTATCTATTGTAGATTGTTTGTTTGTTTGTTTGTTTGTTTGCTTTGAGGGGTTTCTGGAGCAATCCTAATGGTCATTGCCAGAGAGGTTGTGGACCCAAAGTTGGAACCAAGCGAGGACCAGAGAGAGCTCCCCTCCCTAGTCCCAAAGGAAGTTTAGTGCTTCTGTTTCTGCGGACTGTTCGGGGCTCTTGGCTGTTGTTCTGATGCTCTTTGATCCTGTGAGGGAGGCTTTGGACTTCTTCCATCTCATGTGGTAGACTCAAGCGGGAGTGGATGACCTCAGAGTTCATGGCCTCCGAGGGCTCTCCAATTCCCCGTGGTCTCCTTGGTAGTTGGGATGCAGTCCTTGGTGCTCGTACTGGTAGTCCTTGGTGAGGATCCGGGAGTCTTCAGGGTTGGGATACAAGCCTCCTCCTGTCCACCTGCTCCGCTCTGGGGTCTCCCCTCCCCCGCTCCATGCGTATGACCTTCTGTTAAGAGGTTGTCAGGATCGCTCTTGATTCCCCCTATGTCTTTGTAGTTTAGCTGTTCTCTAATGCTGATCTGAGTCTGTTGTCCATGAGTTACCAGTTATGATCCTGGTAGGTTATATTTCACGTCTACCTCACACATTCTAGGGAGATGGAAGATTTCTCTGCTCTCCCGCTCCATTACAGAATAACATAGGGTATTGAAAGTATTTTTATTTTTAAACTTTAAACACATTTTAAAAAAAAAAAAGAGCCACTGGCACGCCTGATTAGTATTTTGTATGCTGCCAGCAGGGACCACTGCACCAGATCTCGCTGTCTCTGGTCTGTTGTTTGCGTTTCAGTTCCACGTATTCATGACGTAAGGTGGATACAAACACTAGTGAGAGCGCCGCTGAACACGTGGGGCAGCAGTCTTTATCCTCAGGCTGCCGTGCCTTCTCAGTCTTGCAGTGTGAGCTTTGCCGTCAGAAACCAGATTCCAGGGAGTGTCTTCATCCCTCCTACATCAGGAGCATATTTGAATTTGTTAGAGGAAGTCACGCGTAAGTTTTCCTTAAACGATGTAAAGGGGAAATGCTTGCTTTATCATGAGTAAGTCTGCAAACAATCACTCTGAGAAACTAGAGCAGTAGTGTGCGTCAGAGTGGGATGTAGTCCAGAAACACCGCAGAGAAAGGATTCCAGGGTAAACAATGATTTCAGCCCACTCCGTGAGAGCAGTGCAGACGAAACTGGATGCCTGTGCCCTTTCAAGAAAGGTGCTTTTAAAAATAATGGAGTTAGAGAACATTACCTAGAGGTTAAGAGCACTTCAGTCTTTCCTTGATTTTCTCACTAATAAATGAACTCCTGACATGACACAGTAGCAAGAACGCTAAGGACGTAGTGACTGTTACGGCAGAATGCAGCTCTCACGTGTATATAATAGATATGAAGTCTACTGTTCATTTTTCCCATGACCTCAATGGAAGTACTTACTGCTGTGAAGAGAAACCATATCATAGAAAATATTCCTGAAAGAGTAGCAACCTTCAGTGCTCTTATTCTTAAATGGGAAAAGATGAAGAATTTTCTTAAAGTCAGGGTAGATTTCTGAGGCAGTTTTTAAAAGCCTTACAGAGTTAAACTAATATATGCGTAGTTGGCTCAAATTACTTTGACATTTCTCTTTTCTGACAATGCTGGCTGATAGTGTCAAAAATTGTTTCGGATCATGTGATAACCTATTTACCTGAAAACATATTTGTGGCATTACAGATCAATTAAATTACATGTAACCTCTTTGATTGTGGAACAAGTTTTCTCAAGATTCATATTTTGAAATTCTTGTCATTATTGCAATGTTGAGCAGATTAATCACACTGCCAGCCTAAGGGAAGTACCCACTGTAGCTGGAAGTTCCTAGCAGTCGTGCTATAGCATAGAAGCACATGAACTCAATTTGGTAGCACCCCAAACTCACAAATCCTACAATTATTACAGACTGTTGGACTCTGTCATTCTCATATTTTACAAAAGACTGTGCTATGTCATGCATAGGACATTGTTAATAGTCACCAAGCCATGAAAAACAATCATGACATCATGCCCAAGATGCGTCCTATGGTGTAGTAAAGAACAAATTTGACTTTTCTTCTTAAAAATATTAACTGTATGCTGTAGCAAATTATGAAGCTGATGCTACTGTGCTGTATTTTATAATATTAAATGTCAATAAGATGAGCTGTGTGTATTCTAAATTTAATAGAGTTTTCTTAATACAGTAATTGAATCTGCTGTGTGCTTTCCTTATGACAATACTGTGTTAGTCAAAGATTTGCTCTCTTTTCTGACATTCTCATGACATGATATTTTATATGCATTCAGAGAGTAGACAGGGTCTGGCCCAGTGGCCTAGTGGCTAAAGTCCTTACTTTGAATGGGCCGGGATTCCATATAGATGCTGGTTCATATCCTTGCTGCTCCACTTCCATTCCAGCTCCAGCTTGTGGCCTGGGAAAACAGTAGAGGACGGCCCAAAGCCTTGGGACCCTGCACCCACGTGGGAGACCTGGAAGAGGCTCCTGGCTCCTGGCTTCAGATCAGTTCAGCTCCAGCTGTGTAACCACTTGGGGAGTGAACCAGCAGGTGGAAGGTCTTTCTATATCTTCTTCTCTCTGTAAATCTGACTTTTCAATAAAAATAAACAAAAATCTTTTTTTAAAGAAAAAAGTAAGCAAATTAGCAAGACATCCCTTAGTTCCCTCCCCAAAGTGTAACAAAATATTGAGTCATAGTAATTAGTTAATTGGCTCAAAATAGATAATGGAAGAGAGTGATAAATAATTTTAAGCTTCTAAAGTTTCTGAGCATCCTCAGCAGTAGATGGATACTAAAACAGTTATATTCATTCATGAATCTATCCAACACACCAGAAGAGAACAGCAAAGACAAGACATGCTATAGGCTCCCCAGGATTGCATAGTAGGAAGCGGGCTGAGCACACTACAGAGCTGATAACATGGCAGAAGGAGCTGAGAAGGAAAGAGAAATAAGAGCAGAGTGTGATATGAGTTCAACTTCTTGCTGGAAGAATCAGGGAATACTTTGAGCAAGAATTGAAACGAACGGTGGGCCTTGGCAAAAGCGAAGGATCTTATGAAAGGTTCATTAGCAAGAGGAACTGTGGAAACGGAATCATAGCTGTGGAAATAGCGATAGGAAGCATTTGGGGAAGAAGTGGAAACTGAAAAGGATAGGTTGCCCCATTGCATCAGTAAGGCAGTGCAGGCAATGACTGGACGTGACATGCACTCTGTTGAATCCGGGAACAGGACTCTGTTGGAATAATTGTGGCACGGAAGGGCCGGAGACAGACCGCCACCAGTTGGTAGAGCAGTCCAGACATGACCTAGGTTCTCAATAAAGATGTTGGCGTTGGGAATCAACAGAAGGCAGCTGATTCAGACTCAGTGCAGAGAACGGAAAGGATCTGTCCTCTGCTGTTTGAAACCAGTACGAGCCCTTACCATATTAACAGGTGCACATCTTATGAGATTGGCTCCAATTAATGGCTCATCTTCCATTCAAGAATATTACAGCTCCCCTGGAAAGTGTGGAATAATAATAACTGCTTTTTTATTTGGGCAACGATGCCCCCCACAGACGCAGGATTCATAACTCTCCTGACAAGAAAAATGCAAATGTGAATAATGTTCTAAATCATAAAATAGTGCAAAAATTGACGTCAAAAGAAGCAACTGTCATTATGGCTCGAAGATTGCAGCACACATCTGAACAGGGAGCCTCGGTAGCGATCACAGTAAAGATCTTTCTGATTTTTGCTAACCATTTATGAGGAAAGATAGAGAAAGCAGCTAAAAGAAAAGCACATTTTACAGTTCTGAAGGGACCCGATGCATCACTTGGTCCAGACCTGCAGTTTTCTAGGAGGTGATAGTTTGCTTGGAGGCAAAATAACTCGCCCTCTCCCTTCACATCTTGCTGAACAGCACATGAGGTGTCGCGCTCACTCGCCGTTTGGTCACTCGGCTCATGAATCCATAGGGTGGTCACTTCCTTTAAATGCTTCAAGTTCAGAAAATAGTGGAAAGGATTAATGTCGCTTGCCATCCAGAAGCTTTAAATTCCTTCTGTTAACAAATGTAATGCTGATATTTAGCCTGTATGATTAATTGCTTTTGGCCACTAATAATCCTCGTAGTAACAGCATTGCGGCATAGTAGCCTAAGCTTCAGCCAGAGTTACTGGCACCCTGTATGGGTGTCAGTTCAGGTCCTGGACACTCTACTTCCCGTCTGGCTCCCAGGTAGTGGCCTGGAAAAGTAGTGGAGGATTGGCAAGGTTTTTGAGCTCCTGAACCTGTGTGGGAGATCTAGAAGAAGCTCCTGGCTCCTAGCTTCAGACTGGCCCAGCTCCATCTGTTGTGGCCATCGGGGGGAGAGAACCAGTGAATGGAAAATCTCTCCTTTCTGTAGTTCTCCCTTCCAGTGAAAAACAGATCTTTAAAACCTTCAAAAACACACAGGCACACACACACAGTGATCCTCAGGGTTAAACCCATTCGTTCAAAGCCAGCAAATTAGGGTGAAATATAACTTAGAACATTGAGACATGTTTTAGTGGAGGCTTCCAAAAGACATTTGTATGAAAAGACTTGACATTGAAAATATATTTGCTGGAAAATCTGAGTATCTGGCTTTGCCTTGTGTACCCCTGCCAGATTTATCTACCGTTCTCCCAAGTGAGCTTCCTCTGGTCTAACACATTGATCTAAGAGATAGCTTCTATCCTGTCTTCTTAACGTGGAGAGTTCTACAGTTGTAATTTTCTATCCAGAACCTTAAATTTCTTGGGAATTAAGGTTACTGCCAAAATTCAAGTAACTGCTTCTTTTCTCTGATGTAAAGCAAGATTTCTTAAAAGCCAGAGCAGCCAAGTTTCTATTCATTATTCCCAGACTTTGAAAATGGTGTAGTTAAGGTTTGTGCTGGGAACCTCATAGAATCTCAAATCTGAAATTTTGTTTTTGCAAGGGTGCACAGGTACCCAGGATAGAAACTAAGACCTGCACTTCAGACAAGGTCAAGGAGCAAAGCGCCCGCTGCCTTATTGAATGGCAGCTGATTGCATAAGGACTCAAGCTACATAGTCCGTGCAGAATAGTCAGTGTGTTTGCTAGTATAGCCTGAAATTCTTATTTTAAAACCATATATTACAGGGCCAGCTTGAGGCACCATAAGTTAAGATGATGCTAGCACACGTATCAGAGTTCTAGGTCTTCTCAACTTCTGATCCAGCTGGGAAGGCTGCAGAAGATGACCCAAGCACTTGGGCACCTGCCACTCATTCTGGAGAACAAGATGGGGTTCCTGGGTCCTGGCTTCACTCTGGCCCAGATAGAGCTGTTGCAGCTGTTTGGGAAATGACCAGGCTGATGCAAGATCTCTCTGTCTCCTCCTCCGCCGCCTCCCCCCCGTTGCTCTGACTTTCAAATAAGTAAATCTTCAAGAAAAAACTGTCTTTTCCACATTTCTGCATTGGTATCTAAACTGTTCATCATACTTGCCAGTGGATTGCAAATATTGGTACTTACAAAATAAAATGGTTGCATCAAGAATATTTTTATGACTAGAAAGCCCTTTTTAATATCATATCATATTAAGTTACTATAAAACCAGGTACATACCTTATAAAGTTCTTCTTGGTTGAGTTATTAGAATAATTATTATTGTATTACTTAGAAAATCTAAACATGCTACTAAATTTGATAATCACTAACCATGAAAGCAAAATTTTACTAACACTGCATTCCTTTTTAAAAAATTTATCTATTTTTTTAATTTATTCGAAAATCAGTAAGTTCTCTTTTCTGCTGGTGACTCTGCAAATGTTTGAAAGAGCTTGGCTAGGCCAGGCAACAGCTAAAAGGACAGAATTCAGTTCAGCCGGCCCCTGTGGGTGGCCGGGTCCTAACTGCTTGAGCCATCAGCTGCTGCCTTCCCAACGCAAGTGAGCTGCAAGCTAGAGTGGCGCTGTGGCGCGAGGGCACTCCAGACAGGGGCTCAAGGATCCTAACCACTGGGCCAGACTTCCCCCCACCCCAACAGTGGATTGCAATGAGAAAGAAAGGCAGAGGTAGCAGGCAGTAATTGATCTGACATTGAATCTTACTTACTTTTTATTAGTAGGAGGTAGGAAATATTTTTTAAAATTTGAAGATGAGGAAAAGTAACTGATAAAATTATTTTCAACCACTTCGTTGAAGAAGCACCAAGTAGAAAATTGTCATTGAAATTTTATCGAGTATGTCTTTCATTGCTATGTAAAATTAATTAATTTATTGACAACCTTGGAGAGTCTTGGGAAACATTTTAATTACCTTTGAAAGAACTGATGGTAACAGCAATGCTTTGGCTAAAGATTCTTTTCTTGCCAGCTAATGATATGTACTAGGAATAAACATTAAGGAGAGCTGAAAAGAGCTCATATTTAAAGGAAACACAGAGGAGAAATTCTCAACGCTCACTATTTCCCATTCATGTTGTTTTGTTTTTGTTTTTTGCCTCGCTTGCATAAAACTGTCCCTGACACACTTGCCTAAACACACCCACAGCAAAGGGAAGAATAACTGGAATTGTCTAATTTCCAAGCATCTATCTTGCATCTGAAAGCAGAAAATCCCAGTATGAGGTAAGAAGTCATACTTGGAAAACAAGAAACCCTACGCATTTAGGATCATCAAGCCTTTCAAGTGCCATTAGACTACTCATACGGAAGACCACTGTTCTTGAGTTATCAACTCCCACCCTCCAGGATCCAGTTTGCACCAGCGCGTTGGACCTTCTGGGCCTCACCCTGTGGAGCCCTGGGCCAGGGCCCAGGCCTCAGATCCAGCACAGAGACCGTGCGCCCATCCCTGAGGCTGCCCCAACCCAGGAGTCCCAAGTGTCAAGAACAGGATCCCGAGAACCACCCCATGGCTCATCTGGCCTGGAGCTCCAGATCACAGAAAAAGCAAATCTCCAAGTGCAGGCTGAGTGGTGGCCGGGTGATTCTCTGTGCAACCTGGAACTCCTTTAAATCCTCCTCACACAAAGGGTCCCAGCAGCTGACGCGGAGCCCAGCCACCTATGGCGTCTGAGGCAGACCCACAATCACCAGGAAGATGACTCTTCAATGCTCAGTCCTTGGCAGCAATAAGAAAGATAATGAAGAAAAATGGGGGCCTGGCGCGATGGGCTAGCAGCTGAAGTCCCCGCCTTGAGTGTGCTGGGATACCATAAGGGCGCCGGTTCTAATCTCAGCTGCTCCACTTCCCATCCCAGCTCCCTGTTTGTGGCCTGGGAAAGCAGTTGAGGATGGCCCAAAGCCTTGGGACACTGCACCCACGTGGAAGACCCTGGAAAAGGCTGTTGGCTCCTGGCTTCGGATCGGCCATTGCGCTCACTTGGGGAGTGAATCATTGGACGGAAGATCTTCCTCTCTGTCTCTCCTCCTCTCTGTATACCTGACTTTGCAATATGAATAAATAAATCTTTAAAAAAAATAAAGAAAAATTGGAGCCATTAAAATTGAGGGAGGGCTTATAGTCTTTCAGTCTAGCATGGCTGGAACTCTAGGCACAAGAACTATTGTTGTCATCAAATTCTTAGCATGTATACAGCAAAGTGACTTCGGGAGGCAATGCGACTTGGTTATAGCATTCATGCTGTGAGCATGGTGCTTTAGTGGGAAAAGATGACCCCTATTTGATGGCAAGAAATATTTTTTCCATATTCTGATGCTATTATTGTTGATATGTAACTGTCAGAATTGATTCTGCTCATGTATTGAAAACCTCTGAAGATATTTGTCCAACCATCTGGAATTCAGTGTTCTGAATCGCTCATGAGGCATTTCAGTAACATCTATGTCTAGTATCGCTGTTCTTAATTTAGTC
This sequence comes from Ochotona princeps, assembly GCF_030435755.1. Lineage (NCBI taxonomy): Eukaryota > Metazoa > Chordata > Mammalia > Lagomorpha > Ochotonidae > Ochotona > Ochotona princeps. The sequence goes on from NC_080834.1 coordinate 15,584,316, forward strand.
ACTGATAGCTGCTCCTCACAGCAACGCACAGGATCCCTCGTAATTGGTCATGGTCCCTAAAGACCTGGAGTCCCCACCCGCAGAGCCACCTCTCCTGGGAACTACGATGGCATTGGAAGGGCACAGGAAGGGTGCCCAGCTGGGTCCAAGAGCGTGTGTCCTGATTTGAAGGAATGACCCTGAGTGCATCTCACCCGCAACATCTTTCTGAACTGTTGCTTTTACTATGTATGCCTCTCATGGCCTCATTAGTGTAAAAGCAGCTCGTTTCAGGGAAAAGAACAGTGTGTTCACATACAACTGAAACTCAGCCGTAAAGTTTAATATAAACCTTTTCCCTCAGATTTAATACCATGGGTTGACGCATGCAAATCTTATAAAGTTCTGAATTTTCCTGGAAACTTGGTGAAGCTCTCATCTCGGCAGTTTTCCTTGGCCATTTTTGGATTTTGTCTTAGCGCCCCGAGGGGATAATGTCGCCTGAAATCTTCTAACTTATCTAAATGGGGCTTGAAATGGGACTATTACCCTTCTTTGGACACTCAAGCCAGGCTCAGGCACGCTGCCGGTCGTAAGGGATTTGTCTTACCAAAGGCATGAACATTAATACCTGGCTCCTTGCAGCCAAGCCAGAGGCTGTCAGCCCCGGCGTCAGCCCTGCTCCCCCACTTGCATTCCCAGTTTAAAGCTAGCACAGAGATCTCCAGTGTAAGATGGCAAAGCTTTTGGCCAGCAGGTCTTAGGGAAGCCTCCTAAATAGGCCTCTAAGAGCCCTGTGTGGCAGGAGGCACGGGGAAGCACGTTAAGCCGCCTCCAGCCCTCACCCCACATCACAGTGCTTTTATGGGTCGCAGCTGCTCCGCTTCTAATCCAGCTCCCTGCTAAGGCACCCAGGAAGACAGCAGAGCTGCTGCCAGTGCGTGGGCTGCTGCTGCCCAGCTGGGAGTCCTGGATGGAGTTCCATTCTCCCGGATTCAATGTGGTCCAGCCCAACTCTGGCCTTTGATTTAGGGTGTGAGTCACAGCATGGGAGACTGACACCTCATTTTTTCTCTCTGTGTCTCTCTGCCTTTCAACTAGATGAAAATAAGGAAAGTGTACATTACAAAAAGAAGGAAAAAACCCGGGGAGGAAAATGGAAAGGGCCAAACCTTCACAGCAAGAGGCCATGAAGTATCCAGCAGTACACATGCCCCCGAGGGCCATGCCCAGTGTTTGCTGCCCGGAAGGCACCCACAGCCACTTTGCCCACCTAAAGCCCCTTCAAAAGGCTGGGGAGGGAGCTGATGCCAGCAGTGCGAGGAGATGGAGCTGGGCTGTGTCCCATCCTGGCAGTCGGGGCTGCTCAAGCTCGGGGCACAGCCCAAAAGATGGGTAGCATGGGAGCATGCGTGCACTGGGCAGCCAGGGCAGAGCTCAGTGGTGGTAGCAGTGGCAGCAAGCACCTGCGGATGGAAAGTGTCTCTTCCTTCTCTGGCACTTTCGCACTCCCAACTGCCTCAGCACACGTTTAGTTGGAGGTCCCACATCCAAGGAGGTCTTCACATCCAAGCTGGGAGCCACAGTGAGCTCACTCAGGTTCATGTGGAAGCTAAGGGATAGCTAGTGTCAGGTGACTGTAAGAGGAATCGGGCAAGCAGCAGGACAGAAGGATCCCAGGTTGCCTCCTAGCTCAGCCTGGCCCGACCCTGGCCACGGCAGCCATGGGGGAGTGAACCACTGTGTGGAAGGTCTCTCTCCTCTCTGTAACTCTGCTTGCTTCTTTTTAGGAGTTATTTATTTGTATTGGGCAGATTTATAGCAAGGAGAGACAGGGACGCTCTTCCCTTCACTTTCAGCCCAGATGGCTGCGGTGGTTGGTGCGCCGTCGGGGCCAGGAGCCAGGAGGCTCGCGGCCATCTCAGGATAAGGATTTTTCTGCGCTCTCCTTTAGCAGGCTGCCTGCCTCTGAAGTGATTAGTTCTATTGCTAGGGCTTGTCCTAAGCATTCGAACTTGCTTCCTTAAAGTGCATATCTTTGTGTTCTCCGCCAACAGTGCAGGAAACCTAAAGCACGTGACCTACACATTTCCACCCTTCTCCGCTTTCCATTTGGATCAGTATTTGAATTCTCTCTTGTTCCCTTAGAGTCACAGATTAGACCCCGTTTTTGTTGTGGCGGGTCGCCCACGCTGATTTGGACGGACCTGCCAACGTGTCTGTTTGTTTGCCCGCCACTCTTCTTGTTTCTCCAGCTTTCTGCATCTAATCTCATCCTCTCTCTGTCTACAGTGATCTTTTTTTCCCCTCATATGTTCACCCTGCTGAGGCAGGTCAATGGTATAGCAGTTCAGTTACTTTGTCCCATGTCAGAGTGTCTGGCTCCTGACTCCATCTGCCTGCCCAGACAGCCCCTGGGAGGCAGAGATGCTGGCTGAAGTCCATGAGCTCCAGTCACCCACTTGGAGACCTGGACTACGCAGCCAGCGCCCAGCTTCAGCATCCCCCCCCCCCCCGGCCTCTGCGGGTATTGGGGAAATGAACTAATGGGGAGGCACACTTGCTTTCTCTCTCATCCTATCTCAAATAAAATAATTTGTTAAAACTCTTATTCCTTGCTCACAAACTTTGTTTCAACACATTGAACTTGCTTGTTCTATAGTCTACACCTGATCGTCTACAAAGATCTGACTTCGCTGCCTTTGCTTGCAGGGGTCTCCCATGCCATGCTGCCTTTTCTTGGGCATGCGTGTGGAAGGGCAGAGATGTGAATACGGATCCTGATGTGGGCTGTTGTGCCTATGGAAGTTCTTTGGCACCCAGATGGAAGCTGCCTTTCTCCAAGTTCAAGTTGTACCTTCTTCCTCCCAACTGACTGCAAACATTCTGGGAGAATTGCCTTTAAAATCCTCTCCTTTTGGTTTTCCAGATAAAAATCACATAGTTTCATAGGTAAAACCTGGTGAGGGCCAGGCCATAGCTACATATTCTCAGGTGAGCTTTTTCAAGGTGAATCTCAAGGGAGCTTTATGGTAGCCAATGGCCAAGCGTGTATGCTGCCTCTGGTTTGCTCCTGGCCTGCAGGGCACTTGGCAGAAGCCCGGCACACCGTTAAGCTGGGATGAGCATGAGTCTTTTTTTTTTTTTTAAGATTTATTTTTTTTATTACAAAGTCAGATATACTGAGAGGAGGAGAGAGAGAGAGGAAGTGGAGCTGCTGGGATTAGAACTACCGGCCATATGGGATCAAGGCGAGGACCTTAGCCACTAGGCCACACTGCCGAGCCCGATGAGTGTGAGTCTTAGTGGATTCTTACCGCCCATGACCCTGAGCCCGTGACCATGCAGCGTGGATGTCTCATGCAGAGTCAGAATTTTTTTTTTCTTTAGGCTTATTTTTATTGGAAAAGCAGATTTACAGAGAGGAGAGACAGAAAAATCTTCTATCCACTGGTTCACTCCCCAGATGGCTGCAATGGCCGGAGCAGAGCCAGTCCAAAGCCTCTTCCCAGTCTCCCACATGGGTGCAGGGTCCCAAGGCTCTGGGCCATCCTCAGCTGCTTTTCCAGGCCACAGGCAGAAAGCCAGAAGGGAAGTGGAACAGCTGGAACATCAACCGACACCCATTTGGGACCTGGCATTTGCAAGGGGAGATTAACCGATTGATCCATCATGCCAGACCCGCAAACTGTTTTATTAGTTTGGTCCAGAAACACCCTTTGTGGTCACAGCAGAAGTGTGGCAGAGTGAAGTGCCAGGCGCTAATGCTTCCCTTTGCTTGAAATAAGGATCAAACACTGCATTGGATCATTCACATAACAATAATATTTTGACCTTTATCTTCTTATATGGCAGTTAGGCAAGAAATGGACTATGCAAAAGATCTTTCTTCTAGTCATATCTTGCCTTTTCCAGAACTGGACAGGTGCTATGTCAGCTTTGCTTACGTTATTCTTTAAAGTGTTCATACAACACATTCAAGTGCATGGTGTCACCTTCCGTAGTTGGCGCTGACTGAATTCCAGATCCACTGTCCCTGTGGCTACAGGCTGTGTTTAAAAAAAAAAAAAAAAAAAAAAAAAAAAAAAAAAAAAACAGCCTGAGCCCGCATCATCTGCCGCTTTGTCAGGTCTGGGAGAACAAACTCTCCTTTGTTCATCCATGAGCAATTCAGAAAGAAGGGAAATCTGCGTTTATCCAGTTCATGTTGCCATCTGTATGTACCAACATTTGGAGAAGTCTCTCGTCATTGTTTGTCACGATCACGATGGCTCTCCAAGCCACCGACAGCAGCGTGTTGGCGCATCAGCACACAGCAGCAACTGCAGCAAAGCAGTGAGCTTTTATCTGTAATGTGATGTGGCAAAAATATTTTTTTTAATTTTCTAGCAGATACTGGACTACAAATGTGGCTCATAAACATAGCAGTTATACCCCCTCACTGAAGTGAAGCTGCCAAGAATGAGTCCACTAAAATGAATGAAGAAAGCAAGAACCTGTGGTCATTCCCTCTGGCTAGAGAAGCCGTGATTCTGAGAGCCTTGGTAAAATGAATCACTACTTTGTGAAGGATGGCCTAGAGTGGATATTTGTCTTGGTGTCAAAAACAAGGACCCTTAGCAAATTGAATCTCTGCCTACCTTTCCACAATCCAAGAAAGATAAAGATCTTGAGCGCTTTACCATATTGAGCTGGGACAAAGCACCCTGCAGATTGGCCTGTCTAGCAGTTGCAACTGGCAGAGAAAAAGTATCTCATCAGAGGTTGTGCCCAGAGAATTGTTTAAATATTAGAACACCGTACGCCGGCGGGGCTGTGATTATGTAAACATACGTCATTACGTGGAAACCAGAGTGGGCTGATTCATGTGCTGCGTGTATTCGTGATAGCATGAATCAGGATAAGAGACGTTTTCTCAGTCCTGAAGTGGTGAAAGTGAAGCGGTGGAGGGCTGGTGAGAGAGCAGCTTTGACAGGGAGACAGTGTGAGAAAGACCAGCTGAGAGCCAGAAGCACAAACTGCCCGCGCGAGGTGCACTTCCATTTGGATTGCAAAGGGCAAATATGTGACCTGATTTGCCGCAGGCCTTATTCAGTCACTGCAGCTCCCAGATCTGGACACAAAGCCCTCCCAGATCACATCCCCTCCACATCCTCTCTCACCTCCCCTCCGTCCTCCCTCCTCCCAGATATTTAAAATAATGGAAGCAGGAGAATCAAGATGGCAGAATGGGGTAAGGACACGTTTAAACAGACGGAAAAACATTTAATCAGGATGAAGCAGAGAGGACATATTCCAGGAAATAGGAAAGGACAGAACAACAGCAGAGGGGGTACCTGGAGACTGACAGACACAGGAAAGCAGCGGGCACAACATTGTGGTGTGGCAGTGACTGATACTCCAGCGGCATTCAGCTAATGGCGATCTGAACTCCACCAGCAGCCAGAACTCCACCAGCAACCAGGTGGGAAGGGACTTTCTCTGGGAGCTTGGGAGGTGAGCCCAGACAAGGAATTGTCCATTCTGCTGGTCCGTTTGATTTGACCAGGAGCAGAGACAGAGCAGCAGATCCCAGACAGACACTGCGAGAAGAGGGTGGATTTCACAGGCCAGTCAGCCCCCTAGAGCTGAAATGGGCACCATTCTGCGTAAGGAGGCAAAGGTTAGGAAAAGGACTGAGCATACGCTGACCTGGGAGTGAACTCATTTCTGACTCAGTGAACTGCAGCAACGTGGCATTCTACAGGTTCCACCCAAGACAGGTCTTGGTAGCCCTCAGATCTGACGGCCAGCAGATCAAGAACTCTAGCAGTGGTACGTCAGGCACCATTTTGTACACTGTGGCAAAAGCTTTGGGACTGCAGGGGACAACAGTGAACTGTGCATGTGCTGAGCTCCCGAGAACTCACTGAGCACCAAGGTTTGTACTGGTCCTTCAGGAAAATAATACCGACTGTGGCATCATATGGGTCAAAATGGGTCCATGTGGCACCCAGACCTAACGTCCAACAGGTTCCAACAAGATCAGCACCACCAAACAACCTAGCTATATAGGACACCTGGTGTCTCCCTAATCCTGGGACCTGCTCCAACTAGAAGTGGGAGAAAGGTTGCAGAGACAATGGTGCAGCTTCACCACGGTATCACAGGAGGTGGAGAGTGGTGAGCCAGGAGCTGGAGCTGTGGAGACCATGGTGGAAATCTAACATAAGAACCCGGACCTGGAACTTGCTGGAGGTTGTGGCACAAGTGGCTGCAAGCAAAGAGCTGTGTACCAACTGCAATAGGTAAAATCACATTGTAGACCTGTGGGTGACACAGCCTAGAAACCTGCCCCAAGGAGAAGACTCTGCTAACCAGAAGTACAAAGACAAAGAGCAAAAGAAGAGACAAAGGCACAATGAATGTTACTGAAAACTCCCCTGCAAAGGAGCAAAACCCTTTGCCAACTTCAGAGTTAACTGAGGAAGACATCAAGAAAATGGGGGACACAGAATTCATAAAACTCATTTTAAAGATTCTGATCAAAAATGAGAATCACATGCAAGAGTTCAAAGAATTTAAAGAAGCAACAAAGCAAATCAAGGCTGATATATCAGAACTGAAGAACACAGTAGAGCAAGTCAAAAGTACAATGGAGAGTCTCCAAAACAGAATGAAGCAAGCAGAAGAAAGAATCTCAGAATTGGAAGATATTTCCTGTCATCAGAGGAAAGCAAACAAAAAGCTGGAAGCAGAGCTGGATCAGGCCAAAAAAAGTAGTATTCAAGAATTGAAAGACACTATTAAGAGGCCAAATCTAAGAGTTATGGGAGTCCCAGAAGGTGCAGAAAGAGAAACTGGTTTTACAGATATATTTAATGAAATAATAAAAGAAAATTTTCCTAATCCAGAGAAAGAATTGGGAAACAAGATCCAGGAGGGGCACAGAACTCCCAACAGACTTGATCAAAAGCTATCTTCACCAAGACACATGATCATCAAGCTCTTTTCAACCAAACATAAGGAAAAGATCCTTAAATGTGCATGTGAAAAAAATCAATTGACATATAAAGGAATGCCAATTAAACTCACAGAAGATCTCTCTCAGGAAATTCTACAAGCAAAAAGAGAATGGAGTGACATATTCCAGATTCTAAAAGAAAAAAATTGTCGGCCTAGGATAACATATCCAGCAAAGCTTTCTTTTGTCTTGAAAATGAAATAAAAGTCTTCCACAGTAAAGAAAAGTTAAAAGAATTTGCCTCTTCCAAACCTGCCCTACAAATGATACTTCAACATGTTCTCTTGACCAAGAAGAGGAATAACACCTGCCAAAACCAAAGGCAAATGGGAAGAACATCCCAGTAAAATGACAACAGAAGGCTAAACCAATGAACAACCCATTGCTAAAATGACAGGACCAAAGTACCATCCATACATATTAACCCTGAATGTAAATGGCTTAAGCTAAATCAAACATTATAGATTAGTAGACTGGATTAAAAAACAAAACCCATCTATTTATTGTCTAGAAGAGACACGCTTCACCAACAAGGAGCAGTGGAAGCTATATCGCATGGGTTTTGTTGTTTTCTGTTAGTTTCATCTCTTCAAAACACTTTCTTCTGATTAAATCATTCAATGACTCGTAGATCATACAGTAGCATCATTTTCTTCAAGAAGGTTCTTGATTTTCATTTCTTCAGCTACTTGTTGGTCATTTAGTACCATGTTATTTAACTTCATGGTGTTGTTAATTTTTTTCTCCCTGATGTTGATTTTGTTTTGCGGCTTTTCTTTTAAGGGGATATACAGTAGCTGTGTAATGGAGACTGTCATATCTAGTAACATGTCATTTAACTTCATGGCATTGTAAATTTCTATTTTTCTTTCTATTGTTGATTTTGTATTATGACTTTTCATTTGAGGGGATGTAGAGTAGCTGTGAAATGGAGACTAACATCCAGATGTGAGGATACAATGTAGTATGCATTTCTACTTCCAGATAAAGATGGACTTACAATGAAACTGTTAACTATAATATAACTGTTAACAATAGGATGCTGAACTCTCTGCCATTGTACATGCCCACAATGATGGACATATGACTGAGTATGAAGGACTATATTTTAGTAATGATATAGAGGAACTAGGTGGGGGGGGAGGGTTTTGGGGGAGGGGATAAGGGAAATGCCAGGAGCCTATGGAATTGTATCATAAAATGATAATAATAATAATAAAATGTAAATAATAATAATAATAAAGAAGTAAGGAGGAACCAGGAAACTGGTCTGTGAAAAAAAAATAATAATGGAAGCAGACTGACCCAAAGAGAAGTTGGTAGAGAATAATTTGAAATGGAAAATTCAAAAGTAGCCCATAGGCAGCCTGGCTCCTGGAGTTCCTGCGTGTCCTTTAAATCATCTTGGTGGTTCCAGTAACTTCTTTCCCAAGGGGTTGTCGGGTGAACGCTCCATTGTGGCATTCCTCCACCCTGGCCTGCGGTGGCATGGTTGCAACTGAACGGTGCTCTCTCGCACACAAATGACACGCTGTGCCTCTCTCTGCAGTCGGCACTGTCCGGGCTGCCAATGACATTGTTTGTTTTGAGGGGTTTCTGGAGCGCTCCTGATGGTTATTACGAGAGAGGGTGGGGACCCAAAGTTGGAAGCAGGCAAGGACCAGAGAAAGCTCCTCTCCCTAGTCCGGAAGGAAGTTTACTGTTCTTCTGTTTCTGTGGACCGCTCAGGGATCCTGGTTGTTGTTCCGATGACCTTGGATCCTGCAAGGCAGGATTTGGGCTTCTTCCATCCCATGTGGTAGATCCAAATGGTTGACCTCAGAGTTCTTGGCCTCCGAAGGCACTCCATTTCCCCGTGGTCTCCTTGTGTGCCTCCCATTCTAAATCTACAAATGCACTCCCTGAAGGACACCAAGGGGCAGCTCAGATAGGGAAGAATGGACAGGAACTAGAGTGACCTCATGGGCCACGCATCTCCTTCCTGTCACCTGGTGGCACTTCTGGGAGGAGCAAATGAGCACCAACAAGTTTCCGTCTTTTTTTTTTTTTTAAAGATTTATTCATTTTATTACAGCCAGATATACAGAGACAGAGAGGAAGATCTTCCATCCAATGTTTCACTCCCCAAGTGAGCTGCAACGGGCCGGTGCGCGCCAATCCGATGCCGGGACCAGGAACCTCTTCCAGGTCTCCCACACGGGTGCAGTGTCCCAATGTATTGGGCCGTCCTCGACTGCTTTCCCAGGCCACAAGCAGGGAGCTGGATGGGAAGTGGAGCTGCCGGGATTAGAACCGGGCCCATATGGGATCCCGGGCCGTTCAAGGCGAGGACTTTAGCCGCTAGGCCACGCCGCCGGGCCCAAGTTTCCGTCTTTTGATGACTATGGTTAAACTTCAGATCGCAGGAAAGGAGGGCCTGCCTAACCTCATGTGGTCCATTCAGGAAAAGGCAGGCAGCTTGAGCAGCAGCTTCCCACAGGTAGAGTGCAGCACAGGCAACTGAACCCCAAATCTGTTTCCCACTCCATGTTCCCCTGCTGGAGAGGTGCGCTGGGAACTGGGGCCAAGGCATCCACCCACCACACCCCTCCAAAGCAGAATTCTGAGGGACCCAGGAGCAGACAGGCTCCAATGAGGCATGAATGAGAAATTCTAACTAGAAGCCAAAATATGTGAGGCGCCATGCCAGAAGTTGGGGTGAACAAACAATCAACGGAATCCAGTTTGAGCTTCAACTGAGTCTCGGCCTCTCTCACCAACACTTCTTTTTAATCTGGAAAGCTGGGCTCTGATTGATCCAAAGCAACCAGGAAGCAATGGATTGAACAGTCTTGGCTGAAGTTCAGAGCCAGGGCCACATGCTGCCTTCTGCTGGGCTGCAGCCCCCTCCTCCTGTCCCTGGAGCCCCAGAAGGGAGAAGCCCCGAGATGCCATTGCTTTGTCCAAGGGGCATGTGGAGGATGAATGAGAACAAAGAGAAAATTCTAGGGAACCGGCTGCTCTCCCAGAGAAGTGTCCCCTTAGAACAAAAGCTTCCCTCCTGGCCAGGGACAGTCACTCCTCATCCAGGTGGCACACAAAAAAACTCTGGCGCTGGACCAGCATGGCAGCCTAGCGTCTAAATCCTCACCTTGAACATGCCAGGATCCCATATGGGCACCGGTTCTAATCCTGGAAGTCCTGCTTCCCATCCAGCTCCCTGCTTGTGGCCTGGGAAAGCAGTCGAGGACAGCCTAAGGCCTTGGGACCCTGCACCCATGTGGGAGACCAGGAGGAAGCTCCTGGTTCCTGGCTTTGAATCAGCTCAGCTCCAGTCATTGCAGCTACTTGGAGAATGAATCATCAGATGAAATATCTTCCTCTCTGTCTCTCCTCTCTGTATATCCAACTTTTCAATTAAAATAAATAAATCTTACCAAAAAAAAGAAAGCACTGGCCCTGCACCTTCCTTGGGAAAGAGGCACCAGCCTCCCTCCAAGAAGCCCCCATCCCTGAACAAAGCAGGAACAGCACAGGGAAGGGTGTAAGCAAACCTCAGGGACCAAAGCAAGAAAACAAGCCTGCATGGGGTGCGGCCAGGAAGAAATTCCCAGGATGGGAGATGCTCAACCCGGGCCCAGGGCTCCGGAAGGACAAGGCAGGACAGGAATGCAGAGTCCACTCTCTCTGCAGAGGCCAGATCTTGCTTGCTCCTCTCACGCAGAGACCCTCCTGGCCGGCTGCCACCCTGCCCTGCGTAGCCATCTCCCTCAAGTGATAGGAACCTTAGCCATTCATTACTCACTTAGGAAGCAACTTCACCAGTCTCCAGAATCAAGAGCAGACTTCACGGGAATGTCCCAGATGTTCAAGATCTTCACAGCACTGCAGAGACCCCAGGGGCTCCCATGAAAGCCCACCCAGAGTCACGGAGCAGAATGGAGAGACAACCGCTGGCCCCTGGACCCTGGCTGGTTTGCGGGGGGAGGACAGCTGGGTCAGTCAGTGGAGCCCTGAGCTGTCTCCCCCAGAAAGGGTTGCGGAGGCCCCATCAAATGCAAACAGATGTTGCCCTGCCCTCCACTGAAAGTGCAGAAATATCAGCAAAGCCGCTGGCTTTCCAGAATGGATACAGCACTCGTGTTTTGATATACCAAATGATTTCTGGTTTCCACTCCTTTTCCAGGGTTCTGTCTGCGGGGTCAGCTTGGGGTGACTGTGTGCTGGGCATGGCCCCTGCAGGCCATTGCTGAGTGGCAAGAGGTGGCCGCAGGCCTGTCAGCAGCAGTGATACTGGGGCACTGACAGCCTGCTGCCTGCAACCAGGGAGTCACTGGGTCCACTGCGAGGAAGATGGGCCTGCCTGAAGTGAGCCCACACTCCATGAGCAGGTGTGTACACAATTGAGGGCCAGCTGGGGAGATGAGTCCCCACCACTGGCTCTGCATGTCACAAGTCTCTGGGAAGGACTGGAGGGCCTCCAAGCCCAAAGTGTCCACATCTACCACACCAGTGTCACAGAGGCTCTTCCCTCGGGGAACGCCCTGACCTGCTGTTGCCTGTGCCTGGTCCCACACCCACTGAGCCCAGCCCCAGGCCTGGCAGAGCTGTGTGTGTCTCTCTCACGGCACTCCAAGCTGCAGCAAGTTCTCTGTGTTCACCTCGTCAATGCTGGTCTGTTGAATTCTGTTCCTCCTCCTCCTCCATGAGTCCCACACATTGGCCAACACACGGACGAGTGGTGCTGCTCCATGTCCCGTTCTCCTCAAGCACATTGGCTGACGACAGTTTAATAGGGCTATGCCAACAGTGACCATCACCTTCACACATCTGTCTGTATATTTGAAAGGCAGGGCTTAAATGGAGAGACAGAGAGAAGTCATCTGCTGGCCAACTGCTCAAATGGCCTCCATGCCCAGGACTGGGCCAGCCTAAGGCAGGAGCCTAGGTGGGACTCCATCTACATTGCCCGTATGGGAGACAGGAGCCAAGATACTTGAACCGTGTTCTTCTGCTTTCCCAGGCACGTGGCAAGGAGCTGGAGAGGAAGCAAAGCAGCTACAGCTCCAACAGGTGCTTACATGGGACGCTGGTGCTGCATGAAGTGGCTTAACCCTCTGTGCCAGAGGGCCAACCCCAAACCAATGGTTCTTTCCTTTCCTTTTTTTTTCTTCATCTTCATTTCTTTAGGAAAAAAAAAAGATGTATTCATTTTTATTGGAAATTCAGATATACAGAGAGGAGGAGAGACAGAGAGGAAGATCTTCCATCTGCTGGTTTACTCCTCAAGTAGCAACAGTGGTCTGAGCAGATCTGATCTGAAGCCAGGAGCCAGGAGAATCTTCCAGGTCTCCCACACGGGTGCAGGGTCCCAAGGCTTTGGGCTGTCCTTAACTACTTTCCCAGGCCACAAGCAGGGAGCTGGAAGGCAAGTGGAGCAGCTGGGACACAAACTGGCATCCATATGGGGTCCTGGTGCTTACGAGGGAGAGGCCGCTCAGAACCTGCCACTGGCACCCTCCCACCCCAGTCACACCATGCCATGGTCCCTTTCTCAGCCCTTCTCACCATCCGCAGGCCTGGGCATCCAGCAGGGAGTGCTCTGATGAGGAAGGAGGCGTGGGAGGGCACAGAGCCAAAGCCTTACAGAACAGCTCCAGCTCCACTGTCAGGGCAGGAAAAGTGACACGAAAAATGCTGTGTGGCCACTAACGCATGACACCTCGGTCCCAACCTCGGAAAGCAATCAGCTCCTGCTTTGGGGAGCGGAAGGGGATGCCCATCCCGCTTGCCCAGGCTCAGGGTTGAGGACCCTTGGGGCATCACCTAGGCCCAGCTTCCCAACAGGACGGTGTAATGGCTTCACAGGAAAGCAAAGCAAAGATGGCAATTTTTCTTTCTTTTTTTTTTTTTAAGATTTATTTATTTTTATTACAAAGATATACAGAGAGGAGGAGAGACAGAGAGGAAGATCTTCTGTCCAATGATTCACTCCCCAGTGGGCACCACGGCCAGTGCTGCGCTGATCCGAAGCCAGGAACCAAGATCCTCTTCCAGGTCTCCCACACGGGCTGGATGGGAAGTGGGGCTGCCGGGATTAGAATCGGCGCCCGTATGGGATCCCTGCACGTTCAAGGCGAGGACTTTAGCTGCTAGGCCACACCGCCGGGCTCAAGATGGCAATTTTTCTAAACCACACTGACCCCATTTGATCAAATGCACTTCCCCATAGCTCCGTCTGTTTCAATGAGACCTAAGGCAGTTCCCCGCTCCCTGCCTCCTTTAAGGGGTCTCCAGTGTTTGACTAGCACACGCTGTGCTGGCATGCTAAGGTGGAATACTTGGCTGGGAGGGATCCATGGCCGCTTTATGCTGTTGCATTAAAGCAACATTGACATGGAGGAAGAAGATCTGTGTAAGACATCTGACCAGCTGGCCAGGGGCGTCTCCTCAGCTTCCCTCCAGAAGGACCTGCAGCCCTGGTTCCCAGCGAGGCACAGCTGTGCCGCGGGGCCGTGGGCAGTGTGTGCACACATTGCTTGCTGATGGCTTTGGAGGACCAAGGTGCTTCTGCTCCTGGCAAGAGGCAAGATGTTGCGGGCATCCTAAAAAGGCTGATAAAACCTCACAGTCAAGGGTCATCCAAGGCAAATGGCAGCAGCACTGGGGTTTCCAGTTTAAAAAACAAAAAAAAAGATTTATTTTAAAGGCAGAGTTTCAGAGAGAAGGAGAGACAGAGAGGGAGAGAGAGATCTTCCATCTGCTGGTTCACTCCCCAAATGACTGCAACAGCCAGGGCTGAGAGAGACTGATGCCAGGAGCCAGGCGCTTCATCTGTGTCTCCCACATAAGTAGCAGGGACTCAAGCAGTTGGGCCATTTTCAGCTGTCCCTCCCAAAGGATTAGCAGGGAGCTAGATTGTAAGTGGAGTAGCTCTAATTGGATTTCATATGGAATGCAGGAACTCTAGGCAGCAGCTTAACCCGCTCCACCACAGTGACACCTCAGACACCAAGCTTAAGAACCAAGGACTAAGTCAGCGTAGTAACATCTCAGATCATCTGAAGTATAGACGTGCATGTGACTGGGGGCTGCCCCGCTCCCTGCTGCCTTCCTCAACTCCCTTAAACTTCCTAGAAATCTGTTGAGTGTCTGAGCTGCAGAGAGGCTGGAGGGCCGCGCTGGCTGAGTGCCGCGCTGGAGGGAGATGGCTGTGCACACCCCACACACTGCAGCCTAAGCCACGGAGGGCTGGGAACAGCAGGCAGGGTGATGCACTCGGGCCGAGTGGGAAGGCAAGCAGGCATCATTGGCGAAGGCTTCAGAAGGTGCAGTGTTCGAGCTGTGAGGGCTTTGCGGACAAGGAGACCTTGGGCAGAAGAGGCAAGGAGAGCTCGGAGGACTCCCGAAGGACGTGAGCAGGGACAGGCAAGCTGCCTGGGGGAGAGACCGAGCGGCTGTCCTGCAGGGCTTGCCCAGGAAGTGTTTGGTGCAGGGGCAGCCTACTTCCTTCTGTTCTCTTTCGCTCTCCCTCTGTCCCTCCCTCCCTCCCTCTCTCTTCTTGCCTTCTTTCTTCCTTCCCTCTTTTCCTCCTCGCCTGCCTTCCTTCCTTCTCTCTCTCCTCTCCTCTCCTCTCCTCTCCTCTCCTATCCTCTCCTTTACTGTTTGGGAATAACAGTCTACACACTCATGTCTCTATTGCATGCGTTCCTGAGCTCTCCCTTTGTTTGCTGTGGGAATGTTAACATCAGTAGCAACTGCTGGCATTTTGATGGAGTATTGAATGGGGAAGAGTTTTGACAAGAAAAAAGAAAGAAAGAAAAGGAAAGGAAAGAAAAGGAAAGGAAAGGAAAGAAAAGAAAAGAAAAGAAAAGAAAGAAAGAAAGAGAAAAGGTCAGTCCTAAAGTTCCCCCTGATGCGGAAACTACGTAAGACCCGGAGCTTGGTTCTGTCATGGGCAGTGCCCTCTGGGAGACAGCTTGTTTTTAGGAACTCTTGATCTTAGTGTGTCTTCTAAGACTCCTAGATTTGGGGGGTGGAAGACACCACAAAAACGCTGAGGCTGCGTCAGACAGGAGCCGAAGAAGCTGTTGTGGTCTCCAGGCCACAGCTGAGACGGTGCGTTTTCAATGCACTTCAGGCAGTAAGTGCACGGTCAAGGGCAGGATTTATGTATTTCATGCATTAGAGATGCCGTTCTTAATTACTGAGTGGGGAGTGCCTATTGCCCAAGAGGTGCTCCCTAGATGTGACGGCCCAGAGACCAGCTGGATGGTGTCTGGGAGGTTTGGGCAAGCAGGATGCCTCCAAGTCAAGCTGTGGAAGTGGGTACCGACTGGGGGACCCAAGCCAGTGAGCTCTCTTAGAAGATGTGGGCAGGACTTGAGATGGTCACAAGTCAGAAGCCAACGTTGATGTGGAGTCTTGAGCCACCCTCAGAAACGCAGGCTTTCCACAGAGCACACAGCTTCTTTCGAGTCAGAACGGGGGAAGGGGTGCTCTCTGGTGATCTTGAGGTACCAGTAACTGCCAAGAAGTGCCCCAGCCCAGGCTTCCCCGAATCTGCACCCTCCCATCGGCTGCAGCTGGAATCCATCTGACCTCGCGTTTCCTTTCCCAAGTGCTCCCTTTCCGTCTCATCCCAGGGCAACACTCTTCAGGCAAGATCCCGCTCAAGAGAAAGCCTGGGTTTTCTTTTCGGGGACAGCCCGCATTTTCGCAGCAAGCGAACAGGCAATGTTTCCTCCACGCGGTGCACTTGAGGTGTGACTCAGGGTGGCTTTGTCAAGTCATGAGATGGAGGAGGAAGCAGTGTGGGGAAACCCCAAAGCCGTTGCCACTCCACTTGCTAAAGCAAGCCTTACCCCCGGCATCCTTAAACAATGTTAGCAGACGTCTACCTGCAACAAACGAACTACAAAAACCACCTTGTAAAAGCCAGCTCCTTTTTGTGGGAGCACATAAATGTTTTATGAGATCCCTTTACAACCACCGGTAATCGTTTACTCATACTTTGCTCAATCAAGGGATGGTCCGCGTCTACCCAGAAGAAAAGCAACTTCCTACAGAGGCAGGCCTGCCAGGAAGATAGCCGTGAGATCACTCCGGGGCATCCTCGGAGCTCATGTGGCCCTGCACCCAGGCACTGCCCTGCGCCCAGTCACTGCCCTATGCCCAGGCACTGCCCTGCAGTTTTCTCCATCTCTTCCAGAGAAGCCTGGGGCTCCCTGCCAGGTTCCCCGGCCCCTGGCCATGGGCTGTGTGCAGGAAGTTGGCTGTGCGTTTGAACAGGAAGTGAGTGCTTGGGGAATAGGCAGCAGGTTACCACGTGTCATTTCTTGTTTGGAGCAGATGTGAGTACACATTGATGTGTAGTTTCCTAAAAAGGGACAGAGATTTCTCCATCCATCACATACCCCCGAACGTGGTAACACTCATGGTGACACAGGAGTGATTCACCGGGGCAGAGACCACCCGTGCTGGGTCTGGGATGCCTTTTGTACTTGACTTGATGCTCGGGGCCTGTGTCCTTGCTCCAGTCTCAGGGAGCAAACACTGCCACAGACCCATCCTCCTGAAGGCTGCACTGACCAAGGGATGCCACAGCCACCTGGAACCACCCCTCCTGGAGTGGGAGCTGCAGAGCATGTGTCCGAATCACTGTGATGCCCTGAAGGGTCGGGCCCGCTGCCTCCGATTCCTGAGTGTGGATTTGTGAGCTGTTACCTGTTCACATCTCACTTGTCCACACACAGCAGGAAATTCCCTCCACCTGGAAGCAGTCACTCATACCAGCACCAAGTAGACTTCGCTGATGGCAGGACCAAGCCGTGGGACAAGAGAGCAGACAACGCCTTTTGGGTCTACCCATTAGGCTTCCTTCTGGGAAAGTCTCAGCAGGAGTAACCTGGCTGTAGCACTGTGGGATAGCAAGCCAATTGCAAGTGTGGAGCAATGGGCTGCAAGAAACAGTGGTTTGGGCCAGCAGTCCTGCCTGTATTTACAGAAGAAAAATGCAAATCCAGGCTTTTCTACATGGGAAATGCATATGGAAGCTCCTCTGCTGATGGGATGGTGTTCTGGTAAAACCTTCAGAAGTCGAAAATGTCCAAAGCCACTGAGGATCACATCCTGCAGTATGGCACCGAGTAGGTCCCTCGCAGCTTCCCACCAACACGCCAGGGCTAAACAGGATGCTGAGGGAGGCCCCTGGAGCTCCCTGGAGCCTAGGGAGGAAGGAACCCAGAAACTGAGGTGCGCCTCCCACTACGTGTATACAGCTGTGTGCCTTGGCAAGCCAGGCCCATCCTTAGCTTTAGAAATGAAACAAAGCTTATTTAGCACTCTGCAGGTGGAGGAAAACCACTGTGGGCCAACCCACAACTTTCAGTTAAGCTTTGTCCTTGTTTCTTGAACAACAACCAAAAAAAAAAAAAAAAAAAAACGCATAATGGGATAGAGTGGGGACCGTCCCAATAACTCAGTTGGCTAATCCTCCACCTGCAAGCACTGGCATCTCATATCAGAGCCAGTTCAAGTCCCGGCTACCCCATTTTCCCTGCTTGTGACCTGGAAAAGCAGTAGAGAATGGCCCAAGGTGTTGGGACCCTGCAGTTGCATGGGAGACTCAGAAAAAGCTCCTGGCTCCTGGCTTTGAATCAGCTCAGCTTCAGCTGTGGTAGCCATTCGGGAGGTGAACCAACTGATGGAAAAATCTTTCTTTCTGCCTCTCCTTCTCTCTGTACATCTGTCTTTCCAATAAAAATTTTTAAAAAAACTTTAAAAATGAACAAAGATTTAATGAATAGAACTCAGTCATTTATTGTTTGGGGCTGGCTTATTAATTTTTAAAGATTTATCTATTTTATTAGAAAGGCAGATCAGAGACTTTCCAAAAGTTTATGGAAAATTAATTTTTAGGAATAACTTTCTTATGGTGCAAAAACATACTGAAATCCATGCATCATTCACATAAAAATGCACAACATGGGGAAATTATACATGGATTTTCAAAATTTTCACATCAAAATAAATTTGTCTTGGATTTGTGCAATGGCTCAATTGACTAATTTGCCACCTGCAAGCGTTGGCATCCTATACGGATGCCAGTTCCTGTCCTGGCTGCTCTGCTTTCCCTCCAGCTCCCTGCTTGTGGCCTGGGAAAGCAGTGGAGGACGGGCCAAAGCCTTGGGACCCTGCACCCGTGTGGGAGACCTGGATGTCTATCTTGGCTCCTGGCTTCGGATCAGCTCAGCTCTGGCCGCTGCAGCCACTTGGGGAGTGAACCAACAGATGGAAGATCTTTGTCTCTGTCTCTCCTTCTCTCTGCAAATCTGCCTTTCCAATAAAAGAAATTAAAAAATAAACCTTCAAAAAACCATGCACGTGGTGGGCTATCCTGCTATGTGGGCATGATTTGGAGCAGGGATCCTGTGTCCTGCCCAGAGGACTGCTGACTTTCTCAGAGTAGACAGAGCCCAGTCAGTTTAGACTCTAACCTTCAATATGTATCATTGCTGAAACATAACTTGGACGACATCTCCGGATCTGTAGACCTTCTCCTTTATAGTTTCAGGGTCTAAGAAATGTATCCGAGCAGCTAAGCAAGACAGAGTTGCCACCCAGTGCTTCACTGCCAAGTCGCACCATGACTAGGACCGGGCCAGGGTTAGAGCAGCTGGAAGCCAGCAGACAAGTTCCCCACATGGGTGGCAGAAACCCAGTTACGTAAGCCATCCTATTGCCTCCCAGAAGCTTGCTGTCAGGAAGTGAAAACAGAAGCCAAAGCTGGGAATTGAACCCCAGTACTCTGAGGGGGAACCCTGGCATCCTAACCATGAGGCTAAGCATCCATGCCCACCCCCCACACCACCTCCAAGGGCCTGATTCTGTTGAGAAGCTGCAACTCAGGCCTCTCAGGCTGCTGGAACTGGTCACCACCAGCGACCTGCCCCCAATCCCTTGTTTTTCAGTACCTCATTACCACAGGCTGTGTTCCCCGACGTTTTCATGGCCCTCGTTTGCTTTCTGCCTCTAAGTGGTTCCTTCTGAAAAGGCCCAGGCCCTCCTTTCCTGTAAGAGAACATTGCAAAATGCATTTTCACAAACTACAACTTTTTATGAGGCAATAATTACCTCATGCCAACAATTGCATGTGAAGATTGTCGGCATCCAAAGCTGGGCCTTTCTTTCATGAGGAAGGCTTTCCAGCGAGCGCGAGGCCTTTCCACAGCAGAGGCAGCTTGCCAGCCGGCATCTGCAGCAACCAGGGCTGGGCCTCGGCCGGCTGGTCTGCCTTGCAGTTGCTCGCAGGAGACCATGTGTGGGGCTTTTCTCAGAATGGGAGTGAGGGGAGCCAGGGAAGACCGCCCCAGGAAGGACCAAGTGCAGGCGGCTCCCCCTGCTCCAGCTTTTGGTGTGATGGACAAAGTCTGTCGGGCCTCTGTGGGTGCTGAGCACCTCAGATCTCCCACAAAATGACCCAGGAGGAAAGTGGGAGCCCTCGGGAAGCCCCCGGGATGCAGGGCCCTTCCCTGGGGGACCATGTGCAGCCTCTCGTCTGTCCCCACCACGGGACATTTGGATGTTGTGTTTGGATCATGCTCAAAGGCACGTCATCTTTGGGTGGCAGGGCCAGAATCTAAGCTTCAGATCTTCCCAGGATAGTTGGGTGGTTCTCACCCCCAGTCAGAGAAAGAATGACTCCATATTTCAGCTTGTTAGAGCTGCCTCAGGAAACTCCCGCGTGTTGCATGTGATAAAACAACAGAAGCTGTGGAGCCTGGAAGCTCAGAATCAGTGTGTGAGCCAGGTTGTTTTTTGGGAAGCCTCAGAGGGAATCTGCGCTGGGCATCTCCACTTCACTCCTCCTTCCCGAGGTTTGCAGCCCCATGGCACGGCCCCCCTCTCTGCCTGTGTCCTCCCCACTGTCTTCCTATACATGATGTCTATGCCCTACTTCTGCTTTCATACTGGAGTTAAGGTCCTGCCTACCCAGTATTAGCTAACTTTACCTAATTACATCTGCTACCCTACATCCAAATAAACTCGCATGTCAACGGACCATGGATTAGGACCTGCTAATGTTAAGTTTTCTTCCAAGGTCCTCAGGGCGGTGCTGTTGGCAGGTGGTAGAACTTAGTGGAAGGCCCTTGGGTCGCTGAGGCATGCTCTTGGAAGGCAGTTCGTGCAAGAGAATTGTTCTAAAAGCCTGCCTTTGGCCCTCTGTGGTACCCTGCTCCAGCTTGCTAGCTCCCCACATGGTCCTTTCACTGTACATCAACGCCTCCTTGCCAACACCAAGGCCTCTACAAGCCATTCAGGCCTTGAACCCAGTAGCAGTACTTGAACATGCTTGGGGTGCACACTTCAGCACAACACCGCCCCGTCAGGAGTCAGAGCTGGGCGGGAGAGGAGGGGCAAGGGCGAGCTTATGGCACTGGCTAACAGCACACAATGCTTCTGAGGCATTGACCATTCTCTTTAAACATCATTGGACACCCTCAACGGTATGATTGCAGTTCCATCTGATATTTTAAAAAGCATCTGCCAAAAGTCAGTGAACACGAGTGATCCGGAGCCCCCGTTCCATGTTGACCCTCCTACCCCGAGGACCCCTCACCGAGTCCCGGCCCCCTTAGAGGAGGTTGTCAGCCGGGGTGCAGGCGCTGAGAAGGGAGACACCCGCAACAGACACACTTTGTAGTGTGTGAAGAGCGTCAGCTGCGGGCTGAACCAAAATGACATGCAAATGAAACGCAGCCAGCCACTCAGCAGCACCCGGACCAGCAGCGAGGAGGCGACCCTGGGCAAAGGGCAGAACGGCACTCACTGAGAGCCCTGTAGGAACCACAGAGCTTGAACGGAAATCAGCGTCAGACAAGCACAGTTCATCCTGTTTCCCCAACAGTGGCTGTTGAAGTGCAGGTACTGTGGTGTTTGGGAACAAAGATGATGGATGTGGTGCTAAATAAGCTTCCGAACACACTGAGCAGATTCATATTTTTCTATTACTGTAACTGTGCCTTGAGTAATAGAACTTACCAGCAGCCCTTACCAGGGCCATCCTGTTCTATTCTTTCCTAAGAAATAACGTTTTCAAGAAGGACAAAGAACTCCGTGACAAAGGCGTAGCCATGGGAAGTGAGAATGACTCAAGCGGCACAGGAGAACTCGCTGCGTGGTTAGCTTATTGCCTCACTTGGTCGTGGTACAGAAACAGGTCAAGCTGCTGCATTTGCACATCTGTAGGATCTGCTGCCAGCCCTGCCAGGATGCATGCCAGCCACCACCCAGGAGGCAGGGAAGGCTCAGAGGTCAGTGGGGCAAAGGGCAGGCTTCTCACTCTCCTTAGCCAAAGACATGGAGGCATAGTGTCCCTTCCTTCTCCTGCCTCTACCAGGACAAGTCCAAACTTCCCCACAGGCATCCCGCATCTTTGAGCAGAAACACCTGTCACCTTGAGCCACAGCGAGGGGAGAAGCCATCTCCAGACAAGGCCTTTCCCATGTGACAAATCCAAGCAGCAGGCCCCAGGAGCACTGCCCTGGTCCATGGTGCTGCCCCAGGCAACGGGAATGGGGAAGCTCTGCTGGGGAAGTCCCTGTGCTAAATGTGCAAAACACGATGCTTACCAGTGCCCAGAGCCTGGGACAAAGTGTGTGGGGACCAGGGAGAGCAAGCTACAAGGGGAGAGAGGTGCGGCTTCCTGAAGAACTGAAAGCTCACTCTCCCACAGCCAAGAGTAGGGCAAGCCCATCAGGCATGTCCACACCTGGAGAAGGTGTTCCGTGTGATGAGCAGCTCCCTCTGGCCTGGGTCCTCCTCCTCTGCCATGGCCTCACCATCCCTCACCATCCTGATCACCAAGGGCAATGCCAGGACAGAGCGTCTCTTCTAAGGATAGGCAGCAGGGACTTGGCTGCGGGACACCAACATGTCACTGAAGTGGAAATGAAATGATTTCCAAGATCACGTGAAGACGGTGCGCATTGTAAGCTCGCAGCTGCCTCTTAGATGCCAGCCTGGCCACTTCTGACAACAGCGACATGAGGACATGCCCCAGCAGCCGGGGCCTGCGTGCTCTGTGTGCCCCACGGTCCTGACTGACCCTCGGGGAACACCCTAGGCGAAAGGCCATGCTGTAACCATCTGGTTCGCAGCCCAGCGCTGGGTGAGTTCACTCTGATGAATTATCACTCCCAGTGGCTTATTCATTCTGAGAGAAGAAAAAAAAAAAAAAACCACCCAGTGGGAAACACCAGATGCCACCAAGGGAACAGCAGGTCCCCATGCTCCGTAACCTCCCAGAAAGTCATGACCCAGCCCTGCCTGTTCCGCAGGAGCCCCTCAGAGTTGTTTTTTTTTAAACTTGTGAGATCCCTAATCCAAAATGACAGCAAGCCATAAAAGGCAGAGCTCAGTGCCTGGGAATGGTTTAGATACACACATACACACACACAAAGGCGTAGGGGGTGCAGCGCAAGGTGGGAGGAAACACTCCATATTGTAATGCATTGGAGGAGGCTGCCCTGCCCTCCAGCCCAGCTGGCACAAAATACCAGGCCAGTCACTTTACCTCCTATTATCACCACCATGTCTGTCTTCCTTGGCTGTGGCTGTTGCCTTTTCACCTTCAGGCAGTGGCTCGCCCTGCAGGACCCCTGGCCGTGTCTGGAGGTGGTTTCAGAGCCCCCAACTGGAGGGTGCAGCTGGCTTCTAGAGGGGTTCATCAGTGCATCGTGCTGGGGGCACACACTGCAGAGAGCGTCCGCAGGTCTGAAGGCACAGCCTCCCTGATGGAAGTCCTCTCCTTTCTCAGCAGCATACCGGACTCCGGGCAAAACAAATGTG
Organism: Ochotona princeps; assembly: GCF_030435755.1. Classification (NCBI taxonomy): domain Eukaryota; kingdom Metazoa; phylum Chordata; class Mammalia; order Lagomorpha; family Ochotonidae; genus Ochotona; species Ochotona princeps. The sequence continues at coordinate 15,607,129 of NC_080834.1, forward strand.
CGTTGTAGGAGGGGGCACCAGTGGGTGAAAACTCACACACAGTCCACGCTCCAGGGCCGTCCCTCTATGAGTGCCCGCATTATCTCCTCATGTCCATTAGGGTCACCGGCCAATGATGGGCAAGGCAAGGCGGGTGGAGCCCCAGTGCCCTAACAGCTTGCCCTCTGAGATGGGCAGCAAGCAGTGGACAGAGACACACAGGCGAAATTGGAAATTAAAAAAGAAGTAACCAAGCCACCTGTACACCTAGGAGCCAAGTACGTGGTGAGGGATGCAGAGGTCCTCCCAGGTGGCTCAGCGGCGCTGCAGGTGTGTAGGGAGGCAGTGGGGAGCCAGCCCACCTGCGCCTCCGCGCATCCCTGACTTCCCAACTAGAGGCACCGAAGGCCTCCAGGCAGATGTGACTCACAGCTCCCACGCTGTAATTACTGGCAGGCAGGCCACCGAGACAAAATGTGGGCACAGAACAAGCCCCCCAGCGCCTCCCAGCTGCCCAGGGGCACCCCCAAAGGGGTCTGGCTGAAGGAGTGGGTGCTGGCTTGTCTCCTGAGCTATTCCACAAAGCTCTCTGTGCCCCTTCCTCTCTCCTCTTGCCACGTCCTAGCCAAAAAGCCTAATCGATCTGTGCTGATTAAAAAACATACACGGGGTGGGAACTGGCGCAGTGGCATAGTGGGCTAATCCTTCACCTGCGGTGCCAGTTTATATTCTAGCTGCTCCACTTCCAGTCTAGCTCTGCTATGGCCTGGGAAAGCAGCAGAGGATGGCCCAAGTCCTTGGGCCTGCACACGCATGGGAGACCCAGAAGAAGCTCCTGGCTCCTGGCTTCAGATTAGCTCAGTTCTGCCATAGCAGCCATTTGCTCTCACTCTCTCTCTCTTTCCTCGCCCCCTTTCTTTGTCTCTCCCTCTCAGTAGTTCTAACTTTCAAGTGAAACAAATAAAAGCTTAAAACACACACACACACACACACACACACACACACACACACACACACACCCCTCCTGGAGTCCTATGGCACTCGCTGGCCACAGGGACCGGCCTGGGGGTCATCCTGGGTGATGTAGGAGTGAGAACTCCCAGGCCAGCTTCTCCCTGTGCTAGAGCGCGTCCCTCTGGCTTCCCCCGGAAGTGGCCATCCAGGCACCTGCCAGGAAAAGCCGTGGCACCCGCTGAGGACGCCCTGCACAGTCTCTAGGGCAAAATCGTTACAGGCGCTGCTGACAAGCGGTCGCAGGGACTGCCCGGGCAGCTTTCTCCTCTGACAGTGAACCAGCAGAGAGGTCAGCGGGCGGACACAGAAAGAGGAGAAGGGTCCTGAATAAACACAGACAGTTTAATCAGCCATGAAGTAATCCAAGAGCCGACTGAAAGTGCTTTGTCAGGAGTGCCCGTGGGGAAGGGCCAGCAATGCCGGGGGTCACGATCGCTGACCACAGAGGCCGCTGCTGACCACCAGGCCTGAGGCAGAGGCAGCATGGAGGGGAAGAGCTGGCTTTTGGGCACTTTCCAAGGGGTCTGGCAAGCAAGCAGTGCCTCGAAAGATTCGGCTCAATCAGAAGAGAAGGCTCTGAGGGCGTGCGGCGCCCGGCTCCCTCCTCTGAGTTTCAGCCTTGTCTGCTTTGTCAGTTTCGATTCTAGACACCTCGGAGGTATCTGAAAAAAAAAAGTGTTTGTTCAAACTGTATCTGAGTGCTCTCCATGCGTCTGAAGAATCATCAACAAGCAAAGTTGATGCCTGCCAAGGAGTTCAGATCCCTGGTGCTCTCATTACCTTCCTTCGACCCAATCAGAAGGCTGCCTTTTCAGCACACTTTGCCATATTTATGGACTACCTTGGGACAGCGGAATCCAGAAACCCTGGAAACATCTGTGTCCAGATACAGCCAAACTTGTTTGTGTTTTTAATGGAAAATCAAAAAGTTTGGGTAAACCAAGGCATGATAGACACTGTATGTTTTTAGGTGATTTGGGGAATCAATCCACAAACCGTGAGAGGAGTTTGACAGCCTGCTGTGTCTGTCCGAGACAGTTCGCAGTGGGCAGTGCACTGGGACGCAGCCAGGGTCGCCGCGTGAAGGAGTTTGCTGAAGAATTCCAGTTCTGCTAGAAACCCGTGGCTTCTGGGGCATGCCTACAATTCCCTGTGGACTCATTTAGAACAGTGGGTTTGCCCTCACTCCAAGTCAGGTCGTGACTCATTCAGGCATCTTGAGCTTCATCAGGGCCACAGTTTCCATTGTTCTCCAACCTGCATGGGCTTTGCATCACTGTCAGCAAGGAGAACGGTAGCAGTCAAGCCTTCTGGTTTTGCACGATTCCCCTCTCATCTCTATGCAAAAGCACTTCTGTGATCCGGTCTGGTAAATGTTGATTCCCTCTGCTCAACCTGGTTTGAGTCCGGGTCTGCAGGCCCCATAAGTCATACAGGACAAGGATGTTGTTTTCTTCCATCTTGGAGGATCAGGTAAAAACCCACCCAGGCAAGGGATCCCATCGCTTGGGAGTTCCTTGTGGCTTCTGGAGGCGTGTGGGAATTGTCCAGTTCCATGGATATCATTGATGAGGATGGAAGAGGCGCAAGGAGTAGGATGAGGGGGACAGTGATAACTCACACCCCAGGAAGCGGTTGCTAGTTTCATTGTGAGAGGAACATGGCAACCTACGCGTGTTCCTCAATCTACCTTTTCATTTTAAAAGCCTCCAAGGGCCAGCCATTTGGCACCAGGATGAGAACCCCCGGCTCTTCTTCCAGCTCCAATCTCCTGCTAACGCCCATCCTGAGAGGCAGCAAGGGACAGCTCAAGTGATTGGGCGTCCCGACTGGGTTTCCAGCCCCCATCTCCGGTCCCTCTGTGTCTGTGGGGAATGAACCAGTGGATTGCATCCCTGCCCCACTGCCCCACTGCCACCCTGTGTTCTGTGCTCGCGGGACTGTCTAGCTAAAAATTAAAACCTAAAAAGCGTCTGCATTCAGACACATCCTGGTTGCTCGGGATGAAGAAGGAAGTGAGAGGCAGGGAGAGCAAAACCACAACTGTGAGCGAAAGAACACCAGAGATCTTTGGTTTTGTTTTTCCTGTTTATTAACATTCACACCAAGTTGTATACTTTCGGTTACCATGGTCGCATGGTGTCTGATGTCACAAGCCAAACCCTGTAAAGTCACCGTTGCCCTAGGAGGCAGCAAGAGAGAGGCCTGGCCCCGCCCATGAGTAACACCAACAGCCGACTGCTAGAAAGGAGGCTGAGTGCGCGCGGCTCAGGGAGCCACCTGTCTCGGCTCTTCCGCTGCCTCTGCCTGCCCTCTAGTGGTCACTCCGGGAGACGCGTGGGAGTCGGCCTGTGGGGTCCCAGCGGGACCTGGCAGAGAGCCTGCCTGCCACAGCCCTGCTCGCAGGCACGTCTGCCTCTGCGCTGGAGGTGCTAAAACCTATGTCGGCAGCAACCACTTCGGTTTCCCCAATGCCTATGCCTGTCCTGATCCCCAACTTGCGCACACGTTCCTTTGTCCAATGCCACGCAAGGCATGCCTCTCCCAGAAAGTACAAACGGCTCGTTCCTGGGGTCACGCACACCTTGCAGAACCCAGAGTACTGCACCATGGAACAGGCAGCCACTACAGAAGCCTGTGTGCTCCCCAGGATCAATGAAGCCAAGCCTACCAGAAACCCTGCACCAGGCCCCAGAGACTCTGGCGACCCTAAAGATGCCAGGCTGAGGCTGCTGCCAGGGCAAGCTCATGGCACAGACAAGGAACGGTTCTCAACTGCCGCCGATAGTCAGGACCTGCGGTGGTCCAAGCAACTGGAGAGATGCCAGGGTTGTGTGTGCTATGGACAGGAAGGCCCTGGGGGAAGACGCGCTGCACCTGGCAAGGGTTCCTGCACAGCAAGGCAAAGTCTGGAACTGCTTTGTTCCAATGACTCAGGTAAATAAACGCGGCTGGCACAGGCTGTCCTGACACCACGCACCCCTGGGCTGCCCTGACTGTACTGGGAGCAGCTGATGTCACCGGATATTTTCATCCCTCTCCAAGACACGGTGATCTGACCGCTGCCGCCTGCGTGGATGTTGCTAAGAGGCGACAGCTCGGCTCCCTCCCTCCTGTGACGCACCATGTGATTTTCCCACCAGGGCAGACTTGGTTCCTGTCCAGTTTCTGCTCTGCTTTGCTCACTCCAAGCCTCGCTGGGATGGTGTGGGAAGCTCCGTTTTCCACGTGCTGATTCACAGATATGGAAGATGGGGGAGGGAGGAGGGAAGGCAATTATCTCAAATGAGTCGGGCGCTCTCCCGCAGTCTCCAGTCTGTGCAGGCTTGTGCTTTAAAAGCTGATAGTAAGGACATTGTTGTTTGTGTGGCAAAGGCTGGAAGACCACCAGACCAATGTTCTCCAAATCCCTGCCTGCTGGCAAAAATCAGGTGTCTAGAGGGGTGGGCTCTTGGTCCTGGCTGGCAGCTGAAGACCTAACCCAGAGGTCAGGGTGCCTGCACAGGCTGGACGGGAGATGGGGAGCTCCCTGGGCAGGGGGCACGTTGGCCATCTCCGCCTCGTGCAGAAAGCGCGTGCTGCCTGAGTGCCAAAGGTTCAGTGTCAGCAAATCCAGACTCAGCCTCTGCCTGTGTGGGATTTACAACGAAACAAGAAGGAGGCAACTTGGGTCACATACCCACACAAATGAGCACGATTGCAGCGTGTGGGGTCCAGAGAACGTAATAGATTGGATTTCAGCAGGGATGTCAGGGAGATCTCGGAGGAAAACATAAGTGAAATGAAATCTAAAGGGACAACAGGATTAAACAGGCCCTCGAGGGAGTGTGTGTGTCCCCAAGGGTGGGGTGACCTCCGTGTTCTCATGAAAGACGGCCAGTGTGACTGGAAGACAGACCAACACGGGGCCTCAGACGGTCACCAGGCTGGACACAGGCCAGCCCTTGGCCAGGGAGCGGCTGAAGAGGATGAGTGGCCGAGTGACACAGTCCAGCATGCAGAGCTACTCTGTAGAGCAGCTGGGGAGGACTTTCCATCAGCGTCAGGGGCCGAGGTCAGAAGCTGCTGTGAGCGAGGCAACTAGAAGAGCCTGGGACCATGGTCAAGACCCGGAAATGAACCACACGGGCTTCCGGCGGATCCACAGCTGTCTGATCTTCCTGCAAAAACCTGTTCTTGTCACAGTCTACACCATCCCCAACACCACCACAGCCTAATCCTTTTCCACAATTGTCCCTAACCCTGTGCCGAGGGATATTTGCACAGTTTCATTTTGGCTTTCTCTGTAAATGAAGGGAAAGAAGGTTCTTAATGCCTGGGACAAATCCACTCCAACGTCGTGGGTTGAACTGATAATCACTCAGATTACAGGAACTCCAACTGTTAAGCACGCTCCCATGAACTTAACTTTGGGGCTGAGGAGCTGTGATCTAACCGGGGTCTACAAAAGGTTTTAAAGCCATGCATTAAATGGGGGGAGGAACATATGTGTTTTAAACTGCTTTCCACCAAAATGGCTTTTTCACTTTATTCCATTCTCCCACAACCTTCTTGGATTGTCCTTGGTATGTACTGTGCAATTAGCCCAAGTGTTCTTATAGCAAACGCTTTGAGAATGCTACAGTGGGATTCCTGCAAGCCCCCAGAGGCCCCTTTCTGCCCGTGTTCCTTGCTTCTGGGAAATGGTCACTGATCCAGTCCAGGAGCAGCATTTTAGCTCAGCACCGAGCTAAGTCTGGAGCACTGGAAGGGGAAGAAGTTTCTTGCTCTCCAGCAGTAGTGACCTCAAAGGCCTACAAGTTGTGGCTGGGGGGTGGTCTGTCCCCCAGAAGCTTCTGTACTCGGTGCTTGGCCCCCCTTGGGGCTCTGTTGAGGTAGTAGGGCCTAGGAGGGCCCCACCCTCTAGAATGAAAGCCCTGGAGTAGTGAGTCAGACCTGGTGGGTTTGAACCAGTTCCACAGAGGCCCCTCTGCAGTCGCCAGCCTTCTGCCTCGGCTGGGGCTCCTCCCTCTGCTGCACACTCCTCCCACACTGGGACGCCGCCCACCAGGAGGCCCTCACCTGTGCAGAGCAGGTCTCCAGAGCTGCTTTCTTCATAGTGTCACCCAGACTCCTACAGATGGGGACATTGCAAGGCAGTGTGCTGCGGCCGAGGCGGGAGACAGGGCGCTCTGAGTCAGATGTTGGGGGCATGCAGGGACCTATGGTGTGGAGAAGAGAAACACAGGAAACAGCTGCTACAAAGATACAAAGGAGTAAATTGTGGCCAACAGCAGCCCAAGGACGAAGGAGGGCCTGTCACCAGAGGTGCTCACCGCAGGGTCTCACCTGCTCTGGGGAAAGGACCAGGTTAGGTTCCTACCCCCCAGAGCATGGGTCCCCCGATGGTTATAGCTTAGTGGACCTCTGGCCCAGAGTCTCCCAAGCATCAATCAAGTTTCAGGCAGGACTGGATACAAGTCCTACTGAGGAAAGATACCCAGCCATGGCTGCTGGCTGGAGACCTCAGCTCCTCACACCAAGGCCTCTAGTAGCTCACAGCGTGGCAGGTGGCCGAGGACAGTAGAGGGAAGAGAATTTTTGTAACCTAATCTTGGAGTGACTTCCCAGCACTCTGGCTGAATTCTAATTGCTTAAGGCCACGCACTAGATCTATCTGGCCCACTTTGGAGGAGAGGTTATTCAAGAGTTTTATTATCAGGAAGTGGTGGTTATTGGGGGCTGATGTGCTGGCTGGCAACCACATGCCCAAGAGCTATTTAAGGCCCCGTCTCTGCCTTATGCCATTTGGCATAAATTATAGAGAGAGATGTATAATTTCACTGCATATGAGTTTGTTTGTGTTGCTGGGTACACTCTGGTGCCTAAGAGCCCTGAAGAACAATGTGCTTCATTTCACAGCTCCCCCTAAGGATTCTGTACAACCCACTTGGCATTCAGGCTGTTATTACCCATTGCACTCAGCCAAAGGCTGGGAGTGGGAGGGGTAGGGATAGGTGGGAAGGTAAGGCGGCAGAGAAAGGAAGAAAGCAGGACCCCAAATTGAATCAAGAAAAAGGCCACACGCCGACTGCAAATTAGTAATGGATCTGAGTGGAAGGAAGTAGCTGGGCTGACAGCTCACACACGATGCCAGCTTGCCCCAGCTTGGCATCCTCCTCGGCTTTCCCACATGCAACTGAAAATAGCTAGCATTCATCCTGAGGTGGTGCCGCTAAAAGCAGCAGCTCCTGGGGGCTGTACCTCCCTGCTCATTCAAGCTGGGAGCAGGCTGCAATTACTTTGCTGGAATTAGATACGATTTCCGGAACTCTTTCTTCTTTACTATATTACAAAACAGAAGCTGATTCATTATCATTATTATCCTTGAACTCTTCCAGTTCAATCCCACCTCTTGAAAGTAACCGTGATCTTGTCTAGAACAGCCACAAAGATCAATTATTGACATGAAGCTCTTCTGGGGCCTGGCTTCCTGAAGTTCAAACCTGGGGTTTGCTAAGGATGTGGAAGGGACTGCGGGGAGCGAGGGGGAGTGACCTGCCCACATGGGGGAGGGAAGGGAACAGAGGCTGGCACCCAGGTGTCCCCAGGATTGAATGTGGAGGGCCCTGCTCTCACGTTCTCTTATTTATGGTGATCTGGAAGCTTTTGTAGAGTTTATATCCACCTACACAATTTCCAAAACCATAATGTATGAGAACAGCGATCCGGGGAGCAGGCATGGCAGGGATGCCATGCTGGCATCCCACATAGGTGCCACTCTGAGCCCGGGCTGTACCACTTCCAGTCCAGCTCCCTGCTAACGCTCCTGGGAAAGCAGAGGAAGAAGGCACAGTGCCTGAACTCCTGCATCCACATGGGCGATCCAGAGGAAATGCCTGGCTCCTGGCCTTGGACCAGCCCAGCTGCACAGCTACAGTCATGTGGCCATGCGGGCAGCGAACCAGTACACGGGCTTTCTCTTTCTCTCTCTCAACTCTGCCTTTCAAACAAGTAAATATTCAAACATTTTTCAACAACACTCCTGTGGGGATCCCAGGCCAGAGGGGGGCTCCCCCCGAGATTGTGCTATCTCTTTGTATACATCCCATTCTGTAATAAAACACAGCCTCTTTGGCCAGCCTTGGTGAGCAGAATACATTTTGCAAAGTTCGGCGGCCGGGGCAAAACCAACAAGCTTTCCCCAACGCCTTTCCTTCTTAGTGCAGTTGTGTCATTTTGCCATGTGGGTGTGCGTGCCTTGTCTGTCTCCATACATCGCAAACTAAAAATTGCTCCAAATTCAGCAGGCAAATTCTCAAAATGGCAGAGCCCTCCTAAACATAAGGGCTCATTTCATTTCATGCCTTGTTTAACTTTCTAAACGAATTTTCAGCATTTCCATCTCCAGCCTCCTTAGCACTTGGTGAGAAAATGAAATGAAGTTAAATGAAATCAAAGTCAGCTGCTCTGAAATGAACTTGATGCCAGTCAAGATTTCGCCCGCTCCCCAACCCCCGCCCCCCACGACCCTCAGCCCCGCACAGCCGCTGCTTGGGAGTCTGCAGCTCTGCCTGTGTCCTCACAGAAGAACCGCAGGCCAGAGGGAGGAAAGAAGCCGGTCCTCTCCCTTTCCACGAGCACAGAGCCTGTGCAGTTTCTTACTCTCCATCAGGGCGCTGCCCTCTTCAGGGCGCTTTAGGTGCCAAGAGCACCGGGCATGGTCCCCTTCTCTGCTCGCCCTGCCCCCAGCCCCAGGCCCAGCGGGCGTCCTCGGCGACCTTGCAAGTTTTCAGCGGTATCATTCCGAAGGAAAACTGGCGGCTTGGCTTTCTGAGCGGGCAGGGATGGGAAGCGCTGTGCTCTGCCGAGGCGGCCCAACCGAGCGCCTTCACCTCGGCTCCGCGCTGACCTCCACGTCCCGGGCGCCCGGGCGCGCAGATCACACACAGCTGCGTCGCTTTCCCGGGTCAGCGGGTGAGGGGAACCCTCTGAGGGCCCGGCGCCCACCCCCAGCCCCGGGGCCCTCACTGATCCCACACCTATCCGGGGCACCGGTTGTCCGGGTGCAGGGCGGGCAGGAGAGGAGACAACGTGCCTGCGGGGACAGGGACTGGGGGGGGACAAACGTCCGCCGCGCTGCCAGGGCTGAGCTGCCTGGGTCCCCCTGTCCTTCCTGTTTCTTGGCCACACTCAGGGGACACTACACCAGTGGCAGAGAACCCCGGAGGGTTAAAGGCTCCTCCGGGGGCGTCTGCATCATGCGTTCTTTTCACAGATGAGGCCCAAGGACGCGATGGGAAAGGCTCAGAGCTGCGCGTTGCAACAGGATGCCGCGTGCTCTGGGTGTGACTGCAAAGCAACTGGGACTTGGAGGCAGCAGTCAGATGGACCTGGGTTTGAGTTGGTGATTTGTGGGACTGCTAGCTGCATGGCCGAGCGCTTAACCCTTCCACGCCCAAGCCTCCCAGTCTGCAAAAGGCGGTAAAATCGGGACTTTGGCTCGAGTCATGAGAACCACACGCGATAAAATTATCCGCGGCTCACCCGCCTGCACGTGGAAGGCATGGAAATACTTGTGCAGTGTTTTGTAAAGTAGACGGTGTGAGGTGCGCCGATCCAGAGACCAGGTTCCAATCATGTGGAGCCGCCACCATGTTTTCCTGTCGGGGAGGGAGGCTCAGAGGGTGTTCACAGCCTGAGGCACCACCAGGAGCGGGGGAACAGCCATCCACTCTCCTCTCCCGCTCCTCCTCCGCCCCTCCCAGCGGCTCCCGGTGATTCACTGTGGCTGGGGAGTCATCACCACCTCTCCTCCCTGAGCAATGCCTCCTGCAAGATGATGTCATGCATGGTTTTAATCCCGCGCTGTCAAAGTGTTCCTTCTCTCTTCCTGGGAGGGACAGTTGCGAGAAGGAGGAATGGAGTGAAGTGGACGGGAAGGAATGCAGATAGGCACCTGAGCGGTCAGGTTCTGGAGTGTTCCAGAATCCTAGCTGACCAATGTGGAAGGCAGGCACATGTGCTTGTGTGAAGGATGTACTGTTGGAAATCAAAGTGGTGAAAGGCAGATGGCGTCTGGGTTCAGACCCAAGCTGCAGCTCTGGTGGCCTGTGTGCTGGGGTTCATTCATGCACTCACACACATTGGCTTTGGACGGGTGCTCCCTTTTTGCTTCTGTAGGCAGACAAGGGGAGAGGAGATGGGAATTCAGAAGGGTTGGCAGGATCTACTGTGTGCAGTTTCAAGGCTGGTGACAGATGTGCTTGTGGTGGTGAGTACAGGACTAGCCATGAGAAGATGGTGCTTGTGTGACAGGCAGGTGAACGCTTCTGGAAGGACAGAGGAACAAGGGTGCCAAGCCTGGAAGACACGCCTGGAGCTGCTCTCTGGGAAACAGTCAACAGAGGCTGCGGGCTTGCCAGGGGCCAGAAGAGCAGACCAAAAGAAGCCATCCCAGAACAGTGGGAAGTGGACCCTCCTGAACCCCAGCTTCTAAGGCCCCAGCGAGAGACCCTGAGAAAGGTGTGGAGAGGCCAGGGGACAAACGAACCTCAACAGGGGCATCATAGAGGCCGCAGGAATACATTTTGCACCGTGAGGTGAGGAAGTGGCCAGGAGGGGGAAGCCCCAAAGATATGAGAGCATTGAGCACAGAATAGGCAGTGAGGAAGTCTTTGATGAGGTGTACGGTGCGGCTTCAAGGGGCCTTTGCAGGCAGGAACTGGGCCATCGTGGGTTTGAACCAAGCTGAGTCTAGAATGTGGAAGAACAGGGATGCTAACTTGTCGCTTTAGGAGGCGTGGTTGGCCGCAGAGGGGGCATTGAAGCTAGAAAAGGAGGCTGGGTAAGTTTTCACCATGGGAACCTGGAACATAATGAGAAGGAAAGAGAAGTGGCCACGCTGGGGATGGGGATGGATTACCCCCTGCAGGGACACAGGCAGGGGGTCACCTAGACTCCAGGGTCAGGGGCATGGCGAGGGTGTGAGAAACATGTGGCCACATGGAACTGTAGGGAGTAGCAGTGCGCATCAGGCCCATGGAGCCACAGCATGATGCAAAGGCAGACATGCTCCATCCTTCTGAAGACAGGAAGAAAGTGGCCAGGGGACAGTCCACCTAGAAAGCTTGCCGAGGCCATCACCTGAGTGAGTTGCCTGCTGCTGTTAGCACTTAAGCTGCCTGCCGGTCCCTGGCGACAGTGAAAGGAAACTCAGTTCACATGGTCAGGCTAACTGGTCTGTAAATATCTCAGCTGCCAACTACTAGAGGCAGCGGTTCCTAAACACAGGTGCCGCTCTTAAAAAGAGGAGAGTAAAAGGAGGAGGAGAGGCAGCGAAGTCCTGGAGAACAGGTGGGAGCCTTGGGGTGGCCCCCAGCCCGGCCACGGGGCCATGTACTCCTGTACCAGTCCATGGCATGGCTGGTCCTGTACTCTTGGGGTGCCCCAGATCTCCCCAAGAAAGGGTTCTCCCTTCTTGCCTCGTTTCCTTGTACCACGTGGAAGGAAGCAAAGCACCCAGAAACGTTCGCAATGGACTCGGGCAGCTCTCAAAGATACTTTTTTTGTGACAGGAATGAGCTGGGACAGCAGTCTAGCCTTCCAGTGCAATTCATCAGCACTATTTGCATGTGGAGCTGCGCCCAGTCCTTCACAACTGACAGAAAATAGACACTTTTTACCTTGTCCGTCAGGACCACTGGTACCGAGGAGCTGGACTCTGATTCGAACCAGGATCCATTGGTTTACTGCACTGAGCAGACTCTCTTCCAGCCTGGGCACACTTCCGGCGCTTAATGCTGTCAGTATCCCAGGAGTAATGTTTTGACACGGTCAATGTGTTTATCCCTCCTGCATTGCAGAGCATATTAGTTTCAGCAAGGCATTCCTTTGTCTGGGAAGGAAGAGTCCTTTCAGAAGCAATGCAAAGAGAAAGAGAAGGTAGCACTCAACTTGTGACGCTCAGAAATAGCGCTTGGTGGCAAGTCAATGGGCATGTAATTCAAGCTCTTGGCTTAAGAAAAGAGCTCCACTCCAATACCTTCATCTTCTGAGGATCAAGAAGCGCATAAAGCTCAAAGAGGTGTGTGTATGGAAGGTGTAGGCAGGGGAGAAAAGAGGATGATGGGAAGGTGAAAACAATTATGAGAAACTCTTGGAAAAGTAATAATGAACCACAAAGGAAGAAAATGCCTTGCAGGATGATGAGAGCGAGCCTGGGGTGGCTCATCCAGAGGAGCTCTGCGTCCTGTGCTTGTCCCCCTTGAAACCTGGGCTCCACCTAGACAGAGGAGACAGTCTGTGCCCAGGTGCCCGAGGTCATCCCTGCAGGGAGCTCCCCGGTAGATCCTGTGCCCAGAACAGAGAAAAGTCATGGCCAGATGTGGGTCTACAGCAACTGAGAAGCAGACAAGAGGCTAAGCTTTGGTGACTCAGTCTTCACCTTACATGTGTTAGGATCCCATATGGGTGCCAGTTCGTGTCCTGGCTGATCCACTTCCCATCCAGCTCCCTGCTTGTGGCCTGGGAAAGCAGTCGAGGACAGCCCAAAGCCTTGGGACCCTGCACCCACGTGGGAGACCTGGAAGAAGCTCCTGGTTCCTGGTTTCAGAACAGCTCAGCTCCGGCCATTGCGGCCACGTGGGGGAGTGAATCAACGGACGGAAGATCTTCCTCTCTGTCTCTCCTCTCTGTACATCTGCTTTTCGAATAAAAATAAATAAATCTTTTTTAAAAATCTCTAAGTGATTGCTTCTCGGCCTTTTGGCTAAGATCAAGTGCAAAAGTCTAAGTGAAATGAGATAGTTAAAATCTAAGGAAAGGAATGATAGTCATCCGTTTTACCGTTAAAGTTGTCTTTTTGGAGTGAGTACTATTACATAAGTGATATCTTGAAACTTACAATATATAAAGCTAAAATCTGTGAACTGGAAAACTCTTTGGAAACGCAACCATTAATCACAATAAGGGGAAATGAACTCATTGTGCCATGGCCTCTGAGTCATGTAATTAATTCACAAGGGGTTGGCTCTCTCTGAGTGTGGAAGTCCAGGTACCTACTTATCTATCAAATATTTATCACACCCTTGCTAGCTGGGTGCTGTGAAAGTGAAGCTAAGTAAGACAGGCTCCTTTCTGGAAGGAGAGACAGCAAGGGCAAGGGGAGCCCCAGGCCGTGGCTATGAGGCATGCCAAGGGCTTGCGGCCAGACAGTGATTCAGCAGGGCCAAGGCTCCCAGGAGGAGGAGGAGTTCCCTGCAGCATCCGTGCAGTACCTGGGATGCATTCCTAGGCAATTCACTGTTGTGGCTGAGGGGAGGGAGGTTCTGAAATCCTCTTGGTGTTTCTGAGGCAGCTGAGCTCTGGGACAGCGGAACAGCCAGAATTCCTGGTGTTTCCAACACCATGGTCGTGGGCTGTGGTGCCGATGGACAAGACCACGGGCAGCCAGGCTGTCCATTCAACAGAGTTACTGAGGGGGGAGCAGCTTGGCACTGCTGGAGCAAAGCAACGGAAACCCTGTGGAGCTAACTTTCGGGGGAGAGGGGAGCAGGAAAAGGAAGCAGAGAAAGGGCAGAGGGGTCGGGGATGTGGGGGGGTCCAGTCTGCAGCTTCACCCCTCCGGTACCTGAGCACCAGGACACTGCCACCTGACGCTGCCGTAAGAACCCTCCAAAGAAAGGGGCAGGCCGTCTGTCTCCAAGTGTCTGGCGAGGGGCCAGCTCTGGCCAAGACAGAGTTTTGCCCTGGGAGAGTAGGTTTGGTGCGCCCAGAAGACTGGAACAGGCCAGAGTTCATATCTGTGGCAGGAGTTTGGCTTGAGTTCCTGCTAGCCACACAGGAGGCCTGCAGTGAGTTCCAGGCTGCTGGTTTCAGTCTGGCAGACTTGATGGTAGTGGGCATTTTGGAAGTGAATCAATGTATGGAAGATCTCTCTCTTTTCCAAATAAATAATTTTCTAAAAAGATGAGAGAAGTCATGCCTGGTAGGAGAATTGGGAGATGCCAGTTACTGTGGTGGGCTGGAAGAAGCAGGTGCGTGGAGTCCAGGATTGACCCAGAGAGCACTAGACTATGTTTGAAAGACTGTGAGGAGAGTCCAAGGTCAGGGAGCCCTCAGAACTAAGTTCAGAAATTTGTGCTTCTCTCTTGGATGAATCAACAATGGGTGAGGTGGCTCCTTGCTGCAACCCAGACTGCACTGTTCTTTTTTCTTTTTTAAAACATTTATTTTTAATGGAAAGTTAGATATACAGAGAGGAGGAGAGACAGAGAGAAAGATCTTCCATCCAATGATTCACTCCCCAAGTGGAGTTGAGTCAATCTGAAGCCAGGAGCCAGAAGCCTCTTTCAGGTCTCCCACTCGGGTGCAGGGTCCCAAGGCTTTGGGCTGTCCTTGACTGCTTTCCCAGGCCACAAGCAGGGAGCTGGAAGAAAGTGGGGCCTCTGGTATTAGAACTGGCGACCATATGGGATCCTGACACGTGCAAAACGAGGACTTTAGCCACTAGGCTAATGTGCTTGGTCTAGACTGTCCTTTTCTGTTATATGTAATAAGCACCCAAGTTCCTTCACCTGGGAACTGCATACCAGCCTCCACCGGGAGGGCAGCTAGGCACGGGATGGAAGGTGAAATGGCAAGGACTCCCAGTTTTCATACCCCAGGTCTAGCCCTCAGCAGAAACCAAGCAAAACGAGGTTAAGACAAGCGAGGAAGAGAACCTACGGAGAGTGGTGATCCGGTTAGCATGTCCTCCTGTGTGAACTCCTGGATCAGAACAGCATGTCATCCCAGATGAGCAAGAATAATGGGATTTGGCCTTTGCTCCAGGTTTGGCTCTTGGTTGTAGCACCTGTGAGCTGCCTGATCTTGAGTAAGCAAGTGGAACTTCTAAGTCTTTGTTTCTTCATCCCCGTGGTGAGATGGTGCAGTCTAGAGGCTCTGCCAAGAGTCAGGCATGTGTGGTGACCTAGAGGGGAAACGCCACTGTGCCCAGGGACTGCCTCTCCTGGGAGCTGCAAGGGGTGCAACGAGGTGTGCTGGCCAAGAGAAAGAGCAGAAGTCAAAGGCAGGAGTCGTTTGGAGTAAGCAGGGGAGGAATCTGTCATTGCCGCTACTCCCTCCCGCATCACTCCATCCATACGCGCTTCCCAGAGCTGTCGCTGAGAGCACACGGGGACAGCGCCTCTGTGATGGCACCCCCATAACTGAGATAACAAGACAGAGCAGTAGCATCTCCACTTGACATTCCGCGCACTGCTGAGTTGCCACAGCAAAAAAAAAGCATGGCAGGAAAAGCCACCATACCTGGTGCCTGATACATACACAGGGGCCCCTACTTGAAGCACACCCCAAAAGTGCAGGGTGGAAGGCCTGCCTCTGGGAGCTGGCTTCCAAATGAGAAACTGGGGTAACACGTCAAAATTCAGATGACTTTCTTGATGTGGAGTCACTGTGTTAGGGTTCTCCAGAGAAGCAACCAACAGGAAATGCATGTTTGTATTTGAGATATTTGTTGTGGGGTTACAAGATTGTGAAGCGTAAACCAGCGATTGGAAGATTCTCTCTCTGTCTCTCACATCTCTTCCCCTTCCCCCATAACTCACTTTCAAATAAATCTCTTTTTTAATAAGAGATAATTAAGAAATAGATCTCATTGAGAGTGACCCTTTGGATTCCACTTTTTATTATTGCAAGTTTACACACAGTGTGTTTACAGTGAGAAGAAATGTTAAGCCTTGAGGTACTCAGAAGCCAAGGCATCCCAACAGTGACAAGGTGACCCTGAAGGAAAGGCCACCCGCGGTGCCACATAGCTGGAAAGGGACCCAACGTGCTCTGCCCTGAGGCTGGGAGCGACTCCTCTAATCAAAGCTGCCTGTATTTCCTCCAACTCCGTAAGGCAAGTGCCAGGGTTTGACACGTGCTAACCGCTTTGCTTCCTTTGGCAAGTGCAACTTTGACAAGAGCGCAAGAACAGCTCCGCCCTGGCCGGAACAGGGCGGAAGACGCGCGGCTTCAGGGGCTGGGACTGCTCTTCCAAAGGAAGCCTCGCGGTCCCCTGCAGTCCCCTTGCAGGTGAGTCACCGCCAGCGCACCAGCCAGCCCGGCGAGTATTTTACGCAGCAAGAATTCTAAACCGGAACCAGCCGCGCAAGACGAGGGTGGATTACGGCCATTAGCGAGGAGGGTGTCTTGTTGTCATGGTGCTAGGAAAATCACTTCCATTCGGAGGCCCACTCACCAGCTGTTTCGCCGATTTTTGGCCAAGGAGGCTGGTGACCACTTCAACATGGGCGTAGGACATGGGTTTGCCGCGCGTTTACGTTTACAGCGGATGTCTCTTGAAGAAGGTTCTCGTGGGTTGTCTGGGAAATGGTTGAAAGGTCACCGTGAGTGACGAGCCAGTTCCCCGTGGGCCAGCTTGCAAGGAAGCAATGCCCGCATCACATGACTTCATGGTGCATTTGGAAGCAGCAGCGTCAGCAGCTGCTGTCCTGACTCTGCGGGTGCTTCTGGAGAATGACTCTGCCTGCCTCTTGGTGCGCCCTCCAGGAGGCTCGGGTCTCACATCCTGAGGGGCAGGGGATGCTTTGAGCTCTGCCAGGGGCGGCGGCTGCAGGAGGATGCTGCCCAGGGGAAGGACTAACCTGTGGGGGCTGCACTGCTGGGAAAAGGCCCTCCCTTGAGGCCATTCCTGGCATCTGCCGGCTGCCTGCAGGTGGGGGCTGGCTGGGAGGGCATTCCCCCCTCCGCCCTGGGAGGTCAGCCTAGGGCAGGAAAGGAGGCCCTGTCATGACCCTCCAGGGTGAATCACACTGCAGGAGGTCAGGGGATGAACTGTGCGAGGCCTACAGATGTCACACATGGCTGGTTCCCCTTCCTTTTGCTTTTGTATCAGCCACCCTTAGCCTATCTAGGGGCTTTGCCACTCGGTTTTTCCTAAATCCATTCATTTAGGCTATACTTTCTGTGACTGTGAAGCCGGAGGACGTGCCCTCGAGTTCTGACTCTGAGGCTTGGAGCAGACCTATTTCTGCTAAGGATCCATATGATTCAATTGCAGGTGCTTTGGGCCTATAATCAAACAACAAACAAGAAAAACAACCAACCTCCCCGCCACCAGAAACCAGCCTCCAAGCATATGCGCTGTCCCTGAGTGACGAATGAGAAGTCACGTGACTTCTAAAACTTGTTTGGGGCTGAAGTGTCCTCCCTCCTCAATGCATACTGTTGCAAACCTAACTCTCGGAACCTCAAAATATGACCATGCTCGAGACAAGGCCTGGGAAGAGGTTCCTGAGTTAACATGCGGGCATCACGGGGGTGCCTCTAAGGTGACTGATGTGCTGACAACTGACCCATATGCTGGCAGGGGGTGCCAGGCGGGCCTGCAGGCTCATGCTTTCACAAGCTGAGGGATGGTGCAGATGGCAGCAGAGGGGCATGTGGCACCGAGTCTCCTCTCCCAGGCCTCAGAAGGGAACAACCCAGCCAAGTTCCCTCTCCGGTGAAGCTCCTGACTCCTGACTTTGTCCTGGCCCAGCTTCTCATCTGGGAAATGAGCCTGAAGATTTCCCCTCTCTCTCTTGCACTCTTTTCCCTCCCCCTGCAGCCACTCAAATAAGTAAGTCAATAAAATTTCAACTCACCAATTAAAAAAACAGAAGTAGTAAATTCACGAAAGACTGGCTGTAATGCCTGCTACACTGGCTGTCCCCTTGAGTGAGCCCCAGGGCTGTCGCCTGCGCAGTCCAGGCCTGCGGTAGGCAGGAGCTGCACGGGTTGGAGCTGCTAGAACATCCGGTGGCTGGTGGAGCACCCACCTTGATTCCAGGCCAGTTCTTCCTTCACTCTCTGTCAAGCCAGAGATCCCTGCTGCTTGCTGCCTCCTGTATCCTGTGCAGATGCTGTTGCTAAGGTAACAGGGTTGAGTAGAAAACAGAACAGCCCACGGGGTCCTGCTGTCTCCACCTGTGTGTGCAGACCTAGCTTCCTGTCTCAGCCAGCGAGACAGAGAGGGGCTCATCGACCCAGGCTGAGCCAGCGTTGGGCCTGGGACAAATGTCCAAGCGGTGTGGTCACCTCTATTCCCCGAGTACTCCTCATGGGCAAATTTTTAGACAAGATGCTGAGACTGCAGTGGAAGTTGCAGGTGGGTTGGGGAGCAGAGCTTAACAGGGTCTGGCCTGTCTGAAACTGTCCACGGTCTGCATTTCCTCGCTTACCTTGGGGCATTCATGAGGCAGATGCAGTGGTGTATCATGCTAATCCTCTGCCTTCCTTGTGCCAACATCTCATATATGCACCGGTTCGAATCCCGACTGCTCCACTTCCCATCCAGCTCTCTGCTTGTGGCCTGAGAAAGCAGCAGAGGATGGCCCAAAGCCTTGGGACCTGCACCCATGTGGGAGACCTGGAAGAAGCTCTTGGCTGCTGGCTGTAGAAGAGCCCAGCCCTGTCCATTGTGACCATTTGGAGAGTGAACCAGCAGATGGAAGACCTTCACTCTCTGTCTTCTCTCTCTGTAAATCTGCCCTTCAATTAAAGGTGAATACATCGTTTAAAAGGACAAAGGAAGGGAGGGAGAGGAATCAGCACCCGGCCCTCTGACTGACTGTGCCCACAGCCCGCAGCTGCTGGCACTGGTCCTTCGCTCCTCAGCCGCCACCCGTCGCCACCTGTTTTCACTTAGCCACGGCTGCGTTCGGGAAGGCGTCCCGCTTGCAAGCCCAGAAACCAGCTCTTAGGGTCAAGGGCAAAGGAAAGTACAGCTGACATTCAGGACCCAGTAGAGTTAGAGCCCAGAGTCCAGCAGTTCCACCCCCCACTCTCCAGTTAGTTCCCTGCAGACATTTCACTCCCGTGATGAGCGCTGCTGTCAGGACTGCTGCAATCCCTCCTGCTGGCCTGCTGTGCGTGGGTGCGCACGCAGACACAGACACTCAGTCCTGCACGTCACATCTGTGCGGCTCCACCAACAACCCTGCCGGCTCTCAGCCAGAAAACCCCAACTAAGGTTCTGTGGCTGGGCTTGGTCAGCACCTGCCCTGGACAGTGAGGAGAAGGGGTGAGGGCGGGGCCACACTAGGTGGCCCTCGGTGCGGCCCTGGAGGACAGGAGGGGTAGTACCGGGCACACACACACTGGCTCGCAGCACAGGTCAAGGCCCAGCTCCACAGGAACTTCTCCAAAGCCTCTGCAGCTCCCAGCGCACAGGAAACACCACCCTGTCCTGTCGGCCCTCCCTGGCTTCTTGCCTTTTTTCGTCTGCTATATTACTACAAAACACGGGAGACAATGAAGGAGAGACATTACAAAAGTCTTTGTTAGTGCTCATGGGATCTGACAGTTTTGTTTTCCATTTCATTTCTTCAAAAAAGGGTTTTTTTTCCTACTAATTTCTTCAGTGACACATAGGTCATACAGTGGCATCGCTTTCCTCGGAAAAGTTTTTAATTTCCTTTTCCATTTCTTCAGTAACATATTGGTCATTCAGTAGCATGGTATTTAATGTTGTTGTAAATTTTTTATTATTGTTCATGTTGTTGATTTTGGTTTGTGGCGTCTCATTTAAGGGGAAGTATCATAACTGTGTAATAGAAACTATCATAGACAGGTGTGAAGATGCAGTGCAATGTTCTTCTCTACTTCCTGATCTCAGATGAACTCCCAATGAACCTGTTAAATATGTCTTGACAATGGGACGCTGGCCTCTCTGTCATCGTATGGGCCTACGATGCGAGGTTACACTTAAACAGCAGAATGATGGATATGTGACTGTCCATGCACAATACGGGGAAATCAGTGAGGGGAGGGGACTTAGGAAAGAGGAGGAAAACCCCAGAGCCTATGGAACCACATGCAAAATAATAATAATATTTTAAAAACACCATTTAAAAAGTTATTTTAGACTGACACAATGGCTCAATTGGCTAATCCTCCGCTTTCAAGCACCAGCATCCCATTGGAATCCAGTTCATGTCCCTGCTACTCCACTTCCTATCTCGTTCTCTGCTTGTGGCCTGGGAAGGCAAAGTAAGGTGGGCCAAGTCCTTGGGATGCTGCACCCATGTTGGAGATCAGAAGCAGCTCCAGGCTCCTGGCTTCAGGGAAGCCTAGCCCTGTCCATTGTGGCCATTTGAGGAATGAACCAGAGGGGAGAAAATCTCTTTCTGTCTTCCTTCTTCTTTCCCTCCTTCCCTCTCTTTCTAGACCTATATCTTTCAAATAAATAAGTAAATCTTAAGGTAATTAATAAACCTACCTTAAAAAAATAAAACACTCGTCAGGCTGTAACCTGTAGACTGCCTCTGTCGGCATTAGGGCTACTAGAGCCTCGTGTTTTTCTCCTCTAACTCCATTCTGCTCCTTAAAAGCAAAGTCGAAGCCTTACCTCCTCTCTGTGTGCTGCAGAACCAGCCCAGGATTCACCTAGGCATTCTAAAAGAAGCCTAGGATTACTGAAGAAGACAGGAAAGAGAAGGAGGAGGAGGAGAAAAGACTAGTTAATGAGCCAGAAAAAAATAACTCCAACTTGCAAGTTGTCCCCGAAGAGACACCAATAAGAGGAAGGGACAGCTTCAGTGCCAGAGGGCACGTGCATCCCATCTGTGGCCTTCACAGAGGCTGTGCCAGGAGGTGAACCGAACATAGCCAACAGGCCACACCAAATGGGGAGCAAGGCGGAAATGCAGGGACTACCACCTTGTGCTTACCATATGACTTGGAAGCATCAGCCATAGCCAACAGGCCACACCGGACTGGAGCCAACGTGGAAATGCAGGGACCATCATGTCGTCTTTAATGTGTGCCTTAGAGACGACAGCCACGGCTTAAGGGAAAAGAGGATTCATGGAAGAGCCTAGTCAAGGTCAGCAGACATGTGCTGTATTTTAGGCTCAGCAGGCAATCTGGCCAATCCAAAGTGTTCGTGAATGATTCCAAGAAATCTGATGTCAGCAAAGCAGTGGACATGGCGTACCTCTCGTGACTTACCCCTCACTGGGTGGGAGATTATCATTGATTTATTCTGGAGCAACAACAGCAGGATTTCACATCACATCTTGGAAGGCAGCCTGGGCAAAGGCAGAGAGTTAACAGCTCTTTATTATTAATTCCAATGCCGCAACTCCCCACGGGCCCAGCCGTAAATCACAGGCTGTCGTAACAGAAGTCTCTGTAAAGCCAATGTTGTTTATGGGGAAGATCCTCATTCTTAATTATAAAGACAATTTCAAAATTACAAATATCCATGAATCACACACAACTCCAGAATATGCACGGTGCAAGCAGAGGTGCAAAATAAGTAAAAGAATCCATGTAAAGTATTCATTTAAGCACCAAGCATCCCGCTTCCGAGTGCCAGCCAGTGTACTAAGCACTGGATTATATAGCTCATTACAGTGCTGATCTCTGTTAAAAGTAAGAAGTTGAGACTCAGGGAACTTAAACAATTTACCATCTGACCCACAGTCATGTAATTTGTGGAAACGCTGGAATTCGAGCAAAGGGAAGAATGTGGTAGTTCATTACCAATTTTATTACTCACCCAGACTTTGCAGCGCCTCCATTTTGCTAATCCAGAGCAAGCTACAGCCCGCACCAGGGAAGCAGGAGAGTTGCGTGCCCATTTACCCTTCTCCCATTGAGTCTGCTGGGGAAGGCTGCTGTGTGCAAATCACGGTGTCCACCAGCCCCTACCCTATCCTTGTTTGTGGCAGTCTGTGGCTGCCTGATTCCTCCCGGCGGCAGGAAACAGCCCCCAACCAACAGACATGAGCTGGAGGAGGGCACACTTCTGGTCCCCAGCAAGGTTTACTTTTTTGATCTCTGTTTGTCCTTCTCAACCTGGAAGTGGCGTTGAATGATAAGGATCAAAGTCTACAGGCCAGTGTTCAAATCCCAGCTTGACCACTTGGAAATCATACAAGGTTGGGCACAAGCCTTAGCATCTCTGGGACTTCAAATTCCCACAGCCTGCACCACCATTGTAAGCTGGGAGGTTTACAATGTGGCACGCTTATGTGTACCAGCCACTCCACCAGCGGGACCATTGATCATTGTCCAAACGAAATGCCCCCTGAGAAGTACAGCTGTAAATTTTTTATAAGGCATCAACTACCAAGTAGTTTTTAATGATCTGTTTTTAAGCAGGAAAAATTGATAAAGGTGGTTAGGAAAATGGCAAAATAAACCAAAAACCTTCACCACCCTGTCCAGGAGACTTGGCAAGGAGTAAACAAGCCCGTGGCAATGAGCAACTGTCGGCTAACTCAAACATCTGAGACACAGGGAGCCAGGGATTAAACTGTCCCTGGTGTCTGCAGTGTTGGCAATAAAGATGGTGAGTGTGGGCAGATGGAAGCCCCAAGGAGGCGCTCCCCACCCTGCCCACAATCCCTGGTGCTGTGGGGCTGGCAGAGCCTCAATGGCCTGGTCTCCTTGCTCCAGTCTTTCTCCCTCTCCACAGGGTTTATTTTGTGAATGCATGCAGGTATTTGACCCCCTATTAGCCTCGAGGGCCCAAAACATCCTCAGGTTATCTGTCCCAGCCAAGCCGGCTCCTCACTGCCTGCTGGATTCTGACCTCACCTCTGGCGTCAGCCTTATCAGGTGTGGACAGAGCTGGCTCCCTTGCTCCGGAGCTCCAAGCCCTGGATTTCTCCCCACACCCAGGCCCCCTTCCTGTGCTGCGGACGTGGGCCAGACACCTCTAGGACTCAACCCACTGGTTACCTGCCAAATGGAGAGCAACCACAGTGGTCTGCAAGAGAAGTCCTGGGTCCCAGAACCCGGGAGAGAGGTCAAGGCTTATATAAGTGTTGACAAGAAACAGAGCAGCCACTGAGCTCAGCCAAGCAACCAGAGGGGAAGGAGGATGCGAGGGAGAAGGCAGAACCTGCGGGGCCTTCAGGGGCCACTGCAGGAGGGCTGATAGGGACCTAGCCTCCTCTGGGAACTTGTCTCCTGCCGGGGGTCACAGCCATCCAGCTGAGCTCAGCTTTCTTTCTGGGTGGGAGCTGCAGTGCCTCAAACAGGAAGCCCAGGAGCTCCTTGGGATGCAAAACGGTGGGCATGGACCCTGGGCTCCCAGGTGCCTGGGCACTGTTCTCTCATGTGTGTGCCACAGCTCTGCCAGGACAGGTGTGTGCTCTTGAGTCTTCCTGAGGGTCAGTCACATTGAGTGGGGTCAGCGTGAGTGGATATTTCGTGAGAACTCAATCCAGAGGTGATCCCTTTGTCCTGCCCTGGCCAGCTCCAGCCACGTGCCTGCCTCCCTGCCCTGGGATTCCAGCCTTCCCTGAGCCTGATGGTGCCAGTAGAAGATAACCTCTTGGCCCAAACTCCAGCATCACATTCACGCGGTTCAGAGAAACCTGGCACGGCAATGCTGTCACATTTGAGGGCCTGGATGGGAGGCAGGGGTCAGGTCACTTCTCACGGTGGAGCCTGCTGGCCAGAGCAACAGGGAGACCAAAGGGCAAGTGGAGAGCTGGCCAGATCAGGCACACGCAGCTGAGGCCTGGGACTGGTGGAAGACAGACAAGGGGCACTGGGGGAAGCAACCGCTGGGCAGGGGTGGCCCAGAGCAAGGGGAAGCTGGAGGAAGAGAAGGCATGTCTTTCTCTCCAGGTTACACCCTGTCCATCTACCTTGTGCGCCAAGAACTCCTCCTTCAAGTGCAGAACGACAGAGCCCGGGGTGGTTCGCTGTGGTGTTCCTTGCAACAGCAGCAGGCTGGGAACAATGTAAATGCCCATCTGTAAGACATGGTGTATTAGTCCATCTGTTGCTGCGAGAACAGAATGCCTGCGCATGGGCCATTGATAAAGAACAGAGATTTCTTCAGCTTCTGCTTCTGGAGGCTGGACAGTGCACAAGCACAGTGCTGGTCTCTGCTCAGCGATGGGCAAGGACCTTCCTGCAGGGTCTTGACATGGCGAGCTTGCCAGACAGAACCCGGTTCTGTAACAAAGCCACTCACATTATCCTGGGAATGGATTGATTCGTTCATGACAGAGCCACCCCCCCCAAGAGCTCAGCTCTCAACCAGCGTTAACACACTTGGGGATTCAGTTTTTGACACATGAAACTTAGGGGCACACAATTGTGTCCTACGGAAAGAGTCCCTCACGCACTTTGAAGTCCATTGCTCTATCAGATAGACGCCACTAAGGTTCAGAACTCTGTGTTCTTATTCGCTGGCAGAAGAAGTGGAGGAGTAAGGCAGTGGGGTGAACAGGCACACATGTATTTGTTGATGTATTAATTAGTTGGGGAAGGATTCACAGATGGGCAATCCTCCAGAAAAGAGTGTCCTGGGTGGATGTGGGAGCTGGGAGGCAACTGTATACCAAGACAGTCCAGACTTAGTAGCTCCAAGCAACCCCATGTCCACCACTCGCACTTCTGTGGCGCCTTCCTCCTGGAGGTGAGGGGGCAAGCTGGCAAGCCTAGAACGTGAACACTCTCCAACCTTCACTTGCATGTATTTGCTACAGTTTTTCTGGCCCAAGGGCAGTCACAGGACCAAGCTCAAAGTCATGGGGAAAAAAAAAGGTTTCATTCTGAATAGGAGGAGCTACCCTAGTGTGACTACTTCTTTTCAGTCACTGCAGGGTGGGATGGGGTGAGGAGCAGTGGGTGCGTTTTCTCTTACTATGTACTCCTTAAATCTGAGTCATATCAATATTACCTGTTAGAAAATAACCATGGATTAAAATAGCGCCTTCTGAGATTAGTTTCAAAATCATTCCGCTGTTGGACTTGTGTGGGGGAGGGGAGGGCTCACACAGGCCAAACAAGATGGGAGGTGAGATGGTAAGTGCTCAAGTTGGCCAACACATGCACGTGGGTTCGTACTGTTCTCTTTGGAGGATGTTCCCATTTCCTGCAGCAGAATTTTTGTAAAGTAAGAATCTGGAAAGGGTTAAAGTAAGCGCTCTCACTTCTCAAGGCTGGCTTGCCTGGCAACTGCACGGCCTGCAGCACTGGACTTCGTAGGGCTTCACTCGAGCTGTCTGGAGCGTGCCAGTACGAGGGGTCACCCACAGAGGCCCCACGGCAGCTCGTGGTAGAGATGAGGAATTGTAAGGGGAAACAAGGAGCTTTAGGTAGCTGCTCGCTCCACGTGGGCAGGACTAGCAGCTGAAAAATCCAAAGCTTGGAGTGGTGTTGGTGGAGTCAGAGGAGGTGCGAAATACTTGGACACACACACACACACACACACACACACACACAGCCTATGCGGACTGCAAGCCAGGGAGCCTTTCCCGGGGTTCCAGATGAAAATTACAGAACAGATGAGCACATCCAAAGGCAAACAGTTCCCCTTTCCTCAGTGTCAGTTACCTGTGATCAGAAAAACATGAATGGAAAGTTCCAGAAATAGTCCCTACACTTTAAGTTGCCATTGTGTGAGCAGTGGGATAGCATCACACCCTGTCCTGCTGCAACCCGCCAAGGCTGTGTCCTGCGTATCCTTGCACTGGAAGCTGTCCACACTCAGGCCCTTTGGAGAGACAAAGCTCAGGTTCACACAATTTGTATTGAAGTGTATTGTAATTGTTTTACCATTAGGCAGTGTTCATCTATTTTACTCTTAGGTATTGTTGCTGATCTCTTCTTGGGCCTAACGTGTAAGCTAAGCTTTACCATGGGTGTGTATATAAAGAGTATATAGAGCAAAGAATACAGGATGTATAGGGCTCGGTCCTTCCCACAGCTTCAGGCATTCACTGAAGATCTTGCAAAGTGCCCCCTAGGCTAAGGTGGGCATACTTGAACTTGGTGGAAATAAAACCAAGCTTGATTGTCTCATCCCTCTCATCCCTTGGGAAGGCCACATGTGGCCCAGGCCTTTGTTCCAAGGTAGCCCATCTTGGAGCACCTCTGGAAATGCAAGCACCCTAGGTGGGCCTTGTGGGCAGAAGGAAATCCATCAGCATCATCCCTCTCCAGTTACTGAGGTCCCAGCTAGCCCGGAACACGCCATCGCTCCATTCCAAAGCATCTCCTAGGCACGGTGCTAGGTTGGGGCTGCCGCTGTGGCATAGCAAGTTAACCGTCGCCTGTGATGTTGGCACCTCAGAGCCAACTGTTTTGAGTCTTGACTGTTCTGCTTTCCATCTGTCTGCCAATAGACCTGGGAAAGCAACAGAAGATGGCCCAAGAATGTGGGTCCCTGCACAGAGACACGTGTGTGTACACACACACATACACACATATACACATATGTATATGCATACACATAGAAGCATATATCAACATGTAAGCAAATCATTTGCATAATAGCTGAAGAATTTTTCAAAGGTAAAACACCTTCACTGCCAGCAGCCCAGCAGCCCAGCAGTATTTTTTCAGAAGAGGCTTTTTGTTTTTCAGTAATACTTTATAGGCCATCTACAGTTGAAGCATTATGCCTTGAGTTTGCTTGCAAATTTCCTGGAGTTGAGGAAGGTACAGTTTAAAGTTGGTTACAAATTACTTGAAGCTGGCTAATTGGGTAATGGTTACATAAGGGTTCTTCATCATTTTTCTCACTGATTTAAGATTTCACTTGTGTTTTTAAAAAAATAATCATTAAGGAGCCTTGGTTTTAACTCAAGCATTGATGTTGAGGAAAGCTAAGTAGTGGATTGAAATATCTTTACAGTGTATTACTTGCTAGTTAAGAGTCTGTGGACTGGGCCCAGAGCGGTAGCCTAGTCGCTCAAGTCCTTGCTTTGAACGTGCCAGGATCCCATTGCATGCCAGTTTGTATTCCCACTGTTCCACTTCCCATCCGGCTCCCTGCTTGTGGCCTGGGAAAGCAGTCAAGGATGGCCCAAAGCCTTGGGACCCCGCACCCACATGGGTGCTCCTGGCTCCTGGTATCGGATCAGCTCAACTCTGGCCATTGCAGCCAATGGGGAGTGAACCAGCGGTTGGAAGATCTTCCTCTCTCTCTCCTCCTCTCTGTAAATCTGACTCTGTAATCAAAATAAATACATCTTTTAAAAAACCAGAGAGTGATCATGTGCCTGTCTCTGTTGTGGAGAGCTCCCTGTCGTGCCAGGTTGTATTTACAGCTGTGCCCTGCATGCTCAGCACGGTGCTTGGCACACAGTAGGAGCTCACGTGTTCTATCCTATACGGCATGAGAGCTAACACGGCATCAGGATGGCACGGGGACCCCAGCCTGCCTCACACTGATGCCCACCACCAACCGGCTCTCTCTAGTCACTTCCAGACAAGTTCCTGAAAACTAAGGTATCAGAATTTTTGTGCCCAAATTGTGTTGTAGATGAGCAAGCCAAGGCTCAGAGAAGTTGAGTGACCTTTTCAAGGTCACACAGCATTTAGGGACACAGCCAAAGCTAGATGTCTGGTCATTTGCTCTACCATCCAGCAGCCTGGCTGTTTTGTGATTCATACCCACCATTGTGTTTTTACAGAATAAGAAAGGCAATCTCCAAGAGGTGACTAACTTTCCAAGCTCTTAGATCTTTGTGATTCTCTCTCTCTCTCTTTTTTAAAGATTTATTTATTTTTATTGGAAAGGCAGATATATAGAGAGGAAGAGAGACAAAGAGGAAGATTTTCCGCCCGATGATTCACTCCCCAACTGGCCGCAATGGCCGGTGCTACACCGAGCAGAAGCCAGGAGCCAGGAACTTCCTTCTGGGTCTCCCATGTGGGTGCATGGTCCCAAGGCTTTGGGCCGTCCTCGACTGCTTTCCCAGGCCACAATCAGGGAGCTGGATGGGATATGGAGCTGCCGGGATTAGAACCGGCGCCCATATGGGATCCGGGTGCGTTCAAGGCAAGGACCTTAACCATTACCCTATGGCGCCGGGCCCTGTGATCCTCTCTTAAGAAGGGTTTTCCACATTGGTGATGTCGCTTTCTTTAATACAAAGCACAAGGGGGCCAGTGCATGGCGAGTGAGGTTAAGCCACCACTGCAATGCAGACATCCTATGTGAGCTCTGGTTTGCATCCTGGCTGCTCCAGGTTCAATTCAGCTCTCTGCTGATGTGTCTGGGAAAGCAGTGGAAGATGGCCCAAACAGTAGGGCCTCTGTCCTCCAAGCAGGAGACCCAGACGGGATTGCTGGCTCTTGGTTTTAGCCAGGGCTATGAGGAGTTCAACAGTGGATAGAAGGTCTTTCTTCTCTCTTGCAACTCTGCTTTTCATTTAAACAAATGAATATTTGAAAAATAAAACTTAAAATTCCAAAACCTTTATTTCCAAACCAGAGGTGTTTTTAAGCTCACTGAAAAGGGCTATGGGGAGGAGCACCGAGGTACGCGACTCATTTCTGAGTGCCAGTTTGCGCACCGATCCTCTGCTTCCTACCCATCTTCCTGCTAATGTGTTGACTCTGCACCCAGTGGTGGCCCAGGAGGTCCTGCTGCCAACGCGGAGACCTGGATGGACAACGAGCTCCAGGTTTCGACCCGGTGCAGCCCTAGTTGCTGTGGCAATTTGGGGAGTGAATTCAAGGAAAGAAGGTATTTTTGTCTCTCCCTCTCTTTCTGTCATTGGGGACTGGCACTGTGCCATAACCCACACGAATCTCTGGCATCTCCTTTGGGCACCTGTTTGAGTCTTGTTGGGGGAGGAACTCAGCGGATGGAAGATCTTGCACATGTTCTCTCTGTAACTCTGTCTTTCAAATAAAGAAATAAATCGTTAAAAGCAAATAAACCAAAAGCTTTGGTGTGCATATTTTTTTGAGAGGTGAACTCTCTCAAGTGTCTTTGAAATTGGAGTCAATTTTTAAAACTTCTGCATCCAGCGTTTTAAACATAAAAGAACGGTCAAAATCAAGCACAATCAAAGACAGCCCTGGTGCCCCATGCTATCATGTCACTTGTCACAGGGTGCCGTTGACATTTTCAAGACATAAAGCTAGCAAATGAAAAATAGCACAGCAAAACTATAAATAGGGGGCTGGCGTGATGGTTCAATTAGTTAATCCTCTGTCTGCTAGCACCGGCATCCCTTATGGGAACCAGTTCATGTCCCTGCACTTCCTTCCAGCTCCCTGCTTGTGGCCTGGGAAAGCAGTCGAGGATGGCCCAAAGCCTTGGGACCCTGCACCTGCGTGAGAGACCCGGAAGAAGCTCCTGGCTCCTGCCTTCAGATCAAATCAGCTCAGCTCCAGCTATTATGGCCATTCGGGGGGTGAACCAGTGGATGAAAGATCTTTTTGTCTTTCTGTAAATCTGCCTTTCCAATAAATAAATAGATCTTTTAAAAAATGTACTTTCTTAAAAAAGGATTAATTTTTTTTAAAAAGCAAACAGTTTGCAGTATCTTGTGAAAAATTTTAATTAATGTAAAGATAGCTATGCCTTATTATCTAATTGTGTTAGCTCTCATGACAGCAGAACTACAGTGGCTTTTTGTGTCATTCAGGATGGCTTTTCCAAGCAAGGGCATTTGCAGCTTTGTCCAGTGCCTTTTTCAAGCATCTCGGGACTCTTTCACCCCCTTACCTAACAGGGTTGCAAGCTTTCTTTGCTGTTAAGCGGATTACTGAGACGATCCCTTCCTGGGAACAGCAGGAAGAGCGAATGCGAGATTCTGTCAAGGACAGAGGTGGCAAGCAGGCGCTGCCCTTCGGAGAAGCCCTCTGAGCACAGACGGGCTGTGCTTTCAGCTGACAGGATCAGCAGGGGCTTGGAGAGCTGTGCCGTGGCCTCCATCTTCACAGGCAGCCGAGGGGTTAGTTACAGCCAGGTGGCAAGGGTTAAGCTTTTAGCCCAAGAACTCTGGGTGAGGCAGGGCTGAAGACTGGTAAAGAAATGAGACACCTTATCTCTAATCAGCCCTGCCTCAAAATAGCTCTGTCTTCCCTCAGGCAGAGACCCATCATCCTAGCACAGCACAGCTCAGCACCCAGGGAGGTGCCCGGGCTGCACTTAATCAGAAAGTCAATGAGTGTGCCTTATTCATCTTGCACAAAGTTAGCTCTTTCTGGGTGGAGCAATGCATAATTTAGCAACCAGCAAGATGGGTTACGAAGACCAGGGTGCTGCAGCCAGGAAGGCCCTTACCGTCTACCAGAATCAACTTTTTGTTGCACAGATAAGCACAAACTGAGGGCCAGAGAGATGAATGGCTCACACAGGGGACCACGCGGCTTCCCTCCTGGCTGGGCTGAGACCTCGGCCAGAGCAGACCTGGACCTGCTGCTTACTCTACTGAAAACACAAGTGACCTACCCGGTCCATTTTCCTTCTGCTGTTCGGAAAGCATTTCCTTAGAGTTCTGGCAACAACATTGTCCGTGGCAGCTGTTACTAAACCCTTACACTGTGTGTCTTACACTTCTGTCCTCACAGCCAGGCAGCTCTGCTTTCCAGGTGAGATGCAGAGGCTGCCACCATCATTTGTTTCGCTGCTTCTGGAAGAGACTATTCAAAGCGGGGGACTGAAGCATTTGAGCGGTTGCTGTTAGGATGGGGTCAGACAAAACGCCCACCTTCTCATCAGTGGTACCCCACCCATGCTGAAAGCTGGGACTCCCAGTTCAGGGCTGGCTGTCCCACAGGCCGTTTGTGAGTGGCACAGTGCGCACATTCCTGCCGCCCAGCTGCCCACACTACCATTTGCATACTGGGCCTCTTTGTGCATCCTCCACACAGTGTGGGTTCTACAGTAGTCAGAGACACACAGGCTGAAAGAGGGGTGTGGAAGGCCAGGGGCTCCACGACGCTGCCGAACATGGACCAAGTGACGGGCATTCACAACCTGAACGTGGCAGTGGTCGGAATGGGCTGTCAGGGAACTGTCTGGCCTCATCAGTTGTGTTCAGATTATTACTGTCGCGAACTCCGTGGTAGAAACCAAAGACAAATCAAAAGCTGAGGGACAGGAAAGCGAATCTCAACCTTCACTTCTGCTGTGATTGTCAGGCCTTAAATGTTCCCTTGTATTTCTTACATGACTCACTTGGGCTGGACTTCTGACAGCTCTTCAAGGGTGCAAAGTTCCCTGCTTGTCCCCTATATGTGGGATTTCTCTCTTCTGGTGACACTTCAAGGAATTCCTCAAAAGCCCCACGGCTTCATAATTTCCACAGAGCATTAGAGCTAGACACACAGCAGGTGTTTCATATTTAATAATTGTGTTCTACTTGGTCAGCATCACAGTTCTAGATTCACCTAGTGCTAAAATCACATCAGCCCGACCCTGCTATATCCTACACCTCATCCTGGTTCTCAGATCTCCCACTGGGTGCTTTGGATGGGCCCAGCCTGGCCCACCCCCAGACCTGAGCCACATGTGTGCCACCAGGTACCATGCCCTGGCCTGGTCTGGATTGTGCTCACCTGTGGGGACTGTGTTCCGACACAGGAGTTCCCCAGATTACTCCATCAGGTCTCTTCCAAGTAACAGATCCTGGACACACTGATGGGTCCTTGGTCCAGACTGATTTAGTCCACGTCCTGTCCTGGCATCTGGCCTTGCTCAACTGGCCCACACCCATTCTAAATCTGAATGCCCATATGGGATTCTGGTGCTGGCTGACAGAGGATTAACCGATTGAGCCATTGTGTCAGCTCCCGTTCTATTACTCTTAAAAATAACATTTATTGAGAGCCCGGGGCCTGGCAGCGTGGCCTAGAGGCTAAAGTCCTCGCCTTGAATGTCCCAGGATCCCATATGGGCGCCGGTTCTAGTCCCGGCAGCTCCACTTCCCATCCAGCTCCCTGCTTGTGGCCTGGGAAAGCAGTCGAGGACGGCCCAAAGCCTTGGGACCCTGCACCCGCGTGGGAGACCCAGAAGAGGTTCCTGGTTCCCAGCTTCAGATTGGCACAGCACCGGCCGTTGCGCTCACTTAGGGAGTGAATCATCGGACGGAGGATCTTCCTCTCTGTCTCTCCTCCTCTCTCTATAAATCTGACTTTGTAATAAAATAAATAAATCTTAAAAAAAAAAAAAAAAAAAAGATTTATTGAGAGCCCAGCACAGTGCCCTAGTGGCTAAGGTCCTCGCCGTGCACGTGCTGGATTCCAGCAGCTCCACTTCCCATCCAGCTCCCTGCTTGTGGCCTGGGAAAGCAATCGAGGACAACCCAAAGGTTTGGGACCCTGCACCCTCATGAGAGACCTGGAAGAGGCTCCCTCCTGGCTCCTGGCTTTGGATTGGCTCAACTCTAACCATTGGAGCCACTTGGGAAGTAAGTCATTGGGTGGATGATCTTCCTCTCTGTCTTCCCCTCTCTCTGTCAGACTTTGCAATAAAAATAACAAATAAAAATCTTTAACCAATGAACAAGAAAAACAAGGACATTTATTGGACCTGGTGTGATGGTGCGGTACCTAATCCTTGCCTTGCATGTGCCGGGATCCCAGATGTGCGCCAGTTCATGTCCAGGATGCTCCTTTCTCATCCAGCTCCCTGCTTGTTTCCTGGGAAAGAAGCAGAGATGGTCCAAAGCCTTGCAACCCTTACCCGCTTGTGAGACCCAAAAGAAACTCCTGGCTCCCGAGTTCAAATCGGCTCAACCGCTTTCATAGTGGTCATTTGGAGAGTGAGCCAGTGGACAGAAGATCTTCGTCTATCCTCTGTGTGTATCTGCATTTCCAATAAAGATAAATAACTCTTTAAAACAAAACAAAAAATAACATTTATTGATAATCATGATGATAAACTTTGGAAGGTTATGGTAATTCTTTTTTTTTTTTTAAGATTTATTTATTTTTATTGGAAAGGCAGAAATACAGAGAGGAGGAGAGACAGAGAGGAAGATCCTCCGTCCGATGATTCACTCCCCAAGCAGCTGCAATGGCTGGAGCTGAGCCAATCCGAAGCCAGGAGCCAGGAGCCAGGAGCCAGGAGCCTCTTCCAGGTCTCCCACATGGGTGCAGGGTCCCAAGGCTTTGGGCCGTCCTTGCCTGCTCTCCCAGGCCACAAGCAGAGAGCTGGATGGGAAGCAGGGGTGCCGGGATTCGAACCGATGTCCATAAGGGATGCCGGTGTGTGCAGGAAGAGGACTTTAACCACTATGCTATCACACCTGGCCCGGTTATGGTAATTCTTTTGTTCTTCTGCCTCTGATTTTTAAAAATTCAAAGTAAGTTCCGATTCTGTTCTTATTAACTGGATTTTTGTTTTTAACTTCAGAAACCCAGGCTAGCTATTCCAGGTTTGTTTGTTTTTCAAAATAAGTTCAATCCACAATTGGGGTTTTTGTTTTTCTAGATTTGAAAGTTTATTGAAATTTGCACAAATTCTTTTCCCCTCAGTAGCTTTGTCCAAGTTGAAAGACAAAACTGTACTTGAATTTGAAATACACTGCATTTGCATCAACTCATTCAGGTTTAACAGCCATATTAAAAGAACTGGAAATGATGCCCCTTTGTATTTTGAAAGGGAGTTAGTGAAAATACTCATCAGTGGTCAGCCGGAGGGAGCCGACTTGGCGCTGCTCTCAGAGGTCCCTCCCTGGAATTCTAGCTGCTTCCCCGACTCGGTCACACTGCACTCCACAGAGGCTGCGCAGACCGCAGCATCGTGTCCTGGGTGTCTAGTGTCATTTTAAGTAACTGATCAGGTCTTTAAAATTTTCTGTAAAACTGTCATATACATCCGTTTATACTGCTTAATATTAAAAATCCCTTACAAATATTTTGCACTTGGACTCTTCTGTAAGAATAACATTTGGGGGCTGGTGTTGTGTAGTAAGTAAAGGTGCAACCTAAGACCCTGGCTAACTATATGGGCGCCGGTTCAAGTCCCAGCTGCTCCATTTCCAATCCAACTCTCTGCCAATAAACCTGGGAAAACCAGTGGAAGATGGTGCAAGTATTTGGGCCACTGCTATTCCTGCGGGAAACTGAGCGGACGCTCCTGGCTCATGCCTGGAGCAGCCCTAGATACTGTGGCCATCTGGGGGAGTGAACCAGCAAGTGGAAGATCTCTCTTTTACTCTGCCTCTCTCTATAATTCTTTCAACTAAATAAACAAATTTAAAAAAATACTAATACCATTCGACTATACTTTGCTCTATCAGTTAGTAAAAGCTGCTGAGTACTTGGGGCCATTCTTTCTGCCTTTGGTGCCAGGAATCTCAGGGCTTAATTTTCGACTCAGTTTCAAGAACTCGCTTTAGTTTTACGCTTTCCCTTACCCCCCACCAGATTCTTTCTCAAAATGATTTACTCTTTAAGGTACCCATTTCTTCTTTGATGATCCCCTCCACAACTTCCTGGGAGCAGGAAGAACACATTTTAAAAAGCATTTGCAATTTGTTTCGTTTTGGTGTTTGTTCAGGTGACATTGGTCTGCAAAGCGTTTCCCCTCAGGAAAGCATGTCCTGTCTGATGAATTACTCTTTCGAGTGAGTCACTCTCAGCTTTGGTGCTTTCTAAATGAGCAGCTGTGATTTGTAGGCAGCGCACCTGGCAGCTGTGCGTGCCCCACCCAGCATGCAGACCCCTGGGCAACACAGCTGTTCTGGGATGTGCTGAGCCAATTTATGAATCACTCCTTATCTTTCCTCAAACAGCAGCACGGGTATTCTTAATTTCAGGTGGTGTGGGTTGAGCTGACTATTCAAAGCAGCTTAATGTGCGTGCTTCCTTCCATGGGGCAGAGAAGCCCCATCCCCGCAGCATTTACACCTGCAACAATGTCATTTAGACTATGCTCAACCAGCAGCTGCGAAGAACTCAGGTGAGCAAAGGCTGGTGGAGCTCAGGGAGAGGCTGTGTGGCTCGAACCTGGGCTCTGTGCTAGGCACTGTTCTTAGGGTGTGGCTGGATTCTGTCAGCCTTCCCAGCAGGCCTCGGAAGTAGACACACTTACACCCATGTTCAAGTTGGGTTAAAGGTCTTGCTCAAGTTCCATCATTCTTTTTGTTGTTGTTGTTGTTTAATATTCGTTTTATTTTTATTTGAAAGGTAGAGTTAGGGAGAGAAAGAGAGAGAGAGATCTTCCATCTACTGAGTCACTCCCCAAGTGACTGGGTCAGTCCAAAGCTGGGAGCCTGGAGCTTCTTCTACATCCCCCTGCATGGGTACAGGGGCTCAAGGGCTTGGACCAGGCATAGCAGCAGGAAGCTAGAGCGGAAGTAATGCAGTCAGAACTCGTCTTGAACTGACACCCCTATGGGCTGCCGGCACTGTGGGCAGTGGTTTCCCCACTACACCACCACACCAGCGCCACCTCTACTGTTCAGATCCTTTTTGTTCCCACAGCAAAATACCTCAGCGGGATCACTTTAAGTTACAGAAATTTCTTTTATATATATATTTCCATTTGAAAGGCGGTTGTTAAAGAGAGGAGAGATAGAGAAGGAAAGCTCTTCTATCAGCTGGTTCACTTCCCAAAGGCCTGAACAGCTGGAGCTGAATCCACCTGAAGCCAGGCGCTTCCGGGTCTCCCACATGGGTGCAGGGTCCCAAGGCTTTGGGCCGTCCTCTACTGCTTTCCCAGGCCACAAGCAGGGGGCTGGGAGGGAAGTGGAGCAGCCGGCACTAACTAATGGAGGATTAGTCTGTTGAGCCACTGCACCAGCCCCGAAACTTTTTTGTTTTAATTTTCATGATACAATTCCATAGGCTCAAGGTTCCCCCCACACTGTTTTCCCCATATTATTACAATAGAATACTCTTTCAGCAACAGTCACAAGTCCATCATTCTGCTATTTAAATGTATCTTAACATTGAAGATATAGACAATGGTAGAAAGCCCAGCTTTTCATTGTCAAGATATGTTTAATAGGCCCCAGACCCACACTCCACAGCAAGCAGCAGCCACGCTGGCTGGCTGCCCACGGGGCACAAGGAGCCCAGCCGAGTGATTCTGGGACCCTGGGGGTGTGGGCTGGGGAAGGACAGTGGATAGTGCTGCTGGGGGGCTGGGGAGACCTGGGGCCTCACGCCCAGGTAGGCAGAGTGAGCCTGGAGATCTCCCTGTACGCATGGTCCGTGGATGGATCAGGGAGGGGGTAAGCAGATGTGTGGGAAGGAAGACCGCTGGAATATGCTGCAGATGAGGGATGGTTCCTGAGGGACTCCCTCTGACAAAGCCACTGTACTTGCAGGTAAACGAGGAGGCTGACAGAGTGGTTTGGAGGGTGGAAGCTGCAGGACTTTTATGGGTCAGACTAATGCACCAGTCCATGTGGGAGATCACAGCTAGTTAGCAGGGTTCACAATTGACCACCACCCAGTGGTGCACACTAAAGCATGGCTCGGGGGGTGGCTGTCAGGGCTAGCTAGATCACAGTATCCCCAGTGAGTGTCAGAACAAGGCAGGAGTCATGACATTCATTAGCATATCAGGGAACCAGGTCTGGGGGCAGATTGTGCAGGGGATATGTGCAGCCACCCCGCCGAACTGCGATTTCTGCTGGTTAGCTGAACAGCTGAGGTTAGTGAAGGGCCAAGCTAGGCATGACCATGGACTCCTCCAATGTTCATGGAGTGGGGTGGCTGGGCTGGGCCAATATCCACCAGCCAGGACAGAGGGGTCAAACTAGGCCTGAACTCTGGGGCTCTTCTTCCAAGAAGACACCTTGCAAGTTGCATCCTCATGGCCGAGGAGTGTAAGCGAGCCCACTCCCATCAATCCCTTACAGTGGCATCCATTCATTTGTACAGACACAGCCCTGGTGATCTTAAACACCTCCCTTCAGTAAACCACAGCTCCCAACTCCTGCTTTAGGAATAGAGCTTCGATGTGAGTTTTTGGAGGAGGCAAAGGATTTCAGTCACAGGAACAATTCAATGTTCGTCTAGGCTGCCAGCCCAGTGTGGTCCCTGGAAACACGCACCCCATGTTCATGGAAGAAACTGCCCAGTAAAAGCAAGGCTGTCCACCTGCTGCTCCCTTGAACAGGGTTTACAGGGTCTGGTAGTGCAGGTCACAGGCAGGGACACTGCGACCACAGACTTCACATTTCTGATTCCAGCCCAGCCTTCATCGCCTATGAAGTGGAGAGAGTTGTCCTGCTGAGCAAGTTCATTCATGCTGGCCCAGCCATCAGTCATCCTGTAGCCGAGCTCTCCCATGTGGCAGTGTGTGACTCAGCTGGGGGGAAAGTCTAGGTGTGTGACCACCCAGTCTGCCCTCCCAGGAAGGCGCTGAACCCAAGCCCCAGGAAGGCCTCCAGCCAAGGGCGCCTTTCCTTTCCAAATGAAACTGATGTTTGCATTTCAAAGTTGGAGACAGCGAACTTTCGGGAAGGTCTTCTATCTGCTGGTTCACTCCCCTAAATGGCCACAACAGCTTGGTCTGAGCCAGCTGAAGCCGGGTGTTGCACAGGAGGGGAGGTGCCCAAGTGCGTGCGCCATCCCCGGCTGCCTCCCTGGTACTGACTAGGAGCTGGATGGCAGGCACAGAGCGGGCAGCACTGGGCTGTGGGCTGTGGGTGTCCACAGCTACCTGCGTGGGACACACATCCCTCCTCTCCACCTGGTTCCCAGCCCCTTTGCGCTCAGTGTAGACTACACTGTTGTCACCTCTACTCACTAAAGCGGCCAGACATCAGGGCTGGGGGGGAGGGGAGACCCAACACTGAGCTGTGGCTCATTCCTCACCCATGTGCCAGGCCGGCCATCCCTGCCCCAGCCAGATGAGGCGTGCCCAAGCGGCACCCAGGTCACCCTGAGTGGGAGAGGGTGGGACTGCCACGCACTCCGCCTTTTCCCAACCCACCCGGAACACATCTTTGTGGGTCAAGTCATCCCCTCCCTGGGGCACCTGGGGCTCCCAGCCCCTCACCCCTGCTCTGTCTGAGTCCTTTCCTGGGCACCCCCGTGCCTCAGGCCCGGCCCCACCTTGCCAAGGGTTACTAATTCCCGCAGCCGTGGGTGAGGGCAAAGAAAACATACCTCACCGAGTGTTCACTTGACCACCAGATGGGTTTCAACTGGCATCTTACGCTGTCCTAAGAGCTGTCCTAAGAGTGACCCAGCTCCTTCCGCTCATCCAGTAAACAAATCCTTTGTATTTTTCATGTGCGTTTCAGCCCCGCCCTCGGCTTTGTAACCTAAATGACAGGTGCCCGTGTTGTAAACAAATTTGGCCTTCCCAAGATGGGGTCCCCTTCCCACCCGGGGTTGTGTGTTCAGCTGCGAGTGCGAGAGAAAGGCCGACGGGCCCAGGGATCGCAGAGGCTGCTGCCCGCTGTTTGCGTTGGCTTCGGGCCTCTCCTCCCTGCCGGAGCGCGTTGACTCCGTGGCACCGTGAATGGCCCTTTGTGCGCCTTGGACCTGACGGTGCAGGGCCCCAGCGAGGGCAGGGCGGCGAGCGTCTCTCCCACCCGCTCGGCTCACGCACGTGGCTGGGGAGCGCGTGAACAAAGGCGTGCTTGGCCCCGAGGGAGGCTCGGGCCCGAATGTGCGGGCCTCCCGCCGCAGCGCCAGGCCCGCGGGGCTGCTGTCCCCGGAGGTGGCTCGGGGCCCGGAGACCTCTCCGCCGGCGCTTTGGCCTCCGGGTGCCTGGGAGGACGGGAGCAGGCGGGCGGCTGGCCCTGGCGCTGGGAGCCCCCCGCCCCGGCCCTCGATGGGGCAGCGAGTCCCACCGAGCCGCCGGCTTCCTGGGAGGAGCAAGCATCACACCCCGCAAGGGGAGCAGAGGAGCCGGTAGCTCTGCCCTCGCCCACCCCAGCCCCATCTTCCATATGCATTCTTGACCTCGTGCTGTCACCTAGTGGCCAAACTGCTCCTAGCCAGCCGTGTCTGTTCGAGTCATAAGCAAATGTGCAGTCATGAAGGACACATAGCAACGGCTCCAGCCGTGTTTTCCAGGCGGCTTCTGACGCCCACTGTGCCTCAAAGAGACCCGCGGGCCCAGTGAGGAGCTCCTCGAGTGAGCATGAAGTGGGGGCAACGTGAAACCATACATGGGTGGAGGCACAGTCTAAGAAACTCGGCTCATAACTACCTGTGTCTGTCACACACACACACACACACACACACACACATACACACTACCTCACAATCATCAGAGACACAACGTGCTGTAAGCACTATTGGCCTTGGCTTAAGAAATAAATAATAAAGCTAGGTTCAAAGAGACTTAAGAGACTTGCCCAAGACCCCAAAGCTCATTAATGGAGAACTGAGTATATCGCAAGTCCCCAAAAATGTCACCCTTGAAACTACAGTTTGCCTAGCCAGGGACACCGCTGGCTACTGCTCTGCTCTAGGCAGCAGAAGCAAGTCCCGAGTGACACGCAAGTGCCCGCAATCGTCCATCAACGGAATGATCTGATCACTTGGTTATGCGGTGCCCTGCCCTGTGCCCACAGTTGCCCTTTGTGCGCCTTCCTGACCCCTCCCACTGCTGCACAGAGGCCACGTCATGCCCATGTCAGTCCCAGAGGCCTCACACACCTGGGCAGCCGTGGAGCAGTCGCCCCGGGGGAGGGTGGGGCAGACACGGCCTCCAAGGCGGGCTGGCTTGGGGTTAAATTCCACTTCTGCTCTATTCACAGGAAGTTAGCTAGGTTCTAGAATGGTGGCAGCCACGTGAGGAGGTGGAGCAGAAGTGAGAGTCAGGGGCTGGCACCATGGCTCAACAGGTTAATCCTCTGCCAGCATCCCACATGGACACATGTTGGCACCCTGGCTCCTCCACTTCCCATCCAGCTCCCTGCTTCCAAAAGCCTTGGGACATTCTGGCTCCTGGCTTCAGATCAGCTCAGCTCCAGCCATTGTGGCCATCTGAGGAGTGAACCAGTGGACAGAAAATCCGTCTCTGTAAATACGCCTTTCCAATAAATCTTAAAAAAAAAAGTGAGAGAAGCACCTGGTCTTAGTCCAGGAGATCCTCCCCCACATCGATGTACAACTTCTCGAAGGTTCTGGCACGGAGCTGAAGTCACACGTCTGGGAGGACACAGCCCTTCACAGAGGAGCAGCATGCAGTCGGCGGGATGGGGAGATGGTATCCACCTCGCAGC
Organism: Ochotona princeps; assembly: GCF_030435755.1. Lineage (NCBI taxonomy): Eukaryota > Metazoa > Chordata > Mammalia > Lagomorpha > Ochotonidae > Ochotona > Ochotona princeps. The sequence continues at coordinate 15,647,016 of NC_080834.1, forward strand.
CCAGAACGCTGTGTGGGCACCACTAGCACATCACAGCTGCACTGCAGCAACAGCCAGAGCCCTTCCATGGCGTTTCCGTACGTAATGCTCAGCGTAGTGTAATGCCCATGTGGACAGAGGGTCCAGCCAGTAGCTGAGTGGACTTGGAAGTTGGGGGCAGGGGAGGGGAGGGGAGGAGTGCCCTCTACACCCTTCTGGTCTTTTGGAATAATGAGGTGCTGCCCGGGGTGGCATGGAGGTGCAGCCCTGAAGCAGCGGTGCAGAACAAGGGTGTCATTCCTGAGCTTGAGCTCTCAGCCTTTACTGCAGGTGAGGGCACAGCTGGAGCCTTCCTCTCCACCCAAGCCTGCGCTGCGTGAGGGAGTGCTCCGTCGGCGGCTGAGGAGCCGACAACAGGCTAGCGTTGATGGCGTCAGTGACAGGAACTGCAGGAATAGGAAAGCGTGTGCCCCGAGGACCCAAGTTGTGGCCAAGTTCTGCTTTTTCTGGGTCCTGCTCTGAATGTTAAGGTCGCGGCTGTGCTACTTGGGGCTGTAGCTGCTCCACAGCCCAGTGTTCTAGTGCAGAGGGACCCACTGTCACACACAAAGGTGTGACAAGCCCCGAGAAGGGGAGGTGGCACCCCCCATGATAAACTCCCGGGCCTGAGTCAGCTTGGAGTTACTCACTGGTGGTAGTGCCCCACGGGTGGAGGTTGGGGTGGCTAAGAGGTGGCGGAGCTGTTCCGTTCCAGGCCTAAGATAGCCCAGACCCACACCCGTGCTGTGGCTGCCCCACCCCTGCCCTGGTTTGAGTCAGCCGCCAGCAAATAGAAAGCATTTCTTAGAACCAGGAGGCTTCTGCAGGGCTAGACCTATCCCAGACCTCCGATGGAAAGCCTCCAAGCCACCCTGGCACAATTCAGCCATAATCTAACTTTGCCAGCCGAGGCTGTAAAGAGTCATGGTTACTGTGGGGCATCAAGATTGCATAGGCCCATGCCAAGTGTACCCAGGCCAACAGAAGCAGACTGTACCGGGCAACATCCCAGCCCGTGGGGTTCACTGTGTTCTCTCTAAACGTCCCTCAGCTCAATTGATGTGCCCTGCCTGGGATGGGGAGGATGACAGAAATGAGCTGCCACACCCCGCTGCCACTCGAGGCAGCTCTGTTTATGGGCACGACCTTCCTTCCCACACCAAGTGCAATGCCGTGGGCTTTTCTCCTCCCACAGTGCAGCCACGGAGTCTCAACTGCCTAGATGTTTTGGGGAAGGGTGCTTTAAACAGCCCGCCTGCAGCTCCGGCTTGCTCTGCTTTTCAAAAGAGCAGAGAGCAGCCCAGCCCGCAGGCAAGGTCCAGCTGGCATCCTCGTCCTCTGCCAGCGGATGGCGCTCTCGTGATCACCAGTTGCAAGGGCCAGTCAAGGTCCCACTTCCGTCGCTGGCTGCTCACGGCGGTTCTGGAAATGACCACCAGGTTCTTTTGTGTGTCAACTTGTTCACCAGTCATTGAGTTCTTACGCACCACTTCTGAATCCAGATACAAAAGATTTTTTTTTATTCTGTTGCAGAGGGGTTTTAGTCACTAAATTGAGTTTAACTTCTGAAAACCTTCCTTTTCCTGGAAAAAGAAAAGAAGTCATTTTGTGTCTGCAAATGAGAAACTAAAGCTTGTGCCAATGCACAGCATTTGTTCAATTATCACCTTGGTTTCCAGCCAGCACTTGTCCTCTGAAATCCCCATATTATTTCTATATGCTAAAAAACAGTTACCAGTCGGTTGCACAGGGGTGGAACTGCTGACTGTGGCCACTTGTGAATCCAACAGATGGTTTCATTTCGTCTGCCCAGTGCTGTCTCCTTCATCCGCTCCGCCCAAAAGCCAATCATGCAGATACTTCTGCTGCAGTGACACACAGGGGGAGTCCAGCCCTGACCCAGGTAGCCCTCGGTCTCGCGCTGACCTGCCTGTGCTGAGGGGAGCAGCGGGCCATCTCCCCTATGCCCAGCTCATGCCCTGATGGGAACAGGAGCTGCCGAGCTCCCATGAGGGTCCTAAATGACTCCAGGGCTATTGGGGACCAAAAGCCACATTAGGTCCTTTCCAATGTGGGGAAAAAACAAACAAAACTCTGGCCTGTATACTTGGTGTTTTGACTCATTTCAGGCACAGTGAACCAAACTGTCCCAAGAAAGTCACTCCCCAGAAACCAGATGCTTGGAAAGGGACATTGAGTGTGGCAGGCCTCTGTGGAAACTTTGCCACAGCCAGAGCTTCCGACTGGCCGGCTGTCTTGTTTCAGTGTTCTTGGGACGGGGCACCGTGGCCTGACCCATGCAGCACACAGCCCCTAATATCTACGAACTCACTTCAAGGACACTCAGCCACCAGCTGGCATTCACTTAGCATTTAGGGTTTGGAGGCCCTGGTGATGACACAAAGAAATGATCCAGGACAATCCCAGCTCTGGCTGGCACGGGCAGGTGCAGAGCTAGGCCAGGAATGAGCCACAACACCAGCCAGCATCCAGCAGTGCGGTGTAACTGCTCAAGGGGTGAGGCAGGCTGCGAGGGAGCCTGGTGCTTAGGAAACTTAGCACTCTCTCTCTCCACCAAGGTCTTGCCTTCAGCAATCAGAAAAGGAAGCAACAACAACAAAATGAATCACAGCTCTCCACATCCATCACTGAATCTCACCGTGTTCTCAGGCCCACAGGCCAAGATGCGGCCTTGAAGAGGCGGCTGGCTGGGTGGGAGAAGCCCACGCCTGACTGCAGAACTAACGGAGGAGCAGATTCCAAGCCCGGGGCCATGCAGGGAAGAGCAGATGCCCTCTGGTCCTCTAGGCACAGTGCTGAGTGGGAAGGGGGCGGGGCCACAGGTTACTGGGATTTATCTCAAGACCTGGCCAGACTGGGCTAAGATGTGGGCACCTGCGTGGCCAGGGGGCAAAGCTTCCAGGAGCACACAACTGCCAAGCCCTGAAGAGCCTGATGACTCCAGTATCATTGTGTAGACACTTTATCCCAACCTCATGGAGTCCCCCACTGCCACATGGCTTTCCAAAGATGTAAAACGAATTAATAATTGTGAAAAAGAATGGCATTTGGTGTGTAGTACTTACACAAACAGAAGCTGTTGGTGTCTTTATTCTGCCAGCAAAATTCAGCTAAAGCATGCACCTTTAGAGTTCTTATCAAAGGCTCAAATCTGGGTCAAGGGCCTAAATAAGGCTTAACTGGGCATATGTAAAGCTACTGGCATCACTCAGGAAACATCAACTCCTTATTGTATTCAGGCTTGGGGATCAGCAAACTTGGACAACCCCAGGTATAACCAAACAGTGACCTCTAGTGGCGGAAGTGCTTATTGCTGACTTACATTGCAAACTAAAAGGCTCTGGGTACAGAAAAGAACAATTTCAGGAGCAGGGAAGTGGTTTTGCATGAAGATTGTCCTGGATAGAGAAAAAAAAGGTTGTCTGGAAATTGCAGCCAAAAGCAGCCCTATCCATTGGCAGTCATTCCTCCTCTTCACAGTCGGTATTGCTAGTCTTCAGAACCAACGCTCTCCGGAGAGCTGGCTCTTCACTTCCAGAGGAAGCCCACGGGCTGATTCTTTCAGAAAGTCACACGGGGCGGGGGGAGGGGAAGTCTTGAAAACATTCATGTTGGGACCAATAATGAGACGTGGCAGGTTAAGTCACTGCCTTCAATGGGAGCATTCCCTGTTACAGCCCCAGCTGGAGTCCCCACTGTTCGGCTTCAGATCTGGCTTCCTGCTAATGGCCAAGGAAGGCAGTGAAAAACAGGCTAAGAGTTGGGGCCCCTGCACCCACATGGGAGATCGGAAAGAATCTCCTGGCTCCTGGCTGTGGCCCAGCCCTGGCCTGCCAGGCACGTCCACCTGGGAAGCAAAACAGTGGATGGGGGGTAATCTCTCTCTCCCTCCTTCTGTAACTCTTTCAAATAACTACATCTACCTTTAAAAAAAACAACCTTTAAGGATCTGTCTTCAACACATTCTGGAGTAACTTGAGTAATGGGATCATAAATCAATACAATGAATCCACATTCTTAAAGGGAGATATCAACGAATACAAGTAGAATAAACGCTAGAATTTCCAGATCATTCTGAGTAGTTGGTCCAGGCAAAAACCATCAACGGTTACTGAAATTAGTAGACAAAAGTACGATTTAAAAAACAGTATTTTTATTATTTAAAATCATATAAATTAATAATATAAAAGTAACATAAAGATTTGGCCGCAGCACAGTAGTCTAATGGCTAAAATCCTCATCTTGCATGTGCCAGGATCCCACATGGGTGCCGGTTCTAATCCCAGCGGCCCCACTTCCCATCCAGCTCCCTGCTTGTGGCCTGGGAAAGCAGTCGAGGACAGCCCAGAGCCTTGGAAGCCTGCACCCACATGGGAGACCCGGAAGAGGCTCTGGGTTCCTGGCTTTGGATTGGTGCAGCTGCAGCTGTTGTAGCCGCTTGGGGAGTGTATCAACAGATGGAAAATCTTCTTAAAAGTGTATCCGACTTTCCAATAAAAATAAATATCTTAAAAATGATATAAAGTCCCTTCATATGAGATGCTTGCTATTTACAAAAGGAAAAATCATAGCATTTTAGTCGAGTGTACTGAAAGGCCCCTAACCAGATTGAAATGAATGCTTTCAGTTACGGGGGTAAATCAATACCATGTGCCTAATTTGATGCATGAGAAGAATGCAACCTTACCTCCATTGCTTTCCGGGGGAAAAGGGGACCTCACACACTGAAATCTAACCCCAAGCAAATCTTGGACAAACCCAAGTTAAGGGCCATTCTGCAGTAACCGCTGGTTTCCACTCTTCAAAGAATGTGAAAGCAATGAAAGTAAAGACAGAATGAGCAACTAACTATTCCAGGTAAAAGAAAACTAAAAAACCTAAAAACTAAAGGCAGTATCCAAATCTATACTGAATAACAAGCAAGAACATAGGGGAAACCAGAGGACATTAGTAATGCTTGAAGGAGACAGAGCACAGTCTGGTCAGTATGTTAATTTCCTGACTGAAGATTAAGAGGGTGGGTGTTTGGCTCAACAGTTAAGATAAATGCATCCCACATCAGAGCACTGGAGCCGGATACTCCCATGACCCCACAGCTTCCTGCCAATGTACACAGCTGGAAAGCCATGGTGATGGCTTCAGCAGCTGGGACCCTGCCACCCGTGGGACACATGGCTTCAGCTCTGAGCTGCTGGCTGCAGCATGGCTCCGCTCTGGCCATGGGAGGTGTTGGCAAACAGCAGAGAGCAGCCGTCTCTTCATCTGCCTCTCAAACAAAGTGGGAGTGGGCTTTGTGTTGCAGCGGGTTAATCCACCGCTCAGGATGCCTGCATCTTCCACCATCCTTCTGATCCAGTTTTGCGCTGTTGTGCCATGGAAGGCAGTGGATGAACAACCAAGTACTTGGGTCCCTGCCACCGTGCTGGGGGCCTGGATGGAGCTCTGGGTCTCTGGCTTCAGCCTGATGCAGCACTGTCTATGGCAGACACGTGGGGAGTGACCCAAGCGGATGGAAGGCCTACCTCTCTGCTCTCCTTCTCTGTCACTCTGCCCCTTGAAGCAAGCAAGCAAGCAAGGGAATGAGGGGAGGAAAGGTGATATTTTCAGTATGTAGGGTGATGTCCTTGTTTTTAGGAAATAAAATGAGGTACTCAACAGTTATATATAGACCTCATGACTGTAATTGATTTCAGCAACATCAGAAAAGAGGGATGAACCAAGCGTGCTAACAGTTGAGGAACTTGAAGTATATAGGAATTCTTTGCAGTTTTTGCAAAGTATTAAAAGTCTCACGTTGTTTCAAACTTCTTAAGATATTTCTATTTTGGGGCCCGGCGGCATGGCCTAGCGGCTGAAGTCCTCGTCTTGGACACGCCGGGATCCCATATGGGCGCTGGTTCTGGTCCCGGCGGCTCCACTTCCCCTCCAGCTCCCTGCTTGTGGACTGGGAAAGCAGTTGAGGACGGCCCAAAGCTTTGGGACCCTGCACCCGCGTGGGAGACCCGAAGGAGGTTCCAGGTTCCTGGCTTTGGGTTGGCGTGCACCGGCCGTTGTGGCTCACTTGGGGAGTGAATCATCGGATCAAAGATCTTCCTCTCTGTCTCTCCTCCTCTCTGTATATCTGACTTTGTAATAAAAATAAATAAAAAATCTTAAAAAAAATACATTATAAAAAAAGATATTTCTATTTTGAACATTATTTTTCTTACATTATTATCGTGAGATGAACAGTATGCCCCAAAACTTGCATCCTCCTACAATCTCAGAACATGAGCGTAGCTGGAAACACGGTCTTGCGCAGGGGTAATCAGTTAAGATGAGGCTTAAGGGCAGACCCTGGTGTCATTCTAAGATGCACAGAGAATAAGGCCACATGAAGAAGAGGAGGCCAGAAGTCCTAGGCAAGGATTGCTGGGAACCACTGAAAGCTGGAGAGCAGAAAGGGCCTTTCTGGAGAGAATCTGAGGCTGCTCTAAGCCACTGGTAGTTTACTGCAGTCCTGTGGGAAACACCATAGCTGCAGCTTACAAGAACGGCCGTCTGACCCACCAGACAGCCTCGCCTGGCATCCACAGGCATCCAGTGCAAACAGTAATAATGTGAACATTCACTACTAATATTAAACAGGCTACATGTATTACTTCCTCTAAGCCTCCTAACACCTGAATCCATTGGGCCTAATTATTAATTTCAGAGATACAAAAATGGAAGCGTAAGTATATAACTCACTTGTGCAAAAGTACAGGCGTTAGGCATCGAACCCAGGGAGTCCAACACCTATAAGCCACACGGTGTCTGCTTCAATGTTGCCTCTCACTGTTTCCCATCCAAGCTCTGCTGCTGACATGCAGGCCCAGTGTTTCTCAGTGCTTGCTGCAGGTGCCCTTGTCTCGGCACCTGGGCCCCTTCTTGGCCCTTGTAAGTCCTTCCTCAGCCAACTCACGTTTCTAATTGTCTATAAGAATATCCAGGGTCCATCTGCAGGTTCACTCCCCAGACCTAGCCAGACAGCAGATAGCATAGATCTTCATCCTGGCCTTCCCAGCCATCAGGACCATCTTCTACACCCTTCCAGGCGCGGTAGCAGGAAGCCGGATAAGAAGCAGAGTAACTGGGATCAGCACTCCACCATGGGAGGCCGGAGTTGCAAGCTGTGGCTTAGCCGCTTGCATCACAAGACCAACCCCTATTTGGGTTTTGAATATTGCTTTTGGCTCCAAATGGACATTAATCATACATTTGCCACAGTTTATTTCTGTAGGTAAAAATCTGCTGATAGCTCTCATGAGATCATATGCAATTATGGACACACGACATTTGTAATTTGACTATTTTTGAGTTTAAAAGTTCATCTGCTGGCTCCCCTCAGTTGTTGTGTGTATAATGAGGTCACTCAGTGGCTGGGAGCCTGACTTACCAATTTAAACAGGGCTTTATTGTCAGTGCTAATCCGTTGCAGTTACTCTTCTGAAACAGAAGTGTTCCAGCAATGTAAGAATTGATAAGAAATTCTGATTTGGACAAGTTCAAACACACTGGAGCGATGATGGCTCCAGCAAACATTGTGATTTCCCACCGACTCAGAACCCCGTCTGGTGACAGAGGCACAGGTCTGGAAATACTCGCCAAGATGCTGGAGTCAAGGGCCAGGTGGGGGACATCGGGAAACCAAAGGAGCAGGTCTCGTGGAAGTCCACGCAGAAGGATGGCACGGTAGCCCTGCTTCCCCAGGCCGCAGGCACAAGGCAGGTGCTGTGAGCACCACAGCAGCCACAGCCCAACCAGAGGGTTACTGGCTATCAGTCAATTGGCGCTGCCCGCATCTCATATATTTTTCCTTTCAGCTGGAAGTCCAGGTTTTTAATGTTACTGTCTCTAATAAAAACTGTTAGCAAGGATCCCACATGGTGCCGGTTTGTATTTCAGCGGCCCGCTTCCCATCCAGCTCCCAGCTCCCTGGGAAAGCAGTTGAGGACGGCCCAAAGCCTTGGGTCCCGGGACCCTGCACCCGCGTGGGGGACCAAGAAGCTGCTCCTGCCTAGGATCAGCTCAGCCCCAGCCATAGAGAGTAAATCAGTAGACGAAAGACCTTTCTCTGTCTTTCCTCCTTTCTGTATATCTGACTTTCCAATAAAAATAAATAAATCTTGAAAAAGTTAGCAAGAGAATGCATTTAAGTTGTATGAAGTTCCAAAAAAAGTTAGCTGCTGGTTCATTTAAAGAAACAGGAATGGGGCCCCGGCCGCGTAGCCTAGCGGCTAATAAAGTCCTCGCCTTGAAAGCCCCGGGATCCCATATGGGCGCGGTTCTAATCCTGGCAGCTCCACTTCCCATCCAGCTCCCTGCTTGTGGCCTGGGAAAGCAGTCGAGGACGGCCCAAAGCCTTGGGGCCCTGCACCCGCGTGGGTGACCCGGAAGAGGTTCCAGATTCCTGGCTTTGGGTTGGCACATCGGCCCGTTGCGGCTCACTTGGGGAGTGAACCATCGGATGGAAGATCTTCCTCTCTGTCTCTCCTCCTCTCTGTCCCTCCGGCTTTCCAATAATAATAAAAAAAAAAAATCTGAAAAGAACCCCAAAATGCTAGCCACCACCACAATGAAAAATTTGGCTGCACATCTGTCTCACCTGCAAAGCCTACTTCTGAAAGCATTTGTGCTCCATGAGCAGGTGCACCCTGCTCAAACTCCTCTCCCTGAACCATCTGCAGCTACAATGCTCCTCCCTCCAAGACAGGACATACATACGCTAGGTTACCGAGCCCTTCTTTGACACTTGTCTTTCTTCAATGGCTGCTCTGCACTGAAGAAATGCTTTACAGATGCGGAGTTCTTCACTACTTACAGCTCAGCAGTACACAGTAGAAAAACGCTGAATTATTCTTTCAAGTTAGCCTGTTACTAACACATGCTAGTCATGTTAGTTTTCATGAAACAACTGATTTCAGTAACATACCAGGTGCTTATATCCACGAGTCCTGCTTGCTCCACAGTGGGCGCTCTGTGCATCTATCTTACCAGCCCCACTGCCTGCCAGCGATGACGTGGGGAAGCCGTCCTGGGCATCTTCTTCAGGAGCTGTTAACTTTTTTAAAACATCCTTAGTGGCAGTAAACTTCCTTTTGTGTGTGTTTTGGCTTTTTTGGGAACAGCAGCAAATCATTTGGAGCCAAGTCTAGTAGACAAGGTAAGTAATGAAGAGTGGGTAAAGAAAATTCAACGGAAATTTATTTACTTCTAATTATTTTTACTTTGATGATCTCAAAACTCATTTCTAGTATATTGGAAAAACACCTTTCAATCTCCCCTGAAAAAGCCATTTCAAAAAGCACAGTAAGGGGCTGGAGGGAGAGCTGGCCTAACAGACTAACCCTCCTCCTGTGGTGACACCATTAAGTCCCGACTGCCCCACTTCTGATCCACCTCACTGTTTAGGACCTGGGGAAGCAGCAGGGGATGGCTCAAGTCTTTGCACCTGTACACCCCCAAGGGAGACCTGCAGGAGGCTCCTGGCTTCACCTTGGCCACTACAACCATCTGGGGAGCCAACCAGTAGACGGAAGACTTGTTTAACTCTGCCTTTTAAATCAATGAATCTTTACATGTAGAATGAAAAGCATTCTGGAATCCATGCATATAAGAAATCTTTAAGTTCATGTAAAATTATGGAAATAAACTGAATAGATTTCAAAAATCCTCACGACTCTTTCTGAAGTTTGAACTGTGTGTTCACTGTATACCAATATTCCTTATTCCCTTCTTCCTAGTTTCTCTTTATCAGACTCAGGGACCTAACTTTATTAACTCAATCTTCCCAAGTTTGCATCAAAAAACATCAGCACTCAGGGCAAGTATGTGGAGCACGTGTTAGGCCATCCCTGGGACAGCTACATCCCTTACTGGTTTGCCAGCTCAAGTTCTGGCTACTCCGCTGGAGATGCAGTTCCCTGCTCACGCACCTGGGAAAGCAGAGCGCACAGTACGGACTGCCCAAGCACTCCAGTCCCGATCCAGCACCACGAGCAGGCTCGGTGTACTTGCAGGATCGACTTACCCTTGCTGTCACTGAGCCTTTCAACTAAGAAATCCTATCATTCAATGTCTTAAAACAGAAAAACTTTTAAGCCGAAAACTGAGTCCTGTTTATGGTCATGTTCAAAAGTTTGCTTCTTCAGGGACAACTTCCCTTGGAAATAATACTTAAAATTGGCTTGAAATTACCTTCGGCTCCCAATTCAAGTAAAAATTAAGTTCTGAGTTTAGTGTTGTAACATTTAACATTACACTGTTGGGTCACTGCCATTTGCTTCAACCACATGTGCAGTGAAGGACTTGCAGATAGCTCAATACAGAGAAAACTGCACTTTAATAATCTCAAACTATACCTAATGGAGTACAGAAAAGTTGGTCATAAATCAGCCATTTTACTAGTAAACTTGCTTTTTAATAATTTATTTAAATAAGATATTTGAAGCAGTTTAGAAAAACAAGATTTGTATTTATTTCCTTGTAAAAATCTTTACACATGCAGACAAACCAGTGTTAAGAAAGTATTCACCATCATTTAAACAAATAACCACTTAAATAGAACAGTGTCTGCAATTTTATCTGTATAAAAATAAGATACATTTTTTACAGAATTCACCCTCCAGTTCTTGTAGCAATAAACAATACAGAACTATAATAAAGTACAATTGAACCTGACCATGGTTTTCAATTTAGATACTGCTAGGGCATTTAATGTGCAAAAAAAAAAAAAAAAAAAAAAATTTAACATAGTTCTTTCCAAAAGAAAATGTCCTCCGTGTTTCTAGAGACCTAGACAGCTTTTTTCTTCTTCTTAAAAAAATCAAATCCTAATTGGTTTGCCTTTACTGACGTGTCCACTCATCGCACTGCAGACAGCCCAGCCAAGAACACTGCGGGCTCGAGGGCGGGCGTCGGCACCTGCGCCTGCGCGGCCAGCAGAGCGGCTCCTCGGGGGCGGGCGTCAGCGCCTGTGCCTGCCGTGTCCCGAGCGGCTGCTCCCATGGTGCTTGCCTTTGTGAGGCCGCTCGAAGGAGCGCGACCTCTCTCGCCTGTCCCTATGGTGTCCCCTTTCGTGCCTGTGTTTCTTGGCAGCATCTGAGTGATCCCGAGACTTGCTCTGAGATCGGGAACGAGATTTTTTCCTCTTATGACCATGTCTATTTGAACTTTTTAGATCATCTCTGGCATGCTTGGCCTTAAGGTGAGGAGAACCATGATTATGATGTCTTCGAGGGCTTTCACTGTGACTGCGGGACCTGCTTCTTGATCTCGAGCTGTATGTTCCAGATCGACTCCGCCTATTGTTATAACTTAGATAATAAAAATTGCAGGTTTAGATTCAGTCTCTATGGGCAACATATATTGATGGTTGCTTCTAAGAGGTTCCAAACAAAACTACCAGCTCCATCAATCACAAGCCAAAATACTTTTTCTAAACCTTCCCTCCCTTGGCGTGTCCCACCCAGTCCTATATACAAATCATACACGTCTTCTGGGAAACGTTGAACATTCTTACAAAGTAAACTAGAGCTGAGCTTTTTCACTCACTTGCTCAAACAAAAAAAATAACTGCAAAGTCACAAGGACCTAGCAATGCCAGTTATGAGCACTAACTAGCTAGGTTAGTCCACTGCGGTAAACTTGATTACTAGTTATTTATAGTATCTACTTGTTACGCAAGATATTACATACTTTCATAGTGAACCAGAGAATGTCGCTAACATGTATCACACCTGTTCTACACCTCAAAGCATCTTCTGTTCATTTCTCATGATTTACCTCATGCTTACAAGTCCAATCCCAGACTCACTAGGGCATGCCCAATGCAACCTGTGAGAAACAAGCTTCTCTTACTTACTGTCTTCGTGGAGTGTGTGATCTAGACCTTGATCGAGTTCTTGACCTTGATCGACTTGCACTTCTGCTATTTCTACTTCTCTTGCTTTCTTTTCTTACACTTCACAAGGAGAAATTTACAGCGTTTAGTTACATCCTTTCATGTCGCAAAGTAGCCCCAAGGTTCCCCAGGACACGTGTCGTCACACTCACCCATTGTAAGGGCTTTTGGAGGCCTGTTGCCTGTCCTCAGGCTCCTTCTTCACTGTTTTCACATTAACAGAGACTGGAGACTTTTCTTCGGTTTTTATTTCTCTCGGTGATGCTTAAACGACAGTGACAGTGGCATATTAACTAGGACAGTTAACAGGAAGCTGCCTCTGAGCTACCACCTGGTCCTGTGCTTCAGCGCATCCGCCCTCGGGTGTCGCTGAGCTTCATGTGGCCTATCAAGGCAACCACCTGCTACACGCTGAAGCTTCCTGATGACACTTGCACTGCCAAGTCATTTCACCTCTATAAACTTACATGGTTTAGAAGCTGGAGAAAATCCACCAAGGGTTGAAAGGGCAGGAGTTCCATCAGGATTTAACCCTTTGGCTTTCAATTTGGCTTCTTGTAAGGCTACTTTTCTTTTTTCTACTTCTTTTTCCAGCAATTCATAGTTTGGCTGTAGGAGGAAAAGAGATTCAGTAATTCCCTTCTGTAGATTTAGATTCTTGGTGATGAGACATCTGCACAAAGCAGAGTAATGAAACAAACCTTTTTCCTGGTGTAAAGCCGAAGTGTTTCTATGCAGATTTCCTGGATCTCCTCCTCCGTAGTGCCAAAAAGAAGGAACCAATGGGGACGGGTTGGCAGTGGAATCTAAACCGTAAACACAATGGCACTGGCTTAGGTTTCCACTGATAACACTCACGCTGTAGCCCACAGCCAGGCCCGCCCTCTGCACCTACCTGAAGGGCTCTAGCTGCAAGGTAGATGCATGCGCATGCTATTGTCTCGGGTTGGAACCGAACAAACACATTGGTGCGAAGACTGTCATTCATGTAATTCCTAAAAAATATTTTAACCATAAGCTTTTCATGTAAACAAGTCAAGTCTTCTAAACTTGATATAAAATTGGAGACTCAATCTACTTTATTCTTTTTTCTTCTCTTACATTCACATTCATTCTAGCAAGTAACAATTAACTTTAAGAAATCAAAATAACACTTATTCAATTTTCCCAAATAAGAGCAACCCTTTCAAATAATTCCACAACTTCCCAAATAGAACTTACCCCCGGTTTTTCAATACATGTATTTCTGTAAAAATCAACTACTTTCATAACTGATAAACCACTCCAACAGTTCTTCAAGCCATTAGTTATTGACCATCTCTCCTTTATCCACAACGAAAAGCAGTGTCAACCAAAAATACTGTGAGGCATTTTCAGTAGTAAGCACCAACAAAATCATATTAAGAAAACTAAGCTAAGTCAGAAAACCCAGGTAGGGAAGTGAAGAGCATAAATATATATAATGGTCTCGTTTACATACCTTGTGACCAAGTTAGAGCAGCAGACTATTTCAATAAATACACCGGTAGACTTTTGTTAATGAACTCTCCCCACAATAATCCCAGACTTTAAAGAAAGCTTACAAATTGCTGACATTTAAGCTAAAATTAAACGGATTACTTAAAAATCCTTACCCCATAAAAGCTTCTGAAATGTGTTTTATAGAAAACATTTAAAATGTCATGCATTTTTATAAAGGCAATGAGACTTTTCCAATAGTACTATTATGTAATTAACTGAGTCCGAAAGCATGGCAGTAATAGTAATACTAAAACGCTACCTTGCTTGAAAAATCCAGAGCACAGATTTACACACATCAGTTCTATGCAACAGTGACCGTGGCTAAGCCACGGCTCCTCTACTTTGATTCTAAATTGTCTATTAAAAACGAAGTATTTACTTCTAATATTATCAGCTATAAATTAACCCAATATAGGAACTGGTGCCCACTGTAAATAACTGGTTGTAGCCTCCTTTTGTAGAATTCATGCTACACATACCATAAATACAAATTTTGTCAAACGTCTAACTTAGAAAACCATGTTCATTCATAATGGCTGGACAACAACTCTATCAAAAATGAACTATTCATTTTGATAGTCACAGGTATACATTGAATACATAAGGCATGTTGAATAGTTACTTCTAGAAGCAAATATACAAATCCTTTTGACACCCCGACAGAACTAGAAGATGCTGCCAGATGGATATGGACCACTTCAGTGAATCTCGGATGAGAGCTTGCACTGGATTGGCTGGAGAGCAGGGCAGCCAATCAGGCCATCCTGAGGTCATGGGCTGAAGTGCAGAGGGCAGAGTTCTATGACTTACCATCATGGACTACCCTTTAATTAAAGAGTAGAAAAAAGAACAAAGTTAAATTGAGTTCTCCATTAAAAATAATTAATCAAGCCAAGAAAACAGGAAGCAGAAATAAGCATTATTTACCTTTTAGTTTAAAAACAAAAAAACAAAAGCCCCAAAACAAACTATCTCATTATTTTGGAAAGGGAAAATGAAACTTACTTTATTTCTGCTTCTGTTTTCCTGGCTAGGAAAGAAATGTAAAAGCAACTTACCAGGCAGTTTGAACCAGGGTTTGATTACGTTCACATTCTAAGACTTGTAAATACATAACAATGATCTGAAGAACAAGGGAGAAAGAACTCAATTTAGCGTTATTTCTTTCCAGTGTACAGATTTCAATGAATAATATCACTGGAAAATTTACATTCAAATTCTATAAACTGAATTACTTAAAACTCACCTGAGACTAAGCATAAGTTAATGTCACTGAATTTTTATAATTATACCCATTACCCAATTCAACTCACAGAACTGAATTATTACTATGCCATACAGCACTGTGTCCATTACCCCACCTCAACTTCCAAGGTATGCCTCACATGCCCGAAAACACAAGGCCTGGCTCTGGGAAGTTACCACAGCCATGAGACACTGTAATCCCCAGCTGTGAGTATCACTTGAATGGAACTTCAGTATTCTTCTAGCAAAGTTCATCACACAAGTTTAATACAACTGCATGTAAAGAGCTTTGCCTCACTTGATGTTAGGCATTTCTAAACCAACAGGAGCACCTCTGTTCCCCATTTTAGCTTTAGAAAAATGAAAACTAAGTAGGGGACACCTGCCAAGGCAAATGATGAAGGGCAAAGCAACTTTCTATGCCAGAGCCCAACCCATCACCCAACTCAGAATCACTGGTCTTTTACTTACAGTGATTAATAGCTAACCACTACTGAGCAGCCACCAAGCCTTGCACATTTT
This sequence comes from Ochotona princeps, assembly GCF_030435755.1. Taxonomy (NCBI): domain Eukaryota; kingdom Metazoa; phylum Chordata; class Mammalia; order Lagomorpha; family Ochotonidae; genus Ochotona; species Ochotona princeps. The sequence continues at coordinate 15,662,266 of NC_080834.1, forward strand.
ACTCTGTGACAGTAATTTGCCAGGTACTGTATTTTACAGCAAGATTCTTTATTCCTTAGGTATTTCACCATCTCCATTTTCTAGGTGGAAAAACTCGGATTTAACCATATTAGAAATTATCTACAGTTTTGTAATTAAAAGTGAGGCTTTCAACTTCTTTTTTTGACTCCTATATTAACTGACATCTCAAAAGAAGGCTTTTTAAAACTCAAATGCTCCAATATAAACTCAATTTTTAAAAACAAATTCTAATACTTACGAAATATAAATTTCTTTATTCTACAACTCACCTTATGGGGATGCTTGACATGAACACAAAATCCCAACTCCTTTAGCACCCTCCTCTCTGCCTTGATAACTTGATTTTTGGTGTTAATGTAGTTCTGATCAAGGATCAGGGGGCTTGGAGTCCTATAGTTTGTAAGAAATAAAATCAAAACTGTTTTGCACATCCAAAAAATTTTATTTGTGGCATCTCCATTTTCCCTTCCAACCAACTATTGGCAACAGAAACCAGCTTTTTAAACTCCTGCAAACAAGTTAAAGCATTAATCTTGTGCTGTCCAAGTTATGCTAATTAAATTACACCTAGGCTAAGCTCCTGGAAAAAAAAAACTAGCTCAACAGTCACACTCACAAAATAAGTTCACTCAGGGGATGTAAGACTCATCTGTCTTTGCCTCTCCCTTTCTGATACATATCAGATACATAAAACTCTAAAAAAAATCACTCAAATGCTCGTTTATTCTTGACTTTATCATTTTGGGAATATATACATCTATATGTATTTACCTACTTTATCACAAATCTCAAGTCTCCAGAGGCTTCCAATGATTAAAAAAAAATTAGGTGCTCCTTATAACATGTGCAGTACTATAGAAAATTCTCCTATGATTCTAACATTCTATACTTACCTACTTGACAGCTAATACATTTAGGGGATAAAGTAGCTAGTTCAGATTCCCCACTAAAATTGTTTAAACAAACTTCTAAGAACCTGCTCCACTGTTTTAAAAAGAAAAACTGAAAGGAAGGGTTCACCTTAATTATAACAAAAGAAAATAAATTTAAAGCCAGATTCAAAACTGAATGTCACCTGTGTAATGTAGATCCCAAGTGTGGTCAGGAGCAGACGTGAGGCACCACTTCAGCACAATGCAAGACGGTAACAGAGGGAACCAGAAGGCCACACTCCAGGTCTCTGTCAGACCAAATTGTGATCATTGCAAAGGTCTCTGTGACACCAACGCCTGCACACGTTAGTGGCTCCATGTTTTGAAAACAGCACACTCAAGTAATGCAGTAACTCAAGTACTCTTTTTTTTTTTAATATGGGTGGAGCTACTATACATTCTTACTGTTCAAAGCAGATTTTATTGAGTTTTGAGTTAAAAGATGTCAAGAAACTGATTTTTCACTTTCTTTAGAAATAATTTTATAATGCTTACCCATGTTATCTGGTAAACAAAATGCCCACTTCTATTAAGGCACTAATCATATGGCTAGGTATCTACGTGGGGTTAATATTTTCCCCAATTCATACTCAGTGAAAGTTTCACTCTGGATGAAAGATACCATCTCTTAAAGACAGCCATTCTGAAATATTCACACCAGTGCATACCAGATCCAGAAAAATCATCTATTCTCAGATAAAGAAAAATCACATAATCTTGAATGTGGGAAAAGCATCTGAACTGTGCTCAAGCATCAGCGGGGCAGCATGTTTAACATGATGGGAGCCATCAGTTTCCTTCCTCTGTTCCACTTAAAATAAAAACTGGAATGTTAACTAATTGCTAATTTTGTATATTTACCAAATACCACCATCACAGAAGTTGGCCGACCTTAACAGAACAGCAAAACAGCTATCACTCAATTCAATCCTAGCGCAACTGCGAAAGGTGCTGAGGTTACCACTTAGGGTGACAGGCGGCCTTCTAACACTAAGACAATGAAGCCTTCATTAAGAGTAATTACAAATGCTCTTTGAAAAAAAAACCTTCATATTTAACACACATATATATTTCTATAAAAGGAAATATATTCCAAGGAATATAAGTTTTGTACTTTTTCTGGTCTAAATTGTCAGAGGACGTTTGGAAAGTCAAATCCCAACTTACACTCTGAAGACTGGCTGGTTATTTGATGACTCCCTACTGGTATTAAGGGATAAAGAGCTCTGGTGTTTCAACTATACACCACTGAAACTCCTACTACAATCCAGACAGTAAAACACATCACTGCAATTCAGTCCTAGGAAAGCAAAGCTGCCTCCCGTTCTACCCCTTATGTTGATCAGGTATCTTACTAAGAACACCCGCCTTTCAGCTGCCTTTAACAGCAATAAAATACGTTTGTTCTTATAATTAACCAGCTAAGTCCTTCAGAATGTTTACGTAACCACGGCAACTGTCTGGCCCAAACTTAGCCCCAACCACTCAATAACTACTACAGCAAGTTATTCCCCATATTGTCATAATCCATTTTTGTATGCAAATTCCCATGTCATCAAGATAAATTAAGGAAACAAGGTATTATTTACTGTATGCAATTCAACATATGTCCAAATTGTTAAGTCCTGTTATCTGAGGTTTTCACAGTTAACATTACAGATGGGGGGGGGGGCCCCGGCGGCATGGCCTAGCGGCTCAAGTCCTCGCCTTCAACGCGCTGGGATCCCATATGGGCGCCGGTTCTAATCCCAGCAGCTCCACTTCCCATCCAGCTCCCTGCTTGTGGCCTGGGAAAGCAGTTGAGGACGGCCCAATGCTTTGGGACCCTGCACCCGCGTGGGAGGCCTGGAAGAGGTTCCTGGCCTGGCTTCGGATCGGCGCGCATCGGCCATTGTGGTCACTTGGGGAGTGAATCATCGGACGGAAGATCTTCTCTGTCTCTCCTCCTCTCTGTATATCTGACTTTGTAATAAAAATAAATAAATCTTAAAACAAAAATTACAGATACAGAATGTGATAGCTCATTTTCTCCAGAATGGCTTTTACCACAAATAACCGAGGAAGTGTTGACTAACATGTAATTTATAACTGCCTCTGAGATCAGTTATTTTGTATCAGCAATGGAAAACTGAATGTAACACACATCAGCAGAAAGTTACAGGGAAGGAAATTAAGCAAGTGTCTTCTTTATGTAACAAGCTATATCGTAGTGTAACATGCTATTACTGGCAACACTCCGATCAAAAGTGAATTAATCTTGCAAAATGTAATGTTCTTCACAAATTTCCCTTGTCAAGGAAAAGTTCCAAGCCAACCAGAGGAATTATAAAAATTCAACTAGAGATATTTCATCTACTCATAGAAACTGAAAAATCTGTTCACATACTAACTCATGAATTTTAACAACTCCACTCTAAATTTCAAGTTTCAGAAAATGCTATTGGGGTTAGCTGATTAACTAAACTACCAAAACAACAGCGCAGGGCTAAGTTTCAAACAGCCTCGGGCATTTGCAGTTATCAAGATTATACTGAAAGCAAAAGGGCTACTTTAAGGAAGCCAACTCCTACTTAACACATACAATGTTAAATCAAGGCCTAACTACTTCAGAGTTGGGACAGCCTTTTAGTTAACTTAAGACCAGCTGTGGAGTATAACACACAACTGGTGAAGTTCTTTCAAGAAATGGAAACTTCAGACTCCTCCAACTTCTACCATTACAGATACAATTAAAATATCGTAAACACACATTCAATGAGTGGAGTGATTAAGCCTGTCTTTTAAAAACACCAGATAATGGTTTCCCTCAAGCAAGGGGGTGGGGGAAACCCTATACTTCACAATGAACAGGATGCACATCAAAAGCAAATCATTTAAAAATTAACTGAAATGACTTGCGAAAAAAGCCAACTTTCCCTTTAAATTCAGCCATTAGCCTGAACTTGCAATTATTATTAAAGCATAAAAAATTCAAAGGGGAGGTCTGAGTCAACATTCCTTTAAAAGTTCCCCTGGTGATTCTACTGTGTAACCTGGACTGAAAACCAGCCATCTAAAGGTTACATGAACAACATCTCCTATCATCAAGGTCCCATTAAAGTAGAAGCTGCACATAAACTAGATTAAAACAAGATTACAACTGACATGCTTTAGCTAAGGTGTGATACTGATAGTACTGGTGCAAAGATTAAAGAAAAAAAACATCACTAAGCTACAGCTTTAATAACTTGGACAGCAAAGACAAAAGCTTGTAACAGGAAACAGGAGTTGTTCTAAATGGTTCACCAGTGGCCAACCTGTTAGTCCCCGATTCCAGTGACCTATTCTCAGAGCACTGGCTTCTCCTTGGGGATTTTCGATACTTCACTCACTGTTGCCATGACGACAGCTTCATCTCTATGTACCACTCCACATCACCCAGGCTTTGGTAAATGTAGCTGGTCGCTGTATAGTCGGTTGCAAGGGAAAAAAGAGTTGAAGTTAATAACATATACAAGTTACGTGTCTGAGTAAACTTGTAATATGCATAGAAACTTTTACATCCTGCTTTTTAAAAAGCTTCCATGCAAATAATTCCTTTAAATTTCATGCTATAATCAGACTTCTAAGATTGAAGCAAAATCAATTTCTTGGTAATAATGACAAAAACCCAGTTACATAAGAACAGTCAATCGGGTGGGGAATACTTTAATTCCAGGGTTTTTTTTTTGTTACAAAGAACTACTCTGAGGTCAAGGAACCTATCAAGAAAATTTCGAAGTAGATCATCATATGCAACTGTCTCCTAATTGGCTCACTGGATCACAGACTGGCTCAAAGTTGACTCAAAGATTACTACCAGAAAACCACTTCCCTTAAGGAAACAATCCTTTGACTAACGAGGCTTGTGCCAGTTTTAACGTTCAAATACACTGAGGACATCAGCCAGATCATCTAAACACAAATTTAAGCTCAGATCACACTAAGCTGTAATCGTCCATTACCTACAGATTTCTCACCAAGGCACTACAACTATTTTAAAGTAAAATTAATGACTTTCTCTGGACAAAGTAAACAAGACAAGATTGAAGAGGATAAGAAAACTAAGTATCTGGGTAGAACAACTTAACTACATTTACTATTGCTCGTCTCAGTAGTTCCATTCTTACCAGCCAGACTCAGCCCCAAGGACTGCTTGAATAGCACACTGACTTGACACTAACCAATGTCCAACCTCCCTACCCAGTAACTTCCACTCAAACTCAATCCAAGTTTGTGCAATACTACAAACTCCCTAAAAACTGAACACAACTAACTAAACTAGAAGCCGTCTGTCATTCCAGGCAATTCTGCAACATGACTTGTGGTACTGCTTCCCATGAACACACAGGCTCACATACAATTGTCACAATACCACAACATCCAGATACTGTTTCAGTGCCTGTAGTTCCCTTTTAAGGCCTTTTAACAGGCCTTATCTAAATGCAACCCAATCTCATTGGAATCATTTTCTAACCCGCTCACTGAGACTGTTGTCTAACCAAAACAAAATACCTTGTTTAATCCCTTTGACTTCAAACTTCAAACTTTATCATCCTGCAGTCCTTTCAGATCCGGTTTTATTCGATTTATCGTGGTTCAATGTTGAGTATTCTAACAAAAGCCAACCTCAATTGATAAAAAATTAACTGGGACTCGGAGCAGAAAAACAACCTACACAGAACTGTGCCACGGCGTTGCCTTGAACCACGCAGTCTCACTTCCAGCCTTGTCTTTCCAGAGGTGGTGGTTGGGGAGGGGAGAATGACTTACAGAATACACTCACACTTGAGCCCAACGTACTCCCTTTCTTGTTTAATCTTAAATCACGGGACTGGCTTCACAGCACTGCTAGGATTGTCCACAAATGAAATTGCCTCTACAAACTTTAGATAGCTGGTTAATTGTTTTTTCAAAGTTAAGTATCCGTATTCCTATGTGAACTTCAACACCTACGTTAAAGTCGGTTTTCTGCGTATTGACTTGAAAAGAAAGGAGTTTGGACTCGATGATTGGTGCAGAGTTCAGCAGCAGTAGGAGATACTAAATTCAGTAATGCCAATCTTACCTTTTTCCTCTTAACTGCCGTAGGTGGTGGAATACATTAATCACATCCCTTATCCGTCTAGGTGCTTCTTCGATTTTAGATGCAAGATTAATACAAGCCATGGCAACAATCTGGAAAGAAAAAACCACAAGAGGGCAAAAACAGCGGTCAGGCCACCCAATCCTTCATTCAAGTCAGCGCGGTGTGTGGGGGGTGGGGGGGGGGAAGGAGTCCTTCTCAACGTCTAACTTGCTCTTTAATGAAGAAACCTTGGAACACGAACGGGTCCCCTCTGCCTTAATAAAAATCCAGGCTCGGGGGTGTACCCGCCATCCTGGAGCGGGATAATTGAGTCTTTCCAGTTTGGGATCCAGAGTACTCTGCACCCTAATTCGTGGCTAAGAGGACACGTGGGGGCTCAGGATCCATTTTCTAGTTCCTCCGACACCACTGGCGGGGTTCCCACTTCCCGGAGAGTGCGAACTGGGTACAAAGGTCCCCACCGAACCACTCCCTTTCTGGAAAGGCTGGGCTGCCGGACACTGAGCCGCCCTCCCCCCTCGCCCCGTCCCGTCCCGTCCCGTCCCCGTTTCCGGGCGGAGAAGAAAGCCCTCGGCACCCGCCGCCGCCTCCCATCTGCTCACCTCGAAACTGTGTTTGACAAAAGACTTGGAGTAGAAAAAACGATGAAACAACACCTGCCCCGTCGCCATCGCCACCTGCAGACGAGACAAGAAGGGGAGCGCAGGGGTCAGGCGGGCCCGCACCAGGCGCCGCCGCCATTTTGTGCCGCCGCCGCTCGCCTCCCTTCCCCCGCCCGCCGCCCGGTGCTCCCGCCGCCCCCGCAGGCCCGGTGCTCCGCCGGCCGGCCGCGGGAGGGCCCGGGAGGGCCGGGGGAGAGCCCGGGGAGCCGGGGAACCTGGGCCGCCCTCGCCGCTGCCGCCCCGGGCCACCGACCTGCGGCAGCCGCAGGAGGATGCCGGCGGCCTGGATGAGCTCGCAGCCCAGGATGCGCAAGTCCGTCTCGCTGGGCAGGTCGAGCCCGTCCTGCATCGACGGGGTGGGCGACAGCCTCTCCTCCGGGATCAGCGAGTGGTCGATGGTGAGCGAAACTTCCGAGTAGAGGCGGTCGCCGATCAGGATGCCGCCCGTCGTGGTCGTCGTCGTGGTCGCGGTCCCGGAGCTGGAGCCGCCGGCGCTGGGCACGGCCGAGGCCGAGGCGGCGGCGGCCGCGGTCGAGGTCGGGTGAGGCCCGGACGCCATAGTCTTCGCGAGCCGCACGCACGCCCAACGCAGCCGGAACCCGGAGCGAAACTAACCCAGCGTCCTCGGCGCGCCGGAGACTCCCGTGACCGCCGGCTTCGGGCCGCCTCACGCAGCGAGCGCTTCCGCCCTGACGTCACCGCGCCCGGCCGGCGCCCGCCAACGAGTCCCTGCAGGCCGCGCCTCCCGCGCGGGGCGAGCGGCGGAGGCCGCGGGTCGGCTTCCCTGGTTCCGCCCGGCCCCTGCGACCCCGCCCTGCTCCTCTGCAGTTAGACCCCGGAACCCTGCAGGCGCCTCCCTCGCGGAGACCCCGGCGGCGGCGGCCGAGGGCCCCGCGCGACGCTAACGGCGAGTCGGGGCCTGTCCGCCGTGGCCTCGCGCTCCCGCCCCCGGCGCCATGGGGCGAGTGCCAGGCGGGCGTCGGGCCCACCTTGGCGGACCCTGGCGGGGCTGCGGGGAGCGAGGCGGAGAAGGCGACTTTGGCGGTTCTCTGGATGAGTTTATGAGGTACAGGGGCCCCAAAGAGGGCTGCCTGTCAGCACAGTCTTTTCTAGAAAACCAGCCCAGGAGCCACCCGGTTCCCAGTGGGGTGCGGCAACGGGACGACTGGCAGGGCGGCCGGTGGCTACGCGGCTTGCAGTAACCTGGAAAACCCCTCGTTTCCAAAAATAGTTGCAGAGTTTGTTGGGCGAGGAATTTACCAAAGTTAATCTGATTATGTCCCGGGGATTGTTGAGTTTTTTGCTTTCGGAAGTGGTATTAGCCTGCGAATAACCGAAAGTTTCTTCGAATTTGAAGTAAATAACCGTCGTTTAGGAATACATCTTGGTTTACTGCAGTCCTCTTTCTCGTAACACCTTTCTTTTTTTGTTTTGTTTGTTCAGCTTAGACAAATAGGGGAATGGACCTCTAACCCTAACCCATGAAACGAAAACACACCATCATTGTTTGAAAAAGCCTTCTGGGCCTGATGCTGTGGCTCAGTGGCTAAATCGTTGCCTTGTTCACACCAGGATTGCATATGGGCGCCAGTTTGTGTCCCAGCTGATCCACTTCCCATCTCGCTGCCTGCTTGTGGCTTGGGAAAGCAGAGGAGGACGGCCTGTTGCCTTGGGACCCTGCACCCACGTGGGAGGCCCAGAAGAAACTCCTGGTTTGTAGTGGGCTCAGCTCCAGCTGTTGAAACCACTTGGGGAGTGATTCAGTGGGGTGGGGGGGCTTTTGTATTTCTCCTCTGTAAATCTGCCTTTCCAAGAAAAACAATAGATAAATCTTAAATCTGTCCATCTTTGTTTAAAAAGCCTTAGGCCATTTGCACCTGCCTGCCCACTGGGGTTTACTGGTGAGCTCCTAGACATGTCTGAACATTATTCCAGGAGCGATTTGAAACTTTGCTTGGTTTCCCCAGGAACTAGCTGATGATCTGCCACTTTGCTAGTTTTGATAATCCGGGGAATTTTAAGATATTCATGTGGGGGAAACTGGGTGAATTATACACAAGAGCTGTTTTTGCAACATTGTGTTTTTTAAGATAAAAAGTATAAGTTGACTCTGGGTTTCAATGAAATTACAACCTACATTAAAGTTGTTTTTGTTTTTTATGAGACAGTTACAGAGAGGGCGATTTTTCATTTGCTGGTTCACTCCCCAGAGGGCCTGAATAGCTAGGACTGGGCCAGACTGGAGCCAGGAGTTTTTCCAGATTGCCACACAGATGGAGGAGCCCGAGGATGTGATCCCCCTCCTGCTGGATTTCCCAGGCCATCAGCAGGTAGCGGGATGGGAGGTAGACTCAAAGCCGCACCTTTATGGTTGCTCACGTCCCAGCCTGGGGCTTTACCTGATATGCCTCAACACCAGTCCCAAGATTATTGCTTAATGGAAGACTCTGCTTTTTAGGGAGCCTTCCAATATGCCTTGCCAATCAGCTGACTTGGTGCTCTCAAGTTACAATAGGACTTGAGAAAATTCTTAGAAAATGTGCGGTACTGCATGGGTTTCAGGATTTTTTTTTTGCACCAAAAATCTGTTGGTTCTGTGTTCCTGTGCTTCTCTAATGTATTTTTATATGTAATTTTTCCCACTTGAATGGCAGAAAGACAGAGCTTCCCTCCTCTAGTTCATTCCGCAGATACCTGAGACATCCAAGGCCAGGTCCGGCTGAAGCCGGGAGCAGCACATTCAAGACTTCCCTCCCCGTACCATTTATGGCTTTTCCTATGTATTTTGACACAGGGTTCCATATTTCTGTGCATTGTCACTTTGGGTCTATCTTAACTCCCTTTTACCTTTATTCGTATTCTCTAAGATTTGGTGGATATGGTGTACATAGTAGATGATGAGAATTTGAATCGTGTGGTTTTCTTCTGGGGCCTTGCATAGACAGCCTGGTCTTTGTCCTTTGGCTCAGAAACTAATTCCACCCTCGAGTGTCCTTCCTACCCTGACAGCACATCAGCCAGGTTTCCACTTTGACTGTGGTCCGTGTTCTTACAGAGGGCTGCTTAAGCAGTCCACAAGCCCTGCCTGACACAGGCACAGGCCGTGGGACAGACAGCGCATTGGACTGCTGTGACCCGAGAGTGCTGAGGGCAGAGGCAGGACTGCACAGAGCGCTAGACATTAGCGTTTTCCTGTAGGTGCAGACACAGGTGCTGGGGCTGTCTTGGAGATTTGTCCAGAAATGGGACATGTTCTGAACTAGAGCTGCCCTATAACCAGTAAAGATGCTACCTGGAACGCTGGCATCCCTGATCGGGACTGGTTTGAGTCCTGACTGCTCCAGGGAAAGCAGTTGAGGATGGTTTAAACCCTTACGCCCCTGTACCCATGGGGGAGAACAGAAGAAGCTCTAGCCTCCTGACCTCTGATGGGCCCAGCTCCGATTGTTTCAGCCGTTTGTGCAACCGCCTTTCAAATAAATAAATCTTTAAAACTTTAACCACTCAACCCGGTTCTTAGATGGATTCATCCCTTCATGTAATTAATGACAGAAATTGGCTGACTAGTACAGATATAAAGGTGACAGCTTGAATGGGATCGCTCAGTAGACCATATCAAGGTATTCTGCCCTCCTGATACCTTGATTTCTTCCCGGTGAAACTGACTTGTGTCTTCTGACCTCCAGAATGAAGCAAATGGGGGGATTTAAGTAGAGACATTTCAGTGGTATCTTTTATCTCAGTAGATAAGCCAAAGGAATATGTATGTGTATGTATGCATGCATATGTGTTTTTTCCCTCCCTCAGATGTGGACTCCCAACCTTAAGGATGCCTTCTAAGGTGGCACATCAGATTAAACTACCACCTGCAAACCAGCATTTCATGTCAGTATTTGATTGTGTCTAGGGAAAGCAGCAGCAGATGGTCCCAAATAATTGAACCCCTGCCACCCATGTAGGAGACTCTGATGGCGATCCTAGGTTCCCGGAGGAGGAAGAGGACATGAGTGAAGGAATACAGACACTCCTAAGAGGCTGGGAAAGGCAAGGAAACATTCCAGAGCCAGCAGAAAGTAGGGGCCGTGCTTTGTAGCTCCATGAGAACTACCAAATGTGTGGTAATCTGTTACAGCAGCAATGGGAAACTGCAATGGAGACTTACTGTTTCCTGATAGTATTTTAGGAAACTTAAGTTATTTAGGCAGTTATTTAAACTCATTTCTCCCACCAGTAAGATACTGACATTAATGCCTGCCACAAGACTGTTGTCGGGTAGTAAAATGATGATGAGTTCACTTTCCAGGCTTGCAAGTGCAAATTACCCACCTGGTGTTGCCCAGGGATAGATGCCTGCTGTTTTGGCACCTGGGGCTTTGGTGTGCCAGCTGTGGACAGACTGTTTTCATTCAGATGCTCATTGTTAAAGTTTTACTAGTTGACCATTAAGTAGCAATCTCTATTCAAGACATGAGGACTGTAGCAATGACTAAGACATACTCTGCTTTCAGGGATGCGCATGCGATTCTGATAAACTTTGGCTAGTTCTCCATAAGTAAATTTCTGTACTCGTCTCTCAGAGGACTGACTGTTCATGTCTCAGGGTTAGGTTCTGATCAACAGGTCACTTTTTGTTTTTTCTAAGATTCTGTTAGTTGAAAGCAGAGTTACAAAGAGAGCAAGAGAGAATGGTAGCTTCCACCTGCTGAGTCACTCCCCAAATGGCCACAACAGCAGGAACTGGGCCAAACCAAACACAGGAGCTTCACCCAGGTCTCCATGTGGGTGATGGTGACCCAGGCTTTGAGCTGTCTTCCACTGCTCTCCTAGGCACATTAGGAGAGAGCTGGATTGAAAGCAGAGCAGCTAGAACCAGTACTGTGGTTAAGTGGTTAACCAGTATGTGGTTAAGCAAGCAGTGGCTTAACCAACAGTACCATAGTTTATGAACCTCCACTCTTGATTTGTAAAATTTTTATAGTGAACATATGTATCTTTAAGAATTACAGTTGTTTTAAAATATTTCCAGCTCAATGTGAAATAAATATTTCAGAGGATAGAGTTTTTTTTTTTTTTTTTTTTTTTAATGAACTGGCACCCACCCACATGGGATCCTGGTGCATGCAAGGTGAGGACTGTAGCCACTAGGCTACCATGCTGGGCCCGAAGATAAAATACTTTCATGGACAGTGACAAAGAGAAGGTTATGTGTGATACGAGTTTTAGACTACCTACTAGGCATTTCCAATAATGTGGAAGGACATTTTAGGCAGAGGGAGAACAGTGGCTAAAGGAAGGAGGGAGGGAAGTGCTGGCTGTGTTGAAAAACAATCTCTGGGGACCCAGCATGGTAGCCTAGTGGCTAAAGCCCTCAGCTTGCATGAGCCAGGATCCCAGATGGGTATTGGTTTGAATCCCAGCTGCTCCGCTTCCCCTCCAGCTCCCTGCTGTGGCTTGGGAAAGCAGTTGAGGACAGCCCAAAGCCTTAGGACCCTGCACCCATGAGGGAGGTCTGGAAGAAACCTCTGGAAGATATTTCTGTTTCTACTTTGCTCTGTGAATCTGCCTTTCAAAAAGAAAGAAATGAAGGAAGGAAGGTAGGAAGGGAAAGAAAAGGGAAAAAAAAAGGTAAGAGAAAGAAAGGAAGGAAGGGAGAAAGAAAAAATAGCCTCTGGTTTTGGCCTGCCCAGCATCTACTCCCTAGTTCTAACCCATCTTGCAGTTTGCCATGGGGACCCCACAGCTTCTCCATTCTGAGTGATTCTGGTTTGGCTGGGACTGACCTCTGCCCAAGTCTATGCACGAGTCTCCATCTTTCAAGCCTGTGCACTTCAGGATGCCTTGGGCCGAAACATTGAGAAGGCATGGGGAGAGAAGTGCTCTTCCCAGTTGGCCTGTAGACGACATAACGTGGCCAAGCACTGCTGACACACTGCTGCCTCCGCGTAGGGGAGGACCAGCCTGGGAACGGAACCGCAGAGAGCAGCACAGACCACAGCTGGATAGTCAGTCTAGCAGCTCAGTGTATGTCCCTGCATAAAGTGCTCCCCAGAGATTGCCAGTTGAACAAGTACTTTTTTTTTTCATTTTTTTTTTTAAAGATTTATTATTATTGGAAAGCCAGATATACAGAGAGGAGGAGAGACAGAGAGGAAGATCTTCCGTCCGATGTTTCACTCCCCAAGTGAGCTGCAACGGGCCGGTGCGCGCCGATCCGATGCCGGGAACCAGGAACCTCTTCCAGGTCTCCCCAGCAGGTGCAGTGTCCCAAAGCTTTGGGCGGTCCTCAACTGCTTTCCCAGGCCACAAGCAGGGAGCTGGATGGGAAGTGGAGCTTCCGGGATTAGAACCGGCGCCCATATGGGTTCCCGGGGCTTTCAAGGCGAGGACTTTAGCTGCTAGACCACACCGCCGGACCCTTCATTTTATTTTAAACCTTTTCACTGACACAAGGGATATTATGGTTTGCTGGAATGTGTCTCTCTGTGTTTTGTCCCAGGGACTAACGTGACTGCCAGCGGGAGGGGGACAGCAGCTAGAATCCTGGGAACCCCTGATCTAGGCGATTCCATGGTCTCTGGAAGTTTTAAAACAGGTGACCTCCAAATTTTGTCATGTATTGCTAATAGTGCAATAGTAAATGCTCCCCAGCTCTTATATTCTATATGGCAAATCAATTTTTTTGTAGAAAGAAAAATTTAAAAGATGGCTTCACCTGGAAATTTATCTAAATTCTTCAAGATAGAGGTATTAAGAATATTAATAATATTCTACTACTTGCATCTTTTTCTTAGAATAAAGTATTTTATGTAGTGAGACTTAAAAAACAAACAGGTGACCTTTCAAAATCAAAAGCTGTAAGACAAACTCAGCGTTAAATACACTTAGTTGAGGCTTTTATTAGTTTCATCTTTGTTGCTGTTTCCCTTTATGGTTACAAAACCTGACAACTGCCAGAAGTTAGGGAGCTGGTTAGGATGGAAGCAGTGTTAGTTAGTTAGTGTCAGGATGGCTCACGTCTGGAGGGCTTGGAGGGCTGGGCACACCAATAGGACCCTCACCCCATCAGCCACTTCTGGCTGGTTGAGGGGGCATGGCCTAGCCTGGCTGCTCCAGAGTGGGTGGGGCCATCTTGACTCGGAGCTCTGGCCACTTTGGGGTGATGAATTACTGCCTAGGGACATCCATGGATAAGGCCCCAGTACTTGTAGGTGAGGAAGGAATCCTGAGGGACACGCAACAACAGGGCCACTGTACTTGCACATAAGTGAGGGCACTGAGACCTGGTGGTTTGGAGGGGAGAGCCTGGAAGATGTGTATGGGTCAGACTGATTCACCAGTACACAAGGGAGTCCTGAGATGGGCTTGTTAGCACAGAGCTTTGCTGACTGCCACATGCCACCCCACACAAAAGGTATGGCTGGGGCCTGTCTAGCAGAGTTATATCCCCAGTACCTGAGTGTCGGAACAGGGGATGGGTCACATTAGGCAGGGCCATGACACTAACCAGCATGCAAGAGAACCAGGTCCGGGATAGCTTCTGGGGACAAGGGGAAGTAAGTGGAAGTACCAGTCCCACTGGTTAGCTCAAGAGTTGGGGTGGTGACTGGCGGAAAGGGCTGTGAACATGGAACCTGACAACACTCGTGGGTATTAGGGCCTAGAATAGGCTGGGCAGGTCCAAGCCGCTGTAGCTGCATATCCAGCCTAAAACGGTGTGGGGCAGGCCGGCCCACACTATCCACGAGCTCATACAAGAGCCAAAATGGAGGGGCAGACTATGCTGGGCAAGGGCCTATAGCATTTGCTGGAGCATGTGAGATCTGGGTCTGGGATTGGGCTGAGTGAGGGAACCTGGGAAACTTCCATAGTGTGTCAGCTCCCACTGGTAAGAATGTGCTCCAGACCCAGGGATCAAACAAGTTGGGCAAGGTAACCCCATCCACTGGTGTGAGGGTTGGTTTTGGAAGGGGGCGGATGGGGCAGGGCCAAGCAAACCTTACTCAGTGGCAAGTGCATAAACAAGGCTGGAGTGCAGGCTATGCTGGGCTAGCCGGGGATGAGAGCAGACTGAGCAGGGCAAGGTTCCAGTACCCGCCAGTGAGAGTTGGGACTGGGATCTGGCTAGGTCAGACTAGGATGCAGCATCCAAAAGCAAAGGCTAAGACAGATGAGGGGCTATGCCAGGACAGGTCAGAGCAACCACTGGCACATATGAGACCTGTGTATGGGAACAGGCCTGGTTAGGAAGCAAAGTTGATATCCTGGCCGGGTGGTAATTCCCATTGGTGAGCATGAGGGCCAGGATGGGGGCTGCGATCTGTCCTGGATATGGCTGCAGGATCCCTCAGCATGGGTATGGGCTGTGTCTGGGATGTGCCAGACTGGGCTAGACTCCAGCACCCACTGGTACTTGTGAGATCCAGGGTGGGTGTAGTATGGGCTAGGCTAGGTCTCTACCCTTGCTGAACCATGTGTGAGCTGTGTCTGGTTGTGGGCCAGATTTGGCCGGGCTGTAGCGTCCAACAAAAAGAATCAAGATGGGTGAGGGCCGGTCAGGAAAGGCCAGTATTCCTGCTAGGACAGGAGGTGGACTAAGCAGGGATAGCCCATGGACTCACTGGTGTGTGCGAGATCTGGCACTGGGAGAGATACTGATGGAGGAGCTTGGGGAACTCCTTTGTTGGGAGAGAGTATGAACCAAGATGGGAGCAGCCCAGACCAGGCCAAAATAAGGTACCCACCGGCATACGTTTGGTACAGGTCAGGGGCAGGCCAGGCTGGGTCAGTCCATATCACCCTGGTGAATCCTAGTGCCAGAATGGAGTGTGGGTCAGGCCGGTCAGAGCATAATACAAGCCAGTCCACATTAGGGCCAGGAGTAGGGGGTGGCAGGGCTGGGCTAGGCTGTATCCCCCCACCAGCATGAGCTGGAACTGGGGGTGGGCCGGGCTTGGCCAGACTATAGCACCCGCTGGCAAATGCTGAGATGAGGCAGGCTGTGCCAGACTGGGTCGCAGCACCAAACCAGAACATGTGAAACCCAGGTAGTGGTGGGGACGAACGCACTGTGTGGCACTGCGGGGGGCCCTCTGCTGGGCCACTACTCCCACTGGTGAGCATGAGAGCTGGGATGGGGCAGACAAGCCTGGGCAGGGCCACAACACCTAATGGCTTACATGTGAGCTGGATCAGGGAAAAGCCAGGCTGGGCTGACTATACCTTCTGGTTCATGCACAAGCCAGAGTGGGTGTGGGTGGTTTGGGCTTTGCTGCAACATCAGCAGGCAGATGCTGGGATGGGGGCAAATTCTGTCAGGCGCAGGTATGGCTAGACAGGTGGTGGCACCTGCTAGTACCAGTGTGGACTGGATAGTGGGGTTGGTTGGGATGAACTGGGCTTTAATGCCCATTGACATGCACAAGAGCTGAATAGGATATGGGACAAACGGGACCAGCCTGCCGTATATACTGGCAACATAAGAAACAGGGCAGGGGCAGGCCTGGTGGGGTTATTGTGGGTCGCTCTGACTAGGCTGCAGCTCCCATTGGTTTATGTGAAGGCCAAGTATGTGGTGGCCAGGATCGGGCTGGACTCCAACACCCATTGGTTTGCATAAAACATGGGGCTGGAGACAGAACTGAGCCAGCAATTGCAGCGTGTATGTAGGCTGATTTGGGTGGTGGACTGTGCCGGACCTCGTATTGGCAAACACAAGAATGAGGTCTGGGATGGCCTCAGATAAGGTTTCTTGGCGATTCCCTACCAACTGAACCACTGACTCAGAACCCCAACCATGGAGAGAATTGCAGGTTCTGTGGTCTGTGGAGTGCACGTGTCAGAGCTGGGCCTCCTCAGTGGCTCAGATGGAGCAGTGGACAGTATATCCAAATGCAAATGGAGGCTATGGCAGTGCATTGGAGACTCCTGAGGACACCTGGCAGCACGGCAGAGGATGACGGACAGAACAAATTTATCAACTACTCCAACCAAGTGTTGGCAGTGAATACCTGGGCAGATAGAGACTCAGGTGGAGCGCAGCCAGTGGATACTGGAGAGATTTCATTGCGATTGGAGTAGTGGGATCGACAGCAATTCAGGACTGTTGAACTATCAAAACCTCTTGAGAACTTCATGGCATTGTAAATTTCTATTTTTCTTCCTGTTGATTTTGTATTGTGGTTTTACATTTAAGGAGATATGTGGTAACTGTGTAATGGAGACTATCATATCCAGATGTGAGGATACAATGTCATATACATCTCTACTTCCAGATCAAAGGTGGACTCCCAATGAAACTGTTAACTATAACTTGACAATAGGATGCTGGACTCTCTGCCATTGTCCATGCCCACAATGATGGACATATGACTGATTATGAAGAACTATACTAACAATATAGAGGAACTCAGTGGGCGGGGAGTGGATTTAGGGTAAGGGTAAGGGAAATCCCAAAGCCTATGGAACTGTATCACAAAATGATAATAATAATTAAAAACATTGTAAACTAAAAAAATAAATTTGGAAGATAAAAAATAGATTAAAAAACCCAAAGTACTCAATGAGCCCTTTAAAATTACATTTTGAAGTGATTGCATTTGCCTTTTAAGAAATAAAAATTTCATTTTGAGCAATGAAGTGATGATCTACTTTAATACTGTTTCCTAGTTCCAATGGACAAGAATTTAATTAAGGAACCATTCAATAATAATGAGCTTTTCTTTAGTTCTCCAGCTATTTTGTTTTCCTGAAGGAAAGAAAGTAATCCTGCAAATCTGAGGAATTATTTACTAAACATCTTGAACATTTTTTCATGGTTTATTTACTTTTGTTGGAAAGGTAGATTTACCATTCACTGGTTCACTCCCCAAGTGGCCACAACAGCCAGAGCTGAGCTGACTGAAAGCAAACAGGAGCCTCCATGGGTCTCCCGTGTGTGTACAGGGCCCTGACTGCTTGGGCCATGCTCTACTGCTTTCCCAGGCCACAGGCAGGGAGCTGGATGGCCAAGCAGAGTAGCCAGGACACGAACTCGCACCTAAATGGGATTGCAGCACTTGCCAGGGGGTGCACCAGGCCCACAATGTCGAACATTTAAAAACAAACCGAAAAGAAAAAAGAACACATCAATTTCCCTTTTAGAACTCCCGTTTAAAAAAATATTTATTTTTATTGGAAAGGCAGATATACAGAGACGAGGAGAGACAGAGAGGAAGATCTTCCAATGATTCACTCCTTAAGTGACCACAACAGCCGGTGCTGCGCCGATCCGAAGCCGGGAACCAGGAACCTCTTCCAGGCCTCCCACACGGGTGCAGGGTCCCAAGGCTTTGGGCTGACTGCTTTCCCAGGCCACAGGTAGGGAGCTGGATGGGAAGTGGAGCAGCTGGGATTAGAACCGGCGCCCATATGGGATCCCGGGGCGTTCAAGGCGAGGACTTTAGCCGCTAGGCCACACTGCCGGGCCCAGAACTCCCTAACTTTACCTTTTATATTTTTCATGCTCGTAGGCCAATAGTTGCCCTCATGGTCCTGCATTTATGTTTGACTGATTGTTCCCTCACAATTAGATTCTGGTTGGACATTTTTCCAGGAATAGTCCACGGGCAGTGCTGTATCCTTTCCATGCCCCAAATTAAGGGACACACAACCACTAAATATTGTCCAGTTACTGGCTAACTTCTGCTGATATGTGGGCTACGAGATTCTCCATTGTAAAGACACCCTGACTCTCTTGAAATTTGAAGGCAAAATATGGCAGTGATTTTTTGATAATAAATAAATGCATTATTAGTAACAGATACTACATACACTGTTTGTAAATGGTTCATAATAAACTTTTGTAGTTACAATTATTTCCATAAACTGGTCAGCATCCATTGAACTACGTTACTAGGTGCAAAACATCATCCAACTACCGAGGACCGACGAGCAGACAGTGCACAGAATGCTTGACAAAAGGGCAAAATACCACAGGTACATATAGTAGAGAGAGCACTAAATATGCGGGCCTGGTGCCGTGGTGTAGGCTAAGCTTCCCTGAGCCAGCACCCCACCTGGGCACCTAGTCACGTTCCAGCTGCTCCATGCGTTTGCCTGGGAAAGCAGCAGCGGATGGCTCTTGTCCTTGGGCCCCTGCCCCACCGTGGGAGACCCTGGAGAAGCTCCTGGTTTAGACCCCATCAGCTCTGGCCACTGCGGTCATGGGAGGAGCAAGCCAGCAGCTGCACCGCTTACCGCTCTTCTTCGTAACTCCACCTTTTAAATAAACTTTAAAAAATAATAAATGTCAGGTTAAAGATGTGAATGGCCAACATTTAGATCTAGTGGCAGAAGTCGGATTAGTAGCTCTTTCTGATTCACAATCCTCTTTCGATGACAGCTTCAAAAGTTTGTTTAATGTCAGTTTTCTTCAGGATGGGTGTAACATGCATTACATGTGCTATTACATTGAAATAACTGCTATCACATTAAATCATAATAGTATCCAACTATTGGGAAACTAAAGAACATGCTTTCTGCAAACACACCATAGGGTGTTCTACCGGAAACACTGAACTCCCTGTGTCTCGGGGAAACGGTTCCTGCTAGCGCCAGTCTGTCCACTCCCAACTGGATTTCATCTCTTGCCCCTTCAAACTACCACAGACTAACTTTCTGCTTGCATACATCAGGAAGGAGTGCACAGCACATGTTCCTTTTCACAAATGAGGAGGCAATTCAGAAGGATCTACAGCCTCCACCTTGAGACTCAGAGCTCAGAACTGTGTCGAGTTGACGCAGTCCCGGCAGGGGTGGCCAGAGGGGCCGTGTCACCCTTAGACATAACAACAGTGCCCGCCTAACTTGCCATCCTGAAGAACGAGGGACTCTTGCTCATAGCATACTCCGTTCATTCACGTCTACTCAGCCAGCTCGGCTCTGGGCTTCAGTCTGAGGTGAGTTATAAGACGCAGCATCTCCTGTGCTGAGCTGTGCATGTGGACCCATGGAACAGCATGCACGCTTCCCCGGGAGACACGGGTGCCGGCCGGGAAGGCTCGCGCTGACCCCACGGGCCCTAAACGCCCACGCCACGATGCCATCCAGGCCCTGCCCCTCGCCTTCGGGGAAAGCGACGGCACCAACAGCCTCCAGGGCACTGCGTCGCAACCGGGCGACACCCCGGCTCAGCACGCTACGGCCAAGCCAGCCGGGTCACCTCCGCCCCGGCCTCCCGCCGGAACGGCGTCACTGCGGCCCAGCGCGTCACACGTCACTTCCAGGGAGCGCCGCCCGCGGGGGCGGACCGGAAGAGCGCCCCACAGCCCGGCCCGCCCTTCCCTGCGGCCCGACGGCTCCCTCCGCCACACAGGCCGCAGCCGGATCTACCTCGGCCTGCTCTCCGCCCGCGCGCCTTCTGCCCATGCGTGGTCGTGACGTGGCCGGCCCCTCCCTCCGGGCCCCGCCGGCCTCTGTGACGGAAGCAGCAGAACCCTGCTTCGGGTGAGGCTTTGCGGGTAGCCGGGCGTGTTGGCTGGTGGCGGGTTTGAGACCTGGGCCGCCGCCTACGCAGGCTCTTTTGTAATTTCCTGAAACTTCAAATAATGCTCGTGGCTATTTCCTAATAAGGGTGAAAAGGCTGAAACCCGTTAGTCAAAACGCCGCGCCTTGCCAGCTGGCAGTTGTGTTGAAAGAAAATAACCGCAAAATGTCATTATTCAAGTTTGTTCGCTTGGGAAGTTTGGGGCTGTGTATCTATTGTTGTGCCCTTGGGTGTATAAGCAGAAAAGAAGGCGCGTGACACCTCCTCTCCCCCATGACGATTTTGCCGGTGGAGCTTGGGGTAGGCAGGAGTCCGCCAGGGAGGAGCGATAGCTGGTCTGCTGGGTGATACGAGTGCAGCATCAACTTAGTTGGTGTGTCATTCCCATTTGGATTAGCCAGGAGCGGCATCTTGAGAGGCTGGACATTTGCAGTGTGGGCTCTGTGTCCCCTCCAGCTTCCTGCTGCTGTGCGCGCCTGACTGCTGCCTAGGAGTGAACCAACAGCAGGGAGCTCTCCTGTGCACTTCTGCCCTCAAATAAATCATAAACACGTTGAAGTTCTATTTTAAAAAGAAAACAGAAGCTGAAGAGTGGCTACTTATTATGTGTGCTGCCAAAGCTAGCAAGAATGGTTCATTATTTTGTGTAAGCTATTTAAAGTCCAGGAGCACCAAAGGCCGTCTGTACACTTTACATAATAATGAAACAAAACTCAAGATTTCTGTGACTTGCACAAGAAAGGAGTTCTGGCCGTTGCTCTCAGCATGCCCACGCGTGGGGTGTCTGCTGCCTCTTTTCTTGCCTTTCTCGCTTGGCTTCCCCCACACGCACCTGCCTCTGGTTCCCTCCCGCAGTCCACTCCTGTCGCCGCCCCTTCCCCTCACACTTCCCGCCCTCCTTTGGCTTCCTGTGTCTCTGTAACTTCTGTTTTCTTGAGAATTGAGCCAGCCCCTTTCTTCCTCCTCCCTGAATGAGTGTAAAAGAATATGCAGGAACCAAAAATGTTAGTAGAATGTCCCAGGACAGAACTACAACTATGTAAAGACCCTAATTGTTTTCTGTGTGTGTGATTTTAGAATTAGGCAACATTTGTCCCATAAAATACAGACGGTATTTTTTTTTTTTTTTTTAAGATTTATTATTATTGGAAAGCCGGATATACAGAGAGGAGGAGAGACAGAGAGGAAGATCTTCCATCCGATGATTCACTCCCCAAGTGAGCCGCAACGGGCCGGTGCGCGCCGATCCAAAGCCGGGAACCTGGAACCTCTTCCGGGTCTCCCACGCGGGTGCAGGGTCCCAATGCATTGGGCCGTCCTCAACTCCTTTCCCAGGCCACAAGCAGGGAGCTGGATGGGAAGTGGAGCTGCCGGGGTTAGAACCGGCGCCCACATGGGATCCCGGGGCTTTCAAGGCGAGGACTTTAGCCGCTAGGCCACGCCGCTGGGCCCACAGACGGTATTCTAAGGAGCTTAGCAGCAGAGGTGGATTTTAGACACCTAAGGGTTTGAGGAAAGAGTAAAATGAACAAAAGCAGGTTGGCCATCTCACAGTTACTTGTCATTTTTCGTGTGAGATAGGTATGAGGAGACAAAACATTTCCTTATAACATGCTAGTTAACATCAAGCTACTTCAGGTAAAAATGGAAACTGAGGGAGCTTCCTGATTGTGTCGCCTGCTGCTGGACATTCAGCTTTTGTTTGGTGACAAGGATCCGAGACTAGCTAAAACCCTGTGTCTGGTCCAGGGGAAAAACCTTATGAGGCCATTTTCCCTTGGTCAACAGCTCACTGTCGCGTGTATCAGCAAAGTGATGGCCTTTAAGGCGTGCCACCTACCTCAGTGAGAAGGAGAACTCGCAGGCTGTGAGGAAGGCCACCTTTGTCCTTCACTAGGTGCCCAGGAAACGAAGGCCTTCAGGTGGGCAACACGCGAATTGCCTACAGGCCACCAGTAGGGAAGGTCCTGTGCGGGTTCCCGCCCAGACGAGCAGGCGTCTGGAGCTCTTAAAGACTCCATCGGAAACCCTAATGTGTGTCTCTCTTTTCCGGAGACACCTCATCTCCCACACCGCTCCCAGGAAATGCTTCCCCTTCCTGTCATCTCAGGTTCACTTGTTTGCTTTGCAAATACAGCTGCTCTGTCTGCAACCAATTCCTGGCTTTTTATTTCTGTACTCGACTGACTTTGACTATGGTAGTCCATTGTGTTGGGGACTGCTGTAGGAACCTAGCCCAACACACTGAGCTCCTGCAGTTTGTACTTACCTTCTGGGCTGGTGATTCTTTTATACCTTAGAAGTGAACCATAATATTGGGATCCTGCAAAAATAGAAACACAAAGCTTGCTTATTTTAGGAGAATTTTATTTATTTTAGAAGATATCCCAAATGTATACAATGTTTTGGGAGGAAAAAGATGTTATTGAAGGTTAATTTACTTTTTCTGTTTTTAAAATTTAAACAAGTAGTAATTGCACACTATTGCTTTTTAAAAATATTTATTTTTGTTTATTGGAAAATTAGATATACGGAGAGGAGGAGAGACAGAGAAAAAGATCTTCCATCTGCTGTTTCACTCCCTAAGTGGCTGCAGTGGCTGGAGCTGAGCTGATCCGAAGCCAGGAGCTGCTGCTTCTTCTGGGTCTCCCACATGGGTGAAGGGTCCCAAGGCTTTCCCAGGCCACAGCAGGGAGCTGGAAGGGAAGTGGAGCACCTGGGATACAAACCGGCACTATACTACATCCTGGTGCATGCAAGGCAGGGACTTTAGCCACTAGGCTTCTGTGTCAGACTCTCTTTTTCTCTTTAAAAAGATCGATTTATTTGAAAGACAGAGTAACAAAGAGAGCGCTTCCATTCATTGGTTCATTACTCAACAGTTGCAACAGCCAGGAACCTGAAAATCTATGTGGTGCTCCCTGTGGGGTTCAGGGACCCGGGTGCGTGGGCCATCTGCTGCTGCATTCCCAGGTGCGTCAGCAAAGAGCAGCCGGTGCTCCGCCATGGGACGCCAGCGTCACAGGCTGCAGTTCAGGGTGCTGTGTCACAGCGCCAGCGTCACAGGCTGCAGTTCAGGGTGCTGTGTCACAGCGCCAGTGTCACAGGCTGCAGTTCAGGGTGCTGTGTCACAGCGCCGTCTTTAAAACATAAGCGGTGGAAGGAAAAAAATAACAACAACGAAAAACATAAGCGGTGGTATTGACAACTTTACTGCTAGAAATGCAAAGACACAAAATAATGTTTCCAACTGAAAAGTACTAATCGGTTCTATTATCAGGAAATTTGAGGATACCTTTTACTAACACCAGCCTTCACAGGATAAGTTTGAAATGAGAGCAAAGGGCAAGGTTTACCAGCTTTGTCCTTCTGTTTGATGTCCTGCAGTGATGGACTCGGTGTGTGCAGCTGATAGTAACACACGTGGACTACTGTGATGGTCAGATAGCTGAAGGTTGTTGCCGGCATCGGACTTTTAAAAGAAAGCTGTCACTGTAGACATCAGGGGTCAGGGATTCAAGCCATTTACATTTCAACAGCAAGGGACACTAATACGCAACCTGTTCCTCTAGTATGTTCCTTTTTCTAAACCTGTGGGCCAGGGAATTTGCTGTGTGTTTATTTCCATATTAACTGCTCCTGGGGCCTTCTGGAGGAATTACAGCTAGCTCTGGCTTTGCATGGCAAAAGACTCACAGTGCCCTTCCAACATCCTTCCATCTTACAACCCAAGAACTCACAATTAACGCACAGTGGACAGAAAACATTAGCAAGGGCTTGGCCTTTGTTAGTTTTCCTTCTCTGATACTATAATAAAAATATCAAGTGGGAATAATTTGTGTAAAGATTACTTCAAATTATTTTGGAAAACTTTACGTCAAAGTATGTGATTATCCTTTTCTGCATTTAAATAAATATTTATTTGAAAGAGTGAGGGAAGGTATGAGAGGAGAGACAGAGGAATCCTCTGTCCATGGGTTCACTTCCCAAATGCCTGCAATAGCTGGGATTGTGCCAGCTAGAAGCCAGGAGCCAGGAGCTTCATCAGGGCCTCCCATGTGGGAGGCAGGGGCTCAGGCACCTAGGCCATCTTCCACTGCTTTTGCTAGGCTACTGGCAGGGAGCTAGATCGTAAGTGGAGCAACTAGGAATTGAACTGATATTTGCATGTGATGCTGGCATTGCAGGCCCTTTGTTCAATATGCTACAATACTGGTTTTTGATAATGAAACTGCTCATCCCTATGGCTATACATGTCTGATCTTCCATGCTTGGTTATTGCAGCATAGAAAATTAGGCCAAATTTGCATCTTTATTTGTTTGCTGTTTTAGAGAGCCGGCAGGTATGCTGGTCATTCATGTGCACAACCGCTGGGGCCGAGCCCAGGCGGGAATGGAGTCCAGAGCTCGCCCCAGGTCTCCTATAGGGGTGTTAGCTGTTACCGTCTGCTGCCTCCTAGTGTCTGCACTTGGGTGATGCTGCGTTGAGGAGCAGGAGCCAGGAATTGAACCCAGGCACTGTGAAATGGGACGTAGGCATCTTACCTACTGCATTGCCAGATGCCCACCCCGATTTAGCATCTTGAAACAACCGTTTTATTTGTTCGTGGATTGTATGGGTCATGGAGTCAGCTCAGACATGGAAGGCATGGTGGATGTTTCCTTGAAGTGCCCCGTCTCATCCCTAAGGCCAGGGGCTCACAGATGAGGAGAGCTGGCATGGCGCTTGTGTTCAGCTGCTTCATGTCTTTACACTACTGTGCTAGGGCTGCTCAGTGTGTATGTGGCAGCTCAGGGGCCCAAGCTTGTGTGTTCTCATGTGTAGGATTGAGACCGCGTTGCCTTCTTGCCCAGTCCCTGTATCACGTCTCCAGAATTCTGTTTGTTGAAGCAGTCACAGACTTACCCATTTGACAGAGATGTGGCCATAGGCCTTCTCATATCTTTATGGACAGAATGTTAAAAATCCTG
Organism: Ochotona princeps; assembly: GCF_030435755.1. Classification (NCBI taxonomy): domain Eukaryota; kingdom Metazoa; phylum Chordata; class Mammalia; order Lagomorpha; family Ochotonidae; genus Ochotona; species Ochotona princeps. The sequence goes on from NC_080834.1 coordinate 15,687,481, forward strand.
GGCCCATGTTTTCTGGTTGCCACTCAGCCTATGTCTAAACCTCTCAAATTCGTATTCAACTCAAGGATTGTCCATTAGACATTTCTCAAAGTGAATATAACATATTCATTGACTCTACTACGTGAGGCCCGAGGCTAATGAAGCCACTGGATAGTGGGCTTTCATTTTAGGGTAAACAGACGGAATTGGCAGATGGTGACTGCTGTTTATAAACCAGGTTTGCCAGTATCTTTGTGTCCCTTCCAAGAGATGGGCTGAATTTCTGCAGTGAGGGAGAAATAATCCTTTCTTGGAGAGATCCCTTTTATTTAGAAGTCACATTTGCTTGCTTTTGTGCTGTTTATGATTTGGATATAGATAGACTGAAAAGAACCCCATCATTGACACTTAAATATAAGTAGTTAAAGATACACTTGCATCAGTGAGTAGGGATGTGGGGGATGCTCAAAACCCAATAAGCCAAATAACTATCTTCATTAAATATTTTTTAAAATTTATTATTGCAAAGTCAGATATACAGAGAAGAGGAGAGACAGAGAGAAACATCTTCCGTACGATGATTTACTCCCCTCATTAAATATTTTAAAAAGTCATATTTAATGCCAGACATCCTTACTAAAATGTCAAACTTTTGCATGAAGAACATGATGTATTACTTTCCTGGGGCTGCTACAATAATTGTGCAATAATTGCTGAAATTGGGTGATTTAATATCAGAAATGAGTATTTGGAGTTCTGGAGGCTAGAGGCACATGAGGAGAAACCTTGACCTCCTGGCTTAGCTTCTGGCACTGGCAAGCCATGTTGGTGTTCCTTGAGTTGTTACTTGTGTCAGTCAAATCTCTGTCTCCATTACCACAAGGCCATCTCTCTACGTCTCTGTCCTCTAATAAGGAAACCAGCCCTTATTAGATTGAGGGCCTGCTGGAATCCAACGTGACCTGGTCTTAAGTAATTACATCTGCTAGCACTGTCCCCTGCTAAGTTCTCCCTCTGAGGCCCTTTGTAGATGTGAAGTCTTCAGAGATGCTATGCTACAAGACAGATAGCATTCGTATTATCAATGTTTCCTTTTGCCTTGGACCCAGTTTGGTGTAGCATGGAACCTGCCTCATTCTGTCCCAACCTATAAAAGTTTCCTGGTCACACCTGCTATCTGCAGAGACAAAGTATGGTTTTAGACACAATGGACAATGAACAAGATCATTTCTCAGTAGTTGGCATGGGATAGGACACTGCCAGATGACCCGTCACTGCCAGGCCTGGGTCCCATGACTGCAAAGGCTGCTGTGTGAATTCTCCATGAGTTTTACCCACTCACCTGTTTCAATTGCCACAGGGCCCTGTGGGACTTCCAGACCCAGCCATGCTCCTAGATGTCCCAAACGGTGTGCCTAAATACATTTGGGATGTAGCTTGTGTCTTGCTGAAGCTTCTACTTCTGTCTCATCCATCCCCCCCGCCGCCAAAGGCACTCATGAAGTCATCTCAGTTGTGGACTGCCCCCTCCACCTGCCGACTGGTTCCCCTTCAGAGATGATTCTGGGGCACTGTCCTCTGCCATTGGGCCTCAGGCCTCTATCAGCAGGCACCGACTATGTAGGCCATGTTTCCACAGCAGTCTGTGTCTTATCAGGATCTCACAGAAAGTTGTACGTTTTGGTACTAAGTCTGTTCTGGCTGAGAAAAGAGAACCAGTCAGCCATGTTCTGTAGTTGTCAACATGATTCTGCCTGGACGCTTTACCACTGCTCAGCTTGGCAAGCCTAAGCAAATTTCTTCTTCCTCTTCCATCTGTGAATGCTGCCTTCCGCTGCTGACGGTAACAGAAACCCCGCTCAGCCTGAGAACCCCACACCTCTGCTCACTGCCATTCTTGAGAGCGCCTTGATTTCAGTACCCAAGTGGATGACCTTCTGATAGCTGGGCTTTGCCATTTCTTGATGTCCCTCTGCAGTTGTCACAGCCTCTTTCCTGTAACTCAGCTGCCACGCATGTGATCAGCCCGATCCCAGCAGTAACCCCAGTCTTACGCTGCCCCCTGCAACCCTCGCAGCTCACTTTTTCCAGTAGTTCTTTTCATCCCGTGTTGTATTCTCACTATGCTTTTTAACTTAGTTTGAATGCCATGGGCAGTGATTACAGTAATTTCCCAAATCTCAGCTGCCAACCTGAACCCCTGAGCCTAATGTAGCTGCAGACAAAGAGACAACCGTGACAGCAGGACTCGTGCTAATTGACCCCAGCTTCAAGTGCTACCCCGACAATGGCACATTTCCCTGGAACTTTCATGGTCTCCTAGACAACCCTCCTGATGACAAAGTATCCAAGATACCTTAGTTTCCACACCTCCTATTCTTTCTTCTGAGCTCTAACACACTTAGCATTCTCATTCTGTCAGTTTCCTTAAGAAAACAAAAGTGAGCCAAATAGGACTTTCATGACTCCATCACTGTGCATCTTGGTCCTTGTATTCTGCCATCCCTGCTGTTTCTGTGGGTGGACTTTCCATGCTCTGAGCTAAGGACAGATGCTACTCATATGCCCAAGGACCCCTCACCTGCACTTATACAGGGTCATTAAATTTTTTTTAATTTTATTTTTAATGATGATTGCATATTTGAGAAGGGTGCATGACTGCGTGGACCATTGATTAAGGTGGGAAGGGTTGAGGAATAGGAGAAGATGGATGAGACCATTGTTTCCTAGTTTCTTTTTCTTCTTCCTGTGTCTGGGGGAAGAGGAAGAGAATGTCCTATATGTCTTTGTGCCCTGGGATGGAGGACAGCCACCTGACACCACCCAGGGTCCCCAATGTGGGGCATGCTCTGAGGGTCCTGCTCAAGAGGTTTTGGTAGTTCATTAGTTCTGAATTACTGCCAATCTCGCCATTCCAAGCACAATGGAATCTCTCCAGAATCCACTAGTTGATATAGTCCACCTCCCCATTTGCCCAAATATTCACTGCCAACACTTGGCTGACAGCCCTGTCTTACACAAACCAATGGATGCTGTGGCCCACCCTGCCTACCACACACTCAGCCCTCAAGTACACCAGTGGGCACTGCAATAATAGTCAAAGAGACGCCAATAACCCCCACCAGGCCTGCCCACAGCCATGGTTCCTGTGCACGATGGTGTGTACAGCAAACTGGTCCGGTCTATCCCGCATCCCATTCGGTTTTGTGCATATTAGTGGGTGCTGCAGCCTAGCTCAGTCCAACCAGTCCCACTTTACAGCCCACACTTACGCTGGCAGGTGCTACTGCCTGCCCTGCCAGGCCCGCCCCCACCCCTAGTTCTCATGCTAACCAGTGGGAGCTGCAACCCATCTTAGGGGTGCCCACAGTTTCCCTACTAGGCCCACTCCCAGCCCTGGATCTTGCACTTTTCAAGTGGTTCTGCAGTCTAGCTTGATAGGACTTGCTCCCGTTCCCAGCACTTGCCAGCTGATGCTGCAGCAAACCCTGACCAGCCTGCACTTAATCTGGCTCATGCACACACCACTGGATACGGTTGTTTAGCCCAGCCTGGCTTTTCCCCAACCCAGCTCATATGCCAGCCAATGGGTATTGTAGCCCTGCCTAGCCTGTTCTGTCCTGGACTCTGCCTTTATGCTCAACAGCAGGAGCAGTGGCCCTGCAAAGGCAGCTCTGCTATCCCCCTACTGGGCCTCACCCCTGGCTGTTACATGTGCTGGTGAGTGCTACAGCCTAGCCTGGCATGGCCTGCCTCACCTTGGCATTTGCTGCTGGGTGCTGCAGCCTGGCTCATCTTGGTCTGTCCCAGTTCCAGCTCGTGCTGGTTGGTGCTACAGTCTAGCCCAGCCTGGTTTATTACCAGTCCTGGCCTTAATGTGAACTGGCTGGTGTTGCACACCAACCTGGCTTATCTTACGCCCTGTCCTGGTTCTCTCATCTGCTGGTGGGTGCTGTGAATTGGCTCAGCCTGGCCTCCCCCAGACCCGACCCACACGTATACTAGCAGGTACTATAATCTAGGTTGGTCTGGGCTGCCCCTGCCTTGGTTCTTGCACTCACTTGCAGGGACTGTGTCCTGACAGAGGAGTTCCCCAAGCTCCCCTATGGTCACTTCTTGTCGGCGCAAGTCCCCCAGAAGTCATTCCTCACCTGCAACATACTCCCTCAGTTTTCCTCTCTTCCATTCTCCGCACCCCCTTTCCTGAGCAATCCACAGTCTCTGTGCCTGGGAACACCTGGGTTCCTCAGTCCATTCTTTCCAAGCCCAGTTTTCTGGTGGGGTGGTGTGCTGGCCTGGTGTTCTGCCTGCCCTCCAGGGAGCCAAGCTCATAGACAAGTCCTTGGACCCGGTCCTTTGGCATGCGTACTGGCCGGGGACCCAACCGCTCCACCTACTTGAGACCCAGGCATGTTCATAGTTCTTCCAGCCCGGTTCACCAGCACACCATGTCAGCATACTAACCTAGGCTCTCCGCTGTCTTGCCCCCAACCCCGCCCGGGTCAAGCATGTGGGGAAATCCCCAGGCTCTCCTCCTGCCTGGGTGCCAGCCCCCAGGTCCTCGATGCCTCTTTAGTGCTATTGCCTGGACCCCCTGCAAGCCCAAACCCCCAGGAGCCCTCCTGCACTGGTGGAAGCCAGGTACTTGCACCCCAGTTAAGATCATTGCAGCAGCAAGTGTTGCCTCCTCATGTATGATCAAATAGTATCAACTGAAACTAATTGTACACCAATCGATACAAAAAGTAATTATTAACCAATGGTGTTTTCATCAGGACACAGTCTCTAGCATGTCCAATTCAAAGCTCAGCCTGTCTTTTCATCTCATGACCCCTCCAACAACTGCTCCAATTTTTATCTTTCGTACACGGCAAAACACTTCCCCAATCTTACAGTTCCTCTCTTTCTGGTTGCTCAAGCTCAGTTTCACCCTCGCTGTGACCCCCACACCTGCTCCTGCCAGGCCATCATGACTTCCAAATGACTCGATTCTCACACGTCACCTCTCCTGCTCTCAGCCCTGTGACACAGAGGGCCTCCCGGTTTTTAATCTGTGTGCTCCTATAGTCTGTCCTCAACAGAAAAGCCAAAGCAACCCTTTAACAAGCGGCTTTCCTTTCCCATTCCTCTGCAGAACGCACCAGGAGTAACGCCTAAAACCCTCAGCATGTGCTGAAGGCCTCTTCGTGACTCCGGGCCGCCTTCTTGGTATCTTCTGGATCTTTCCCTCCAGGCAGGTGGTCCAAGCCCGTTATTCTAGCACGCCCACACATGTGGAAGGCTCTCAGTTCACAATGCCTGTCTCCCTTGTGGCCTCTTCCCTTCCACACGACCACCAGAATTTAGGTTCTGTCCGGCAAGGAGGTGGCCTCCTTGCTGCCGAATCTCAGTGCTAAGAACTGTGCCGTAGCAGGCCCCATCCGCGTTTGTTGACTGACTGGAGGAGAGTGTGGCTCTGCCTTGACCCTCGGCCTTTCTAACTGTTGTGCTGCCTTGGCCTCCTCCCACCTGGGACGTATCTATTACTTTAGTCTTACTTTCTTTTTTTCTTGGTGAAAAGTTTTTCTTCCTTCAGCAATTTTCCTCCTGTATCACCTGATAATTTTAAATATTCCTAACTACTGTAACACTGCTGTCATCCCGTAGGCAACTCATACTGACACAGTATTTTAAAATTGGTGATCTTTATTCAAATTTCCACAACTGTTGCAGCAATGCCTTTATGATCTTCAGAAATATTCAAATCCAAGTTTTAATTAAGGTTTGTGTATTATCATAGTCTTTAAAAAATGACTTTTTAATTTTACTTGAAAGAACTACAGACAGAAAATAGAGAGACAGAGATCTTCCATCTTTCTGGTTCACTCCCCAACTGGCCACCATAGCCAGAGCTGGGCCTGTCCAAACCTGGGAGCCAGGAGCTTCCTCCAGGTCTCCCATGTGGGTACAGGCCCCCAAACGAGGGCCATCCGCCCCTGTTTTGCCAAGCCATTAGCAAATTAAAAGACAGCACCCAGGATCCTAACTGGTACCCTGTGAGATGCCAGCTCCACAGGCAGAGGAAGATTAGGCTGCTGTGCCACCACTCTGGCACATGGCATTATCTTATTCTTATTATTTGCTTAGTGTCTTATGTATCTAGCACTAATCCACTCCATAGTTTCCAAGAGACCAAGATCCTCATAGTGAGGTCAGATGAAGGGGAAACCCGTCCATCAGTTCTAGCCTTTCTTTCCTGTGGATGCCTCACTGAATGGCTCCTGTGCACAGCGACCCGAGTGTCATGGGGTGGAGAGCTCTGTGTATCACCTGGTGGCTGTGGTTCCTTCTTGACCCTTGGCCTCCCACTCGCCTCCCCCCACCTGGATCAGAGCCGTGTGCGCCTTCCTCTGACTTGATTTATCTAGTAGCTTATTGGGGAAGAGTGTGTTGAAGGCACAGCCTCTACTGTGCCCACACACCCCTCAGAGTTGAGTTTGGTATAGAACTGTAAGTGTGAAAATAGTCAGGGTCCCTTTAAGATTAGATAAAACTGGGCCCAGTGCAGTAGCCTAGTGGCTAAAGTTGCCACCTTGCATGCACTGGGATTCCATATGGGTGCTGGTTCTGATCCCAGCAGCCCTGCTTCCCATCCAGCTTCCTGCTTGTGACCTGGGAAAGCAGCCGAAGACGGCCCAAAGCCTTGGGACCCTGCACCCATGTGGGAGACCCGGAAAAGGTTCTGGGCTCCTGACTTTGGATCAGCTCAGCTCCTCTTGGGTATCCACCTGGGGAATGAATCAGCGGATGGAAGATCTTCCTCTCTGTTTCTTCTCCTCTCTATATCTGACTTTCCAATAAAATATAAAATAAATCTTAGAAAAAAGAATGAACAAAAGTGCTTTCCTCTTCCCAGAGGCCGCCTTTAACATCACTCAGGAATAGCATAGGTATGCTTACTGGTCCCCACCCTCTGATGGGTTTTTAGTTTAATCATGAGAATAGCTAGACAAGATTACAAATTCCAGTATTTTGATGGGTTTTTATCCCTGTCTGATGGGTTGTTATCCCAGACCTCTGATTGGCTGTTAGGACAGTACTCTGGTTGGTAGTCCAGCTTTCTGGTCGATAGCTGTTCATCTGTGCTGCCGCTGGCTGGTTGGATCTAGGTACCACATTTGCAAACAGAAAAGCCAGCGTCCACAGGCTTCCCGGGAACGCCTCACTCCCTGCAGCCGGCTTCTCACATCAGTGACTCCTGCTTTGCTTGCTGTCCCGTTGGTGTGGAAACCCTTTACCAGGAGACAAGAACTGAGGCTGCCTTTGTTATCCAACACTGATGTTCCTCGAACTTTATATTCCCTTTTATTCTAGTTTATGGTTCCCTCAAAATTTCCCTTTAAGTTTTCTGTTGAAGCTTTTATTCTGGTTACTTTGTTTTTTAACTTCTGAGCACTTTTTTCTGTTTTTTAAAAAAAGGCTTTAAATTGCTTATTATTCTCATTTCATCGATCCAACAGCTTTTCTTCTTTTTCAGAGGATACTAATTGCAATGTCTTTCGCATTTCTCTTCCTTTCTTTGTAATAAAAGAAACATTCTGAGATGTCCCAAATTTGCTCCAAAGACTGAAGGGAGAAGAAGGGGGGAGATAAGGGAAGCTAAAGGGGGAAACTGACAAAAACAAAACAACCTCTCTAATTTCCTGAATGAACATTGAAACTTTGACTTGAGGTCAGGTGGCCAGCCCCAGATGCCAATGCCTCCAGTCACCAAGTATACACTTTGTGAACTACTGACCCTGACCAGTCCAGACACGAGGAGGGCTCCTTAAGGGATGCGACCCGAGCCTTCCCTGGTTTGCATGGTCCTGCCTGTCTTTCTAGAACCAATGTAAGACCATGTTCTCTGTGTATGCTTTCCTTCTTCCTGCCTTTGTTGTGAAAATGCTTTTGGCTCTTGGGTCTTGAGGCATTTTTCTGTTAGTTAACCTTGTTGCTGGTGATAGCAAAAGCTTGTCTCAGGATCCTGTGCTGTGTAACATCTGTTAAAGATGTGGGCAAGGGTGGATTAACCCAGGTTCCTGCCTAGCCCAACGGCAAGCGTTCTGGGTGCGGACACATGTAAGATGTACAGAGCGATTGCATACAAGTGAACACGCATGCCGTCATGAGCGGGTCATGAGCGGGTCATGAGCCAGAGGACTGATGAAGGCTGGAGGTGTTGGGGAGAGAGACAGGGTACCTGCGCAGCACGCGAGTGATGAGCGGCAGAGAGCTCCCCATCCACTGCCCGTTTTTGGCCCCCTTTTGAGGGAGAGGTGTTGCCTCTGCAATCTCACAGCACCTGCACAACTCCACAGGCAGCTTCATGGCTATGCTGCTCTTTCTCGGGTCCCAGTTGAACCAAGGGCATCCCAGGAAAGGGGCCATTCTGATGGATCAGTTGGAGAGTAGTCCCATAGTTACGGGGCTTTTACAGCCTGTGGCTCATGCAGACTGGAACTGGCTGGCTGCCTGCCTCTGTGTCCCATAGCATGACTCAGCAAACCCTTTTGCTCCAGATAACTCTGGGCCACTCGTGTTTTGGTTGAACACGTCCTCCCTTCCCTTTTTACTGTGACTGTTAGGTTAGAGGATGTTCTTCTTCTTCTTCTTTTTAAATATATTATTTATTTTAAAGAGAGAGAGATGGAGAAAGTGAGAGCAGGAGCTTAGATCCATTGGTTCATTCTGCAAACGGCCGTAACGTTCAGAGCTGGGCCAGGCCAAAGCCAGCAGCCAGAGCTTCTTCCACGTCTCCCATTTGAGTACAGAGGGGCCAGGTGCCTGAACCATCTCCTGTTGCCTTAGCACGTTAGCAGGGAACTGGACTTGGACCAGCACCCATACGGGATGCTGCTGCTGTAGGCACCGACTTAACCCACTGAGCCACATTTCCTGAAATGTCTGGTGGTCCTTGGTTATCTGTTAATATTTAGCGGGGAAGATAGAAAACTGATTATGGAAGGAAGTGGTGGAGCTAACTGAAAGATTAAGACATAAGGAGCTAGACCATTTCTGGGGGGCGGGGTCACCAAATGTTATGTCAGGCTGGATCCATCCGTACCTAGTTTGGAAGGCGGGAACAACTTGCTTAGTCTGATGGTCTTCTGGGAAATTGGTGGGCAAAGAGGCTGGGAGGTCTTACAAGCCAGCAGGTGAATGTCTCCAACGTTACTCAATGTCCCGTTCATTCTGGCCCTTGCCTTTGCAGATCTGGGGGTGGGAGGTGGCCGCTTTCCTCCTTCAGCCCTGCATGTTAGGGGCGCCTGAGCTGCTTTCTGTTGCTTTCCCTCTGCTGGTTAGCTTTTTCCTAGTCAGTCATCATCAGCCACTCAACTCCCCAAAGAGGTATTTGGGCAGCTGATTTTTTTGGTCCCATTCTTTATTTCCCTGTGGTTTTATAATGCTTACTTACTTTCTTTTTCTTCCTTGCTTCCTTCTTTCCTTCCTTCTTTCCTTCCTTCCTCCCGTCCTCCCTTCCTTCCTTCCTTCCTTCTTTCCTTCCTTCCTCCCGTCCTCCCTTCCTTCCTTCCTTCCTTCCTTCTTTCCTTCCTTCCTTCCTTCCTTCCTTCCTTCCTTCCTTCCTTCCTTCCTTCCTTCCTTCCTTCCTTCCTTCCTTCCTTCTACTGGAAAGGCAGATATACAGAGAGGAGGAGAGACAGAGAGGAAGATCCGTCCGATGATCCACTCCCCAAGCGGCCGCAACGGTTCGAGCTGAGCTGATCCGAAGCCAGCGGCCTCTTCCAGGCCTCCCACATGGGTGCAGGGTCCCAAACCTTTGGGCTGTCCCCGACTGTTTTTCCAGACCACAAGCAGGGAGCTGGATGGGATATGGAGCTGCTGGGATTAGAACCGGTGCCCATATGGGATCCGGGTGCGTTCAAGGTGAGGACTTTAACAGCTATGCTATTCTTTTTCTGTCTTTTCCAGGAGGGTTGAAATTGAGATAAAAGCTTATGTGCAATTCTCCATCTTATTAGACTATTAGTAACTTGCTATTAATTTTTTTAGATGATCATTGAGTGGTTTTTGCCTTAGAGTTCATTAAGGACACTTAGTATGTATTGAGGCCATCTAGTGGACAAATTGAATTTTACACCACCTGCCTTGAATCAGACACAAGTCTCTGCAAACTACAAATAGGGTTAGAAAGCACCACTGTGTCCTTAGTGGCTCTGTACAAACTCTGCCCAAAGAGACAAACACCTCCTTTACCATGTGAGAGGACCACAGACACTTAGCTTATTGTATATCTCATAAAATTTTCATGACTCTTAAAATCTTAGTGTTGAAATTTAAAATATTTTGTTTCCTCCTTACGTTCTTGTGGGAGATGAGAAACTAATGTATTCACCTTTCATTCCAACGGCCTTTTTATTCCGCGAGGACTAGATCCAATTGCTTTTTGGGAGATGGCACAGGTTCACGGCTGGCCTTCCCCAAGAATTAATTGAAAAGAAAGTGGCAGACAGGATTGGGCTGCTGGACTGGGTAAAAAGGTAGAGGCTCAAAGGTGCCTGTAGCCAGCTGGGACAAACTGCCAGGGAATTGTGTTACTCGGTGGTTAGTAAGGCTTCATGTTACACCAGAGTGAATTGAAAAGACACAAGTTATCCAGTCTCCAGTCTTATCCTCAATAATTTACTTAAAAAAAAAAAACAACCCTGCTCTGAAGAAGATTGCAGGCAGAGATTTTTAAATTACTTCTTTCCTTTCATAACTCTAGGGAGACTTTCTGGCTGTGCCTGTGAGCCTGCTGTGGATATTCCTAAGCCTCAATTCAGTCAGTTCTGGAGAGTTCCCAGTGTCAGCACAGAAGCGGAGCTCTCAGTGCTTGGGCCATGTATAAACCAGTTATGGTTCAGTGGCACCTCCTGCAGGCACTGCTGTCTAGGGCCTAGTGTCTTTATGGCCCTCCATGACGATGGCTCTGGTGTTGTCTAGCATTTTTCTTAGGGTAATTTACCAAATGGTTTTGAGTCAGGCGTGCGACAGCTGATTCTGTTCTGGGGAGTGAAATGCAGTCAGAATGCCTCCTCATAACGCCAACTGTTTAGCAGGTTAAAATGTGCATTCCGGGGACATCCGCTTCTCTGGCCACAAGAGAAATCTGCTGATTCATTTGGCTAGTAGGCCAACCAAGCAACACTGGTAACCAGAATTTATTCCTTTGTGATTGAAAGACAAAACGTATAACTGTGTAGTATGTCAGATAAATAGTATAAGAACCACATTTTAAATTTTCGTGGCCAGAGGATTTAAAAAACTAACCTCCTGGTTCATAGCATTGAAGAGCTGGGAGGGAGTCATCCAGGCTGCCCAGAAGCAGGAGCTGTGCACAAGTGAATGACTATGGTGAGCGTCCCCGTGGGGCGGAACAGCACCCAGCATGCGTTGTGACCCCTTCCGTCCTTCGCAACAACTGCATGGGCTGGCTGCTATTGTCACACCACTTCACACCACTTCACACCACTTCACACCACTTCACACCACTTCACACCACTTCACACACAACACTGAAGCAGTGTAGGTACATTGCATGCCCACTAGAGACATGGGTGGGGGTTAAAAAAAAAGATTTATTGATTGATTATTTTTAACTGCAAAGTCAGATATACAGAGAAGGGGAGAAGAGACAGAGAAGAAGATCTTCTGTCCGACGATTCACTCCTCAAGTGGCTACAATGGCTGGAGCTGAGCTGACCAAAGCCAGAAAACCAGGAGCGGCTTCTTCCAGGTCTCCCACACGGGTACAGGGTCCCAAGGCTTTGGGTCGTCCTCAACTGCTTTCCCAGGCCTCAAGCAGGGAGCTGGATGGGAAGTGGAGCAGGACTGTTGGGATCAGAACCGGTGCCCATATGCAATCCTGGTGCGTGCAAGGCGAGGACTTTAGCCACTAGGCTACCGATCCCCTAATAAGCAGTTTTTAAAAGAGTAGATAGGGCATTTCTGTAGGTGGGCAGTTTAAATGTTCTACTGCTCTGAAAACATAATCTAGGTAATTTTCAAAGTTTATTCTAATTCTTTAATTCTATTTTCTTTAAAAATTATATGAATTTTATTATAAGGTTTTTCTCAAAAATGTTATTGTTTTTCATTAAAATGAATCTCTCGAGCAGTTTTCCGTTTAGCAGGCCAAGAGCAGCTTGTCCAGAAGGCGGCAGCATTTTACTGCTGAATGATGCTCTACGGAGGTTCCAAGATATTTTCTTTGCTCTTAAAAGTTTTACTATTATCTTTAATTTTTAAAAAGAGGTTGTTTACTGGAACACTCATATCCAAAAACTTTTCAGAGGAAGGATTCTTGAACTCAATAGGGCTTCTTTTTTAAAAATCCTGCTCAGATGAAATGTATCTAAAATTACTAACATATATATATGTGTGTGTATATATATATATATATATATATATATATATATATTTTAGCCATTTTCATTTATAGAAGCTGATTTTAATAAAGGTACCAGTTAAAATAATATAGATTTGAACAGAAGGTGGAGCATTAAGGAGAGGGAAAAATGAATGCTCTTGTTACTGCCGATTTGTACAAAACAGTACTTGATTATAAGGAATCGACTTTCAAGATGTTTTTAAAAGGATGTACTTATTTATTTATTTGAAAGGCAGGCTGAAAGGGGCAGGGAGGGTTCACTGCGCAAGCCGCTGCACCTGCAGGGATGGGCCAGGGGGAAGTCTGTGTGGGTGGCAAGGGCTCGAGCGCTTGGGTAAACTGCCATGGCTCTTCTAGGTGCTCTACAGGGAGCTCTAGCACAAGTGGAGCAACTGGGACTCAAACTGCTGCCTGTGTGGAGTGTGGGTGCGACTGCTGGCAACTTAACTGGCTGTGTCGGAACGCAAGCCGCCACTTAGGGTGCTGGCAATTCATGTGGCTGCTGGTTCAAGTCCTAGCTGCTCTACTTCTGATGGGAGCTGAGTCTCCTAGCAGGGGGAACTGTGCAGTGGAGAGACCCCATACCCACCCAAGGTCCCTGTAACTCTGACCTGCGGTATAGTTGAGGTACTGGCACCCACACTGAGTATTTGCGAGAGAAGCGGAGCAGTTGACAAGGGAAGGCCACAGTTGATGTTGTTGAAACATGAGTCACTGTCCCTTTCGTTTTCTCTGTTCCTGAGGTCAGTCCTGGATGAGCCAGGCTGGGGAGGGGGATCAGCACTCCCGCAGCCCCTACCTCACCCAAGCGGCCGACTCAAGCCTTGTTGGAGTGGTGGCATCTGGACAGGATGGATTTTTTTTTTAAAGATTTATTCATTTTATTACAAAGTCAGATATACAGAGAGGAGGAGAGACAGAGAGGAAGATCTTCTGTCCGATGATTCACTCCCCAAGTGAGCCGCAACGGGCCGGTGCACGCCGATCCTATGCCGGGAACCAGGAACCTCTTCCAGGTCTCCCACACAGGTGCAGGGTCCCAAAGCATTGGGCCGTCCTCGACTGCTTTCCTAGGCCACAAGCAGGGAGCTGGATGGGAAGTGGAACTGCCGGGATCAGAACTGGCGCCCATATGGGATCCTGGGGCTTTTAAGGCGAGGACTTTAGCCGCTAGGCCATGCCGCTGGGCCCGACAAGATGAAATTTAAATAGAGCCTGAAGTTCAAGTTTCAGATACTCTATTAATAAAAGTGAGGATAAAATGAAGCAATCCACCCGGGGTGTCATGCAGTGATGGGAAAGGGAAATATGGAGTGTTGGATGAAAGGTAAAATTGGAAAAAGTTCAATGTGTTCATATTTATGTCCTGGTAAGGAGAGATAAGTTGGCTATATAAGGATGCAATGGGAATGCTATTTAAACACTGATATGCTTTAAAAATGTTTCTAGAGGTTCTGAAGAAAAACAAGACAATCAGTGTCTCCTCCTGAAAGGAAAGAAAAATAGATAACACCATTTGCTTCTAGGAAGGTGTCCGTGTGTGCAGAAGAAGGAAGGCCGACTTACACAAGCACACACACACACACACACACACACACACACACACAGTCCAGACAGAGGAAGGAGAGCCCCTCAGGAGAAGGGAGGTAAGGGAGAGAATGGAGTTGAGTCCAGGCAGGAGGGGATTAAGCAGTGCCTTGGTTTCTCTAGAGCAGAAAGATCTAGAAGCTCTTACAGGCTCTGCTGCAGGCAACTGAAACCAGAGGCCTGTTCGGGCTCAGGAAGCTCAGGTGGGGTGAGTTCGCAGTGCAGGTCCATTAGGGGCTGTTGGAAGAAGAGGTGAAGATGGATGTTGGAGGGGTTTTCAGGGTCTGCATGGGCTGAGATGGAACCAGTGTATGGGGTGAAGGCACCCAAGACCCCAGTTTGTCCAAAGACTTGACCACAAATATCACTAGCAGGCCGTGGGCAAGCGGTGGGGGGGTACCTCTGGGAGGAGGCCACCCTGGGGCAGCAGGCTGCGGGCAAGCGGTGCAGGGGCACCTCTGGGAGGAGGCCACCCAGGGGCAGCTGTCTTTGCCACCTCCCGGGGGGGGGGGCTAATTTCTGTGTTTCCCCAATTTCCCATCTTGGGAGGCAGCAACAAGGGAGGGGGACAGAAGCCTTTGAGGGAATCCGATCGTGGAACTGCCGATTTATGTGGAAGAAACTGTTTAAACCAAAGTAGCGCTTGGACTCCTACCTGAGGGGTTTAAAGACGCCTTTGGCCCATGGTCCCGCGTGAAGTTTAAACCATTTCCAGAAGGGCACCACCCCACCATCGTACTTGTGTTTCTGTGTTGAATATCATAAAGCAAATGCTACCAGTGTATTCAGTTCTCCTCCATCCACGGGCCTGTGTGGGTAGAGAAAGAGACGGGTTGGATAGAGCGATGCCAAGAGAGAGTTTGTGGCAGATGAAGAGGCAGAGAGAGAGGACTAGGCAGGGGGAGAAAGGGTGCAGAGGAGGGAATGAGAGAGACGAGGAGAGAACTGAGAAGGGGAGACTGGAGTTCTGGGACAAGCATTGTCTGCAGGATTCGCAGAAGGACTTGCTCTGTGACATGTGAGTGGGCCCTGCGGATGTCCAGACGCCTGCCAGGAAGTCCGTTCTTGCTCCGCTCTTTGGGTTTTGCTTTCCTGTCTTCATTCTGATACTCTGCTGTGCTGGAAGTGGCCTGCGGGCCTGAGGACATTAGGACAACACACTTATCACATTATGATCACCTAGTTGGAATCTAAGAGTCCTATTACACTATGAAGTCTGTCTGCTGTCTAGGCCCTTATTCAGGAATCTATAACATCTTCCCATTTGGTTCTGTTAGAGAGCAGTCAGTCCCTGACCTGGGTAACAGCTATTGTAAATTGAAGTTTGTTATGATCCAATCAGCTTCTAGGTTTTTCTTTTCCAGGTGGAATGACTTTTTTTTTAATCCTTTCCTCACACATTTCTGTAAGTTTTCCTGAGTCCATTTAAAAAAAAAAGATTTATTTATTTATTTGTTTTAGAGAGAGGGAAAGAGAAAGAAACTTCCAGCTCTTGATTGACTCCCCTAAGTGATCGTGACAGCCAGGGCTGCGCTGCCATGAAGCCAGGAGCCAGGAGCTTCATCAGGCGCTCTCATGGGGGTGCTGTACTTAGGCCATATTTGCTTCTTTCCCAGCCTCATTAGCAGGGAGCTGGATTGGAAGTGGAGCAGCCAGGACTCAAACCAGCACCCGTATGGGATGTCAGTGCTACAGACAGAAGCTTAACTCACTACTCCACGGTGCTGGCCTCCTGAGCTCTTGAAAAGATTTTTCTTTTTTAAGATTTATTTACTTGACTAGAAAGTCAGGATTACATATAAAGAAGGAGAGACAGAGAGAAATTTTCCATCTGCTGATTCATTCCCCAAATATCCAGGAGCTTCTTCCAGCTCTCCCAAATGGGTGTAGGGGCCTCAGCTAGAGGATTCACTTGCTTTGCTATTGCGGTGACCCCTAATTTTTTTTTTTTTATTTGAGAGGCAGAGTAATAAGTTGAGAGAGAGAGAGATCTTTCATGCTTGCTTGTTCACTTCCCAAAATGTCTGTAACGGCTAAGGCTGGGCAGACTGAAGCCAGGAGCCAGGGGCTCCATGCAGCTCTCCCGCATGTTTGGCAGGGACCCAAATACTTCAGCCATGATCTGCTGCCGCCCAGGTGTACCTCATCAGCAAGCTGGATCAGAAACAGAGGTGAGTCTAAATCCCAAGCATTGCAGTGTGGGATGCAGGTGTCTGAAGGGGCTATCAACATGCCGGGCCACCACACACACTCCTGCTTCTAACCTGTATTTGTTGTTTGGATTTGTCACGTGTCTTTAGCCAGTTAGCTTAGACCAGCACTAACAAATACCCTAAAGGGTTTGTGGCACATGTGTGAAGGGACTTCAAAAAGTCTGTGGAAAAATGAAATTTAAAAGTAATTTTATTTTTATACAGAGTAGTTTTGAAATCTATGCGCAGTTTTTCCATAATATGCATTTTTCATGAACGTTTGAAATATGTTTATGCTTTATCTCTTTCAGCTGCTTTCCATTTCTTTTTTGTAATACTTTATTTAAAAAAAATTATTTATTTATTTATTTATTTATATTGGAAAGTGGAACATACAGAGAGGAGGCAAAACAGATCTTCCATCTGCAGGGAGCTGGATGGGAAGCAGGGCCACCTGGATTAGAACCCACGCCCATATGGAATCCCAGTTTGTGCAAGGCAAGGACTTTAGCCACTAGGCTACTGCGCCAGGCTCAATTTCTTTCTTTAGGCTGTCTTTCATTTCTTTAGACCTTCCTTACTTTAGCTGTAATAGTTTCAATGTTTTCAAATGTTTGCTGAGCTTTTTGGATTCCTTCCGACTTAGATTTCACTGCCTTCTGGAACTGCCTAAAGGACACTGACATTATTTGAGCTTTTCTCCCGTCCAAGTACTAACCAGGCCCGGCCCTGCTTAGCTTCTGAGATCAGACGAAGTTGGGTGCGTTCAGGGTAGGATGGCCATAGACTATTTGAGCTTTTCTTGATCATCCATTTGCCATGTAAAACTATGGTGAATGCCATCAGACCTCTGTGTCTGGTTTCTGTATCTGACTAAGTAACTTGGATCTTGTGCTGTGAAGGCTTACATTGGTTGCATCTGTACTGAACCTGTACAGATCTTTTCTCTTGCTCTATTAGGAAATGGAATATATAACAATATAACCTAACAACTATTGGCATGGTGTTTACATTGTATTAGATCTTATAAGGACTTTAGAGATGACTTATAGCACACGGGAAAAAGTACATTAAACACACATACTCATACTTCATGGTTTTGCAGAAAATATTTGAGCATGTGTGGGTTTTGGTATGAGGGGGTTGTTCTGGAACTAGTCCCTGCAGAGCTCTAAGGGCCCACTGTATTTAGGAATTTGGTTTATTGAAAAGTTTAGAGTGTGTGTTCACCTACAATTTAAGCCTATCATAAATGTCTCCTTTGGTTGGTGACTTGCCTAATGAGGCATAATACATAAAAATACTGGACATTCCATTCAGCCATGTGGGACAAGCCAGGGGTTCTGAGGGATTGGGTTTCAGCATATGGCAATGGGAAAATTCCATACAATTAAAAGAAGATGAGAAAGAGGAAATATTAAGTTTGTAATTTTCTGGGGTTACAAAATTACAGGAATGTTTTATTTCCTGCGTAGAAAAGTAGGAGAAAGAGTTCCAAAAATTGTAAAGTATATTGTCTTTATGCCATGAATTTTACCGTGCACTTTGAGGTTGAAAATAGTGTTTGCAAAAGCTGATTGTGTTCAACATTTACCTGGGTAGAGATAATAAGCCCCGTGGTGTTTAAGAATATTATCACACATTTCAATGGCTGTGATTCCAGGCACAAAATTGCAGTTTTCTTTTTCAAGATCCATTTATTTATTGGAAGGTGAGACAGAAACATAGGTATCTTCCACCCCTTGGTTCACACCCCACATGGGCACAGCACTGACTGGTCTGCTTGGGAAGGGATCCTGTATCCATAGGGGAGCGCCGTGTTTGTTTCTCGGCTCCTGAGTTTCCAGTCCGGTTCCACATAATGAGCACCCTAAGAGGCAGCAGATGATGGTTCAGGGTGCTTGGGTCCCTGCTATTTATGTCAGAGACCTGGATTGAGATCCAGGCTCCTGGCTTCAAAAGAGATTTATTGGCCTGGTGCAGTAGCCTAGTGGCTAAAGTTCTCTCTTTGCACGTGCCAGGATCCCATATGGGCTCCAGTTCTAATCCTGGCAGCCCTGCTTCCCATCCAGCTCCCTGTTTGTGGCCTGGGAAAGCAGTTGAGGATGGCCCAAAACCTTGGGACCCTGTGCCCGTGTGGGAGACCTGGAAGAGGCTCCAGGCTCCTGGCTGTGGAATGGCACAACTCCAGCTGTTGTAGCCGCTTGGGAAGTGAATCAGTGGATGGAAGATCTTCCTATCTCTCCTCTCTGTATATCTGACTTTCTAATAAAAATAAAACAAATCGTAAAAAAAGAGATTTATTTATTATTTTGTTTTAAATGTAGGGAGAAAAAAGATTAGAAAAAGATCACAATATGTTCCATCAGCTGGTTCATTCCCAAGTGGCTATTAAGGCTGGGACTGAATTACAGTGAAGCCAGGAGCCTTGAACTCTGTCTGAGTGTCCCATGTTGGTGCAGGATCCAAAGTGCCTTGGCCACCATTCTCTGCTGCCTTCCCCGGGCTCACCGACAGGCAGCTGGATTGGAAGCTGAGCGGGCTGGACTTGAACCAGCAGTTTGTATAAGCTACCATTCTCACCTGCAGCAGCTTGGCTTGCTGCACCACGATACCAGCATCTGGGGAAAGTTTTAATTAAAGAAAAAGGTAGCAGTTTTAGAAAATGGAATGTATTAAACATCTGGGAAATTTAGTAAAGTTGTTTTTTTTTTTTAAAGCAAACTCTATGTCTATGAAACATGTCACATGTGTTGCTTGATAAAATCAGAAAGAAAATATTTGGGTGAAGACAAAAACAGACTTTATGCTTTAAGGCTTTCATATCTTAAAATCAGCATACAAATTCATTAAATTTGTTCCAAGGATTTTGTAAGTCACAGTTGTAAATCCCACAGCTTCCCTGTGATTTTCCCTCGTTATTGAGGACAGATACATTGACTTGAAGTTTGATGTCAGATCTGTGTCCTATGGGGCTAAAAATAAACGTGTCTGGTAGGAGGCAGAAATCACTGATGAGACTCAAGGCAGGATTCCAAGCATATCAAATGGCCATGCTGTCTATGCTCTGTATTAAAACATGGGTTTGTGTTTCAAGAAATCTGAGTCTTTAAGTTGCTTTTAGGATTTTGATGCTTCGTTGGCCTGATCAGACCCTTTGTCTTCTTTTCTTGAGGTTGAAAAGCCACCACGTGTCCACTTCTGCCAGGCCTGGATGTGCTCCAGGAAATGCTTGGCCCTTGTTCTATTCCCTTTGGTCCCACCCTTCCCTTCTTCAAGCTCCTCCCTTTATTTACTCCTCCAAGATGGTTATTTGCCTGTGCCTGTGACTTTCCTGCTGGTGCCACGTGCTGCCTGCTCCAGCCTTTTGCGTCCTGCTGTTTACTTGGGGCCCTTGGCCAGAAACTGAGCTAGGCCTGGTCCCAGAGACCAGGGATGCCTTTGCGCTCAGCACCTCCTTCTCCTTTGCAGTATGCTGACCGCTGTTTCGGAGTCCTGTGCTTTCCAGCTGCCTGTTGGGAGAGTGAGAGCAAAGGGAGGACCTGCCCCATGCTCACTCACGTTACTTCGCTCACATTCTAGAAGCCAGAAGAACTGCCAAGGAGGCAGGAACGTGTGGAGCTGTAGCTAGCGACAAGCACGGACATGCTTTTGTCTTCACAGGACTAGAGAATCAAACGTGGTAACTTGTGCTCAGTGTTTAGCTTGCTTGGCAGATGGCTTGCTCAGGAAAGACCCCAGCATTTGGTGTTCAAGTTCCATGAACGTTGTTTTGTTTTTTCATTATCTATTGATGAATTAGCATTCCAATTTATCTAAGAGTTTGGTTAGTACAAGCCAAAGTCAGAGAGGTTGCTTCACACTCAAATCAAAATCACATTTCTGAGTCTGTGTAAACAGAGACCAAATTGTAGAAACAGCACTCCGTGGGGTCTCATCCTGGGGACACTCAGTCTGCTTGTGACTCGATGATGCCACCCCAGAGTAAATTTCTTTTCCTTCTCCTCCAAATCCTCCTCCTCCAACTCCTCTTCCTCCTAGTCCTCATTCTCTTCTTCTTTTTTTTTTTTTTTAAAGATTTACTTATTTATTTATCTATTTTTTTTCATTGGAAAGTCAGATATACAGAGAGGAGGAGAGACAGAGAGGAAGATCTTCCGTCCGATGATTCACTCCCCAAGTGAGTGCAACGGCCGGTGCTATGCAGATCCGAAGCCAGGAGCCAG
Source organism: Ochotona princeps (assembly GCF_030435755.1). Lineage (NCBI taxonomy): Eukaryota > Metazoa > Chordata > Mammalia > Lagomorpha > Ochotonidae > Ochotona > Ochotona princeps. The sequence goes on from NC_080834.1 coordinate 15,707,877, forward strand.
GAACTTCCTCCAGGTCTCCCACACAGGCGCAGGGTCCCAAAGCCTTGGGTTGTCCTCTAGTGCTTTCCCAGGCCACAAGCAGGGAGCTGGATGGGAAGTGGAGCTGCTGGGATTAGAACCAGCGCCCACATGGGATCCCGGGGCTTTCAAGGCAAGTACCTTAGCCACTAGGCCACACCGCCGAGCCCATTCTTCTTTTTTTTTTTTTTGAAAAAAGATTTATTTATTTTTATTGGAAAGTAAGATTTACAGAAAGAAGTAGAAAGATCTTCCATCAGCTGATTCACTCCCAAAACAATCACAATGGCCAGAGTTGAGCTGATCCAAAGCCAGAAGCCAGGAGTTTCTTCCAGGTTTCGCATCTGGGTGCGGGGTCCCAAGGCACTGGACCATCTTCTGCTGCCTTCTCTGGTCATAAGCAGGGAGCTGGTTTGGGAGTGGAGCAATTGGGGCTTGAGCTGGAACTCATATGACACTTAGAGGTGGAGGATTAGCCAATTGAGCCCCGAGTTAGCTTCTAAAAATTCAATTTTTCATGAACATTTGGACATACCCTCAAGTGTACATGGGTGCGTGGACATATATGTATCTGTTTTTGCATCTCTGGATAGATACATATGCCTTGTGTGCACATGTCTGTAAAGCCATGAGACACAGAAGGTAGTTCGCTTTCTCAGAGTCATGTGGCCAATGGAAGTTACAAACCAGAGGGAACTTTTGAGCTTAGATGTCTGATTTCTAAGTTTGTAGTCCCAGACCCCTTTCTGAATGTTAAACCTTGATTGATGTCTCTCTTTTTCTCTAGACTGTCAGGCCTGGAGGACAGGGTTTCATTTATCTCTGCATCCCTTGAAATGAGAATGGGTGCAGGTGCACCGTGGCAGTGCTGTGAACATCAGGCAACCCTCTCCGCAGAGATGACAGAAGTCACTAGAATTGTAAACCTGGTCATGCGCCTATGACCCTGTCACCTTCTTTCTGTGTGCAGCCAGTGGCTGCTTACTGTTAGAGGAATTTTAACCTCATTTCATTCTGTGCTTAATGGAACGAACTGTGAAAGTTTTGTGAAGTTTCAACTGTTTCCCAGTGTCTCTGTGGGAGTTGCTGGGCTGCAGTTCTGCTCTGTGCCCTCTACCCTGTTGTTCATGATTCTGTGAAATTGGTTCAATTGTGTCTGTTGGAGGTATAGGGAAATTTGGGGACTTGCGTGTTAAGCTCTGAGCTCTCGTTTTGTACGGCCTGTCCTGGAGCTCTGATTGCGGGGACGGATTCCACCCAAACACAGCTTTGCAGGCAGCCGCCATTACCTGCAGTATCAGCAGTTTTCCCTGGAATCTATCCTAAGCCACATCTCAAGGAGCTGATTTGGAGCAGCATTTTATATTCCCCAAGAGCTGAATCTTCTCACAAGCATACTCATCGCAAATGATGACTGTTAGAAATAAATCCACTAAAGGTCAACTCACGTAGGAGTAGTCACCAGAGCTTAAAGCAATCAGAACCACATTTTTCTTAGAAAACATCTTGTTCATGTATGTTAAGCTTGGGATCTTCCTGATTTTGCTTATAGTCAAAAGGATTATATATTTTCATAACAGCAAATTTCAATTCTCTCTTGTTTCCTCTGACTCTGCTTTGTTTTGCATACACACACTTACACAAACTTTTTTGTTTTGTTTGTTTATAATAACTTTTTGAAGTTAAATAACATGTTACTAGATATGATAGTCTCCATTACACAGCTACTATACATCCCCTTGAATGAAAAGCCACAAAACAAAATCAACAACAGAAAGAAGAAATTAACACCATGAAGTTAAATAACATAATACTGAATGACTAATGTGTCGCTGAAGAAGTGAAAAAGAAAATCAAGAACCTTCTTGAAGAAAATGATGTTACTGTACGATCTATGAGTCACTGAAGAGTTTAATCAGAGAACGTGTTTTGAAGAGGTGAAACTAACAGAAAACATCAAATCCTATGCGACATAGTTTTCATTGATTTTGTTAGTGAAATGTGTCTCCTGTGGGCAAAAAATAGATGGGTTTTGTTTTTTAGTCCAGTCTACTAATCCATGACATTTGATTGAGCTTAAGCCATTTACATTCAGCTTTAATATGTATGGGTGGTACTTTGTCCTGTCATTTTAGTAATAGGTTGTTCATTGATTTAGTCTTCTGTTGTCATTTTACTGGGATGTTCTTCCCATTTGCCTTTGGTTTTGGTGGGTGCTATTCTTCGTTGTCAAGAGAACATCTTTAAATATCCTTTGTAGGGTGGATTAGAAAGAGGCAAATTGTTTTAACTGTTCTTTACTGTGGAAGAATTTGATTTCATTTTCAAAGGCAAAAGAAAGCTTTGCTGGATATGTTATCCTGGGCTGACTTTTTTCTTTTAGAATCTGGAATATGTTGCTCCACTGTCTTCTGACCTGTAGAGGTTCCTGTGAGAGATCTCCTGTGAGTTTAATTGGCATTCCTTTATACATCAGTTGATTTTTTTCACGTGCACATTTAAGGATCTTTTCCTTATGTTTGGTTGAAAAGAGCTTGATGATCATGTGTCGTGGTGAAGATCGCTTTTGATCAAGCCTGTTGGGAGTTCTGTGCCCCTCCTGGATCTTGTTTCCCAATTCTTTCTCCAGATTAGGGAAATTTTCCCTTATTATTTCATTAAATATATCTGTAAAACCAGTTTCTCTTTCTGCACCTTCTGGGACTCCCATAACTCTTATATTTGGCCTGTTAATAGTGTCTTTCAATTCTTGAATACTACTTTTTTTGGCCTGATCCAGCTCTGCTTCCAGCTTTTTGTTTGCTTCCCCCTGGTGACAGGAAATATCTTCCAATTCTGAGATTCTTTCTTCTGCTTGCTTCATTCTATTTTGGAGACTCTCCATTGTACTTTTAATTTGCTCTACTGTGTTCTTCAGTTCTAATATATCAGCTTTCATTTGATTCATTTCCACTGTGACATATTCCTTCAATGCCTTGAATGCCTGCTTTATGTGCTTCTCATTGTTGATAAGAAGCTTTACAACAAATGTTTTGAATTCTATCTCCTATTTTCTCGATGTCTTCCTCAGTTAACTCTGAGGTTGACACAGTGTTTTGCTCCTTTTGCAGTGGAGTCTTTAGTAATATTCATTGTGCCTCTGTCTCTTCTTTTGCCCTTGGTCATTGTACTTCTGGTTATCAGATTCTTCTCCTTGGTTCAGGCTTCTAGCTGTGTCACCCACAGGTCTACAGTTTGATTTACTTATTGCAGTTGGTACACAACTCTTTGTTTGCAGTCACTTGTGCCACTCCCTCCAGCACGTTCCAGGTCTGGGTTCTTATGTTGAAGTTCCACCATGGTCTCTGTAGCTGCCTGCTATGACACTGTGATGAAGCTGCACCATTGTCTGTACAACCTTTTTCCCATTTGCAGTTGGAACAGGTCTCAGGATAGGGAGACACCAGGTGTCCTTTATAGCTAGGTTGTTGGTCCTGCTGATCTTGCAGGAACCTGTTGGCTGTTAGTTCTAAGGGCCACAAGGATCTGTTTGGGCTCATACGATGCCATAGTCAGTATTATTTTCCTGTGGGACCAGTGCAATGCACTGAGCTCAATGAGTTCTCACGAGATCAGCACATGCACAGCTCACTGTTGTCCCCTGCAGTCCTAAAACTTTTGCCACACTGTACGAAATGGCACCTGATGTGCCACTGCTAGAGTTCTTAACCTGCTGGCCATCAGGTCTGAGGGCTACCTGGACCTGTCTTGGGTGGAACCTGTAGGATGCCATGGTGTTGCACTTTGCTGAGTCAGAAATGAGTTCACTCCCAACTCAGTGTATGCTCAGTTCTTTCCCTTGCCTTTTCCTCCTTAAACAAAATGGCACCCAATTTGGCTCTAGTGGGTCAGACTGGGCTGTGAAATCCACCCTGTTCCCACACCGGGAACAGGGATCTGCCTCTGCCATCTGCCGCTCTGTCTCTGCTCCTTGTCAAAGCAAACAGTCCTCTAAAGGGTAGTCTGACAAGCTCAGTTAACATATGAAGATCTTTGTTTGGGTTCACCTCCAAAACTCCTGGTAAATGTCTCTTCCCATCTGGTTGCTGGTAGAGTTCTGGCTGCTGGTGGAGTTCCGATCACCATTTGCTGAATGCCTCTGGGGTATCAGTCACTGCAACACCACACCGATGTTTTCGCTGCTTTCCTTTGTTTGTCAATCTCCAGTACCCCTCTGCTGTTGTTCTGTCCTCTCCTATTTCCTGGAATTTGCCCTCTCTGCTTCATCTTGGTTAATGTTTCTCTGTCTGTTTAAATGTGTCCTTTCCCTATTCTGCCATCTGGATTCTTCCTGTAATATTTTTAAAAAATGTGGTTTTCCTACTGTTGGTCTCCATGTCAACTTTCATTCACTCACTTGTATTGGATATATTCTGGATAACTTTTACCATTTCCTAACTTGCACCTGCTTTTTTTTTCTTTCAAAAATTGGAGATGGTTCCATCCATCTTTATGATCAGGTAATTAGAATTCTGTTGAAATTATCCCCTCTCTTTGCTTCCTTCCTTTCGCCAGAAATTCTCCAGCTTTGGAAACAAATCCTCAGTGCTTTTATAGTGAGAGAGTACCTGGTGGGGGGAAATATTTTTGTGTCCTCTGGAGGGTAGTCTGACAAGCTCAGTTAACATATGAAGAGGTGTGAAATAGTCTAGTGAGGCCAAAGGGATCATATGATTGAATTCAGATCTTGTAGGAGTTATTTTGGGTATAAATATCTTTGCCACTAATTGTTTATGACATGTTAATGGCTATGGACTGAACATATTATAAAAGACAGATTAATATATAGTGTGAGTATTCCTTATCTCAAGTACTCCTGCCCAGAAATGTTTCACATTTTGGAGTTTATCAGATTTGGGGATTTTGTGTGGATTTTACTGGCTGGGTAGCTTTTGTCTGTTGAAATGCTGGTGCATTTCAGATTTTGAATTTTCAGAGGAAGGGTGCTCATCCTGTAGCATACTTAAATTATATATTGAGTTTCACTTTGGTAGGTAGACGTGGCATGAAAAGGATAGTAACTGACACACCATACATAAGTGCTTCACATAGTTTCAATTAAAATATGTATGTTTATGTGCATATGCATGTAAGGATGTGCATACATATGCATTTATTTATGATTTTAAATGTCACTGTATTTATTTCAGAGGGGAAGAGAGTGAGACAGAGAGGTACCATCCACCAATTCACTCTCAAGATGTCTGCACCAGCAGGACTATGCCAGGCCAAAGCCAGGAGCAGGAACTCATTCTGGGTCTCCCACACGGCTGGCAGAGATCCAGCTCTGCCATCACCTTCTGTGCCCCAAGGTACACACACATTAACAAGCAAACAGAAAGTAAGAGTGGAGCTGGGTCTCGAAGTGATGCACTCTAATATGAAATGCCGGTGTCCGAAGAGGCAGGTTAACTGCGACACCAAATGCCCTTGCTTTCATTTATTTATTGAAGATGCTTCTCATCCCAAGAAGGATTTAAGATTATTCATCGAAACATGCCTGCTTTGAAGAGATAAATAAAAAATGAAACTAAGTGATGATTGTGCCAAAATCTTTTTCTTAAAGATTTATTTATTTTTATTAGAAAGTCAGATATACAGAGAGGAGGAGAGACAGAGAGGAATATCTTCCCCCTGATGATTTACTCCCCAAGTGACCACAATGGCCAGTGCTGTGCTGATCTGAAGCCAGGAACCAGGAACTCCCTCCAGGTCTCCCACGCGGGTGCAGGGTCCCAAAGATTTGGGCCGTCCTCAACTGCTTTCCCAGGCCACAAGCAGGGAGCTGGATAGGAAGTAGAGCTGCCTGGATTAGAACCGGCGCCCATATGGGATCCCGGGGCTTTCAAGGCGAGGACTTTGGCTGCTAGGCCACTGCTCTGGGCCCGATTGTGCCAAAATCTTAAACAAGGGTAGGCAGATGCAAAAAAAAAAGTCAGCTGTGTTGCATTATTGCATGAAAAATGTTTTTTCAGGTTGAGTCTGTCTGCTCATGTGGGTTTCAGAGTTGTCTCCAAACTTCCCAGTTAACCAGAGACAAGTGGCGTATCGGCCTAGACAGAGTGGGGTCATTCCTGACAGTAACAAGACAGGTAAGTTCTCACCAGGAGTGTCATCAAAGCATGAGTCAAGTCCTCACAGCGTGCCCTGAGTAGAGTCAGCCGGGAGTTTGACTCAGCTGGGCCACGATGCTGTGCCAGTGGGGCAGGCCGATTTTTCCCTCCCTCAGGAACAGCTGGGTTTCACTGGTGTGACTTTGTCCTCCAGGGCTTGGGCACCATGGTGGGAAGGCGGACAGCACAATGTTAGTATTTCTAGCTTGCTATAAGCAATGACATCTGGCAGCTGATGCACAGCCAGGGTATAATCAGAAGAACTGCACACGTGTTTCTGAGAAGTCAATAAAAATCTTCATTTTACTGAGTTTTATTATTTTGTGGGCTTTTCAGCCACATGATGTTATATATGTGAGCATCATTCTTATAGCAACTGGTATGTGTATAAAGGAAAAAGAAGGCAGCTACTAAGAATTTTAAAAAGCTGAAATTTAAAATTTCTATGTTATATGATTCTTAAAAAATTTATTGAATTAAGCCTGTACCTGCTGTATCAGCATCCTATATGGGCACTGGTTCTAGTCCAGCACCCTGCTACTGTGCCTGGGAAAGCAATAGAGGACTGTCCAAGTCATTGGGCCCCTGTATGTGTGTGGGAGACCCAGAAGATGCTGCAGGCTCCTGGCTTCAGATTGGCCCTGCTCTGGTTATTGTGACCATTTGGGGAGTGAACCAGCAGGTGGAAGATCTCTCTGTCTCTTTGCTCTCTGTAACTATTCCCCTCAAATAAAAACAAATCTTTAAAAATCTATTTATTTATAAAATTTTTAAAAATGCACTTATTTGTAAAATTATACAAGTTCATTATAGGTTTAGAAAATGCAGAGTTAGATAGATGGCCTAAAATATCACAATCCAGAAATAACTTCACTAAATTATACAGTGTCTGCCTTTGTGTAAATAGTGCATGCAGTGGTTTAACCTCTTACTTTTATGAAGGTTACCAAATCAGTCAAAGTGTGGTCAGATAGTTAGACCTCTATAAAACATCCCCTTGCCCTGCCTCCCTGCCCTTGCCTCTCTTCCGACTTCTAACTTTGGAAACAATCCCTTTGTGTTTTTACAGTCAGAAAGGGTCTGGAAGAAAAAAAAAAGTATCTTGAGGGAGGAAATATCTGTTTCCCCTTGGGAGCAATCTGGAAATTCTGCTAGCATAGTTTTTCTACTCATGGTTAACTAAAATGATTTTCCATTTGCTTTAAACATACAGAGACATTCTGACACACTATGGAATGGGACGAAAAACACAATATCAAAACTTTGAGGATGAGGCCAGAGACTTGAGATAAAGAAGGATGTGCTCTATCCCTATCTTTTTGTGTGTGTTTGTGTGTTTTTTTTGTGGGGGGCTGAGGATGGACCTGGCTGGACAGGTGGTAGCACCCGCTAGCATAAGCGTTGGCTGGGTATGTTGGTGGGTTAGACTGAGCTAGGCTGCAGCACCCACTGGTGTGTAAAAACCGAAGGAGATGTGAGACAGACTGAACCAGTTTACTGCATGTAGCGTCAGGTGCAGGAACCACAGCTAGGGGTGGGTCTGGTGGGGATTATTGGGGTCTCTTTGACTGGACTGCAGTTCCCACTGCTGTATTTGAGGGTCCAGTGTGTGGTGGGCAGAGTTGGGCTGGGCTGGAGCATCCATTGGCTTGTGTAAGAAATGGGGCTGCAGACAGAACTGACCCAACAACTACAACCATCAGTATGTGTGTAGTCTGATGTGGGTGATGGACTGAGCCAGAGCTTGTTCTAGCACACCTGGGAATCAGGTTCAGGGTCACCTCAGATGAGCTTTCTTTGGAGACTCCCTAACTGGACCGCTGGACTGAAAACACCAACCTTGGAGAGAATTGCATGATCTGTGGTCTGACCATGGAGTGCATGTGTCAAAACTGGGCCTCCTCAGTTGCTGAATATAGAGCAGTGGATGGCATCCCCAGATGCATATGGAGGATATGGCAGTTCATCAGGGCCTGCAGAGGACATCTGGCACCATAGCAGAGGAAAGAGGGCAGAACAAATTAGACATTTCTCCCAGCCAAGCACTGGCAGCAAATATCTGGGCGAATGGAGACTCTAAGGTGGACTATGTCAGCCAATGGACTTTGGAAGGATTTCCTTATCCTTGGAGCAATGAAATCAACAGCATTTCAGAATTCTCAAAACCACTTGAGTAGTACCCCTTAAGAATGTTCCACACTGGGGACCCTGGGATGACACTGAGTGGGTGTTCGCCATGTCTGGGTACTGATGCAGTTAGGAGGCTGGGTGTGGCATCTCCCCTTTTCTCTCCCCTTCCCCCAGATACAGGAAGAAGAAAATAGGAAACAATGGTCTCATTCATTTTCCCCTAACCTTCAACATTCCCACCCTAAACAGTGGTCCACATAGGCATGTACCCTTCTCAACTATGTAAACATCAAAAATAAAAAATTAAAATAAAGATTTATTTTTATTTTTATTGGAAAAGCAGATTCAGACTTACAGAGAGAAGAAGAAAGAGACAGGAGAATCTTCCATCTGTTGGTTCACTCCCCAAATGACTGCAGTGGCCAGAGCTGAGCCAATCTGAAGCCAGGATCCAGGAGTTTCTTCTGGGCCTCCCATGTGGGTGCAGGGTCTGAAGGCTTTGGGCTGTCCTAGACTGCTTTCCCAGGCCACAAGCAGGGAGCTGGATAAGAAGTGGAGCATCTGGGACACAAACTGGCACCCATATGGGATCCTGGCATTTGCAAGGTTAGAATTTAGCCATTGAGTGATTGTGGCAGGCTTTTTAAAAAAATGTTATCTATTAGGTCGTGGTTTCAATGCGACAGCACATATTATTGTACTTATTAAATAACACTGGTGGCTTGCATACTGAGAACCTAGTGACCAGGGACCTTGCAAGGGGCTCCTGAACTTTTAATGCTGAAGCACAAGAAGGAGAAATGCAGATGAATGTTCTGAGTAGGCACAGAGGACGTGGGGTCCAGTGTGTTCTCTTTGAAACCAGAGCAGGCTTGACACTCTTTTTTCCTCTCTGCCAGCATCTCTCTCCCCTTCTTTCACTCTGTTTCTGCTTTCCTTCTCTCTCCAGGCTCTTCCTTCTCTTCCTTTACACTGTCTAGCTCCTCTTCCGTATCAGCCCTTCTACTGATCTTTCACCTCCATCTTCAACTGGCCTAAACTGTGCTCTTTTGTGTGAAAGTAACTAGTAAAAGTAGAAGAAAGGAGAGATAGTTCTTGGAATGGATTTTGCATTTTGAACCAAAGCAAAAAAACTCAAATAAGAATTTATGAAAATCTTAGTTTTAACCAGGACCACAAATCCCTCACCTTTTTCTCTCCCCAGAAGGCAGGTGTTCCTCTTGGACACCGATACTTGAGGCTTATGACACTGGGAGGTCTGTAAACCCAGGTTTGTTGTGTTGGGGTGGTATTTGTCTTGGCTTCATATATGATAACTGTTCCTCCCACCCCAGGCCATGCTGCTGGAAATCACACTCCTGAAGTTCTGCTCGGCCCTGTCTGGTCTACCCCCTTCCAAAATAAGTTCACACATTTGCTGTCGGATAGAACTACCCTGCCCAGCCTGCCCAACACACAGGTCTGGACTACATGCTCACCAGCGAGAGTTATGACCCAATATGGGACTTTCCCAAGTTTTCTCACTTAGCTCACTCTCACACCCAAATCTCACACATGCCGGCAAATGCCAGGCCCCTGCCTGGCACAGCCTGCCCCCTCTAACCCAGCCTTTGAATGAGCTGGTGGATGATGCGACCCAGCCCTCCCCACACCCTGTTTTAGGGTGCGTATGTGGGTGCTACAGCCTGGACCTGCCCAGCCTGTTCCCAGTCCCATTACCCGTGAATGTTGGCAGATTCCATGGTCTCACCTATCTCAGCCTCTCAGCACCCCATCTCTTAAACTAACCAGGGTTAGGCCCACATATCCCCCAGAGAATATACCCCTGGACCTGGTTCTCTTGAGTGCTGGTTGATGTCATTGCCCAGCATAATGTGACCTGTTTACTGTTCCAACACTCACTTTCATGTACTGGGATCTTTCATGTGGGCTGGCGTGTGGTAGTTGGCAATGTTCCATGCTAACAAGTCCAGCTCAGAACTCCCCTGTGGGCTGGAGCATCGGTCCGACCCATAAAGGTCAAACGACCAGATCTCAGTCTTCTCACTTACCTGCAGCACAGAGGACTTGTCGTTTGGAGTTCTTCTGAAGTCATTCCTCACCTACATTTATGGTGGTTTTTTAGCATGTATTTAGATCTTCTGTCTGTTGGTTCATTCCCCAAATGACTGCAATGTCCAGAGCTGGGTTGGTTTAAAGTTGGGAGCCAGGAGTTTCTTCAGGTATCCCACGTGGGTGCCAGGGCACAAGGACTTGAACCACCCTCCACTGCTTTTCCAGGCATTATCAGGGAGCTGGATCAGAAGTAGAGCAGCCATGGCATTAACCAGTGCCCAGATGGGATGCTGCTGCCACAGGCAGAAGTTTAGTCTGCTACGTCAGGGCTTGGCAGGAGTGTGGGAGTATACAAGAATCTTAATATAATCATAATGTAACCATCAACATCAGAAATTAACACTGGTGCAATGTTAATCTCCAACCCTCAGACTGTACTTAAATTTTGTGACTCATCCCAGTCATCTGATTTACAGCGTAGGAATCTGTTTCAGAATTCTCACGTTTAGTTGTCATTTTAGTTTCTTCCAGTTTGGCAAATATCATCAGGCTTTCTTTGATGACTGACGCTTTTCATAAGCAAGTTATTTTGTAAAATGTGTTTAAACTTGTGATTGGCTGATACTTGCTTTTGTATTTTTTTGAAGGTGAGATGGTTTCTCTTAGGTGTCCTTTTGGATTAAGGGATGTAGCTGCAGGGACGTTTCTGGAGAATACTGTGTTCCATGAGTCAGTAGGTTGGCACATGATTTGGTAGACTGAGTGGGGAAGATAATCCCTCCCTGTGGGCAGGCACCATCCAACTGGAGAAGGGACTCATGAAACAAAAAGCTGAAAGATCTCTGTGTTGGCCTGCTCTTTGCTGGAGCTGGGACACCCTTCTCCAGCCCTAGGGTCTCAGGACCCCAATTCCCCAGCCTTCAGACTCTAGCACTTGTACCAGGAAGCCCCTGGTTGGGCCTCTCCTTGAGAATCACATGTCTAGCTTCCCACCTTTTCCAGCTCCCAGACAGTATATCACAGAGGTTTCCAGCATCCAGGGATGTAGCCTGTCTGCTGCCACCCGCTGGCTCACGGGAGCACTCTTCCACTCAGGGCTGCGCTGCCCTGTGCTAGGCTGACCCCACACCCCACAGCTCTTTGCTCTGTTTAGCTCTGCTCTGTGCTGGAAGCGCCATGCCTGTGGTCCTTCCTCATGTTGTTGGTAAGCTGAGGGTCCACAGCGCATGCTGCTTTTGTCACAGTCTTCTTACCCAGCTATAGCTCCAACACCTTCAGGAACAGCTCCGTTGGAGCCTCCTCGCTTTGCTCCACCTGAGCTTTGGGCCACTGTGACTCCTTCTGGGACACTCACTGTGACAAGCTTTCACGGCTTTAGTACTGCATTATTTGGGAGGGAAGGGAAGGTGGAAGAAATGAGGAAGAGGAGGAGGAAGGTCTATTTTAAATTTCAGCATTTGGAAAAAGAACAATACATTATATATTTGTTTTCCATACTAATGACAAATGAAGCTTTATTGAGGTCTTCTAAAAAGACCAAAATATTAAACATGTTTTAAAAGTTTACATTTATTGTCTTCCTAAGGGACTAATGTAGTGGTGGATAATTAGACTCAGATTCTTTATTTATGTTCATATTTGGGGCCAGAAGGGAAGTCGCTTTTAATATACAATCTTTGCTTATTTAAAGTGCCTAGAAGGATTGGAAAATGCTGGGAATGAACCATTATTGGTAAAGATACTAGACTGCAAAGCTATTATAGCATCTAATAAAGGGCAGCATTGCTCCTTTAATCACTTCATGCAGTTTGGCCCAAAGGCATTTATCCTCGTCTCTATCCATCGAATTTCATGGTAAACGTTATTAATTTAACCCAGATGAAGTCAGAGAGTTATGTCTGAGTCCATCTTGTGGGTCTAGCAAGGTAATTACTACCAAGTGATCAGTGAGTGAGTTCAGAAAGATGCATTGAATTATTATTAACTGAATAACCACTGAGTTAATAAAACTATCCCGTGACATACCGGGAATTAATTGAACATAATAGATCAAGAAGTTACAACCACAGGGAAATAATGGAGAAGTAATGGCTTTTCTACTGAGATAAAAAGACACTTAAAAGCTCATTTAATTGAATATTTCCCTAATATTTAGGAGCTGGGGGTGATTCAGGGGAGTGAAATAGCAGTTTTACTTATGCAGATTCTTAGTGTGGAAACATCTCAACTTAATCAATAAAGTTGGAAGATCTAGTCCTTGTCTGAGAATTTTACCATTTAAACAGCTGGATTTTAAAAGAAATCAGTTTATATAGTCAACTGTTTACTTTCTTTTTTTTAAAAAGATTTATTCATTTTATTACAGCCAGATATACAGAGAGGAGGAGAGACAGAGAGGAAGATCTTCCGTCCGATGATTCACTTCCCAAGTGAGCCGCATCGGGCCGGTGCGCGCCGATCTGAAGCCGGGAACCAGGAACCTCTTCCGGGTCTCCCACGCGGGTGCAGTGTCCCAATGCATTGGGCCGTCCTCGACTGCTTTCCCAGGCCACAAGCAGGGAGCTGGATGGGAAGTGGAGCTGCCGGGATTAGAACTGCACCCATATGGGATCCTGGGGCTTTCAAGGCGAGGACTTTAGCCACTAGGCCACGCCGCTGGGCCCAACTGTTTACTTTCTAATGCAAAAAGTAGTAGCCAGATCAGGTTAGATCAAAGTAAATAAAGTCCGAAGACTTTGAAAAGTTCACAACACCATTCTTTTGCACTTTGTTCTAAAACCCAGCAAGTCAAATAATGAAAAAAATAATGTGGCATAAAATATAGGTTTTCTGTTCCCTATGGTCCTGACCTTGCATTTTGCTGTGATTTTTGGCCCACAATCCTAACTAACCAGAATGTGGAAGTATTTCAGGGAGTTAACGCAAGCCATGACTCTGGGATTGCTTCATAAATTCACAGACAAGAAAAGGAAGTGGAATGTTCTCCAGTTGGTAATATAATGACGGAGTGTGTAGAACTTATCACAAATAAGTACATCTGTAGAATGTGCTGAATCCAGGACGCTAAGATTTCTCCCCGTAAAAGCAAAGTTGACCAAAATGCTCTGCAGTCTGTTTCATGATTAAACAGGACCTTCAGAATAAGCTTCACTGTTCTCCTAATGTGTGTGTATTAAAGAACATGAAGCAGTATCTGAGTGTAGCGTCAAGGGTTTATAGCAGTGAAGAGCATGAGATAACAGAATCAAAACAAATAAACCAGAGGCCACTGAGCAGCAATAAAAGAGCAAGATCTCTGGAAGTGGGAAGAAGGACAGCTCAAGACAGAACAGTGCTCAGATGCAGCCATGGGATTCTGAGGACGGCCAGGGGGCAAGAGCAACACTTTCCTGACACTTCAAAGAACACTTTCTTTTCTGTATTCCAGTGCATCTCTTTTTGCGTAAACCTTTAAGTGTCTGATAACAGCTTAGTGGAATTTGGGAACTGCTGTCACATGCCAGATATTTTATAGCAGTTATTTGCAACACCTCTTTCCTCTAAGTTCCTGTTCTCTTTCACCCTCCACCACACACACATATATATATACACATTTCCCAGCAAAACTGATTCTGAAACTATATTTGAACTAGAAAATCTTGCCTGAGGAAATAGAGTTCTTTTAAATTGATAAAGCGTAAGGATCTTACACAGGAAACTTTTTCAAGCACTATACATGATTGGGAGGGAAGGGAGGGTTGTTTTTCTAAGGGCTACCTTGTGTTTAGTTCAGAAAGACAAAACTTGGGGCAGTTCAATACCAGTTTAGGAGAGAAGTGGAGAGAGGGTTCAGACCACTTGATTAATCACTCTGAACCCAGAAATCCCAAGAGTTTCTGAGGTTTCAAATGGAATGTATTGTGGATAATATCAAATTCTCAAGCACATGAAAACCAAAGTCATCTGTCTACCAAAAGTCTGTGCTTCTCAGTTGCGTTAAGAAGTCTTATTCCGGGACAGTTGTGCTGCAATGTGTTGGCTGCCACTTGGAATGCTACACCTCCATGTTGGAGTGTCTGGTTCAAGTCCAGGCTAATCCATTTTCTAATCCAACTTTCTGCCAATTCACCTAGGAGACTGTGGATGAAAATCCAAGCATTTAACTTCCTGTTATCCTTGTGAGAGACCAAAATGGGGTTCTTGTTTCCTGGCTTTTTCCTAGCATAAGTTGACTGTTGTGAGCATTTGAGGAGTAACCCAATAGATGGAAGATCTCTCTCATCTTTCTCTCTCTCTGTTACCCTGCTTTTCAAATGGATGAATATTAAGAAATAAATGAAAATGTAACTTTCTTTTAAAAAATGAGTCTTACTGTGTTTGTGGTAATTGGGATTATTGTCCACAGTTCTTCATTCCATCTTCGAATACAATGATATATTCTTGTCCTTGACTATGGAAATTTAAGGTGCATCCTCCTGTAGAAAGATTTATTTTCTCACTGTATTGATGCCTGCGTGTGACTCCATTTGCCTATGCTATTTCACGTGAGACTCCTTTTGCCTATTGCGATATGGGTCTAGGGTTGATGTTGCATTAGCTTAAGCCAATGTCCTAAGGGGCATTCTCTGGGATTTTTCTTTTTTGCTTCTTTATCATTATTATTATTATTATCATTTTGTGATACAGTTCCATAGGCCCTGGGATTTCCCTTACCCCCTTTCCAAGTCCCGCCCTCATCCCCTCGAGTTCCCCTACATTGTTACTATAGTATAGTTCTTCATAAACAATCATATGTCCATCATTGTGGGCATGGACAATGGCAGGTACCCCTCTGCTGTCATTCTGTCCTCTCCTGTTTCCTGAAATGTGCCCTCTCTGCTTCACAGTGATTAATGTTTCACCGTCTGTTTAAATGTGTCCTTACCCTACTCTGCGGTCTTGATTCTCTCTCGGGATTTTTTTTTCTTGGAGCTCCCCCTGTTGATTACTGTGGGAGGAGGCTTCATTTGCTTGCTGAATTATCTGCATGATAAGTATTTTTCCCTTTTTTTAAGAAAAGAATTTTTTATTTTTATTGGAAAGGTGGATTTGCAGAGAGAAGGAGAGACAGAGAGAAAAATCTTCCATCCGCTGGTTCACTCCCTAAGTGGCTGCAATGGCCAGAGCTGAACTGATTTGAAGCCTTGTACCAGGAGCCTCCACTGGGTCTCACACATGGATGCAGGGTCTCAAGGCTTTGGGCTGTCCTCTACTGCATTCCCCAGGACAAAACCAGTGAGCTAGATGGGAAGTGGAGTTTCCAGGACATGAATTGGCACCCATCTGCTATCCTGGCATGTACAAGGAGAAAATTTAGCCACTGAATCATTGCACTGGACCCGTGAAAATTCTTTCAAATGTGACAAGAACCAAGATTGCCTTTGCTTTGAATTTCCTGGAACAGCTTTGATGCTGTGACTTGGATTCAACTCCAATCAGATTCCAGTCTGATGAAACTGGGATCCAGTTTGAAGTGGCCTCCAGCCAACACCGCATTGACTTGCTGGATGGGTGAGCAAGTGGACTATGCTCACTCCTTTGTTTTGGAGAGCCTCACTCCTCTCCATTACTAACTTTCTCTCAGAGACACGAGTTTCCTGTCAGCCAGTAAAAAGTGGTTAGTGCAGCTGCTGGTTTCAAGACACAGGAGTCAGGCTTGCTGACAAGGTTGGCACAGTCCCCTGGAACTGAGACTGTATACTTTCTGTCTCAACTCTGGCATTGTTGATCCTGTCTGACACAGTTTCCTTTCACAAGATAGGCCAGCTTTGCTGGGAAAAAGGTCTCAGAGAAATTTTGGAATTCAGGCCAGGGCTGCACTCTGGTGGGTTTCAAAAGGCTCCTTGACTAGATACCAAATTCTGACAGCCCTTTAGGGTGTTGGGCTGAAATGCATTCTGTTGCTTTCCTCTGGAGGTCGATTTATCAGGACTAGGTGCCGGGGTACGAGGCCATGAGCCTCATGCTACATGCTGCATTGAATGCCCGGTGTACCCCACACTCTGACAAGCCATCCATCTTTTTCCTCCTTGCCACGCCTCTAAATGCTTTCTTTGCTTTGCCCAAATCTTCTCAATTCCTACAAACTCACATTCCAGGCCCCCTTAACTGGCGTTTCTCACTTGCTAAATTATGGAAGTTTTTCTGTCCACCTATCGAGGATTCTTCTGTTTTGCAATTGTCGATTAACCTGTTGCCATCTGCGATGTGCTTCTTGAAAATATTTGTTTCAACAAATGAGTTGTTAGTACTGTGCTTAAATGCTTTCTCTTTTAGGCTACACATTTTCCTGAGACTCCTTGGGTTTGTAACATTTGATAAAGTATAATTGTGGAAAAATCAATCTACTTATTTTCTACCAGGATTCAAATACTGCTTGGATGTTTTCAAAATTCAAAAACTGCTTTAACCTGAAAGCTGGTTAAATCTAGCCCATAGTTTTGATTAAAATGCTAGGTTTAACTTTTACTTTGACAGTGGTTTAAATTGTTGACAATTTTTTAACATCTACAGTTCTAAAGTCTTCCACATTAAGGCATTCAGCTGGACCCCTGGAACTCTCTAAAGATGACTTACTGAAGTGGCAGAGTTGGTAATGGCCTTATGCTTTGTATTATCTAGGACTAAATAATGGGAGGCTTTCAGGTAGTACTTTAGACAACATTCCTGAGCAAATCTGCATTCCATCAGGGACTTGGAGGTCAACACTTGAAAGAGTGCCCTACTGCTGTCCCCAAACAAGGTACGCTTTTAGCATGAAGCAGCCAGAGTGGTCATCACCTCCATATCCGTAGTAGCATTGGAGTCCATTCATCTGTGTCCTTCAGGTCCCTGCACACCCCCACCTGTGCCATCCATCAGTGTCTGGGCCACCCACTGAGGGGCTGCCTGCGGCTGCTGCTGGGTCAGTCCTCTGGCTAGGCCTGTTGAGGGTCACTCCTCTGATTGTCAAATAAATAAATAAATAAATAAAATCAAATAAAAAGGTAGAAAACATAAGATAATGTTACATACAAATGGTATGGTACCATACTTAATTATAAAGAAAAACTCAAAACTCTGGGATAGCTCAGCACCTTGGGTGTCTGAGTAGCTGCCAGGCAGAGATTTTCCTGTAAACGTGTTTCCAGGGAAGATGGTACTGGCATCTTTAATTGTGGAAAAGTAAGTTGAAGAAGGATAGTATGGAAAGGTTCTATTAAAAAGGTGATTTGCCTATCAGCATATAGTATTTGAGTGGTGAAGAGGACTGTTCGGAAGCTTTTTTACCAAAATACTAACAAGCACTACTTTCTGTGGGAGGGATGATGGGATTGCACGCCTTGCTTTGTGCATTTCTGGGTCATTTGTAAGTAAATTGAGTAAGATCACCAAAATGTATGAGTTTAGGAAAAAAAACCATCCCTGCACCCACAACCCCACTGGATCAGGAGAGTCAGTTTTATTGCTCACTGGTCACCGTTTTGAAAACATACTGGTACAACTTCACATGCTGACTTGGAGGACAAGGATCCTTTCCAAGATCAGAAAAGAGTTGATTTCTGTGTGCTTTTCCCCTCAATATCTTCTACAGACCATTTAAACACCTTTCTGAAAATTTCTGAAACATATTGATAGTACCTTGCTACCTGTCTACGAGAAAACAGAACAATGTGTACCATGAGCAAAAAATTAAACAGCAAACACAAAGCTTACGTCACTAAGTAGAGAACTCAGTGTTACTGGCTGAGCACAGTGTTGTTTCAATAAGGAGAAAAACACTCCAAGTTGATGAGAAAGTAATGCAGGAAATGAAACTATAATGAACTGCTTAGAACCTGGGATGGATGAATGTTTAAATTCTACAGGTGGATGGTGAGTGGCGAGAAGCAGAAGGGTCCTGCGGACCTGCTGGGAGCAAGGTCACTGTTGGCAACAGATCTTGTTTTAACAGGTCGAACTTCAGCTGTTTGACAGATCTCATTGGATTTTGATAAGTTGATACGTCATTTTGCACCCAACTAAATAGTATGGAAGTGTCACAGTCATGGGCACTTAGATATCCAGCAACTTTTTTTTTTAAGAATTATATTTATTTTTATTGGAAAGGCAGATGTACAGAGAGGAGGAGAGACAGAGAGGAAGATCTTCCGTCCGTTGATTCACTCCCCAAGTGGCCACAACTGCTGATGCTGTGCCGATCCAAAGCCAGGAGCCAGAAACTTCTGTCCTAGTCTCCCATGTGGGTGCAGGGTCCCAAGGCCTTGGGTTGTCCTCAACTGCTTTCCCAGGCCACAAGCAGGGAGCTGGATGAGAAGTGGAGCTTCCGGGATTAGAACTGGCGCCCATATGGGATCCTGGTGCGTTCAAGGCAAGGACCTTAGCCATTACACTATCGCGCCCGGGCCCCATCCAACAGCTTTTCACATCAGAAGAGCTGAATGAGGAACTGTGGAATGTGGTGATGTCACACGACACAGAGGAACAGGAATTTAGGCTTCCATCTGGGGCAGCTTGATCAACTTTGGCATCTCTGGGTCAGAAGTGAGATGCATGGTTTGTGACTTATGGGTGAAGTGAGAGCATTCCTGTGGTCATGGCTCTGCCCACCTGGACATTTACAGAGATGATCAGAAGTCTGAAGAACTTGGCTGAATACAAGACAGCCTGCCAGGAGACCAGAGGGAGTCTCCCACATGACCACTGAGAACAGTGTGTGATCTGCACCATCGCTGGACGATGGTGTTGAGTGAGTAACAGTGTCCGCCTGCCCTGGGTTGTGCACAGCTTGCTCTGCCCCCAGGTCCTGAGCTGCGTACCTACTCTTGCTTCCTCCACGAGAAAGAGCCCCACTGTCTTAGTGATCTCGGAAGAAGTGAGTTCATGGGAACTCAAATGCAGACTCAGTTGCCTGGGGCTTAATTTTCTTGAGGGCGGTAAAGTGATTGAAATCTTTTAGAATCTTAATGAAGACAGCAAATGCTTCACAGATGGTACTAGTAGGTCTGGTCAAAAATAATGATTCTCACAGGGCAGTTACCTTCTGAGAGGCTGACATGAGGAATATTCTCTCCGTCATACCCTTAGCAGCTGCTGTGCACCCCCACTCCACTGCCAGCATCCTGCCCATGTTATCTGATTTCATTCTCCTTGGCACCCTTGGTAAGCAGCAGCCGGGCAGAAGCCCCATGTTAGGTGGATGTGTGCTTTGTCGCTGATGGAAGAAACATCAGAGTTGGTGGCTTTGGGGGTGATTGAGAAGAATAAAAGACCAGGAGGGAAGGAAAAAGTAAGGCAGCTAGGGATAGAATGACGGGAAGGCGCTGAAATAAGGGCAGGTGAGCACAGTCCCTTATGAAAGGAGCCACAGAAGAGGAAGGGCCAAGGACAGGACGCTCTGCTGGTCTAGGCCAATCCGGATAATTTTAGAACTACAGTTTGCCACAGTTCGTTGGGAATATATTCTTTTCACTCTACCTCAGTTTAAATTGTGGACTCTTTGGGAGCAGGGAGTATTTAAAATAGGAAAGCATTACGTGCTTACATGTAATATTTTAAACCCTTGGCTTCCAAAGGGAAGACCCTGGAAAAGTGACATCAGCATCTCCTGGGAACTTGTTGGAAACGCAGACTTTCAGCATCCCCTGTGGTTACCAGTTCATGTCCCGGCTGCTCCACTTCCCATCCAGCTCCCTGCTTGTGGCCTGGGAAAGGTCTCGGGACCCTGTACCCTTGTGGGAGACCTGGAGGAAGCTCTGACTCCTGACTTCGGATCAGCTCAGCCTTGGCTGATGCGGCCACTTGGTGAGTGAACCAGAAGGTGGAAGAATCATATCTTTTTCCTTTTTGCTAAATGTATCTTTCACATAAATAAGCACTTTGTTTTTAAGGAAAAGAAACAGAAATGTTGGCTTTCCAGACCCAAGCCAGAGCTATTGACACTCTGGGAGTAGGGGACAGCTCTCTGTGCTTGAACAGACTGGACAGTGAGTGATCTTGATGCACATCAAGGTTGGAGAGCCAGTGTCCTAAGTTCTAATTCACAGGTGAGCCCGTTGTGCTTGTTCCTAATTGGTCAGTCCTTCTGGATTGCCTTCCCTGCTTGAGTAAATGGGAAGGTATCAGTCTGTATTCTTGAAGTCAGATGTGGGACTTGATTTGATCAATAAAGTATCAGTGCAAATTCTGTGTGTTCCTTCCAGATATCAATGTGTGACTTTCCTTGCTCTTTCCTCTGACTGTGGCAATAGTGGGAAGATGGTTGATGTCATTATGCATAAGACTGGAACACTGATGCCTGCAGGAATGCCAGGATACCGCACCAAGAGTGGCTTCATGGAAGGTCACTGCTGCTGCTTTATTTGCCTGAGGAACTGTGATACACGGAGGTTTGGAAATGACTGCCACAGCATAAACAGATCTTTCGTAACAAATATTGTAAATAGTGTATCTTCACAGTGCTTTGTCTCATTCCGGGCATGTTGGGAACGAATAGTAATTAGTGCAGTGAATTCAATGAAGAATAAACTTGACATTAAATCATCAAACATTTCTCATTGTCCAGAAAATCTACTAGATTAACTCAGATTCATTTCATGTATTGATTGGCACTGTCACAGACATTTTGTAAATTAAAAAAACTCACTTATTTATTTGAAGGGTGGTGGTAAGGGTGTGGAAGAGAGGAGCAAGAGATCACCGATTTGGTGGTTTACTCTGCAAGTGACTGCAATGACATGACGGGTGTGTCCAAAGCTGGGAGCCTGGAATTCTGTCCAGGTCTGCCCCACGGGTGGGAGAAGCCTAAACTCTTGGGTCATCATTTTCTGCCTTCCAGGTCTGTTAGCAAGAAGCTAGATGAGGAGAAGAACAGCTAGACTCAAAGTAGCATTCCCACCTGGTAGTTAAACCCACTGTGCCACAGCAGGGGCACTCGACATAGTTGTTAACCTTGAAGATTTTAGTTGGAGGTAAAGATTAAGCAGTCTAATGATTGAAAGAGTGTAGAAGTTCTTGGATAAAGCTCTAAAAAATTTTACTTCATTTGTCAGAAAATGGAAAAGAAATGAGGTGTCAGCGCACTACTCTTACATTGGTATTTTAGGAAATTGTACCTGCCTTTGTGGAGTGGCAGGATGGCCAGCTGAAAGGCTGCTTCAATAATCTGGGTGTAAGATGAGGTTCTGAGCTGGAGTGCTGATGACCGAAATGAAAATATATAATCAAAAATGAAAGGGATTAGAAAGGGAAAAACAGGATATTGGATAGGTAAGGGGTGAGGAGATGAAGAAGGGAAAGTGTTCAGGAGAGACTGTAAGCCTCACATCTGTGAAACCACAGAGAGGGAGGGAGAGAGGGAGGAGGTAGAAGTTGAGGAGATATTTTTGCTCTGTGTTGAATCTTAGTGATGATGGATCTCTCAGGCAGGAGTTGCCCACAAAGGTAGTTTGCTGAGTGGAATCAGATGGAGTTTGGCAGAGGTATCAGCCAGAACTAGAAGATTGTGGTGGAATGATCTCCCGGGAAACAGCAGGAGCAGGTGAGGCATCTAAGGGAGAACTTGGAGGAAAATGCGGATTCTAAGAGACATCCATATTACAGAACGGGAAAATGGGGAAGAATTGGCAAAGGAGACAAGGGAGCAATCAGAAAAGTGGGATAAGTGGATCATGTTAAAACTTTTTAAAATTTTAGTATGTAACTAGCAATTGTACATATTATGGAGTGCAATGTGCCACTCCGATGCATGTAAACAACTTGTGATGCTCAGATCAGGGTAGTTGGCATATCTGTCATTTCACATGTTTATTATTTATTTTTATGCTTATTTTGTTTTCAATTTATTTAGCTTTCATTTGGAAGGCGGAGAAGCAGAGGAAGATCTTTCATTCACTAGTTGGCTCTGCAGATGGCTGCAGTAGCCAGGGCTAGACTGGGAATGAAGCCAGGAGTCCAGAATTTAGTTTGGGTTTCCAACTGCATGGCAGGGACCCAACTACTTGGTTCATCATTACTGCCTCCCAGGACACCCATTAGCAAGAAGCTGGAACCAGAAGCGGAGTGGAGATCTGAACCCAGACACTCCTATATGTGATGTGGTATTCTCAAGTGGGAACTCAAACATCTCTCCAAATATCTTTCTACTAGTTATTTTGAACAAATTAAGTATTGTTAACCACCATCATCATACACTATTACAGAATGTTAGGAGTTTTGACGGACTGTGCCAGACCCTGTACTGGCAAGCACACACAATAATCAGGTCTGGGATCACCTCAGATGAAGTTTCTTTGGCGATCCCTTCGACTGGATCTCCGATCTCAGAACCTCAATCAAGAAGGGACTATGTCAGCCAGTAGATTCTGCATAGATTTCATCGCGATTGGAATGGTGAGATTGGCAGCAATTCAGAACTATTGAACTATGAAAACTGCTTAAGCAGGACCCTTGGAGTGCACCTCACATCGGGGACCTGGGATGGGAGGGAGGCAGGGTGGGGCTTCTCCCTTTATTTCTCCCCTGACCCCAGATACAGGGGGAAATGATAGTAGTGTGGAAACAATGGTATTACCCACTTTCCTGTAGCCCTTGACCCTTTGTACCCTAAGTAACCAAGTAAGATTATCAAAAATATAAATAAAGTGAAATAAAAAAAGTTATTCCTCCAGGGGTTGGTGCTATGGTACAATAGGCTAAGCCTTTGCCTGCACTACCAACATCCTATATGGCTGCCAGTTTATGTTCTGGCTGCTCCACTTGCATTTCAGCTCCCTGCTTACGGCCTGGGAAAGCAGCAGAGGACGGCTCAAGTCCCACCCATGTAGGAAATCCAGAAGGATCTCTTGCCTCCTGGGTTCAAATTGAGTCAATTCCAGTCGTTTGGGGCAGTGAATGGATGACCTGTCTGCTTCTGTCTCTCCTCTCTGTAACTCTGCCTTTCAAATAGAAATAGAATAAATGCTTAAGGAAGGAAGCTGTTCCTCCAATCCACGTAGCCCTGTATCCAGGAGCTATCCTTTTCCTGGTCCCCTTTCCCCCACCCCCTCAGATAACCTCTTTGAAAGGATCTTAAAAAGTTTTCAGGAAAAAAATGAGGAAGGAGGGTGTATTGGGAATGAGGGCAGGAGGGAAACCTGGGTGGGAAATATCACTGTGTCCTAACGTCTGTATTGCAAAGTGTGTGAAATGTGATCACTTTATGTAAATAAAATAAGATTTAAAAAGTTTGTAGGAAAGGTGGAATTAAAAGACAGCCCATTTTGGTGCAAAGAAATGTGAAAACCACACATAAATTTTCCATTATTCATATTTCCCATGAATTATCTGACGACCCCCTCATAGTCTATTTCCTTGCTTGCACATGGGAGTGAAAACACGTGGTGTTAGCATGTCAGTGGCTGGCTCATTTTGTTCAACTTAATGTCCTTCAATTCCATTTGTGTTGCTGCAAATGATTGAATTTCTTTCTTTCCAGTGACTGGGTAATATCCCATTGTGTGTGTGTGTGTGTGTGTGTGTGTATCACTTGGCTTCCTCTGGATTGATGGGAATTTAGCTTGATTCTGTAACTTGGCTGCTGTGATGAGTGCTGTGGTAGACGTGGGGGGAGAACTATCTTGTTAACGTGCTGATTTGGATATGCGCTTGGTCATGGGATTGGTGGATCATGTGGTGGTTAGTTCTTGCACTAGTTTTTTGAGGAGCCCTCAGTTTACCACATTAGCGATAATGATCTACATTTCCAGAAGCAGTGTAGGAGAGCTCCCCTTTCTCTGCACCCTCCCCAGGATGGGCTATGTTTTATCTTTTTTGGCAACAGTCTTTCTAATTGGCATGAGATGGTATACTGTCATGGTTTTGATCGCATTTCCCTAGTGATTAATGATGCGGAGTATTTTCCCCATGTACTTGTTGGACCTCTGTAGATCTTCTTCTGAGAAATGTCTATTCAGGTTTTTTCCACTTTTAAAAAATCGAATTTTTTTGAGCCATTGAATTGTTTGAGTTAAAGTCCTTGTATGTTCTGCATATTAACACCTTGTAAAGGTAATTTTCATTTCGGACTTTACATTGAGAGTTCTACATGTATTTTATTTTTTTTCATTAAAAATTTATTTTTTTAAAAAAATTTGTTTTTGATGATGTTTACATAGTTGTTTAGGGTGGGAAGGGTTGAGTATTAGGGGAAAGTGGGTGAGACCATTGCTTCCACATTCTCTTTTTTTCTTTTTCCTGTTTCTGGAGGGAGAGGGAGGATAAAGGGCAGAAGCTGCACCTAGCATCCCAGCTGCCTCAGTAGCGGGAATGGGGAACAGCCACCTGAGTCATCCCAGGGTCCCTGATGTGGAGTGTGCACCCAGGGCTCAAGTGATTTCAATAGTTCAGTAATTCTGTAATGCTGTTGATCTCTGTGATCCAAGGATGAGGAAATCCTTCCAAGGTCCATTGGTTGACAAGGCCACCTTAGAGTCTCCATTCACCCAGATATTTGCTGCCAACGCTTGACTGGAATAGTTGAGCAGTTTGTTCTGCCCTCCTTCCTCTGTTATGGTACCAGAAGTACTCTGATTTCTTTAAAAACTTTTATTTAAAAGGCAGACACATACACAGATAGACAGACAGAGAAAAAGAGTTTCCATCTACTATTTTACTGCCCAAATTCCTGCAATAACCAGGGCAGGGCCAGGTTGAAGCCAGGAGTCAGGTATTCCATCCAAATCTCCCATGTGGGTAGTAGGGACCCAAGTACTTGAGCCACTAACTGGTTACTGCTAGCCACTACAAGGTAGCCTAGTGACTAAAGTACTTGCCTTGTATGTGCTAGTGTCCCATATGGGTGCCAGTTCATATCCTGTCCTGGCTGCTCTACTTACCATCCAGTTCCCTGCTTGTGGCCTGAGAAATCAGCAGAGGATAGCCCAAAGCCTTGGGACCCTGCACCCATGTGGGAGACCTTGAAGAAACTCCAGGCTCCTGGCTTGGGATTGGCTCAGCTCTGACTGTTGTGGCCACTGGGTGAGTGAACCAGTGGATGGAAGAGCTTTGTATCTGTAGCTTCTTCTTTCTGTGAATCTAATTTTCCAATATAAATAAGTAAAATCCTTAAACATTTTTTGAGCTTGTGAAGCATGTGAGGCATGGCAGATGCTGCCTTGTTGGCCAGTCTCCCCAGTTACAAACTACCATGCACCAGTTCACATAAAATAGAATTCTTTAACTTATTGACAAAAATTAGACATCATTCTTTTACATAATGCCCCTCAATACTTATAACTTTATTTTTAAAAACAACTATTCTTTCAACTTCTGAGTTTGTTTTTCAGGGCCTGGTTTGAATTCTGACTCTAAAAAGTGCTGGTTAATAAAAGTCTCTTATTTGGGGTACATGTAGTGCAGTTTTGTATATTTTTTTTAAGAGAAAAGCATGCTTTATTAAAACTGTTTTTGTGTTTTAAGTTTATTTGCTTTGGCAACTTTAAGTCACATTATACACATTGAAAGGTTTTTTTTTATAATAACTCATTGATTTCTTACATAAGTTCCAAGGCAAGTCTTACAGTCTGTTGTTGCAGTCTTAATTAGTGTTGTTTTCTGTGCAAAAATCAGAAGGCATTAGCATGAATTACATGCCTCAACATTTATTAATCCCCCCAAAGTTAGTGAGATAGGATTTGTGGTACTTGTCACCTCGAAGTCCTAAGTAAATCCAGCCTGCAGGAATGTCCTTGGCTTTGTCAGGATTTGAAGAACACTAGGGCTGTTGGGAAATTTTTATGCGGTTTAAAGATGAACAAGTACACCACGCTATAAAACATAATAAAGGAGCTCAATATTTTTGTCAGAAGCAAGTTTTCCTCATTAAAATGGAAAAAAGTATAGTTTAATTTGCATGCCTTTTTGTTAACTCTGGCTCATTTTGTGGCCTTTGTTTATTTGCTTGGAAGTCTTTGGGTGCTGGGCCCTTGGACCAACGCCTGAGGAACACTGTCATTGCCTTTGATGTGCCAAGTGGTGCAGGAAAAAAAATCTTTTGGTCGGTTTTATATGTATAAAATTCCAGAATGAAGAGAATTATACTACTTGCCTTTCAGATAGCGGTTGAGAGTTTTAATTGGGGAGGCTGAACAATAACCTCAAACTATGGAGAGCAGCTGGGAAAAATCCGAGTGGAGCTGGCAGCTTTGCTTTCCCACTTCTGCGGGGTTCTGGTGGGCAACCTGGCTGAGCCAACCATGCTTGCCTCGCTTCACCAGCTCATGCCATTTGTGGTTTTGGGACATCACTTCGTCTCTGCCTTGTTTGTTCCTCTCGTTCCTTTAAAACTTCCCTTCCTTGACACAGAGAGTCTCTGAAGTTTAACTTTCACCCTCTTCCTGTGTTACTCTTGTGCTAGGGTAATCTTTTTCACTTCCAGTTATATTTCCAAATATCAATTGAATGTCCCCTAGGGACCTCAAATCCCAAAGCTGCAATACTTAACTTACCTTCCAGCTTTCCCTCCCCGACTCCTTGTGCTGATCAACAGTATTACCTGTAGTAACATTTTCTTTTTGCCTCCCACAACTGGGCAATGACTACATCAGATTAATGGTATCTCAAAGGACTTTATATCCTTTATTTCCCACATCTCCTAAGCAGCCAGATTTTGTGTATACTATCTTTAAACAGTTCTCCAACAAATATATTCTGGGTTACATTCAATTAAAAAGAAAATATAAAAGCCAAATTGGTCACAACAGTGAAAGCTGGGCTAATCCAAAGCCAGAAACCAGGATCTTTATCTAGGTCTCCCCCAAGGGGGCAGGGGCCTAAGCTTTTAGGCCATCTTCTGCTGCTTTTCCAGGCACATCAGCAGACAGGGGAATTGGAAGTGGAGCTTCCGGGACTCAAAACGGCACCTGTATGGGATGCTGGAGCTGCAGGTGAAAAAGCCTACTTTGGCATGTCATTGGCCCTAATTACTAATTTTCTTGCTCTCTTTTTCTGGTTTCTTTCCTTCCTTCCTTCCTTCCTTCCTTCCTTCCTTCCTCCCTCCCTCCCTCCCTCTCTTCTCCCTCTCTCCCTCCCTCCCTCCCTCCCTTTTCTTTCTTCCTTTCTTTTAAATGATTTATTTATTTTTATTGTAAAGGAAAATAAGATTTATGGAAAGAAGGAGGGACAGAAAGATCTTCCATCCACTGGTTCACTCCCCAAATGATCACAACAGCCGGAGCTGAGCCATCCTCCATTGCTTTCCCAGGCTATAATCAGGGAACTGGATGGAAATGGAGCAGCCAGGACAGGAACTGGCACCCATATGGGATCCTGGTGCTTACAAGGTGAGGATTTAGCTATTGAGCTGCCACATTGGGCCCTAATCTTCTTTTCACTCATGGGCTTCTCCTCTAGTCTTGGGGTGGCACTGGCCGTGGTAAGAGGAGTGAAATGGCTCATGTGCTTCTCTGTGGTTTTCCCATTCTGTTGTTTAAAGTACAAACCTTGGCTGCAGAAGAAGCTTTCTGTTTAGAATTTTGAATCTTGGTACTAAAGGCTGAGCTTTTGGAAACAAAACAATCTTTTGTCTCTCAAAAGTCTTGTTTGAAAATTGAAATATTTAGTTTTTAACATGATCTTCTCTGTTACAAATTTTAAGAGACTATTTTGGAATTCATGGCCAAGAAGTGATTCTTTGTTCTTGTTGCATTAGAACAGGGAATAGGCACAGAGCAGCCCTCGGGAAAGGAGGCTGGGGAAAACCCTCTGTCAGGATCTCCAAACATTATGTGCAGCTCCAAGTACTTGATCTGTTCCAAGTCGTGTCTCCAATCTGTGATCTCTTCCTTGGTCTTGAGATTCAGTCCAATTGGCTACTCTCTGCTCCTCACTGTGTGTTTCTTCTCTTCTATATTATTCCTGTTATCGATTAAAATATTTTATCATAAACTGGCGAATTATAGTTGTTATACAAGGAGCCTTCAAAATCTCATGAAGTTTTATATTACAGAAAAACGTGTGTGGATTTAAAAAAAATTTTGCACCAAATTGAACTTATCTTTAATTCCATTTTCTATGAACTTTTTGAAGTGCCTGTATTGATGGAATACAAAGTGATGTTGTGATCTATGAATAGCATGCAAAATAATTAAATCAAGATAATGAACATATCCTTCACTTTCAATACTTATCATTGTGATGAAAACATTTAAAAATATTTATTTGCTTTTATTTATTTGAGAATTAGAGAGAGAGAGAGAGAGAGAGCGAGAGAGAGAGAGAGAAAGAATCACCAATTGGTTTGCTCCCCAAATGCTTGCAACAACCAGGACTAGACCAGGCCAAAACCACAGACCAAGAACTCCATCCTGGTCTGTCACACGTGTGATGGAAATCTGATATTTGAACTGTCATTGACTGTCTTCCAGGCAGAGTAGAGGGAAGCAGATTTGAAAGCAGAAATAGGATTTGATCCCAGGCATTTTAACATGGGATTGGGAGCCCCGTGTGTCAACTGTAGCCATAGTGACACTCTCAGCAAGTTCATTATGTACAATGTGCTACTATTAACTGCATTCACCACACTGTATAGCAGATTAAAAAATCCTATTTACTGTACCCCTGAGTCTCTGGTATCTATCATCCTACTCTGCTTTTAGGAGTTCCACCTTAGGTTCCACATGTAAGTGAGAACATGAGGTCTATGTGGCTATGCCTGATTCAATTCACTTAGCAGAATTCTAGTATCAACCAACTTGCTGCAAGGAATAGAATTTGCCTCCTTTTAAAGGCTAAATAACATATTACCTTTTCCCCATTTACTCATCTGTGGATGGACTCTGACTGAATTATGTGGCTATTGTGAGTAGTTCTACAATGAGTATTTAAGTGCAAACATCTCTTTGCCATACTGATTTATTATTTTTAAAATTTATTTATTTTATATTAATTACATTGCATTATGTGATGCCATTTCATAGGCTGTGGGATTCCCCCCACCCCTCCCCAAACCCTCCCCCCATGGTGGATTCCTCCACCTTGTTGCAGTATTATAGTTCAAATTCAGTCAAGATTCTTTCATTGCAAGCATATACCAGGCATAGAGTTCAGCATCTTATTGTCCAGATAAATTCGACAGTTTCTTGAGGAGACCATCTCTGGTCTGAAGGCAGGGTGGCAGAGTATCATCCCAATCAATTAAAGGCCACAACATAACATCAACAATAATTTACAACATTATGGAATTATTTGACATGGTATTGAGTAACCAATATGTTACAGCATGCAAGTTCTTAACCACATCTGTGACTACTTCATTGACATTTCAATTTTAGTTTATATACAATCGACTTCTATACACCTTAAAATGGCTATAGGGTACTATTCATCTGTCTTGTGTCTATTTTTGTTTTAGTATTTAGCAGTTTATAGTGTTGAAGCATAATTTTGCTGCACTTCGCAGATTTTCGGATAGTCTAAGCTGCTTATAACTCTAATAAGGCTTATGTCAACAGTTGAAGTGCAGAACGGTTTTAGGAGGGATGTGCAGGGAAATTCTCAATACCTCAGTGAGGAGTAACTAATCTTTGTGTCCTATAGTAAGGTATGTGTGAGTCCACGCTGACCGTTTCCTGTCTGGTTCTAAGCTTTCCTTCTTGTTCTCTGACTATCTATGCTAATGTGTGTGTGTGTGTGTGTGTGTGTGTGTGTGTGTGTGTGTGTGTTTTGTGGTGGGGGTGCTCCGGAGAGACCCTGGTGGTCATTGCGAGAGAGAGTGGGGATCCAAAGTTGGAACTAAGTAAGGACCAGAGAAAGCTCCCCTCCCTAGTCCCGAAGGAAGCTTACTGTTCTTCTGTTTCTGCGGACCGCTCAGGGCTCCTGGCTGTTGTTCCGATGACCTTGGATCCTGTGAGGAAGGATTTGGGCTTTTTCCATCCCATGTGGGAGATGCAAACGGGAGTGGGTGACCTTGACATACTGATTTTAAACCTGTTGAATGAGTACTCAGAAGTGAGGTTACTGGCACAGGGGCCACCCAGGGCAGCCACCTGATGGGCAGGGAGAGATCCCTGTTTGTAAAGGGGTATGCCCAGTCGATACAGCCGCACCCCGCAATATGCGCATCCCATGTTGAAATGCCGGTTCCAATCTTGATTGCTCCTCTTTTGATCCAGCTCCCCACTAATGCTCCTTGGAAAGCGGTACAAGATGTCCCATGTGCTTGGGTCCCTGCACCCATGAGAGGGGATGTGAATGTATTTCTTGGCTCTGCCTCAGCCCTAACTGTTGTGACCTTGTGGGAATTGAAGCAGCACGTGGAAGAACTCACTGTCTCTCACTCTCTTTTTCTCTCTGTCACTGTGACTTTCATAAAATAAGCAATAAAAATAAAAAATATTCATAGACGTCTTCTCAGGATAGCCAAAGTGCTAGAATAACTCAAATGTGTAACTGCTAGAGAAAGTTATATACATTTTGCTCTAGTTACAGAATGGAAATGTACTCAGCAGTGAAAAGGAATACATTACTAATACACATCACCATATGGGCAATCTCAAAAATGTCATGGTGATGGGCCTGTGGTTAAGATGCCTGTGTCCCGTGTGGAAGTGTCTTTGTTCAATTCCCGGCTCCAGTGCCTGACTCCAGCTTTCTGCTGAGAGGCAGGGGTGATGATTCAATATTTGGATTCCTGTCACCATATGAAACAGTTGGAATGAGCATCTGGCTCCTGGCTTCAGCCTGGTCCAGTTCTGGACATCTGGGGAGTGAACTAGTGGTTGGAAGTTTCTATGTCTGTCTTTCTGTCTATCTAGTTTCTCTGTCTTTCAAATTAACCGAGAACTCATCTTTTAAATTAAAAAAAATCTTGAGAGAAAAACATCAGACACAAAGGAATACACACTACATGATCCCACTGATGTATGGTTACAGAATAGACTTTTATTTCCCAGGTGGCCTCTAGGGAGGTATATAATTACATTTCTGGGATGATAGTAATATTATATGTATTGTTTTATTGTTTATGTTGTTTTACACAATTTAAAAAATTTGTGAACTGAGTATGTGTGGCATATGAATTTTTTTTAAAGATTTATTCAGTTTATTACAAAGTCAGATATACAGAGAGGAGGAGAGACAGAGAGGAAGATCTTCCGTCCATTGGTTCACTCCCCAAGTGAGCCGCAACGGGCCGGTGCACGCCGATCCGAAGCCGGGAACCTGGAACCTCTTCCGGGTCTCCCACACAGGTGCAGGGTCCCAAAGCATTGGGCCGTCCTCGACTGCTTTCCCAGGCCACAAGCAGGGAGCTGGATGGGAAGTGGAGCTGCCGGGATTAGAACCGGCGCCCATGTGGGATCCTGGGGCTTTCAAGGCGAGGACTTTAGCCACTAGGCCACGCCGCTGGGCCCGGCATATGAATTTTATCACATATAAATTACTCCCTCTAAGAAATCAAAAATTAAAAGGTGAAAAAAGATGTGCTTGCTTTGGCAGCACATATACTAAAAAGGTGAAAAAAATGAAGCCAACCAAGGACTGATGTCTAGAGAGGGTAAAGAGCTTCTTAACACTGATGCACAAGGACAAGCAACTTCCAAAAATATGTCAAAAATATAAACAGAAATTTCAAAGGCAAGGAAAATATTAACAACCCATTAACACCAAAGAAACCATGCAATCTCAGTGGTAACTGGAGATGAAGAAATGAAAGCAAAACCACTTCAGCACCCATCAGATAAAAAAAAATTGGAATAATTCCAAAGGGCTGACGAGGTTATGAGCAATGGGCATGGCTAAGACTGCCACGTGGAATCTATGGGATGCAGTCAAGTAGAAGAGTAATTAGGAAAAGCTTACTAGAGTAAATTTAAACACAGCAATTCCATTCTTAGGTATTCCTTAGGTCAGCAGTTCTCAAACTTTTAAAAAATATTTGTTTATTAATTTGAGAATTTGTTAATTAATTCAGAGTTACAGAGATAGAAAGATAAATAGGTAGATAGATAGAGCCGTTATCTGCTGATCCATTTCCCAGATGACCACAATGGCTAGAGTTCGGCTAGGTTGAGGCTTGGAGCCAAGAGCTCCATGGGG
The DNA here is from genome assembly GCF_030435755.1 of Ochotona princeps. Lineage (NCBI taxonomy): Eukaryota > Metazoa > Chordata > Mammalia > Lagomorpha > Ochotonidae > Ochotona > Ochotona princeps. Next base: position 15,740,300 of record NC_080834.1, read on the forward strand.
GTTTCCCACATGGGTGGCAGGTCCCTGAGAACTTGGACCAGCTTTCACTACTTTCCCAAGCCATTAGTAGGGAGTTGGATGGAAAATAGAACAGCTAGGATATGAACTGGTACCCAGGTGGAATGCTGGTGTCATAAGGGAGTAGCTTTATCCCATTAGGGCACAATGCTGGCTCCAATTCTTACATCTTTAAGTTCCAATATACTTTTGAAGTTATTGAGGACATCAATCATTATTTGTATCTATTGATATTTACTGTATTAGAAAAATGGGGAAATTAAAAATTACTTTATTGTTAAGCCATTTTAAAAAGGATAATTAACGCATTACACATTAACATGAATAATATATTTTTATAAAATAATTATAATTCCCACAACAAAGATTTTAGTGGGAAGAGTAGCATTAATTTACATTTCTGTAAGTGGGTTTGACTCAACAGAAGACAACTGGGGAGTGTTTCGTTTACATTCAATCTTTTGTAATATATTATTTCCGTTGAAGTCTGTATGAAGACAATACAGATTCTCAGAGACAAGGTATTGGCAAAGGGAGGAATGTGTTAGCATCTTTTCAGGTAATTGTGACTGGTTCCTTTGACAGTGTACCCCAAATTAACAAGGGGGTAGTTTCTTTAAAGTTAGTTTATTGGTGAGTTTTTTTTTTTCAGAATCAGTTTTTACCCATGTGTAGTTTTGTGACATTGGTCATTTGAAGAATATGAGTTACCAAGTTTTACAGATTTCCAAAATGTTGATAATGGTATAAAATACCATTTCATCAGAAATTATTCCTACTTTGGTTTCTTTTTTGACTTTTTGTCTTTGCTTTATGGCTGGGCTATGTCTTTGCAGTATGGCTGGACTGTCTCGGAAGTAGATTCTTTTTGAAAGAATTTATATAAAGTAAATAGATTTTTCATAATACAGATTTAGAAGCTTAGGGGCTCCACCCATCCTCTTCCGCTATCTCAACCCTGCTTAACTTTGTCAAAATTATTACAATGACATATTCACTGCTTTACATGTGTAACATTTCATTATATAAAGATATCATGGCATAACAAGTAGATGGCAAAGAAAAAAAAGAAAAATGGAAATCCTACTATTATTCTGGAGTACAGAAACAGATTGTAGAGAGCAGTTGAATCTCAGGACATTAATCTCACAGAGATAACTTTTTGTGCTTTGTGTTTTAGTTGTCACAGATCACATATGGTTTTTGTCTTTTTCAGAATGACTTATTTCATTAAGTATAACGATTTCCAGCTGTATAAGGATAGAGATTCATTCTTTGTTTTGATGAGAGTAGTATTCCATACTGCACATCCTTGCCACTTTTTATTTTTTAAAAGATAATTTTTTATTTTTGATGATTTTTACATAGTTGATTAGATTGATAAGGGTCAAGGGCTACAGGAAGGTGGGTGAGACCATCATTTCCACATTCTCCTTTTTCCTTTCTTGTATCTGGGGAACGGAGGGAGAGAAGTGGAGAAGCTCCACCCAGCCTCCCAAATGCCTCTGTACCCTGGGTTGGAGGACAGCCACCCAACGCCATTTAAGGGTGCCCGATGTGCGGCATGCTCTGTGGGTCCTGCTCAAGAGGATTTGATACATCAAAAGTTCTGAATACTGCCATTTTTGCCACTCCAAGTGTGATGAAATTTCTCCAGAATCCAGTGGCTGACATAGTCCACCTTAGAGTCTTTATTTGCCCAGATATTCACTGCCAACTGGCTTGTGTTGTGGCCCAACCTGGCCTGACCCATACCCCATTCTGGTGACTGGATTAGCCAGCAGATGATACAAAGTGGTCCAGACTGGGTCACCCCTGATGTGAGTCAGATGTACACTGGTGGGTATCATTTTCTGGCCTGGCCTGGGCTACTCCCTGTCTTGTTTCTTGTGCTCACCTACAGGGACTTGTGTCCTGACAGAGGAGTTGCCCAAGCTCCTCCATCAGAACCTCTCCCAGTGCCAGATCTCGCACACACTGGTGGGTCCTGGGCCAGCCTTACTCAGTCTACCTACTGTCCTAGTAGGAACAGTGGCCTTTCCTGACTGGCTATCACCCATTCCAGTTCTTACTGTTGGGTGCTACTGCTCAGCCAAGCCTGGTGCACACCCAGGCACAGTTCACACATGGCTCAGTAGGGGCAGAGGCCTAGCCCAGCCCATCCTACACTGACCCTGGTTCTCATGAGCTCCAGTGGGTGCTGAAATCTAGCTCAGTCTGGCACACCCCAGACCAAGTTCACACTTAATGCTGAGGGACACTGCAGCCATGTCCAGACCAGATTGCAGCCCCAGCTCTGGCCCCCGTACTCACCAGTGGGAACCCCAACCCAGGCAGGGTGTCCCAACCAGGCTCCCAACCAGGCCTGTTCCCAGCCATAGATCCTGTGCATGCCAGTGATTTATCTGACCCAGCTTGCATAGTCCCTCCCACATCTCTTGGCCTTTGCTTTGGATGCTATAGCCTGGCCTAACCCGGCCTGCCTCCAGTCCCAACTCATTGATGGGTGCTGCAACCTGGACTGCTCAGTCTGCTCCCACCCCTGGCTCATGAAAACTGGTAGGTGTGATAGCCTAGCCCAGAATGACCTGTGTCCAGCCTGGTTTTTGCACTTGCCAGTGGGCTAGGATTTGCTCAGCCCTGCCTGGACCTCTCCTTTCCAAAACCAACCCACACACTTGCCAATGGATGGAGCTACCTTGCCAAGCCTGCACAACCCCCAAGCCTGAACCACATGCTCACTAGTAAGAGCTATGACTCACTAAGATAGTTGGCCAAGTTCCTCCACTTGGCCCACTCCCAGACCCAGATCTCATGCATGCCAGTGGGTGTTAGATCCTAACCTGGCCTTACCTTCCCCTACATCTTGACCTTTGTATGAGCTGGTAAATGTTGTGAGCCAGCCCCTGCACTCCCACGCCGTGTTTTAGGATGCACATGTGGGTGCTGCAGCCTGGATCTGCCCTATCTACTCCCAGCCCCAGTACCTGTGAGTGTTTGTGGATTCCATGGTCACACCTAGCTCAGCCCATCCTCACCCCAATTCTTAAGTGAACCAACGGGACTTGTGTTTCCACAGGGATTTTACCCACACACTCCCGCATAATCTACCCCTGGACCTGGTTCTCTCATGTGCTGGTTAGTGTGCTGGCTTGCCTAATGTGACCCATCCCCTGTTGCAACCCTCAGTCAAGTACTGCGATCTAGCTTTCCTAAATTGGCTCCCAGCCCTAACTTTTGTGTGGGCTGGTGTGTGGTGGTCAGCAATGCTCTGTGCTAACAAACCCATCTCAGGACTCCCATGGTCGCTGGTGGTCTGACCCATATTGATCTTGTGATCTCTTTTCCCCAAACCATCAAGTCTTAGTCCCCTCACTTACCTGTAAATACAGTGGCCCTGTCTTTGGGAGTCTCAAGATTCATTCCTCACCTACACATATGGTGACCTTATCCTATGATGTCTCTAGGCAGTAATTCCACTCCCCCAGATCCCCTGAGCTCATTGCTGGCCAGCCAGTGGGCCCAGGCCAAGATGGCACTGGCTGCCTTTAAGCGGCTATGCCAGGCTGTACCCCTCTCCTCTCCAGTCAAGAAGTAGCCAGTGGGGTTGAGGTTCCCATTTGTGTTCCCAGCACCATGTGCCACTTTTTCTTTTACGTAGCCATCATCTGATGAGCAGCTGGGTTGATTTCTTATCTTAGCTGTTGTTAATTGCATTACTGTAAACATAGGGGTATAGTTAAGTCTCTCATATGCGAATTTCATTTCATTTGGATAGGTTCCTAGGGGTAGGGTAGCCAGATTGAACGGTAGACCTATTTCCAGGTATCTGAGGGAGCTCCATTGTCTTCTAAAATGGTTGCACTTGTTTACATTCCTACTGACAGTCAGTTAGGGCACCTTTTTTTCCACATCCTCAAGTATTTATTATTTCCTGATTTCTCTGTATGATAGCTATTCTAATTGGGGTGAGGTGGAATTCCATTTTTTTAAAATTTTCAGTTCTCTGAAGGTTAGAGAATCTTAGCATTTTTAAACAAGTGTATTACCCATTTGAAATTCATTTCTTGAAAAATGCCTGTTCATGTTCTTTGCTCATTTCTTAACTGGATTGTTTGTTTTACTGTTGTTGAGTTTCTGGAGTTCTTTATAAATCCTGGATATTAATTCTCTATCAGTTGTATAGTTTGCAAATAATTTCTCTCATTGTTTTGTCTGTCTCTTCGCTTTATCACCAGTTTTTTTTTACAGTACAGCAGCTTCTTAGCTTGATATAATCCCATTTGTTTATTTTTGCTTATGTTTTTGGGGTCTTTTCCAAGAAGTCTTTGCCTGTGCCTATGTTTTGCTGAGTGATTCTGATATTTTCCTTTAATAATTTAATGGTATCAGATCATAGATTTAGATATTTTATCCAGTTAGAGTTGATTTTTGTATAAGGCATACGGTAGGGGTCTTGTTTCCTCAGCACAGGTGATCTGAAATTCCCAGGACTACTTGCTGAAGACTGTCCTATCTCTTTGAATTTATTTTGGTTTGCTTTTCAAAATCAGTTAGTTGTAGATGTGTGGGTTTATTTCTGGAATTCTGTTCCATGTCATTGGTCTTCATTTCTATTTTTATGACAGTACTATGTTATTTTGATTACAAATGCACTATAGTACATCTTGAAGTCTGGTATTGTGATACCTCCAGTCTTGTTTTTGTTTTGTAAGATTGCTTTTAGCTATTCAGAGTCTCATGTGTTTCCATACGAATTTAAACCCCATTTTTTCCTAGATCCAAGAAGAATGTCATAGATGTCTTGATTCTAATCACATTGAATGTGTAAATTACTTTCAATAATATGGACATTTTAATTATATTAATTCTACCAATGCCTGAACATGGAAGAGTTTCCCATTTTTGGTGTCTTCTATTTCTTTATTTAATGTTTTATAAATTTCATGATAGATATGACTCACATCCTTGATTAAATTTATTCCAAGGTATTGAAAAAATTTTGCAGCTATTGTGAATGGGGACTTATCTTACAAGTTCTTTCTGAGCCACTGACTTGTTTGTATGCATAAAGGTCATGGATTTTTTTGTGTTGATATTATATCCTGCTTAACTTTCTTATGAATTGTAATAGTTTCTTAGTGGAATGAGTTCCTCTATATACAGAAGCATTCATTTGCAAACAAGGATAGTTTGACTTCTTCCTTTTCAGTTAGTACCACTTTGATTTTTTTTTTCTTGCTTAATACCCCTGACTAAAACTTCCAGGATTATATTGAAAAGCAGGGTGAGAATGGACATCCTTATCTGGTGCCAGAGCTTAGTGCAAAGACCTTCAACTTTTCTGCAGAATGAGTGTTCCACATCTGTGGGATGTAATGTTCTGTAGATGTCAGTTAGGTCCAGTTAATCTATGGTTTAGACTAACTTTATTATTTCTTTGTTGAGTGTCTGCCTTGTTTATCTGCCCACTGATGATAGCAGAGTGTTGAAATCCCAACTATTATTGTGTTAGAGTCTATATTTCCCTTTAGAGTCATTAACAATGGTTTTAAATAGCCAGGTGCCTGGCATTGGGTGCATATACATTTATTAATTTTTCATTGAATTGATCCCTTAACAACTATATAATGCGCTTCTTCATCTCTTTTAATAGTGTTTGTGTTAAAGTCTTTTTTTGTCTGATATTAGAATAGCTATACTTGTTCTTCCTTTCCATTGATGTGGAAGACCTTTTTTTCATTCTTTAACTTTCAATCTTTGTGTATCTTTGTTGGTGAAGTGTGTTTCTTATAGGCCACAAATGGATGGATCTTGTTTTTTAATCCAGTCAACCAGTTTGTATCTTTTCATTAAGTGGTTTAGGCCATTTGCATTCAGGCCTGTCACTGAAAGGTAACAACTTGGTCCTATCATTTTAAAACAAATGTTCTCATTGCTTACTTTATATTTTTTTCATAGCTTTACTAAGAAATTCTCTATCCTTGCCTTCTTTGATTATGATAAATATAATATCCTATTTCTGTATGTAGTACATCCTTCAGCATCATTTGTGGGACCAATCATGGGGCAACAAATTCTTTCAATTTCTGTTTACTTTGGAAAGCCTTTATTTCACTTTCATGTGTAATATTCTGGATCTCTTTCTTTTAGGACCTGGACTGTGTCTCTTCATTTGCTTCCAGCCTGCAGGATTTCTGATAAGAAGTCAGCTGTATATCTGATTGGAGATCCTTTGAAGGTAATCTGTCTTCTCTTATGCACATTTTAGATTTTCTATGTGTTTTGCTGCGGAATGCTTGATTATGATGTGTTACGGTGTAGTTTTTTCTGGTCATGCCTGTTAAAGAGTTCTACATGCTTGGATATCTTCCTGTATATAGGGATCTCAATTTTGCCCATATTAAGTAAGTTTTTTGTCTTTATTTCACTAAATAGATTTTATAATCCAATCTCTATTTCAATGTTCTCAGGTAATCCAGAGACACATATGTTAGGTCATTAAGTAGTATGTCATAATTCTTGGACACTTTTTTTTTCATTCTTGCTTTGTTTCTGAATGAGAGTCTCCAAAAGATTTGTCTTCCAACTCAGAGATTTTTCTTCTGCTTTCTCCAATTCTGTTGCTAAGGTTTTCCACTATATTTTTTATTTGACATACTGAATTCTTCATTTCTAGTATTTCAGTTTAATTTCTCTTGTAAGTTTGTATCTCCTAGAAAAAGTTTTCATTCATGTCATATATGGGTTTTCTTAATTCCTGCATTTGCTTTTCATTGTTTTTGAGTAGCCTTATGATTATTATTTTTTATTTTTTCCCAGACAATTCCTCATTCTAAAATTGAGGTGTTTTTGTGTTCTTTTTGGGGAGTCATATTGTCTTCATGTTGCTTATCTATATCTGTTTACTCTTAGGCCCTTCAATAAGGACTTGTGTATTTTCTGCTTTTATGGTTTCCACCTTCGGACTGTGTTTCTGTGGTTTAATGGAGTAGTTGTTTCTTTAGTGAATATCCAGGAGTGCGTGCTGGGAGTGGGCAGTGCATTTTGGTCAGTGTTCAGGTATGGGGTGAGAGGCCAGGATTACAACCGTGTTGGCATGGTGTACCCTCTCTTTTGTCCTCACAGGACAAAGCACAATGATCACACTAGTCGATGTAAACACAAACTTCCCCTTGGTTCCTTACACGTGATGGATACCCAAGATTATGCCGTGGTAGCTCTAACCCCCCATCCACACTAGTACAAGTAACACACAAGAGGTCTGCCTAGTTCTCTGTGTGCCCTGAGACCCAGCTACACACTTCACCTTATCATGCAGTCACAGAGTTTCCAGTTTTTGCATGCAAGACTTGCCAGTCATGCAGTGCTAAGGTTCTGCTTGGATCCTCAAGTCTACCCTAGCCATGATGAGGAAGCTTGTTCCCGCACCAGCTACTCATGTGTTCTCTGTCTTGGCTGCTTGCTGCTCAGGTTTGTAGATATGTTTCTCAGTCTCTGATGAATACATGGCTCATTGTCCTGCCTCCAATCTAGACTAAATCAGTGGGGAACAAAAATAGATTTTTATGACAGAATCAGCAATGTACATTTGTTAAACAGAGTAAGGTGGACATCTATGTAGAGCTAGATACAAGTTGAATAAACCTAGGCCTGTATTGAGATCACTGGCTGGTTCAGCATGTTCTGCAGTCTCAGTGTGGAGGACTTTGGGCTGATACAGGTCTACTCCAAGATGGTGCCTTTTGTCTGCTAGTCTAGGTACTCTGAAGGGATAAAGGGGAGTGAGATGAGTGTTCCTACCCCACAGTGATCCACAAGGACCTCAGTTCTCTATTTTGATGCCTGTCTGAACCCGGCGTTGGTTTGATCTGGTGGGTTCTGTATCAGGCAGTGTCATCTACTGTTGACCCACCTCTTCGCTGAAGAACTCCAGTTGTAGAGAATCTGCTTCCTGTTGTGCATCACACCATGCCTGCTGCTCCAGGATGTTTCCATCTCCACTGCTGAATTCTCGCAACTCCTGTCAGGCAGCATGTTTCATCCCCTCTCCCTCACCCTCCCTTTCCAGTCAAAATCACTGTGTTTTTATCCTGATATTCAGACAGAGTTTAAGGTAGTGGCTGCGTGTCTAGGAGCATACTTAGGGAGGGGAGTGAAGTCAGGACTGGGGAGGGAAGAAGCTGAGCACCACCAGTTTAGCCCCAGTCACAGTCTCAGTAGACCACACGGGAGCCCTGTGGCTAGAATGATCTCTCAGGGTGGTCATAATGTGGGCCCCAGTGGCCAGGTCTTTGTATTTCTCCATTATCCATCTCAGCACAGACTATGGAGGAGCTCCGAGGAACGCAATGTTCACAGCATTGGACTCCAGCTCCAAAAATTCTCATTATTTTTAAATTTTTGGTATTTATTATAAGATCACAGCATTCAAGACACTGCTATAGATGAACGAACAAACTAAGATGGAACAGATTAGAAAGCTCAGAAGTAGATATATACACATGTGACCAGTTCACTTTTACAAAGTCATTCAACAGAGAAAGAGAGGCTTTGGGTGTTTTTTTCCTGAAAAATATGTACATTTAAAAATTTCCAGTTAATTTAAAAAAAATTTATTTAAAATTTTGAATTATATTTCTTGTAGTCTTTTAAACTTGCCTTTTTGGAAAAAAAAAAAAACCCTCCAAATATCCAAATGTCTAATGAGCGGCATTTACTAGTCATTCTTGTAACAGTTCATTAGTTTGTTTGCATAGCTCTTTCTAGTGAGAAAATTTTCTTAAGAATAGCCTCTCTACATCATATTCTTTCAAATACCTGTTCACAAAACTGAAGTCATATAGATGAACTTTAGCATACAGATACAATGATAGGGATTAACTTCACAGTAACAATGTAATTTTCTTTAATAACACATCCACAAGAAAGAAAGAAGATGAAAAAGAGAAAAAGAAACAGAAAGAGAAATGAAAAGGAATAAAATGGAAAGAAAAAATAAGAGAAAGGCAGGAAAGAAGTGCAGCAGATGGTCTCTGCTTCCTTCGGTCCAAGTTCTTGGTTACATGTGCCCTGATCCTGTGGCAGGCCAGACCGTCTGTACTGAGTGCTAAATTGGCTCTGGATGTCTTTGGCCTTTTTGGTTGACAGAGCTCTGAACACACCTGCTAGCTTCCGTCCATCTCCAGGGCTCTCCTTGTCTTCTTGCACCTTGTATTTGAACTGCACACACTTCGCTCCTGTCAACATGAGCCCAGAACTCTTCTGCACTGTCACTCACCTGCTGGTCCCACTCTCCCATCTGAGTCTGTTCTTTGAAGTGGTTTGAAATTTAAAGCAAACTGGCTGTGCCTCAGCTTAGTTACTGGTGGCAGAGACCAAAATCAACATAATTTTCATAATGTCTTTTTCATTTGGGAAGACAACATGCCAACGTCTCTGGGGCTTTTATTTAAAACAAATAACCAAGACAAAATCTCCGTGGCTCCTTGCTTTTTTGAAGCCGATGTCCAAAATATGGACACGGAATACTACACAAATAAAAAATGGAGACTCCTGGTTCTGTTTGGATGGGCCTTGTGAAACACATCTTTAAAGTTGAAATCTATCCATTCTTCTCTGAAATATCTTTCTGAGTGAATCAGGACTGACTGGATACTGCCTGTCTGGGTTGTATTATTCTCATACCCCACTCAAATTACCTTTTTGTGTTCTATATGTTAATGTACTCCTGATTGTCATTGAGCAATATACATATCTATCTATCTATCTATCTATCTATCTGTCTATCTATATATTTAACTCTAACAATCAAATAGTTAGCAAGTATCTTTTTAAAGAAAATTTCTGTTATTGTTTTCTCCTTAACATTCTTTTTACTCTTTCTGTAACCCTTCTCTTCATCCACACTAGACAGGAAGCCCCCACCACGTAGAAAAGGGATGTTGAGAAGAAATTTAGAAAGAAATCACAGTAAATTATAAAAGCATTTGCATTTCAGCCTGGGACTTCTGAAACTCACAACAGAGGTAATCCTTTAAGAAAATAAGGTTTTAAATCTCAAGAATCAGGATTTTAAGATGAAAAAGTCCATAGCTCTGGGGACCTTTCAGGAACCTTGCACATAAATAACACATTTGGGAGAATATGTGTGGATAAGGGGGGCTGGAAAAAACTGGAATGAATGGAGAATACTCTCCATTGACTGCGCTTATTCTGAAGTAAGATTATGTTTTTCCTACCAGGTGAAATGGGCTCCACGCCTCAAGACATCAACTGGGTGGAACTACAAAGAAATAAAACAACATTATTCACAGTCTGGATTTGAAGCTAGAGTTTGCAATTTGCCACTCTCTTATGAAAGGTACTGTTCTCCTTTGGAGGAGATGTAGAGCCAGTGTTTATCACAGTGTTCTCTTTGCAAGGCCTCGTCAGGAGCATTCTTGGGGCTCAGCATTGAGGGAGATTTTCTTACTTTGGGCTACTGCCTTATTTCCGTTCTGGGGAAACCTGTAACTTGTGAATCTGAACGTTTCTCTTCTGACTGCCACGTCTGAGCCCTACCTTCTGCTAATGTACAGAGCCTCATGGGATGCATGTCCTCTGCTACCTCATCCTCTTGCCCCTTTGTCTTTGCTTATTCTGTCTGGATGGGCTATTTGGAAAGTAGAATCAGACAGAATTGAAGGTACTAGATGCTTGTTTGGGAGAACAATTCACTCATTCAGTGGAATGCAGTCAGAACTGGGGAAGCAAATAGTTAAAGCTTAAAAGTGTAGCCCTACTACCTCCAGATCAAAGATGGACTCCCAATGAAACTGTGAAATGTATCTTGATAATAGGATGCTGGACTCTCTGCCTTTGTCCATGCTTGCAAAATCAGAATACACTTAAATAGCAGAATGATGGACTTAGGACTGTTTATGAAGAACTAGACTGCTGTAATAATAAAGGGAAATCAGTGTGGGGGGAGGGGGTTTAGGGAAGAGGGAAGGGAAATCCCAGAGCCTATGGAACTGTATCATAAGAAAGAAAGTATATCCATAATCATAGTCTCAGTGGACCATGTGGAGGGGGCTGCAGGTAGAATGGTCTCCCAGATATATCCCAGTGTAGGCCCCCAGTGACCAAGTCTTTAGACTCTTGTAACAATCACTCATTACATGTTAGATGCCCTAGGACGAGGAAACAAACAGCTTTGGCTAAGCAATAGTACTCCCATACTTTATTGAAAGAGGCTTGGTTTGGGCTGAAGCTGTGGCATTGTAGGATAAGCCTGAGGCTGTGGTGCTATCATCCTATACGGGTGCCGGTTTAAGAAGTGGCTGCTCAAATTCTGATCCAGCTCCCTGCTAATGTGCTTGGGAAAGCAGTTAAAGATGACTCAAATGCTTGATGCCCTACCCCTACATTGGAGGCCTAGAAGAAGCTCCAGGCTCCTGGATTCAGATTGACCCAGTTCTGGCCTTGGCGACCATTTGGGGAATAAAGAGTGGATGGAGGATCTTGCTCTCTCCGTTTCTGTTTCTCTGTAACTCTGCTGTTAAAATAAAAATAATTAACAAACTTAAAAAAGAAAAAGGACCTTGATAATGTAAACATCTAATATGTATTTTAAAAATACCCATAAATAGTTTTTAGAACAAGAGCACAAATAAAATGGTTACAAAGGGCTGCTACTGTGCATGTATGTTGTCTCGCTTTTGATCTTCGTATATGTCATTTCTCTGCCTGGACTGTGAGGTTGTGAAATGAGAGGCTTAAAACACAAGAAAATTGACCTTCTTCTTCAGAACGCAGAGCATCATTCCACCTTCAGTGAGGTGTGCTGACTCTCAGGCCATCAGCTGCCCCTCCCTTGTCTCTGCAGTGCCCCCACATCACAGCGTGATGATCTCGTTATACATCCCAGACAAACTTCCTCAGCCTCCTTGGAATGTTCTATTTATTACGATGTTGCTGCTGCCAGCATCTACTGGGCCTGGAATTCTGGAGAAAGAGTTCCACCAGAAAAACCAATGTACAGTTTGATGAAGGCAAAATATGAGGGACCCAGATCTGGGAGACCCATGTCTGTTAACTTCCAGGGAGTGTTCAGAACTGTTCCAAAGTGGTCTAATTCAAGTCCAGATCTACACAGTGTGCATACCCTGGCTTAGCCCCAAAAGGACAGCACTGAGAAAGGGGTTCAGTTCTTACAAGTTAAGAGTATTTCTTTCTCTCTTTGTAAAGAATATGGTTGGTTACAAGGAGCATGGTGAGAAACAGGGAGAGTATTATCTCTGAAAAAAGGCTGTAGAAAAGAAAGCTACTGATGAATATTACGAACACTTCTGGGAATAAATAAGGAATGTATAGGTAAAGAACAAAAGATTGCTCAAGGTTGCTGCAGATTGCTGTGATGAAACCTCCCTTTTGTGCATGTCACCAAATCAAATTGACCTGGTAGACAAAAACTCATCACCCTGTCTTGGATATTCCTCAAAAAAGTCTCTAAAGATTTATTCCGAGTGTTCTGCAGACATTCTGCTCAGGGCTGTACTATCTATTTCCAAAGTATCTCCAGCCCTCTTTTCTCCTCGTTTCCCCTGTTGCTTGATTCTTTCAAGGTCTCAGTTTGTCTCGTGCCTGTGCTGTTGTCGCAGCCTTCTAGCTTTCCCCACAAATCCGTTCTCTTCACAGCACCTAGAGCAATCATAACGCAGAGCCACCATGTCTGTGTTTCAAACCTGCTCTACCTCAGAGCTTGTTGACTTGGCCACTTCCCTGCCTACCACCCTCATTGGTTTCTCTGACTTAATTTTGCTCCTTCAATGAATGTGCACCTTTTCCCTTGGTCTGCTCACATTCTGTTCCCTTCCTGGTCTGCCTTTTCAAACCTCTCCTTTAGACTAGCAGCTCCTGTTCGTCTTAAATCTCAGCCAGAAGTCTCTTTCTTCTGGGAGCTGCCTCTTACTTCCTAGTCAGGTCAGACCTCTCATTTCATAATCTCACATGGGAACATCCTGACTGATCAAGGAAAAATTTGGCTTCATCTCTGTCCTGCTGGAATATCCATTCCACAGAGGTTGAGACATCTTGACACCTCAGCATTCCCAATCCTGGCTCAGAGGTGCTTTGCACTCCGTTTCATTTACTTCATCCGATGGGTTTATTGTCTTAGTCTGTTGGAGTTGCTGTAGAAAGTGCCCTGAACTGGATTACTTACACACAGCAGATTTTTTTTCCCACAGGTTTTGGAGACTGGGAAGTTCAAGATGGATGTGCTGGCAGATTCAGACTCTGTTCAAGGACTCTTTCATTGGAGATGACATCTTGTGCATTGTGAGGAGAAGCAAGCTCCCTTGCTACTGCTTTAAGGACGTTAATTCCATTGCAGAGGGTGAAGCTTTCATGACCTAACCGCCTTCCAGAGGCCATCGCTTGACATCAGATTGGGCTGGGTTTTAAAGTATTAGTGGGGATAGCACAAACACGCACTCCACTGCATTTACTTACTGAGCTTCTTAAGGCATGGGTGACTAAGTTATTTCTGAATTCTCATGTCTTTGTTAGGCACCTAGCATTGTTGCATAGCAGGTTAAGTTGCTGTTTGCAACACAGCATCCAAATGCTAGGATACCAATTTGAGTTTGGGCTACTCTACATCAGAACAAAGGACTCTGATCTGATTATGTGTCTGGGAAAGCAGCTGTCACCAACAAGGGAGACACAGATGAAGTTCTTGGTTCCAGGCTTTAGTTTTGGCCATTGGAGCCATTTGGATGTAAATCAGTGGATGGAAGATTGCTCTCTTTCTTTGTAATTCTATATTTCAAATAAGCAAAGCTTTAAAATATAAGTCTTTGTTTAATGCACCTGAATCTGACTACTTGAAAGGTATTTTAAGGGAAAGATGGAGCAGATAACATGTGAGTGTTCAAGGGAGGGACACAGGAATGAATGTTGGAAATTATGAAATGGCAGATCCCACAAACAGCTCTAAGCGATAATTTAATAGGAACCATATTTGAGCACTTCTGTGGACTGTTTCTGAATTCTGAGTGACTGAATAATTCGACGTAATTTTTATGCTTATTATTTTTAATAATAAGAACATTTTGCTTTTCAAAACTTTTCTATAAAAGTTATTTTCATAATCAAAGCATTTTTATTTGAATTAGATGTAGGCTAACAGTTAAGTACTGGGCTGTCCATCCCCAAAGTGCCAAAGCTGCTGGGAATGAGAGGAGCCAAAGATGCCTAGTAAGGGATTTACTTCTTTGTGCAGTGGGGACGTTGGATTTGGCAAACTCTTGGATTCTTCCGATATTGTTAATTGCATGATAAATATTGAAGCCCCCTTTTTAGAAGAACTTGGCCTAGTTCACTTGGCTGCCTCTCAGTCTGCCAGTGGCTTCCCTGGATCCACATCGTGACAATACTGACTGCAGTGGAATTTGAGGCTGATACAGCTGCAGCATTTCTGCAGAAGACAGTATTATAATGATGCTAAAAACATGCACACAAAGAGACTTCAAAATGTTCAGGAGAAGTGTGTGTTATGAGAAGATTATGCATGGAGTTCAGAATATTTTAGTGCATCTGAGTTTCTAGAAATGTGTTGAACTATCCTTACATGTAGGTGTGTGGTGTTAGTGTGGAAAATCATGAGACAACCCTTTAGCTTTCTGATTAAAATGTTTTCAAATAAGTGTGTAAGATACGCGTATCAGCATTTTGGCTAATTTCCTAAGATGGACTTTTCTAAATTATAGTTTTGGCTAAATTGAAAAGATGAGCTTCATTCTGACTTTTGTGTTTATGAGCTACTTGGGCAAACAGAATCTTGTTTTCCACTCTGGAACAACATTTGAGCATTTTTCTTGTATTACAATAGCTCTGGTTTAAGAGGGAACAGAATATTCCTAAAGGAAATCTGGTGTGTGGAAGTCAAGCTCTCTGAAGAACAATGGAGCATACACAAAGTTTCTTCTGATTACACGAAGTCCCAGGCAAGCAGGAGAGGGTGCAGGGAGAGACTGGAGTAGTAAACATAAAATACATTTCTACAAAGATCTGCAAAAACAATTGCTTTGCTGTTTTAACACCTATATAAAAGAATATGTATATGTATGCATGCTTGGTTATTAATACTAACACGAATGGACTGGTGGTTAAAAAATCAGACAATATGGAGCCGGTGATGTGGCACAGCAAGTTAAGCCATCCGTCAAGGATGTCTTGTTCTGTATCAGGGTGCCTGGAATCAAGTCCTGCCTTGGCTTCATTCCAGCTCCCTGGTATTGTAACTGGAAAGCAGCACCTGATGCACCAGGTAACTGGATTCTTGGCACTCAGATGGGAAACCTGGATGAAGTTTCTGCATCTTGACTTTGGTGTGGCTCAAATCCACCTGCGTGGTAATCCACATCTGGGGAGTAGACTAGCAAGTAGACTCTCTGTTGTCTCTTGTTTCTCTCTTTAAATAAATAAATAAATAAGGCAAGGAAATTGTAAACAAATACCACATATAATTTTTTCCTCCAGTGATGTCTCACATAATACTTTTATTTCTTTTTAAAGAAAGATTTATTTATTTTTATTGGAAAGGAAGATTTACAAAGAGAAAGAAAGGCAGAGAGAGGAGAAAGAGAGAGAGAGAGAGAGGGAGAGAGAGAGAGAGAGAGAGCTTCCGTCTACTGGTTCACTCTCCAAATGGCCACAACAGCCCAGAGCTCAGCCAATATATAGCCGATATCTAGATGATTAGCCAATCGAGCCATCGCACTGAGCCCATTAATTTTTTGTATTTTAAATACTATTTATTATTATTGGAAAGTCACCTATACAGAAAGGAGGAGAGACAGAGAGAAAGATCTTCCAACTGCTAGTTCACTCTCTATGGGGCTGCAAATGGCCCAAAGCTGAGCCAATCTAAAGCTAGGAGCTAGGAGCTTCTTCCAGGCCTCCTATGTGGGTACAGGGTCCCAAGGCTTTGGGCCATCTTCTACTGCTTTCCCAGGAAAGTTGAGCAACTGTGTCATGAACTGGTGCCCATATGGGATCATGGCACATATAAGGCAAGGATTTAGCTACCGTGGACCCAGAACTTTTATTCGTATAAGTCTCCAAGTCTGCAATTTGAATCCTTTGCACTTTTAAATTATTGGGGTACTTTATAAGTCTTCAGTGTTCTCTGAACCAAAATGAATTCTAATTTCTCTGCAAAATAAGGGAAGTTCATTACTTCTCTGATGTAAACTTGAAGAAGTTTGTCCATAAGGACATAGAGAATCTGTGTAAACATGGTGTGCCTGATTCTCACTTTTTGTTTAAAATGCACAGAAAACTTATAGAATTTACAGCTTCCCCCCACTCTTTTGCCCTCAAAAGTATCTGTCTTTGAAGTAGTCAAATTCAGTAGCTGCTAGGACTGGTGTTCAGAGAGAAGAGGCATGTTTGCAGGTGTGTTCTGCTGAGGCTGGGGTTCCTGTGGTTGGACCCAGGATCTGCCAGCAGAGCTCTGTGCCTCTTGTGCAAGACGTGTGGCTGTGGGGCTCTTAGCTGGTTTATGTGAGGACATACAGGAGATGGTGGAACTCCTTCTCAGCACAGCATCTTCAGCAGGCTCCTTCGCACTCAGCTGAGTGCGAGAACCCAGTCACAGGACTTGCCATTTTCTGCTGAAGTTCATAAAGCCTCATTCCATCCTCTCTGCTCTTTGCTTCCTTCTGCTCCTCTGTGGTTCCCTGACTTCTTCCTGGCTTCCTAGCTTTGCCTTTGTACTCTGGATCAGAAATGGAGCAGCTGGCAGGGCTGCCATTGTGGTACAGCAGAGAAAGTCACTACCCTCATGGGTAGTGCTGGCATCCCGTAGAGGTGCTGATCTGAGTCCTGGCTGCTGCTCTGCTTCTGATCTAACTCCCTACTGATGACCTGGGAAAGCAACAGAAGATGGACCAAGTCCTAGTGCCTCTGTCAGTCACAAGGAGAGCAGATGAAATTCCTGGCTTCTGGCTTTGGTCTGGCCTAACTATACCTGTTGGGGTCATCTGAGAAGTGAATCAGCAGATGAAGGATCTCTCTCTCTCTCTCTCTCTCTCTCCTGTCCTTTCTTCTATTCATGTAGCTCTGAATTTCAAAGAAGTAAACAAATCTTAAAAAAAAAAAAAGATGGAGCAGCTGAGACTTGAACTGGTACTCGTACGGCATGCCAGCATCGCAGGTGGTGGCTTAATTTGCTGTGCTCCAATGCTGGCCCCTGTGTGGAACACTTTCATTCACTGATTTAAATTTTGTTTCTCTGTACTTTAATATCCCTAAATTTGTCCACCACAAATGGCTGCAACTGTCTGAAGTTGTCTGTTGATTTCTAAACTTGGTACCAGTTCTTTGTCACTTCAATCGAACTATCTGGATGGGAGCTATGTGGGTGCTTGATGCTACATGTGTTATTTGCTGTTTAATATGTGTAACACAGGTTAGAACAGAAAAAAATTGCAGAAGCCAATGAATGGAGTGAAATGAGCAATTAGTGAACCAAAGAACCATCATGGGAGGAGTGAGCATGGATCTGCTTAGTCTTTCGTGCTAGAAGTTGTTACTTCCCATTTGGAGGTGAGAGATGAGTACCTTGCCCAGATGATCGAGTTTAGGTAGAGGAGGACTTGGAACCTTAAGTTTTCACACCTAAGTTCTGTGCCATATTCTCAAGACTGCTGCCTCAGTAGTCATCTCCATGACTTCCAAGCCCCTCTGTCTTTCAGGAACATCTTGGGGGAGCAATAGTCCCAATGGGTCCATAAGCAAATAATGTTCGGAAAAAGATGGGTTCTTGAATTTTTATTAGGTTTCACTTAAAAATTTAGTTCCCAGTGGTAACTGGAAAAATTCTTTCTAGGGGACTTAAGCCATGTTCTTTATTTCACTTCAGTACACCTTGAATTAACTCAGATGTCTTTTACTTCATCTCACTATTTGTTTTCTGTTGCACACAGAAAAGTTTACTTGTGAAGGAACCAAGTGAGCAGGGAAGGGAGAGGAAAGGGGAAAGCCAGGAGGTGGGGTGCCGCTCAAAAGGGGAGGGAGAGATAGATACCCCTTCTCACTATTATGTCCTACAGTGAATAGTGCTTCCTGAAATCTGAACTCTTTATTTACATTTGCAAGTAAGACAGAACCATGAAGAGGCCTGCTGATGCCTGCGAAAAACAGATATAGAAAATGTCCCATTGTATTACTTGCCACAGATTTTCTAGGAAATGTAGCGATACAGAAGTATTGCATGTGTATCATTACCAAACTCCAGATTCTCAAGAAATAACTAAGGGAGAATCTCACAATAAACCTTTATGTGATTTTCTGTCCATGACTAGCATTTTATTCAAACCACCATTTTCAAGGTTTAAATGTGTTTAGAAAAGTGGTTTCTTAGATCAGGCTCAGGAATGACAGTCCCCTTGAACAAGGCCAGTTTGTGGTGAGCCTGTGCCAACATGGGAGGAAGTGCCAGAAATATCTGTGGGCAGCCTGTGACTCTCAAATTCCTAGAGTGATTGTGAATTCAGTAGAATTTATTTGCATTTGGAATTATTGACCCTACAATGAAGCTGGAAAGATCATTATTCATAATTCATACATTTACTTCTTTTCAAAATTGGTTAAAAGGCGCTCAAAGAGAGTTATCCAGTTAACTCAATCATAAGGACTTTGTAACAAGAAATACACTTTTTTTTCCCCCCAAATGGAGTTGGTAGACCAAACGTTCAATGAGGACAACATCAGTATAGAACTGTTGCTTTCCTGTGGTCTCTTGGCTATGCAAGCTTTGAGCACATTGCTGGCATTCCAATTGTTAATAACATGCCATTCACCTAATATTTTGAGACTGTTCTAGCTTTCTCTAATTGATTAAAGCAGTTGAGGTCATTCACTGACTTTTAACAATGTGCTAGTATGTCTTAAAAATAATATTTAGTGAATCATTTACAGTCATTGTTCTCAGTCTCCTGTTCAATTTCATAAGATGTGTCTGTAGTCCAGGGTGAGTCTCCCATCGTACTCTGAATGCATATATGAAAATTAAATGAATCGGCTTCCTTCTCAAACTGTTGCTTCTGAGTTTTGTATCTCTGTAGATGTTGGCAACCTCTGCCAACTTTGCAAGTCAACACCTAGAAGTCAGCAGAAAACCTTTCCTCCTATTTTTTTAGAAAAGATTTTTATTTTTTACTTGAAAACAGTGTTACAGAGAGAAGGAGAATGAGGGAGCGAGAGAGCAAGAGAGAGAAAGAGAGACAGCACTAGCAAGATATCTTCCATCTGCTGGTTCCTCCTCAAAGCAGCCATAGTGACTGGAAACGAGTTTATCTGAAGCCAGTACCTAGGCGCTTCTTCTGGGTCTCCCATATGGTTGCAGGGGGCAAGGACTTGAACTGTCTTTTCCTGTTTTCCCAAGCAGGGATCTGGACAGGAAGTGGAGCAGCTGGAACATGAACCAGCACCCAGATGGGATGTTTATATTGCATGCAAAGTCTGTCTTCACCTATTATGCCAGAGCACTGTCCTTTTGTTTTCTTTTTCTATTGTTTCTCTCTCTCTTTTAAAAAAGATTTATTTATTTTTATTGGAAAGGCAGGTAATAATTACAGAGAGAGGAGAGACAGAAAGAAAGATCTTCCATCCGCTGGTTTACTCCACAAATGGCCATAATGGCCAGAGGTGGGCTGATTTGAAACCAGGAACCAGGAGCTTCTTCTGAGTGTCCCATACAGGTTCAGGGTCCCAAGGCTTTGGGCCATCCTCGATTGCTTTCCCAGGCTACAAGCAGAAAACTAGATGGGAAATGGAGCATGCGAAACATGAAACAGCACCCGTAGGGGACCCTAGTGCTTGCAGGGTTTAGCCATTGAGCCATCATGCTGAGCCCAACCCTTGTACTGTCACATGAGATCCATGGGATCTGCTTTGTTTCGTGAATTCAGTATTTACTTTGCCTGCCTACTTCCTTTGTCGGTTTGGCTACCATATCTGTCAAGATCCTCAGAACCTTCAAAACGCCCTTGCTGCCTATTTTTTGCTGTCCTTACAATTCATTCTCTATGCCATCGTCAAGGCTAGATTTCTAAATGTAAATTTTTTTTTAAAAGATTTATTCATTTTATTACAGCCAGATATACACAGAGGAGGAGAGACAGAGAGGAAGATCTTCCGTCCGATGATTCACTCCCCAAGTGAGCTGCAACGGGCCGATGCGCACCGATCCGAAGCCAGGAACCAGGAACCTCTTCCGGGTTTCCCACGCGGGTGCAGTGTCCCAATGCATTGGGCCGTCCTCAACTGCTTTCCCAGGCCACAAGCAGGGAGCTGGATGGGAAGTGGAGCTGCTGGGATTAGAACCGGCGCCCATATGGGATCCCGAGGCTTTCAAGGCGAGGACTTTAGCCGCTAGGCCACGCCGCCGGGCCCTCTAAATGTAAATTTGCCAAAATAAAATCTTTCAGTGGCATTTGGCCCTTTGCACGAAATCAAGCCTTCATACTATGATCCTATAGGTTTTTTTCCCCCAGCATCACTTTAGCACCATTCCCTATAGATCCCTTGTCCTGCAACCTGGGGAAGAACTTGGCACTTTGCTTACTTCCAAACTCCCAAAGTACCCTCATTTAATTCCTTTGTTTTCTTATTCTGTATGAGCAATTTCAAATAATTCTGTGCCTTCAGTGATTTCCTATAAATGTGTATACAATGATCCCCAATTTTTACCTCTAAAATTTATTCCTCCAACTTTACATAGTAAAATTGAATTATATATTTTTTTCAAAACATGATCCCTCTTACGTTTACTGTCCTATAACATTAGCAGTAGAGTTGGGATGTTGACCACCAATAATCTTTCTTCAGGTTTCTGTGTTGACCTACATATTAGACAAATTTCAAGAGAAATGTTATCCTCTATATGTATTCCAAGTTGTCTTTTGTGTTACTGATCACTACAAAGCAGGTCACCACAAATTTATCAGTTCAAAACAGCATACCTTTATTATCTCACAGTTTTCAAGGGTCAGGAGTCCAGCATGGTTTAGTAGGGTCTTCTACTCATAGTTTCACAGCGGTGCAATCAGGGTTTTGTGTGGGCCAGTGCTCTAATCTGAGGCTCAGAATCTTCTTCCAAGATCACTTGATTGTTGGCCAAGTTCATTTCTTTGCATTTAGAAGCCCCAGGGTGGCATGCTTTTTTAAGTCTAATGGGAACATCTCCCTCTGAGTTATTCATATTCTTTTGAAGGACTCTATGATGATGACTCTATGAGGCCCAATGAGGATGATGCCCATTTGGTTCATATGAGGTTAACTGAATAAGGACCTTAATCACGTTGCCAAAATCTGTTTTTGTTGTATAATATACTATAGTCATGGAGAGGTAATCCTGTCATGTCGGTCTTATTCTAACAGCAAAAAGGTGCAGGAGTTCCTGTCCCACACATATCCAAGACAGAGAGGATTATACCAGTAAATGCAGCATTGGAAATTATCCCACAGTTTTGCTTCACACTGTAGCTAAGAAAAAAAAAGTGCGTGTGTGTATGGCAAAAAGAAAAAAAAAGAGTGAATATTTGCAACTTGGAGGTATTAAAAGGTTTCAAAAAGGACAGAACTTTAATTTAAAATATTTAAGTTTAATGAAAGTGGTTGGCGCATATTCTGTAGATAGAGAAAATGGTTTTCTATGCTTATGCTAGTGACACTGCCTTGAGTAGAGGGTATATACAAGCTGATAAACTTTAGATTTTATTTTATGAATCTGAAAGGAATAATAAGAAAAGTAATTCTAGAAGACAAAAATTTAATCACATAATCAGTTTGAACTATTTTTCATGTGTTAGTTTCATTTATATTAAGAAAGGATAATTGCAATTATACATCTATAGGTAGGTTTTATGATTTTTCTCTGCGTATTGATTCAACTTTTGGTTCAATCCTCCAGTGCTCACAGTGGCCCAGGACGGGCCAGGTCAAAGCCAGGAGCCAAGAACTTGGTTCTGGTCTTTCTGTGTGGGTGACAGAAATCTCATTGCTTGAGACAAACCCAAGACCCCCCCGGGTCTGCATTAGTAGGAAATTGGAGTCAGAAACCAGCATTAAGAATTGAGTTAAGACACTTCAATGTGGGATACAGATGTTCTAACTCAAAACTAAATACCCTCTTCTGTTGTCTTTGTTTTAGATGATAGAGCTGCTGAAGTCCCTTTGGCCATGACTTTTCCTTTACTGGCCCTGCTAAGAATACACTCTGTAGCTTATTTTCCTGTGTGCTTCAAAAAGATATTCTGAAGTTAATTCAACCGCTGTTAGGATATTAAATTTACTAAGAATCTTGCGATTTTCAGCCTTGAGATAGCTATTCTGCAGTTACTAGTAAAAACAACAACATGGCTTGGTAAATTTCTTTTTCTTGACACTGGCAGTGATACTGCACTGCCTGCTATAATGGCTGCATGAGGACTGTGCGAAAGGTCCTATAGATAAGTCGTTACTTCTCTATTTTGCCTCTCCTTTGCTTGGGCGACTGCCACATTGATGCACTGCAACCACTCTTCTGCATTCTTCTCATCCTTGGCCTTGAACACATAGGTTTTGTTGTCTGTGAAGATTTCAAAAGCCCGGGGCAGAGAGCGGTCCCTGCGTTTCTTGGCCACAGCTTTTACACTCTGTACTTTGCTGAGCTCTATTGGAGAATCATCAGGATCATCTTTCTGAAATACATGGGAAGAACCGAATGTGAGCTGGTGCCTACTAGAGTCAAAGATCACTAGCTAGTGAAACATTTTCCAAGAGGGCCAGTAACCTTTTACTTTCGTAGCTCAAGACCTTTGACACTAATGTTAAGGCCTCAATGAGTCACTAAAACAACTTAAGGGGTGAATAACTGAATCATTGTTGCAGTACCACGAATTGGCATAAGATATCCAGGCTAGAGAAAATTATTATAGAGTAGTGGTTCTTTGATTTTCTGCTGTTTTCTAGTTGGAGCGCTATTGACTCAGAATTTCAGATAGCTTGTGCTAATACTGAAAAAATGTTTGCCAAGCCTTTAATTTAATAAATAGGGTTCCAATGTTAGAGTAGATCAAACTGTTTCAAAACTCCTTGCAGCTTTGGAAGCATGCTTTGGTTTAGAATGCCACATGAGGGAATTCGCAATGGTGTTATATTTGTCTTTTATCAGAGCAGTGGTTGAAGTACCTCTACAAGAAGAGAAGTCACTGCTGTAGGTGATTATGGATGGTTTTGAGGGATTATGCACTTTCTCAATACATACTATCTACTGGAAAATGAACTTGTGATTGAGAACCCTGTCAATCCTTGTTTCCACCTCTCTTATTACAATCACCCTTCCTCGATATGGCAGTGAAAGGTCCCTTTCTTAGCCCAACTTAAATGTCTATGATTTATTGCCCAACTTAGAAAAGTCTCAGGAGAATCAAACAAGAAAGCACCTCAAAATATTAATGTCAAGGAAGTGTCTGTCAACCAGGGCAACCGAGTCATTCCCCAGCTACTCCGTGAAGAGAAGCATGGTCAATAACATTTCAAATTTTAATGCTAAAAATTGTTTACTAAATTTGGCATTGTAATATGGACTTTCATAAATGATATAAATTTTTAGAAAGATAAGCCAATCAGAAAAATCTTACCACTCAGAGACTGAGGACCACAAGAAATCAGAACAATAACATGTCCATCTGTAGAGATGGTTTTATTACAGGGTGATCAGAATAAAAATGCTGTGGGAGATGTTATCTCAAAGAAATAAGAAATATTTTAAAGAAATGTCAATTTGTGTAATTAAAAAAATAGTGTTCAGTGTCAAAGTAAAATGGTATTTTATTCCAGTGGTTACATTTACAGGAGAAAGGTGATCTTTTGTTTTTCAAATGTCACCACTGTAATTCAGTGAAAACCATCATCTGGGTAACTACTTATTGATTTTATTAAAGACTTACTAAATTTAGGATGAAATTATTGATGCAACAATATTGTAAGGTATTGTATAGGGTTTTCTAAATACTTTCAGGTTGAAGCTTACAGGCTACTTTAGATACCATTGTATTGTCCTAATTTGTTTCATACTAAGCATTTCATAGTAATAACTTTGTATTTCTTTGAATTCATCTACAGTGCAAAAATTGATCTGTGGACAAATTGGTGGAGAATACAACATTTCTACAGTCATCAACTAATGTGGGAGTGGAGGGAAAGTTGGAGCCTGGTAAGTTGGTGGAGATTTAGTATAATACAAAAGTAGAATGTCTTCCAGACTCAGTCTTCATTCTAAAATACATGTCTTTCCTCTAAAAATAACCCAAATGACTAATAAATTTTTAAAAAAGACTGTCATTCATACATTCACAACTAAAGACCGAATTTTATCTGATTTGAAAATGAACTGTTGCTACAGAGAATTAACAAATATTAGTCAGTTTTCATCTAGTGATGTATTGTCCCAGCTGTTGACAACTGCCTTGGTTGCCTTGTACCTAGTCACGTGCTATATTGTTGGGAGAAAAGCAGCCAAGGCTGGTGGGCATTCGGGCCTGGTTAATGCCAAATTTGTGTTAATCAAACCAGTGTGCTAGCATAGTTTCCCATTCTGTTTTTCTCTTTTTAATGCTATGTGGGGAAGGCAGGGAATGCTGGGTCTGGACACACCACTCTGGCCCCGAGACCTAGCGGCTGCAGATTGCCCTGGTGAGGGGGATCTGAGGACATATTGGAGTAAGAGTGGCTCAGGGATGTTTGTAGGGGAGGAATGATTTCTGGAGACTTCCATAGACCAGACCACTGAAATCGCAGGTAGGTGGGGAAGCTGAGATGGTGTGGTTTAGAAGGGGGAACTGGAGGGCATGTCAGGATCAGTCCAAGGCACCTGCTCAAGTGGGAGCCCTGTGCTGGGCTAAATAACATTTTCTGCCACCTGCTGGAATATGCAAAAGCTGGGGTTGGGGGTATGCCTGGCTGCGCTAGGTTGTAATACCATACATGAGTTACTTTGATTGTATTTCAAAAAAACCAAGAAGTAGGTACAGATTTAATTACTTCTGATCTTGAATGAATAGAACTTAACACTAAATGAAAAGGACATGAGTTTACATTGTTGATTGGAAAAGAATGATATTTCAGTATTTTCCCACTGAAATTTCAGGTGACAGATATTTACTGAGTATACTAGTTGAGATAGTAAATTACATTAGGTGAAGTTGCATTAGGTGAATATTTATTAATTCTATTATAAATTTACTCCACTTATTAGCTAGATGAGAGATATGAGTATTTTTCCCTAATCAGAGTTGACTATGAAAGATATTTTATTATGCTAATCCTCATTTCTCTTTTCTTGTCTACTTTCCCTTTTTCTAAGCTTTATACTTCCAAAAATAACCTATAGTTATTTTAAAGAATCAGAGTCAATATTAATACATAGCTGGTGGTCAGTGTTATGTATTGGTTTTTGAGTAAAGATTACTTACTAACATGTAGTTCCTCTTCTAAAAAGGAAAGATATCTTCCATAATAAACTGAAGAGGCACAAGGAACCAACTGGCACAAAATGGAACATGACATAACAAAATAGCACTGTGAGACTGATTGCTAAATGAGTTTTAACTCAGAAGGAAACAACTTAGTGGCTGACATGTCAAGATCTTAAAAATTCAGGTGCAAAATTACAGAGGAACTCACAGACTTTCCTTTTTGAAACAGGAGTTGATTTCCAGCTAGTGTGAAATAGCGAGTTTTCCATCGTTTGATGAACTTCCATCTGACTTGCTTCTCCTTAAGTTTTCCTTCTATGAGAGGCTGGCCATCTTGATTTATAACTGTTGAAGGTAATAGAATGATCAAACCATTTGGTTTCCATTATTTATTTGGCAAGTCACCAAAAGTCAGAATAATACAAATGAATTAGGGCTAATAAAGTATGAATTTAGCTTACCTGGCCTCTTTTGTCCCTAAGAGAATGCACAATGTAGGTATGATGATGGGAGTGTTGAAAGCTTTCCCAGAGGTTTTCAAAAGGAATTAATTCACAAAAAGAGCATTTGGTTAATAGTATTTAAGGTTCATCCAAATACACAAGTTTTTGCACTGTTTGCCTTCCTTAAATAGGATTTTGCTGCTTCATTTGGAATAACCAAATGGATTATGATGCTGAAAACTCATTTGCTGCTATTCATTATGCCAGGAACTAGGTAATAAAAAAACCCCAAATTTCTATTATTTCTATTTGTTTATGACACATGAAGTGCTGGAGGAACACAGCTCTGTACATTATCATAAACCAAGTCTGTTTAGCTGTTAGGCAGCAAAAGTCAATGCAGTGCCCCAAAAGACATGCTTCCCTAAAGCCATGACACTGAACAGCAAGGCAAGCGTACCCAACTGTTGTACACATTCCCACTCTCTGAATCATCCATAATCTCTCCATGCTTCTACTGTCAGCTGGCAAGCAACCGCCCATTTCACGTTTCAGCTTAAATGTGAATTCCTCAGAGAAATGTTTGTCACCCTAGGCCAGAGCAGTTCTCTCTGCATATGTATGTTCTCATGGCACATAGTAGGTTTCTTTCATATCAGAGATCAACTTTTGTGGATCTGATTGGAGTGTTTCCCACTTAGCTGGAAGTTCATGATTTTGCTTTGTTCACTGCTGAAGTACCAGGCATTTAATACAGTGCCTGGAAAAATAATGAGGGAGTCTGTGTTTACTGAATGACTACCTTAACCTTCCACTGAAGCAAAGAATGTGTGATTACATGTGATCGTAGAATTAGAAGATCCATTACGACATCGGAAGTTTAGCTGTTGAACTGAAGAGTTTTATTCCTTTTACCAGCCATATCAGATCCACTTTTCAAATTTCTAGGAAAGTCTGATTTCTGTGTGAGGATCAACAAACAACTTGATTTAGTGTGGGACAATATTTACTTAGATGTATTTATGCTCTATTTCAAAGCACCTTTCACTTTGAAAACATCCAGACAGTACTCTTTGTCTGTATCAAAACGTTTGCCCTTCCTATGCAGTCATTTCTTCAAAGATTGAGCAAATAACCAGCTCATGTGAGAGGATTGCTCATCTTGATAAAGTCCTTTGAATACAGGGACGATGAACTGTACAGTTTTCATGCCCTGGTTTACAGACATACTGAGGCATCGACAGCCACTATGAAGACACTTTGGAGAGGCTAAAAGGTAAAATGTAATGCACAAAGCACCTATGTGCTGCCTAACCCTACTTGCATTAAAGAATCCACTTCACAGTGTGCAGTCACATTGCTGTTTTGGTCATGGTTGTATTAGTAACAGGGTTTGAGCTAAGGTCATTTCATATCGTACGCATAACGGTGCTGTGTCAGCCTTTCTTATTTACTCAGAGGAGCACTGGAAATAGTTATGTTCTCTGAGATGGTTCAAAGTCAGAATTTATTTGCATACAAGGATATTTCTAGATCCAACAAAGGGAATTAGCTACTGTATTTCTTATAAAGGCATACTGAAATGCTTTCTGGAAGACAAAGGGGATACTTTAAAAAGTTCAGGAAAAATATGAAGTCTAAAACAACTACACACGAATTTAAACATTTTTTGGCACCAAATAAGCTTATATTATAATTAATTTGTCTGCAAACTTTTTAAGAGAAAATATTTATTATTTGAAAAGCAAAGTAAGAGAGAGAGAGAGAGAGAGAGAGAGAGAGAGAGACTGCTTCATCTGCTTGCATCTTGACTCCCCAAATGGCCACAAAAGCTGAAGCCAGGAGCCTGGAGCTCCATCCAGGTCCCCTGTGACTATAAACGGGGTCTAAGTATTTGGGGTTTCCTTCATTGCTTTCCAGGCACATGAACAAAGAGCTAGATAGGAAGCAGAATAGCAGGTAATCAAAAATAGTCCTCCAATACAGGATGCTAGCGTCTTAGGCTGCATCACAATGCTAACTACATCCACGTTTTTTGAAGACTTACTTTTTCTATTTCAAAGTTAGAGAGAGAATCTTTCATCTGTTTATTCACTCCTCATATAGCCTCAATGGATGGGGCTTGTCCGAGCTGCAGCCAGGAGCTAGGAGCTTCAAGATCTGGGTCTCCCATGTAGGTATAGGGACCCAGGAGCTTGGGCCATCTTCTGCTTTCGCATGAACGTTAGCAGGGAGCTGGATAGGGAGTGGAGCAGCTGGGACTAGAAGCAGCTCGCACATGGGACTCTAGCAGGTAGTAACTTTACCCACTAGATCACAACAGCAGGCCCAAGCACAAAATTTTCGAAGTATCCTCACCTGTGTAACCAAAGCTAGCAAGGAACAGTTGGAAAAATTGTTGAATGGGTCACTACAAGCAAGGGATGGACAAAATATCAGGCGTGGAATTGCTGTGATGAGAGACTGAAAACGAAACAATAGGCCTACTTGAGAACAAACATGAAGAGCTTCAGAAACAGCTGCTAAACAAAGACTTGGCATTGTAGTCAGTGAAAATCACATGGAAAATGTTCATGAAATGGGTTTTGGAAGGAAATTTTAGCAGAATTTTAAAATGGCTGAACATTAGGATCCTAGTTTGGATATAGAGTTAGCTTTGGAGAATTCAGTAGAAGCCCGGCTATTTGTGAATATTAGATTAATTTAAAAACAACTTCAAAAAGCAGGAAAAAGGGGGCAAAATCTTCACTTCCTTTTTTCAGCTCTTATCCTGTTTTTTTGTTTTGTTTTGTTTTTTTAATAATTGCATCTCACTTGTCATTTTTACAGGTCTACCACTCTTAGCATACTCTTTAAAATTTTTTAAAAACAGATTTATTTAATCTGCTTTGGAAAATCAAATTTACAGAAAGAATGATCTTCTGTCCACTGGTGTACTCCCCAAGTGACTGCAGTGGCCGGTGCTGAGCTTCCTCTGGGTCTGCCATGGGGTACAGGGTTCCATGGCTTAGGGCCGTCCTCAACTGCTTTCCCAGGGCACAGGCAGGGAGCTGGATGGGAAGTGGAGCAGCTGGGATTAGAACCGGCGCCCATATGGGATCCCGGCATGTACAGGAGAGGACTTTAGCCACCAGGCTACTGCGTTGGGCCCCATAGCATACTTTTGTAAGCAAGTAATTCTTTTTTTTTTTTTAAAGATTTATTTATTTTTTATTACAAAGTCAGATATACAGAGAGGAGGAGAGACAAAGAGGAAGATCTTGCGTCCGATGATTCACTCCCCAAGTGAGCCGCAATGGCTGGTTCTGCGCCGATCCAAAGCCGGGAACCAGGAACCTCTTCCAGGTCTCCCACGTAGGTGCAGTGTCTCAAAGCCTTGGGCTGTCCTCGACTGCTTTCCCAGGTCACAAGCAGGGAGCTGGATGGGAAGTGGAGCTGCCGGGATTAGAACCGGGGACCATATGGGATCCCGGTGCGTTCAAGGTGAGGACCTTAGCCACTAGGCCACACCACCAGGCCCATAAGCAAGGAATTCTTACATATCATGCCTCTTTCATGGTTGAAACAGGAAAGTATATTGAGTCTGGAGATTTTTTATATTTCAATTGATAAATAACATGTAGCATGATTCTGTGGTCATGCATCTAAAATAATCTGGCTTTCATTTAACATATGGGATAGTCATACATTTTCAGAACTTTATAATTAGTGCATTACTTTGTTCAAAACACCATAATTTGGCCAAGAAAGTCTATTACTGTGTATGAATTCCTCTCTTTAACTATCGACTGGCTGAAAAATTTATGGATTATGAAACTGAATTTTCTGAATTGCAAATGGAACCCAAACTGCCATGTTTGTCAACTTAAAAGCTCCTCAGGAAATCCTATGCCTTGCTGGGAACTGGTTACATGAGACCTGGGCTCTGATGAAGAAAGGTCAAGGATTTTCCAGGAAGAACACAGAGAAGGATCCATGGAGGAAGAAACAAGAGGGAGGACAGATGTCAGAGCCCAGGAAGCTGAATGAGTTGAGAGGCAAATTTGTGCAGTGGTAGCTTTGTGGCAAAGTCGGACTGCGAGCTGAGGGCTGCAGGCAAGATTCTTCTAGGTGTAAGACCCAGGAAAATCATGAAAGATCAGTCATGCATAGATCTCACAGGACACTATTAGGAAGTTTTTCTAAAGTCCCAGTAGAGAGGGCCCAGAGTCTGTGAGAGTCCTGCTAGGCTCAGGAAGCCTTGCACAATCTGAAGGGTTAGCTATGTACCAGACAGACTTCTGGATGGAAGCAAAGGACAGCTTGAGCTTGGTAATGGAAGCAGCTGATGAAGGGACTAGTTACACAGGTGTGGGTAAGGTGCAGTCCCCCGGGGCTGGCATCCAGCTGGGCATAACACCTTCTGCCCAAAGTGGAATGGAGGAGGGAAGAGTTAGGACTTGTGGGGAGACTGTGTTGGGAGTTCAGAGGACACACTCAGTGACTAATTGGGAAGGGTGACCGTGAACAGATGACTTTGCTCCGTCCCCATGACTTCCCATTAGGGACCCCATATAACTGGAAGCTGGAAGCAAAGGGGCTGCTGATGTAGTTGCTGCATGGCAGCCTGGTGGACAAGGAGAAGTGGAGAAATGGT
The DNA here is from genome assembly GCF_030435755.1 of Ochotona princeps. NCBI lineage: Eukaryota > Metazoa > Chordata > Mammalia > Lagomorpha > Ochotonidae > Ochotona > Ochotona princeps. Next base: position 15,770,911 of record NC_080834.1, read on the forward strand.
GTGCAGAGAAACAAAATGATGGAGCACAGATTATGTATTAAATTGGGCAAGGTGTAACAGACTCTGGGCCTGCAATTTGCCTATTGAGGGCAGTTTGTACCTGAGTTTTTTGTTCTAATTCCACAGCATCTTGTGCACTGCAGCCTGGAGGTGATTGCATTATGGGGGAAAGGTGGAAGGGAGATGAGAGGGAAGACCATGGGTTCAGAAGAGAAAAATCTTTTATCCTTTGGTAATGGAATTGATAAGATGTGAATAAGGTACCTGCAGTTTCTTGTGATATTTTAAAATGATTATTGTTTCCATTAGAGAAGTAGGTCATGTAACATATCAAGCAGTAAAATCACAATACCAAGAATGGGAAAAGGATGTTAGCACCTTTCCTTGAAAGTAAAGAATAGGACCCAGCACGGTAGCCTAGCGGGTAAAGTCCTCTGCTTGCACACGCCAGGATCCCATACAGGCCCCTGTTCTAATTCCAGAAGTCCCGCTTCCCATCCAGCTCCCTGCTTGTGGCCTGGGAAAGCAGTTGAGGACGGCCCAAAGCCTTGGGACCCTGCACCTACGTGGGAGACCTGGAAGAAGCTCCTGGCTTCTGCCTTGGGATTGGCTCAGCTCTGGCCGTTGAGGTCACTTAGGGAGTGAACCATCGGATGGAAGAACTTTCTCTCTGTCTCTTCTCCTCTTGTATATCTGTCTTTTTAATAAAAATAAATAGATGAAAAACAAAGTAAAAAATAGGATGCTTTTGTAAGCCCACATTCATGTCTTTGATTTCTGTCAATAGGGTTTCAAAAGAAATGCTCAGAATCCATATTTATTTTTGGAATTTGACTTCTGAGTTGCCTTAAGCAAAAAATAAAGCAAAATTCCAAGAAGATAACCTGTTCAGTAGATTTGAGCAGTTCAGGGGTTACTTTGTTGTCATTCTGAGAAGTTGATAAGAAAAAAATTGGCCCGGACTTGTTAAATAATGACTAATTAATGGGATCAATGGGCTATAATCAGGAAGGTGGAAATCAAGGAAAATAAGTACTCAATCTTAAGATTAAATTGTTAATAGGAGATATCTTGTATTGTTCCCACTTAGTCCCACTAGTAAGATCTCATGGGTAGATGTTACTGGCAACAGCCATGGCTGTAGAACTTTAAATAGTTTTAAATGTTGAGCTTTTTCCCATACTATCCGAACGTTGTAGAACTTGATTAGCGATGGGAAAAAAATCTGATTTATTTGTGTCAGATCCTACCTGGCTGGACATTCTTAATATTCTGAAACATTTTAAGATTTTAAGGGAATTTTCAAACTGTGCTTTATCCATAGTAGTTCAGCACTTGGCCTCCTACCTTTTGGCAATGAATGGGAAGTTTACAATGTCTGCATTAAAAGCTTTAACTATAACATATACACCCTCACATGCTGTCTGACATATATATACACCCATACTCAAATTTATATGCACATATGTGAATGTATATACACACATATGCACATACATACATATATATAAATATCTCACATATTCTGTTAAAATTATTTAACTGCTTTTGAAAATAACTTACTGGAGAAGAGATTATACAAAGAGCATATATTTGGCACAAAAGATATGCTGCAAATGTCAAGATATAAATATGTAACTTTTTATCCCAAAATGGATTTGTTAATATGTTTTTTGTCATCACTTGATTGAAAAAAATTTACTGGTAAAGATTTTCTGAGAAGAAAATTTAGTTATTCATTTACTTAGTAAATACTCTTTATGTCAGGAATGAAGATGGATAAATGAAAGAAGCCTGCTGCATAAAATTTACTGTTTGCTGGAGAAAACAGACATTAACCAATCACACATAGCAAGTCAGGGTGACTGACAGCTGTAGTCAGTGTTATGGGGCAAAGTTCTGAGGTGCTTTGAGGGCCCTAACTCTGATCCAGGAGCTGCAGAAGGCGTCCATGAAGCAGTGGATTTGAGTTTGAATCAGAAGGTTAAGAGCTACATGAGCTAGAGGAAGAAAAGAGTAAAGAGGCTTGCTGGCAGCAGGATAAGTGTATGCTAGAGACTGGTGGCAGAAAGGAGGTTGGCGTGTGTTGGGAACAGGAAGAAGGTTTTTCTGGGCAGACGAGAGACTGTGGAGGAAATGGGGGACAAGATGAAGCTGGAGACCCCTTCAGCGTCATGCTATGCAGAACATGTGTGGTGTTGCCTTTAAGCTAAGATATACTGAGGCTATGCAAGATTTCATGAGAAGGATGGCACCACCCAATCATTATTTCGAAGAGATCATTCTGGCTGTAATGTGAGAGTCTGAGTGAAGGGTCCAGGATGTAGTTGAATGCAGGAACTACTGCCATTAGTTTAGGTAACAGGTGGTGTAGATTACACTAAGGCTACAGAGACAGGCAGATAGCTCTGAGAGCAGCTGACAAAGTCAAACCCTCAATACTGGGATGATTTATTGGATGAGGGCAATGGAGAAAACAGTAGATCTCTGATTGATGCAACAGATTGTGCAAAAGCCGTGTTTACTGATGTAGGGAATGCTGGAAGATCAGGCATTTTGGTTCCACAGGAGGGACAGTCATGAGTTTTAACGTAAATCAACTTAGTTGGAGGTGCCTTAGAAGCAGTGATGTAGGTATAGGATATATAAATGCAGAGTTACGCCCTGAGTAGTACCTACGAAGATGAATAATCTGTGGTTCTTCTTCCAGTAATTAATTGTCCAGAATGGGAGATTGAGAGCAACACACCCTGTGCATGTGAGCAGGTGAAAGAAAATGCAGAGGGGAAAGGAATTCATTCTGTCTGGGAGTGATCTCTCTCCTGGGGGTGGTCTCTCTCTTTCTCTTTGTGTTTGAAAAGAGAGAGGAAGAAAGAGCGAGAACTTGTGCAGGCATATGGGGAGGTTTAGCAGGGAGAGGAATGCCGATATCACAAAGATTAGAGCAGATTTCAGAGCAATAAATTACCCGAGTAGATAGGTGTGTGTTTGTTTTGTCATTAAGTAATTCAAAATATCTCTAAACAAATAATCTGGGGCTCAATTTTATGTGGTTAACATATAGTCAGTGGTTGTCATCTACATAAATTTGAAAATGTAAAGTTGTCCTACAAAATATTACACTGTTTTTGGTAGTCTAACAAGATTCAAAGCATGAAAGTGCTTGAACACATATGATAGAAGAGGAGACATAGTAGGACAAACTCAAACACTGTGTAAATCCAAATTAAGCCTTGTTCCTATGAAATTTGATATTGAAATCAAATAGCAATTTTTTATATTGAAGGATTCAGAAGGCTATTTATGGCCTTACGGGCTAAGTCTTCCTGCAGTCATTTAGCCCATTTCTTCACTGGCATCTGGAGCAGAAAGTCCTCCAACCCGTCGGAGGACTGTCCATCATTGCTACCTTCTGGAGAACATCTAACAGGAGAGGACTTTTTATACAGATATTATTCTGATACCTTCTCTATTTGCTCAGGTTTAATGGACAACACACTCTTGCAAATTTTTGAAGTCAGATTCTAAAAAGTAGTCATGATAGAAAATTGCTTGAAAAAATTCTTGTATTTTCTTTTAGAACCCAGGAGGCCTCCTATTGACCATCACATTCCAACTCTAAATGTCTAGTGACTCTGAGAGTAAGCACCCGGGATGACTCAGACTGTAGAGAAGGGCGTGAGTGCAAGAACACATTTATTTATTGTGAGGTTTCAAAACACAAGAGAGAAAGTCATGACCTATGTCTTCCTCCTACTTTCTAAAAATGTGACTAAATAGAAGGCCAGATGTGCTCCAGGACTACCCAGCTGACAACGGACAGCATATACTGTGTAGTTCCAAGGCAAGGGAGACTGATCAGTGAGATTTTCTTAGTTTTCCAGAAATGAGTTCTGTTTTACTCAGTCTCTGTTCCATCATTCATGTGGACTAATGGGATCTACAGTGAACACCACAAGCCAAGTCTCCCTAGATTATTGCATTACTACAGTCACTGCTTCATCTTAACTCTGTACTTTCATCCAATGATTATCAAAAGCTGAGTCAGCAACTGGAGGGACTGGAAATCAATTCTACTATAATAATTTCCAACACATAATCATACCAAAGTCCCTATTCCTCTTTTAAGAGAGTAAGTCTTTGAGAATGTGGATCACTTCCCAAATATTAAATTTGTTCTTGGCCTTTATAATATGTTACAACATTTTGGAATAATTATTCTTGGAATTTCCAATATTTAATGTGATTAGCTTTGCCTTAGAGCTTAAAATTACTGGTTCTGAAATCATCTAGTTTAGGTTAAAATCTTGATTCTACCAGCAGCTATCTCTGTGTAGGGAGAATTTTGTATGTCTATCTTTCATTTTTCTGAATTGTGAAACAGAGGTAGCAATGGGGAGAAAATGAGAACAAACATAGTACTCAGTTACTTTTGACTTTACTTGTACTTATTTGGATACAATATTTACTGATCACTAGAAGTTAAAATTCCTATGAGTTTATGTGTTACAGGTGAAGTCCATGGAAAGATGGTGATAACACTCTTATCAGGAAAGATAAGCAGGAAAGATGTACCAGGTGACCCTGTGGGTCATGGATCTGCTTTGCTTTCTGAAGAAGTCTTTGGCTTACTTTGCATATTACCAAGTATCTTACATTTTTTAGATGTTATTCTTGATGTCTAATGAAATTTTACTTATAAATAAATAACTAAATTTATTTTTTTATTATTCAAGAGACATAAAGACCCAGAAATAGGAGTCAGAAAGAGCTATGATGTAGTGGGTAACACATAGATATGCTGGTTTGCATCTCAGCTGCTTCTTTCTCAATCCCGTTCCCTGTAAATGTACCTGGGAAAGCTGTGAAGTCCAAGTAGTTGGGTCCCTGTACCCACATGGGAGACCTGGATAAAGCTCCTTGATCCTAGCTCCTGGTTTTTGACCAGCCCAGCTGTGGTTGTTGCAGCCATTTGGGGACCGAACCATTGGATAAAGTTCTTTCTCTCTGTAATTCTGTCTTTCAAATAAATAAATCTGTGAAGACATTCATTTTCTTTAGTCTTTTTTCCAAGTCTTCAGTGCTGCTCCTTTGGGCCACTCCTCCCTGAGGCTGATGGGGTACTGATGAACTCCACAGTAGTGCCCAACAGACACATTAGAAACGTAGCTCCTTCACTTGGTGTGCAGTGACTTCTCTCAAGGAGCAGACAACACCACCTGTGCTTATCAGATCTACATGTATTGCAGATGTGTTAGCTCTACATCTGATGTGGGGCTGGCCTTGTGGAATAGTCAGTAAAACTGCTGTTTGTGATACCAGCATCCCATGTGGGTGCTGGGCTATGTTCTAGCTGCTCTACTTTTTTTAAAAAAAATATTTTTGATGATTTTTACATAGGTGATTAGGGTGCAAAGGATCAAGGGTTGCAGCAAAGTGGAAGAGACCATTGTTTCCACATTCTCTTTTTTCCCCTTCCTGCCTCTGGGGGAAGGGAAGAGATGGGGGGAAGCCACATCCAGTCTCCCAAATACCTCTACCATGGGATGGAGGACAGCCACCCGACGCCACCCCAGAGTCCCCGATGTGGGGTGAACTCCAAGGGTCCTTCTCAAGAGGTTTTGATAGTTCCACAGTTCTGAATTACTGCTGATCTCGCCAGTCCAAGCACGATGAAATCTTTCCAGAATCCATTGATTGACATAGTTCCTCTTATAGTCTCAGTTTGCTCAGATATTTGCTGCCAACACTTGGTTGTGGTATGGCTGGTCCACTTCTGATCCAGCTCCCTGCTAATGACCTGGGAAAAGTAGCGGAGAATGGCCCAAGTGCAGGCCCCTAGCACCCACATGGGAGACCTAGAGGGAGCTCCTGGCTCCTGATTTCAGCCTGGCCTAGTCCTGGCTGTTGTGGTCATCTATGGAGTGAACCAACAGATGGACGATCTCTCTCTTCCATCTTTCCCTCTTGCTCTGCAACTTTGATTTTCAAATGAATAAATAAATACATTTTTGAAGACATAGACTTTGAAACATCACATTTTAGTGTTCAAGACACATTTGACTTTCTCACTTCTAAATATTATTCTTTCACTCCCTTAAAGTTGTCTATTGCACACTAAAAATACATTCAAATGCACTAGATTTTTTCACATACATCTTCCGCATCTAACTGGATTACACATTTTCATCAGAGTAGATATGGGAACTTGTTCACATTTCTGTCACAAAGGACAGCGTGCAAAGACTCTCAGGCAAAGCAGTAAACATGCTTTGCATAACTGAAAAATGGATACAAGCGCCATGCCAGCAGTGCACGATCAATAATAAAATACATATTCCTCCGTCTTGATCATCTTTAAACTTAGAATTTAAGCAGAACGTGGATGCAAATACCACCCCCATGAGTAACATATTTGGCAGCAGTATTATGTCAGGCCTTTCACCTCAATTAAATGTATGATTTACATGCTTATGCAAAATATGAAGATGAAATCAACAACATACATAAACTTTTCAGAGAGTCAAGGATTTTTGGTGAAAATAACAGTTTAAAATAGGATTTCTGTGAGACTCAAATCCCTTTTCATGTAGCAAACAGAAATGAGCAAAGAAATCCAAACACACTCAAGTTGCCAGGGCCAAACATTTTGATTCAATATGTTCTTCTATAAAATATTTGACCTTGTTTGAATTTTTATAGCTGTATGTTTTTAGTCTATATTTAATGATGAGAAACACAAATAAGAAAAAGTGAATGTGCAGAATGTTCTTTTCAAGTGCATGGCAGTGAATTTGAGAAAACATATATTAAAGGAACATTTTGTGTTGTTAACTTTCAGCCCCTTTTCTGAGGCCTCCCGCAGCCAGATATGTTACAATATTTATTGAACTAAGGGCTCAGCTTACTTGGAGTGAAAATTCTTGAGGTTGTCTCAGAACCACCCAAGATAAGTACCTTATTACACTATGCTCTCAAAGTTTCTTTTATGCTCTTTTTTTTTACAATGTGAAATAAGGTATAATTAGGAAGTTTTATAATAGAGACATTCAGTCCCCCAGTTCCTTATTTGCTTAATTAGCTTTCAAAAGTTGGGGTGTTCACTCTGGCATTGACTCAATGCAGAATCTATAAACAGCCAGCAATATGTGCATCCCTAAGGCTGGTGTCTTTAACTGCCAGCTTCCTCCATCCATACTTTTTCCATGGGGTAATGCATTTTAATTGATGCCTCCCTGCAAGCCCCTCACATCTCCATATGGCTAACTCGACACACTTTTTCCACACGGCCTCCACGTCTTGGCAGCTCATGAAAGGCAGATTGCTGCAATGGGTCATCTTTAAGAGGCATGAAATCCTGGACAGTAATGGACTATGTAGAGATGCTGCATGAATGGTTTTCTGGAGCATGGCTCAACTGCAAAGTGGATTTGTGTTAGACAGTTCTTCACACTGTTTCCTTGGCCTAAACAGCAGTTCCAGAACAGCATCAGCATGGAGAACTCCCTCCTCTCAAGGAGTGAATCAGTAAGGAAATATTCTCCAGTTAGGCTTAAACTCAACCTTCTTCCACTGGTAAAATGGAGCTAAATGTAATAAGGAGGCATAAGGGTAAGGGTGAACAGACACTGGTGAGAGCATCGTTCGTATGATTCCCTGCTCTTCAGATGGTCCACTTCTTACAGAGTTCGGTCATCAGGTGATAGTGTGAAGGATAACTGGGAGTTAAAACAGTCTGTATGCTCTTTTACTCATTTAGTATGGTCTCATTTCCTCTATATTCTGGAAAATACCTTGATAGAATACTTGTTTTTATCCAATCCTCAAGGGTCATTTGGATGAAATGAAAAATGCTTTTCAGGGCAAAAGGACAGATCCCGCTTCATTCATAGCCTCATATAGGAAAGGGACAGTTTTCCTTGTTCACTTCTGGTTCTATGGTTTCCTGTTTCTTCCAACAGCTTCCTCCCATGGTCACTTAGCGACACACATCTGTTTCAGCATGAAGTGGAGGAAATGAGGAAAATCTCATTATTGCAACATAGGATGTTTAAGCAAGAGGAATGCTGACCTGAACAGGGAGACTCATGAATGGTTGCAAACCCCAGGGACATAAATGGTTCCTAGCAGCAAGTGGGGTGTGGGGGTCTCTCACCAGTTGCTTTTTCAGGATTGTTGCACATGAAGCATTGCCATGCTCCTGCTGTTTCACTGAAGCCAAACACATCAAAGAACCTCACTTCCTCCAGATGGAGCTGTACCTGGTCCAGATCCTGTTTCAGGAAGACATAGCACAAAGAACAGAAGTTGGTCCACCTGCTACACAGCATTCTGACATTGGGAACAGAGTACATGAAATTAGGAAGCCAGTACCCAGATTCTAGAGAGTCCTGAAAAACTTCACCTGGTGAACCTGGGAAAGGAGCTGCCAGTTCAAATTCTACAATGACAGTGCTCTTGAGTACACAGTGAGAGAACACAGGCAGAGGGGCCAGAGGTAGGGCGTCAGCTCAAAGTGGCATGGAATTTTTCACCTATTGAGACAACTCCTAAATCTAATCTAAGCTCCAAATATCTAAACAGAGGAGTGATCCAAGGCTTCAGTGTGGCTGAAGGAACTCTTGGAGGATCTGTATTTTATTTGCATTTTCTATAAATTTGAGAAACAAATATTTGTATTAAATAGATATGATTTTAAGAACTAGTTTCATGACGTTGACTTTGCCAGTGCTGACAGGAAATAGTGGGCAGGTTTAATCCCCCAGCCAGTGGCTCCAGCACTGTTCTAGCTTTATGCTTTACCTTAAAATTGTGTACAAATTTTGCTTTCTATTCTATAACACACCTGTATCGGTCTTAATGGAAAATTATGCCTTGAATTGTTTATTAATAGATTTATTGACTTTCCCCCTCCAAATGGTTGAATAGGACTGACACATCAAGAAGACTCCCCACATTTTATGTAACCTGTGGCTTCCTGCCAATGTACTCCTGTTTCAGAAGCAGAGGAGAAAGGTTCCATTACACTGTAAATAGATGGAAAATGATTGGCCTAACCAAATTAAATAGCGCCACTGTCCTCCTGAGGCTCTCCTATTATGTAAATAATTCCTATCTTTTGTAATGGGTGGTCCGAACTGCCTTGTTAAAAGGTTGCTCTTCATAAAGGAGATTCTGTGTCCTTGCTAACCTTGCATGGATCCAGCTGCCTTACATGTTTGTCCTGCACTCAGCTGTGATGTTACTTCCTCCCCTCTGGCCCGCACACTTTTACCTTCTCTACCTATAGCAATGCCTCTCAGTATTCCCAAGAATTGAAAGATGTAGGTACTGTTATACTGCTTGTGAGGGATTTCCATAGACAGTAGATGGCTGGTGACTCAACTTCTACCCCAAAGCACTTGACTCCCAGTTCTACCTTTCTTGATGGAGGTGATACGTGTACTATACACCAAGCTCCTTAAGAACAAAAATATGTCTGCCAGCATGTTCATATTATTGATTTATAGGCACAGGAAAAGTTTCAAAGGACTCTACATGGGAGATAGCAGTGAAAATTTAAGTGGAATTCATTTTGGAGAACATTTATATTCACAGCAGCGTAAACGCAATGAAGGCATGGATTCTATGTTGTTCTGCTTTGGCTCCTGTACTTGTAGCACTAAGTGCCTAACATTAAACAAACACCTACTAACTAGTTGTGAACAGGGAAAGGCATAAACTGGTCTCCTCTACTAAGGCTATTAGGGTTTGTGCTCTGGAATTGGACATTCTGGAGGCTCAAAATGCTGAATACGGAATTTTGTGTTCCTAACATTTAATACCATATTCCAGACATTCTAACAGGAACCACACACATGGAATGTTGTTTTAACAAAAGTGACTTCAAATGTATTCACATAAAAAAGAGACTTTTCCAAAAAAAAAAAAAAACAACCCAAAACAAACAAAAAGAAACATGCTCCCCAAGCTAAAGAAGAAGCACCTGGGAGCTTTGTAGGTTTCAAAGGATGAAATTCATATTAAAATTTATGGGGAAAAAGCAGATGTTCATAAATATCGGTTTCAAAACCATTAGGTCTCTGAAGTCTGTGCTTGGCCGTTGGCATGCAGATCACTTCTCTGTTTCCTACACAATTAAAGATCATTTTTTTTTTCATTCACCACAAACACTTCCAGCAAACAAAGTACTTAAAATAATACTTACAGGTTCCTTTAGTTTTCCTGCTCTGAGACCAGAAAAGTCCCAGGTTGATGTATATAATCCACATTTGTCTTGGCAGAAAGCTACTTGAAAGGTTTAAGCCAGATGGAAGGCTACATCCTGGTGTTCAAGTTCTGAAGCCAGAAGCAGGCTTACCTCTTCAGAGGATTCAGGTGCGATGCAAAGGAACTGAGATGCTAGTTCTGCAAACTAGTGAAGTTGGCAACAACTTTGAGTAGAGGCAGATGAGCACATGTAGGTTCAGATATTTGTGGAAGATCAAAACAAAATAAACCACAAAACAAGAACAACCAATGATGCCTGGATTTTTGAAATTTTGACCTTTTTACTGTTCTTGGGCTCATTATTTCTCTTTCTTACTTATCTTCTTTATTCTTCTGGATCTTTTATCTTCCCTACGTCTCCTTTAAAAATTATTTTTTGGCTACGATTTTGATTAAGGGAAGAAAATGAAAGTTGGTTTGTTTTAATAATCACAGATTTCTTTTAAGACAATTGGGATTTCAGAGAGTGAGGAAATAATTCATATCCAACTCTTCACTACTTCAGTATTTCAGTTGTCATGACTCTGTGGCAGACAGACCCCAGGATTGCCCCTCCCACCATCATTTCTACCTCCTGGCATCCATATGTGTCTAAGCTTTTTCCTTTAAGTGTAGGGAATCCTATGACTTGGTCCTAACCAAGAGTGTGGCAAAGGAGAGGGGCTGTCGACTCCATGCATATTATGCGTATTATGCACATGTGCACTATTTCGCATGAATGCACACATGCATAAGGCCAGTCTCACAGGAGGACTATGCTTCTGCTCTTGAGGAGACAAATTGTCATAGTAGGTTGCAAGGAGCTATGAGGGGCCTCTGGGGACTAATGGCTGCTTTAAGCTCTTCAGTCTTAAAATCGCTAACTAACAATTTCCGCCAACAACCTGATGACTCTGATGCCAGATTCCGCTAAGATCCTCTGGCTGTGGTCACCGTCTAGTCAATACCTGGATGTGGCTTTATGAGACTTTGAGCAGAGGACTCAGATTTGTCACAACCAGAGTTCCGACTCTATGGAACTGGGCCATGACAACCACATGTGGTTTTAAGTTGCCAGGTTTGTGAAAGTTTTTGTGCAGCTTGAAAACTAACAAGGAGATTGTGCCGGGAAGAGGAAGGGAAAGTGACGCACCACCCTACCCGCCCCTCCCCCCCCCAGTTGGCCAATTCTCAACGAACATAATGGTTCTATTTAGAGCATGATGCAATCTCTCAGGTCCCTTCCAAAACAGGCCTCACTCATACTAAAAGAATATTGAAGCTCAAATTATTTCTATTGATTTAAACATATATATATATATATATATATATACACACACATACATATATAAAATCATAGTAAGCAAATATCAAGAAGGAGTTTTTTTTTGACAAGCATCATTTAATTTTAAAAGTCATTAAATTCCAGTTTTAGAAAAAAAATGACAATAGGAATTTGGGAAACTATATAAAAATATCTCTTATTAAACCTCTTAGGGGAAAAATTAAGCAGGGAGCATGGAAAGACGTGAGGATATTTACAGCATGAATTTGCTGACAAACAACAGCATGAGTCAACACAATGGATTCTGTGAAAGTGTGTGGTGGTCTCTTATACTACAGTCCATGTGCTGTAAGGAGGGTTCTGTGAAACAGTTTCCAGAAATCAGTGAAAGCATACATCTGGAAGAACTTTGGGTTCTGGCACGTTTACTTTCTGTCCTAAAGCTATTTGTGTGCAGATGCAAAACACAGCATACACTTGTGTGCTCTGTGTCTTTTGCTGATAGACTCAACTCTAGGCACACGTTTCTAATGTATTTTATGAAATGTAAACTGGACATCTAAAAATTTCCTAATGGTTTCGCATAATAATAAGGACTTCATGATTCTCTAGTTATTCCTAGTGTCTGTATTCAATATGGAGTCCAGGATATGATTTAATTGTGTGCATGAATTACAATTAACAATTCATTTTTATATTCAGGTAGAGTGTCTCTATATTGAGTTAGAGTGTGTGCTGCTTTGTTGAACAAATTAGCTAACGAAAGAGACTTTAAAGAATACTTATGCTTTAATTTTACTTTTCTTGTTTTTTAAATCCTGAAAACTACTACTATTGAGTTCAATTTGTAGCAGTCAGTCATAGATAATGAGATGAAAGAGGCAGAGGCCTTCTTAAAGAGGTGAGCAGATGATTCCTTGGGTTCATGGAGGAAATCTGGAGCACATCTTTATTCAGAAGTGGTGTGGCTGCTGCTAGGCTTCATCTGATGAGGCTCTGGGCTGACTAGACTAAAGCTCCTTGTAGAAAGAGTGACTTCTGTGTTATTTCATATCCTCTATAGACAGTATGGCACTTTGGGGCAGGTATTTGACTCAGCAATCAAGCCATAGCATTGGGCATTCACATCCCATATCTGAGTGACTGGGTGCCAGCCCTGGGTCCACCTCTATATACAGTTTCCTGGTACTACAAATCAGGGAGGCAAGAGGTGGTGATCCAAGTACTAGAGCCTGTCACTCATGTGGGAGACCTACACTGAGTTCCAGGACCTTATGTTCAACATGGCCCATTCCTGCCTCTTGTATGCATTTCAGGAGTGAACCATAACATCAGATTTTCTCTCCCTCTCTCTCTCTCTCTCTCTCTCTCTCTCTCTCTCTCTCTCTCTCTCTCCCTCTCCCTCTCTTCCTCTCTCTCTCTCTCCCTCTCCCTCTCCCTCTCTTTCATTCTTTATTTTTCAAACAAATACTTTAAAAATTTGAAAACAGCATATATCACTTTGCCTATAGTAGATGGTCAATGAATTATTTTTAACTCACTGGAGCACATAGATCCTATCTTTAACTTATGACAAATGCAGTCTTTAGACTTTCAGTTTTCATGTCTTATCAACTATGACACTAAACTTCTTCAGAAAAGACTTCTTAAAAACATACCTACACTTTTAGGAATATTACAGGGATTTATTTAATTTTGTTAGATAAAATGCTACTAATTGAGGTGAGACATTTGTCTGATCATGTTGATATGGCTTGCTGCCTGTTTTTCAGGATCCTGAGGTCTTGGCATCACAAATTCCTGGGAGACTTGTTGAAATGTAAGATACAGGTGTTTCCCTGGAAGCCCAACCTACATCTGTGGTCAGGTGAGGCCTTTCCATTTTAAAATAAGGTACACTAACTAGAAAAGTAGCCCACACCCGATTGAGGGATGGCTGATCTGTACCCGTTAGTTGGTATTTGAGGCATGTTAATCTCTATGAGCAGGTCTATACTTTTTCACAATAGGTTGGTTACATCTAGCAAAATACAATTTCGTTGTAAGAACAAAATTTCCATTCTTAGAAGTCAAAGATGTTATTATTCCAAATTGTGCATTATGAAAGGAAGTGATGAGATGTGAGTGCTGAACTGGTCAGGTCTAATCTGAAACTTGGCAAAAGGCTCTGGTGTATAGGAAGGGAGGTGAGTACTAAGTGAGAGACAGACACTAAGCAGAAGCAGCGAGCCATCCAGCATGGAAGGACCCGTAGTGTGCTTCTTCCTTTAATGTAGATGGCACATATACCCTGTGGCTTTCATCTTCATATTCCAAATTCATAAGAGAATTCTGGGTATTCTTGAATGGATGAGGTCGGTGTGGCAAGCCTCTCACGATGGCAAAAGACTGTGAAATAGACCTATCTGTCTTCCTTGCTGTTCCTTGATGCCCGTGTATTGGGAAGAACTGAGTTCTTTCTTGGACTTCATGGCAGTTCTGACTATGACTTTGGCTCTATGTGGTTGGAACTTGATTCACTTAAAAGAGAAATTCTGAAGAACACTTTCCTTTAAGGACTAATAAATATAATGGCATATTTTATTTGACTCAGAAAGTCAAACTTTTGTGTTCACCTAAGAATAATGAAAAACGATCTAACCACAGGATGTTGGCAGTTCAGACTATCAGATTTTAAACAAGGCCATTTTTGGAGGAGAAAAGCTCATAGAAGAGTATGGATTGAGTAGTAAGTAAAGATGGCAAATTGGGTGAATTATATCACAAGCTTTGTAAATGTTGATAAACCCACAAGTAAATTCTTTATAAATATTTTAAAATTCAGTCTACTAAAGCCATCAAAAATATTTTTTTGTCAAAGTGGAAAAAGGGACAAAAGATTATCAGTGTTCAAAGTGTCCAGAAAGCTTGGACATGTACAGTAGCATCAGCAGTAAAATATAGTTGGTAGGATTTTCAGCAAGTAAACCAGCATGTAAATGTTCTTTTCCAGCAGCAAGCAAACAATTACAATGTTGTTTTTCACTGATGATCATCACCTACACTCACCAAGCATGTATGGAGAATCTACTGTGTGCTGCTGGACTGAAGAAGGGCTCATTCGAAGGTGCTTCCTTTCTGCTTCCTTGAATAACAGGTAGAAAGAAAACCATGCTCGGGCCCAGAATGGCAGCCTAGCAGCTAAAGTCCTCACCTTGAATGCACTGGGATCCCATATAGGTGCTGGTTCTGATCCTGGTAGCTCCACTTCCCATCCAGCTCCCTATTTGTGGCCTGGGAAAGCAGGCAATAAAGAATGGCCCAAAGCCTGGGGACCCTACACCCATGTGGGAGACCTGGAAGAAGCTCCTGGCTTCAGATTGGCTCAGCTCCAGCTCTAGTAGCTACTTGGGGAGTGAATCAGTGGATGGAAGATCTTCCTCTCTGTCTTTCCTGCTCTCTGTATATCTGACTTTGCAATAAAAATAAAATAACTCTTAAAAAAAAAAAGAAAGAGAAAACCATGCTCAAACCAACCAACCAACCAACCAACCAACCCATGCTCACGTAGGTTATATTGCTTGGGGTTAGGTCTTTCACTTGTTCTCTTGTTTCCCCCTTTTTTCCCCGATGTTCTCATTCCCAGGCTATTCCTTGCAGCTCTCTTTCATATCCAGATCTTCAAAAAATTTATAGCAGGGCCTGGCGTGGTGGCCTAGTGGCTAAAGTCCTCGCCTTGAAGTGCTGGGATCCCATATGGGTGCCGATTCTAATCTTGCGCTTTGTGTATGAAGCTGGCCTTGGAGATGGGTCATTCGAGGGCTATCTCTGTGCTGGTATTTGCACTCACTCTCATCAGAAGGCTATGTGCAAACATTTTTTTAACCTAGCTCTTGGAACTTGGGGTGCAGGCATCAAATGCAAA
Organism: Ochotona princeps; assembly: GCF_030435755.1. Lineage (NCBI taxonomy): Eukaryota > Metazoa > Chordata > Mammalia > Lagomorpha > Ochotonidae > Ochotona > Ochotona princeps. The sequence continues at coordinate 15,786,348 of NC_080834.1, forward strand.
GTGCTTGAAATATGTTCCCTTTTGTTTAGGAAACACAATCAACTCAAGTGAAGAATTACGGAATGGGTTAAGCGACAGAGATGACCCACTCATACGAGTTTGCAAGAGGTATGGCCTAACGAACCTATGTTTTGGGATTAGAAGATCAGAGTTTGAATCCTGTGCTGTCATTCCCTACCAGTTCTTGGAGACATATCTTAATTTTCCAGTGCTTCCAAGAAGCTCAGAAGTAAAAAATGGTGCTGACCCTGAGCTGATTGCTGCGGGAAGTTGTTGTTGCAGGGATAATCACACCACTTTGTAAACTGCAGAGAAAGTAGTGATAATGATGATGACTTGAATAAACCAAGATAAGATAATCCTTTACACACACATAAAATACAGTGGGTTTTGTTTTCTTTCTTTCTTTCTTTCTTTCTTTCTTTTTTTTGTCTCTTGGCTAGATAAATATATGTAAATTTCTGGAAAGAATGTCCTGTTTACAAAACATATTTAGTTCTCTAAAAGCAAAGACCCCACTTATCTGTCTGATTTTGTTAGTTTGTTTTGTCAAACCTGGGAGCACGGGATGTAATGAGATGCAAACATAGAGGGATGTAATGCAAGGTGAACATTTCAGAGGGAGTAGTGACATGCACATGCTTGATGGGGCCATAATGAGATACCCAAATGGAAATGCTCATCGAAATGTGCATCAGTAATGAGACGTGTAAATGGATGGGCGTCCTGATAGAGGCACTGAGGGGGGCATAATGAGATGTTTATAAATGGGAGCATTAAACAGGGAGGGTGGCCAGGGCAACTTGTGAGAAGCAATAGAATGAAAGGATGCAGCCCAGCGCATGAATGGAAGAGCTCACAGCATGAGCATGATGAGGATGTAATGAGATAAACACGGCATGACATAATGAAGTCCACAGATGGAGGGGTGTAATGAGCTGGGTAGAAAGGAGGCAATACTGACGCACATGAAAGGAAGGGTTTAATGTTCTGAATAAAGACACGGGCATAAGGCATTGTGGAAACTGAAAGGAGGAGCAGAAAAAAAGGGGGCTTTGGTAGAAAAGGGACGGGAAATAACAAGGTGGGCCAATGCAGCATTCAGATGAGATGTGCACATGAAAGGATACGATGAGATGTATCTGTCCAGGGAATAATTAGATACACACACACACACACACACACACACACACACACACAGGAGAATAATGAGGTGCCTAGGCTCTAATCAGACACAGACCGTATCACTCATACTAAGGAGGTGAGAAATTTAAAAAGAAAAAGTTGGGTAGAGTTACAAAGACTTCTATATGCAGAAAGGAGGAGGCTGAACAGGTGGTTCAATCGCAGCCGGAGGCATATGGAGTAACCATTTTGGGTTGGTGTTTTAGGACACCTAGCTGAGCAAGTGGTCTGTACCTGACTGCATCATCCCAGCTCTCCACCCTCCTAGCCATGTTAGGAGGGAGATGAGCTCATTCCCAGCTTATAGATGAAGAGACAGGGCTGCAGTGAGGTGCACCTGCTAGGGACACTTGTCAAAGTTGCAGAATCACAGCTCAACCCAGAGAGTGCCATGTACCACGTCTGCTGAGGTCCCAGGAACTGGAATTTCTTCTTCTTCTTTTTTTTTAATCTATTTTATTGTATTGTTGTTGACAATCTTTACATAGTTAATTACAGTTAAAGAAAGAAAAAGAAAAAAAAAAGGTTCAAGGGGATAGGGAAGTGGGTAATGCTATTATGTCCGTAATGTTTCCATCATGTATCTGAGGTAAAGGGGGATATTGAGGGAGAAGCCCCACCCGGTTTCCCGCCCACTCCGAGTCCCGGATGTGGGGCATGCTCTGAGATATGTGCTCGAGTGGTGTTAATAGTTCTCCGGTTATGAATCGCTGCCAGTTTCGCTCGATGAGGTTGTCCACTGATTGATATGGTCCATTATAAAGTCTCCGTTTGCCCCATATTTCGCTGCCAACATATAGCTGAGATGAATGATTGATCTGCTCTGTCTTCTGTCTTTTCTTGATTAGAGTTCTGAGTCCAGCAGTTCGATCGGGGAGATCTCCAAAGAAACTTTGAGGTATTCCCAGACTAGTTTCTTGTATGTTCTAGCAAGCACAGGGCCCAGCACAGTCCATCACCCTGATCAGCTGGTGGTTGCAATTGCTGGGTTGGTTCTGTTTTCAGTCCCGAGTTGCACTGGAACCAATGGGTGTTGCAGTCCAGTCTGGTTCGGCCCTTACATCAACCAGTGGGAGCTACAGCCTAGTTGGGGCGACCCACAATAACCCCCACCAGGCCCGCCCCCTACCCTGGTTTGCCAGTATGTGTAGCAGAAGACCAGTCTGTCCCCCATCCCATTTGGCTCTTGTACTTGTCAATGGGTATTAAAGCTTAGTTCTATCTAACCAACTCAACCATCCAGCCCTCACGGGTGTTGTTGAGTGCCTCTCTATCTAGCCATCCCAGCTCCCGTCCTAGTTTTCATGCCCTCCCACGGGAATAGTGACCCAAGAAGGGGAACCCACTTTTTCCCTCTCAGGTCTCTCTGTCCCCGTTTATGCACTAGGAACTGGAATTTCTAACAAGCTGCCTAGGTCCTCCTGTGGGCACAAAACTCAGAACTGCTTAGCCATAGGTGCACTGAAGTGGGTGGTGACTGCATGCTGCACAACCTTGAGGAAATACGCCTACATGCAGCATGCAGGAGTTATACAAGTTATAGGAATTACTGCCTATTGGAAGATGGAGTTACCAGACCATAGAAGGAAGCATTGAATGATTGTGTGAACAATCAGTTAGCAGAGGCTTTGCTTTCTCTCTTTCTCCTTTCTTTCTCTCTTTCTCTCTTTTCCTTTTCTCCCTTTATTATTTCCCCTCCTTCCTTCTTCCCTCTTCCTTTTTGTCTTCCTGTCTTTTTCTACAGTTCTTTTAAGATTTATTTATTTATTTGAAAGGCAAGTGAGAGAGAGAGAGAGAGAGAGAGAGAGAGAGAGAGAGAGAGAGAGAGAGAGAGAGAATGTCCATTTTCTGATTCATTATCCAAAATGGTTGCTATGGCCAGGGTTGGGCCAAGCCCAGGAGCCTAGAACTCCACTCAAGTCTCCCACATTGGTGGTAGGAGCCTGAGCACTTGGCCATTTTCTGCTATTTTCATAGGCATATTAGCAGGGAGCTGGAGCAGAGCTGGAGCAGCTGGGATCTGAACCAGCACTCACATGGGATATTGGTGCTATAGGGAATGGTTTAACCTGCTGTGCCAAACACTGGTTTCTGGCATCTAAAATTTTTATGTAGAATTGGTATGCAGCCATGAAATAGGTTACCTGATTAAAAGAGATCATTCATAACAGTTCAGTGAGTTCTCTACTTCAGTCTGCTCGGCAGAGAACTTGGTTCATTCATTGGCCTCTATTTTCTTCAATCACTCCAAGGGTTGCAGTAATAATATTGATCTCTCCCTTTATCAATCACAGTACCTGAACTCCATTCAGGTAGTGTGTCTATGTAGTTACTGCTAATTATTCATAGCAGTCATATAAAGATGTTAGAAAATTCCAGCAGCTGCTAAAACATCCAGTCAAAGATATTTCACAGGGGTCTTACATCTATGATGATCCCCTTACAAAATGTGTTGAACATTTAAATACTAATTTTGATGGGGCTCAGAAAAAAGCTGAGGGAATGTGAATCGTACTTGTAAATGACTTCTTTTTGGTGACTTGTCTTGAGGATTTTATTGAAAATGCCTGTCTCTTATGACTATTTGTCATATTCATTAATGTATCATCATTAACATGTTGGCAGGTACACTGAACATGACTACAGAAGCTGGTGGTGGATTATAAATTTGATTAGTTCACCAGACTGGATGCTGAGATTGATTCTAAATTATGTCACAATGCTGTCTTGCTCTGTTAGAAACCAGCTATTGTCTTTGACAAATGGGAAGAAAATCAGAACAGTAGGTCAGAGGCTCTTAATGGAGCAACTGAAGACTGACTGCTGAAAAATGTAGATAAATAAAAACAAATGAACAAAAATATCTACAAAAATAAAGATGAAATGATGAAAAAACAAACAAACAAACAAACAAACAAACCCTTCAAGCTGGTCTGAAGGACTCCCCACTGTCATCTCCCAAATTCATATGCTGACATCCTAACCTTTACAGATAAGTGTTTAAAGGTAGGATCCTTAGGAAGTGGATAGGTCTGGGGTTGAGCTCTCACGAATGGGGTTAGCTGTCTATAAAAGACGCTCCAGAGAGCTCCCTTGTCCCTCCTGTCATGTGGGGACACAGTGAGAAGGTACCATGTGTGGCCCTCGCCATACACCGAATCTGTGTCTATCTGGGACTGCCTTACCTTTACGACTGTGAGAAACCTGTTTCTGTTGTTTATCAGCCACCTACCTGGCTTCTCGCACCCGGAATGGACTAGGACCCTGGGCTGTGTGTGGTGCTGCTCTCGGGTCATCATGGCTTTCTGAGGACTGCCTTGAAAACTCAAGCTTCTGGTTATAGCCCACCGGGCAGCGGGGGAGCCCCTGACTTTGCCCTTCAGTGTCTGTGCTCTGTACTCCTCACGGGGGCCTCCCTGATCCTCACACTCTTTCCAGTGCTGTGGATGGGGAATGTGCTCACCCAGTTAGGTGCTCCCGTTCACTGTGGTGTGGGAAGAAGAAAATTTCAGAACTTCCATATCATTGATTTTCATTCCATTTGAGTATGTTTTATGATGAAAATGCAAGTGTGTAAAGATAATACATGCATGTAGTTTATAAGGAAACAAATTGCTCATGCTGAAAGCATTTACTTAAATTTTTTTCTATTAAAGGTATGCTTGAAATTGGAAGAGAATGCCCTAATTACTTGAGGCTTCTCTTTATTCTCCCTTGATCTCCAGACCTTTGTGCAAACTGTCCTTTTTGCCTGGAAAACTCATGATCTGATAACAGAGAAGCCTTCCCTGACTACTCCACAAATGCTCGTCTTCCTTAGGCATTTTATTAATTTGTTTTTTATGACATCTATCAGTGTGGAATAGTGTATTTGTTGCTAGCATATTGTTCGTCTGTCTGGGCAGGAATGGTAACTGCTTATGCCCAGGCTCTGCACAAAACTTGGCATATAGCAGACACTTGTAAAACATTTGGTTGATTAAATGTACTTAGATAATAGCTACCATGATTTCACTAGGATCTTGTACTATGGTCTCCTCTGTGTTACTGTTCATGGCCATTTTTTCTACATGGAACTTTTCCCCATTTGTTCAAAAACCCAAACGGTGCAGGCATTTGGCATAGCAGTTAAAGAAGTCACTTAGGAGGGACTGGGTTTGACTTCCACCTCTGCTTCTAATTAGAGCTTCCTACCAATGCTCATTCCAAGAAGCACTAGGTGGTGGCTCCTGCCACCCACGTGAAAGACCTGGACTGAAATATAACTTTCTGGCTTCAGCTTGAGCCAGAAGATCTCTCTTTTCCTCCTTTCCTTTAAAACATGAGAATAAATTTAAAAAATTAAAAACCTAAACTGGATCTTAATGTCGACAGTCTCCCTGTATGAGCAGAACTAGGAATGTCTTGAACCCTTGTGTCTGCAGCTGTACCCCTCCTTCAATCTATGCCCCTAGAACTCTTGGTCTCCATTCTTGCCACGATTTGCAACCATGATTTGTTTTAGTCTTTAATCACTGGGTTGCCCTTTGGCCTCGAGTTTTAGGTATACCTTTTAAAATTTTAATGTGTAGTGGATCATTGTATTTTTTTTTAATGTTTTCTTAAGATTTGAAAGGCAGATTTTGTTCTCTTCTGAGAGAGAGATTTCCATCCACGGGTTCACTTTTCAAATACTTGATAGGTGAGGCTGGGCCAACCTGAAACCAGGACCCTGGAAATCAATCCAGGCCTGCAATGTGTATCCAGGGACCCTTACATCTGAGCCAGTAGTTACTGCTTCTCAGAAGCTGGTACAAGCAGAGCTAGGACAAAAAGCCAGGCACTCCACAATGGGATGTAGGAATTCCCCAGAGGCATCCTAATGTGTCAAATGTTTTTGTGTAGCCTTTTGTTCATGCCTTCTTTTTATCTCATTGTCTCAACTTTGCTCCTTGGGTACAGCCTGTCATATTTTCTCACTTTGAACAGAGCCTAATATCCTGGAAGCCTCCACTCTCATGTAAATATCTGAAATCCCAAGCCTCGCTTCCATCTGGCTTGCTCTGAAAGGATCAGTCAGTACCGCTAACCTCTGCAACGTTGACTCACCTAAGACTCCTTGGAGGCTGGATTTCTACAATGCTTGTCATTACATCACGATATAGAGCAAGAAGTTTATGGGAAAATGGGACTAAAATATATTTATTTTGGTGCAAAAATTTTTTGAAATTCATGTGTCCATGGAACGATAGGTGCTTGACACAGCAATTAAGGCACCGCTTGCAAAGCCCATGTCTTTTAACAGAGTGCCTGGTTAAAAGTCTTGGCTACTCTGAATCTAGCTTCCCATCAACGTACAGCCTGTGAGGCTGCAGGTGATGGATCAAGTGCTCAGACCCCTGTAATACATGCTGCATATCTGGACTGAGGTTCAACTGGCTTCACCCTGGACCAGCCTGACTGTCACAGCAATTTGGGGAGTAAACCAATGGATGTTAACATGCTCTTCATCTGTCTCTCTACTTTTCAGCTAAAGTGAAAATAAGTAAACAATTTTTTTAAAGTTTGTGAAAAATGGATATTATGAAAAATTCACTTCCTTTCATCCTTACTTCTTTCCTTATTTATTTATTTATTTATTTATTCCTTTATTTATTTGTCTTTCAGGGGGAGAGGGCAGGGTTGTAGTCAGCCTGGCCCTGAAATACCTGGCCTGGGGCCAGAGTCATGGGCCAGGATCATCCTGCCAGTTCCATGCCTGGCCTGGCCAGTGAAGGCTGTGAGCAGTGGTTTTGCTGCTTGTGTCCCCTCCATGTCTTTGAGGCCAGTCACCTGAGCCTGACAGGAATCTGCTGTTATCAGAATCAATCCTACTTCTGGCCTTTGGCATCAGACAGCAACCTATGCTTTCACATTCTGTGGCTTCAGACATCAGGATTTCTGATCCAGGGACCAGAGCTGTGGATGTGTGCCCTGGCCTTGGCATAGATGCTGCATGCCAGGTCACCTCCTTTGCTGACTCTCATGCAAAGGAGAAGGATACACCCAGGTATAGACAAAAGAGGTGTCTGCCTACTTCAGTGAATCAAATGAAGACCTCAAATACATCTTAGAAAAAAGCACAACAGTAACAACAATAGCAAAAGCCCATAGCCTTTGCTTTCACCGTATCATGGCTGCTGCATGGTAAGGAAGACATCTTTCACCTACATCTTCATCTTCTGTAGAGTCTGCTTTTCGCAGGAGCACTCCTTAGTGAGAACATTATTACAAGATCTTTTTAAAGACCTGACCATTGCTTTAGGTAATTTGGCCTACACTCCAGAATAACTTCTACAGTAAGCACTCAAGTCTGTGCACACTCTGATTGAAGTATTCGTGGACAACTGAAAGACCTTAGAATATTTATTTATGGAACAAGAAGAAGCTTGTGCAGTGATTAATGGTATCTGTCACCTCTATGCTAATGGTAGTGTGTTCACTTAAAGCAGCATTAAAAATATTTATTTGTGGAATAATTGGTGTTACAATCTGCACAGGAACAATCGATCAACTCCCAGTATTAGGAGAATGATAAAATATAATCTTCCTTTCTTAATGGATATTCCACTTGCAATTTGTTTCTTTCCAATTTTGCTCGTGCTGACTGATAAATTTGTCTGTCTTAGAAACCAACTTCTTTTTTTTTTAAAAAAAAGATTTATTTATTTTTATTGCAAAGTCAGATATACAGAGAGGAGGAGAGTCAGAGAGCAAGTCTTCTATCCGATGATTCACTCCCCAAGTGAGCACAACAGCTGGTTCTGCGCCAATCCGAAGCCAGGAGCCAGGAGCTTCTTTTGGGTCTCCCACATGGGTGCAGGGTCCCAAAGCTTTGGGCCGTCTTTGACTGCTTTCCTAGGCCTCAGGCAGGGAGCTGGATGGGAAGGGGGGCTGCCAGGATTCAAACCAGCACCCATATGGGATCCTGGCGCTTGAAAGGTGAGGACTTTGGCTGCTAGGCCACACCGCCGGGCCCCAGACACCAACTCTCAGAATAATGATGACGATGTAGGGGACAAAGCCATTAGCACTTATTTGAAGTGCTCCATATTGTGAGGTGGACCCATTAGATGAGATAGCGAGAAATTTCTGAACCTAGGATAGGCCAGTCCTATGCCCTTAATCAGCAGGAAGTTGTTACAGAAAATGTGATGCCTCTTTATCCTTCAGCAACCCTTAATATTAAGAATCTGAAATCTCTGAGGGGAAATGAGGTGGGCTGGGTAAGTAGCTAGCTTAGGGTCACAAATCAAAAGCCAGCTTCACCCCGTGCCATGTAATCCTTTCCATTTACCTGCCAATCAAATGACATCTTCCCTAGCATTTACTTCGCTCTACCTAAGTCCCGGGGGTGGTGTCATGTACGCACTCCACTTTCTAGTCTCATAAGCCTGGCAGTGGGAGAGCTTTCCTCCTTCCTGGGGCCACAGGATGGAAGGCTTCCTGAACATAGAATCGAACCAGAACATGTTGGCATAACAAATCAAACTGTTCTTCTGATCCAGAACCCATCTGAACAGTCGACACCAAAGGCTAGGCCTACATGCTACAGGGGCTCATCTCTATCACGTTGTACTGACTCACTGCTAATGACCCAAGTACCCAGACCCCTGTCAGCCATGTGGGAGACCTGGACTCTGCTGTCTGATCCATCCCTGGTTGTGGGTACCACTTGTGGACTGAATCAGCAGATGGAAGATCTCTCCCTCTCTCTCTGTAACACTGTCTTTCAAATAAATTTTTTTAAGAGCGAAAAAAGTTATATGTGGGTTTCAAAACTTTTTTCTTTATCAAAATAAACCTTCTTTTAGTTACATCTTTTCACAAATTTTCTGAAATACCCCGTTATGTGGACTTAAATTTCTCATGAGAACTTGAAGTTTTGAATTTTGAGTGTAATAAGCCCACTCTTACTTCTCATGCATCTGTTTACTCAAACATAGTAACACCTTAATTCAAAATTTAGTCTAAGCCATTGAAAGCATCAAAAAGCCTCCTTTTGTTCCACCTGCAATTGGTACTTTACTTTTATTTATGCATCAATACTCTAGCCAGCTACTTTGGGAACTTCAAATGTGTTTGTAGCAATGTGGACTGAAAACAAATCTCCAAATGCTAGCCAGATGTGGCACATTTTATTTCAGCAGCAAGTTCAATTTAACTTTTTTTTTTGTTTCCATAATGGACATGGTATTGAGATCTCATTTCTGTGGCATATGGAATTTCCCCCATGCTTTGGGAACAGGAAGTATATGTCAATAAAGAGGTTTCTCTTTCTATTCTGGCCCTTGACTGCTCTTCTGATGATCGGAACCCAGTGCCCTCCGAAGGGCTGGGCGGCACATGCCCCAGAATGGGATCCTTGCTGGTGACTGCTCTGGAGGTCCTTCTGCTCATTTCTTCAGCAAATCAGTGGATGGTTCCATTCACTTTCTAAAATCCACATTTTTATAACAGAACCTGATTATCTTGGAGTGGAATTGTCTTTAACTAAAATGTTCACTTATATATACTTGCATAAATCAATGTAGCACAGTAACATTTTTCTTTAAGAAATATATACTTAGAGAAAATCTAGAAAATTTAGAAAATGGTAATCTCATAAAGCAGAGCTTATAGTGTTGACATTTGGGCATATTTCCTTTTGGCTGTTTTAGTGAGAAATGCTCTGACTAATATTCTTTGTAGTATTTCTGGCAAGTATGCTTTATGTCACCAAACACTAACCAAGGTTTTTTTTTTTTCATGACTTCTTCATATTCCTTTATATGGATGTGTAATCACTTCATTCTTCTATCTTTAGACATATTGGCTATTTGCAAATCACTCCATAATACTTTGCGTGTGTATGTATCTCAAGTTTTGCACATATTTCAGATCATTTCTTGAGAATAGATTCCTAGAAGTGAAACAACTATGTTAAAAGATCTGAATGTTTTTTGTTGTTCAGACTCCTGGCCTACATTATCAAATTGTTTTTCAAAATGTTGAAATAACTCACACTCCACATGGAAATGTATGACAGTGGTTAAACACTCTTCCTCTCTGTCTCTCCTCCTCTGTGTATATCTGGCTGTAATAAAATGAATAAATCTTTAAAAAAACCACTCTTGCTCCAGACAGTGTTAATAATTGTATCTTAGGAAAATTGTTTTAAAAGGATAATGTTTCACAACAATCACCCTGACTACTAATGAGGCTGACTACATTTTCTAGAATGAGTACTTGCTTATAGTGAGTGCCTGCTCATGTTTTTGGTCCGTTGATTGTTGGCTGGCATGAACTTATAGGTTCTTAAGCATATTAAACTTGGCAGTTTATGCTTATCACAAATATTTTTCATTTTAAATGACAGCGCATGACAGGCTTTATTTGTCATAGATTTTTGTATCTTATGTAGTCATTCTACCAATTGTCTACTTTTTACAATACCACAAGTTTGCTTAAAGAAAAAAAAAGAGATAGAAGAGAATAAGAAAGGAAGAAAGAAGCCAACAACAAACATCCATATACCTCTCAACCCAATTTTAAAAATTCTATTTCCAATAACTTGCAAGTAAAATTATGGATGTGGCAGACATCATAATTTCTTCCCCTAGGGACATTTTTTCTCTACTTTGCATACTTCTTGTTTACCCCCAAAGGAATTCCAGTAAGAAGCAGGTAGCTGGATGGGAAGTGGAGCAGCAGGGACATGAAACAATACCCATATGGGATCCCGGAATGTGCTAGGTAAGAATTTAGCCACTAAGCTATTGCACTGTACCCCTCAGGTCATTTCTTAATGGGATTGTTTGTTTTGCTGTTGTTTAGTTTCTTGGGCTCCTTGTGTATCTTGGATGTTAACCTTTTACCAGATGTGTAGTTTGTAAATATTTCCTTGTGTTTTGTCCATTTCCTCATCATTTTGCATTGTGGTACTTGGTGTGCAGAAGTTTTTAAGCTTGGTTGTAAACCCATTTGTGTATCTTTATTGCCTGTGCATATAGGGTTTTATCTAAGAAGTCTGCTTAGGCAAATGTCTTGTGTCTTAAGTTTAGATCCTTGATCCATTATGAGCTATTTTTTTTCCATATAAGCATGACAAAGAGGTATTATTTCATACTTCTGCATTTGGAAATGCAATTTTCTCAACACCATTTGTTGAAGAGATCATTGTTTTTTAGACAGTGGTTTTATCTTGTCTGTAAAAAATGAGCTAGTTGTAGGTGTGTAGATAAATTTCTTTCTTTCATGTTTCATACTTTATTTCATTTCTTTCCTTCATATTTTGTACTTTTCATTGTAGAAAACTTTTACATCATCAGTTAAATTTATTCTGGTTTATTTACATTTTGTGGTAGTTAGTGTAAATAGGAGTGATCGTACATGTTCTTTCCCAGCCATGACATTGTTTGTATGCACAAATATTATTGGTTTTTGTGTGTTAATTTTATATACTGCAATTCCCCAAACTTATAAAAGACTCTTAGTGCATGGAGGTTGCCTTATATCAGAAAGAACATGTAGTATTTCCCCTTTTGGGACTGGCTTATTTCACTGAGCATAATGGTCTCTAGTTGAGACCATTTTATTGCAAGGTAGAATTTCATTCTTTTAAATGGCTGAGTAGTATTCCATGGAGTAGATATACCACAGTTTCTTTCTTAAAAAAAAAAAAAATCCTTATTTTTTTTACAATGCATTTCCTTAGGCTCAGAGATCTCCTCTTCTAGCCTCCTCCAACTCCTGTTTTCCCTTATGTACAATAGTTTAGTCCCTTAACAACAGTCACAAGTCCATCATTCTGTTGTTTAAGTGCATCCTGAGATTGTAGATAGAGAAAACGGTATGAAACCAGCATTCTAGTGTCAAGATATATTTGACAGCTTTATTGGGAGTCCATCTTTGATTTGGAAGTAGAGATGCATACTGCGATGTATCTCCACTTCAGGTATTCTTACCTCCATTATATAGATCTTCTAGATAAATATCTGTATATATATGCATACCTATATACCTATTGATTTTGTATCAGAGAAAACATGGTATTTGTCTTTTTGGGATTGATTATTGCACTGAGCATAGTCTCTAGTTGGGACCATTTGGTTGCCAAGGGTAGAATTTCATTCTTTTTAATGACTGAATAGAATTCCATAGAGTAGATGTACTACAGTTTCTTTAGCCACTCCTCTTTTGATGGGCATCTGGGTTATTTCCATGTTTTCAGTATTGTGGATTGTTCTGCTCTAAATATAAGGCTAGAGATCACTTTCTCATATGCAGATTTCATTTCCTTTGGATATATCCTCAGAAGTGGGATAGCTGGATCTTAGCACTCTCCACACTGACTTCCATAGTGGCTGTACTAGCCACACTCCCATTAATAATGAAGGAGGGTACTTTTTTTCCCACACATTCATGTCAGCAGGTGTTATTAGTAGAGTTCTGAATGTAGGCCAATCTTACTGGAGTTGGTTGGAACATCAATGTGGCTTTATTTATATTTCCCTGATAACTAGGAGCCTGAGCATCTTTTCATGTCTATTAGTAATTTGAATTTGTTGTTTTGAAAAATGTTCATTTCCTTCACTCATTTCTTTACAGGGTGTTTGTTTTGCTTTCACTGAGTTTTTGAAGCTCTTTGTAAATCCTGGATATTAGTTCCCCATCAGTTGTGCAGTGTGCAAAGATTTTTCTCTGATTCTGTTGGTTGCTTTTTCACTTTGTTGATTGTTTCTCTTGCTGTGCAGAGGTTTCTTGGTTTGATGTAATTCCATCTGTTTTATTTTGGCTTTGACTGTGCTTTTGGTGACTTTTCTAAGAAGTCTTTTCCAATAGTAAAGATCAATACTTATAGAGGTAAACATGCATATACATATAGTCATCTAGAGGAACTGTGTAATAGTGATACAGTGCAGTATGCATCTCCACTCCGAATCATGGACTCCCAATGAAACTGTTAGATACATCTTGACAATGGGATGCTGGACTTTCTGCCATTGTCTATATCTATAATGTGATACCCTTAAATATAATATCATGATACACTTAAATAGCAAAAGAAATTATGACTGTTGTTGAAGGACTGTACTATTGTAATAACACAGGGGAAATCAGTGGGGTGGGGGTGGAATGGGGGATAGACAAACCCGAGCCTATGGAACTGTATCATAAAATAAATAAATTTTTCAAAAAATATGGGACTTGTTGTTTCCATATATATGAAAACATGTAATCTGAAAACAAGAATTCTTCCTTTCCAATTTTTACTCCTCTAATGTTTTTTCTTGTCTAATGGCCCTGGCTAAACCCAGTGTCTCCCCCATTCAATATAATGCTGGTTGTGAGTTTGTCATATATTGCTTTGGTTCTGTGGAGGTATTTTCCTTTTATTCCCAATTTTTGACGTTTTTTAAACCATGAGAGGATGTTGTATTTTATCATTTTTCTGCATCTATTGAAATAACCATAAGGTTTTTATTCCTTAGTTTCTTCAGCTGATACATCATGTACATATGTTGAACTATCCCCACATTCCTGGATGAATCATACTTAGTCCAAGTGGATGATCTTCTTGATGTGCTGTTGTGTTTGATTAGGTAGTGGTTTACTGAGGATTTTTGCATGTATGTAAATCAGGGAAGTTGCTGCTTAGTTTTCTTTTGTATATCTGGTTTTGGAATTAAGATAATGTTGGCCTCATTTTTCTGGAATAATTTAAGCATTCAGTTGTTTTGAATACTTTAAAAAATTGAGATTAGTTCTTCTTTAAAAGTTTGGTATTAGGGCCAGCGTTGTGGCATAGTGTGCCAAACCATTAGCTACAGATGCTAACATCCCATTTGGCCATCGGGTCAAACCCCTGCTGCTTTGTTTTCAATCCATCCCCCTGATAATGCAACTGGGAAGGCAGCAGAGGATGACCCAGATGCTTGAACATCTGTACCCACATGGGAGGCCCAGAAGAAGCTTCTGGCTCTTGGCTTTAGTCTGGTTGCAGGAATCTGGTCCTGGGCTTTTGTTTGTTGGGTGGTCCTTCATTGCTGATTCAATCTTCATCATGGTTTTTGATCTACCCAGGTTTTTTTTATGTGTTTATGCCTCAGTTTTGGCATGTTGCATGTGTCTAGAATTCTACCCATTATTTACAGGTTTTCCAATTGGTTCATATGTTATTTGTATTGTTTCAGTTGTGACTTTAAAAAAAAATCTGTGATGTTATTAATTTGGTTCTTATCCTTTTTTCTAGTAAGTTAGACTAATGGTTTGTCAATTTTGCTTATTTTAAAAAATAACAAGCAGGTCTTTGTTTTAATGTTCTTACATGCTGTTTTTTTTTAAGATTTATTATTTTTATTGGAAAGGCGGATATATATAGAGGAGGAGAGACAGAGAGGAAGATCTTCCGTCCGATGTTTCACTCCCCAAGTGAGCCGCAACGGCCGGTGCTGCGCCGATCCAAAGCCGGGAAGCAGGAACCTCCTCCAGGTCTCCCACAAGGGTGCAGGAACCCAAGGCTTTGGGCCGTCCTCAACTGCTTTCCCAGGCCACAAGCAGGGAGCTGGATGAGAAGTGGAGCTGCCGGGATTAGAACCGGCGCCCATATGGGATCCCGGTGCGTTCAGGGCGAGGACTTTAGCCGCTAGGCCACGCCAGCGGGCCCTCTTACATGCTGTTTTAAAAATATCCATTTTGCTATTTCCTGTCTAATTTTCATTATTTTTTTCCTCCTGTAATTCTGGGTTTTGTTTGCTCTTGCTTTTTCTAGTTCCTTGGGATCTATTGTTAGATCAATTATTCACGCCTTTCCAATTCATGTAAACACTAAATATAAATTTCCCTCTTAATGTCGCTTTACATTATCCCATGAGTTTTGATATGTTGCATTATCATCTTCATTTGTTTCTAGAACAATTTTAAATTATCTTTTATGGCCCATTGTCCATTCAGGAGCATGCTATTTAGTTTTCTGTGTTTGTATATCTAGAGTTTTTTTTTTACATTATAAAATTCCAGCTTTAGTCCATTATCATCAGAATAGATATATGGTGTTAGATTAATTTTTAAAAAATATGCTTGAGGCTTGCTTTCCATCCTAGTATGTGATCTTTCCTAGAGAATGCTCCATGCACTGATGAAAAGAATGTGTTTTGCAGCTGTGGCATAACATTTTCTGTAGATGTCAATTAGATGAATTTGGCCAATGGTGTAGATTAATGCTGCTGTTTCTTTGTTGAGTTTTTTTTGTTTAGTTGATTTTTCCATTCATGAAAGTGGGGGGCTGAAGTCATTATTGTGTTGGAGTGCGTGTCTCTCTTTAGATTCACTAACGCTTGTTTTAAATGGCTGGATGCCTTAATATTAGGTGCACATACATTTCTTATAGTCACAGCTTCTGTTGATTCAATCCACTAATCATCACATAATGCCTGTTTTTTTGTCTCTTAACAGTTTTTGTTTTAAAGTATATTTTGTCTGATATGAAGATACCTATTCTTGCTTTTATCTTTTTCCATCTCTTCACTTTTAGTTTATCTTTGTTGGTAAGATGTGTTTCTTGTAGGTGGCATACAGATGGGTTTTGTTTCCATTTTTTTCTTTCTCTTTCTTTTAAAATAAAGATTTAATTATTTGAAAAGCAGAGTTAATATTGGTGCTTCACACTCCAAATGGCTACAATGGCTAGAAATGGGCCAGGTGGAAGTCAGCAGACAAGTTTCCGCAGGGTCTTCCATGTGGGTGGCAGGCAGCTGTCCGACTACTTGGACCATGTTATATGCTGTTTTTCCAACATGTTAACTGGAAGTAGAGCAGCTGGGACTTAAACTGGTGGCCATGTGGTATGGGATGCTGATGCTTCAGGACTGCCTAGCCCATTATGCCCATTGTTGGCTGTCAGTTCTGTATCATTATTAGAGAATCCAGTCCATTCACATTCAAAGCTGTTATTAATAAATAGTGAGTTAATCCTGCTATTTTTGGTAAATACTTGCTTTGTTTGAACTGGATTTCTTTTTATTAGGAGATTTTATCTCTTCTCATTCTTTCATGATGCCAATTATCTTTCTCTGTACTTTATTTTTCTGGCTACATTTTACCATTATTTCACAAAGTATCAAACAACATGTTGCTATAATTTAAATTTGAAGTCAATTATTCTGTTCGTTAGTTTAAGAAGGTTTGGTATCTTTGTAATATATTAACTATTCCTGATCAGGAACTGGTACCTCATTATGTTTTTTGAAGTCCTATTTCTCTTCATTGTTGCATGAATAGGGGAAGTTAATCTCTCTTGTACGTAGTTTATTCCTTCATAAAACTATCTCAGTCTTCTCGTTGCGTTGTTGTTGGTCTCAGGTGAAATACCTAAGGCCATGGGACAATGATGGGCACATTCTCAGTACCCAGAGAAAGTCATTATTGATATTATCAGTATATCTTTTATTCTCACATTTCCTGAAAGTAAGATTGATTTTATTTCCTTTTTCAACAATATATGCTTTTTTTATGTTATGTGTTTCATAGGTTCAACATATTCTTCTTTTTTGTATATTTTAATGTCTACTATAAGTCAGATAGGCTACCCAGAATTAACTACCAGGATTTTACAATTTATAAGACAGTCAAGATCCCTGCTCTCATTTAGTTTATATTTTATTATTTCTTGCCTTCAAGCAATATTCAGTAGCAAAGGTTATGGTGGGCATATTGATATTTGCAAATTTACCAAGAATGTCTCCAACAGTTCGCTGCTAAACATACTTTTTCTTTTACTGTAAAGCAAATATTGGGATGCTTTACTTATGGAAATTGAAATAAAACATGAGTTTATTTTGGTCACAAAATTTAAACCCATGCAGTTTCCTCATAGAATGTATTTTCCTGCAAACTTTTTCATGATCCTACCAAAAGAAAATCAGAATTCTTTCATCAAAGTAAACTCTTTAATAGCATTTTGTATTGGCTGTTTTAAGTGTCATGTTTGTCATGCTCAGGAAATATTTTGCCGTTTCCAGCTAGGTATAGTGTTCATTCATTCTTTTCACTAACATATAAAACTTGGAGTATTAAATTTTAGGTGTTGCTTTGGGTACTGTGTATGTAATGAGAAGCATATGTTCTCATAGAAGACTGGTCTAATTAGGGAGATAGACATTCGTAGTTCTAATACAAAATATATGATTATTAAAAAGGCTTTTGGGTTTTATCAAATGCCAATTATGTATCCAGGGATGATAGTTTTTCGATTATCTGAACTATTGAATTGATGCATTTTATATTAAACCTTTTAACCTTTTTAATTTAAAAAATAATGTAGCATATTATTTAAAATTTTCACACTTCAATTTCTGTGGCATATTGATAAACTATTGTTTGCAAGTGGTTATTCAGCTAAATTTATGCTAAAAAATTCACATTTGAAATTTGGGCAATTTGAAGTGGATATGCAGTCCACACACTAAGACACCTGTGAACCAATTCGGAGTGCCTGGGTTCCATATCCGGCTCTGGCTCCTGATTCCAGCTTTCTGCTAATGTAGACCCTGGGGTCAGCAGTGAAGGCTCAGTAGTTGGGTTCCTGTCACCCAAGTGGGGAACCTGAATTGATTTCTTGGCTCCCAGTTTCAGCCTGGCTAGTTTCAGCCAGTGCAAGCACTTGGGGAGTGAACCCTTAAGCAGGAGTGTGCTTGCTCTCTTTCTCTCTGTTATTTTCTTTCTGTATTTCAGCCTCTGAAACAGATAAATTATTTGCTAAAAACCAAGTGAAACTGGTTGTGTTTTCTGATAATGTTGATCTGGTCAAATTAAATAAAAATATAACCTGAGACATTGCCCTTCAGATTCAAATTTTTATAGCCACTTTGAACCTCTATGATTATATGTAAGAGAAATTTGAATTTACATTAAATCTGAGAGAGGAGAGTGCTGGCTAGCAATCGCCGTGTTGGCTAACAAGCATTGGGAGATCACTTTGTGTGGCTGTTGTCCTCACAGCCCTATATGTATTCACTCATTCAATCCGTCCTCAAACAGTGAGTGGGTTCTACTACTATCTCCATTGCACAGATAAAGGATCTGGAGTGTAGAGCTAAAGACCACAGCCCTGGCACACAGCACAAATAAATTCTAAACCCAAGGGATCAGGCTTCAGAGCTGACATTCCTAACTACTCTGCCAGGTATTTGAATCAAGAAAAGTAGATTAGGCTGCTGTAACTAACACCGAACTTCACTTTTTAAAAGATTTATTTTGTTTATTTTGAAAGTCAGAATTTCAGAGAGAGAGAGAGAGAGAAAGAGAGAGAGAATGAGAATGAGAAATCTGTTCACAGGTGGTAGCATCAAGCAGCCTTGGATCAGGCTGAAGCTAGGAACCACAAGCTTTATCTGGGTACCCCAAGGCCATTAGCAGGGAGCAGGACTGGAATGGAGCACTTGGGGCACGAATTGCCACCCAGATGGGATGCCAGTATTGTAGACAGCTCTGCCATAATGCAGGTCCCATGGGTTCACTTTTCAAAAGGAAACAGGATTTCTTCCTCCTATGCAAGCCCACATGTTAGCTCCAGTTTCCAGGTGGTCTGTCTCTTCTGGAAACTCTATATCAACCTTTGCTCCTACTCACTGTGGCAATAGGAACACATACTGGCTCTGAAAAATTTCCACTTCATGTGACACATATACCTTCTCAGATTTCATTGGCTGAAATAAGTCACATGGTTTAGCCTTCCCTTCAACATCATGTGCCCGAAGGAGAGAAACATATCTGTTGGTGACAATCTTGATGTCACCACGGTATGTATACTGGGTCACTGACTTTCAACATGTCAGTTTGTTTGCAATTTAGCATCTGGAAAAAGATAGGATTCATTTGTCTATCCAGTTGCTTACTATTATTTATTGAGGAGAGGTTTCTGTGAGCCAAGAACTGTGCAATATTATTGAAATGCTAAGCATGATGAAAACCACTGCTCTCAAGCATTCTGCAAGGTAATGGACTTCTCAAAAATAATGCATGGCTATAAACTCACAAGATTCTAGGGTGAGCAATTGCTGCAGTGACTGTGTTACTGCTTGGGATGTTCACATCCAACACTTTGGAAATGAAGTCCCAGCTCTGTTCTCGAGTAGAGCTGCCTGCCAATGAACATCCTGGGAGGATCAAGTGCTCAGTTCCTCATCATCCAAGTGGGAGACCTAGTTTGAGTTCCTGACTTCTTGTTTGGACTGATCCAGCTCCAGCTATTGTGGGCATCTGGAAAGTGAGGAATCTCTCTCTCTCTTTATCTCTGCCTTTCAAATAAAGCATAAATAGGCAACTATTATAAATAAACACATGCAAAACAAAACTCCAGGATACTATTAAAAAGTAACCACTACCACAAACCATGCGAAAGTTTAAATCCTAGATACACCAACATTTTCTCAAGGAGTTTCTTCCTTTCTCCTTACACATCTGAATGCACTTGGCTGCTGTGAGTCTTCATCGCAGTGGCAGGTGCACATATATCTATCACCTTCACGTCACTAGTGTACGTGTAAATCCACCCAGATTGCGGAAATAAGACAGAATGTACAGTATACTCATGGCTATTCCGAAGGCAGTGCACAGAAAAAAAAATTGTAGAAAATTCATTTGATTAAGAAATATAGGGAGACAATCCAGATATCAAAGTTTTTCCTCACTCAGGAATAAACCAAATTGTAAAACTTCGAACATTTCAAAAAGTTTCATTTACAGTTCATCTTTCCCTAGGGACTATTTATTGGTATGAAATAGAAGGAATATGAATAAGTATACTTGAGAGCATGCATAAAACTGGTTGCCAAGATTTTTTTGATCTCTTAGGACTTGAAGCAGCCAAGTTTTAATTTGTCAATTGTCTCTTGTTAAAATACAGCTCACAATGAAAAATTTTTAAGAATTTGAAGCATTATCCTTCAACATGATGCAACAGTTGAAAATTTGAATGAATGTGCAAAGGATTCCATTTTACCCTATGCTGATGCAATTGTGGCTTTTCCTTTATTTTTTTAAAATTATTTTGATTGGAAAGTCAGATATACAGAGAGAGGAAGAGACAGAGGAAGATCTTCCATCCATTGACTCATTCCCCAAGTGGCCACAATGGCCAGAGCTGAGCCGGTTAAAACCAGGAGCCCAAGTGGCCACAACGGCCAGAGCTGAGCCGGTTAAAACCAGGAGCCCAAGTGGCCACAATGGCCAGAGCTGAGCCGGCTGAAGCCAGGAGCCCAGAGACTCTTCTGAACCTCCCACACAGGTGCAGGGTCCCAAGGCTTTGGGCCGTCCTCGACTGCTTTTCCAGGCCACAAGCAGGCAGCTGATGGGAAGTGGGGATGTGGGGTTTAGAACCGGTGCCCATATGGGATCTCGGCACTTGCAAGGTGAGGACTTTAGCCACTAGGCTACCACACTGGGCCTTAGTCTAAACATTGCATGTTAAATTTTTAAACCAAAGTAAAAAAAAAAAAAAGTGGTTCAACAGTTGGATGTACTTTCAGTGTCTTATGGACCATCCAAAATATATTTGTGAGGAATCACTCATTTATTGTTCTGTTTCAGTTCTTTAGCACTTGAGATATTTGGTTAGTTTTACAAGTGTTTGATTAGCTTATTTGCCAGATGTTTGTGCTTTGAATCTAAGCTTCGATTGCTTGTTGTGCTTCTCATAGAAAAAGGAGTTACTCATCATTACATATTTCCAAAGCCTTTCGTTTCCTCCTCAGCAACCAATACTTTTTATTGAGCTATCTTCACAATAAAATAAAAAACGATCAGAATCTCTGAGTATGAGAAAGAGAAAAGAGGAAAGCTGGTACTATTTACTGTAAGAGATCAATAACCATGGTGTATGCTCAAGACGCATGTCCCTTGAGTGATTCAGTCTCCCGCAGTGAAATAGGTGCTGCCTCGTGTCTTGCAAATCTGTATCTCAGGTCATGTCTTTCTTCCAAGAATTTCAAGCACTGTTACCATCTGGTTATCTACATAGATAGCTCAGACTCAAAATCAGAATGCTCTCTCTTCTTCCCCTACCAGAATCAACCTTCTCTGAGGACTCTGTTCCAGGATAATGCCCTCCTTTTGCCCTAGCAGTGTACCCCAGGACATCCTCCATTTTCTTCATCGGGCACCAAATCCTGTTCAGTTGACTTCTTTAATATCTCTCTAATCCTACACATTTATAAGATTATGTCCAATTAGTTAACTCATCTGTCTCAGGCTGTGTGCTCTGCTATAATAAAATACCTGAGACTGTGTAGTTAAGAAAAAAATAGATATTTATATCTCACTGTTGTGAAGGCTGAGAAGTCTAAGTTTAAGATCAAGGCATAGGCAGGGCTAGTGTCTACTTATGACTCAGTCTCTACTTCCCACATGGTGCTTTGAGTACTGTGCAATGGCAGAAGGTGAAGCAGCACAGTGGCCTCATTGGTTCCTCCTAGCCTGGCGATGAAGTCACTAATCGCATTTATAAGGGTTCGCCCTTCATGACTGAATCATTTCTGAAAACCCTACTTCTTTTTTTTATTCATTGATTACATTGTATTATGTGATACAGTTTCGTTGTAACTGGGAATCACCCCACCCTTCCCCCCACCCTCCCCCCATGTGGAATATTCCACCTTGTTGCATATCCACTGATCAAGTACTGTTGAAATTCCCTCTTTTCAAGCATAAACTAAACATAGAGTCCAACATGTTATAGTCCAGTCTAGTTCCTCAGCTTCTTGGGGAGACCCTGTCTGGTCCGAGGGCAGAACCATCAGATTATCAACCCGATCAATTAAAGGCTCCAACATACCCTCAGCAACAATTAACTTCGTTGTGTAATTAATAGTTATAGTATTGAGTAACCACTATGTTAAAAACAAGTTCTTTGTGGCCAAATGGGCCAAACTGGAAACCATAATGCTAAGGGAAATGAGCCAATCCCAAAAGGTCAGATACCACATGTTTGCGTTAATTTAAGAGGATATGATGTTATGTAAAACATGTTACTTTATGTATATTATGTTATATGTTGTGTATAAACTAAAATTGAATTGACAATGAGGTGATCACAGAAGATGGTTAAGAAAACCCTACTTCTTAACACTACCATGCTGAGTTTAATTTTTAGTATGTGATTTTTTTTTATGGGGGGTGGATATATAAATCAAACCACAGTGTGTTGGTTGTGGCACAGGGGATTAAACTGCCTCTTGGGACTCCTGTATTTATATTGGAGTATCTGATTTGAATTTCTGCTAAGTCTCTAGTTAGACTTCCTTTAATCATACTCTCCTATACTGAGGTCTATACCTCGTGGCTTAGGACAATCTGAGCATGTCAATGCATCTACAAGACTGCTTGGCTGGTTCACCCTCATGGATGGGTCTAGCTCCATACTTTGGTCTTTTTCTGGTTGCTGCCTGCTCAGGAGGTCATAATTGTGTGCTGAGAACAATGTTTCTAAATGCTCTGTGTCTCACGTAACACCTCATGACTCATCAGCGTTCTCTCACTAGAATCATGTCCTCTCACTTCCTGATCACCATATCTTCTTGTTCTTGCTTGTGGGGTCTGCAGAGCAGAACGGACTGAGAGCCAGTGTGGAGGGAAGGCAGGAAAGCACCAGGGAATCTGGAGCCCAATTCCCTCTTCCTTCTCAGTCCTTCAGCACACCATCTTCTTGTGTAAGTTGTATGCTATTTCACACAGCACATTCAGTTTTTGTGTGGCTCCCCTAGAGCTGTTCTCTGCAATCCACAGGCTTCAAAGGACAGTGGCTTGGACTAGCAATAGCATGCTGTCCTGAGTCTGCATGGACATCAACTCCTAAGAAGAAGACTTTGACCTGGTCCTGGCTGTTGTAGCCATCTGGAGAGTGAATCACTAGCTTCTTTTATTTAGAAGATTTATTCCTGTCCCTCCCTCTCTGTGCTTCTTGCTCTCAAATAAAGACATTAAATCTTTTGTAAAAAAAGAGCTTTCTCATAATAGCAAAGAAAAGAAAAATAAAGACAAATTGTGCTGTTAAGAAAATGGCAAGCTGTTACATGGCAATCTTGAATCTTGGTTGAAAAATGAATGTCCAAGAAAGAAATATTTTTACCTTTGGCTGTGGAAATGTGGACTCCATCATGGCGGTTTCAAAGCTGTGGGCATCGCCTGCCTGGGTTTTCTCCCAGAGGGCTCTGAGAAATTGAATAGAATGACTCTGTATGGACAAGGGCTCAGGAAACAAGCTCTGAAAATGTAGATGGGTACAGGGAGGGAGGGAGAAAGAGAGAAAAAAAGAGAGGGAAAGAGAGAGAGTATATTATCTCTGTCATTTGAGTGATTTCAAGGCCCTGTTTAGGCTTGGATTGAGCTCTAACATGATTTAAATCTAAATAAAATGTTTAAATCTTGATCTATCTTGAAAGGCAAGCATATTTCAGGCTTTCCATTTTTACAACAGAAAATGGAAAGATTTAAATAGAATTTCCAAAGCAGCTGATACTTATCTCAATGATTTCCCAAAGACATTCTTTAATTGGAAAGCTGTTAATATAAACACATTTTTCAAATTTATTTTCATATCAAGTTTCTGTAAATGAAGACAAGAAATTAAGAGTATAGAAATAAAATTTGCCCACTCAGAGTAGATCATGAAGAAGAGAAATTAACTGTTCATTATACACAGTGACTGAAGTATGAGCACCATAAGTGGGTATGTAAGGGAAGAGGCACTTTTCATCCTAAAATATGTAGCAGATGAAAATTCCTAAAGTTTTAGGAAACATTTTCTGGAATTTCTGGGAAATAAAATTGTCACTGTGAAGAAATTACATTTATTTATATATCTCATCAAGTCAATGAAAAGTCCCCTTTAAAGGAGGATTTACATTTATATGCTTGTCAATCAATGATGAGTCTAGTAATCATTTATATATTGTGATATTATGCACAAAAATGTGAGAAACCTTTTAGCTTCAGGGAATGACTTCATAAAATCATGCAGGACATCAATAAAGAGTACACAGCCATTTGAATTTATTTTCATCTTTATATATGATTAAGATTTGGGCTTATAAAATTATACTTTCTATGTCAATGACTTTGTAAGTATTTAATTATGAGACTCTAGATAATCTGTATGTAGAATTTTTTTCTCAGCAAAATCTCACTACTATTATAAAAATGAACATTTTTATTAGGAAAAGGTATGGGATCTAGAATTCTGAGTAAGTGCATTGCAGATTTAACAAGTTTAGGATAAACTGATTACATGAACTATATAGTTGGCACATCTGTAAATTTCTCGATTGTTATCAGAAACTTAAACAGCCTAAATGTTTTCAGTTAAAGAAGAGCAGGAAAGAGGAGTATTTAAACTGGAACCTGTGAACTTGAAACCTTCATGAATGTGTAAAGTTGATAGAGAATCTGGCCCAGGACATGAGAGTAAGGCTGTGTTTGTCATCATCAAGACAAAGTTTTACTTTCATTTATCCAAAAGCCTGTATTCACCCAGGAGACCACATAATATCAAAGGTTTGTAAAAAGAAAGAAATCATTGCAATAAAATGAACACAGAAGAAACGACTCAAACTGATGTGATGGATGATTTGGTTAAAGAGAAAGAATCAAAGTCAGTTAAAAAAATACTGAAAGGAAAAATGTTTTTTGGTTTGGTTTCAGAAATCTGACAACTGTTAAAAACAAAGCCAATGATAAAACTACATACAAAATCATTGATGAAAATTACTTGAAAAATACAAGTAAGTGAAAAGGAAGCTAAGGTCACTGTTTTAGCAAATAGAAGAAAAAAAATCAGTGTTGGTGTTTATGTTTACATGCAGTTTGGTTCCTGTCAATATGTGAGCTGCTCCCTGTGAGAGATCATCAAGTGTTCTTGAGAAGACTCCTTGGGCCTCCAGTGCGATGGTTCAATTAGCTGTAATCCTCCTCCCCCTGCAAGTGCTGGGATCCCATATGGGCACTGATTCATGCCACCCCATATGGACACCAGGTCATGCCCTGGCTGCTCCACTTCCCATCAAGCTCTCTGCTTGTGGCCTGGGAAGGCAGTAGAGGATGGCCCAAAGCCTTGTGAACCTACACCTAGGTGGAAGAAACTCCTAGCTCCTAGCTTCGGATTGGCTCAGTTCTGGCTGTTGTGGCCATTTAGGGAGTGAATCAATGGATGGAAGATCTTTCTCTGTATTTCCTTTTTATGTAAATATGCCTTTCCAATAAAAGTAGGTAAATCTTAAAAAAAATGGTAAAAATAAATGCAAACTCCTATCCTACCAGCTCACTAAGGAGCCTGGTGGATGGGAATTATGCGTACCTGCTGAAACAGGAACATGATCTGGATCCACGGCTGAGGTTCTTGGCTGATGAGGATAAAACTGGATTTGCTGTACAGGCAGTAGTGTCCCTTCAGGGAGCAGGTGAAGAATAACTTTGCCACACAACTTCTTACTGTATCTAGAAAACAAAAACACAAATGTTAGACCTTAGGTATTTCCACAGTTACATTTCATTCTTTAATATACAAACACCTTTGGAAAAATCTTCAGATTTCAAAGTGAGAGTTAACAATGGCAAGCAAGAATATATTTGAGAATGGATCCAGTACATGGAAAGTAGATTTAAATGAAGATGCTTTAAATAGGCTGTATTCTATTCATCATTGACTTGTTTAAGTTAATGATGTGTGAGGAATCTCCAAGAAACTCCAGTGGAAGATAAAGTCTTCTCGCTTGATTGGATGTTTGTGAAGAACAGACAAAAGGATGGAGGAAATCCTGGAAGTTTCAGGGCAGTGAATGGTGCACTAAGAACTGTGCATGTCATACTTTGGTGGTGTGCTGGTGGTGGCGACGTGGGGGTGAACTGACACAGGCACAACTTCAAACTCAGACCATGGCTGTGGCTCCATAGGAACTGTCCTGCTGAAGAGCTTCAGCAGGACAACTTAAGGAGAGCTACATGTAGGGACAAGAAAGTTGTAGGTGGTGGTGGTATGGAGCTGAAGCAGGAAAAGCTTCACGTGGATACAGTCAAAGAATAGATGCAATGAACAAGCCAAATATGAGTTTTTCTGCTATGTGCAAGACCCTGAGTTAAATATGATATAACTGACTGATTTCCATGTGCCATGAAAAGCTGGTTGCATTTCGTTGTTATAGCTTTACAAGAAAATTGTTCTCATTTCTATTTTTTAAATTACTTTTTATTTTTGACAATCTTTGCATAGTTAATTAGGGTAAAAAGGTTCAAGCACTATAGGAAAGTGGGTAAGACTATTATTTCCATATTGTTTCCTTCATGTTTAAAGGGAGGTATTAAGGGAGAAGGCCCACCCAATTTCCCACCCTCCCCAGGTCCTGGATGTAGGGCATGCTCCGAGGTTCTTGCTCAAGTGGTTTTGATAGTTCAACAGTTGTGAATCGCTGCCAATCTTGCCACCCCAAGCACGATGAGGTCTTTGATGAATCCACTGATTAACATAGTCCATCATAGAGTCTCTGTTTGCCCAGTGTTTCGCTGCCAACATTATAGCTGAGATGGTTGATTGACCTGTTATGTCTTCTGTTTTTTCTTGGTTAGGGTTCTGAGTCCAGCATTTCAAATGGGGAGATCCCCAAAGAAACTTTGTCTGAGGTGTTCTCAGACCATATTCTTGTATGTACTAGCAAGTACAGGGCCCAGCACAGTCCATTGCCCTGATCAGCTGGTGGTGCAATCGCTGGGTTGGTTCTGTTTCCATCTCTGTCTTGCACTGGAACCAATGGGTGTTGCCGCCCAGCCTGGTTCTGCCCAGCACATACTCGGCCCACGCATACACAAGTGGGAGCTGCAGCCTAGTTTGAGCGACCCACAATAACCCCCACCAGACCTGCCCCCCTACCCTGGTTTGCCAGTATGTGTAGCAGTAGTCCAATCTATCCCAAATCACATTCGGCTCTCGTACATGTCAATGGGTATTAAACTTTGTTCCATCCAACCAGTTCCACTATGCAGCCCACACAGATGCTGTTGGGTATCTGTCTAGCCACCCCAGCCCCTGTCCTAGTCCCCTTGCCCTTCCGTGGAAGTGGTAACCCAAGAGAGAGGAGCACACTATTTCCCTCCCAGGCCTCTTCCACTCCTGGATTATGCACTCTCCAGGTAGTTCTGTGGTTTGACTTGACAGAATTAGATCCCAGCTTCTGCCAGCTGATGCTGTGGCTAAGTCCAAACAACCCTCACCCACTCTAATTTTGTTTGCACCAGTAGGAATAATCAGCTCAGCCTGGTTTTTCCCTGATCTAGTCCACGTGAGGCACACAGGTGTTGTAGCCCTGCTTAGTCTGGTCTGCCCCCATCCCAGCTCATGCTCTCCAGTGGCAGTAGCTATCCAGCAAGGGAATCCCCCCTTATTCCCCCTGCCAGCTCCGCCGCCTCCTTTCCTGGTTCTCACGTGTGCTGGTTGGGTGCTACAGTCACATCCGGTACAGGCAACCTCACCTTGGCATTCCGTATTGTGCATTAGTTTTTGTTGTGACCGAATCTGGCTCAACCCACACTGTTCTGGTGCTTGGATTTGCCAGTGGATGACATGAACTGATTCAGCCTGGTCTGCCCCCGACCCATGCCAAATGTATGCCAGTGGGCAGCTTTCCATGGCCTGGTCTGGGCTGTTTCCTATCATGCTGCTTGTGCTTACCTGCCAGGTCTGTGTCCTGACAGAGGAGTTGCCCAGGCTCCTCCATCAGAACTTCTCCCAATGCCAGATTTTGTGCATACCAGGGGGTCCATGAGCCTAGCAGGAACAGTAGCTTTTCCTGACTGGCCTTCAACCCAAACTGGTCCTTGCTGTTTGATGTTTCAGCCCAGCCATGGCTCGTCCATATCCACATATGGCTCACACATGGCTCAGTAGGGGTTGAGACCTTGCCTAGTCCATCCCACATCTACCCTGGTCCTCCAGGACACTAGAGGGTGTTGGAGTCTGGCCTGACTTGGTGCGTCCAATCCCAGTCCACACTTGTGCCAAGGGAGACTACAACTGTTTCCTGATCAGAACACAGCCCTCATTCCAACCCACACGCCCCTTGGTGGGAACCTCAACCCAGCTAGGGTTGTCCCCTTAGCACCCCAAATGGGCCTGTTCCCAGATGTAGATCATGCACATGCCAGTGGTGTCTCTGACTCAGCTTGTCTCAGTCCCTCACTTGTCCTGGCCTCTGCCTTAGACACTGTGGCTTAGCATTCCTGGCTCACGCAGACCAGTAGGTACAAGAGCCTAGCTCGGCATGACCTGTGCTCCATCCTGGTCTCTAGTTTCACTTGTGGGCTAAGGTTTGCTCAGTCCAGCCCGGTCCACCCTGTTCCATTACCAATTCACACATTGGCCAGCTGTTGGAGCTACTTTGCCCAGCTCGTCTGACCCCCAGGTCTGGACCACATGTTCACCAGCAGGAGCTATGACTCACCAAGGGAGTTTCCTAAGTTCCTCCACTTAATCCACTCCCAGACCCAGTTCCCATACATTCCATTGGCCAGGTTCCGGCAAAGTCTGGCCTTCAATTTGGCCTTGTATGAGCTGGTGAACATTGTAGCCTGGCCCATCCCACACCCTATTCAGGATGCACATTTGGGTGCTGCTGCCTTGACCAGTCCAGACTGTTGTGGGTTCCTTAACCTGTGAGTGATGGCAGGCTCCTTGTTCATACCTACCTTAGTCCATCACCACCCCAACTCTTGAGCTAACCAGTGGGGCTAGAATTTCCACAGGGTTTGGCCCACACAAACCCCACAGAATCCACCCCCATATATGGTTCTCGGGTGCTAGTTAATGTAATGGCCCTGCTTAAAGTGACCCTTTTCCTGATCCATCATCATGTCAGGTAACAGAATATGATTCTGCTGGACAAGCCCCGAGCCATAGCTTTTGCATGGACTGGTATTTGGTGGTCAGAATTGTTCAGTGATTACAAGTTCTTCAAAGGAAGCATTACTGTCATTGGGAATCTTTACGATAGATTCACTTCCTAGAAGCACAGTGGGTTCACCCTGGAACTACCTAAGCAGCGATTCAAAGAACCAAAACCCGGGAGATCCAGGCTGGGCAGCCAGCAGGCGGAGCCTGGCGCCAAAAGGCACACTGGCCGCCTGGGGACAGCTCACTATGTGCACGAGGTGGCTGGTGTCTGGGATCCAGCCATGAGACGCCCAGTCCTGAGACTCACCGGCAGTCAGGAGGCTGCTGGAAGTTTAAACCCCAGGCCCAAGGTTGCTCCCCTCCCCAATCCCATTCACTGCCCAATGAGAGTGGTGGGTGGGCCCCGGACCTGCCCAGTCTTGGAGACCTGCCCCCTCGGTGTACTCACCCCAAAGGGAGCAGCCCCTGGAGCCCAGGCAGGCCCGGGGACAGCTCACCACGTGCACGTGGTGGCTGGCATCTTCATTTCTATTTTGCAGATGTTATTCTAGCAAAACCTTAGCATCAGCTTGTTCACCATTATATCTCGATACTTGTCAGATAGCTAAACAGTGTCTGGACAGATGAATACAGTGCAATGCTCATATCTGGAAAAGCAATGCTCAACTAGGGCAGAGCCAGGATTTAAACTCAGCGGAGCTAACATCACACTGAGATGTTTTGAGTTCTAGTCTGCTTGAGATTTTATTTTCAGAATTAATCTGAATTTTTTTAAAGATTTGTTTTTTATTGCAAAGTCAGATATACAGAGGAGGAGAGATAGAGAGGAAAATCTTTTGTCTGATGATTCACTCCCCAAGTGACCACAATGGCCGGAGCTGAGTTGATCCAAAGTCAGGAGCCCGGAGCCTCTTCCGGGTGTCCCATGCAGGTGCAGGGTCCCAAAGCCTTGGGCTGTCCTCAACTGCTTTCCTAGGCCACAAGCAGGGAAGTGAATTGGAAGCAGGGCTGCAGGGATTAGAACCAGCACCCATATGGGATCCTGTCGTGTGCGGGGCAGGACTTTAGCCACCAGGCCACAGCACCGGGAACAATCTGAATTAAAAAAAATGTTTTGAAACTGAATAGATTCAGTATGCTCTATTCTTAAAAAGTGGCAGTGGATTAGCATTTCTTAAAAGGTGATGGAAGCCTACGAGTCCATGCTAAGACAGTGGATCAAACTCGTTAGTGGATGGGGCTGACTTGTCCAGTCTGATTATCCTCTGGGTTCAGTGTGAAGTAACAGAGTTTTCAGGAAAAGTTGGAACGAGATATGGAAGAGTGGGAAATAATGCATTGGAGGAGAAGGTCTTGGAAACAAAATAATAATTTCAGAGGGAAAGTTAGAGATGTACATAGACATCTTAATAATCAATAGTTTTCTGTGATTCTAAGACGTTTATATAGTAGAGAACTACCTGTGTGATATTAACCATTTAATATCCATGCATACAATCATACGTCACGTATGGATTTGGAGAGTGACCAGTCGTAGGTGGAAAGGGAGTTTGAAACAGACCGAGAGACCAGGCAGTGACAAAGACCTGCGGGGCTGCAGTAGAGAACAATGTTCACTTCAAATGAACCTACTGGAAATTATTTGACCACAATAATTTTTTTAAAATTAGCACTGATATTCTGAAAATTGATTTTAAATGAATCTATACCAAATAAATAGGAAAGCAAGTAAGCAAGTATTCCGTAAGGGCACAAAGCACAGGTTGTATTTTGAATAACTCTAGGTGCAAGGTATACGCTGAGCAAGCAATATGTTTTGCTTCTACAGAACATTCCAAAAGAGACTATGTGTTCTTTTCAAAGAATCCATGTAGATATCTTGACAGTTGTAAATTGGACTCGGAGTCTTTACTCTAATATCTTTTTCTTTCCCCTACTTTCCTATTGCTCATTCATGTTTTCTTTTGAAAAGGAACATTAATTAGATTTATTTCACCCATCCTAAGTCTGTCAGCTTTTTGTATATAAACCACAGGAGTCTTAGGTCTGATGAAATGGTCAAATATACAGGAGAGACCCTTCCTCAGAAGCACAGGCACAGGCTGTGAAGATAAATCAGTTCTGTGATACAAGGCTTCCGTTGATGCTTTCAGAAAACCTGGTTTGTATCAAGTTTTGCCCTTCATCTTTGCCCCCTCCCTTTTTTCCCCAGAACTTTCCTAGATTAGAAACATTTCCTTCCAACATTAAAGTTTAGCTGTTCCTTCCTATTTATTCATTCCTTCCTATTTATTCAGTTGTATAGAGCGGTACACATGCAGTAAATAACTGTGGGAGATAAGAATGAATGGATGATGGATGGATGTCAGACGATGAGCTCAAAGTTTTAATGGCCACAAGATTGATCTTACGCTTAAGAAGACTGCAGTCAAATGGTAGAAACATCTGTGAACAATGGCTACCAACTGTTTACATTCCATGAGATAGTGGAAGGACACCCAGCTGCTGACTGCTCAAAGAAAAATTCACTCTAAGGAACAAGGAGAATTCATGGAGGTGATATTTTAGGTGGAACTTGAAAAATGACCAAGATTTTAAGCTTGGAGAAAACGTGAAGAAGAAAGAAAAGGGACCCCTAAAAATCAGTGTGCAAGGTGCAGTACTCTGAGTGATTTCAGGTGGAATGTTTATAGTATCTACATCATTAAAATATATTCATTATAAAACTATTTCAAGCAGTTTCTGGCAAAAACTAAGTTTACAGATAATTTTATTTTGATGTAAAAATTTCCAAATCCATTCATATTTTTTTTCTGGAGTATGTATTTTCCATGAGCTTTTTGTATATCACTTTAGAAGAATCGATGTCCAAAAGGTTACTTCTTTTTCTTAAGTGTTGAAGGGCTCAGGCTTTCTCACACGTGTAGCCCTTTCCATAGTCAAGCAGATCTGACAGTTATTTCTTCTTTTTTTTGGCAGAATGTGGCTTCTTTCTCCAAAAATCAAAGGATTTAATTTATTTTTTTTCTAAAGACCAAAGTTAATTATTTTGCTTGTTATGTTGTATGGTTAAAATTCCCCAAATATGTACATTATTATTACTTTTTTTTTGGAGTAAAAGTCGTCAAAAGTTGGATATTTGACCAAATGGTTAGGATACCGATTGGAGTATTCACATTCCATACTGGAGTGCCTGGATTCAGACCCGGCTCTAGTTCCCTACTCCAGCTTCCAGCTGATGAATGTCCTGTGAGGCTGCAGATGATTGTTCCAGTTCTGAGCTTCTGTCACTCATGTGGGAGATGTGGATTGACTTCTGGCTCCCAGTATCCACCTGGTCAGGTGTCAGGTACTGCAGGAGCTTGGGGAATGAAACAGTGCACAGGAACTCTCTCCGTATCTGTGTGTGTTTGTATGTATGTATGAATGCATGCATATAAACAAACAAATATTTGAAAGGCATTTTGAAATTTTTATTTTAGAATAGTGTGTTTTTAGATTTGCAAAATAAAACTAACTATATTACGGTTTTTCATATGCTAGACAACCAGTTTCTTCTATATTACCATGTTATTTTAATGCGGTCCATTTGTTTCAAGCAATGAATCAATGTTGATAATATCATAAACGAAAGTCCATTGTTCATGCTGGTTTCCTTAGTTTTTACTTAATATTCCCTTTCTGTTCTAGAATCCCATTCAAACTACTGCATGGAGTTTACTCAGTGTGTGTCCTTAGGCTCCTCTGGCTACGACATTTTTAAGATTTTCCCTGTTTTTGGTGACTTTGACTTTTTCAAGTGCTTTGTGGAATGTCCCTAAATTGGGATTTGTTTGTTTATTTATTTATTTATTTATTTATTCATTTATTTTTAATAACTAGACAATGACTGCAGTTTGAGAAGGAAAATCACAGAAGCTAAAGTATTGCTCAGATTTTGCTGATGCATCTTTCTTTCAGTGGGCATTTGGGGTGATGATAGCTTTCAACCACTGTGAGTAAGACTGCTTCAAGCATAAGTACACTAATGCTATTTTGGGGCCCTGGCTTAAATTTTTCTTAGTTCATATGCAGAAACTGAATTGTGAGATAATATAATAATTCAGTTTCTGGAATGAGCTTATGTAGTTTTTTTTTTTTTTATCTCTGAATCTCTTAGTCCATGTGAGACTATGGAGACTCACTGTTGGTGATGACTGCTCCGGCAAGGTTACCTGTGCCCAGGACTAGCAGGGCAGGCTTTGGTACCCAGAGCAGGACAGGTGACAACAGCATCCTTAGAGGAGGTTTTCTCCTGCTGCTTGACACTGGTAAGACAGCAGCCTTTGAAGTCATTTCTTCCATCTCCTGTTTAATTCTTTTTTGATGAATTTCAAAGACACAGATGTGATTCAAAACACGGGCAGAGAATGAATAAAGAACACTGCTATTTAGCTATGTAACCGTCCTAAATCAAGAAGGACAAATAGTAAGAATGCAACAGGTATTTTGCCTGATTGAAACTTTTCCAAAGGAAATAAAACATGTTTTTGAAGTCAGACAGAAATGACAAGTTTTTAGAAAAATGTAGAATGGGCTTCACACTTTAAAATACTTTTGAGATTAAAAATACTTGAAATCATAGCAAAACTTAACGATTCAATTTCCCCATGTCTTAGTTTATGAGGACTTTGTTTGGATGTTAAATAAGATGTTTCTACATTAATATGGTCTGTATTGTCCCCTTTTTTTTCCACTCTAAGACCTCTCTTGTGGAGGGGAATTTGGGAATTGGACCCATTTGTCATTCAGGGACACATGAGTGTGTTTCTGAATTCAAAAATTCTGCTATGATTTTGTACTTATGTAATTAAAAAAATAATACAATAAAAGTTGTACTTGTTAATGCTAATTAAATGATATCTCACTGATGACCACAGAGCTAACATACTTTTGAATGTTGTTCTCTTTTGCCGTTGGTAGTTGACAGTCTTGGTTCGCTGATGCCTCAGCGTACCCAGCAGTAGAGCAGGTGCGGGATTGGTGATGGCGCAGGCTTAGTTAGAAGTGTACCAAATGGGCCCGGCGCGGTGGCCAGGCGGCTAAAGTTCTCATCTTGAACACGCTGGGATCCCATATGGATGCCAGTTCTAATCCTGGCAGCCCCACTTCCTATCCAGCTTCCTGCTTGTGGCCTGGGAAAGCAGTCGAGGACAGTCCACGGCCTTGGGTCCCTGCACCCGCGTGGGAGACCCGCGGCTGTGGGTCGGCGCAGCTCTGGCCATTGTGCGCCACTTGGGGAGTGAATCTGCGGACGGATGATCTTCCTGTCTCTCCTCCTCTCTGTATATCTGTCTTTCTAATAAAAATAAATAAATCTTAAGAAAAAAAGAAGTGTACCAAAGAAGCCCACGGGCTAGACTTTACCCTTCAGGGCAATAGCAAGTGGGGATTTTGGCTCAAGGAAAGACTTTTCTAAATGTCTTTGACTCCTTTTAGTTTATCAATACCAGAGTATGTAGGATTTAGACCACAGGATCCCTGATTTGTGATGCCTCATTTCTTTTTTTTTTTTCTTGTTAAAAGAAATGCTATTTTAAAGAGGTAAGGACAAGAGAAGGATTTTTAGTTCTGGCAGGGAAAATTGTGAGCAGCAAGGGAGAAGTATAAAGTTATGAGAAATGGGCCCTAACTCTCCATCTTTGGGCTATGGTTTGGGAAAAGTGAGTTTCTTAGACCGGCTGTGGCACATCAAGGGGAAGGGATCCCTTGGAAGGAGAGCCATTTCCAGGTGGCCCAGCTTAAATGAAAGCATAGCTCATACACACAGGCAGACAAAACCTCCGAGGCTCATTTTTCATGGGTCACCTTTGTGCCTATTGTGGAGCAGACAGGAGCCAGCAGAGCAGAGGTTCTTGGTAGATAATTTTCCTGAGAACTCATCCTAGTTGGGGCCATGGGCAGAGTGTGGCTCTGCACAATGAGCTCTGAGAGAACCTTCCAAGTCAGAGCCAGGTCTATCGTGGTTTTGTACTTAACAGTAGAGCTGAGTGAGGTGACATAATCCCATTCAGGCTCACACTTCTTTTCGGAGGAAGTCCAGCTAACTTGATTATTTTTTTTAACTAAGTAAATAATTGCCTCTTGGATGTCTGTGGCAAAAGGAAACTTCATGAAATTATTTTTCAATGAATTCATGTTTTACATGACTCAAGTCAACGTATTTTTAAAATATTCAGTCTCATCCATTGCTTTTCCAACGTGTGCTTATGTGTAACTTGTTAATTTTTTTTCATTTAGTGACCTATAATCCAGTAATGACGGCATTAAATTATCATAATTAGCACTAAATAGAGTTGATTAAAAAACATGAATTCTGGTCCATTATTTCTACCTTCATGTTTTCATTACTGCCTATAGAAAGTTACATCATAAAATAGAGTCGTAATGTTATTCAGCTTCCAGAAATTCAAACTTTTAGTAAATGTGCAATAACCAGCTACATGTTTGGTTCTGTTGCTGAAGACAGAAAGACCTACCAAAGAACCGAGTGAAAATGAGTAGAATCCACTTGTCCCTAACTCGGCTATTTCCCGCTGGCTCATGGGATGTCACAAACTTCGGAGACCAGCGGCAACATTGACTCAGCAGGGCGCCTTGGAGCGTCTCCTGTGCCCAGAATCTTTATGAACCTGGAGATTGGCCATGTGTAAGAATCCGATACCAGGTGTAGTTCAAAATCATCAAATCCTAAAGATCGAAATGATTCCCTCATATCAGACAGAATTGCGATGGGCCCAGTCCAGAAGTTCTTCTTTTCTTGACAAATTTGAGACCCAAAATGCTTGAAATCACAGCAGAGCTTACGGTTCAATTTCCCCATATCCTAGATGAT
Organism: Ochotona princeps; assembly: GCF_030435755.1. Lineage (NCBI taxonomy): Eukaryota > Metazoa > Chordata > Mammalia > Lagomorpha > Ochotonidae > Ochotona > Ochotona princeps. The sequence goes on from NC_080834.1 coordinate 15,822,335, forward strand.
GATGACTTTATTTTGGTGTTACATAAAATGTTTCTGTATTAATAAGGTCTGTGTTGTCCTTATTTTTCTTGACTATAGGACCTCTCTTATGGAGGGGAGTCTGGGAATCATAGGATGAACAGGAGACATTTATGTCCCAGAATTTGCTGGTAACTTCTGAGATACTTAAAATCCATCTGTATTATAGGACAGCTTTTTAAAAGTATTTACTTATTTTTATTTGAAGGCAGATGTTACAGAGAAAGAAGGAGAGTCACAAAAAGAGAGAGAGATCTTCCCTTAGCTGGGCCACTCCCTACGGCTGCACAGCTTTATCTGCTACACCACAATTCCAGCCTCTGGTCTTATCTCTAAGTGACAGTACTACCTCTTTATAACCTCCCCAGTGAATCTGTGGCAGCATCACTAAGTATGCACCTTGTAACTACCGTGGTAAGTCTAACTGAGCTCTGGCAAGAGGGACTTGAGGTAGCACTTACCCAAACACAGATCCTATCCTACTACACATGCTTGATAGTCACCAAATAGGTGTTCAAATAGTTAAGAAATAAAGTAGTCAATATCAACATTATCAGAAATGAATCTGGGATATTTTCACAGAAGCTTGCAGAGTTTTTAGGCTTAAAATTAAATTTGGAATCTTTTTTTTTTTTAATTTATTTTTATTTTTATTACAAAGTCAGATATACTGAGAGGAGGAGAGATAGAGAGGAAGTAGACCTGCCGGGATTAGAACCAGCGGCCATATGGGATCAAGGCGAGGACCTTAGCCACTAGGCCACGCTGCCGAGCCCCAATTTGGAATCTTATGAATCTTAAACACATACTTTTTTCATGATGATAATGTAACTGATTTTTTACAACATTACAGAGTCATTTGTGGTCACATGGAACTGATGGAATCCCATATGCTATAAATAAGCATTTGGCTCTACCAAGCAGAAATGTATAAAAGATTCTGCAGAGACAAATGAGGCAGGCATGTCACGATCCATTGTAGGTACCATTTCATGAGATACAAAATGCCTTGCAATTCTGAAAAACTTATAACAACAAAATTGAGGTCAGGAAATTTCAGGACATTTTATTATTAAACTCCATGAAAATGGAGTGTGTATCCTCTCTCTCACTCATACCCCAAGGAAGGAAGGATGAGCCTGCAACGGTCTGACTCTGAGTCACTTAGCTCAGTGTTCCCTTTCAGGTGGTAGTTCTCAATGGAGACTGGCTGGGTGCTGTCCAGTGACTTCAACAGTGTACCTGCGAAGAGCAGCATGTATTACTATGAGTCTTGATGATGTAAGGTCAGTTAGTGTAGGGAGGCAAGGGCCTCCATCTAGTTTATGTCACCTGGGTCAATGTTGCTGATGCTCTTGCTGGAAGTAGTCTTTAGTAGCTTCTAAGCATGCCTGGATTTCCTAAGATATCCATCATTCTATTCTAAATTGATTTCATAGTTGTGTGGCTGCCATTACAAAGTCATGGTTTCACTGAATGGAAGGCAACTAATTTTATGTAGTCGATTATGAGGTTAAAGCATGTATTTGGAAGTCATTTTATAAAATACAATTTTGGTTGTAAGGAAAACGTTTCAGCAGATTATAATGACCACTGGAATCTTCAAGGGAGTACTTTCATGGTTTGCACCATGTTATGCTTTACTTTTCACTGATGCAATTGCTGTAACAAAATAGGAAACCATCTGCTTGAGTGAGGTTGATTTCATTTGCTATCTTGCACCCAAAGAAACTGTGTGTGGGAATGCCTGGGCTCAAGTCCCGGTTCTGCTTCTGATTCTAATTTCTTGATAATAAACACCCTTGGAGGCAATAGGTGACTTTTGGGGTCCATGCCACCCGTGTGGGAGAGCTGCATTGAGTTCCCTTCTCCTGGCTTTGGTCTGGTCCAGGCCCAGTTGCTGCAGACATTTAGAGAGTGAACCAGCGATGAGAGATCTCTGTCTCTCTTATAAACAAACAAACAAACAAAAACACAAATATAAGAGCTTTGAAGAAAACACACACATACACTGAAAGAACAATATGGGAGCAACTATGTTGGATTGGAGAGGAGGACTCAGAGAACTGCTCTTAGAAAGGGCCATTTTTATGGAGACCTCCAGACAAGCAGGAGAGAGGGAGTCAGATGGTGTGGGACTAAGTGGTTCATATCTGGGCCCAAAGCAGTAAAGAACCAAGGTAATAGAGTTGGCAGATAGAAAGTGACAGTTGAGGTGAACTGGGACCTGATTTCACAGTCCACAAAAGACCACAGAAGTCCTGGTGGCCTTTTTTCTTCCTAAAATTGCATAAGCCTAAATCATGATAGATGACTTCAAAGCCAATTTAAGCTAAATGACCCTTGAGATGCATTAGACACCTTGAGAATAAAACTGCGGGCACAGGAGTCGTCTATTTCCTACATGTGCAAAGAATGACGACTTTCAAAAGATTCCTCTGCTTTAAGAAATCACATTCCCAAAAAGCAGTTCAAACGAGGTCCATGATTTACAGGAAACCATGTGATTGCACTGTGCTGCAAGAATTAAGGGATTAAAAAAAGAGTACACCAGGAAGTGATGGGGTTAATTGTACTTCTTTCTAAGGTTCTAAAACATCCTCCACTCTCTGCTGATCCTTTGTGCACTTCACTGTGAGTGATGATCAAAGCTCTTCCTGCAGGTGCAATATGGCACATGCCTGCCATTCCCCCAAACACGACAATTACTTCTCGTACTGCAGGGTAAACAACCACAGGTTGCTGCAGATGGCCTGGCAGATGGTCCTGGGAGCACAGGTGCCCTTGACATCCACAAGAATGTAAATCCATAAGGCTAGAGAACCAGACACCTCCAGGGACGGACAAGGACATCTAGTGGTAAGTGGCAGAAGAAACAGCTCATTACCCAGAAAGGTTCACTGTGTCTTACATATATCCCTTGCTTCCTACTCCACAGGGGGAGTGGGACTGCAAAGTTTGATCTTATTTTAGCTTTCTCTTCTGTCAAAGATGACACTCGGTAGCCAGCTCCCTCCCTAATCACTTTCATCAATATGACAACACTGAAAGCTAATGAAATTCTCTCTGAAAAGCTGCTATTATGAAATCCAAATCTGTGAATATTGAGTTATTGGAAGGTTTTCAGTTTTGTGGAGATTTTTTTTTGCATTCTCAAAGAGAGTAGATCAACTAAAAGAGTGAAAGGAATGCGCCTGGGATAGGCACAAATGAAGGTAGAATGAACTGAGGTCCGACGACATCAGAGATGAGGAGAAGACGGAAGACCAAAGAACAGATAATCCTGGCAGTGGCAGTAATAGTAACCCAAGGAGTCAATGTCTTCCCTTTGAATGGCACTCACTGGACCTGAATCAATTCAGTGTCTACTATGGGACAAAAGAGGGAACAGAGCACAAAATGTATCCTTCTCTTAAAAATCATCAGCCAACCTTACCCACCACTATTTGAAGAGGAGAGTGGAGTCAGAGGCTGAGTTGGTGAAGCCTGCTATGGACAACCCCCGAGACCCTGATGTTTCATCTGTCATTATCAAGCACCCAGCCTTTGTCTGCTGGACTCAGGCAGGGTGGTACAGTGAGACACTCACATAGCCTGCTGGACTCCATGGCTACCAGTCACCTCTGTCTGCCCCTTCTTTCTGTGGACGGAGATCCAGACATGCAAATGAGCTCGCAGAAGCCTGCTTTCTGTCATGTGTAGCCTCCAGATTTTCCACCCCTTCCTCACATGATAGAATTTCCTCAATGGCTGCCAGGGGTGACTGCAAATATTAGCAGATATTGCCCTTGTGTCTTAGAAGAGAGAGGAAAGGGGTTTCAGAGCAGTAGTATACATATTGCATGTTAAGCTGTTAGTTAATGTTGATACTGTTGTCCTTCTTCCAGAAACCCTCTGAATACCAAGATGTGTACAGTTAGAGACAGATGTCATTCCTTTCCAATTCTGCACATGAAGTTTTACACATGAGGTACCTCACAAAACTGTATCAGATTAGGAGCCAACTTTTCCCAGTAGGTATGTTTTCCCCCTCCAATCACCTCTGGAAGAACTATAAAAATTCTTCTCATGCAGTGCTTCTGTTGGCTCATAAGTCACCTTACCTAGGCACTGCAAACTCACTGAACAATCTTGCCTCTACTTTACTGTGCCAGATGTTGTGTTGACATCTTTGTCTCTTTTCTTCCCCATCCTCTTGATATAATACCTTCTAATTCCTCTCTTATCATTCAAGTGTTATTTTAGTGATAGTGGAGATAAAAGTGTTCCATTAACCATTTTTACTGGAAGTTTTGTGTGGGGGCAGAAAAACTCTCAAAGGTCATCTAGCATAAAATTTCCAATGACCATGATGGTCCAGAAAACTTACAATTTAGGGCAAGGATTGACAAATTACTGCCCATGGGCCAAGTCCACCTCACTGCTGGTTTGTTTCAGTAAAGTTTTATTGGAACACAGTCATGACAATCCATTTATGTGGTCATGATTCACACAACAATATTTCAATCAATGATGAACTACAGGCATGAAGGGATTCCATAAGATTTTAATGTCAGGTGACAGAGTGGTCATCTTAGCTTGTGGAAGGACACTCTGTGAGGAAATTGCCTAATAATGCATTATTTAGAAATTCCCCCATTGTTATACCCACAACTGTTATCTGAGATTGCATAAGTGAGTAGTTGCAACAGAAATCAAATGACTTGCCCCTGATCAAAAATATTTATGACCTGGCCTTTCACAGAAAACCCTTCCAATCATGGATCTAGAACACAAACTGATAAGGTACAAAATAAATTTTCTTCTGTACTTAAAACCTGAAAATGCTAAAATTTTTGAAACTATTACCTTTAATTTTAATGTCAAAGGGAATGTTATGAGCAGAAAAGAAATGTGTTCTACCAGGGAATGGCCAAAGAATTTCCTTTTAATCCATTGCGTTCCATCATCTTAGATATAGGACACATCTAAAAATTTAATTGAATAACAACTACACCACCAATAATAAATCTGATACAAACATTTTTGCTTTTAGTGTTCCATTCCTTTGAGAAACGTAATAGGTGAATGGCTAGGGTATTTGAAAATATTTTTTTTAATTCATTGTCAAGGTGGCCTAAACTTTACTGCAAAAGTTACTTTCACTAAATGTTCAACTGGAAAAAAAGTGTGCACATAACTGCCACGTAATATAAGAAACGGGTTCATGAAGGTTTTTCAGAAGCGAGGCTGTCATTTTGAGGCGTGCACGGCATTTGAAAGCATCAATGTTTTGAAATAGTGTCTTAAAAATAGGGACACTATTTATACTGGGACAATGAATACTGCATAGTAATGTGTAGGATATAACATTGTTGCTTGACAAACTTTGGCAGCTTGCTATTTCTGTTTTTTGTTGACAAGCTGTGACAAGGTAGTTCTACAAATGTAGAGAATCCACAAACTCTCTTTATTTCCCCAACAGTCTATTCACCAGTTATGACTTATTGGTATGCTTTCTACATATTGTATTACCATCTACAGGCACCATGAGAGGAAGCAGAATAAACAAGTGTCCCCTGAAACTGACATCAGTGATGAGAAAACAGGTAACAGGGTCATATGATCACATTTGTAGACAAAAGCTACAAATAATGAAATCCGCATTGTCCGATGGTTTCATAGTAAACATGGCACTGGTACAACGAAGTTCAATAAAGTTTAGCTACTTGTTGACGTTTAACAATGAAAAAAAAAATAGAGCCAAAGTGTGTCAATGAAAGGTATTGCGTATCTATAACAGTCTCACTGGTATGTGGATAAACATCATTGGTTTGTTTCCAAATACTCCACTTCTGCTAGAGGTAAACAAGTGGTATTGGTATTTGTGTTAGAATGACTTGTATATTATAAACATGTGATTGTTCACAGATTTGTGAATAAAAACAAAAAACATGTTCTAAATTTGTTAGGTTTCAAAAGAGGCACCTGCTAGGCATATCTAAAATCTCGCAAGAGGAAATTGTCAGGAAGAAGAAAGTCAGATATCAGATTCTACATGAAAAATTATTATTCCTAAGTGGCATGCGCAATGATGTCAAAACAATATGTTGGCGGTAATATTTTTAAGAATGTAGTGTGATAGTTTGGAGTTTTTTACTCCTTTCCACCAAAAATATATTGTGTAATGTGTGAAAGATCCAAAGGTCCTTTGTAAACTATACTGTATTGTCATAGTGTCCTATTTATAAAATAATCTACCTTTACATTAATAATGACACTAAAAGATACATAAGCTCTAGATTATGATTGCTAATCTTAAATAGTACTGGTGTCAATTTTGGAATTGTTCATGCAATTGAAAAATTGACATTTTAATGTTACAGAATGATACCAATCAATATACAAATAACATCTTGTATTTAATACAGTAGTGAGATAAAAATGTCTCATTGATGGAAAAATCACTCTCGGCACATTAAATTAAGAAAATGGCGGCTCAAAGGTCTGTTGTGTCCAATGCTTTGACAAATTATTCCATTTAAAAGATTATTTTTCTTTTCTTTTTTTTTTAAAGATTTATTCATTTTTATTGGAAAGCTGGATATATAGAGAGGAGGAGAGACAGAGAGGAAGATCTTCCATCCGATGATTCACTCCCCAAGTGAGCTGCAACGGGTCGGTGCGCGCCGATCCGATGCTGGGAACCAGGAACCTCTTCCAGGTCTCCCACGTGGGTGCAGGGTCCCAAAGCTTTGGGCCGTCCTCGACTGCTTTCCCAGGCCACAAGCAGGGAGCTGGGTGGGAAGTGGAGCTGCCGGGATTAGAACTGGCGCCCATATGGGATCCCAGGGCATTCAAGGCGAGGACTTTAGCCACTAGGCCATGCCACCGGGCCCTAAAAGATTATTTTTCAAAATGTTTGCAGCAAAGGCAGCTATACTTACATATAGTTGGCTTATGTTTTATATCGTACTTGTTTACTATTCCATATTTTCAAACCTAAATTTTCAACATCATGATTAAACAGTGAAGCATCTTTGAAATATAGTACTGACCCCTAGGCCCAAATATTTTCCTACATTTAAAAGATGCTGGTAGGAAGTAACTGAAGAGTGACAGGATAGTAAGATAAGGGCAATCATTCTTATCCTTTTCTCTGTTTTCCAAAAGTTTACAGTGAATACCACATTTCTATAATTGGCAAGAAACAAAACAAAGCAAAGCAAAGCAAAGCAAAACAAAACAAAACAAAAACAAAAAAACCCACAAAATCTTCATTAGGAATTTTTTCCCACTAAGAAATGGATTGTGTTGTGCTACAGATTGAATTAACCTGTTACAAAGTTTTCACAGTGAGCTATATTTTTGAGGGACAAATGGTCAACTAAGTGTTTCTATATATAAGATGGTTTCAACTGATTTTAGCTCCAGGGATATGTAACACTAAGAAACTAGGAGTTGTCTGCAAGTCATTAGTATACATATGAAGTAATGTATTGTTTAAAAAAGATTTATTTATTTGTGTTGGAAATAAAGATTTACAGAGAGAAGAAGAGATACAGAGAAAGATCTTCCATCTGCTGGTTCACTCCCCAAATGTCTGCAATGGCCAGAGCTGAGCCAATCTGAAGCCAGGAGCCAGGAGCTTCTTTCTGGAATTCCACATGGGTACAAGGTTCCAGGACTTCAGGCTATCCTCTACTGCTTTCCCAGGCCACATACAGAGCAGGTTGGGAACTGGAGCAGCCGTAACACAAACAGAGCCAATATGAGATCCTGGCACTTGCAAGGGGAGGATTAGCCGAATGACCCATTACGCTGGGCCCCAAAGTTATTTACTATTTTACTTTGGCTTTCTGTTTGAGTTTAGAGGATAGACAGCATATCGCTTCTTGGCCTTTTGGCTAAGATCAAGTGAGGATAGACAGCACAGTCACTGTGAATGACAGAAGGAAATTTTCACCAGCTCTATTCCTCAATCTACACCTTTCCTAGACATGGACACAATCCTGCTCCCCCAGATAGGTTCCTGTATATTTAATTCATGTCCATGATGCATTAAATGACTGAATTTGAATACTGACTGAATTTGGGAAATCAAAATACTGTGAGATTTTAGAAGGTGTAGCTTTGGGATGCTTCTCTAAGGTGATTCTCAGTGTGCAATGTGTAAGCTATTATTCTATAACAGGACAATGGATGCAAAGTCAAGCCTCTAAGTCAAGGCCTGGGCTCCCACTCTGGCTCCTGGAGTCCACACTGCAAACATCTCCACTCACCTGTCTCACTCCTATTCTTCTCTAGCGAAGTACTAACTACACTGAAGCTTATCTATTCTAAAAAAACCAAAGGTTATCATCATTTTTTGATAATTCTGTGTTTTCTTTGGAAAAATATCATGCATGTGTTTCCAACAAATGATCAACAAACATCTTAGCCATTCTTCCTGTTTTTCAAGGCCATGCTTGGGATAAATTTAATTGTAGCAGTCTCTCTGTTTTTTCATATTGTATCACAAAACATTCAATTTTCTTTTTTCTAATTAAGTAAAGATTGTCACCCCACTCCTAAATGAAAAGTCACAAACTGTACAAAAGCTTGTAACTCAGTTTCCAACCTAACACTGAGCATTAGTGGTCCATACATACTATTAGGTCAGGTGCTAGACAGGCCTACTAATTGCACTTCATTTGTTTTCTCATGTGCTCTTTCATTGATTAAACTATGCTGTCTTAAGTGCTTTCTCTGTCCATCACTGTGGTAGGTGCTGGGAACAAACAAGCTTCCAGTGATGTGGCAAGAGATAGTCCGAGACCCTTGGTGCTGAGTGGTCACTTTCTTAGTTGTAGTCAATATGCTCATCTCTGGATCCTGCCCTGGGACTCCAACACTGCCCTTCCCTCTCACTCTCAGCAAGTATCCAACAGGTATATGCATATGGAAGATGGCAAGCAAATGGATTCTTTAAATCAGGGTCCTAAAGCCAATGTTAATGGAAATCTAAATAAAGTCCCTCAAATCCTAACCAAGGGACCATGGAAAAATTTCAGGTTCTGAGGGCTACTTTTGTCACACCTTAGGCCTGAACTAAGTCCTTCAGGCAGTGAGAAAAGCAAATGTGATGTCCAGGGCTTCCACCTGCCTAGCTGTGGACTACCTCTGAATGTAGAATAAGGTTCCCCAAGACAAAGAACTTTCTGGAAGGCAGGCAGTGATCTGTGACATGGGAAGGGTTATGATGGCTATAGGGTCTGGCCCTGGCTAGATCCATAGCTGCAGGGATTTCTCTGTCCTGATCAGCTCCTGGCCTGTTTCTCCTGTTGGGCTGGTATTGCCCGGTAATCACATTGAGCAAGGCCCAGGCAAGTGAGGCTCCTGCTCTTCTGTTTGCTGGGGATATGCTCCACCTCCCCTTTGAGCCTTCCAGGTCTCCAGACCCTCATCTGTCTGCGGAATGTCAGTCCTTTCTCCCTGGAGGGACGTAGCCAAGTGTGGGAATACAAAGGAATGCACTGTTGATAGAAATGATTTCATGCTTCCCCAAGAAGCTGGAGTTGGTGAGGGCTGTAGAATTTGGATCAGGAAAGAGAGAAGGGGAAATCTAAGAGCCTGAAGCTAATCTGCCGTATTTAATCTCTTTTACTGTAGTGATACTTTAAGTCAACCCGTCCCAAAATGAAAGTGTCGAGAGGCTCTTTCACATGTCCGTGCACAAAGCTTGCTTACAACTAGTGGCTTCCATGTTAGGTTATTGTTATTTTTGTTCTTTTTTAGACTATATTCCTGATGGAAGGAAAGAACTGTGATCAAAAGCGGAAGAAAACATTTGGTTCAAAGGTCAGCAGATCATCATGATAGCAATCTGCAAAGACAGTGTCTTGAAATTTCCACATCATTAACGCCCTTAGAAATCAGAACAGCTTACCAAACCATAGATGTACGGCCAAAGTAAAAATTAATTTGGAGCATGAGGATCACATTTCTTAAAAATGTGCTTGAATTCAAAGGTTTACAATAGTAGTGCTGCTTGACTAAAAGCATTTTGGAATTTATTAAGCTCTATCTAATATTTGCAAAAACTAGCTCAATCTAGACAGGTTACCTTACCAGTGGGCCAGTATAACTTATAAATGCATTTATCAAAAATTGGAAAACATTATAAGTTTTTTGCTTTGCAAATTCTTTTATTTAAGTACTTCAAATTCTCAAGCCAGCACTCTTATTTATGTAGTTATGGAGTTATTTTAAGGAGAGAGAATAATTCTTACTGTGCCATAAAAATTCTAAATACACAGTAGTTCAGGAAATACAAAGTTAAGCATAACAAAATTTACATAAATAGTAACAAATATTTTAAGAGTTCAGTGAATTACTGAAAGACTGGATATTATCATTACTGTAAGAATACAAAGAATATCTATGTTTATCTTAATTCTTTTATAGTAGACGCAACTGTCCATTAAAGACTTTCTTAAAAAAGGAATCAGGGAAAAAAAGCAAACAAGAAACCCATCATTTAACCATAATTATGGACTGGTATGACTGTAAAATGGAAACTCAGTAGAAAGATATGATAGAGAGGCAGCAACAGTCACAACTACTCACATTTACTGGAAGAGAAAGCTTTTATTTAAGTATTTTCAAGGTTATTTTGAAAGATTTTGAAAGAAGTAAATCATGTGAATTCAATAACAAAAAAGATGGCGTAGACTACAGCGCATCAGTTCCTTTATAAAACTAACGAGGACCAATCGGATCAGCAAAAATAAACAGGAAATAAATTCACACAAAGAGACACTTCTCGACTCACTTTTCAATGTTCTAAGTTTAGCAGAACATTGCCTCCAACACACTTATAGTTAATCTTAATTCTTTGCACATTTTAAGGGAAATGTGATCCATATGTTTCTAATTCATTTATACAACTTGGCTAAACATCAGTGAAGAAACATTGATTCCCAACGTTTTTTGAGGCTTTTATAACTATCTTTCACGGGGAGATAAATGGCATGTTTATAGAAAGTCATGAGGATACACAACACGTATTCCAGTGTATATCAGAGAGTAGAATTTCCTGGCTTCCTGGTGTAATTGTTTTTTCTTAAAACTCATATCCAGTTAGAAGAGTTAGGGAATGACTACAATCACAGCCACAAATTCAGTGCCATGGACAGTCAAATCACCAACTCTGAGAACGTTGAGTGAACTTTGAGAAGAAAACACATCTCAAGTATGATGCATGGATTAAGTAAGCCACAAATCCATTGTAAGGAAGAAGTGGTTTTTTTTTTTTTTTCTGTACCTGGAGGTTCAACTGAAACTTTTCAATCTCTCAGTAGCAGGATTTCTCAAACTTTCCTGTGTCTGGCAGTCATTTGGGCGAATCTTACAAACTATATGCTGAGCCAATCAGTGTAGGGTAGTTTGAGAAACTCTTTTTCTAACAAGTACCCACAGGCTGCTTATGCATTGGAGCTACTGACCACATCTGAGCAGCAAGACTCCGTGGCAGTGTTTTTAACCATTGCTGGAATTTGAGCCTGGGTAATATTTTTTATCTTATGACCATCCTGCCTAACAGAATATTTAACAGCATCCCTGGGTTCTAGCCATTGGATATTAGCAGCTTTGCAAATTACCTTCCCAAGTCAAGGCAAACAGAAATGTTCCCAGATATTAGCAAATTGGAGGAGGGAACAAAACTGCCTTCGGTTTAGATAGAAATTGCTTTATTGGTTTGCTTAATGCTGACATGTTTGTTGGATAGTATCAAAACTCCCTTTGATGAACTGGCTTCAGTGAGCACAACATTCATTAGCCAAATAAATAGGTTTCCATCTCACCTATCCTCATTAATTAGTATACTTCTATGTATGAACTGTAGATTTTATAAGAAATTTTGTTTCTTATATTTTATAAGAAATATTGTTTCTGTCCTTTTCAAGACCACTGGTATGTTCAGAAATAAATTTTTAAAAGATTTATTTATTTTTATTACAAAGTCAGATATAGAGAGGAGGAGAGACAGAGAGGAAGATCTTCCATCTGATGATTCACTCCCCAGTGACCACAACGGCCAGTGCTGCGCCGATCCGGAGCCAAGAGCCAGGAACTTCCTCCAGGTCTCCCACGCGGGTGCAGGGTCCCAAGTCTTTGGGCCATTATCGACTGCTTTCCCCAGGCCACAAGCAGGGAGCTGGATGGGAAGTGGAGCTGCCGGGATTAGAACCGGTGACCATATGGGATCCCAGCACATTCAAGGTGAGGACTTTAACCACTAGACCACGCCACCGCGCCCCAGAAATAAATTTGCAAACTGTATTTTGCAATTGTGAGTATTTCCAGAGACAAAGTTCTGAAAATAACTTGTTCATTTTATTTTCCCCTCATATTGAGAGATTCATTTCTGTTTATTGTATTACATGTTTTTGTAAGCTACCTCATTTTGAATGTTTGAAATAAGATTAGTTTCCAATGAGTCAGGTAAACAAAACTATTATAATAGAAACATCCAGGAAATGCACAAAATAATTTGCTGATCCTGGTTGGTTGCTTGCTTTGGATACATCTTATTTAGTAAACCCAAGTAAATGGTGGAACAAGCCTCCCAGGCATCAATCGGTCTGGCTTGTTTGTTCCTGCCAGTAGCAAATTGGTGAACTGAGGTACCTGGGAAAATAACAGGAAATTAAAATGAAGGAAAAGGTCTTTGGTTTTGTTTTTGCTTTTTATCAGAGATAAAAAAATTTGGACTAAAATTGTTGGAGGCAGATGAAAAATTTTTTCCAAATAACTAATTTTATTTTGCCAGATTTATCATAAGATATTTAGAACTTATTGTGTATCAACTGGCAAGCGCTGGAACTGGGGCATGCCAGACTGATTCAGGCTGCAACACCTGTTGGTGAATACCAAAACTGGGGGTGGGCCATGCGAGACTGGGTTGAAGCACCCACCAGCGAATGCAAGACTTGGTTCTGGGAGTGGGCTTGGTAGGGAAACTTCTAGGTTGTTGCTTCTATTGGTAAGCACAAGAGCTGGGACGGGGGATGGGCCAGGCCCAGCAGGGCTGCAAAACTCACTGTGGCACATGACAGAACACATGCAGGCCGTAGTACCCTCTGGCAAGTGTTGGGACTGGGTACAAATCATGTCAAGTTGGATTGCAAGAACATGATCTGGGGCTGGGAGTGGCCTGGTAGGGGAAATGTGAGCACTTCCCTGCTGGGCTGCAGCTCCCCTGCTAGGCTGTACCTACTCTGGTATGCATAAGAACCAGAGCTGGGGATGGGCCAGGCTAGGCTGCAGCATACACCTGCATGTATGAAAATTGGGGATGAGGACAGGCCTGGTGGGGGTTACTGAGGGCCACCATGACTGGACCACAGCACCAGCTGGTGTGTGTGAGGACCAGGACTGCTGTGGGACTAACTGGGCTAAGTCACAATACCAGTCAGTTCACATGAGAGATAAAGTTAGAGTGGAAATGACCAGGCAGCTGTATCCACTGGTGTGCGCCTTGGCTGGTGCACGTGATGGTTTGAACCTGACCTTGTACCGGCACAAGAGTCAAGTGTGAGGTCAGCTCAGGTGATGTTTCTTGGGAGGACTCTCCAACTGCACTGCTGGACTCAGGCCCTGGCCACTGGGAAAATCACAAGATATGTGTTTTTCTAGAATTTTTCCTGGTTCCTCCAAACATACATATTTAAATTCATTTGTTTATTCTGGTTCTTCTTAGCCACAGTTGGTTCATTGCCACCAAGGTGGGACTGGCTTTCCAGCTCTTGCCCTTGGCAGGGGTCAGCCCTGGCTGTTGTAAGTATTGGGCAAGAGGACCAGCAAATGGAAGATCTCCTACTGGCTATCTCTCTCTCTCCTCTCTCTCTCTCTCTTTCTCCTTTATTATTATTATTATTATTATTATTATTATTATTATTATTTTATGAAACAATTCCATAGGTGCTGGGATTTTCCTTACCCCCTCCCCAACTGTCCTCCCCCTCCACTGATTTCCCATATATTATTACTAAAGTATAGTTCTTCATAAACAGTCATATGTCCATCACTGCGGGTATGGACCATGGCAAAGAGTCCAACATCCTATTATCAAGATATAGTTAACAGTTTCATTGGGAGTCCATTTCTGATCTTGAAATAGAGATGCATATTGCATTGTATCATTATATCTAGGTAAGATAATCTCCATTACACAGTTACTATGCATCTTCTTAAATGAAAAGCCACAATACAAAATCAAAAACAGGAAGAAAAATAGACATTTACAGCTCCAAGAAGTTAAATGACATGCTGCTAGATACGACAGTCTCCCTTAGACAGCTACTATGCATCCCCTTTCCTATGTCTTGGAATGTGCCCTCTCTGCTTCCCACTGGGTATTAGTGACTTCTCCTTGTAGGATCATTGAGTATACATTGAGTATAAATTCATTGCTATCATCAAAGTTGCTGATAGAGGGAGAGATTGTGCATGTATGAGTATAAAGAGTTTATCAAAACTGTTTATATTAATTCCTGCTTAATTTTTCTGTGAAATAAAAAACTGCTGTTAGAAAAGGCTTTTTAACAAAAAAATAATAGAGTCAGGCTGTCACTGTGGTGCAGTGGTTAAAGTCATTGCCTGTGTTGCTGGCATCCCCTGCGTGTGCTGGTTTGAGTCCCAGCTATTCTGCTTCTGATCCAGCTCTCTGGTAATATGCCAGGGAAAGCAGTGGAAGATGGCCTAGCACTTGGGCCCATGCACCCAAGTATGAGACCCAGAAGAAGCTCCTGGCTTCTGGCTTCATATTGGTTTAGCTCTGGCCATCGTGGCCATTTGGGGAGTAATGGATGATCCTCGCTCTCTCCATAACTGTGTGTCAAACAAATACATGAAAAAAACCTTAAAGAATGAGTGATTATCTCAAAATTCACTTGTCTAAAATCAAATACTTGATTCCTGTCTTCCAGGTCTTATTGTCTCAATACTTCATCCACGGGTGATGATGCCCAACTGGCCCATTGCAGGATGCTTCCCTTTGAAATACCACTGGCATGAATCTTTGCCTATCCGTGTATCCATGTAACCAGGCCCAAGTTCCTACACACTGAAGCATTACCCTGTCTCAAGGACTGCTATTTGTAATTCACTCCACTTCACCTCCCATCACTTCTCTCTGGGGCCAACTTTGAACCCATGGAATGAGCTATGTTCTTTATCTCCATAGGACTTTTTCTCAGGTTCTTTTCCCTGATTGACAACCCTGTCTATCCCCACCCCTCCGTTTACGTGTGACGTTTCTCTTTGAGTCCCTTCTCCAGGGAAGCCTCCCTGGGTTCCCTGTTGAGATCAGATTTCAGGTGATGCACTATGACAGAAGCATGTTCCTTGCCTGCAAATAGCTCATCTCACTTTACACCTGTGCATGTACACACAGTGGTGATTTGAAAAACACTCACTTCACAGGGTATGATCTGTGAGAACAAGGATCATGATGGTTTTGCAGACAACTAGATCTCCTGCCCACAGCATAGATACCTGGCACATGTCAGATTGTCAGTAAGTATTGGTTACTGAGGGAGTGAGCGTAAATGAGATTGGCAGTACACAAAGAGACCCAAACAAGTCTCACAAGATGTCCAGGGAATATAAAAGAGCACTCTTTCATCATCACGAATTCTTTGATTTTGAGAGATCAGAGAATATAAAGGGTAGTTCACTGAATCTCTACCCACTTGGTCCAATAGCAGGAGTTATTTCCACAAATGCTAGAGAAATAGATATTGCCATCCCCAGACCTTAGGACTAGTAATTTTTGCTGGGGAGACATATTTACTTGGTATTGTTCCTAATCATGTAGGTAGAACATTACTTCCCAGATTAATATTTCTGCAACCAGTTAAACTTGGGTGAGCAACTGTAAAGGTAGTTTTCATGTAAATTTGTAACTTCAGTAGTTTCTCAGATCCTTAGTCTCAGAGTTCCTGTGGTGGCATTTTGTTTCCTGTATTTTAGTTTACGTTAATCGTGCTGTAATATTTTAGTGCCTGTGAGATAGTGAATAGTAAGTATCCCATCTGAAAAGTGATTATTTTCCATAAAATAATTTTTGAAAAGTTGATGAAGACAGGACAAAAATGAAGACACAAAATCTCCCTGTCCTTGGCTGCTCTTTTTCTATTTGCTCCCGGGAGGCTGCCAATATGCGACATGAGGCTGTGTCAGACCGACTCACTTGCTGTTCCTAACCATGCAGCTCTCCACATGTAACCTTGAACATGAATAAATGCCTGCTAAGTTATCCACCTGGACTCCCAATTGTTAATTCCATAGTTACCCCTGTCTTTGGGAAAGCAGCTGCAGATTCTCCATCACTTGAGACTGGTGGTTGTTTGGAGCACAAGGGAGGGATTTCTGGCCTCCCCATCCTGTCTTTCTCTCTGGTCTTATCAAAACTCTACTGAGGCATATAATTAATCTCTTTTCAGTTTCCTTGCTACCAACTCTTTATCACCAACAGAGCTGAAAAATATATATTTTCTGTGTTTCCTGTTTTTAAATGTGATTTGATGATACCCAGGGACAGTTTTGTTTCCCTAGGGAGAGCATACTGTCAGTTTCATAATGAAAGGATATGGGAAAATAGCATTCACTTTACTGAAATTTGATTTGTGGCAAGCCGGTCTGGAATTTTCTCTGTGCTGGCACCGTCAGTGGCTCAGAACTACTGTGTGCAACATTGGGTCCCTTGGTGGGAAGGCAGTCCCCAAACAGCAATAAGGGCTGACTGATGATAAAGTCAGGATAAGCTCCTCCAAAAGAGGATAACAATACTGATTATGGGTTATATAACCGTCTATTTAAAGCAATAATAAGTTTAGAAAGGCGTATTGAAGAGTATAAAATATGCCATAACAGAGGAGAGAAAAGGTAGTGGAATAGGGTGAGGACAGGTTTAAACAATGGGAAAGGATTAGGCAAAGTGAAGCAGAGAGGATGTGATCCTGGGATATAGGAGAGGACAGGCCAATGGCAGAGGGACACCTGGAAACCCATGGACATGGGGGAAAGTGAAGACACACAATGGTGCTGCAGTGATAACATTCCCCAGCAGCGACTGGTGACTGGAGCAGCACCTGAGGCCAGGCGGGAAGGTGCGTTCGCTGGAACTCAGCATAGAACTGCCCATCCTGCTGGTTTGTTTAATCTGACCTTGAGCAGAAGTCGAGTGGCAGAACCCAAGCGGTTGGGTGGAGGATCAGAGTGGATTGAAACTCCCACCAGCGCCACATAGGATGCAATTGTGTATACTGAAGCAAAGCCTGTTGAGGGCAGAGGGATATCAGAGAGCTGCTGTTGTAAAAACAGGACTGCCAATCTCTTCCTCATATGCAGATTTCATTTCCTTTGGATATATTCCCAAAAGTGGGATAGCTGGGTCATATGGCAGATCAACTTTCAGTTCCCCAAGCACTCTCTGTATTAACTTTCATAGTTGTTGTGCTAGCCTACACTCCCACCAGCAGTGAAGTGGGGTATGTTTATCTTCACATCCATGCCAGCAGGTGTCATTAGTAAGGGTATGAATGTAGGTAAACCTCACTGGGGTTAGGTGGAACCTCATGTGGCTTTTATTTGTACTTCCCTACTAACCAGGGAGCCTGAGCATTTTTTCATATGACTGCTAGCCATTTGAATTTGGTGTTTTGAAAAATGTCTATTCACTTCCTTCGCTCATGTCTTCACACGGTTGTTTGTTGTGGCTGTCACTGAGTTTTTGAAGCTCTTTGTAAATCCTGGATTTTAACCTTCTATAGGTTTTGCGAAGATTTTTTTCTCATTCTGTTGGTTCCTTCTTCACTTTGTTGATCATTTATTTTGCTGAACAGAGAAGCTTCTTAGCTTGACGTAGTCCTATTTCTTTATTTTGGCTTTCCACCTGTTCTTTGGGTGACTTTTAAATATGGATGCCTGTATCTTGGAGAGTGCTTCCTATGTTTTTCTCTAATAATTTGATGGTTATCCAATTGTCCCAACAGCATTTGTTGAAGAGACCAGGATTTTCCCCCAGATTGCTTTCAGTTTCTTTGTCAAAGATTAGTTGGCTGAACCATCAGCGTCGCTTTGGAGCCCCTCCTCCCCCCAAACTTAGATTAGATAGACAGAGGACAACAAGGAAAGCACAGTACCAGATAGGAAATGATCAGCGTGGACCTACATGTACCTTACTAGGTAGGACACAAATAAAAGTTACTCCTCACTAAGGTATTGAAGATTTCTCTGCACACCCCTCCTAAAACTGTCCTGCACCTCAACTGTTGACAAATGCCTTGTTAGAGTTATAAGCCAGCATGGACTATCCCAAAATCCACCAAGTTCAGTAAAAATTATGCTTCAACACTATAAACTACTAAATACAAAAATGAAAATAGACACAAGACAGCTGAATAGTACCCTATAGCCATCTTAAGGTGTATAGCAGCCAGTTGTGTACAAACTAAAATTGAAATGTCAGTGAAGTAATCACAGGATGTGGTTAAGGACTTACATTTTCTAACATATTGGTCACTCAATACCATGTCAGTTAACTCCATAAGGTTGTAAAACGTAGTTGATGTTGTGTTGGAGCTTTTAATGGGTTGGGACGATATTCTGCCAGCTCTGCCTTCAGACCAGAGATGGTCTCCCCAAGAAACTGTTGAATTTATCTGGACAGTAAGATACTGGACTCTATGCATGGCACATGCTTGCAATGAAAGAATGATGACTGAGGGAAGGGTACGGGGAGGGGTTGGGTGAATCCCAGAGCCTATGAAACTGTGTCATAAAATGAAATGTAATAATAATATAAAAAGATTAGCTGGCTGTACATGTACGGACTCCATTCTGGTGTTTCTATTCTGTTCCCTTACACTTCTCCCTATGCGAGAAGTTTCCCAGAAAATTACGAAAGTATTCCCCAGCTGTAGGCAACTGCCCAGGGTGCCTTGCACCTAGGCAAGTGTTATACTGCTGGGAGAAAAGCAGTGGTTGGCAGCCATTCTGGGCCTGCTTAGTGCCAAATTTGTGTTAATTATACCAATGTGTCAGCAGGGAGCGCTGGCTAAGACATGTCACCCTGGCCCCCAGATGAAGGGAAGGGCGGAAGCAGCTGAGGGCATGTTTGACAAAGGAGGAATAACTTCTGGGAGCTTCCACTAACCAAACCACTGCATTCGGGGGTAGGTGAAGGAGCTGAGACAAGGTGGTTTAGAGGCGGGGAACCAGATGGCATGTTTGGGTCAGGTCAAGACACCCACTGACATGGGAGACCTGGGCTGGGATAAATAGCATTGCCTGCTGCCCACTAGTACATGTGAAATCTAAGGGTTGGTGGCATGCTTGGTTGAACCAGACTGCAGTACCCACCTGCAAGTGTAGAGGCAGAGAGAATTGGCCACATCAGGCTGGGATGCACCAACCACCAAAACGCAAGAGAACCAGATCTGGAGGCAGATGCTGTAGGGGACTTGTGGCCTTGCCTCTGTGGGATTGTGGTACGCCCTAATTTGTGCAAAAGCTGAGGGTGGTGACTGGTCAAACAGGTTGGGCCACAGAACTCACCTGACACTTGCAGGAGCCAGGGCTGGGAGGAGGCCAGGCTGGGCTAGGCTGCAGCACCCTTCAGCCAGGCAGACTGGGACTGAGGGCAGATCATGTCAAGCAGAGCCATGGCACCTACCAGCATGTGTGAGATCGGCTGCTGAGAGTGGACCTGGTAGGAAAACTTGGGGAACTCTACTAGGTTGCAGCTCCTGCTGGGGAGCTGGAGCAGGGGATGGGCAAGCATGCAGCACTCCTCAGCATTTGTGTGAGCCATGTCTGGGTATAGACTAGGCTGGACCAGGTCACAGCACTCACTAGTACACACAAGAGCCAGGACGGGGTATGGGCTGCGCTTGACTGGGCTGGGCTTCAACACCCATCATCAAGAGCTGAGAGTGTGGTTGGGTCAGGCCAGACTGGATCAAAGCACTAACCAGTACTCACAAGGTCCAGGACTAGAACGGACCTAATGAAGGGAACTCCCTGGCTAAGCTGTAGCTCCCACCTGTGAATGTGGAAGCCAGGGCTGTGGATGGACCAGGCTGGACAAGGCTGTGGCATCCATTGGCATGCACATGGGCTAGATCTGGAGGTAAGCCAGATTGGGTTAGACTCTAGCACATGCTGCTGGGCTATTGCTTTTACCCAGTGAGTATGAGAGCTGGGACTGGAGGTGAGTCAGTCCAGGCAGTACTACAGCACCCATTAGTTGACATTTAGACTGGGACAAAGGGCAGGTAAACTGGGCTATTCTGCAGCAGCCACTGCCATGAGAGCCATAACTGATGCAGGTCATTCAGGCTAGGCCGCAGCACCAGCTGGAAAGTGCTGGAATTGGGTATAAGTCATGTCAGGCTCGAAGGCACAAGATCTGGGGCTGGGAGTGGGGTTGGTAGGGAAACTGTGGGCACTCTCCTGCTGGGCTGTAGCTCTCACTGGTGATCATGAGAATCAGGGCTGGGGGCAGGCCAGGCTGATCAGGATGGCAACACCCATTGATGTACATATGGGCTGGGTCTGGGAGGGGTTGGCGGGGGTGTAGTCTGGTCTGAGTTAAGCTGCAGCACCCATGCGCATGCACGAGAGCCAGATGAAATCTGGACCAAGTTGGAATAAGTGCAGCATATATGCCTGTATGTGCAGTAGCCGGGGCGGGGGATGGGCTTGGTAGGGATTATTGAGAGTCACCATGACTGGGCCACAGTCATGGTGAAGATTGGACCTGTGGCAGGCTAGGCTGAGCCAGGCTGCAGAACCCATCAGTTTGTATTAGAGTTTGGAACTGACAGGGAGCTACATCCACAGGTATGTGCATTGGCTGGTGCAGGTAACAGAGCAAACCTGATCCTGCACTTGTTGGGATACACAAATCTGACGCCTCTCCAGGTGAGCTTTCTTTAGAGGACTCCCCAACTAGATCTTTGGACTCAAACTGCAACCACAGGGAAAATCACAAGATATGGGGACTGACCTCAGAGCGCATGTATTGGGACTGGGATGTTCAGTTACTGATGCCTGTGCAGTGGACAGTATGCCCACATGCACATGGGGGACATGACAGCTCATTGAGCCAGCAGATGATGTCAAGTGCCTCATCAGTCGCAGATCAGGCTGGACAACTCTCCTGGACAAGTTTGGCAGCAAGTGTCAGGGTCTCTGAATTCACCAAGATGGACGTAGTCTCAACCCAGGTGCAGTGAAGCTGGCAATGCCTCAGAACTATCAAAACCACTCAGATAATATCCTTTGAATGTTCTTTTCCACATCGGAGTCTCTAAGATATCATCAAATGATTGTCTACTATCCCCGGGTGCTGATGCAGTTTGACAGCAAGGAGCAGTCCCCTCTCCTCTATCCCACTCCCACCTCACAGTAGACCAAAACAATAAAAGGGAAAATGAAGCAGTTATCCCACCCACTTTCCTCCGTATCTTGATCCTCCCCACCCTAATCAGAGGCCCACATGGCCGTGCATTCCTCTCAAATATCTAAATAATACTAAAAAATAAAATTAAAGGTTTAAAAATTACAAAAGCATGATCAATGTGGAACATGTCAACTTTTAAAAAACACATACTGAATTCTAAGTCATCTGGAGTAGGAGACAGAATTGTCAAAAGAAAATAGTCCATCTTTTTAGTTTTAGCTAAAGATGATGGATTCAGTCAATATTTTGGGGGAAAATATCCCAGTCACTAAGTTAACTTTCACTAATTTTAACACAGCAGTAATTCAGGGAAGTAAGAAATTTCTTGCATGTTTGGCAACTTCATGCTTGAAGTTGCTTTGCAGGATTTTGTTCCATTTCCACAAGACTAAATTAAACTAACAAGCATTTAATGCTTTCATCTAAAGTTAAACACATCATAAAGTATTCTAGCTTAGTGTGTCCAACTTAATCTTTGCTGTATATTCCCTCTTTCAAATGCGGAAATTTGTTTAACCTTTCTTCTATTAGATTCTTCTACCCTGTGGTTTAGATACATAGATTATTAGCAAAATGGGCAGTTGCAAAAACCTTGAGTTGCTCTGTTGACTTCAGCTGCTCCCAAGGCCTGGTATGAGTCATGATCTAAAAGTTGTATTTGAACTTGAGCAATGCTGTTTTTATTATCTACAATTAAAAAAACAAGGGCTAACTGTGTTGTTGTAACCATCTACAGAAAAAATCAGATTCTACACAGACATGGTAAGTATTTGTTATTACTAACTGTATGAATCTCATTTTCCCTTGATTACATAAGAACACTAGGGGTCTTCAAAAGCTTCATGGAAAATGGAATTAAAAGAGAATGCACTGGGTGATTATTTGGCCTAGGGTTTAAGATGCTTCTAAGGTGCTTCTATCCCTCATTGAAGTACCTACACTCTCCACCAGGCCCTCCCTCCTGCCAGTGTAAGCCCTGGGCATCAGTGATAAAGGGTCAGATAACAGGTTCCTTTCACCCATGGAGGAAATATGGATTGAATTCTCAAATTCTACCTATTGTGGGCGTTTGAGGAGTGAACCAGCCAATGGGAGCTCTGTCTCTCTCTCTTTTTCTCCCTCTCCTTCTCAAAATTAAAAACAACAACAAAAAAGGTAAAACAAATTATCTGTGAACTTTTAGAAGACTTCTTGTCCATTCTTTCCTCTGATTTGAGTGGGAAAAGGAATGTAAAGCAATACGTTGGAGGCAGCACACTCCCGGCATTCCACCCTTAAGGTGTGAGTTGAATTCATGACCCTCAGAGGTATTTTCTTCCAGAGACCGGGCTGTCTGGCTCCTTCCATGAGGGCTGTGATCTGTGAGAAGCTGGCCCATCCTACCAGGGGGTGAGGACCTTCAGGTAAATCTCAAGGGAAGGATGTGCCTGAGAACTGTGGGAAAGATCTTTGAAGCCATCCAAACCTTCCCAATCCACAGCTGGAAAAGTGGACCAAGCACTAGTGGTTTGGTGTTGTAGGATACGTGTCTCAAACATATTACCTTTCTTGGGGCCAGGACCAGAGTACAGGATGTAAGAATGTACCAGAAATATATAGTAATTGAGATAAGTCATACTACAAAAAACTTAATACAGAATATTTGTGACCAACCAAATATCAAAATGTTATTAGCCATAAGATCGACATCACTAATTTTGTTTCAGCTCCCAACATGGCCCAGCCAAGCCATTACTGATCTTGTCAATCAAAATGTCTGAAATTTTTTTTGTTCCTCTGATGCTGGATACCTGAAAGAGACCCGGGCCCCTGCCTTTTTTCACCTCGCCCTTTGCTTTTAGACTGGACTGTACCATCACCAATTCTTCACCTACATCACCATTGTATCTGTGGATTTGTAGCTGCGCCGTGAGTACTTCAGCACCGTGAAAGGTTTGGAACCGACGCTCAATGCAGTGTGTGGCTACCCTGATGCTTACATGGATGGAAACTCTGGCAAGAAGCCCACTCAGAGCCTGCTTCTGTGACACAGGCTTCCAGGATTTTACTCATCACTGAAACAGCAGACCAGCAGCAATGTCTCCAGGTTGGCAAAAACCTGAGCATCTGGAGGTTTAGGTGCATCTAGGTAGGTCAACTGGGAAATAGTAAGATGACCAATCTTATTGCAAAATGTAATTAAGATAGCATACAATATTTAGAAAATGATCTGTTTTGCAAAAGATTCATAGAAGAGGTTGGCAATTTGTATGATTGCTGTTTTTTTTTCTCTTCACTTGAAAAGACACTCAAGTTTCTCAGGCTTGAGAAGTTCAAAGTGCTTACCTTCGATGGTGCACTGATCGGGGACTGGAATCCTCTTTGCGATTTCCACAGCATACGCTTTCACTCTGTTGAGGTTTTCCTTTAAGTACAGGTAGAGTTTATCGTCATATTCTACAGGGCTCGCCATTGTTCCTGGAGTTTCTTCCTGGTGGTTTCCTTGAACAATTTCTGGCAGTTTCTCTGATTCTGTATATACAATACTTGGGTATGAAACGGAGGAATTTCTCAGCTGTCGCTCATCAGAGTCTGTCTGAGAGAAGAATCGGTCACTTTCATGGCGCAGTGGGTCTATTTCTGAAAGGGAGGTGCTGGCAGGGCGATCGCCACTTTCCACATCTTCCCCGTCATCTGAACTCACAGCCTTTTTGAGCACAGAGTGCAAAGCCAAACTTTTTGACCTATGGCACCAACAAAGGGCAAGTTAAAATAGATAATAAAGTTGAGTCACCATTCACTGACTAGGAAAAGAGATAGTAGTAATACTGGGACAAAGTTATTTCCTCCAAAATGGGAAACTATTAATAAGCTTGAGAAAACATAGTCTATCAAGATACCAAACCTCTAAAAATTTAGGTCAGCTCTCCAAATAAAGATTTACAAATCAATTTCATAGCAAAACTGACTGCAGAATGACGGATTTCCATACTAGTATTTTCTTTCTACTGTTGCTTCTAATGTTTCATCAGAAATCATGAGATACTGTTGACAGCCATTCTTAATTTGGCATATATAATGAGTATTTAAGAGGCATTTTTTAAACATAGCAATAGGTTTGTTTCCCGCTTGTATTTTTTATTTAAAATAGTGAGCTGCTTTCAATAATGAGAACACTGAGGATAATATTTTATCATGAAATTCAAAACTTTGGATCACAGCAGATGTGAGTTCATAAAAAGTACCCCAACACAAAATGAGAACAAAACCAGCAGCAAACATGAGGTGTATATGTATGTTTTTTAACAAAACAAGCCAAATATGATTTATACCTGTTAAATCTCATGTTTTTTCTTTTTTCTTTAGAAACTTGGTCCAAACTGTATCTTCTGATTGAACCAGGAATGTTGCTGTCAGTATTTATTTTGTCTGTGAAGGCTTGCATTTTAGCTTGGAGCTTTTCACAGTCTTTATTTTCAGTTACTGTGAGTTTAGTTTCCTTCGATTTCTCTGGGAATTCGATTTCAGCACTGGCTTTTCTCCTGAAGGAATAGAAGTCATTGTACTAGCAGTTTGTCACACAGACCATTCAGAATAGTGTAGTTTTAAAATGACCTTTTATATCAAAACTTTGCCTGATAGTTTTATGTGTTAACTTTTCAATAAATATTTATTGAATATCTGATGTGGGCATAGGTCTTTGAAATTGCTTCTATGGCTTATGCTGTCAGTTTATAAATGATGGTGTTTCATTTTTGAAGGTTTCAGAGTTTAAAAAACAGCTTTTATTGTTGTCAACCACCTTCCTGCCTATAGACGCTGCAAAATTTGCTCATGAAATTCATGCCAACATTTTCTGGAAAATTTACATGTGTTGTCATTTTTGAACTTAAATGCACATAGTAAGAATACTTCATATGACCTATCGAAAGCTTACTTCTTAAAAATTTTGTGGAAATTGGTGTTAAGAAAAAATAATTCTGAATTTGAGAATGTTAGAGGAAAGAGGTTTTCTATGAATAATATTGGCAGTTCCCAAAATCTTTCATAGTAGAGTTTATAAACTACTCTGGATTATCATGGTTACCTCTTTAAGGTATGGACCATGTGTGTTGTAATACTGGATCCACTCTGAGGGCAAACAGTGTCCTATAGTAAGGGCTTATGGATAAGCTGCAGAAATAAGCAAGGTCTTCAAAAAGTTCATGGAAAATGTGTATTATCAAGAGGCAATGCATAGATTTCAAAGTTTTTGGCACCAAAATAAATTTATCTCTTAAATCCATTTTCCATAAATTAAGAAATAAGTATATATATATAGATATACATATATATGTGTATATCTATATCTAGATATAGATATACATATATATATATGTGTATATCTAGATATAGATATACATATATATATATATATTTGAGAGGGGTGAGAAAAAAGGAGAGAGCTTGACAGTGAGTGAGTGTTTTCACCCGCAGGGCCATTTTCCAGTCAGGGCTAGGTAAGGCCAAAACCAAGCGCCAGGAGCCTTATTCAGCTTTTCCCCGAGGGTGACAGGTGTGCCGTAGCACCTGCTGAGGTGTGCATCAGCAGAAAGCTGGGATCAAGAGAGATCCAGGACCTGAATTCAGGCACTCTGAAAAGGGATGCAGCTGTGCTGACCCCTAGGTCACATGAAGTGCCCCTCCGGGAACCTTTTGAAATCCCATGGTTCTCTGCTATTCGCTAATGTGACGAATGATTAGAGAACACTTTGCATTCATTTTCCCTTATCTGTCTTTTAATGTGCAACTGACCCAAGCCTACTTTAATTTTTATTTAGCAATCATTGGGAACCATAATAGTTGGTGTTTTATGCTGTCCTTATAAAAACAAAACTTACAAAATAAGTTATTTTTCTTTGTCCCACTTCTGACATCAAGTATGTAGGCTTCATTTTTATTACAGTAATTAATTCTCTAACTCTGGGTACCAAATGGGTATTCTGCGTGCCAATTCAAACCTAATACAATCTGCCCCGAGTTAGCCCCAGAATCCAGACAGTCTCTCTTTACCTAGTTTCCCAGCTTACTCGCACTACTGTCCAACTCAGCTATAGAGATAGCAATAGGCATTTGGTTTAGCATGGTTATACCCTCTAGGTCAGAATTCACATGCGAGTCCAACCTAGAGATACCAGCAGATGGGACAAATTCAGAGCCTAGATAATTTGTTAGAGAATCAAGCTGTTTTTTATTGCCTAATAAGCTATTGGAAATAAAATTTTAGCACATTTTTCCTATACAATGTTTTTAACAGATTTTCTATGGCTTTCCGTATGTATCTTCTTTTTATTTGTTGCATTATTTATAATAATCATATCATCTATAACTGTACAGATAGCTGTACTTAACTCACAGGGTTATTGGAAAGGCCAAATGATCAAGTTAGGATGAAGTATGATTCCTGGTACATAAAGGCAGTCAATAAATGGCAAGTTTTATTACTGTTATTGTTTTGTTTTATTACTATACCTTTGAAAACTTTATCTGCCTGGTCAATGACTTGATAGAGACAACATCAGTGGCCCAGATCCAGGTAGATCAACAGCCCACATCCTGAAGGGAATTGAGGGCCCTTGGAGAAGACCAAGGCAGCAGCCCTTGGGGGGCACTGTTGCTTGGCTCCCAGCACTGGAGCCTGCATGATGAGCGCTCAGGGAGCTTGGAACTCTCTTCCTTCACGCTCAGGCTGACTTGTGGTATCTCCTTGAGAAGACCTGGGCATGAAAGAAGCTCTGAGGTTAGACACCTCCCAACCCTAAAGGTCTCAATCATAGGCATGTCAATAAAATACAGGACATTTAGTCAAATCTGGATTTCATGTAAACAACAAATATTTGTTAAACGTAAGAATGTCTCTAGTGGGATATACTTTAAAAAGTTATACTAAAATTGATACACTAAAACACCAAAACATTAATGTTCAATTGAATCCAACTGGTTGTCATAGTTTTATTTGTTAAGTCTGGTAGTGCTACTCTGGGACAAACTCCTGCTGCTTAGTGGCTAGGGCCAGCACTCTTCATCTTGTTCCTCTGGGTCTGGCACAGTTCCTGGCACACATAGGTATCTGAATTGTATGTAGAATAAATGAACTGAGACCTTTGTACATGTCAGAAGTCAGCTTGTCCGCCATCACTACTTCCTGGAGTCTACCAGATGTCCATGAGGTATTGGCCACTTCTGGCCCCCTGGGGAAAGGGCTGGCACTGCGCGATTTAGTAAATATGAAATATGGAGAGGGAAGCAGAGAGCAAACAGAAGAATCTGCAAATGACTAACAGTTTGGTCTGGGGCCAGTAACCTGGAGGTTGGGGTGCCAAGCTAAGGCACCTGCATCTCATATCAAAGTGCCTGGGTTCGAATCCTGATGTTAACTCCTGATCCCGGTTTCCTATTAATGGGCAGCCTAGAAGGCAGCAGGTGATGGCTCAAGCAAAGGTTTCTGTGACTTATGTGCAAGACTCAGATTGAGTTGCTAGGTCGTGGCTTCAGCCTGGCCTGGGCAAGACTGTTGCAAATATTTGGGGAATGAGGCAACAGATAAGAGCTAGGCCTGTCTCTGTTTCTCTGTCTCACGAAAACAAACAACTGTCTTGACAAAGCAATGACCTTGAGATGAAGCTGACAAGTGGACTTCTCGGCACCACGCCTCTCTGTTCCCTATACTCTCCCTTGTTTTGTTGATTTGGAGATCTGTGGAGCACAGAAGTCAAAGGTGGTGAGGCAATGAAAAGTCAGAGAGGCAACTTCAGCCCCACGGCAACTTGAAGAGAGCTTTCTGCTCTGGCTGTCAATCCACGTGGGGAGACTGCACAATGCTGTTGACAGGGAGGAAGGACCACGTTTGATTCCAGTAGGTTGGAACGTTAGGCAGTGGAAGCCAAAAGGCCAGGCTTATAAGCAGTCCCTGCTCCTTCACTTCTCCCCTTGCTTTTCACATAAATGATAGCAGAGAAAAATTTGCCAGAAAATCAAGATTTTATCCAGGGATGAACACACTTTGTGTGGACAGTGAGGAAATGCAAAAGGAAGGCGGGTACTCCTAGAGTCACTTGCTGGAGGGAGTAGGCTTAGCAGGCCGGGCTCCTGTCAGCTGCTATTTCTTTTCCTTTTGTCACTAGTAATTCCAGTGGGAATTTTACAGAAACGTTGGCCAGAGTACTATAATCCCCTAAATGTTAACTTGGCCCCAACTCAAACCATCACATTGCAAGAGGCTCAGATGATTTCCAATCTGAACGGTTCCTGGTCTATGCTGCCAAAGTTTATAGAAGTACCTCTAGGGATGCCTAGCAGAAGACCTAATCGCCTTTGACTTCTGACATTGGGGACTCCCTTAAGAAACAAATTGGTTCTTGGGCAGCTTGTTGCTCTCCGTGAGCCTGGGGATGAGGACATTATAAAAGCTGGCAGGGGCAGAGACTGGCAGCTTCTCTTCCTGGCTCTTTAAATAAAGAAAAATAATATGAGTTCCTGTTTGACAACTTGGCTTTCATTCCCATATCCAGAGTATGCACTCCTGCAGAGTTCAGCTTGTTAGACAAGTGAGGAGGTGCAATGGACTAAATCCATGCTGGAGTCCTAAATTGTTAGGATATTATATTCCCTCCTCTTCAGCAATTACTAAGGTCATCAGTCATCCTAAGGACAGAGATGCTCCCCTGGCTCCCTAGTGCTATCCTCTGTTGCAGGGCTGCTACTTACAACCCCACTGGAACAGCTACCCAGGAACACTATAGGAAGGGACGACGAGAGGCTCAGGTTCTAGGTATTCTGTTCTGCCTCTGCTCGATGGGCGGAAGGCAGTGCGAGCAGCTCCCAGTCGTGTGGAGGATCAGAACGCGGCCATGCCAAAGGTAGAATTTTGCCTAAATATAATGAATCCAGAGTTTATTACATTCATATAAGGTGCTTAAAAAATGTAAAGTTAGAGGGAAGAACAGAGGGAAACAGAGGGATCTCCCAACCACTGGGTCATTCCCCAAATAGCCAAAACATCCAGGACTGAAACTGCAGCCATCTGGCCTTCCCACGTTGGTGGTATGGGCTCAAAAACTTGCAACATCTTTCCTTGCAACATCCACCTGGTTTTCCCAGGTGCCTTAGCAGGGACCTGGATTGGAAATGGAGTAGCTAAGAATTGATTGAGTACCCATTGTAGGCATTGCAGCCTAACCATCTTCACAACGCTAGTCCCAGATACAGAGTTTTCAAAACAAATTTTTAAAAATGTGGGGAAATAGAATGACAATGACCTTACAGGAGAAAAGATCTAGGTTTGTGGCTTTTCTTGATTAGTGATGTACACATCTTTTTTATAATTATAAATCTCGCTTTTTGTCGTATAAAATGTTTTTAATGATACTGTATCACCAGGTTCCTGAGATAATTATGTAACAGAATAGATTATACAATGGATCCATTTGGAAAATTCAAGTAGTCAAAATTTGAGTGGCTATTGCCCAGTGTGGACATGTGACACTAAGAGGGTTCTGCAGGTGGCACTAAATGTGGAAGATAAAATTTTTCTGCTCAAAATCACAAAGGATGGAAGTGACTTTTCCCATCCATAGAGAGTGTGTGCTAAAGGAGAATGATTCTCCTACTGTTTGAATGTGAAAGAACTGGAATACAGATATGAGGGTCTTACAAACCTTCAAAGAAACTGTGTGGGAAAACTATGCATGGATATAAAATTGTTTTGCACCAAAATAAAATCATGCTAATTTCTTACAACAAGTCTGAATAGGATCTAGTTTGAGGCCATAGAAGATAAGACATCGGTTTCAAAAGGAGTTCCTATAAGAGCAATGTGAACGCTGCTAAAATTGAAATAAAAATATCAAGTTTGTGGTGAAGTTTGGGTTGAAGAATGATAAGAATCAATGATGTTTTATGAAGTTTGTTGGAACAATGCCCCAAGGAAATTATCAGCATGTATAAGAAGGCAAAAATACAATGTTGAGGATGAAACCTGTGGTGGCAGCTCAGCCGTACCGATTTACGACGAAAATAGTAATTTTGTTTGTGCCCTAAGTGAATAGTACACACAGCAGTAGAAACAATAGCCAGGCACTGTGCCGTAGTAAGCTAAGCCTCCACAGCAACACATATGGCTGCAAGCTTGAGCGCCAGTTGCACCACTTCCAGTCCAGCTCACTGCTTATGGTCTGGGAAAAGAACAAGGGATGGCTCAAGTCCTTGAGTGGATAAAGAATCCATTTTCTCTCTCTCCTCTCTTTCACCTTCTCTCTCTCACTTTCTCTTTTTGCCTCCTCTCTACCATTCAAACAAAAATGAAATCTTTAAAGAAGGAAAAAAAAAAGAAACAATAACCAACATTGTAGACATCTCAAATGGCTCATCTTCTATAATTAACCTAAAAATTAAAGTAGGGCAATCCTTCTGCTTGGTGTGTGCCAAAATTATCAGCCCCAGATCAGTTGGAGACAACAGTAGAGCCTTCCTTCAATGGAAATTTTAAGCAAGTGTGTCAATATTCTGAAGAGCTTTTTTTTGTGAGAATTATAATAGTATTGAAACCTAGCCTTACTGATATGATCCTGAAAACAAAGTATAATCAAAACAGTGGCTATCAAGAGGTGGAACTGTGCAGTCCAATAAAACCTGTGCCGGTCAAGAGCATTTTGCGGGGGGGATATTCAAGGTATTTTGCTTGCTGGCTTCATCAAGGGTCGAAGAACAATAACATCTGGTTTTAGGAGAGTGTGATGAGAAAGTCAGCCAAAGGCGAGGCCGAAAAATGTCCAAGAAAGCACCCCCTGAGAGTGCCTCTCCACAGCTATGCTGCTTGTCCCTCTCATTGAACAAGGGCAATTTTATAGGAGGCTTGTTGGGAAAACATTAAACATCCACCTCATTATTTTCCTCTTGCTAACCACCAGCCTTCTGGGTAGGACACAGATTACCAACGTGCTTCCTGAAGGAGTGGGCTGATGTGGGGCAGCACAGTCATCAAGGCCCTTGGAACTGGAGAGAGAACTGCAGAAGTCATGCGCTCCTGTTTTTCTAGGCTAACTTGTCTGGGAGTGTGAACAGGGAGGGGCATGGCAGTGAGGACTGACCAGTCCAAATGAGAACAGGAAAAGAGGCCAAATTTTGCTTTGATGCATCCTTTATAATCTTTACCTCCAAGAAGATACCACCTTTCAGTTAATAGACAGAAATATTGCTGCATAGAATTACTGACGTAGTGGGTCAAACACACAAACAACATACAATCCTGTGATTCAACTCCTCATTTACAGAATTCAGCATTTATAGACTAAAGAAGAGCTAACACCCTTGAGGTTATTGATGAATTTAAAAAAAAGCATCTTTTGCCTCATGGCAAATACAAATCAAGTTAAAAACTGTTTATGGGGACTGGGGTCGTGGCGTAGGGGGTAAAGCCACTGCTGGCACCCCTTATCAACACCTGTTCTTATCCTGGCTGCTCAATTTCTGATCCAGTTCCCTGCTAAGGACTTTGGAAAGCAGCAGAAGAAGCTCAAATGCTTGTGCCCTGATCATCCCTGTGGGAGACCCGAAAGAAGCTCTGGCTCCTATCTGTGACCTGACTGTTGTGACCATCTGGGAAGTAAATCAGCAAACAGAAGATTTCTCTTTGTTCCTTCCTCTCGTCCACAACTCTTACAAATAAATAACTAATAAGTAAATGTTTAAGATAAAAAAGAACTTTTTTTTTAACCTCATCACAATCCACTGCACAGCAGCTGTGTCTCCATAATGTTGAAATGTATATTAATTTAGTAAAATCTTTTTCCTTTAGAGGGCAGCATGGTGGTGCCGCATACTAAACCTCTGCCTGTGGCTCTGGCATCCCATATTGGAAAGGCCCATGTCCAGGCTGCTTCACTTGTGCTCCGGCTCCCTGATTATGGCATCGGAAAGCAGCAGGAGGTGACGCAAGGCACCCACGAGGGAGACCCAGAATTGGCCCCTGGCTTCAGATCAGTTTAGCTCTGGCCATTGTGGCTATCTGAGAAGTGAGCAGTATTCTCTCTGCCTATTTCCTTCCCTCTGTAAATCTGCCTTCAATAAAAATAATTTAAAAATTTTTAAAGGTAAAAGTTAAGATCTTTAAAAAAATTTAAAAAGGTCTCCTTTAGGTTTCCAAGAAAGTTTGGGGAGGAAAATGGTAGAAGTTAAAGAGAATTCTCAAATTTGTCTTGTTAAGCTGCATAAGAATCGAAGGGGCCTGGTGTGGTGGCCTAGCAGCAAAAGTCCTGGCCTTACAGGCGCTGGGATCCCATATGGGCACCGGTTCTAATCCTGGCAGCCCTGCTTCCCATCCAGCTCCATGCTTGTGGCCTGGGAAAACAGTCGAGGACGGCCCAAAGCCTTGGGACCCTGCACCTGCGTGGGAGACCTGGAGGAAGTTCCTGGCTCCTATCTTCCAGTTGGCACAGCACTGGCCATGCGGTCACTTGGAGAGTGAATCGTTGGATGGAAGATCTTCCTCTCTGTTTCTCCTCCTCTCTGTATATCTGACTTTGCAATAAAAATAAATAAATCTTTCAAAAAAAAGTTTTAAGCTCTTCCACATTTCCTCATAGACAATAGTTTTGTTAAAAGTTCTGTTGGGTATGGCTTGCCAACGGGTGGATCATATTTTGAACAGCTCTGTCCTAGTGTATTTGCCAAGAGAAGTCATCTACTCTAATGACCTGGAATTCAGTGTTAAAGCTAATAGTTAACACTTACCAAGTGTTTTCCATGCAAGGACATTGCCTGTTCTAAATCTGTAGGGTAGTGCCTCTTTATCTGCAGTTCCAGTTTCTGAGGTTTCCATTACCAGCAGACTACTTGGATTTGAAACTCACATGGAAAATTCCAAAAATAGACAATTCATAAATTTTAATTCACATGATGAAATCTTACACTCACATTTTCACTTCCATCTAGAACATGAATGTCCAGTATGTTCACAAGGCACAGGTGCACACCAGCTGCTCACTAGGCACATAGGAAGTGTTGGGGCTATCTGATCCACTGTGTCATATCTCAGTGTTTGGGTTTAAGTCACCTTATTTTGCTTAGTAATGACCCACAGCAGAGGAATAATGATGCTGGCAATTTAGACATGCCAAAGTGAAAGCAGAAAAGTTCCCTTAAAATGAGAAGGTTAAAGTGAAAGATACTTTAAGAGGTGCCAGTGCTGTGCCATAGTTGTTAAGAGTCCATTTGCATTGAAGGCGCCCCATAGGGACACAGGTTTGAGTCCTGGCTGCTCCACTTCTGATCTGGTTCCCTAATAATAGCCTGAGAAAGCAATGCAAGGTGCTTCAATTGCTTGGGCCCCTGTACCCATGTGGAGGCCTGGAAGAGTCTCCTGGCTTCAGCCTGGTCTGGCCCTGGATAGTTTTTTTTTTGTTTGTTTAAGATTTATTTTATTTTTATTGCAAAGTCAGATATACAGAGAGGAGGAGAAACAGACAGGAAGATCTTCCTTTCAATGATTCATTCCGCAAGTGGCTGCAACGGCCAGTGCTGCGCCAATCCGAAGACAGGAGCCAGGTACTTCCTCCAGGTCTCCCACGCAGGTGCAGGGTCCCAAGGCTTTGGGCCATCCTCGACTGTTTTTCCAGGCCACAAGCATGGAGCTGGATGGGAATCAAGGCTGCCAGGATTAGAACCGGTGCCAATATGGGACCCAGCACCTGCAAGGTGAGGACTTTTGCTGCTAGGCTATCGTGCCTGACCCCTGGCACCTGGTTAGTTTTTACAGTCATTTGGGGAGTGTAAGACAGCAGATAGAAGGTCTCTGAGTTCTCTCTCTCTCTCTCTCTCTCTCTCTCAATCTGTAGCTTTCCCTTTCAAATAAGTTTTTTTTTTAAAGATTTATTCATTTTTTTACAGCCAGATATACACAGAGGAGGAGAGACAGAGAGGAAGATCTTCCGTTCGATGATTCACTCCCAAAGTAAGCTGCAACGGGCCGATGCGTGCCGATCCGAAGCCGGGAACCAGGAGCCTCTTCTGGGTCTCCCACGCGGGTGCAGTGTCCCAATGCATTAGGCCATCCTCAACTGCTTTCCCAGGCCACAAGCAGGGAGCTGGATGGGAAGTGGAGCTGCTGGGATTAGAACCGGCGCCCATATGGGATCCCGGGGCTTTCAAGATGAGGACTTTAGCCGCTAGGCCACGCTGCCGGGCCCAAATAAGTTTTTTTTAAAGACACTTTTAGAAAGATTATATTCACATAAGTTTTATCATAACATATTGCTATAATTGTTCTATTGTGTTGTTAATCTCTTACTGAGTCTACCATAAAATTAAACTTTATCATCAGCATATACGTATAGGAATAAAACAGCGTAAACAGTTTGGTTCTATCCTAGATTTCAGACACCCACTGTGAGTCTTGGAATGCATCCCACTGGAAAAGGGGTGACTGCCATACACTGATTTGTTGCTCCCACCAACGAGTGAGGCAAGCCCTGTGAGTAGCTCCATAGGTAGATGAGGAAGCTGAGACAGTGACTTAGTGAGGGTTGCACTGGCATTTCAGCATTGGGTGCAAGTGTCTGCCTTCCGATCTCACTCCCTTCACAGCCACCACTCAGATTGCCTCTCATTGGATGTGTGGTGAGGCTACATTGGAATCTACCCCAAGAGTAAGTGAAACATATTATGGGATTGCTGGTGGCATGTTAGCAAGAATGATCACATTCCTTCTCTCTGAGTAGCATCCTGTGGGAAGCCGATGCAATAACAGAATTGAGTTACAGTCACTGAGCAGCCATTGACTAGAGAAATGAATTGTGGACTCCCCTTATAACCCAAACGTTCAGGTGTTGAAAATTCAGAAAGAGTCATGTGAATAGCAGCGTTAGAGTTCAATATGACTGATACCAAAAAGGAACAGAGAGCGTTTGGGACACCAAAGTAACAACTAGCTAAGTCGTCAGACCTAGTGGAACCTGCTAGAATTGCCCATCCCAAGTGGGGCTGGAGAAGGTTAAGGACCTCTTATCTCTTCTTTCATAAGCACACTTTCTCCTCATCCTCTGCACTAGAGTGTTGGTGTTGTCTGTCTCACTTGAATGGGAAACCAGGCTGTAGGAGCTTGACAAAAGGCTGTTGTTTTTCATGTGTGCTGCGTGCTTTTGAACATGGCTGTGTAAGAGGAAAGGGGCCTGACTCACCCTGTATATCTGTAACTGCTGACACTTTATTCAGGAATGTCCTCATCTCTATTCCTCTTCCTTCATCCCAGCACAGTCAGCCCCCTGGGGCCTCACACTGCCTGGCTTACTCCATTGTTTCCAAACTGATGCTGAAGTCTCCTACCTTCATCTCTCGCAGAAAAATGAATTCCTGAAATAACTTTACAGACCTTCACATCACCCCAAATGCTGCATCAAGGAAGGACAACTGGTGGAGCCAGTGAACAACAGATGTAACATAAACAGCACCATATGTCAAACTTAACCTCTTCAATAGGAAGAAGGGCAGAAGTTAAAGCCAGAGCCTCCTCCCTGTGTGCAAAGCAGTAACAGCAGCCACAGTTGCTGGCACAAAAGGCTGTGAGGATTTTCTTTGTGTATAAATGACCATTATCAACCTCTCAAGATTAAAATGATGCAATCATTTCTGATTAAAACTCTGATTTCATTTTTACAAGTTGCCTCTGTAGAGCAAAATTACATTGAGCTTTCCTAAGCGGGGGGCAATACTGACCAAAACGTATGTTTTTAATTATGGTCCTGAACTGACTTGCATATATACCCTGAGCCAACAGTCACTCTCAAAAAATCTATTTCTTTTTGTGTAAACAAATCTTGCCTAAAAAAGTGCGAGTTCTTATAAGCATGCTGGAGAACTTACTTTCCTTCCTTAGTGCTTATTCTCTGAATATGACCTTTCCCAGTGAGAGGGCAATGGGATGCAGAGACTCCAATCTTTCAGGGCAGGCCTACAGGTGTTGTAGGAGTGGTGGGGCAGTGTGAACTACAGTAGTTAAGAGAAAAGCTAAGTCACTCGTGATGGGGACAGGTGGGGAAGATCTCGCAGGAAACTGGTACCAAACTGCAGTGGTGGAGAGTGGCAATATAATGCCAAAAGTAAAGTAGGAAGCCCAGCAGGAGCACGACCCTGGGAAACGTCAGGAACAGGTACTGAGTAAGAAAGACCACGTCCACAGTCCGCCAGTGGCCCAGGTCGTCTACGTAGGATTCCTGGTAGAGGTCCGAGGCCGCCGCCAGGTGGATGAGAAAGGCGCTGCTCACGGCTGCCATGGTGGCGGCCGAGGTCGTCAGCGTTTTTTTTTTTTTTTTTTTTTTTTTTAAGGCCTGGCCGTGTTTGGTTGCGATAAAAAAAAAAAAAAAAAAAAAAAAAAAACAGTACAAAACACAAAATGCCAAGGTGAAATGGCCTGTGCTAGCAGGGAATGCAACACCGGACCAGCACTCCTCCCACTGGTTTAGGTGAGGGACAAGAGTGTGATGGGCAGAGCCGGGGAGAGATGCGATACTCATTGGTTCCAATAGAGGTCGGGGCTCAGAAGAGAACCAACCCAGGGGTTAAAACCATCAGCTGATCGGAGTGATGGACGGTGGTGGGCATTGTGCTTACTAGTAGTACATGTAGGAGCCTGGACTGGGAATGCCTCAAAGTTTTTTTTAGGGGGATTCCCCTGAACAAAATGGAGGAATCAAAGCATTAATCAAAAAAAGATGGAAAATGGAGTAGATGAATCAACCACCTCAGCTTTATGCTTGCAGCGGAAAACTGGACAAGGGGAAACCCTAAGACGGACTATGTCAATCAGTGGACTCTGCACCAGCCTCATCATACCTGGACTGTTGCTGATGATATGTTGGAGCTTCTAATCGATCGAGGTGACGCTCTGCTGGCTCTGCCTACAAACCTGAGAGGGCCTCCCTAAGAGGCGGTTGAACTTGAACTGGACAAGTGGGATGCTGGACTCTGTATGGTGTAAACTTTTAATTAGGGAATCTCAACGGAACTTGAGCTGTGGTTATGCATCAAGGTGAAGGAATTCACCATGGGGGAAGGGTTTGGGGTGAAGGAGGGGGAATCCCAGTACCTATGAAATTGTGTCATGTAATGCAATGTAATTAATGAATAAATGAATATTTAAAAAAAAAAAACAAAAAAAAAAAACAAAAGTAAAGTAGGTTTGGCAGAAATGTGCAAAGGTCACCCTTGAAAATTATTTTGAATTATCTATTGTTAAAGTGACCCAATGGTATGTTTCCGTAAGAATTCAGCTAAGCCTTGTTTATAGACACGATGCCAGTGCGAAGGATGCTACCAGAAAAAGCCCAAAGTAGATTAACTGATGAGTATGCTTGACTAAGTGGAATAGCTTCTTGTCTTCATTAACGAATGAGAGCCTAGTTCACATTTAAACTGGGTTTCTAAGGAGATGGAGGTGAGTTCTTCCCTCTGATTCTCTTTCCCCTCCATCCACCCTCTTCTCCTGGACAAAGTGTTTGGTGAATGTGAATTAGGTAAAATTCCACCCAACGTTTTACTACCCAGTGTTATCAGATTCGGTAGGCCAACTGGCTCTGAAGCTCTCCTTATGGGAAGGCTTGGACTGACTGCAAAGCTATTGGGAAGTGGACTGGACTTCGTGGGGTAAAATGTTGGCCTGGTCTTAGGTGGGCTTATTTCCTACATCATGAAGTAGTGGGAACATAGTAACTATGGTTTGAGATCCACTGGACCAAGACTAAATGGAGACACCAAAGGAAACTCAATGAATTGATGTCTAGGCACTTAACAGTACTGCTTTTCAGGAACTACTATGGGCCTACAAGGCAAGAAGGGACAGAGTAGAGAACTTGTGTTCTTGCATATCTTTAAGGCTTATTCCATTCTGTTTTTGTTTGAAGCTTCTACAGTTCTGATGCATATTAAAAGACTTTGTTGTGAGGATTAAGTAACATACATAACAGAACTGCCTTGCAGTGGAAGTGGTTAAAAGCTTGACCAGAACCGTAGCAGCAGAGAAGCCCTGTGTCCCGTTCTTTTCGTTTCTGTCATGGATGGTGAAGAGGCATCCTTCTGAAGCTCTCGGGCCATGTCCTAGGGGAGTACGCATTACCTAGTCTCTGAGGTGGCTTCTGGGGTGACATGACGGAAACTCTTCAATGGCGGGTTACAAAGGGGCCCGGGGGCTAGGAAGGATCTTTATAGGCCATATGGCTTAACCACACAGTAAGGTTGCACATTCAGTCAAATTTCTAGCTCTCTGCTTCAACCCATGTTCTTGATGTTTACTGCACAGAAACTGGGATAGACCAAATATCTGTGCCCACTCCAAGAAAGACAGATTTGCTCTGGTCATCCTTTTGTGAACATAATCTTATTCCATTTCTCCTTTATTCTTCCTATACTTTTTTTCCTCAGTAGGGTTTTACCTTTCAGTCTCCTTTTTTATTTACAGACCCAATTCTTAAAGAACAAAAACAAAATCTTGCCACCAAAATGACACTAAGCACCAAATTAATTACCAAGATTGACAAAAATTCAGGGAAACCTTAACCACATGGTTGTTTTGAACTTGATGATTTTGATTGTTCGGCTAGGATTTGAAAGACTGATTTGAAGCAATCTTCACCTCCTTGCTCTGTAGGAAAGGGCCGGGGACTGTGTTTAGGGACCCTGTCTTCTGCTTCTTCTGGTTTCTTGCACCGCTTACTCCCATCACTACTGTCCCTCCCTGACTTTCTCTTTTTGTCCTACTTTTCTGCCATCCTTGCTTTCTCTTCATAATTTCCATAATTAAAGTTTCCATTCTCAGCTGGGGTCCGATTCTGGCCTCCTACAAAGACCACCTGTGACAAACTGCTTTGCATTCTGATGGGGCCTGATTAGAACAGGGGTCTCATTCATTTGGCAAAGGCATCGTCTAGCCGGATTATCACAGTGTGGCCAACCACACAGCTGCTAGAACTTGACTTTCTTCTTCCCCAGATCTTTCTGGGTGCTAGCAGGCAGACAGCCCAATGGTTAGGGGTTACCCAGAAGACTACCAGGTAGGGCTCAGAGTTCCAAAAGGTCTACGTGTCTTTTCCTATGCTGACACCTTCTCCTTGTCAACCCATACTTGATATTGTACCCCATTTACTGCTCCAGAATTAATTTCAAAAATCTAAATGCCTTGCTTGGCTCTCCTCTGCGTTTAGCTTCTGTTGGTCCATTACTTAGATTTAAACATTCTTTCAAAATAGAAGGAGAGGAAAGTAAGTACAGGAGCTCACCTGCTGTATCTTACAGAACATCAAAATGTATTCAGAATCACTTGGAATAAAGCAAGCTCCTGTCAGTTTCAATTTTTCATTCCCTTTCAGATGTGAGTTGTTTTTCTTTTGATAATCTTGTCGTTTTGGTCTGAAGTCTACAATCTGCCCTGCTGGGCTATGTGTCAGATTTGTAAATTAGATGACATCTGTTTTGGATTTTATCTCTTTAATTTTCTTTCAAGCTCCCTTCACGTATTCATTTCCCCTTTAATTGTACAGAGCAAACTTTGCTGTATGCTTTAGACAAACAAGTGGCATTTCTGCTTGAGGGCACCGATGAAAATGACCGGAGCTAAATGGTCACCGTGCAGGCTATTCAGTGCCGAGCTGTTGGGAGAGAAACCTTAGCAACCCCCCTGGGAAGGATGTACAGTTAACACAAAGGGAGAGTTATCTTACCCGCATGGTGATGTTCCCACTGAATAATTACAACCCTTTGGAAGAAGACTGGCAAAGACAACTGAGCGGGGAGAATTATTTTGAACCGAGAGAGGCTGACATGGTGGTGATGGCGATGGCATGGTTGTGCTTGAGGTGAGTTGCAACCTTTTCACCTGCTCACATTTAACTTTGATCCTTTTTGCTTTGTTCTTTCTCTTTGGAAACTATACAAGGAGAATTTAAGTGCGTTTCCATTCTTGGACATTTTAAAAGGTTCATGGATATTAAAGTTAAAAAGAAAATTTATCTCAGTGCAAATAAGTTGAAATCCATGCATAGTTTTTCCTAACTAACCCCTGCGCTTTTGGAAGGCTTTCTGTACTCATGGACTTCAGAACATTTTTGCAGCAAAATAAGCCTATCTAATTTCATTTCCACAAATTGTAGAAATAACCTCATACATGTAAATTCATGTTTTAATGGTAAGACCTCATTTTTCCTTGTGTCTATCTATCTCCTAAATTCTTATTTTCATTAGAAAATGATTTGCTGCTAATGGTGTTGAGCTAACTTTCCTAGTTTAGTGCTCTATTAGCTTATCCATTAAAATCCTGTTTAACACACTAATTTAACCACTTTTTTCCTTTATGTAAACTGTTTTCACATATCTTTTTGATTGTCCTAACTTAGAGGAATCATGTCCACTGGTATCTAGTTGTTTGAAGCCAAGGGTACTGGGAAATATTCTGTAATGCACACAGAGGACCCCTAACTCAGAATTACATAGCTCTAGTATCAATAGTACCAAGGTCAAAATAGACACCTGCATATTATCACGGTAGTACCACATATTGACATGCCAAATCAAAACTATGGTGTTGACATACAAGGACATGTACAGTTGATCTTGCTCTGATGAGTAGGTACTCCTGACTTTGATGACCCATGATAGTCACTTATTAGCTTCCATGTGTGGTGGAAAGAAATTCCTTAAGAAAGACTTTGCTCCAGCTACCTCCTCTCATAGTTACCACCGGCATTATCTATGTCTCTGCAATCGCTCAAGCTGGGCATCTGTGGATTCTCCCGACTATTCTCCTCTTCCCTGGCCCCACTTCCATCTGTGGTCAAGTCCTCATCGCTCTGTAATCCCTCACTGTAGCAATCTGCCTTGATTTGCAGGCTTCCCATCACCCTCACAGCCTATTAAGGCGAGGCCAACAGTATTCTTGCCACTCACTCTCCTGTCAGCTTGCTGCTCCAGCCAAATCCATTCAGTGATCCATGAGAGTAGTCATTCTCCTTCACTTATTTGGTAAAAAAAAAAATCTTTATTGAAGGCTTACTATTCGCTAATTGCTATGCCAGGCCCTTTCAGTACCCCTTGTATGAAAATAGGTCCAGACTCCCATGATTCTTACAAAACAGATTCCTTACTCCCGGTACAGCTCACAAGCCCTTGGGTAATCTGTCTCTGACCTAACTTAAATCCCTCTCCTACTCACTGCTGACATCCTCACACCGCCACACTGAACAAGTTACCTTTCCTCAGACTGGGTCACACTTGTATCTTTATTGGTGCTGTATTCTCTATATAATGTATCCTTTACCATCCTATAAAACTTAACCTAGTGCCTACAGAGATGCCTTTTGTGTTTCCTGGAACTTCCAGGCTGGGCATGATGCTGGACATAAAGACCTGTGGCTCACTGCTCATTGCCTGGTCAAGAATGACTTATATTTTGAAGACTTTGTTTCATTCTGGAATTGGTATGCACCATTTGTCATTCTAAA
This sequence comes from Ochotona princeps, assembly GCF_030435755.1. Lineage (NCBI taxonomy): Eukaryota > Metazoa > Chordata > Mammalia > Lagomorpha > Ochotonidae > Ochotona > Ochotona princeps. The sequence goes on from NC_080834.1 coordinate 15,864,344, forward strand.
ACTGAAGAGATTGTGGAAGGCTCAAATGGTCCCTGCCCTTATCTAAAACTGAACAGCTTGCAAGCTCCAGTGAAGATAAAGATGGGGTTTGAGTCCATCTTCAATCATGGAGTCTCTGTGACATCAGGAATACATCGAACCAGTGCCTAAGCCTCTGGTTCTTCTGTGAAGCAGGAATGATGATGTCTCCCCTCATTGTCAAGTACAGCGCTTAGCAGCATAGAATCAGATGACATATGTGAACACATGGTGCAGCTGCTGAAGTTCACAAGCTTTTCCAGCCCCTCTCTATTTAATATACAGCCAACCAAATGGCTGCTTCAGTCTTACATGATCTCTATATTTTCAAAGGCAAATTTCTTGACCAGGCCAGTTTTGTGTGTTGTATCCTCTTCCTCCAGCCTATTTTCTGTCCAGCAGTACTGGAAGTTCACACATCACAGTCACTAATGATTTTCCCATGGCTCATAACCATGGAAGTCTCTCTGACCTTTCTGCCTTTGACTCAACTCCAAACTGCCTCTTCCTTGGGCCTTCTTTGCACCAGGGCCAGAGGGAACTTCCTCAGACATGGGTTACAATTACACCTTTTCATGGACAAAGGCCTATGATGATTCTTCATTGCCTGCAGGATAAATTTCAAACTGCTGAGACAGAGATGCCTGGCCCAGCACACTAGGAACAGCATGTTGCTTTCCATGTAACACACCCCCTAGTCATATAAAGTGACTTATGTTTCGGAAAGTCCTTTTCGTGCTGCCCTGAAAACAATCTGTAGTAATCTGGTCATCTTTCAAGTCTTGGTTCAAATTATCTCCTGGAAAACCTTCCCTGATCTCAGCTTCCCACCCATTTCCTTCTTGGCAGAAGTAAAAATTCCTACCTCAGTGTTACCTAAACTCGCCGAATCCATCTTGGTTAGCATAGCCTCTACCATTCTCTAATTGCACCCTTAAATATTTATCTCCTCTTTACAATGAGCTCCTTGGCTACAAGCAACATGTTTTAATCCTTTCTGTATGTCTAGTTTCCTGAGATAAACAACAGCTCAGTTCGTGTTGAATCAATGAGTGCTGTAATGCTTGCTTACACTGCATTCTTATTCCTTTACCATATTTCGTTCATCTTTTAGACTTTTTGTTACCCTCAGACTTCCACAGTTGCACATAAAAGTCTGGTAAATGACATAATTGACTCAGAAGTAACTCTCCATTGAGACACTAGCTTAGGCTTTTCTTGGAAAGTTTCATGAGTATGTACGAGAACGCAGCTGCCAGTGCTCAGCCTCCATGGGCTCCCTGGAGGACACAGGAATTCCTGCTCACCTGCCACTTCCAACCTTGGAGCTCTCCAGTTGTCGGGTAAGGAGCTTGGCAACGGTCGTGAAGCTGTTGCTCATGCGGAAGATGTCTCTGCCGTGTGGGCCCAAGATGGAAGAGAAGGCATCAGTGATGCTCTTGATCTCCAGCAGAAGAATGTGGTGGAAAGAGTGGTCCACGCTAGCCAGCTGGCTCACCAGATATGCCAGGCAGCTCCTGGCTCTTTCCTGCCAAGAACAGTGAACGTCAAAAGTCCATACTTTAAGAGATCCTGAGTCCCATGGCCGACAGATGACGGCTCTGTGGGAAATTAACCTAGGATACTAGCTGAAACTATGTATTTCATTTACGGTTTCTTTAGCCCTCATCTCTAGGACAAACTTTATTTTGTTTAAAGATTTTATATTTATCTTGAAAGTCCAAATGAGAGAGAAAATCTTCCATATGCTGATATCATTATTTTTGCTTGAAAATCTATACTTTAGATAATCTTTTTAACAGTTTTGGAATGTTTAATAATGCCTACCCTTGTTGGATGAGATCCTGTTGCCAACGGGGAGTTTTAGTAAGCATAGGAGATGTGTCAGCTAAGCCATTTCTCTGTCATTCACACATGCCTACTTTATTTGTATTGTTCCTGAGCTTCAGTTTCTGTGAAGGAACTTATTTCTACTATTGCGATAGCTTGGATATGTGGATAATATATTTACTCATCAAGCACACAAAAAGTGTAATGTGTTAGGAGCTGTGTAACATAACAAGTAAGAATATTCTGTGGAAAGAAGACAGACCTTGCACACCACTGGGATATGGGACAATCTCTGACAGTTGGGTTGGGCAAGCCATTGCTAAGGATACTGAGACCACTGACCACTCCTTCCTGGTGATGGTGGGGTTAGCAAGTTACACAGTTGGGAAGGATGGATGTGTGGGGGCAGATCACTGTGACTGAGAGACTATGACATGACAAAGCATGCTAGTGAGGATATCTGCATAACTTACAAAATGAAAAATCAGCAAAATTTTTATATTTATTTCTTTAATAATTTTTATTGTTTTTTGATACAATTTAATTGGCGGTGGGCTTTCCCCTCCCTCTCCCCAAATTCCCTTCCCTCCTCTCTGTTCTCCTTTCTAGAATCATAATGTGTGTCCATCGTGAATTTTTCCATCTTTCATGCTTCCATTGGAATATCTCCCAGATAAAATTTATTTTTTAAAAGAGTTTGTCCTAGGGGCTGGCATTGTGGTACAGTGTGTTAAGCCGTTGCCTGCAACACTGGCGTACCATGCAGGCACCTGTCTCGACCATGCAAATTTCTACTCAGGTCCGTTCTAACAGCCTGGAGAAAGCAGTGGGAGATGACCCAAGTGTTTGGGCCCCTGCACCCAAATGGGAGACCTGGATGAAACTCCTGGTTCTCCGCTTTGTGCTGGATCAGCCCCAACCATTGGACCATTTAGGTACTAAAGGTTTTTCTCCTTGTTTTCAATAAAATGAAATAAATAAAAAATGACAGTAAATAAACTTTAGCTAATTTCATCTTTAATTTTTTAAAATTGTACTTTTCATGTGTTCATAATGGTGGTATAGTAGAACATATGTATAAATATAAACAAATAGGTCACAGAGAATGGTACTCAACATTTTTCTAATTGATAAGTGTGCAGGTCTAAATTATTCTTTTAGTTAGGAATTTCCTTTTATCCTTTCTTCTAGCATTCAAAGCCTTAATTTCCTTCAACGTGCAACGTTTGTCCACTCTTCTATATGAAGCTGTTACTAGTGATTACTTCTGCTTGGATTTTCACTGTGTTATACACCTTTTATTAAAAATCTTGTTTAGAGGGCTGACTTTGTGGTATAATGGGTTAAATCACCACCTGCCACACTGGTATTCCACACAGGCATTGCTTCAAGTCCTGTCGATCCAACTCTGTCTATGTGACTAGGAAAGTGACAAAAGATGGCCTAAGTCCTTGGGCCCCTGCACCCACGTGGAAGACCCGGATGAAGTTCCTGGATCCTGGCTTCAGCCTGGCCCAGCCATGGTCTTTGAGACCATTTGGGGAGTGGACCAGCAAACAGAAGACTTCCGTCTCTGTCTCTCCTTCTCTCTTTCTGTAACTATGCCTTTCAAATAAATAAAAATAAATCTTTAGCAAAAGATCTTGTTTACTACTGAATTGCATTTGGTCCTTGGTTTACTCATGCATTTTTCCAACTACCAAATTAGAGTTGCATGCCTGCAATATGCCTCTGGTAGACTCTAGAAGAAAAAGGTTAACAGGATGTCTCTACCTCCAATGACTCACAATCTTCCCTTTCATTTGTAATGATTCTGGCCTGGTTATGCGTGTCAGTTAAGCCATGACAGGGATCCCTCGCACCTGGCACAGATCTGAGTGGCACATGCTACACCCAGTGTGTGTGTGTCTCCGTTCACTGATTTGAGCAAACTTTCTGTGCCAACTGTGACATTACAAGTAAAGCATGTAGCTGAAGAGAAAGTCTGTGCTTTACAAGAAACATGTACTAGAGAGCATACTGAAGCAGTGGAGCTTCCTAGTCTTTAATATTTGAGTTTCAAAGACCTCAGCTTCAGTTACATTGGGACACAGTTCTGGAAGAAGTGGATACATCCACCAACTAATCTCTTATTACACTTTTAAGTTCTATTGGAGCACAATGCTCTGTATGGCTTAATGGGACAGAAGTGTGTGCTTCCATGAGCAGGACAGCTAGTCAAAGAGACGTTCATGCTATAAAGGCTCACAACCTTACATAAATGAAAAAAATAAAGATAATTGGAACAAATTTCCAACTGCACCTGTTTTAAACTTGGCCTCATACAATTACCAGCTTGCAGAATAACCCTTAAGTATTCTTGGTTGTAGCAGTTCTTTGCAGCATGGTTGCTGTCACTAATTCTCACAAGGGTTCCCGGCCTGATTTCATCATATGCAATACATCCCAAGGATGTGTTTGATTTCCAATCTAAGGCAGATGCTGGATGTGAGGGGTCCCTACCACATGCCTAGCCAGAAAATACAGCTTTGAAGAATAATGACAAAGACCTCTGCCATCCTAATGAGTCAGACTAACAATAAAAAAGTTATCTTTGCAAAATATATTGCATATGAGATTGACATATTCTTCAATAGAAAAAAAATGGAAGGAGAGAGTCAGATGAAAGTCCATGTTAAAAAGTGAAGTTAGGCATAAATCAGACAGAAAGATGCCATTTGCATTCAACAAAGTGGGGTTTTGTTTTTGTTTTTTTAAATTTTATTTAAATAGTCAACGGTGAAGTACATATACCAGTTCACTCCCTAAATACCCACAAATAGCAAGGACTGGGTTAGCCTGAAATCAGGAGACTAGAACTCAATCCATATCTCCAGGGTGAGTGCCAGGGATCCACGCACCGGAGACATTGCAGCGCACGCATGATGCCTTTGAGGGTGTATCTTAACACCAAGGTGGATTAGAATTGGAACTGAGACTGAAACCAGGCATTTCAGTATGCAGATGTCTCCATAAGTGACATAACCTGCCCCTCAACGTAGAATCTAAACCCAACATTCTCAATGACCTTAAAAATAATTAGTCAAATTCCCCTGGCTCGATGCCGAGATGCAGAGAGGTCCAGGTGTGGAGACACAGGAGATGTGACAGTTTATTTACTCCTGCTTAGAAAGTAATTTCAAAATTTGGGTAACATTCTTATCCTCGGGAGCTGATTATTCTTTAGCCATTTCACAAAATGTTTTTTTCATTTGTTAACCCAAATCATATCCCTATGGTTTCATGAAGAATGCCTCTTACTGTAAAAGTTGGCAAGGCTGGGGGCCCAGCATTAGAGCCTAGCAGCCAAAGTCCTCACTTTGCACATGCCAGGATCCCATATGGGTGCTGATTCTTATCCCAGCAGCCCTGTTTCCCATGCAGCTCTGTTTGTGGCCTGGGAAAGCAGTCGAGGATGGCCCAAAGCCTTGGAACCATGCACCTGTGTGGGAGACCCAGAAGAGTCTCTGGCTCCTGGCTTCAGGTTGGCTCAGCTCTGGCCATTGTGGCCACTTGGGAAGTAAATCAGTGGAAGGAAGATCTTTCTGTTTGTCTCTCCTCTCTGAATATTTGACTTTCCAATAAAAATAACATAAATCTTAAAAAAAAGAAAAGAAAAAGAAAGGAGGATACTCCTATCCTTAAAAAAAAAAAAAAAGTTAGCTAGGCCTTACTTTGAAGTGTAGGTTTTCTGACAGGTGGATGTGGCTGTGTAGGTATTTGCTGAAATCAAAATAATTCTGAATGATCTCTGGCAGCCAGACAGAGCCAAAAGGAAAATTAACTGCAGCAACAAGAAAAATTATAAGAGCTTTGGACCTTACATGTGAAACCAAGCCAACCTCACATCGTTTGCTCAGAAACCTTGGAGCACATCCATGTCCCTCCTAGGGGCAGCAGACGTGATTCAGAACTAGAAAGTGAGATGTTAGGGCAGGAAGACGGTCCCGGGATTCTGGTTTCTTTCTTGGCTCTGTGATAATGCACCTCTGGGAACCAGTGACTGCATTTTTCTGCCTTTGGTCATCCACTGTGAGGATGGTGTTAGCAGCACCAGTAGGACTTCATTGTAGGGGGCCTGATTCTGTCCCTTACGGCGTACATTCACTATCAATATAACGATAGCTGACCCACAGAGAACTTAGTTTGAGCTCGACACACTTTTTAGGTATCTGCTCATGTGATCTGCAGAGTGCCGTGCGGTGAGTGCTGGGATGACGGCCACTTCCTGAGTAACGACCGAGGCACAGAGAAGGAGTAACTGTCTCAGGGCCACATGTGCCGTCTCCCTTGCTGGCACGTCCCCAGCAAATCCAAGCACATTCATATTTTCCTACTTTTTCCTACATTTCATTCGTTGGCAGAATTACATTCTGATTTAGTTACACAATTATAGATACTACATAAATAATGAAGGGGTCTTATAAAATTTAATGGGAAATTGGTATCATAAAAAAAGCTATACATGGGTTTTTTGCATCAAGCTAAACATTTTAATTTCCATTTTCCATTAACTTTTGGAAGAACCCTTGTATGTAGTGATTCGGAGCCCTTTTTGGTTTCAAGACATTTTACCCTCCTAAAAATTATGATCTGCAAGGATTTTTTGGGGGTTGTTGCTATTAATATTTACCATATTGGAAGCTAACACTTACAAACAAAAAGAAGTTGGGCCGGCGTGATAGTGTCGTGGTTAAGGTCCTGGCCTTGCATGTGCCAGGATCCCATATGGGCACCAGTTCTAACCCCGGCAGCCCTGCTTCCCATCCAGCTCCCTGCTTGTGGCCTGGGAAAGCAGTCAAGCAAGGCCCGAAGTCTTGGGACGCTGCACCATGTGGGAGACCCAGAGGAGCTCCTGGCTCCTGTCTTCGGATTGTCTCAGCACTGACCATTGCGGTCACTTGGGCAGTGAACCATCGGACCGAAGATCTTCCTCTCTGTCTCTCCTCCTCTGTATATCTGCCTTTCTAATAAACATAAGTAAATCTCAAAAAAAAAAAAAAACACAAAAAGAAGCTTCGTGAAGCATTTAATATTTCCTAAATAACACATTCAGTGAAAGGAGAGCCAATCCTTTATATTTTTGTAAATTTCTAATTAATGACAGATTTTCTTGTCAACTTCTGTATTTGACCTGTTAAATCTGGTTCAAGATAACAGGCATTTGGAGAAAGGAGGCACATTTTCAAAGTAGCCTTTATAGTTGTAAATAATTTTTTGGATACTATACCAAAAACTCAATAAATTGTAGTTTCTGAAAGGTTAGCTGTATATTATATTAAAATCTACAGATCTGTCTTACACTTTCAATTTTAACCCAAACATGATTTTGTAGCATTAAGCATTATTCGTTTGGCAAACTATTGGCTCACTGAGGCATATGTACCGAAAGCAATACAGTTTATTGCAGAGGCTCCAAAACATTGCACTCATTAATGTCACCAGAAATATCATCAGGAAAGTTGGAAAGTGCTGGGGCACGATCAAGTTTACAGTGATACACAGATTTTTCAAAGCCTAGTTTTTCCTTTGTAAACTCACATTTTTTTCATTGCGAACAAATACGATTAATCATTTTGCTTGAAGTGAAAGACTCCATTCATTTTCCAGACAATATTAGCCAAACAGCCAAAAAGAGTAATCACAAGTTTGATTTTTGTCATTCATTCTCACAAGTAAAAACTGTCCATTAAAAAAGGACTTATTAACCTGGTAGGCCTACAGTACAGGTGTTTTTCCTTAAGATAACCAGTATATTTCCATATTCCAATATGCAACAAAAGTTCCAACTTTCATTTAGACATACACAAAAACTAAAAACAATATGTACTCTGGGCTGAGATTCAATAAAATGAATAACTTCTACTGTTCCACCAAGTTAGAGTTTCTCACAGTGAAGGGATGGTGATGAGGGATGGGATGGAATGAGTGGCGATTACTTCCACCCTCCCTCCACCAAAGGACGTCTCAGGCATTTGCACTGTCACAACTGGGTGTATAGGACGCGAAGGCTGATGGAAATGGAGATCGGTGGCCACAGATGTTGCATAAACAGCCATTCTACAAGGCACAGGCCTTCACAACCAAAATTATTCAACCTCAAATGCCCAAGTGCCAAGGCTGAGAAACCGAGAATTAAGTGAAACTAGCTTTTTTGTTTGTTTGCATGTTTGGTTGCAAGGTTTTCTGGCTTTTGTGCAATGACAGTGAATGGGACTAGTGGTTCAGGGGGGTTCAGTAAAGTCATGGGAAAATGATTTAAAAGATGATGTTCTTTGTTCACGACCTTATACAATTTGATGCCGCTGTCCCGAGTTGTGTTTAAGCTCTAGTAATTGTACCCAGCTTGTTCATCGGTGATATGTCAACACAGCAAAAATGGTAAATGAGTCCTAGTGTTATGTTTAGCAGCTTTAACTTCACAGATACCCCAAAATGATCTCTGTGGTCCATGGATCACACAGACAGCTGTGGAACTACTATCGGGGGGGGGGGGGTGACAAATTGTTTCTGCTTACAGGATGAGATAGTAAATATTTATGGTATAATGAGCCATGTGGTCTCCATTATGGGAAAACAGCTACAGACAATAAGTAAATGAATGGTCTGGTGAGATTTGGCCAGAGGCAGTAATTTGCTGACCCCTGAACTGGATTATATGTTTGGAAAATTGCATTGGCCATACCGTTAATTTTTACCACTGCTACCATTTTACTTTTTAAATACAGCTATTCCTGTTAACTCATGAAACTCCTGTATCATCCTTTGTCAGGATAATGGGAAGTAATGCAGAAATCGCCAGAGTGAAGACATGGAGGTCTGGTTACAGTCATTATTTCTTCAATTAGAAATCCCTATATGCCACGAACTTGATACATCCTTGATTTTAGCATCCTTCCCTGCTACATCTAGAAGTTCCCTCAATGCCTTTTCCTACTATCTTTCAATGGCTCTGACCCTTATCTACACATTAGAATTGTCTTGGAAGCTGTTACGACAATGCAAATGGCCACCGGCTCTCCAATTCCCACTTGATTTCACTGGGGTGGGTGGCACCCAGGCATAGGATGCTACAGCCTCTCAGAGGATTCTAATGCGGGGCTGAAAACCACTAGTCTGTAGAGTCTTAAATCTGAACATTAATGAGCTTCCTGATTTAGAAAATGCGGATTTGGCTGTATGTTCCGCATTTTCCTCTTTTCCTTTCCTTTTTAATAAGATTTATTTATTTCAAGTAAATAAATAATTCTTTAAAAATCAGATGATTAAGCCAAAACACAATACAACTAGACATTTTCATCATGACCAAAGCTTGTCACCGGTAGGTGTCTAGATCCCTTTCTCTTCATAGTCATTTCCAAGCCTTTTCCATTTTCTCTTGTTTCTGAAGTGAAAGTTTTGTTTTTACTTTTCAGTAAGAAGTTACCAGTAAGGAAACAAGTAAGGATCAAGCTATCCAATAATCTATAAATTCACAATAAATTATACAATAAGTAAGTCTCATTCGTTTTTCATTCACATGCAGACTTTAATGTGAACCCAAGTTTTCAGTGAAGTGAGGTGGATGTCTAGGAACCCAAGAGATGATTTGAAAAATGAGTAAAGCTCATTCTTAAAAATCATTCTTCCCAGGAGTGGCTGTTGTATGGTAACCAATAAAATGATTGCCTGTTATGTTGGCATTCATTTGCTCCACTCTTAATCCAGATCCTGCTAGTCTCATAGGAAAAGCAGCGGAAGATGGCCCAAGTGCTTCAGAGCCTGCAGCTCGCGTGGGAGACCTGTGTAAAGCTGCAGGCTTTGGCCTGGCTCAGCCCTGGCTATTGCAAATACTTACTGGAATTATGCTGAAAGGTCTTTGTATCTCGCTCCTCCTCTCTGTCTCTTTCTAAATTTCAAATAAACAAATAAAATCCTTGAAAAATGTTACCCAGACAAGGACATAATCTTGTAGTCTTAAAACATTACCATATGGCCTGGCTCAGCAGTCTAGTGGCTAAAGTCATCACTTTGGGTGCTGATTCCCATCCTGGCTGCTCTAGTCCCATCCAGCTCCCTGCTGTGGCCTGGGAAAGTAGTAGAGGACGGCCCAATGCATTGGGACCCTGCACCCGCGTGGGAGACCCGGAAGAGGATCCTGGCTCCCGGCTTCAGATTGGCTCAGCTTTGGCTACTGTGGTCACTTTGGGAGTGAACCAACGGATATAAGATCTTTTGGTCTCTTCTTCTCTGTGTTAATCTTATTTTCCAATAAAAACAAACCAACAAACAAACATTGCTATAAAGTATACACAAAATGCTTTCAAGAAGGTAGCTATTATATTTTAGTTTATTGTACTCAGTAATTGTTTAACAGAATATTGAGAGTGCAAATTGTTTAGAATCTTTTTTTTTTTTGAGTGTTTGGAGCAAAGTAGAGAGTAAATAAGCAGAGAGCTTTTTAATATCTCTCTTAGGTGTATAATCGTTCAACTTTGAGATAATTTTAAAAATAGCATTCTAAAAGTTACATTCTTGTATTCTTTCTTTTACTCCTTGATCATACCTCAACTTTTTCTGTGTATATAGCCTGGGATAATTGAAACTCTTTTCCTACCAGATGATAAATAAAATAATAGATTTTAAACATATTTTGCCTGTTCTAAATATTCATTTAATCACATGGGAAGGAAGTAAGCTTCCTCCCTTTATTATCTTGCATGATACAGTTTGCATGATTTGAGGGCCACAGTTTCTGTGGGCACAAGAGGGGGTAATAAATCATATACCTAATAAAAAAATGCTGTATGGGCAAAATAAGTTTAAAAAATAAGTCCACGCAATAAAAGTTAAACTGCTGATAAGCACAGATGTATCCTTTGTTTTGTATGAACCTCACACTTTGTAATATGGCAAAAATGAAGGATGAATTGGATTCATTTCAACTCTGTGGAATTGGCACAGAGTGCTAAAGTAAACTCTATACTTTAAAAAATGCATTAAGGTATGATTCATGCGTTAATATACAATTATGACTTAGGCTTATTTAAGTGTAAAGCTTGCTATGTCTGCTTCAAAAAGGATGTTTGAATGTAACTGAATTAAGATTTAAAACAGACATCAGAGACAATGAGAGGTGGCTTAACATTACGCCCAAGCTATTTGGAACAATAACCTACCCAAATAACCTGTGCCTTTAGCTTGATGTTTTTAAAGGGTGGAAAACTGGACATGGTCTCCTGTCAATTAAATTTTTCTGATTTCAAGTTATTTTTCCTAAACTAACATTCAGTCTGGTTGTGCTCATGCTTAAAACCAGAATCTCTCTCTGTGTGTGCTGAGGGTTTATTTTCTAGCGTTTCTTCACTGCCTGCGTGCCCCAAAACTCACAGACCTGCAGCCTGTAGAAGTCCATTTCATTTGAGCTACAACCAGTGCTATTCTGTGGACTGATAAAAGATCTGGAGGGTCTGTAGTTCACATTTACTCTCTAAAAACTGGGGGCTTGGGAACTTACCCTCTTAAAGGTAAAGCCTTTGTGTGGGTTTAAGGGACCCAGAATGAATTATTCTGAGCCAGAATTTTTCCTTCTACCACACATAGTACTCTCATGTTAATGATCTCTCATTGATTATCCTGAACAATGATTCCACTATTTTCGTTTGCTTCAATTAAACAAACTTTTTGAAAGACCACTGGGGACTTGAGCACTAAAAAATTTTCTGGAACACTCAAAGCAGCAGCCCATCTCTAATTGCACAGTATCTGTTTAGCAAATGTGGTATAATCACTGAATGAAAGAAAAATAACCACAAGCTTTTGGCCCAATCATGGAAACTCTTTGAAGGAAGATGCTCATTATGGGTCCAAAAGTAAAGACAAGAAACGGCGGGGGGGGGGGGGGGAAGACAGAAAGACATTTAGTTTTTGCGAAGGAAAGTATGTACTTTTTGTTCATTAGAAAAGGGGACAACAAGGTAATATTTAATTCGGTTGAACTATACATCAGCTACAGCTGAACTGTTTCTAATTTACTCATTGCCTGGCATAATTGACTCATTACAAATAGATGAAGGTGCCTATCCTTCTTTGTAGCTACTTATTTTGGAAAGAAATAGCCAGGATGTTTTATTCATGATAGATGAGTTGCAACTTCCAAAATACAAATCAGATGGAAGATCTTGCTGGACATTATATAATTTCTTATAAGAAAGAATGAAATGAAAAACACTGTCTTGCAAAAGTGCAGCTCTTGCCTAGGATTGGTTACTTCTTTAGCTAGGACAATTTGACATACTTTTTCATACCTTATCCACCAGTCACTTTGCAACTCTCCTTGTTTGGTTCCTGGATTTTGCCTTGGCTTAATCTTTTTGGTCTCATAGCAACTGTGTTTTTTCACTGTGAATGGCCTCCGCTGTTTTCTGAATGAATAAATGAATGATTGTTCGACAAAGCAAATTACAGCAAATGGCTGAGTACCCTTCTCAGGGTGTATCAAAAAGTTTGAAGCCTGTCTACCCAGAGAAAACAATAACTTTCCAAAGTGTTTTTTGCACCTTGATGTAAACACAGAAATAAAGTAAAAATAAATCGTGCACTGTAGGTAGAGCTGCACTGACATTTTGAAAGAACCTATGGTTTACTCCTGCCATATCTCAACTGTAGAACTGAGGAGTCACCTCATCGAACCTACTGTCCCCCACTTCGTCTATTGCACAGGACACTAAAATCCACACATCTTGTTTTGAGGTAATTTTGATTTCCTAAGATGGAGGAAGGTAAAATACAATGGGACATTAAAAAGTTCATGGGAAATGGAATTAAAAGATAAGTCTATTTGTTAGAAAAATAATGATAATACCTATGCATATGAGGGATCTTTATAAAGTTCACAGGAAGCAAGTATTATAAAATAGCTGTGCATGGGTTTCATAAAATTCTGGCACCAAAACAGATACTTTATCTTATTTTTCATTATTATTATTATTTTATTATATAATTCCATAGGCTCTGGGATTTCCCTTACCCCTTCCCCAAAACCCCTCCCCAGACAAACTGATTTCCCCTGTATTATTAAAATAGTATAGTTCTTCATAGATAGTCATAAGTTCATCATTGTGGGCATGAAAATGGCAAAAAATTCAGCATCCTATAGTCAAGATACCCGCTTGGCACCCGGTTTTTTGTTTGCAGTCACTGTGGCACTCCCTCCAGCAAGTTTCAGGTCTGGGCTCTTGTGTTAGATTTACATCGTGGTCTCCATATTCCCAGCTCCTGGCTCACCACTCTTCACCTCCTGTGATTCCGTGCTGTGGCTGCACTGCTGTCTGTACAACCTTTCTCCTACTTTCTGTTAGAGCAGTTCCCAGAATTAAGGACACACCAGGTTTCCTACATAATTAGATTGCTCATGTTTCTGACCTTGTTGGAACCTATTGGCTGCTAGGTCTGAGGGCCACATGGACCTATTCTGACCTGTAGGTTGCCAAGGTCGGTATTATTTTCCATGTGGGACCAGAGCAATGCACTGAACTCAGTTCGCCCAGGTCAGCCATGTGCAGCTTACTGTTGTCCGTGCAGACTCAAAGCCTTTGCCACACTGTATGAAATTGCTTCTGATGTGCCACTGGTAGAATTCTGGATCTTCTGGTCTTTAGATCTGAGGGTTACCTGGACCTATTTTGTGTGGAACCTGTAGGATGCTACACTGGTGCAATGCACTGATCCAGAAATGAGTTAGCTCCCAGCTTAGTGCATGCACAGTCCTGTCCCATAGCCTTTGTCTCTCTACACAAAATGGCACCTGATGCAGCTCTGGTGAGGGTCTGGGCTGTGAAATCCACCCTATTCCTCCACTGCTTTTTTTTCGGGGGGGGGGGTATATTGCTCTGTCGCTGCTCCTGGTCAAATAAAACAAATCAGCAGGATGGGCAGTTCTTTGTCTGGGTTAACCTGAGTTCCAGATGAACTTCCCTTCCCACCCGGTTACTGGTGGAGCTCAGATCACTATTCGCTGACTGGCGCTGGGGCATTTGGTCACTGAAACACCACATTGCAGCTTTCAAAATAGATACTATTTAACTCTAGTTTCCACCCATTGTTTGAAGTATCCTTATATTTCCTTCAGAAAACGTTTGCAACTCTTCCTCATCACTCACCCCTTTGGTTGAACTTGTATTTACTAGCCATGGGGAGAAGAAGTTGGTAGTTGCTTTGGTCTGAATACTTTCCTTCCCCCAAATTCATGATGATATTTAATTGTTAGGGAAGCAACATTAAGTGGCATGATGGCTCTCCTCTCACGAATGGAGTGGAACTACTGTCACAGGAGAGGTTTCTTGCTAAGGGACAAGTTTGATACCCCTTCTCCTTGTGTCTTTTCTCTTTACCTTCTTGCATGGAATGACACAGTAAGAAGACTTTATCAGAAGCCAGTCCCTACAAACCCCTGAGCCAAATGTGAAGTTTTCAATTTCCAGAACTGTAAAGACAATGAGTTTCTGATATTTACAAAAGACCCAATCTTTATACCCTGTTAGAGCAGCACAGGTGGACTGAGTGCTATAGGCAAACAGTGCCGGCTCAAGTGGTAGGATTCTTGTCTTGCAGATGGAGACCTAGCAAGTTCCCAGTTCCTACCTTCAGTACACCAACTGTTGCGGGCTTTGGGGAGAGTGAATGGGAATTCTCTTGCTGTTAATTAAAAGCAGCCTATTATTCTATCAGTTCTTCTCAAACATGACCTCTCATCCCATCAACCACCATCCAAAATATCCTGGAAACTAGCTCATTTGAGGGGAAAGAGAACTGGGGGATTTTACACTATCTCTCATCAGTATTTGAGAGCTGGTGAGGAGTGGGGGAGCGTTAATTCCTCATGTGTCTATTCTGTTATCTACCAGCAACGTTTGTGAAGCTTGGGAAAGCTTTAAGGCAAAGAAGTGTAGATACTGAGAATGGAAGTAGCTGGCTTGCTTGAAGTGATTCAGGCCTGCGCAGGGCTGTGGGCAGGAAAAAGGTCTTGCTACCATCTCATAAAGACAGCAGGATCTGAGCTGGAGTTTGCAACTACTTCATCCTCTTTCATCCATCTAGTGCCCGTGCCTAGTGATCCTGGGATATTCAGGCTCCATTCATTTATTCGCATCCTTAGAGGTTGCTTTCTGATTCCTTGGGGCTGGCCTGTGAGGCTGTCCCCTCTGGGGAGAGGAAGATCAAGTCTGTGGACGCCAGGTTGTTCACTTTGGAGGGTCTGATCCCAAGACCAGGCAGATAGTCTTCTGCACCCAGCTGCAGGTCAGAGTTTTGGCAAGCTGCCTCAGCTCCAGGGAGAATCAAGAGCTCTTTGTGGAATAAGTCAACTGGCTCAAATTGCTGCTCATAATTATAAGACATTGTTGAAAATGGTCATAACATGTAATTTTGTAATCATTATTTACAATCCTACATTTGCAGCTATTTGTGGTGGCTGGCTGTCCTTCTAGCTCCTCATTTCTTGGGAACGCAGAGGCACATAGGATTGCATACACTTGGCTGCACTGTGTAAGGAAATCAAATACTGCTTTGAGATCCCTTGGGTACCGCGGGTGATTTCGCTGAGAGACAGAGGCAGGAAACAGGAGCCTTCTGCTCATGGAGGAGGAGCTGCATGCTCTAGCCTCACTAAGCCACCTCCCTCGCCCTCTCGCTGTTCATCCTATACTCAGGATTTCCCAAGCTCTCAGGACCTTCTCCCAGCTCATGGCCATCGTACTTGATGTGACTTTCTCCAGATTCCTTGCTCTCCTTCTCTGACATAACCGTCATCCAGCAAGTCAAACTTGGAACAAAGTCCCCTGTGCAGTGTGAGTGAGTTCCTTCTAATTTACAAGTTAGTAATGGCAGGTACCAAGTGAGCTTGAATCATTCATGCATTTCCCCAGTCCCCATTTATTGTCATCTGCTTCCTGGGAGGGCCCTGGCTTTCTCTTCCTTATGTTCCCCACCCCAGCTTCCCAACTTAGGATATCATAAACCAGAAAGAATTAACAGGTTGACCCTAAAAGGATTAGGGGGAGAAGGATAAACCATAAAAACACCCTCATTTGAAAGCATTTATTTTAGGCAAACATTAGGTTTGCTTTTGTTTTCTTCACATTTTGTAAAAAAATGTGCTTAGTCATATTATTCATGGTTAACATAGAATCTTCTACAGTAAGATTTATTCATTTTTTATTTTTGGAGGAAAAAAATGTCTTCCCTAATTGATGGCAGTTTGGATGTATAAAGCAGTGGTTGACTAGTATCAGTCATGGTTGGAGAAAATGAATCCCTAAAACTATGGAACCTACCAAAGTTTTAACTTAATTCATCATCCTTGGGGACCCTACGGTTTTTAGCCACGGCTATCCTTTGGTTGTGGTTTGCAAGTTGAAGGTGTAAACGACCATCCAGATGTTTGACAGGATGTTTTCTAACTGTCAGGATGAAGTCTAGATCTTGGTTAGCAGTTGTCTTTGTCATTCTTTTCCTTTTCCTCCTGAAACTGTTTTTGCAGGCCTGCCGGATGTCACAGAAACATGACCTGGGCAAGAAGTGTGTCACTTCTATAGCTTAAAAGTGCCCATGACTCTGGGCCCAGAGAGGATGTAATAAACACGCCCTGGTGCTGAGCCAGCATCCTAGCTGGTGAGGCAGGGAGCACAGGATTTGACACCCAGTGCGGTTCGGCCATTCGACCCTCCACAGGTGCAGGCTACTGGTCTCCAGCTAGGGAAACACAAGTGGCTGAGCATCCTTCTGTGACTGATGAGATCATTCACCAGAACACTCAGTCATTTCTCTCAGTTTGTCACACACAGGCTCTGCTGGCTTACAACCTGCCAGAGGGATTGGAGCTGCAGAACGTGGTCATGGAGTGTGTGCTCCACGAGAGTACATGCCTTCCAACAAGCCCAAGGCCTAATGAGGATTTGACTGCTAAACATAAATGGTTTCAACCCATTTATTTTACACTTAAGTCTAGGGACAGATGCAGGAACTCCAGCCAACCTCTTAGAATAGTGAAGGCTGTCTCCTTCCATGAGGATAGGTGTTGAATACACCAACAGGTGGCTGAGACCCCTGCAAGAGTAGAGTCTAAGAGCAAGGAAAGTAATGACATTCCCTAAAACGAGATATTTGATTTTAATCCTCTACAGAGAAGAAATGTCAACCTGGTTTGGCTTTAATGTAGTCATTTTAAATTTGGCAATTGAGATTTTCTTAAAACAACCAAACAAAAAAGGCTGCAAGCTAATTTGGGCTGTTTTATTCGTGGTGCCCAGGGATTACCTCCCCTTGATGTAAATTAGTGCACTTTCAACACTCCAAGCATACAAGGCCCATTTTCAATTACATTTCATGTAATAATTTTTTGTGGTTATTATTCTTATTGCCCCCCAGAAAGACAATCTGCTACAGAAGTACAAAATAGCAAGCAGAGAGAAAAGTTATCAGCTATCCACAGGAAAACTGTCTCACAAGTCCTTTATTACCTACAAGGAAATAAAGTATCCAGTTCTGCCTTCCCCTCTAACGACCCATGCAGCTCTTCCTGGTGCTTCACTTCAAGTTCCTCTGACATTGCTTGTATCCTACACAGAGCCACCAGTGCAGCACCTTGCCTGAATTATGGACAAGGTAAGCCACTGCCTAGCTGCTGCCTTCTCTCATTTCAGTCTCTTATGATCACATTTCAGCTTCTCTGCAAAACAAATACAATGAGAAAGTCTTGGGCAACAGTGAAGAAGCAAAGTGCTAACACTTACTGATTCTTTACTGTTTGCTAGATACTGTTTTACTCATCAAATCTTTATAACACATCCACGAAGCAAGTAACACTGCTATTCCCATCTTAGAGATGAGAAAACTGAGTCAAGAGAGATGCTGTAATTTCCCAAGGCCACATGGCTTGTTAAGTGACTGAGTCTGGGTTGAAACCAAGCAGTGTGGTTTCTGAGCCCACCCTCTTAGTCACGGTGTCATGCTATAAGGATGCCTCCACAAAAGCCCATGTGTGAGATGAAGTTTTGTACAGTGTCATCTGTGATAATGAGTGTTCCTACGTAGGAATGACTGTACCCCGACCGATATGCAGCCTGCTAAGGCTCTGTATACGGAAATCTTCTCATGATCTACCCAGGATTGTCTTCCACTTCTGACACTCACCAACGATCAGGGATTTTGTGGACTCATGGATGACCAAGCTTTGCCCCATGCTTTCAGGATACAGACCCCACCATATCCGTATTCTCACTTTTCACCTGTTAGATAGCAGGAATAAGATGTGTAGGCTCTGAGCTATACCACCCCTTCTACATTAACACGATCACTTCCCCTCTCCTGAGTAATAACTATATCACATCTAAGAATTAGACAACTTGATCGAATGAAAACGTCAAGTCAGATGATGTCAGGATACACTTAAGTGGCAGAATGATGGACTTGGGATTGTTTATGAAGTGCCATACTAGTAATAATATAGGGGAAATCAGTCAAGGGGAGGGGGTTTTGGGGAAGTAGGGGAGATCCCAGAGCCTATAGAACTCTATCATAACATAATAAAACTGTTTTAGGGCTTCTCATTTAAGGGAATGTATTGTAACTGTGTAATAGAGAGTATCATATTCAGATATAAGGACACAATGCATTATGCATCTCTACTTCCAAATCAAAGATGTACTCCCAATGAAACAGTTGACAATAGGATGTTGGACTGTCAGCCGTTGTCTGTACCAGCAGAATGATGGACTTATGACTGATTACAAAGGAGTAAACTATTGTAATAATATGGAAGAAATAAGTTTGAGGGAGGAGATTTGGGGAGGGGTTAAGAGAAATCCCAGAGACTATGGAATCATATCATAAGACTAAAATAAAATAGGAGAAAAAACCTAAATAATAATAATAATATAAATATAAATTAATTTTAAAAATTCAAAAGAAGAGAAGAAGGAGGAAGTTTGAGTGTGTATGTGAAAGGAGTATGGTTGTCTTTCTGGAACTGCACCTATGGAATGCATAAAATTTGTTCTCTTTATATTAACAAAAATTAAAAAGAGAAAAACCCATCAAGTCAGAATCCAAACTTCAGTTTTAGCATTACTCTCAAGTACTCGTTCATTCTTCTGGTCTTGAATGAATTCAGATGGATATGATATAACTTATTTTCTCTGCAGGCCCATAGACTCATGGAGAAGTAAACTTGACCTTGAAAATGACAGCATGGCAGAGCTAGTACAACATTTGAGGTACAACCAAAGTGGCATGGCAGTAAAGCCTGGGGTGACTAAGCTTTCCTAACGGAAGCTGGAAGAGGTCACAGAAAGGCTTCTGGAAAGATGAGCAGGACAAGAGAGACCTTTTTCAGCCTGGCAGATTTTTATTATATTGCTAAAAGGTAAGAAAACTTGAATTTTGAAATAAATTGCAGTATGCCCTGTGTATCTGTGGTTCTACATCAATCATTGCTAGGTCATTTTGTTACTACTCCCTAAAAAGATTATAACTGTTAACATGGCAGATTATATTAAATATTCCAAATATTCTAACGATGACTTACAGGATTGTGAGGATTACGTAAAGGTAGTATGCCATGTTTACAGGGGTGTGGAGTGTCTGCAGAATTTGGTACCTGGACGAGTACGAGAGGTAACTCCTCACTGATACTGAGGGATGACTGTACTCCCCAGGGTGCTTACAATGAGTTCTCCCCATATCCACCAGGAGCAGGTTGATTGTCACCTAGCTGACCATTGTCCATCAGGTTAGCCTCAATTTAGACAGTGACATTCCTGCACATGGTTAGATTATGTGTGGCTAGGGTCTTGATTTTCGTTTTAACAGTGTCCCCCTCATGCACACTGCATATCAATGAATCATAAAGATATTATGACACAAAGGGGGTTACTTCTTAAAAACTCCAAGGTTTCAAAGTTGAGGTTGAATGTTTCGGCAGGTGTGAACTATTCGCAACAGGAATGAGCAGAAAGGGGTTACAGCAAGCATCATGCTTGCACTGAAGAGTTGCCTCCTGAGGCCCGTCCTCCTGTTGGTACATGCAGACTGCTTGAAGGCTCACTCTCACACCTTTTCTAGCAAGCTAGAAGGGAATGGACTTCAGCAGGAAGAAGCCCAGGCTCACAGGGCTCCTCACAACCATCGGTGGAAAGAACCAGGCAGCATCGAAAATACACTTTAAAACAAAATGTAAAGTTGAATGGCAAAGATACTCAGATCCTAATTCCCACTAGGTCCCTGACCCTACCTGTGTTTGTAAGTCATAACTCTGTTGAGTTTTAACTTCACCTTGTGCAGAATCCAGAGGTTGAACTTGATGAGCTTATAAAATTCAATTGAAGTGTTGAACAAGCTTATATTTATCTAGTAGTGACTAATACCAGAGGTAAATGGATTAAAGGAAAAATTTCTCTTTATTAATTATGTATTTGCTTTCTTTTAAAAGATAAAATCAAAACCAAATATAAATCATTGAGAAAGACTGGCACATATGCATGCATACATGTGCACATCCATCACAACTCGAATTTCTGGACTTTCTTAGTCAACCGATTCCCACGATCCCTAATGACATCCTGTTGTCCCTACTAAAAGCAAATATTTAGCCCAGAGGTTTTAAACGTCCACGAACGTTTATGTCCCTCTCCCAAATAACGTCTTCCAGAAGATTCAGAACATACTGAGCAAGGCACTTCCACCACAGTTCTCACTGGTGGCTTGTCTCAGGGACCTCACTCTGTGCTTGTGGATGGCGTCCCAGGATAAGCAGAACTGAACCGGAAATGAGATTAGCTGTTGTGACAAAGTAGCCCCGAATTTGTTGTGGTCCCCACTACCCATCACCTCTCGCTCTTCCCCAGGTAACATAAAATTCTTCCTCTTTGAACCTTCCACACAACCCTGCTATCTCGATCCAGTGGTCACTAACTATGCACAAGGTTAGAAAAATAAATGGAGATTTTCAGAAGTCCAAGGACTAATTTGTAAGTCCTAGAGCTTCAATATATTAAGTGCATGCAGAGTCCAGGAAAAGAGAGTGACAAAAGCCAAACTTACTTCGTCCACATGTCCCACAGCTCCGAAGATCCTTGCTGTTTGTCCCACGAGGTAGGGAAATCTCTCACCTATCTCCTTCAGCATTGGGAGAAAACTTCCCAGTGCTGCTGGGTCTGAGACGGCTATCTCTAGGAGGATATTCAGGATGACATCACTGTTGGCTGCATCCTTCAAATGCCCAATTAGGAAAGGAATACACGTCCGAACCCCCTGCAATGACACAGGGAAGCAAGAAGAAACAAAGAGAAAAACGGGTTGGATCAAAATCAGTTTCAGAAGCAAGCTTTTTTGGGGCATTAAAATCTGAACTCTACCCATTCTAGAGTGGTTACGATTCTTAGAACAAAAGCAAATCTCCCACCTTTAGAATTTAAAATTTTTAATAAATTGTTCGGAGGTTTCGGTTTCTTTCCCTTTTAATTTATGCCTTTCTATGGAACAGTGACATTTACAAAATGCTTGGCAAAACTGACTGTTGTCACATTGTGTTGTCAACCAGAATGTTCCATTTCCCACAACCTGCATACTGTAACTTAAGGACAATGAAGGTATGGAAGATATCTGTTTACATTTTACTCAAGGACCTCAGCTTGGAGAAATACTGTTGAGAAGTATTATTTGGAAAAGTATTTAAACATAAAAATACGAAAGTAGGAAAGATCTTCCACATTTTTTTCCATTTTCCATCTTGATCACAAAAATAAGATAAAATTATTAAAGCAAAATTATTCCTATAATATGTCATTTATTTCTTGATTTTAGAACTTTTATGAATATGAGAATATGATCACTTTTGTTAAAATGTGATTTTTGTGGAATAAAGTCATTAGATTAACACACAGACATTTTGCACATTGACCGTTTAATGGTCTTATCTGCTAAAATAAAAGAATTAGGAAAGAAACCTGTGAAAAACAATAATAGAGGTTAAAAAGGTTTACTCTTCTGTTTCTGCTATGCTTATTTCTTTTGTTTGCTGTTGGTTTGCTTTATTTATTTCTTCATTCAATTGCCTTTTCTGATTTGAGAGAGACAAAAGACAGATCTCCCATCGACTGATTTATTCCTCAAATGCCTGCAGCAGTGAGGACTGGATCAGGCTAAGTTGGGACCCACATACGAAATCCGGCTCTCCTGTGGAGGTGGCCACTGCTTCTCAGGGTCTGCGTTGACAGGAATCTGGACTCAGGAGTCAGAGGCAGGTATAGAACCCAGGCTCTCCAATGAAACATGTGAGTATTTTATCAGGTGACATAGCCACTAAAGCAAACACCTGCCCTGGTTTGGTTTTTTTTTTTGTTGTTGTTGTAGTTGTTATTTTTTTTCAGTGACATTAAATGTAACTTTTTGTGTTAAAACCAAATACAATTCACAGCTCCATTTACCCAAAGCTGAGCTCACAATTCCCCCACCACTCCATTAAAAATTGATTTCTCCAGTCTCCTCTCTCATTTATTCATATAAGAGCATTTTATACCTGGCCTACTACTGTTTCACCCTTACCAGCAAGTGTATCTAAACTATCGTCACGCGCATCCACGTACTCTACAAATGTGTCCTTCCATCATTTCCTATTCCTTCATTCATTTGCTTACCCACAGATGCCACTGAGCCTTTCCCATTTGTAAGGTACTATTCCTGGTGCTAGAGAGACAGGTGTTAAGTCTGGTAAAA